>NC_072826.1:14425000-15768750 GCF_027744805.1 Dunckerocampus dactyliophorus
ATTATTTCTATTTATATTATTTTCTACGGGAAAAATAGTTTACACATTTCAGCAAATTGAAAGATGTCAAGCATGTCTTTGAGGTTACACTGTCATTGTATATACTGTACCTACATACACAAATTCACAAAACAACATACACTGTGTCCAGCAGATAATCGCACCTACCACTTCCTGGCGGAGGATGAAGCAGAGTGTGTGGCGTAAGTCTAACTAACGTTTCATCTGACTGAGGTTGTCTCATTCTATCTTTGTGTTGTATGGCATTAAACTATGTGTGTTTGTGTGTGTGCAGCTGGATCTCGGTGCTTAGCAACAGCAAACAGGAAGCTCTGACGGTGGCGTTGGATGGAGGCAGGAAAGCAGGCGCAGAGAGCAGCATGGAGGAGCTGACCCGCTCCATCACTGATGACATCAAACGCATGCCTGGAAACAACAGCTGCTGCGACTGTGGAGCTCCAGGTTACAACCAACTAGTTCTTTCAATACTGAACTTTCCTGGCTTCATAGGACATAATCAGCTATTGATTAATTATTATACACCTTATTGTGAATACAGTGGAACCTTGGTTAGCGTCAATAAGTTGTTCCAGAAGGTCCGACTCTTAACGGAAATGGACGCTAACCAAATCAATTTTTCCTATAAGAAATCATGTAAATCCAATTAACCCATTCTAGAAATCCAAAAATCTTAACACACAACACATTTACAAATATAGTTTTCCATGGAGAAAACAATCTGAAATGCATAAAATATATATATAAATGATGAATGAAACATTTGAGGTTAATTTTACCTTCACTGAAAATGTGATTCCTGACGTGACTGTTCCTAAAGACATGATGTGCCAGCAAGATGATTTTCTCTTTTGCCATGAGTTATTGCTTGAATTTAACAGTGTTTCTCACATCAATGACCCACAATGGAGCCAAAGAAAGTTGCAAGTGCCAGCATTTTGATAAACAAGGTGAGAAACACTATTGAATTCCAGAACCAACTCATGACAAAACAGGAAGACTGTGTCCCTGTGGTGTCTCGGAGCCCAATGGTGTCTTTAGAAACAGTCATGTTCATTTATCCATTTAATTTGTGATTTCTATGCATTTAGAATTATTTTACAAAAAAGTGCTTTGTGTTAACATTTTTAAGAGCCAACCGCTGATAACATCATAGATTGGCGACAGCTGACTTCCGGCTCGGGTTGCCATTTTCTTAGCAAGCTAAGGATGCTAACAAGTACATTAGTGATAAAAATACATTAAGAACACAGTTGGACTCATGCAGTGTATTAATAACACGACACACGCGTCCTATTATACGCTAACTGGAAAATTTACTTAAACCAAGGCAAAATTTTGGCGTACATTTTTTTATGTTAACCGAAAAAACAGGGCAGATGCTAACGAAGGTTCAACTGTATTTACAATCAAATATATTAGTTCTTCGTCCAAAATGGCAAGGTACCTAACTTGCCTCTCTTCTTATTTATTTCCTGTTTAAATTTCTATGGTAGCCATGTCATGCAGCAGACTAGTTGGGTCTGAATTAATCAAATCTATGGTGCCTCCTAGTTGAGTGGTTGCAAACATTGACTCTGTCACCCTGCAGACCCTGGCTGGGTATCAACTAACTTGGGCATCCTGACGTGCATCGAGTGTTCCGGGGTCCACAGGGAGATGGGCGTCCACGTCTCCAGGATCCAGTCCCTCAGTCTGGACAGTCTCGGTACTTCCGACCTGCTGGTATGTCCAACAGTATGCTCTGTAGTCAGTTTGCTTATTAGGTGGAGGGATGCATTGCTAATGCTAGAAATTAGATGCAGTCTATGGTATTGGGACACAGCTCTTAATGATTGAATTACTGCCTGGTGAAATGAACTAATAAGTGTGAGTCTGACGGCTAACCTGACAATTCCAGGCATTATTTAGTCATTGATTTTCCATTCTCTCCCTCAGTTGGCCAGAAACGTTGGTAACTCTGGTTTTAATGAGATACTGGAGGCAAACCTGCTGAGTCCGTCACTGAAGCCATCGCAACACAGCCACATGTAGGACACGCGCGCACACACACACACACACACACACACACACACTTGTATGCTGTATATTAGTATGTCATTTAAAACATCTGTGTATGCGTGCATGCAGGACGGAGCGTAAAGACTTCATTCAGTCAAAGTATCAGGACGTTCACTTTGTGAGGCGGAGTCACAGCTCATCCACAGCGCTGCGAATCCTGCAGGAGGCCACCAAGAGCTGTGACATTTACAGTCTGATCCAGCTGTACGCCCAGCGCACCGAGCTCAGCCACCCACTACTCTCTCACATACAAGTACGTACAACTAGAACATCATGAGGCTAAAGAACATTTGTTTTAACAGAAAAAATGTTGAATGCTAAAAGTCTTGTGTTTTCAGTGAAATATTTTTGCGTTTTGAGGCTAAACTTAGATTTTCAGGCTAAAATAATGGATTTTGAGACTAAAGCTGGTAGTTGTTTAATCATGTGGTTTAAGGATAAAATGGCATTTGACGAAACGAGTTTTAACCTTAAAATGTGTTTCCGTATGGTTTCCACGGCAACAGGAGAAAGGGGAGACGGCGCTTCACCTTGCCGTCCTATTGGCTGACAGGACGTCTCTACACATTTTGGACTTCCTGGCTCAGAACTGGTCAGTGTGGTCCAGTTACACGAAGCAAGTCTGATTATGTCGGTTCATGAATAGACGGCGGCCGTGTTTGCAGCTTTGTTTGTTTGGTTGTTTAGCTCCAATGTGGATGTACAGACGGTGGCTGGGAATACAGCGCTGCACTACAGTTGTCTGCACAACAAGAGTGACTGTGTGAAGCTGCTGCTGAGGGCCAGAGCCAACACGCACATCAGTAATACACATAAACACATCAGTAATACACACGCACACATCAGTAATGCATACA
The DNA here is from genome assembly GCF_027744805.1 of Dunckerocampus dactyliophorus. Lineage (NCBI taxonomy): Eukaryota > Metazoa > Chordata > Actinopteri > Syngnathiformes > Syngnathidae > Dunckerocampus > Dunckerocampus dactyliophorus. Next base: position 14,427,937 of record NC_072826.1, read on the forward strand.
TATACAGCATTTTGTGTATTTAAATGATTGTGTGTTTGACAGAGAATGAGCTAGGTGAGACAGCACTGGATGTGAGCCGCAGGTTGAAGCACAGCCACTGTGAAGTGCTGGTGAGTTCATTAGATTTGTGTTACAGTTCTTATTCTTATTCTTGTTCTTATTATGACGTGTGTGTCTGTGTCCAGCTGCAACAGGCACAGTCTAACCAGTTTGACCATCATGTCCATGTGGAGTATGAGTGGAGGCTTCGTCATGATGACGTCTATGACAGTGATGACGACTTTGATGACAAGGTAACCATGGCAGCAGTGGCATGGCAGCAAAGCACCAAATAAGGCAGTCAGGAAGTTACGCACTACCCTAAATAAACACAAAATGGGTTCCTTGTTGACGTTAACAACATCAAAGCCAACTGATGATGAACCCTTTTTCCTCTTTTTACTTCCAGAATGGTCCTGTAAAGAAAGAACGTTCCTCCTCCTCCTTCTCCTTCCCCTCACGGCCTTTCAGCTTTGGTCACTCCTCATCCTCTTCCTCCACGACCACCCCACCATGCACGGGTTCGTCAGGAGGATCTGCCCCAGCAGGTGGAGGTAGTGGTGGCTTGCTCAGCGTGGGACGCAGGCTAGCCATGGCCATGGAGCATCACAGTCGTCCCCCAGCCTCAGCGGCCAGCCCCCCTCCACCGCCCCCCTCCTCACCCGCTCCACCACTGCCCCCTAGGGTCAAAGGTGAGGAGCCTGTCATTACTATCACCTTCTGACAATAAAATCATAACATTTATTTCTTATTTGTTTTGTTGTCCCACAGCTCCCAGCGTTCCACCCCCTCCTCCTCCTCCAGCTTGGAGGGAGGGGGTTGGCGAGGAAGAGGAGCATGAGGGGGAGGTATTCTTCCCCCTGACAGGAAGCAGGAAGACAACCCCACCCCCACCTGTTGCCGCACGCCACAAGAGGAGCTGCTCCGAGTCTAGCAAGCACGGTATCTTGTGATGAACATGTTGTCAAGGCAAAACTTCTTGTATGACAGTGGGTCAGTTCTTCTGTCTCTCTGTTTGTGTGTGGCTAGAGTATGGGATACCAGCCAGTCTCAGGATCTACAGTGGTGCAGATTCCTCCTTCAAGTGTGTGTGAGTATCCACCATCGCTCTCTCTCACTTAATTAAGCCATCAAGCAACAAGAAACATTGCAGTCGAGTGGGAAATACTCTTCTGTTTCACCTCACCCTGTGACTCATATTTTTATGGTCATTATTTCACAACAGTCTTTCATCAGACAAAACACATTTACTTTTCAAAAATAGCCTTTTAAGACACACAAATGTTTGAAATGTAAACACATAATTGTGTGCAAAGTGTATGTTACAGCAATTATTGAGGAACTAAGGAGCAAAGTAAAATGAAATATCCAGATTGCTGACTGATTTTTGATCAAGCAAATTGGTAGCAAACCTTCTGTGCTGACCTCTAGTGAACCAATAATGTACTACAGTTCAGATGTAGCGTATCAGAACATGTAGTCTGTTGAGGCCCTAGGCAAAAATTCATAGGGGGCCCCTTTGCATAGTGTCACTGTAGAAGTTTCTACTGTAGAAGCTCCAAGTTTGTCAGCCCTTGGGGGCCTCCAACTGGGCTGGAGGTCCAAGCAGTTGGCAGCTGGCAAGCAGCGCCCCTGTGTACATCACAATAGTACTGTATTGTAAAGTAAATATAAGTCAACAAAATGGTTTGTATATGGACATTGCTTTTTGTGCCAAAATTAATAGCGAAACACTGTTAATATTCTGTTATTAATGATCTGTCTTCAGCCCGTCTTCTCCTCTTGGCTCGCTGACTGAACGACCAGATGGAGGTACTTGCTGTCCAGAAACATCCAAAAGAGGTTAGTTATTTAATATTTTATAATTTGTGTTGGGAGCAACAACGTTAACAATAACGGTACATTACTAATGCTGTTATTGGTTTCCAGTAAGGCGTCATCAAACATTACAGTGCCTTTACCATTACTAATCGAATTTGACTCATTGGAGAATACCGGTATGTTGTTAAAAATAATCGTCACCTAACTGTACGTGTATTCATCAGAGTATGAAAATTCTTATGGCAATTACAATGACTTTTTTAAAAAACTATGTGACTAACTATGACATGCATTGTATGATACTTGGTGGTTGTACAAAGTGAATAATTGGTAAAACTAGTAAGAAAGTACTACAACGTCTATTCAAATGATTGTAACAACAGAAGACCGGAGAGACAACTATTACTATAACAGCTATTACTGTTAAAAGTGACAAGATGTGTAGTAATGAGTAGTAATTCGATGCTATTCCTCTAAGATCCAAAGGTTATCAGCCTAACCTGTGCAGTGAAATGTGGTGCGTTATTATGCACTGATATCTGTATAAATAACCTGGCTGCTGCTTCAGTCTACATAGTTCACTACAGGATGTTAAATAGCTAGTCAACAACAGTTGTGTTTGCTCACTGCCTCCTAGCGTTTTGGTAGAGAATTGCAGCTCAGCCTATCTCTAATCTCTTGAAACTGCTCTCAACAGCATACACTACTACAAACCTAAATGTGAATTAGTTTACATATTTGAAGGTTTTTTTTTAAAAGTCGGGCAATGATTACTCTTCCCTGTAAACATTTATGATTATTGTTTTGTAATCAATTGCTTTTTTGGAAAGTAACTAGTAATTATAACTATACAATAACAACAATGATTATAATTGGACAAATTTATTCTAATTGTTATTGTGATCACTTTAATGACCTTTTCCCTTACCCCCTCAGCTTTCCGGAGGACGGAGAGTGACACAAGCTCCTCCCACTTCTTGCACCACACCAGAAGGACCTCCCCAAACGGCTCTCCAACCAATCAGCGCTCGCAGAGTTTTGAGAGCACCAGCAGAGGCTCTGCCCCTCAGCCGCTCCCTCGCAGGTCATTGGTGAGTGACAAATGTGCACTCGTAATCAAAATTTCAAGACCAGTTGAAAAATTGCAAGAATTTACATTTTGCACTGTAGCATTTTAAGGAGGTTCTTAGTAGAGCTTTAAAATGCAAAAAGAAATGGGGGTGAGACAAACACATTTTTGAGTAAGCAATTAAACAACCATTAAACTGAAATAGGCTGTTCATCAGTTGATCAAAAGTTTAAGACCAAAGCTAAAAAAAAACCCTGAAACCCTCCTAAATAGAAGTAAAATAAAAATGTTCAAAAAAGGACTCAGTAATGAGTAGCTATACCATCACCTCAAAAATGAATTTGGGCATGCTTGATGCCAGTGTTTCCAGGAGGTTAGTGGGAATGTTGCTCCAAGTGGCTTCACGGAGGGCATCCACTGTCTGGAACTGATGTCCATTTTCGTAAACTTCGCTTGCTATCCATCCCCAAATGTTCTCAATTGGATTTAGATCAGGGGAACATGCGGGATGGTCCAAAAGAGTGACGTTATTCGCCTGGAAGACGTCGTTTGTCAGGTGGGCATTGTGAACTACAGCATTGTTCTGTAGTCAATACACAATACACAGTCAATACCACACAGACAAGCACCTTTAGTCATGAGGGAACTCCCTGCAACGTCTCAACATAGCCAGCTGCCATTGATGCCCATGTACAAGCTGAAGCTCCATTCCACTGAAGGAAAAAGCACCCCAGATCATGATGGTGCCCCTTACACTGTGCCGTGTACAAAACATCTTAGGTGGGATCGCCTTGTAATGCCAGTAACGTTGGAAGCCATCACACAGTCAAGGTTATTTTTTTCTCATCAGGCAATAAAAATGTCTTCTACCTTTCAATGTCCGTGGAGGTCTTGAGGTCTTGACGGACAGTCAATCGGAACTTTTTTGTTCCATAACTTTCAGGATCTTTAAAATGACTGTTTCTGTGTCCAGCCTCAGCAGCAATGGCGCGCTGCGAGAGGTGAGAGGCTTATTCAGCTCAACAATCCGACTGCGTTCAAAGAGATCATGACAGAGTGAATACATGGCAGAAAATAACACTGAATACACATTTTTGCCAAGATTTTGGCTTTTAAAGGCTGTGGCCGTAAACTGATCAGCTGATTTCACTTGAATGGTTGCTTCGTCAAATTTTTTGTCTCTCCCATTTCTTCTTTTTGCATTTTGAAGCTCAATTTAGAACCCCCTTAATGTCCAACAGTGCAAAATGTAAATTCTTGTAATTTTTTAACTGATCTTAAAATGTTGATCAGGAGTGTAAGTGTTGTGGTGTTTTATGACTACCGTATGAGTAATTACTTTAAGAGGGACCATTGTCTTTGTCAGCCTCGGGGCGCGGGGTCCACTCGAAGGGTTCGGGCTCTGTACGACTGTGAGGCAGATCATCATGATGAGCTCAGCTTCAGCGAGGGACAAGTTCTAGTGGTCATGGGACAGGAAGATCGTGACTGGTGGGTGCGTATCCTCGTCTTGACCTCACCTGCTCAAATTATTTAGTGCACCATCATTTGAAAGGTAATTGAGTGTGTGTGTGTGTGTGTGTGTGTGTGTGTGTGTGTGTGTGTGTGTGTGTGTGTGTGTGTGCGGGCGCGCAGCACGGTTATATTGAAGAGGAACCAGACCAGAGAGGCTTGTTCCCATCTTCCTTTGTGCAGCTGCTCTCAGACTGATGTCACCATCTTTGTAGAACCAACCTTGGACCAGCACCTCAATACCACACCACTGCCAGTCCACACAGACCAGAGCCCCCTCAGGAGAACCAAATCCATGTCCACAAGGCGGTACCAGCAGAGCTCTACAACCTGCCACAGCTGCATTGTTTTAGTCTGAAGACTGTATTTGCTGTTAGCTTCGTATTCATAGCAACCGGTGGCTCATGCCCTCCCATCACCATGGAAACGTTTAGTGCAGGTGACCTTTCCATGAGGGCTCAACAGGACACCAGAGTTGCATCCCGGATGGCTGATGTGAGTGACCAATCAGCAAGGGCTCTTCAAAATAACAGTCCAACTGGAGATTTTATTTTGAAGTTCACCTTAATTGTATTTATTTTTATTTATTTTGTTTGGACACATATCTGTTAGGACACACTTTGGTGCTATTTGTCTTCTTTGTCCTGGTTACAAAGGATAGTGGGAAACCAAAGCACAAATACACTCTCACAGCAGCCTTGAGGACATTGTCAACATCAGGGGAGGAGGAGCCTAACAGGGCGTGGCTGACGCTTCCAGCTGCCTTTAAGTAGCAAGTCACTTCCTGCCTTCAGCAACAAATAAATGACTACATGACTGCACCAAAGCATTCTTAATGAGCATCACACTAGAAATATGTACATTCCAAAAGAAAGTCAGAACATTATGACAAAGTTGTCCTTGCTAGATGAAATTGTGATGTTCCAAGAATAAAATATTTGAAAAAGTAATTTAGACGTAAAAGCATACCATACAATCAGCTGGTAAAATCAATAAAAACTAAATAAAAACATTACTGGTTGATGCACCAAGACATCATTTGCAACTATGTTTCTTTTTCTACTTAGAAAAATAATGACTTTATTTTCATAACATACCATAACTGCATCTTTATCGTATGTTTTTTGTCCCGTTCATGAAAAAAAGTCAAATCACAAGCTCACCTGGAATTTGAATAAATAACAATTGACTTTAAAACTGTTTTTGACAAGGCTTTTTGGACTTTTAAAAAATCTTGATTTAGTTTCAGCCCAGAGGGCAACAGTGGAGTCATGTTATTTTTTTTTTTTATAAAAATGTTCCTTCAAAGTCAACACTAAATATCTGAAAGTTAGCAATTTGCTCTGTGTAAGTTTTGGTCATTGAATTTTCTTTTCATGAATGACAGAACAAAAAAAGATTGGTTCATTTGAATTTCATTTTGATAAGCAAAATATTCAAATATTCAATAATACAATTCAAATATAAAACACTTATTTCTAAAAGCAATAACTACATTTAAATAAACATTTAAATTGATTTGTATTGTTTATAATGGTTGTTTGTCTATATGTGCCCTGCGATTGGCTGGCGACCAGTCCAAGGTGTACCCCGCCTGTTGCCCGAAGTCAGCTGGGATAGGCTCCAGCATGCCCCCGCGACCCTAATGAGGAAGAAGCGGTATAGAAAATGGATGGATGTATTGTTTATATAACAAAAAATAAAATCTGACCAAAAAGAGATAGTTTAGCCTCCAAAGCTGTGCTTTTATTTTGAAGACTTTACCGGATACAGAAAGTGTTGCCGAAATCATTGGGAGGTTGCGGTTCTTGTAGTGAATTGTGCATAAAGAAAGCTTGCCTGCGAAATACGCCTTGCTGTCTGCTTGAACCCATCCATCTATTTTCAATACCGCTTGTCTTCACTCGGTGGCGGGTGTGCTGGAGCCTATCCCAGCTGTCTTCTGGTGGGAGGCAGGTACCCTGGACTAGTCGCCAGCCAATCACAGGGCACATACAGACAAACGTCATACAGTATAGACAAAACACGTGTGCTTGGACCCACATTTAGAAAGACAACAGGTGCCATTGTAATCATTTGCCCTCTTGCTTGAAAATGAAAACTTCCGGTGTCTGAATATGATAACTTTTTTGGGTCTGTTTTTTTCTTTGATAGATTGGTGATCTTATTTCTTGAAATATGAAGTATACAATAAAAATCAAGCCGTTTTTTTGAGATTTAGTTTTTGTTTTTGACCAATTTGGCATTATTTTGGTGGTGTTTTTCCACTTCAAAAACGTAGGAAATGTAGAATTCTTTACAGGAGCCATGGCGTGTCAACATGGCCAAGTGGTGTTTAAAACACGACACCACACGCATTTTGTAACGATTTAAACATTTGGTAACTTTTAAATATGAACGATGTGGGATGTTTTTCTCTTTCCTTTTCAGTCCTTAGATTGAAAATCAATTTCAGATGGGCGTTGGCAGCATTCCTGGAGACATTTGTGTCAAGTTGAAATTATGTATACACACCGGATAAGCATGATTGCACCTCTGCGAAATAAACGTCCTACGCGGCAAACCACAAAGTTGATTTCAGCTAATATGAAAGTGTGAATACAGGTAAGAATTAAAATTGAAGTCGGAGCGAAATGAACTGATGGTTCACATGTAAGTCGAACAACAAAAGCGACATCTGGTCACGTGACCACTTTATTTTGAAATGTATTTAACGGAAGCGGGGTGTGTGAATAGCGCTGTACATGTCCAGTGGCACCGTACTGCGATGGAAACTAACGGTTTGACTTGCACGAAATCTCAGCAAATTTGAGCGTGATCAAACCTGACCAGGATGAACAGCGCAGGTAGGACGCCAACCCGCGACCTCACACACAACAAACACAAACTAACCGGAACATGTCTCAGCTGCTTGCAGGTTGGAGGGGGTGGGGGTCCATGCCTGCAGGGATTTAACTCAGAGACGCCCTGACAATAATCTACTTTAACCACAACAAATTTGGAAACGGATTCAGATTGGGATTTCTTTTTTTTAATGAATAGGCACATAGTTTGCTCTTTTTCGTTAGTTTTGAAGAGCTTTAATGACTTGAGGGAATGAAACACTCCTTTATAAGGCCCACATGAATACAACAATGTGTATCATATTTAAACAAAACACGTGACTGCATGTTGTTTTGCTGGTTGCATTTTTAGCTATTTTTGTAGGCCTTTTCCAGAAGTTCAAAACAAACGAGTCTCATTCTTCTGTCAGATCATCACAAACCAGTTTGGAATAATTCATGGCTTCAATGATCCCGTTGGGAATGTGAAACAAGCTCAGACTTATTGTCAGCTCAAGTTTCCTCTATCCCACGAACTTGAGTCACTTATTTTGGTGTGCCAGAAAGAAATATAATAAGTTAAAGTTGCTAAAAGTCCTGTGAGCAATAACAGTATGATGCACAGCAGAAAAAAGTCCAGTTCTTGTTGCAAGCGACTGTTTTGGGGTCGTGAAAATTGCCCCCGAGGTCCAACCCACATTCTGGTGTCAAGTTGACTTGCTGGAACAGCTGCATGAACTGTGGGAGGAGACTTGTTATTGGAGGGAATTTCCACTGGGATTGAGTGGTATTGAATAGATGTGTTTAGGGACAATTGGACAAACTTGAGGCTTTGTTCCTCTCCTTTATTGGACAAATGTTCCCACATGAGGATGCACGGTGGCCGACAGTGCAGCTTTGTCCCAACACTGAAATGATCCAAAACTGAAAAGGCACAAATGCAGTTATACCAAAACAGCTTTGTATGTTTGTGGGATGCTGTGTTTGAAAGTTGAAAATGAAAGTATTCAAAATGTGGTTACTTGTGGTCGAGTGAGCATAAGGGACAACTGATCCTTGGGTCCTTACGTTTTTTTTAAACAGCGGCCTTCATTATGTAGTTAAGTAGTCGTGGTCTAGAGTCCTCCTGTTGTGTTGTAATAGCACAATGGTTTGAGAGGGGACAGTCATAGTGTGGTGACACAGGGCCAAAAAAACAGGACCACAGACTTAGTTTTCATAAGCATGACGTGTTTTTAACAGGGTAAGCCTCAGACACATGTAAAACAGGCAAAAAAAAAAGGTACAATAATCTGTTGTTTATCACGGTTAATTGGTTCCAGACCCGACCACAAGTGAATTTCCGCAGAGTAGGATTCCTGAGTAGAGTAGAGAGTAGAAAACCTATTTACAACCTTCTAAATATGTATTTTGTAACATTATTACAGCCCTCTAGACATGAACTAGCACCCCTACAGTCACCTTGACACTTGTATTACCCAATATAGTAGACATAATAAGAGGAAATAAGCCATTTAATACATAAATAAGACTAGTGCTTGTGTGTGTTGCAATAATTGTGTTCCGGACAGGAAGTGACATCAAAGGTTCAGAGCTGATGTTTAGCTTTTAGCTTGTAGCCTCTTCTTTCATTTGTAATTATTGTGCCTGTTGTGAGAGAGTTCAAATCTGTAATATAGTAATCCCTCGTTTATTGCAGGTAATTGGTCCCTGACCTGACCGTGATAAGTGAATTTCCGCAAAGTAGGATTCCTTCTTTGTAAATGGAATATTTTTGTAGTTATATTATAATATTACCCAAAATAGCAGTTACTATCCTGACTAACCAAGATAACCATCCTGAATACCTTGAACTTGAATTTTCTTTTTTAAAAAAAGGTCAACTATCCAAAAACACAAAGCAAAAATAAAGAACGTGTTTTTGGCAGCGTGGCTTCAAAAAGCACTTCCCTAATCCCTGATAATGATACAGACCCCACACATATGGATCATCACACATCCATCTATCCATTTTCTATGCCGCTTATCCTCACTAGGGTATGCGGGTATGCTGGAGCCTATCCCAACTGACTTCGGGCAGGGCACATACGTGTAGGGCACATATAGACAAACAACCGCACGGGGAGAACATGCAAACTCCACACAGAGATGCCTGACGGAGATTCAAACCAAGGTCTTCCCGATCTCCTGACTGTGTGGCCAACATGCTAACCACTAGGCCACCGTGTGGCCCTCATCACACATCATTATACTGTAAAAGTACTGTAACAAGGTGATGCTGTACGTAGAATAATCTCTCATACCCCACTGAAAATTAAATAAGTAGATAAAGACACCCCCTCTTACATGGTATGGTCTGGAGATGTCAGTGATTACATCATCGGGCCTATAAAAAAGGAAATGCATGGCTGCCCCTCCCCAAACATTCCTTACACAAAACAAAGGTATTTTATGCCAAATAATTGAAGTATTCACAACTGTAACTTAATAAATCTAATTGAAACACATCCACTGTTTCGGTTGGTTTAAATGCAACCAGTAGTGATGTAAATGATTTAAATTTTAGCAAACTAAACAAATGAAATAACGCTAAACTATGTAAATTGTAAGTCTAAAAGACAAGTGGTTAATGCCAAGCTCATCCACTTAGTTTTTACAAGGAGCAAAGTGGCCCCAAACTTACAATTTTAGGAGCACAAGCAGAACATTTAGGGGCACACACTGAAGTTAACTTGCAACGTAAATATTCACATTTCCTTTCATTTTCACTGTATTACTGATAAATACGGGAATAATAAATGGCAGCTGTCTTCTCTAACCACCCTGTTTCTGTCACTAGCTTCTGAAGGCCTCTTTGGTGGCATCATATACGCCGTAAAATGAAATCTCATCATGTGATTTCAACATGACTGTTGTGCACAATTATTTATTACTCCTTCAATATTTACTGTAGACCAGAAACCACCAGCCTGCCATCTCACCTAACAGCTTAATCATTATCATTATCATCACATGTTGAGGTCAAACATAGTTGGATGTAAAACAGGGGTCCCCAACCGCCGGGCTGTGGCCCGGTTCGGCCCCGGCCATGGACCGCTACCATGGGGAACTTTCAAAGAGAGGTTTATGAGAGCAGGCGTGTCCAACTTTAGCACTACTAAAGCTACTTTGACAAAAAGAAAGGAGAGGTGAGCTATTTGTGTTTTATGTAACTGGCAACTTTTAAATTGTACTTAATTTACATATTTACATTGTGGTAATTTGTCATTAAATACAGGCATCATTTCTTGGTTGAACAGTTTTAAAAATACTAATAGTTGAAGCAAATATTCTTTGGTGAGTTACTCAACATCAGCTGGCGAGCTCACGAGCTTCCTGCTGGAGACCCCTGTGGTAGCGTCACTATCGTAAAGCTGGATCCATTATGTTTTTATTAAACACACAACTGGTGTTTTGAAGACAAGACAATTATTTGATTATTGATTATTAAATGTGATGATGTTGTTACAGCCGTGTACCCACCTGCTGCCACCCACCCTGACAACATGTTCAGCAACATGCCAGGCTACGAAGGCATGGGTCAAGGCGGAGGTGAGAAGACTCAAAACCCACAACCGATCACAGCGTCGAATCTTGGAACTACGTAATCTTTGTTCTATTTCACCACAGGAGGTTTCCTGCCCCCTCCCATTCCCGCGCAGCCTATCGCCCCGCCCCAACCTTCCCCTGAGCCCGAAGATTGGAGGTAAGAGTTCTTGTGATACCTCGCCTGTCCAGCGGGGGGGGGGGCCTGATCGAAGCTAACGTTGGTGTGTGTTTGTTTCTTGCAGTATTCCGTCCTTGTCCGAGGATGCGGCACGCGAGGCGTTTAAGAGCTACGTGGCGTCCAACTGCTGCTACAGTAAAGCACCCGCCAACGATGGCGTCATCACACAAATGGAGCCCTTTAACACATACAGGGTTAGCTAACATATTCATATTCTGCTTCTCAACCGGCACACTTACGTACTTACACTTCGTTGTTTCGTTTTTGAGAAGTGCCGCAAAATGCAGTGCACTGCCAGTACCTGGATGTTACACTCAAAATTTGCGCGCTCAGGAACTAAGTAAACAGTGTACACAGTATACTTATTGAAGTGTATTTACGGAAGTAGTCCATTTGAGACACAGCTATACTCTTAAAGTAAAATTATCTTCTTATTAGAAATCACAAAAACATCTTCATCTTTATATTGGCGAGAAGAGCATTTCTGTTGTTGCCAAAGAGAACCGGAAACACTGACTTTTGTAGGTTCAGTATTTCATTTTGAGTTTATGAGATCCCACCTCAAAGCCATCCAGTCCATTGAAAACAAAAACATGGCTGACAACCTTAATAAGCTGTGTGAGTATTTTTGACATTTGAAACTTCCAGCTTTAGGGCTTTTGAGGTACAACTGTATTGTTAAACTATTCAGTCAGTTTTGCCACTGTATTTATTTGCGGCTCTAACTCAGATGAAAGTTACACTCCAGAACAGTAGGGGGGCGGGCATGCCCATCACCAAAACCAAATCCAAACAAGATCAGTGAGAGTTGATCTAGACAGTTTTGAAGTGATCTGAAGGCAACAGCAGACCTTGACTTCTAAGATAATGTGTTCCAGATGCTGGCTGAGACTTAGTGAGAGCGAAAACACAGGTGAAGCTTTTAAACCCTCCAGCTCGCACCAGAAGAGGCCATCTTGCACAACAATAAGCGTCCTGAAGTCTCAAAATGAAAGTTGATCATCACATTTTGCAAGTTAGCAAATCATTGCATCATCTTATTCATAATGTATTTATTTCTCCGCTGACTGGCAGAAACCGTTCCGTATGTGACCTATCAAAGCATATCAGAGCGAGCAGCCCACATTCTTTCTTTTTTTTTTGTAGAAAACCTAGCTTAGGTTGTGGTTGATATGATGTTCCACTCAGAGCCCTGTAGGTGACAGCAGTGTGCATTAAAAAACTGTCATCTGTGCATCAGAGGTAACACAAGGTTACATACAACATTCCTGGATCTGCAGCAGCACGTCAGGGTTGCTGATATGGACTTCCCTTTTTATTTTCAAGTCAAGCTCGTAAAAAACTAACATGGCAGCCATTGATCGCAAAACAAGTCCTTTTTTAGGAGTTTAGTTTTTTTGTTTGTTTTGTTTTTCTTTTAAGAAGGAGGAGGAGCTCGTGCCCATGGGAGGGGGTATCATGATTATTTTGGCCTTGCTAATCAGCTGACAACATCATGTGACCAACAGCTCGTGTGCTTGTGTGCCTCAAACCATTTCCCATTAATCACACTGGGCTTTATTGCCAGGAGCCAAGTCGAAATTAAGAGCTGAAATACAAATAAGATATATATTATAAATACATCACACTATATGGGCAAAAGTACTGGTACAGCTAGAGGAGATTAACATGTGACGTTATCCCTATTATTGCATTAATTTATTGTGCACATTTTTTTTTGTCGTGTGGATTTTTTTGCTAAATTGTGTGTGTGTTCATTAGTACCGTCTGGAGACTTACACTGAGTCAAGGTCGACTGAGTGGGCCCACAAACCTCATGAAGGTACACACAGGCACACACATAAACACTTAACCTTATTTGCATAACTACAAAAACACAAGCTTCCAGTGTTCTCATCTGCAGGTGTTTGACTGACAGGTGTGTGTGTGTGTGTGTGTGTGTGTGTGTGTGTGTGTGTGTGTTTGACAGGCGAGGCGGCAGACTTCTACACACAGACGGCCCCCCGGCCCTGGGAGATCCAAGCCACGTCCCCCAGCCTCTTCACCAATCACTCCGAGGAGATCCGTGTGCCCTACACCTCCTCCATTAAGGTGTGTGCTTCACATGCGCTCCTATTGCTACACAACCTAAAATGTGTGCTTAACTGTGTGTGTGTGTGTGTGTGTGTGCCTGCATGCGTCTGTGTGTGTAGGACTGCCACGACTGCAATGGCACAGGGAAGAAGGCTTGTGATGACTGCCATGGGAGTGGATATGTAAGTCATGGATCAATAAGACTCATCCATGAGCAGTGCTGTCATTTAAATATGGACTGAACCACATTTCCTTTATTGATGAGTGGAGAAAAATGATTAAAATCTAGTCATGATTTGTTGTTTTTAAAACTGTTTTTACATGAATCTGTGTTTCAGAAAGCGTGCAGGATGTGTAATGGCTCTGGCAGCAATAATGATATGAGCTGCAATCATTGTGATGCTACAGGCAGAGACAGGTACTGCACTTCATTGGCTTTTACTCCCCATAAAGACACTTTAAGGGCAAACTCTATATGGGTCATGTTTTTGCAATTTTTTAATGTTATCTTGGCGTGCTGTTCCATTAACAACTTTTGTTTGTCAATTCAAACACAACTTCATTGTGTGTGTGTGCATAGGTGCACAGCATGTAATGCTAATGGCACCAAGGAGTGTGACACGTGTAAAGGAAAGCGCCAACTGCTTACCTACATCAAGCTGAAAGTGGAGTGGTGAGTCTGTCGTCACATGGCGACTTCATCTAACCGTTCAACGTGAACAGTAATCAACATTTGTGACCTACAGGACTAACCATGTGGAGGATCACGTGGTGGAGCAGAATTGTGGTTTGAAGATCGATGACCTGCGCTCAGTGAGCGGGAAGGAGCTGTTCAAGAACAGCCACTACCTGGTACACACATGTACACATATAGTACATGCATCATATATGGCAACCTACCCTCGAAGTATCGCTAATGTACTATATTTATATAATATTTAAAGTACTACTAATGTACCATATTTACATCATATTTAAAGTACCTCTAATGTATCATATTTAATGTACCACTAAAGTGCGATATTTACATCATATTTAATGTACCTCTAATGTACCATGTTAACATCATATTTAACATACCTCTAGTATACCAGAGTTACAGTATATCAAATTTAACATACTTCTAACACACCATATTTACACTTCTCAGGTGTATCCACTACTTGGCTTCCCAAATCCAGCTATCTCAGAGGCCTCTGAGCGTCTGATCCGGGAGCAACAGAGCAAGTACGCCCAGACCTCCAGGATCCTTCAGCAGGTAGGCCAGCAGATTAACACGGTCTCATCTTGTGTCTCCAGCTTTGACATGGGTTAAGGAAGTTGTGGGGCCACAGTAGTACAAAAACAGGAAGCCTCCTCCCATGCCTTCAAAAAACAGGAAATACCTTCTGCACATGAATCTGCTTTCTTGCTTTCTTTATGCTAACCCTGTTTTAAACACTAACTGTGTGTCCCGCTCAGAGGCAGACCGTAGAGTTGATCCCCATCACCAAAGTCAGCTACAAGTGGAAAGGCGACTCTCACGTCTACTATGTGTACGGCAACGAGCAGCAAGTCAGTGCCAACTACCCTGCCACCTGCTGCTGTGTCATCCTGTAGACACAGGAAGTGCTTCTTCTTTATTTCCTGTTTGCTTTCTTCATCTCTCAGTGGAAATCCCCAAACATTAAAAAGTAGTCAAATTGTCAAACCATGGCCATCATGAAAGCTTTGTTCAGTGTACAGGCAATGTTTTAAACCACTTCTTAACATAAGTGTGACAAAACGTGAAGCAGTATTAATTGTATGTTCACTTTGTGAAGATACATGGGGTGATGCTGGAGTCTTTCTGCTTTAAATGTGAGTCTGCTTACTCAACTTTAGTTTTGATTCCACTGTAGTCCAAAGGCATCACTTAAAACCACTTTACGTTTTAATGTGTCTGTTGGTGTCTGAAACTGAAATGTTGATTTTGCTATTTTGTCAACGATGTTCTGCTCAGTCTACCTTGTAGCTGTTTTGACATGATTTGACTTTTGTATTTGTCTTTGCCTGAAATGTAAGTGTCATATGTTGTCGCTGTGTACACACCAGGCAGCACAGAGTACCTCACACACTAAGCAAAAGTTTGAAGTTATAATGCGACAGCTAGTGTCAGCCTTACACTTAATATGTAGTGTCAGAAACACTAATCTTTGACATTTTACCTCGTTTTGGGGCCAACATTTTTCAGTAAATTTGAGGTATTGTTAATAACCACGATGGAATGACTGTGTCACGTTTGCCTTTGTCGGAAGACAGTGAATGTGTGCATAATTATCACAATGTCCCGATCCCATTATGTCATTCAGTGTCTTGTTTTATGGTTCATTAAATGTTACTAAAATGTGACCCAGCAGGTCATATTTGTGACCACAGGTAACATGAACACAAGCTAGCCTTCAGGAACAACCAGTTGTCTTGTCTTTGTTTAAACAACTTTTTATTTTTTACAGTATACAATTCAAGTATGAAACATAGCTGTACATGCATTTCTATGAATAAACAGACAGCATTACCAGGGTGTGCAGAAGTTTTGAGCATGTGATAAAATTTTGCAATTTAAAGCCTTGTATAAGTGCCTGTACGTACAAGCGAGCCCCTTCTGTTCTCAGGAAGCTTGTAGTTCCACTTCCATCACACAGGAGACTCTAGTGGAAATGTTGAAGTTCCTCTGAGAAAAACATTTTTTGGACAGTCAGCTTTTTCTGTTCGTTGTTCGAGACTGTGGAAATCGCTGAGTCTTGAACTCAAACTGTGGGTATTTTAGAGATGAGCTTATTTGAAAAGGAAGTCAGTTAGCCATAGCTAGAAGTGATATGTAAAATATATATACTTGTTCCTATTATCATCCATCCATCCATGCAGCTTGTCCATAACCTATTATCCCTATCAAATAAATAAATAAAATCACGCAAATCCATAACTTTAAATTATTTTTCACAAAAAATGTGTAATTTAATGCTCACTATGTATGGATGTTATAATTAAAATAAAAAGTTGTAAATATTCAAAGTTATTTAAATGTACTAGTAACAAGTTTATGTACTTTTATTACATAATTCATTATCAAGTAAAAAAATGTGCTGAAGTGGAGTTAAATCAGCTTGTTTGGTTAAAAAAAGACCCCCAGAAATAAAGAAAGCAACAGTATGACGTCTTTCCCGTTGCACAGCGCCCCGCCCCTTGGCCGTGGTGGGCGGGGCCTTTTCGCATCCCCCGCGACCCCCTCCTCCTAATCCAGTCCAGTGTAGAAGAAAGACCTCCGTCAACGAAACTTGTGAGTTTGCTTTATTTTATTTTCTTGTGAATGATCTCAGTGATCTTAGTGTGTGTTCGACCCATGTGCCGCCGATGTGGGTGTGTTGTGTGCGTCGAACAAACTTGGCCGGGGTCGCTCCAAACTTGGAACAACTTTTTGTGCTAACGTAGCGGCTTGTTGTCATGGTGTCGCACGTTCGATGCTGTCGAGTCGGCGCCACAAACATGGAGGGGATCTGTTCCGAACCAACTCGGCCCGCAAGAGGGGCGAGGGAGCCGGCAGTTCTGGGAAATCAAAGTGTGTATTTTCCCAAACTGTAATGGCACCTCTCAGCCTGTCTGGCTCGTTTTTGACCCCACGATGACCTCTGACTGTTTTCGGATCATTCTTCTTTTGCTGCATGTGGCAGCTGAGATGACGACCTTAAGCAAATGGCCGAGACAGACTTTTTGTTCAGAGGCGAACAACACAGCACATCGTTCAAGACCGCCTCTGTCTCATGTCCACTTTTCTTCTGTGGAGCCGCACGACTAACTAAAAGAGGATCCTTACACCACCGTTTAACCGACTTAGTTAAGTTTAAAAAAAACTTAAATTATGTCAATTTTTTGTGAGATCCTCTTTTTCTTAAAGCAGAGCATTTTATTTTCACGATAGTCCATGTTACTTAATAGATAATTACCAAAATTACTGCAGCTACTGGAAAGTATGGAATCACAGGAGTGCCAAAATTAAAAGGGACTACGTGTGGAAATACAGTACAAAGAGAATCAATAATTTTAAAAAGTTACAAATGTAGTCATATTCTTTTTCCATTTTGTCATTGTTTTTTCTGTATTGTCTTTGTTTTTTCCATTTTGCCGTTGTTTTTCCTGTGTGGTATTTGTCTTTTCCATTTGCTTTTTGTCATTGCATTTAGTAATGACAAAGTCATTCTTTTCCATTTGCATGCTTTTGCATTTGTCATTACTAAATGACAAAAGCAAATGGAAAAGACAAATACAAAACAGGAAAAGTGACGCCAAAATGGAAAAAACAAAGACAATAGAGAAATCATTCTTTTGTCTAAAATGACATCATTTTTCCTCATAATATCACAAGTTTATAATAATAAAAAACAAAAAAAAACGCCGCAAATGGCCCCCGGGCCTCACTTTAGACACCATTGTTTTACAGCCTTTACCACATGTGGCAGCTTTTAGCTCCAGTGCCGGTGTCTGAAAAAAGGGGGACATTCCACAAAAAAAAAGGCCATTACAAGAAAAAGGGAGGAGATGTCAGGAAGGTTGTGGACAGGAAATGAATGTTTTGTATGTGTGTGTATATGCCGACTGAGACCAGGACTCTAATGACTGGAAACTGTTTTGTTAGAGGAAGCATCTAAGTAGTGCAACATATTTTCCTTTCCTTTGGTACTGCACCAAAACAGGAAGTTGTACATATGTTTTCTTGTTGGATGCTGCAAGGAGTGAAAATATTGTAATATGCAGGCCACTCGTTGGTGATGTCACTTTGTAAAACACACCAATTGCTTGGAGTCATTCTGTAGAAGTACACTTTCATGGAGTTGCATTATAAACACACTACACTACAACAGCAACGTACTTTACCATTGTTGTTACCTATGAACATGTGTGTTCTCTGCTTTCACACATGACCACAAATCTCCACAAAAACACTCAGATGGACGAAAACGACATCATTTTAATCAATTGTCAGTTTAAATTATCTTCGTTTCAGTGGAGCTTTTTAATGTTGAGTCAAATTTAAAACATTACCACAAATTATAGCAAGCACTTAGGCCATTGTAAAACCTTGACCCAGGGTTTCCATTTTATTCAGTTGCAATCACTCATAGCTCCACAAATGAATGAAATTGGAGGAGTATTGAGCGAGGGAGCTTTCAAATCACGCTTCTTATTCAAAGTGGCTCACAAGTTGGTAGAATCACTCCAGAAATAGATGTTTGGTGCATCACGGTCAATCTTAAATAATGCCCAATCAAAAGCACATAAATCCCACATGAGGCGACTATACTAAGTTGATGTGAGAGCTGAGTTAGCTTCGGTCAAGGTCCGAAAGAGAAATGTGCTGCCGGTTTTCATTCTGGTGTCCAGACTCCAATATTCCAGATGGTGCGATGAGACACGAAGGAGTGCTGTCACATGGTTCTCTCAGCACGGGAAAGCATGTGACCTTTGACCCTGTCACCCCCAGCCCAAGTCCTGCAGACCCAAAAATAACATGGATACAATGTGACACAGCTCATAGTCTCACACTAGTACAGCCTCTCCTTTCATTTGAAGAAATGCCCTTAATCTACTGTATTTTGTATATTTTGGTTTATGTAAGTGTGAAGTTCAGTTTGTTTGGCTATTATTATACAGAATTCTGTCAATCAAGTGTTGTGTCTCTTTGTCTGTCCCAGGTGTCGCCATAGTTCCTGTGTGCACCAACAGAAAAGGGGCGTTGTGTCCAAGAAGGGTGTTATCTCACACACAGACACATACACACACACTCATCTGCTCCATGGAGATAAAAGTGAAGCGAACGCTAGCAGGACCCAGGCAGAGGTCCAGATGAGGGCAGCAGGAGGGCTCCAGCTATGCTAACACAACGGACTTAATAGCTGCTTGTTCCCAAGCCTCCTGCTGCTACTGCTGCCACGCCCCCTTGAACGTCCAGCCATGTTGCTGAAGAGGAAGCTGTACGTTGTCGTGGTGATCGCCGCCGTCCTCCTCCTCATGCTCGCCAGTCAGAGTATCCAGAAGAGGCATTTCCTCTCTCTGTCCTTGGACACGCCCCTCAGCTGGGCCACAACCACTGGGGAAGACTTCAGGAGGGAGCCAGGTAAGAATACTTGTGTTTATAGTAGCATATGAGGTCTCAGTCGGGGTCATTATCTGTCATACGGGCAAGTGGGGGAAGACATCCAAGCTGTAGGTGGCGCTGATGCACACTACAAATTGACCAACTGCTAAAAAAACAATTTAGTATCTGCACCCAATTTAATGGTTTTGTGTTTGGTCCATGTAAGTTTACAATTTCTAATATGAATGCAAATGTAATGTAAACATGTAAGCTCAACAGTTGTTCTGTAGTATGGATGGATTGGAATGGTTCATAATTGTATTGTTCGAATGCTGTTTGATGATTGAATGTCAGTGGGATACATTGTGGTGCTTTCCTGTTTCTCTGATGCTGCTGCTATGTGTTTGTAGCGCATCCTGCTGGCATCCCTGGCACACACATTCCTCCCATCACCACAAGGCTTGAGACCCAGATAGAGAACTCTGAAGATGACACAAGGTAATGTGCAAAGACGCCCACGGGGCCAAATCCTGCCCACACTGCAATTTGATTCGGCCCGCGGAACAGTTTAGAAAATAGCAACTAATCCGACCCTATCAAACCAAGGTGGTTATGGCGGTCTGCGTAATTAAGCTATTCCTCAGGTATAAAAGTGGAAACAATATTGTATGTAGCATGAAATTCACAACCATTGTTAATAAGGGTGCCAGATTCAGACCAAAAGTCAAAATAATTTAACTGAACACAACTAAAAATGGCAGCACGTTAACTATTACACCCTGTCTATACAAAATAACACCTTAAAGAGGCTTGTGACATTCAAAAGTGATCATTTTAAGTACAGCAAAGCATGCCCATTTCACAGCTGCAAACTTTTCTGTGTTACACATCTCACAGGTTGTAATGTTTTTGTGTTGATATAACATTGAAAGAACATTGAAAGAATGACGAAGAGGTCTATCAACAATCACTTTATTGAAACGAACAAGCACGCCAAAACAACCATTGTTGTGTATCCGCAGATCGAAAGTAGAAATTGGAAAGTAGAAATTTCAAGCAGGAATGAATGGACATGAAAAAATGCAAATTTCCCCCATTCCGATGAAAAAAAAAAAGTCCACCCACATGAGTGACGTTTTAAAAAGAATGTATGTCCACATAAAAACACATTGACCAGCTTTCATGTGCATGTTGTCCCAACCTGAAAACGCAACCACAGGTGTGCATTATATTGTATGCTCCAATCGCGGCACTGCGGGGAACCACAATAAAGGGGGTGTACTTATCTAGTCGTCAGTGCTAATGAGACAGTTTCTCAAAATCTGACCACACTAAGTATTGTTTTTTCAGCTTGGATATACGGGGGCATGTCCTGTCATGTTGTCAACTTCAAACGAGCACCTGTGTGTGTGCACTGATGATGCATACGAGTGTGCTTCATTCACCAATTACAGTATGTTGGTTAAAAGGACAAGAAGGTTTTAAGGTTTTTAATACTTTCATTATGCAGAAATATGAAATGTTGAACATTTTAGGATAAATAATAAGAAAGATACAAAGTTGGGGTGTGGGATGTCGCTAATGTACAGTTTGGCCCACAACCTAAAGTAGGCTTTGCGTTTTGGCCCCCTGTGAGATTGAGTTTGACAACCCAACTCTGAGTGCTTGTGTCGTCCTCTCAGGCCCTGCGGTTGCTCCCAGTCCTGCGTCTCGGATCTGAGCGTGTCAGAATGGTTCAGCCGTCGCTATGATCCCAAACAGCAGCCGGTTCTCCACGGTGGCGAAAACAGCTTTGACCCCGATGCCCTCACGTGGTGGCTGGTGAGGACTATTCAATAAAATGTTCATTTTCTTCAACGAACCTACACATTTTTGTAAACACTGCGCACAATGGTGAGTCAAGTGAGTGTTTAGAGCATATGACGATTTTTCAACATATTTTCCAAGTCCAACCTTTATGCTGTTACATAAGTAGAATACTTATTGTATTGAAGAATATCTGATGATGTGTGTTTGTGAGGGAGGGTGTGGCCTAAGGAGATCAACACCTTATATCAAGGTATACACAATTATGAGGCATCTTTTCTGCTGGCAAAATGGGGCAAAGAAGACAAAGACAAAGAAGATGCAGCACCACATGAAATTGATAAGATATTGGCAAGTCAGCACAGAATTACACTACCGGTCTAAGGTTTTAGAACACTCCAATTTCTTTGAAGGAAAAACGTACATTTTTAAGTCTTAAGATGGTCTGTCTCTCTTCCATTGTTAATTCCCTTTATACTTGCCATTTTTGCAGCAACAAATTACTTTCTGTGCAATGCTGTTCACGAGGGTATAGTACCACAGTGTGTTCCGAACACTGTTTTTATGCAGACAGAGGAGGTAGTAAGTACCCCAGAACTTGGAACACCTGTTGGAATTAGTTACACCAACTGCCGAGACTTGATCAGCCTCCATTTCTGAAATACACATTATTTTTTTTAGTTTTGGGTAACCTTACCTTTTTTTTAACCTCTGGCACTTCACCACTTACCTTTGTACCATTGTTAGTGATTTGGTCTGCAACATATCAGAAAAGAGGCAAAAATTGTTGTTTACTGTTTCCCAAAGTCAAAGCAGATGTGTGTCAATATCTTATTTTGCCTAACACCCAAAGATAATAGGTCTGCTTTCGTGGATGACTTAGGTAATAAAACCTTTCACATTTGAGAGGCTCAAATCAGAGGATGTTTACATTTTTAAATAAAAAAAAAAAAAAACGATAGTTGTCGATTAATTGGTCTGGAAAAAGTATGGAATTTTGAGATGTCAAATCCGTAACCCTGTTTTTTTCATGTTGCACACTAATAGTTGTCCAATAATTTTGCACACATAGATATTCTCTGAAGAAAGACAAAAGCTGACTTTCTTAAATATTCTGTTTTGAAATGTATTTACATTTTGGATTAAAACTGATAACCGATTTAGTACATTTTTAAACAGCTAAAAATATGCACAACGCAATAACAATAACCTGTTACCAAAAAATATCATACAATATTTTTCTAGAGAGAGAAATATGATATCAGGGAAGAACTAAACTTAAAACACTTATATGCGAGAACAACGCTTTAACCCACAGCATTTCAGATGTGGAATCAAATTATGGAAGGGACTGAGTAAGGAACTCAAACAATGCACTAAGATGAGCGATTTCAAGAGACAATACAAGCACCATTACCATTACCCACAGCACTGCAGTCATTCATGAGTAACATAGAGTACATCCTCTATAATACAACTTGTAATCATGATGCATATTGTCTTGAGCCTTATTCATTTTCAAACATAAGAGCTAAAGGCTGTATACAGGCTCTCAACAGCAGGAAGCTTGGTGTGCTGACCAGCAGTAATTTAAGAGGAGTCCTGGACAAGTCAAAGCAGATGGGAGAGGACTCCCAGAGAATTTTGTTACGGGCCGATTCCATTAGAAGCGAGGCTAATGGGAGCAGTCATAAGATCTGGTGTGTGCACGTGACAATAATTAGACACTCATCCAAAGCACAGATGAAGACTTGAGTATAGAATGAAGATGGGCTGTGATGTAGAGACGATCTAGAATGTTCATTTGTATTTTCTTCTTTGCTGTTGATGTTGTCTGGGCGAGGAGACAGACCTCTGAGCATATTTCCTGTTGTACATTAAGTCCTGCTGCAGATGCCATTAGTAGATTAAAAGGAGGAAAGACGGCTGGAGGGGTGGGGGCAGACACTGACATCATCATGCTGATTCACTGTGTTGTCACTGCAACCCAAACTAGTTGACGCTAACACGCAGCTGGCCTGTGTGATTGAAACAAGACACATTCAGCAGTAATGTGACTCGTTTTACTTCTCAGAGTCTTCAGCGCACCAGTAATGACCTAACTCTACAGGAAGTGATGTCAGAGATGTTCAAGGTCATTCCCCGTCCCAATGTGGACTTCATACCTCGACCTTCGCGTTGCCGTGCTTGTGCGGTGGTGGGAAACTCCGGCAACCTGCAACAGTCCGAACACGGCAAACTGATCGACTCCCACGCCTCCGTGATCCGGTACATTTGTGCACACAAACACACACACATACAAACACACCCAACTCACCTCTTTGTTCTCCCTCTCAGAATGAACAAGGCCGTGACTCGAGGTTTTGAAAAAGATGTCGGGAATCGCACAACGCATCACTTCCTGTACCCGGAGAGTGCTGTGGACGTGGAGCGTGGTGTTAGTCTCATTCTGCTGCCCTTCAAGCTCAGAGACCTGGAGTGGCTGACCAGTGCTCTGTCCACGGGACAGGTCAAAATGTACGGGATAGCAAAACTCGTAACGCTTCTGTGATCACTTGACTATATTTGATCAATTCAAAGAGCACTTATCCCTCTCAAAAACTTGTTGCAATGTGCTCCACTTATCCCCTATGCAAGTGGACTGTAGTAGCGAAAAGTTGGAAATTGGTTGTGTAGTCTTTGCATAAAACAAACGGTTGTTTTAATGTATGTGTGTGTGTGTGTGTGTTTGTGTGTTCAGGACGTACATGAGAGTGAAAGACAGAGTGGAGGCAGATAAAGACAAGGTGAGAAAGGTGGAGTGATAAAAACAGATTGTTTGTTGTGATAACATGATAACAATTTGTGTCTGTATGTGTGTGTTTAGGTTTTGGTGGTGAATCCAGTTTTCTTTAAATACATTCATGATCGCTGGACCGAGCGTCATGGTCGCTACCCGTCCACTGGCATGGTGGCCATCATCTTTGCTCTGCATACCTGCGACCAGGTCAATCAATCATAGTTCACGCACATATTGCTAAGATTGTGAGACATACTTGACATTATATGGTTACTTGACATTAGTGGTTACATTATATTGATTTTTTTTTTATATTGATCATTTTGTGTATACATTAAGAAGTAGAGGGTTCTCAGTCAAAGAGGTTATATTAATGTGTGTGTGCACAGGTGTCAGTGTTTGGTTACGGTGCAGACAAGCAAGGCAACTGGCATCACTACTGGGAGGAGAACCGCTATGCTGGAGCCTTCCGGAAGACTGGTGTCCATAGTGCCGACTTTGAGACTCAAGTGATCCAGCAGCTCGCAAAGGAGGGAAAGATCAGCCTGCACATGTGAACGGGCCACCTCCCTGCACCCCCTGACACATGTCTTGACCAGCCCGTGAACATACGTGGACATCCACCACTTAATGATTAAGAAGAAGCTTGATGTCAAGTGACTTCAAGTCCTGCTGACTGTCGGCTGTTCTCCTGGCCAGTTGTCGTCTGGCACTGAACAACCAAACTTGAGCTGTCCTAGGGTACACAAGGGTCAGGACTCAGGACAAAGACTGCTCGTCCATCTTGTGAAAACATCCATGTGCCTTTTTGACACCACTGTGGACAATTCCGTCTTGCACCGTCCTGTAACCACAAAACGTTTCGCGCTGAGTGGGGAACAACCACAAACTTAAAGAACTATTTGAACTGTATACTATTTAGGGATAACCTCTTTTTTAATCTGAGCACTTTGCCTTAAACAAATGGCAGCCATGTTATTGCTTCATCAACCCTTTTACACTGCATCTTCGGGTGCTTTCAAAAAAATTCCAATCACACCTAAATGCATCACAGCAAGCCACTTGACATTGCGCTCTTCTGCATTCGGTCAACGTCGGGCACTGGAATTTAAACAGGAAGATGTGTGTGAAGTGTGAAAAGCACCCTTTCACCGCAATTTTCATGGTGGTCGGAAAGGGCACCAAATCGGGAGGCATAAGTTGGCCCGGCTATCTATCAGTATCTATAACAGCTATCTATAACAGAGTTTGTGTGAAAGGGGCTTTAAGGATTACATTCAGAGAGAGAATGGTAACCGTCCTGAACCTGCTTGTCTGATTATTGGTGATATTCCAAACACATTTTATGTCTGCATCATTTTACAGGACATCCACAAAGCATTTCATCCTAATTGTTTGTTTCCAAAATGAATGAAAGATACCTTTCCCTCAAAAAAGTTACAGTAAGTGAAATGGTGACAGATACTGTCTGGATGCAGTCACTTAACATGCCTTAACATGATCACACTGTTTTGAACAGCATTGATCAGTGATCGGCCAAAAAAGGATTTACAGTAAAATCATGTATGTTTGCTTTAAAGAATGTTATCGTTTCTTAATCACTAGATTACGTTGCAGTAGCTTGTAAAAGTCCAACAACAAAGAACGTAGTCAAGGAGAGAAGTCACCTGTACATTCGTACATTCATGACACATTATTTTGTGCTGTCGTAAGTGTAAATTAGCGTGACTTGAAGGTAGCGCTGAAGTGGACTCCCTGTACTGTGAATACTGAAATCCTCTTGCTGATTATCAGTCGTGGATAAATGTGTGTGCAAATGGCAATGAAGGAAAATATGGATCAGTCAGTATTTGTTTCATCATATTCTGCATAGGCTTTTACTTACAAACGTATGAATTTTGCAGAATAATAAATTCCCATAGATAAAAATATGGGAATTAAAAAGAACAATATGAATGCAAAGAATAAAGTGAACTATAAATGAAAATGTATCTATGTATTGATATATACAGTGGTGTGAAAAAGTGTTTGCCCCATTCCTGATTTGGTTATGGTTATGGTTTAATTTATTTCGAAAATGCATACAGTTTACATTGAATACTTCATGTTACAGTAGAATTCACCATTCCACCCCTCGACCCCTCGGAAAAGTTAGGTTTTTTGCCATCTTTGCCGGGACAGCTGAAGAATGTTTGGGGGGTTTGGCCCACCTCCCGGGCCGGAAAACTGTTGTTTCAGTAATTTGGAAAAAATGCGATTCCACGACATTGCCGACACTGAAAAAACGGGCAAAAATCGACCCCTCGGAAAAGTTGGGTTTTTTGCCATCTTTGAGTCCTGCCGGGACCCCCGATGAATGTTTGGGGGGTTTGGTCCACCTCCCGGGCCAGAAAAGTGTCGTTTCATCAACTTGAAAAAATGAGATTTCGCGACAGTGCCGGCACTGAAAAAAACGGCGAAAATCGACCCCTCGGAAAAGTTGGGTTTTTTGCCATCTTTGAGTCCTGCCGGGACCCCCAATGAATGTTTGAGGGGTTAGACACACCTCCGGGGCCGAAAAAGTGTCATTTCATCAACTTGAAAAAATGAGATTTCGCGACAGTGCCGGCACTGAAAAAACGGCGAAAATCGAACCCTCGGAAAAGTTGGGGTTTTTGCCATCTTTGACTTCTGCCGGGACCCCCGATGAATGTTTGAGGGGTTAGACACACCTCCCGGGCCGAAAAAGTGTCGTTTCAGCAACTTGAAAAAATGAGATTTCGCGACAGTGCCGGCACTGAAAAAAACGGCGAAAATCGACCCCTCGGAAAAGTTGGGTTTTCTGCCATCTTTGAGTCCTGCCGGGACCCCCAATGAATGTTTGAGGGGTTAGACACACCTCCGGGGCCAAAAAAGTGTCGTTTCAGCAACTTGAAAAAATGAGATTTTGCGACAGTGCCGGCACTGAAAAAAACGGCGAAAATCGACCCCTCGGAAAAGTTGGGTTTTTTGCCATCTTTGAGTCCTGCCGGGACCCCCGATGAATGTTTGGGGGGTTTGGCCCACCTCCCGGGCCGAAAAAGTGTCGTTTCAGCAACTTGAAAAAATGAGATTTCGCGACAGTGCCGGCACTGAAAAAAACGGCGAAAATCGACCCCTCGGAAAAGTTGGGTTTTTTGCCATCTTTGAGTCCTGCCGGGACCCCCGATGAATGTTTGAGGGGTTAGACACACCTCCGGGGCCGAAAAAGTGTCGTTTCAGCAACTTGAAAAAATGAGATTTCGCGACAGTGCCGGCACTGAAAAAAACGGCAAAAATCGACCTTTCGGAAAAGTTGGGTTTTTTGCCATCTTTGAGTCCTGCCGGGACCCCCGATGAATGTTTGGGGGGTTTGGCCCACCTCCCGGGCTGGAAAAGAGTCGTTTCAGCAACTTGAAAAAATGAGATTTTGCGACAGTGCCAGCACTGAAAAAACGGCGAAAATCGACCCCTCGGAAAAGTTGGGTTTTTTGCCATCTTTGACTTCTGCCGGGACCCCCAATGAATGTTTGAGGGGTTAGACACACCTCCCGGGCCGAAAAAGTGTCGTTTCAGCAACTTGAAAAAATGAGATTTCGCGACAGTGCCGGCACTGAAAAAAACGGAGAAAATCGACCTTTCGGAAAAGTTGGGTTTTTTGCCATCTTTGAGTCCTGCCGGGACCCCCGATGAATGTTTGGGGGGTTTGGCCCACCTCCCGGGCCGGAAAAGAGTCGTTTCAGCAACTTGAAAAAATGAGATTTTGCGACAGTGCCAGCACTGAAAAAAACGGCGAAAATCGACCCCTCGGAAAAGTTGGGTTTTTTGCCATCTTTGAGTCCTGCCGGGACCCCCAATGAATGTTTGAGGGGTTAGACACACCTCCGGGGCCAAAAAAGTGTCGTTTCAGCAACTTGAAAAAATGAGATTTTGCGACAGTGCCGGCACTGAAAAAAACGGCGAAAATCGACCCCTCGGAAAAGTTGGGTTTTTTGCCATCTTTGAGTCCTGCCGGGACCCCCGATGAATGTTTGGGGGGTTTGGCCCACCTCCCGGGCCGAAAAAGTGTCGTTTCAGCAACTTGAAAAAATGAGATTTCGCGACAGTGCCGGCACTGAAAAAAACGGCGAAAATCGACCCCTCGGAAAAGTTGGGTTTTTTGCCATCTTTGAGTCCTGCCGGGACCCCCAATGAATGTTTGAGGGGTTAGACACACCTCCGGGGCCGAAAAAGTGTCGTTTCAGCAAC
This sequence comes from Dunckerocampus dactyliophorus, assembly GCF_027744805.1. Lineage (NCBI taxonomy): Eukaryota > Metazoa > Chordata > Actinopteri > Syngnathiformes > Syngnathidae > Dunckerocampus > Dunckerocampus dactyliophorus. Next base: position 14,455,960 of record NC_072826.1, read on the forward strand.
TTGAAAAAATGAGATTTCGCGACAGTGCCGGCACTGAAAAAAACGGCAAAAATCGACCTTTCGGAAAAGTTGGGTTTTTTGCCATCTTTGAGTCCTGCCGGGACCCCCGATGAATGTTTGGGGGGTTTGGCCCACCTCCCGGGCTGGAAAAGAGTCGTTTCAGCAACTTGAAAAAATGAGATTTTGCGACAGTGCCAGCACTGAAAAAACGGCGAAAATCGACCCCTCGGAAAAGTTGGGTTTTTTGCCATCTTTGACTTCTGCCGGGACCCCCAATGAATGTTTGAGGGGTTAGACACACCTCCCGGGCCGAAAAAGTGTCGTTTCAGCAACTTGAAAAAATGAGATTTCGCGACAGTGCCGGCACTGAAAAAAACGGAGAAAATCGACCTTTCGGAAAAGTTGGGTTTTTTGCCATCTTTGAGTCCTGCCGGGACCCCCGATGAATGTTTGGGGGGTTTGGCCCACCTCCCGGGCCGGAAAAGAGTCGTTTCAGCAACTTGAAAAAATGAGATTTTGCGACAGTGCCGGCACTGAAAAAAACGGCGAAAATCGACCCCTCGGAAAAGTTGGGTTTTTTGCCATCTTTGAGTCCTGCTGGGACCCCCAATGAATGTTTGAGGGGTTAGACACACCTCCGGGGCCAAAAAAGTGTCGTTTCAGCAACTTGAAAAAATGAGATTTTGCGACAGTGCCGGCACTGAAAAAACGGCGAAAATCGACCCTTCGGAAAAGTTGATTTTTTTGCAATCTTTGAGTCCTGCCGGGACCCCCGATGAATGTTTGAGGGGTTAGACACACCTCCCGGGCCGAAAATGTGTCGTTTCAGCAACTTGAAAAAATGAGATTTCGCGACAGTGCCGGCACTGAAAAAAACGGCGAAAATCGACCCCTCGGAAAAGTTGGGTTTTTTGCCATCTTTGAGTCCTGCTGGGACCCCCAATGAATGTTTGGGGGGTTTGGCCCACCTCCCGGGCCGGAAAAGTGTCGTTTCAGCAAATTGAAAAAATGAGATTTTGAAAAAACTGCGAAAATCGACCCCTCGGAAAAGTTGGGTTTTTTGCCATCTTTGACTTCTGCCGGGACCCCAGATGAATATTTGAGGGGTTAGACTCACCTGCGGGGCCAAAAAAGTGTCGTTTCAGCAACTTGAAAAAATGAGATTTCGTGACAGTGCCGGCACTGAAAAAAACGGCAAAAATCGACCCCTCAGAAAAGTTGGGTTTTTTGCCATCTTTGAGTCCTGCCGGGACCCCCGATGAATGTTTGGGGGGTTTGACCCACCTCCCGGGCCAAAAAAGTGTCGTTTCAGCAACTTGAAAAAATGAGATTTTGCGACAGTGCCGGCACTGAAAAAAACGGCGAAAATCGACCCCTTGGAAAAGTTGGGTTTTTTGCCATCTTTGACTTCTGCCGGGACCCCCGATGAATGTTTGAGGGGTTAGACACACCTCCCGGGCCGAAAAAGTGTCGTTTCAGCAACTTGAAAAAATGAGATTTCGCGACAGTGCCGGCACTGAAAAAAACGGCGAAAATCGACCCTTCGGAAAAGTTGGGTTTTTTGCCATCTTTGAGTCCTGCCGGGATCCCCGATGAATGTTTGGGGGGTTAGACACACCTCCGGGGCCAAAAAAGTGTTGTTTCAGCAACTTGAAAGAATGAGATTTTGCGACAGTGCCGGCACTGAAAAAAACGGCGAAAATCGACCCCTCGGAAAAGTTGGGTTTTTTGCCATCTTTGAGTCCTCCCGGGACCCCCGATGAATGTTTGGGGGGTTTGGCCCACCTCCCGGGCCAGAAAAGTGTCGTTTCATCAACTTGAAAAAATGAGATTTCGTGACAGTGCCGGCACTGAAAAAAACGGCGAAAATCGGCCCCTCGGAAAAGTTGGGTTTTTTGCCATCTTTGAGTCCTGCCGGGACCCCCAATGAATGTTTGGGAGGTTTGGCTTTCCTCCGGGGCCAAAAAAGTGTCGTTTCAGCAACTAGAAAAAATGAGATTTTGCGACAGTGCCGGCACTGAAAAAAACGGCGAAAATCGACCCCTCGGAAAAGTTGGGTTTTTTGCCATCTTTGACTTCTGCCGGGACCCCCAATGAATGTTTGAGGGGTTAGACACACCTCCGGGGCCGAAAAAGTGTCGTTTCAGCAACTTGAAAAAATGAGATTTCGCGACAGTGCCGGCACTGAAAAAAACGGCGAAAATCGACCCCTCGAAAAAGTTGTTTTTTTTGCCATCTTTGAGTCCTGCCGGGACCCCCAATGAATGTTTGAGGGGTTAGACACACCTCCGGGGCCAAAAAAGTGTCGTTTCAGCAACTTGAAAAAATGAGATTTTGCGACAGTGCCGGCACTGAAAAAAACGGAGAAAATCGACCCTTCGGAAAAGTTGATTTTTTGCAATCTTTGAGTCCTGCCGGGACCCCCGATGAATGTTTGAGGGGTTAGACACACCTCCGGGGCCAAAAAAGTGTCGTTTCAGCAACTTGAAAAAATGAGATTTCGTGACAGTGCCGGCACTGAAAAAAACGGCAAAAATCGACCCCTCGGAAAAGTTGGGTTTTTTGCCATCTTTGAGTCCTGCCGGGACCCCGGATGAATGTTTGAGGGGTTAGACACACCTCCCTGGCCGAAAAAGTGTCGTTTCAGCAACTTGAAAAAATGAGATTTCGCGACAGTGCCGGCACTGAAAAAAACGGCGAAAATCGAACCCTCGGAAAAGTTGGGTTTTTTGCCATCTTTGAGTCCTGCCGGGACCCCCAATGAATGTTTGGGGGGTTTGGCCCACCTCCGGGGCCAAAAAAGTGTCGTTTCAGCAACTAGAAAAAATGAGATTTCGTGACAGTGCCGGCACTTAAAAAATGGCGAAAATCGAACCCTCGGAAAAGTTGTTTTTTTTGCCATCTTTGAGTCCTGCCGGGACCCCCAATGAATGTTTGAGGGGTTAGACACACCTCCCGGGCAAAAAAGGTGTCGTTTCAGCAACTTGAAAAAATGAGATTTTGCGACACTGAAAAAAACTGAGAAAATCCACCCTTCGGAAAATTTGGTTTTTTTGCAGTCTTTGAGTCCTGCCGGGACCCCCGATGAATGTTTGGGGGGTTTGGCCCACCTCCCGGGCCGGAAAAGTGTCGTTTCAGCAAATTGAAAAAATGAGATTTCGCGACAGTGCCGGCACTGAAAAAACGGCGAAAATCGACCCCTCGGAAAAGTTGGGTTTTTTGCCATCTTTGACTTCTGCCGGGACCCCAGATGAATGTTTGAGGGGTTAGACACACCTCCCGGGCCGAAAAAGTGTTGTTTCAGCAACTTGAAAAAATGAGATTTCGTGACAGTGCCGGTACTGAAAAAAACGGCAAAAATCGACCCCTCGGAAAAGTTGGGTTTTTTGCCATCTTTGAGTCCTGCCGGGACCCCCGATGAATGTTTGGGGGGTTTGGCCCACTTCACGGGCCAAAAAAGTGTCGTTTCAGCAACTTGAAAAAATGAGATTTTGCGACAGTGCCGGCACTGAAAAAAACGGCGAAAATCGACCCCTTGGAAAAGTTGGGTTTTTTGCCATCTTTGAGTCCTCCCGGGACCCCCGATGAATGTTTGGGGGTTTGGCCCACCTCCCGGGCCAGAAAAGAGTCGTTTCAGCAACTTGAAAAAATGAGATTTCGCGACAGTGCCGGCACTGAAAAAAACGGCGAAAATTGACCCCTCGGAAAAGTTGGGTTTTTTGCCATCTTTGAGTCCTGCCGGGACCCCCAATGAATGTTTGGGGGGTTTGGCCCACGTCCGGGGCCAAAAAAGTGTCGTTTCAGCAACTAGAAAAAATGAGATTTCGTGACAGTGCCGGCACTGAAAAAACGGCAAAAATCGACCCCTCGGAAAAGTTGGGTTTTTTGCCATCTTTGAGTACTGCCGGGACCCCCGATGAATGTTTGAGGGGTTTGGCCCACCTCCCGGGCCGAAAAAGTGTCGTTTCAGCAAATTGAAAAAATGAGATTTCGCGACAGTGCCGGCACTGAAAAAACGGCGAAAATCGACCCCTCGGAAAAGTTGGGTTTTTTGCCATCTTTGACTTCTGCCGGGACCCCCAATGAATGTTTGAGGGGTTAGACACACCTCCGGGGCCGAAAAAGTGTCGTTTCAGCAACTTGAAAAAATGAGATTTCGCGACAGTGCCGGCACTGAAAAAAACGGCGAAAATCGACCCCTCGAAAAAGTTGTTTTTTTTGCCATCTTTGAGTCCTGCCGGGACCCCCAATGAATGTTTGAGGGGTTAGACACACCTCCGGGGCCAAAAAAGTGTCGTTTCAGCAACTTGAAAAAATGAGATTTTGCGACAGTGCCGGCACTGAAAAAAACGGAGAAAATCGACCCTTCGGAAAAGTTGATTTTTTGCAATCTTTGAGTCCTGCCGGGACCCCCGATGAATGTTTGAGGGGTTAGACACACCTCCGGGGCCAAAAAAGTGTCGTTTCAGCAACTTGAAAAAATGAGATTTCGTGACAGTGCCGGCACTGAAAAAAACGGCAAAAATCGACCCCTCGGAAAAGTTGGGTTTTTTGCCATCTTTGAGTCCTGCCGGGACCCCGGATGAATGTTTGAGGGGTTAGACACACCTCCCTGGCCGAAAAAGTGTCGTTTCAGCAACTTGAAAAAATGAGATTTCGCGACAGTGCCGGCACTGAAAAAAACGGCGAAAATCGAACCCTCGGAAAAGTTGGGTTTTTTGCCATCTTTGAGTCCTGCCGGGACCCCCAATGAATGTTTGGGGGGTTTGGCCCACCTCCGGGGCCAAAAAAGTGTCGTTTCAGCAACTAGAAAAAATGAGATTTCGTGACAGTGCCGGCACTTAAAAAATGGCGAAAATCGAACCCTCGGAAAAGTTGTTTTTTTTGCCATCTTTGAGTCCTGCCGGGACCCCCAATGAATGTTTGAGGGGTTAGACACACCTCCCGGGCAAAAAAGGTGTCGTTTCAGCAACTTGAAAAAATGAGATTTTGCGACACTGAAAAAAACTGAGAAAATCCACCCTTCGGAAAATTTGGTTTTTTTGCAGTCTTTGAGTCCTGCCGGGACCCCCGATGAATGTTTGGGGGGTTTGGCCCACCTCCCGGGCCGGAAAAGTGTCGTTTCAGCAAATTGAAAAAATGAGATTTCGCGACAGTGCCGGCACTGAAAAAACGGCGAAAATCGACCCCTCGGAAAAGTTGGGTTTTTTGCCATCTTTGACTTCTGCCGGGACCCCAGATGAATGTTTGAGGGGTTAGACACACCTCCCGGGCCGAAAAAGTGTTGTTTCAGCAACTTGAAAAAATGAGATTTCGTGACAGTGCCGGTACTGAAAAAAACGGCAAAAATCGACCCCTCGGAAAAGTTGGGTTTTTTGCCATCTTTGAGTCCTGCCGGGACCCCCGATGAATGTTTGGGGGGTTTGGCCCACTTCACGGGCCAAAAAAGTGTCGTTTCAGCAACTTGAAAAAATGAGATTTTGCGACAGTGCCGGCACTGAAAAAAACGGCGAAAATCGACCCCTTGGAAAAGTTGGGTTTTTTGCCATCTTTGAGTCCTCCCGGGACCCCCGATGAATGTTTGGGGGTTTGGCCCACCTCCCGGGCCAGAAAAGAGTCGTTTCAGCAACTTGAAAAAATGAGATTTCGCGACAGTGCCGGCACTGAAAAAAACGGCGAAAATTGACCCCTCGGAAAAGTTGGGTTTTTTGCCATCTTTGAGTCCTGCCGGGACCCCCAATGAATGTTTGGGGGGTTTGGCCCACGTCCGGGGCCAAAAAAGTGTCGTTTCAGCAACTAGAAAAAATGAGATTTCGTGACAGTGCCGGCACTGAAAAAACGGCAAAAATCGACCCCTCGGAAAAGTTGGGTTTTTTGCCATCTTTGAGTACTGCCGGGACCCCCGATGAATGTTTGAGGGGTTTGGCCCACCTCCCGGGCCGAAAAAGTGTCGTTTCAGCAAATTGAAAAAATGAGATTTCGCGACAGTGCCGGCACTGAAAAAACGGCGAAAATCGACCCCTCGGAAAAGTTGGGTTTTTTGCCATCTTTGACTTCTGCCGGGACCCCAGATGAATGTTTGAGGGGTTAGACACACCTCCCGGGCCGAAAAAGTGTTGTTTCAGCAACTTGAAAAAATGAGATTTCGTGACAGTGCCGGTACTGAAAAAAACGGCAAAAATCGACCCCTCGGAAAAGTTGGGTTTTTTGCCATCTTTGAGTCCTGCCGGGACCCCCAATGAATGTTTGGGGGGTTTGGCCCACGTCCGGGGCCAAAAAAGTGTCGTTTCAGCAACTAGAAAAAATGAGATTTCGTGACAGTGCCGGCACTGAAAAAACGGCAAAAATCGACCCCTCGGAAAAGTTGGGTTTTTTGCCATCTTTGAGTCCTGCCGGGACCCCCGATGAATGTTTGAGGGGTTTGGCCCACCTCCCGTGCCGGAAAAGTGTCGTTTCAGCAACTTGAAAAAATGAGATTTTGCGACAGTGCCGGCACTGAAAAAATGGCGAAAATCGAACCCTCGGAAAAGTTGGGTTTTTTGCCATCTTTGAGTCCTGCCGGGACCCCCAATGAATGTTTGAGGGGTTAGACACACCTCCCGGGCCAAAAAAGTGTCGTTTCAGCAACTTGAAAAAATGAGATTTTGCGACACTGAAAAAAACTGAGAAAATCCACCCTTCGGAAAATTTGGTTTTTTTGCAGTCTTTGAGTCCTGCCGGGACCCCCGATGAATGTTTGGGGGGTTTGGCCCACCTCCCGGGCCGGAAAAGTGTCGTTTCAGCAACTTGAAAAAATGAGATTTCGCGACAGTGCCGGCACTGAAAAAAACGGCGAAAATCGACCCCTCGGAAAAGTTGGGTTTTTTGCCATCTTTGAGTCCTGCCGGGACCCCCAATGAATGTTTGGGGGGTTTGGCCCACCTCCCGGGCCGGAAAAGTGTCGTTTCAGCAAATTGAAAAAATGAGATTTCGCGACAGTGCCGGCACTGAAAAAACGGCGAAAATCGACCCCTCGGAAAAGTTGGGTTTTTTGCCATCTTTGACTTCTGCCGGGACCCCAGATGAATGTTTGAGGGGTTAGACACACCTCCCGGGCCGAAAAAATGTTGTTTCAGCAACTTGAAAAAATGAGATTTCGTGACAGTGCCGGCACTGAAAAAAACGGCAAAAATCGACCCCTCGGAAAAGTTGGGTTTTTTGCCATCTTTGAGTCCTGCCGGGACCCCCGATGAATGTTTGGGGGGTTTGGCCCACTTCACGGGCCAAAAAAGTGTCGTTTCAGCAACTTGAAAAAATGAGATTTTGCGACAGTGCCGGCACTGAAAAAAACGGCGAAAATCGACCCCTTGGAAAAGTTGGGTTTTTTGCCATCTTTGAGTCCTCCCGGGACCCCCGATGAATGTTTGGGGGTTTGGCCCACCTCCCGGGCCAGAAAAGAGTCGTTTCAGCAACTTGAAAAAATGAGATTTCGCGACAGTGCCGGCACTGAAAAAAACGGCGAAAATTGACCCCTCGGAAAAGTTGGGTTTTTTGCCATCTTTGAGTCCTGCCGGGACCCCCAATGAATGTTTGGGGGGTTTGGCCCACGTCCGGGGCCAAAAAAGTGTCGTTTCAGCAACTAGAAAAAATGAGATTTCGTGACAGTGCCGGCACTGAAAAAACGGCAAAAATCGACCCCTCGGAAAAGTTGGGTTTTTTGCCATCTTTGAGTCCTGCCGGGACCCCCGATGAATGTTTGAGGGGTTTGGCCCACCTCCCGTGCCGGAAAAGTGTCGTTTCAGCAACTTGAAAAAATGAGATTTTGCGACAGTGCCGGCACTGAAAAAAACGGCGAAAATCGACCCCTTGGAAAAGTTGGGTTTTTTGCCATCTTTGAGTCCTCCCGGGACCCCCGATGAATGTTTGGGGGTTTGGCCCACCTCCCGGGCCAGAAAAGAGTCGTTTCAGCAACTTGAAAAAATGAGATTTCGCGACAGTGCCGGCACTGAAAAAAACGGTGAAAATTGACCCCTCGGAAAAGTTGGGTTTTTTGCCATCTTTGAGTCCTGCCGGGACCCCCAATGAATGTTTGGGGGGTTTGGCCCACGTCCGGGGCCAAAAAAGTGTCGTTTCAGCAACTAGAAAAAATGAGATTTCGTGACAGTGCCGGCACTGAAAAAACGGCAAAAATCGACCCCTCGGAAAAGTTGGGTTTTTTGCCATCTTTGAGTCCTGCCGGGACCCCCGATGAATGTTTGAGGGGTTTGGCCCACCTCCCGTGCCGGAAAAGTGTCGTTTCAGCAACTTGAAAAAATGAGATTTTGCGACAGTGCCGGCACTGAAAAAATGGCGAAAATCGAACCCTCGGAAAAGTTGGGTTTTTTGCCATCTTTGAGTCCTGCCGGGACCCCCAATGAATGTTTGAGGGGTTAGACACACCTCCCGGGCCAAAAAAGTGTCGTTTCAGCAACTTGAAAAAATGAGATTTTGCGACAGTGCCGGCACTGAAAAAAACTGAGAAAATCCACCCTTCGGAAAATTTGTTTTTTTTGCAGTCTTTGAGTCCTGCCGGGACCCCCGATGAATGTTTGGGGGGTTTGGCCCACCTCCCGGGCCGGAAAAGTGTCGTTTCAGCAACTTGAAAAAATGAGATTTCGCGACAGTGCCGGCACTGAAAAAAACGGCGAAAATCGACCCCTTGGAAAAGTTGGGTTTTTTGCCATCTTTGAGTCCTGCCGGGACCCCCAATGAATGTTTGAGGGGTTAGACACACCTCCGGGGCCAAAAAAGTGTCGTTTCAGCAACTTGGAAAAATGAGATTTTGCGACAGTGCCGGCACTGAAAAAAACGGCGAAAATCGACCCTTCGGAAAAGTTGGGTTTTTTGCCATCTTTGATTCCTGCCGGGACCCCCGATGAATGTTTGGGGGGTTTGGCCCACCTCCCGGGCCGGAAAAGAGTCGTTTCAGCAACTTGAAAAAATTAGATTTTGCGACAGTGCCGGCACTGAAAAAACGGCGAAAATCGACCCCTCGGAAAAGTTGGGTTTTTTGCCATCTTTGACTTCTGCCGGGACCCCCGATGAATGTTTGAGGGGTTAGACACACCTCCCGGGCCGAAAAAGTGTCGTTTCAGCAACTTGAAAAAATGAGATTTCGCCCATTCGCCCTGAAAAAAACGGCGAAAATCGACCCTTCGGAAAAGTTGGGTTTTTTTGCCATCTTTGAGTCCTGCCGGGATCCCCGATGAATGTTTGGGGGGTTAGACACACCTCCGGGGCCAAAAAAGTGTTGTTTCAGCAACTTGAAAGAATGAGATTTTGCGACAGTGCCGGCACTGAAAAAAACGGCGAAAATCGACCCCTCGGAAAAGTTGGGTTTTTTGCCATCTTTGAGTCCTCCCGGGACCCACCGATGAATGTTTGGGGGGTTTGGCCCACCTCCCGGGCCAGAAAAGTGTCGTTTCATCAACTTGAAAAAATGAGATTTCGTGACAGTGCCGGCACTGAAAAAAACAGCGAAAATCGGCCCCTCGGAAAAGTTGGGTTTTTTGCCATCTTTGAGTCCTGCCGGGACCCCCAATGAATGTTTGGGAGGTTTGGCCCTCCTCCGGGGCCAAAAAAGTGTCGTTTCAGCAACTAGAAAAAATTAGATTTTGCGACAGTGCCGGCACTGAAAAAAACCGCGAAAATCGACCCAGAGGAACAGTTGGGTTTTTTGCCATCTTTGAGTTCTGCCGGGACCCCCGATGAATGTTTGGGGGGTTTGGCCCACCTCCCGGGCCGGAAAAGAGTCGTTTCAGCAACTTGAAAAAATTAGATTTTGCGACAGTGCCGGCACTCAAAAAACGGCGAAAATCGACCCCTCGGAAAAGTTGGGTTTTTTGCCATCTTTGACTTCTGCCAGGACCCCCGATGAATGTTTGAGGGGTTAGACACACCTCCCGGGCCGAAAAAGTGTCGTTTCAGCAACTTGAAAAAATGAGATTTCGTGACAGTGCCGGCACTGAAAAAAACAGCGAAAATCGGCCCCTCGGAAAATTTGGGTTTTTTGCCATCTTTGAGTCCTGCCGGGACCCCCAATGAATGTTTGGGAGGTTTGGCCCTCCTCCGGGGCCAAAAAAGTGTCGTTTCAGCAACTAGAAAAAATGAGATTTTGCGACAGTGCCGGCACTGAAAAAAACCGCGAAAATCGACCCAGAGGAACAGTTGGGTTTTTTGCCATCTTTGAGTTCTGCCGGGACCCCCGATGAATGTTTGGGGGGTTTGGCCCACCTCCCGGGCCGGAAAAGAGTCGTTTCAGCAACTTGAAAAAATTAGATTTTGCGACAGTGCCGGCACTCAAAAAACGGCGAAAATCGACCCCTCGGAAAAGTTGGGTTTTTTGCCATCTTTGACTTCTGCCAGGACCCCCGATGAATGTTTGAGGGCTTAGACACACCTCCCGGGCCGAAAAAGTGTCGTTTCAGCAACTTGAAAAAATGAGATTTCGTGACAGTGCCGGCACTGAAAAAAACGGCGAAAATCGGCCCCTCGGAAAAGTTGGGTTTTTTGCCATCTTTGAGTCCTGCCGGGACCCCCAATGAATGTTTGGGAGGTTTGGCCCTCCTCCGGGGCCAAAAAAGTGTCGTTTCAGCAACTAGAAAAAATGAGATTTTGCGACAGTGCCGGCACTGAAAAAAACGGCGAAAATCGACCCCTCGGAAAAGTTGGGTTTTTTGCCATCTTTGACTTCTGCCGGGACCCCCAATGAATGTTTGATGGGTTAGACACACCTCCGGGGCCGAAAAAGTGTCGTTTCAGCAACTTGAAAAAATGAGATTTCGCGACAGTGCCGGCACTGAAAAAAACGGCAAAAATCGACCCCTCGGAAAAGTTGGGTTTTTTGCCATCTTTGAGTCCTGCCGGGACCCCCGATGAATGTTTGGGGGGTTTGGCCCACCTCCCGGGCCGGAAAAGAGTCGTTTCAGCAACTTGAAAAAATGAGATTTTGCGACAGTGCCGGCACTGAAAAAACGGCGAAAATCGACCCCTCGGAAAAGTTGGGTTTTTTGCCATCTTTGAGTCCTGCCGGGACCCCCAATGAAAGTTTGAGGGGTTAGACACACCTCCGGGACCAAAAAAGTGTCGTTTCAGCAACTTGAAAAAATGAGATTTTGCGACAGTGCCGGCACTGAAAAAAACGGCGAAAATCGACCCCTTGGAAAAGTTGGGTTTTTTGCCATCTTTGAGTCCTCCCGGGACCCCCGATGAATGTTTGGGGGTTTGGCCCACCTCCCGGGCCAGAAAAGAGTTGTTTCAGCAACTTGAAAAAATGAGATTTCGCGACAGTGCCGGCACTGAAAAAACGGCGAAAATCGACCCCTCGGAAAAGTTGGGTTTTTTGCCATCTTTGACTTCTGCCGGGACCCCCGATGAATGTTTGAGGGGTTAGACACACCTCCCGGGCCGAAAAAGTGTCGTTTCAGCAACTTGAAAAAATGAGATTTCGCGACAGTGCCGGCACTGAAAAAACGGCGAAAATCGACCCCTCGGAAAAGTTGGTTTTTTTGCCATCTTTGAGTCCTGCCGGGACCCCCAATGAATGTTTGAGGGGTTAGACACACCTCCGGGGCCAAAAAAGTGTCGTTTCATCAACTTGAAAAAATGAGATTTCGCGACAGTGCCGGCACTGAAAAAAAGGGCGAAAATCGACCCCTCGGAAAAGTTGGGTTTTTTGCCATCTTTGAGTCCTGCCGGGACCCCCAATGAATGTTTGAGGGGTTAGACACACCTCCCGGGCCGAAAATGTGTCGTTTCAGCAACTTGAAAAAATGAGATTTTGCGACAGTGCCGGCACTGAAAAAAACGGCGAAAATCGACCCCTTGGAAAAGTTGGGTTTTTTGCCATCTTTGAGTCCTCCCGGGACCCCCGATGAATGTTTGGGGGTTTGGCCCACCTCCCGGGCCAGAAAAGAGTCGTTTCAGCAACTTGAAAAAATTTGATTTCGCGACAGTGCCGGCACTGAAAAAACGGCGAAAATCGACCCCTCGGAAAAGTTGGGTTTTTTGCCATCTTTGACTTCTGCCGGGACCCCCGATGAATGTTGGAGGGGTTAGACACACCTCCCGGGCCGAAAAAGTGTCGTTTCAGCAACTTGAAAAAATGAGATTTCGCGACAGTGCCGGCACTGAAAAAAACGGCGAAAATCGACCCTTCGGAAAAGTTGGGTTTTTTGCCATCTTTGAGTCCTGCCGGGATCCCCGATGAATGTTTGGGGGGTTAGACACACCTCCGGGGCCAAAAAAGTGTTGTTTTAGCAACTTGAAAGAATGAGATTTTGCGACAGACACTGAAAAAAACGGCGAAAATCGACCCCTCGGAAAAGTTGGGTTTTTTGCCATCTTTGAGTCCTCCCGGGACCCCCGATGAATGTTTGGGGGGTTTGGCCCACCTCCCGGGCCAGAAAAGTGTAGTTTCATCAACTTGAAAAAATGAGATTTCGTGACAGTGCCGGCACTGAAAAAAACGGCGAAAATCGGCCCCTCGGAAAAGTTGGGTTTTTTGCCATCTTTGAGTCCTGCCGGGACCCCCAATGAATGTTTGGGAGGTTTGGCCCTCCTCCGGGGCCAAAAAAGTGTCGTTTCAGCAACTAGAAAAAATGAGATTTTGCGACAGTGCCGGCACTGAAAAAAACGGCGAAAATCGACCCCTCGGAAAAGTTGGGTTTTTTGCCATCTTTGACTTCTGCCGGGACCCCCAATGAATGTTTGAGGGGTTAGACACACCTCCGGGACCAAAAAAGTGTCGTTTCAGCAACTTGAAAAAATGAGATTTTGCGACAGTGCCGGCACTGAAAAAATGGTGAAAATCGAACCCTCGGAAAAGTTGGGTTTTTTGCCATCTTTGAGTCCTGCCGGGACCCCCAATGAATGTTTGAGGGGTTAGACACACCTCCGGGGCCAAAAAAGTGTCGTTTCATCAACTTGAAAAAATGAGATTTCTCGACAGTGCCGGCACTGAAAAAAACGGCGAAAATCGACCCCTCGGAAAAGTTGGGTTTTTTGCCATCTTTGAGTCCTGCCGGGACCCCCAATGAATGTTTGGGAGGTTTGGCCCTCCTCCGGGGCCAAAAAAGTGTCGTTTCAGCAACTAGAAAAAATGAGATTTTGCGACAGTGCCGGCACTGAAAAAAACGGCGAAAATCGACCCCTCGGAAAAGTTGGGTTTTTTGCCATCTTTGAGTCCTCCCGGGACCCCCGATGAATGTTTGGGGGTTTGGCCCACCTCCCGGGCCAGAAAAGAGTCGTTTCAGCAACTTGAAAAAATGAGATTTCGCGACAGTGCCAGCACTGAAAAAACGGCGAAAATCGACCCCTCGGAAAAGTTGGGTTTTTTGCCATCTTTGAGTCCTGCCGGGACCCCCAATGAATGTTTGAGGGGTTAGACACACCTCCGGGGCCAAAAAAGTGTCGTTTCAGCAACTTGAAAAAATGAGATTTTGCGACAGTGCCGGCACTGAAAAAAACGGAGAAAATCGACCCTTCGGAAAAGTTGATTTTTTGCAATCTTTGAGTCCTGCCGGGACCCCCGATGAATGTTTGAGGGGTTAGACACACCTCCGGGGCCAAAAAAGTGTCGTTTCAGCAACTTGAAAAAATGAGATTTCGTGACAGTGCCGGCACTGAAAAAAACGGCAAAAATCGACCCCTCGGAAAAGTTGGGTTTTTTGCCATCTTTGAGTCCTGCTGGGACCCCGGATGAATGTTTGGGGGGTTTGGCCCACCTCCCGGGCCAAAAAAGTGTCGTTTCAGCAACTTGAAAAAATGAGATTTTGCGACAGTGCCGGCACTGAAAAAACGGCGAAAATCGACCCCTCGGAAAAGTTGGGTTTTTTGCCATCTTTGACTTCTGCCGGGACCCCCAATGAATGTTTGAGGGGTTAGACACACCTCCCGGTCCGAAAAAGTGTTGTTTCAGCAACTTGAAAAAATGAGATTTCGCGACAGTGCCGGCACTGAAAAAAACGGCGAAAATCGACCCCTTGGAAAAGTTGGGTTTTTTGCCATCTTTGAGTCCTGCCGGGACCCCCGATGAATGTTTGGGGGTTTGGCCCACCTCCCGGGCCAGAAAAGAGTCGTTTCAGCAACTTGAAAAAATGAGATTTCGCGACAGTGCCGGCACTGAAAAAAACGGCGAAAATCGACCCCTCGGAAAAGTTGGGTTTTTTGCCATCTTTGAGTCCTGCCGGGACCCCCAATGAATGTTTGAGGGGTTAGACACACCTCCGGGGCCAAAAAAGTGTCGTTTCAGCAACTTGAAAAAATGAGATTTCGCGATAGTGCCGGCACTGAAAAAAACGGCGAAAATCGACCCCTCGGAAAAGTTGGGTTTTTTGCCATCTTTGAGTCCTGCCGGGACCCCCAATGAATGTTTGAGGGGTTAGACACACCTCCCGGGCCGAAAAAGTGTCGTTTCAGCAACTTGAAAAAATGAGATTTCGCGACAGTGCCGGCACTGAAAAAAACGGCGAAAATCGACCTTTCGGAAAAGTTGGTTTTTTTGCCATCTTTGAGTCCTGCCGGGACCCCCAATGAATGTTTGGGAGGTTTGGCCCTCCTCCGGGGCCAAAAAAGTGTCGTTTCAGCAACTAGAAAAAATGAGATTTTGCGACAGTGCCGGCACTGAAAAAAACGGCGAAAATCGACCCCTCGGAAAAGTTGGGTTTTTTGCCATCTTTGACTTCTGCCGGGACCCCCAATGAATGTTTGAGGGGTTAGACACACCTCCGGGGCCGAAAAAGTGTCGTTTCAGCAACTTGAAAAAATGAGATTTCGCGACAGTGCCGGCACTGAAAAAAACGGCAAAAATCGACCCCTCGGAAAAGTTGGGTTTTTTGCCATCTTTGAGTCCTGCCTGGACCCCCGATGAATGTTTGGGGGGTTTGGCCCACCTCCCGGGCCGGAAAAGAGTCGTTTCAGCAACTTGAAAAAATGAGATTTTGCGACAGTGCCGGCACTGAAAAAACGGCGAAAATCGACCCCTCGGAAAAGTTGGGTTTTTTGCCATCTTTGAGTCCTGCCGGGACCCCCAATGAATGTTTGAGGGGTTAGACACACCTCCGGGACCAAAAAAGTGTCGTTTCAGCAACTTGAAAAAATGAGATTTTGCGACAGTGCCGGCACTGAAAAAATGGTGAAAATCGAACCCTCGGAAAAGTTGGGTTTTTTGCCATCTTTGACTTCTGCCGGGACCCCCGATGAACGTTTGAGGGGTTAGACACACCTCCCGGGCCAAAAAAGTGTCGTTTCAGCAACTTGAAAAAATGAGATTTCGTGACAGTGCCGGCACTGAAAAAAACGGCAAAAATCGACCTCTCGGAAAAGTTGGGTTTTTTGCCATCTTTGAGTCCTGCCGGGACCCCCGATGAATGTTTGGGGGGTTTGGCCCACCTCCCGGGCCAAAAAAGTGTCGTTTCAGCAACTTGAAAAAATGAGATTTTGCGACAGTGCCGGCACTGAAAAAAAGGGCGAAAATCGACCCCGAGGAACAGTTGGGTTTTTTGCCATCTTTGAGTTCTGCCGGGACCCCCGATGAATGTTTGGGGGGTTTGGCCCACCTCCCGGGCCGGAAAAGAGTCGTTTCAGCAACTTGAAAAAATTAGATTTTGCGACAGTGCCGGCACTCAAAAAACGGCGAAAATCGACCCCTCGGAAAAGTTGGGTTTTTTGCCATCTTTGACTTCTGCCGGGACCCCCGATGAATGTTTGAGGGGTTAGACACACCTCCCGGGCCGAAAAAGTGTCGTTTCAGCAACTTGAAAAAATGAGATTTCGCGACAGTGCCGGCACTGAAAAAAACGGCGAAAATCGACCCTTCGGAAAAGTTGGGTTTTTTGCCATCTTTGAGTCCTGCCGGGATCCCCGATGAATGTTTGGGGGGTTAGACACACCTCCGGGGCCAAAAAAGTGTTGTTTCAGCAACTTGAAAGAATGAGATTTTGCGACAGACACTGAAAAAAACGGCGAAAATCGACCCCTCAGAAAAGTTGGGTTTTTTGCCATCTTTGAGTCCTCCCGGGACCCCCGATGAATGTTTGGGGGGTTTGGCCCACCTCCCGGGCCAGAAAAGTGTCGTTTCATCAACTTGAAAAAATGAGATTTCGTGACAGTGCCGGCACTGAAAAAAACGGCGAAAATCGGCCCCTCGGAAAAGTTGGGTTTTTTGCCATCTTTGAGTCCTGCCGGGACCCCCAATGAATGTTTGGGAGGTTTGGCCCTCCTCCGGGGCCAAAAAAGTGTCGTTTCAGCAACTAGAAAAAATGAGATTTTGCGACAGTGCCGGCACTGAAAAAAACGGCGAAAATCGACCCCTCGGAAAAGTTGGGTTTTTTGCCATCTTTGACTTCTGCCGGAACCCCCAATGAATGTTTGAGGGGTTAGACACACCTCCGGGGCCGAAAAAGTGTCGTTTCAGCAACTTGAAAAAATGAGATTTCGTGACAGTGCCGGCCCTGAAAAAAACGGCAAAAATCGACCCCTCGGAAAAGTTGGGTTTTTGCCATCTTTGAGTCCTGCCGGCACCCCCGATGAATGTTTGGGGGGTTTGGCCCACCTCCCGGGCCGGAAAAGAGTCGTTTCAGCAACTTGAAAAAATGAGATTTTGCGACAGTGCCGGCACTGAAAAAAACGGCGAAAATCGACCCCTCGGAAAAGTTGGGTTTTTTGCCATCTTTGAGTCCTGCCGGGACCCCCAATGAATGTTTGAGGGGTTAGACACACCTCCGGGACCAAAAAAGTGTCGTTTCAGCAACTTGAAAAAATGAGATTTCGCGACAGTGCCGGCACTGAAAAAATGGTGAAAATCGAACCCTCGGAAAAGTTGGGTTTTTTGCCATCTTTGAGTCCTGCCGGGACCCCCGATGAATGTTTGGGGGGTTTGGCCCACCTCCCGGGCCAAAAAAGTGTCGTTTCAGCAACTTGAAAAAATGAGATTTTGCGACAGTGCCGGCACTGAAAAAAACGGAGAAAATCGACCCTTCGGAAAAGTTGATTTTTTGCCATCTTTGAGTCCTGCCGGGACCCCGGATGAATGTTTGGGGGGTTTGGCCCACCTCCCGGGCCAAAAAAGTGTCGTTTCAGCAACTTGAAAAAATGAGATTTTGCGACAGTGCCGGCACTGAAAAAACGGCGAAAATCGACCCCTCGGAAAAGTTGGGTTTTTTGCCATCTTTGACTTCTGCCGGGACCCCCAATGAATGTTTGAGGGGTTAGACACACCTCCCGGTCCGAAAAAGTGTTGTTTCAGCAACTTGAAAAAATGAGATTTCGCGACAGTGCCGGCACTGAAAAAAACGGCGAAAATCGACCCCTTGGAAAAGTGGGGTTTTTTGCCATCTTTGAGTCCTGCCGGGACCCCCGATGAATGTTTGGGGGTTTGGCCCACCTCCCGGGCCAGAAAAGAGTCGTTTCAGCAACTTGAAAAAATGAGATTTTGCGACAGTGCCGGCACTGAAAAAAACGGCAAAAATCGACCCCTCGGAAAAGTTGGGTTTTTTGCCATCTTTGAGTCCTGCCGGGACCCCCGATGAATGTTTGGGGGGTTTGGCCCACCTCCCGGGCCGGAAAAGAGTCGTTTCAGCAACTTGAAAAAATGAGATTTTGCGACAGTGCCGGCACTGAAAAAACGGCGAAAATCGACCCCTCGGAAAAGTTGGGTTTTTTGCCATCTTTGAGTCCTGCCGGGACCCCCAATGAATGTTTGAGGGGTTAGACACACCTCCGGGACCAAAAAAGTGTCGTTTCAGCAACTTGAAAAAATGAGATTTTGTGACAGTGCCGGCACTGAAAAAATGGTGAAAATCGAACCCTCGGAAAAGTTGGGTTTTTTGCCATCTTTGAGTCCTCCCGGGACCCCCGATGAATGTTTGGGGGTTTGGCCCACCTCCCGGGCCAGAAAAGAGTCGTTTCAGCAACTTGAAAAAATGAGATTTCGCGACAGTGCCGGCACTGAAAAAACGGCGAAAATCGACCCCTCGGAAAAGTTGGGTTTTTTGCCATCTTTGACTTCTGCCGGGACCCCCGATGAATGTTTGAGGGGTTAGACACACCTCCCGGGCCGAAAAAGTGTCGTTTCAGCAACTTGAAAAAAATGAGATTTCGCGACAGTGCCGGCACTGAAAAAAACGGCGAAAATCGACCCCTTGGAAAAGTTGGGTTTTTTGCCATCTTTGAGTCCTCCCGGGACCCCCGATGAATGTTTGGGGGTTTGGCCCAACTCCCGGGCCAGAAAAGAGTCGTTTCAGCAACTTGAAAAAATGAGATTTCGCGACAGTGCCGGCACTGAAAAAACGGCGAAAATCGACCCCTCGGAAAAGTTGGTTTTTTTGCCATCTTTGAGTCCTGCCGGGACCCCCAATGAATGTTTGAGGGGTTAGACACACCTCCGGGGCCAAAAAAGTGTCGTTTCAGAAACTTGAAAAAATGAGATTTTGCGACAGTGCCGGCACTGAAAAAAACGGAGAAAATCGACCCTTCGGAAAAGTTGATTTTTTGCAATCTTTGAGTCCTGCCGGGACCCCCGATGAATGTTTGAGGGGTTAGACACACCTCCGGGGCCAAAAAAGTGTCGTTTCAGCAACTTGAAAAAATGAGATTTTGCGACAGTGCCGGCACTGAAAAAACGGCGAAAATCGACCCCTCGGAAAAGTTGGGTTTTTTGCCATCTTTGACTTCTGCCGGGACCCCCAATGAATGTTTGAGGGGTTAGACACACCTCCCGGTCCGAAAAAGTGTCGTTTCAGCAACTTGAAAAAATGAGATTTCGCGACAGTGCCGGCATTGAAAAAAACGGCGAAAATCGATCCCTTGGAAAAGTTGGGTTTTTTGCCATCTTTGAGTCCTGCCGGGACCCCCGATGAATGTTTGGGGGTTTGGCCCACCTCCCGGGCCAGAAAAGAGTCGT
This sequence comes from Dunckerocampus dactyliophorus, assembly GCF_027744805.1. NCBI lineage: Eukaryota > Metazoa > Chordata > Actinopteri > Syngnathiformes > Syngnathidae > Dunckerocampus > Dunckerocampus dactyliophorus. The sequence continues at coordinate 14,474,879 of NC_072826.1, forward strand.
TTCAGCAACTTGAAAAAATGAGATTTCGCGACAGTGCCGGCACTGAAAAAAACGGCGAAAATCGACCCCTCGGAAAAGTTGGGTTTTTTGCCATCTTTGAGTCCTGCCGGGACCCCCAATGAATGTTTGAGGGGTTAGACACACCTCCGGGGCCAAAAAAGTGTCGTTTCATCAACTTGAAAAAATGAGATTTCGCGACAGTGCCGGCACTGAAAAAAACGGCGAAAATCGACCCCTCGGAAAAGTTGGGTTTTTTGCCATCTTTGAGTCCTGCCGGGACCCCCAATGAATGTTTGTGGGGTTAGACACACCTCCCGGGCCGAAAAAGTGTCGTTTCAGCAACTTGAAAAAATGAGATTTCGCGACAGTGCCGGCACTGAAAAAAACGGCGAAAATCGACCTTTCGGAAAAGTTGTTTTTTTTGCCATCTTTGAGTCCTGCCGGGACCCCCAATGAATGTTTGGGGGGTTTGGCCCACCTCCCGGGCCGGAAAAGAGTCGTTTCAGCAACTTGAAAAAATGAGATTTTGCAACAGTGCCGGCACTGAAAAAAACGGCGAAAATCGACCCCTCGGAAAAGTTGGTTTTTTTGCCATCTTTGAGTCCTGCCGGGACCCCCAATGAATGTTTGAGGGGTTAGACACACCTCCGGGGCCAAAAAAGTGTCGTTTCATCAACTTGAAAAAATGAGATTTCGCGACACTGAAAAAAACGGCGAAAATCGACCCCTCGGAAAAGTTGGGTTTTTTGCCATCTTTGAGTCCTGCCGGGACCCCCAATGAATGTTTGTGGGGTTAGACACACCTCCCGGGCCGAAAAAGTGTCGTTTCAGCAACTTGAAAAAATGAGATTTCGCGACAGTGCCGGCACTGAAAAAAACGGCGAAAATCGACCCTTCGGAAAAGTTGGGTTTTTTGCCATCTTTGAGTCCTGCCGGGACCCCCAATGAATGTTTGAGGGGTTAGACACACCTCCGGGGCCGAAAAAGTGTCGTTTCAGCAACTTGAAAAAATGAGATTTCGCGACAGTGCCGGCACTGAAAAAAACGGCGAAAATCCACCCTTCGGAAAAGTTGGGTTTTTTGCCATCTTTGAGTTCTGCCGGGACACCCAATGAATGTTTGGGGGGTTTGGCCCACCTCCGGGGCCAAAAAAGTGTCGTTTCAGCAACTAGAAAAAATGAGATTTTGCGACAGTGCCGGCACTGAAAAAAACGGCGAAAATCGACCCCTTGGAAAAGTTGGGTTTTTTGCCATCTTTGAGTCCTGCCGGGACCCCCGATGAATGTTTGGGGGTTTGGCCCACCTCCCGGGCCAGAAAAGAGTCGTTTCAGCAACTTGAAAAAATGAGATTTCGCGACAGTGCCGGCACTGAAAAAAACGGCGAAAATTGACCCCTCGGAAAAGTTGGGTTTTTTGCCATCTTTGAGTCCTGCCGGGACCCCCAATGAATGTTTGGGGGGTTTGGCCCACCTCCCGGGCCGGAAAAGAGTCGTTTCAGCAACTTGAAAAAATTAGATTTTGCGACAGTGCCGGCACTCAAAAAAGGGCGAAAATCGACCCCTCGGAAAAGTTGGGTTTTTTGCCATCTTTGACTTCTGCCGGGACCCCCGATGAATGTTTGAGGGGTTAGACAAACCTCCCGGGCCGAAAAAGTGTCGTTTCAGCAACTTGAAAAAATGAGATTTCGCGACAGTGCCGGCACTGAAAAAAACGGCGAAAATCGACCCTTCGGAAAAGTTGGGTTTTTTGCCATCTTTGAGTCCTGCCGGGATCCCCGATGAATGTTTGGGGGGTTAGACACACCTCCGGGGCCAAAAAAGTGTTGTTTCAGCAACTTGAAAGAATGAGATTTTGCGACAGACACTGAAAAAAACGGCGAAAATCGACCCCTCGGAAAAGTTGGGTTTTTTGCCATCTTTGAGTCCTCCCGGGACCCCCGATGAATGTTTGGGGGGTTTGGCCCACCTCCCGGGCCAGAAAAGTGTCGTTTCATCAACTTGAAAAAATGAGATTTCGTGACAGTGCCGGCACTGAAAAAAACGGCGAAAATCGGCCCCTCGGAAAAGTTGGGTTTTTTGCCATCTTTGAGTCCTGCCGGGACCCCCAATGAATGTTTGGGAGGTTTGGCCCTCCTCCGGGGCCAAAAAAGTGTCGTTTCAGCAACTAGAAAAAATGAGATTTTGCGACAGTGCCGGCACTGAAAAAAACGGCGAAAATCGACCCCTCGGAAAAGTTGGGGTTTTTGCCATCTTTGAGTCCTGCCGGGACCCCCAATGAATGTTTGAGGGGTTAGACACACCTCCGGGGCCAAAAAAGTGTCGTTTCATCAACTTGAAAAAATGAGATTTCGCGACAGTGCCGGCACTGAAAAAAACGGCGAAAATCGACCCCTCGGAAAAGTTGGGTTTTTTGCCATCTTTGAGTCCTGCCGGGACCCCCAATGAATGTTTGGGAGGTTTGGCCCTCCTCCGGGGCCAAAAAAGTGTCGTTTCAGCAACTAGAAAAAATGAGATTTCGCGACAGTACCGGCACTGAAAAAAACGGCGAAAATCGACCCCTCGGAAAAGTTGGGTTTTTTGCCATCTTTGACTTCTGCCGGGACCCCAGATGAATGTTTGAGGGGTTAGACACACCTCCCGGGCCGAAAAAGTGTTGTTTCAGCAACTTGAAAAAATGAGATTTCGCGACAGTGCCGGCACTGAAAAAAACTGCGAAAATCGACCCCTCGGAAAAGTTGGGTTTTTTGCCATCTTTGAGTCCTCCCGGGACCCCCGATGAATGTTTGGGGGTTTGGCCCACCTCCCGGGCCAAAAAAGTGTCGTTTCAGCAACTTGAAAAAATGAGATTTTGCGACAGTGCCGGCACTGAAAAAAACGGCGAAAATCGACCCCTTGGAAAAGTTGGGTTTTTTGCCATCTTTGAGTCCTCCCGGGACCCCCGATGAATGTTTGGGGGTTTGGCCCACCTCCCGGGCCAGAAAAGAGTCGTTTCAGCAACTTGAAAAAATGAGATTTCGCGACAGTGCCGGCACTGAAAAAAACGGCGAAAATCGACCCCTTGGAAAAGTTGGGTTTTTTGCCATCTTTGAGTCCTCCCGGGACCCCCGATGAATGTTTGGGGGTTTGGCCCAACTCCCGGGCCAGAAAAGAGTCGTTTCAGCAACTTGAAAAAATGAGATTTCGCGACAGTGCCGGCACTGAAAAAAACGGCGAAAATCGACCCTTCGGAAAAGTTGATTTTTTGCAATCTTTGAGTCCTGCCGGGACCCCCGATGAATGTTTGAGGGGTTAGACACACCTCCGGGGCCAAAAAAGTGTCGTTTCAGCAACTTGAAAAAATGAGATTTCGTGACAGTGCCGGCACTGAAAAAAACGGCAAAAATCGACCCCTCGGAAAAGTTGGGTTTTTTGCCATCTTTGAGTCCTGCCGGGACCCCGGATGAATGTTTGGGGGGTTTGGCCCACCTCCCGGGCCAAAAAAGTGTCGTTTCAGCAACTTGAAAAAATGAGATTTTGCGACAGTGCCGGCACTGAAAAAACGGCGAAAATCGACCCCTCGGAAAAGTTGGGTTTTTTGCCATCTTTGACTTCTGCCGGGACCCCCAATGAATGTTTGAGGGGTTAGACACACCTCCCGGTCCGAAAAAGTGTCGTTTCAGCAACTTGAAAAAATGAGATTTCGCGACAGTGCCGGCACTGAAAAAAACGGCGAAAATCGATCCCTTGGAAAAGTTGGGTTTTTTGCCATCTTTGAGTCCTGCCGGGACCCCCGATGAATGTTTGGGGGTTTGGCCCACCTCCCGGGCCAGAAAAGAGTCGTTTCAGCAACTTGAAAAAATGAGATTTCGCGACAGTGCCGGCACTGAAAAAAACGGCGAAAATCGACCCCTCGGAAAAGTTGGGTTTTTTGCCATCTTTGAGTCCTGCCGGGACCCCCAATGAATGTTTGAGGGGTTAGACACACCTCCGGGGCCAAAAAAGTGTCGTTTCATCAACTTGAAAAAATGAGATTTCGCGACAGTGCCGGCACTGAAAAAAACGGCGAAAATCGACCCCTCGGAAAAGTTGGGTTTTTTGCCATCTTTGAGTCCTGCCGGGACCCCCAATGAATGTTTGAGGGGTTAGACACACCTCCCGGGTGTGTCTAATTTCAGCAACTTGAAAAAATTAGATTTTGCGACAGTGCCGGCACTGAAAAAACGGCGAAAATCGACCCCTCGGAAAAGTTGGGTTTTTTGCCATCTTTGACTTCTGCCGGGACCCCCGATGAATGTTTGAGGGGTTAGACACACCTCCCGGGCCAAAAAAGTGTCGTTTCAGCAACTTGAAAAAATGAGATTTCGTGACAGTGCCGGCACTGAAAAAAACGGCAAAAATCGACCTCTCGGAAAAGTTGGGTTTTTTGCCATCTTTGAGTCCTGCCGGGACCCCCGATGAATGTTTGGGGGGTTTGGCCCACCTCCCGGGCCAAAAAAGTGTCGTTTCAGCAACTTGAAAAAATGAGATTTTGCGACAGTGCCGGCACTGAAAAAAACGGCGAAAATCGACCCGAGGAACAGTTGGGTTTTTTGCCATCTTTGAGTTCTGCCGGGACCCCCGATGAATGTTTGGGGGGTTTGGCCCACCTCCCGGGCCGGAAAAGAGTCGTTTCAGCAACTTGAAAAAATTAGATTTTGCGACAGTGCCGGCACTCAAAAAACGGCGAAAATCGGCCCCTCGGAAAAGTTGGGTTTTTTGCCATCTTTGACTTCTGCCGGGACCCCCGATGAATGTTTGAGGGGTTAGACACTCCTCCCGGGCCGAAAAAGTGTCGTTTCAGCAACTTGAAAAAATGAGATTTCGCGACAGTGCCGGCACTGAAAAAAACGGCGAAAATCGACCCCTCGGAAAAGTTGGGTTTTTTGCCATCTTTGACTTCTGCCGGGACCCCCAATGAATGTTTGAGGGGTTAGACACACCTCCGGGGCCGAAAAAGTGTCGTTTCAGCAACTTGAAAAAATGAGATTTCGCGACAGTGCCGGCACTGAAAAAAACGGCAAAAATCGACCCCTCGGAAAAGTTGGGTTTTTTGCCATCTTTGAGTCCTGCCGGGACCCCCGATGAATGTTTGGGGGGTTTGGCCCACCTCCCGGGCCGGAAAAGAGTCGTTGCAGCAACTTGAAAAAATGAGATTTTGCGACAGTGCCGGCACTGAAAAAATGGTGAAAATCGAACCCTCGGAAAAGTTGGGTTTTTTGCCATCTTTGAGTCCTGCCGGGACCCCCAATAATTTGTTTGAGGGGTTAGACACACCTCCGGGGCCGAAAAAGTGTCGTTTCAGCAACTTGAAAAAATGAGATTTCGCGACAGTGCCGGCACTGAAAAAAACGGCGAAAATCGACCCTTCGGAAAAGTTGGGTTTTTTGCCATCTTTGAGTTCTGCCGGGACCCCCAATGAATGTTTGGGGGGTTTGGCCCACCTCCGGGGCCAAAAAAGTGTCGTTTCAGCAACTAGAAAAAATGAGATTTTGCGACAAAGCCGGCACTGAAAAAAACGGCGAAAATCGACCCCTTGGAAAAGTTGGGTTTTTTGCCATCTTTGAGTCCTCCCGGGACCCCCGATGAATGTTTGGGGGTTTGGCCCACCTCCCGGGCCAGAAAAGAGTCGTTTCAGCAACTTGAAAAAATGAGATTTCGCGACAGTACCGGCACTGAAAAAAACGGCGAAAATTGACCCCTCGGAAAAGTTGGGTTTTTTGCCATCTTTGAGTCCTGCCGGGACCCCCAATGAATGTTTGGGGGGTTTGGCCCACCTCCGGGGCCAAAAAAGTGTCGTTTCAGCAACTAGAAAAAATGAGATTTCGTGACAGTGCCGGCACTGAAAAAATGGCGAAAATCGAACCCTCGGAAAAGTTGGGTTTTTTGCCATCTTTGAGTCCTGCCGGGACCCCCAATGAATGTTTGAGTGGGTTAGACACACCTCCCGGGTCAAAAAAGTGTCGTTTCAGCAACTTGAAAAAATGAGATTTCGCGACAGTGCCGGCACTGAAAAAAACTGAGAAAATCCACCCTTCGGAAAATTTGTTTTTTTTGCAGTCTTTGAGTCCTGCCGGGACCCCCGATGAATGTTTGGGGGGTTTGGCCCACCTCCCGGGCCGGAAAAGTGTCGTTTCAGCAACTTGAAAAAATGAGATTTCGCGACAGTGCCGGCACTGAAAAAAACGGCAAAAATCGACCCCTCGGAAAAGTTGGGTTTTTTGCCACCTTTGAGTCCTGCCGGGACCCCCGATGAATGTTTGGGGGGTTTGGCCCACCTCCCGGGCCAAAAAAGTGTCGTTTCAGCAACTTGAAAAAATGAGATTTTGCGACAGTGCCGGCACTGAAAAAAACGGCGAAAATCGACCCCTTGGAAAAGTTGGGTTTTTTGCCATCTTTGAGTCCTGCCGGGACCCCCAATGAATGTTTGAGGGGTTAGACACACCTCCGGGGCCAAAAAAGTGTCGTTTCAGCAACTTGAAAAAATGAGATTTTGCGACAGTGCCGGCACTGAAAAAAACGGCAAAAATCGACCCCTCGGAAAAGTTGGGTTTTTTGCCACCTTTGAGTCCTGCCGGGACCCCCGATGAATGTTTGGGGGGTTTGGCCCACCTCCGGGGCCGAAAAAGTGTCGTTTCAGCAACTTGAAAAAATGAGATTTCGCGACAGTGCCGGCACTGAAAAAAACGGCAAAAATCGACCCCTCGGAAAAGTTGGGTTTTTTGCCATCTTTGACTTCTGCCGGGACCCCAGATGAATGTTTGAGGGGTTAGACACACCTCCGGGGCCAAAAAAGTGTCGTTTCAGCAACTTGAAAGAATGAGATTTTGCGACAGTGCCGGCACTGAAAAAAACGGCGAAAATCGACCCCTCGGAAAAGTTGGGTTTTTTGCCATCTTTGAGTCCTCCCGGGACCCCCGATGAATGTTTGGGGGGTTTGGCCCACCTCCCGGGCCAGAAAAGTGTCGTTTCATCAACTTGAAAAAATGAGATTTCGTGACAGTGCCGGCACTGAAAAAAACGGCGAAAATCGGCCCCTCGGAAAAGTTGGGTTTTTTGCCATCTTTGAGTCCTGCCGGGACCCCCAATGAATGTTTGGGAGGTTTGGCCATCCTCCGGGGCCAAAAAAGTGTCGTTTCAGCAACTAGAAAAAATGAGATTTTGCGACAGTGCCGGCACTGAAAAAAACGGCGAAAATCGACCCCTCGGAAAAGTTGGGTTTTTTGCCATCTTTGACTTCTGCCGGGACCCCCAATGAATGTTTGAGGGGTTAGACACACCTCCGGGGCCAAAAAAGTGTCGTTTCAGCAACTTGAAAAAATGAGATTTCGCGACAGTGCCGGCACTGAAAAAACGGCAAAAATCGACCCCTAGGAAAAGTTGGGTTTTTTGCCATCTTTGAGTCCTGCTGGGACCCCCGATGAATGTTTGAGGGGTTAGACACACCTCCCGGGCCGAAAAACTGTCGTTTCAGCAACTTGAAAAAATGAGATTTCGCGACAGTGCCGGCACTGAAAAAACGGCGAAAATCGACCCCTCGGAAAAGTTGGGTTTTTTGCCATCTTTGAGTCCTCCCGAGACCCCCGATGAATGTTTGGGGGGTTTGGCCCACCTCCCGGGCCGAAAAAGTGTCATTTCAGCAACTTGAAAAAATGAGATTTCGCGACAGTGCCGGCACTGAAAAAAACGGCGAAAATCGACCCCTCGGAAAAGTTGGGTTTTTTGCCATCTTTGAGTCCTCCCGAGACCCCCGATGAATGTTTGGGGGGTTTGGCCCACCTCTCGGGCCAGAAAAGTGTCGTTTCATCAACTTGAAAAAATGAGATTTCGCGACAGTGCCGGCACTGAAAAAAACGGTGAAAATCGACCCCTCGGAAAAGTTGGGTTTTTTGCCATCTTTGACTTCTGCCGGGACCCCCGATGAATGTTTGAGGGGTTAGACACACCTCCCGGGCCGAAAAAGTGTCGTTTCAGCAACTTGAAAAAATGAGATTTCGCGACAGTGCTGGCACTGAAAAAAACAGCGAAAATCGACCCCTCGGAAAAGTAGGGTTTTTTGCCATCTTTGACTTCTGCCGGGACCCCCGATGAATGTTTGGGGGGTTTGGTCCACCTCCAGGGCCGGGAAAGTGTCGTTTCAGCGCAGAGTCGTTAAATGACACTTTTCAAAAAGTGAGCAAGCATTATTACTGCTAAGTTAAAAATACCCTGTGACCGTGATAGCTACTTGTAGATTCCTCGTCTCACAAACAGGAGCTCCAAGCTAACCCCATTGCTTTCTTTTTTTTTTTTTAAAGACAAAATGTCACAAAAACTCACATTTGGAGTCCAAAGACCAGAAGCTAAGTGGATAACACCAGCTAGCTAGCTAACTAGCTGCAGGCAGAGTGACAGCCATGAGTTTGATAGGTGAGCGATCAAACACACTGGCATCGATTGGCTTAGCCTATGGCAGGCTGTTGCGAAGCTGTTAATGGGCTCTATTGACATTTTACAGACTAGTTTTGATTCTTAAAGGGATTGTTTGGATATTTTGGCATGAAATTGTATGACATCCCTATCAGCATTGTAGTTCATTAACAGCGACTTACCCCCCACTCGGTCTCCTAAATCCAGTTCGGGTCAGATTTCTGTGATGAAGAACGTAGTTCCGCTTAGTTGCTGGGGACAAGTGTGGGGCAAGTCGCTGTTAATGGACTACACTGCTGATGGGGATGTCATACAACTTCATGTCAAAAAACCCAAACTATCCCTTTAATATCAATCAATCTCATTTGCGACAAAGTGAGCCCCTCCGCAGCTCAATACGGGACACACACTTTTGTTTCGAAATTTTTCAAGGGACGGTTGGCGACCCTAGGATGACTATGTTCAACTTGTGTGCCATTCCTAACAGTGTGTGTGTGTCAATGTTCTAATTGTATTCTAATGACATTTCCCAGAAGATTTACACTGGAACATGCGTGCTTGTTGTTGAATGAGCCATCAGGAGGCTTCCAAGTGCATGGTTACTGTGTTTTAGCGTGCATGCTCTTCCCCTTCGACGTCCCGGGAGCCTGTTTAGTAACGCAGAGCAGCAAGACAATTAGTGCAATAGCTACACGTTTCAACTAATTGGGGAGATAGGGACAAGCTGTTAGTATTCATTTACATCTCACGGTTGACGTTTTTGTTAGAAACCCGAGAACCACATAATCACATTAAACGAATAACAACAAGTTGTTTTTTTCACACCAGTCCGAACACATAACAAGCTAATTATTATGACGTTAGTCCATGTTTGCTGGTTGGTGTTATTATCATGTGTGTTTTACATGTTTATATGTTCAGAGAGCTAATTAAAATGGCGAGTTCAAGCATGTCCTTCTCAGGGGACTGCAGCATGTACTTTACGTCAGCTTTTGTAATCAAAGCTTTCTGACTGATATAAACATTATATTTTTCCAAATCAATCATTAATGTCTTAAAAATGAACTAATACTAATAACATCAAGCAGTATAAGACAAACCTCTTGGCAAATAAATAAAACATGCTTGTCTTATTGCTGCATCATCTAGTTTATTTGCGTATTGATGTCCGGTATCGGCTGATATTGTCCAACTCTCAATTTCCGATTCCAATATCAACCGATACCAATACCCATATGTGCAACATCACATATCTTTTTCTTGAGTAAAATTTGACACAATCATTTACAAACTGAAATATCACTCAGTGAACGCAGACTTCCATATTTTGGTTTGTTTCTCCATGCATTTGGTATATAAATGACTTCCTGGAAAAAGGTAACAATATTCTTAAATGAGTAGATTAGATGATTAGATGATTAGATGATTAAAACTACTATATAGACTGTATTTACTGTATATATACTATATATATATATAGTCTATATAGTAGTCTATATAGTCTATATAAAGTCTATATAGTAGTCTATAGTAGTCTATAGTAGTCTACAGTAGTCAAAAGTCTATATAGTAGTTTTAATGCAATAAAATTAGAATATAAAATAAGAACATGAAAGTTATCAAGCAAAATATGTATATATATATATATATGTATATATATATGTATATATGTGTGTGAGTATATATATATATATATATATATAAACTTCTAGAATTTGCATTTTGCACATTTGGATCTTAATGAGGTTTTAATGAGAGCTACAATATGCAAAAGCAAGAAGGGGGAGTGAGACAAAAAACATTTGGAACTTGTAATTTAAACAAAAACAAAAAAAACTCAAAAAGGTTGTTCATCACCCGATCGAAAGTTTAAGACCACAGGCTATAAAAGCGAAGATCTGCTCAAAATGATCATTTTCTGTCAGGCATTCACACTGTCATGCCCTCCTGATGGCTAAAGCTGAGAAGCTTTCTCTTTTTGAACATGGTCGGATTGTAAGCAAGGCCTCTTGCAGCGCGCCATTGCTGCTGAAGTTGGGCGCAGTAAGACAGTCATTCTACATTTTTTGAAAGATCCTGAGCATGATGGAACAAAGAAGTCACGTGGTAGACTAAAAAAAAAATCACACCTGCGCTGAGCTCCGATTGGCTGTCCATCAAGACACAGAGCGGTCTTCGACCCAAATTAAGGCCCTTACTGGTGCTGACGGGTTTAAAAAGCGGGTTCAAAAAATATATATCTATTGAAAGACCCTGTCTCCATCAACGCCACAAAACTGCCAGTTTAGACTTTGCCAGGGAGCATCAAACATGGGACATTGAAAGGTGGAAAAAAGTTTTATTCTCTAATGAGAAAAAATGTAACCTTGACGGTCCAGATGGCTTCCAACGTTACTGGCATGACAAGGAGATCCCACCTGAGATGTTTTCTACCCGGCACAGTGGAGGGGGGTCCATCATGATCTGGGGTGCTTTTTCATTCAGTGGAACACTGGAGCTTCAGGTGGTGCAGGGTCGTCAAACGGCGATGCTTACGTGCAGATGTTGCAGTGGGCATCCCTCATGACTGAGGGCCCTCGTCTGTGTGGTAACAGCTGGGTTTCAAACAAGACAACGCTGCAGTTCACAATGCTCACTTGACCAAGGACTTCTTCAGGGTGAATAACATCTTTTGGACCATCCTGCATGTTCCCCTGATTTAAATCCCACAAAAGAACATTTGGAGATGTATGGCAAGGGAAGTTTATAAAAATGGCCATCAGTTCCAGACAGTTGATGTCCTTTGTGAAGCCATCTTCACCACTTGGAGCAATGTTCCCACTAGCCTCCTGGAAACACTCACATCAAGCATTCCCAAAAAATTTTTTGAAGTGATTAACAAGAACGGTGGAGCTACTCATTACTGAGTCCTACTGAGAACATTATTTGTTCTGGTTTGGAGAGTTTTTTGTTATTTTTTGAGCGATGGTCTTAAACTTTTGATCAGCTGATAAACAGCCTATTTCAGTTTAATTGTTGTTTAACTCTTCCCTCACCCCTCACCTAGGGTGGGTGGTCTGTTCATCTCAAGCTTGTGTCCTCCACCAGAGGCCTGGGAGCTTGCAGGTCCTGCGCAGTATCTTAGCAGTTCCTCGGACTGCGCTCTTCTGGACAGAGATGTCTGATGTTTCTCCAGGTATCTGCTGGAGCCAATTCTCCAGTGTGGGGGACACGGCCCCCAGTGCTCCTATGACCACGGGCACCAGTGTTGCGTTCACCTTCCAGGCTCTCTCCAGCTCTTCCTTGAGCCCTTGGTATTTCTCTAGTTTCTCGTGTTCCTTTTTCCTGATATTGCCGTCATTGGGGATGGCTACATCGATCACAATGGCTGTCTTCTGCTGCTTATCCATGATCATTATGTCTGGTTGGTTGGCCACAACCATCTTATCGGTCTGTATTCTTAAGTCCCACAGGATCTTAGCTCTCTCATTTTCCACCACCTTGGGAGGTGTTTCCCATTGAGATCTAGGGGTTTCCAGTCCATATTCTGCACAGATGTTTCTGTACACTATACCGGCTAATTGGTTATGGCTTAAACAGATGGGGATTTAATCAAAAAATAATATTATATATTTTTTAAAATATAAAAAAAAATTGTTGTTGTTGATGCTCTAGACCAGGGGTGTCAAACTCATTTTCATTGAGGGCCACATCGCAGTTACAGCTGTCCTTCGTGGGCCACTTGTAACTGTCAGTTTGTATGAATCTAAATATGACTATAACCTCATAATATTATTACACAGTTGCCCATGCATTAGATTATTATATTTTTACCAACAAATTGATGGATAACTTGCTTTGAAATGAGAAGTGAAGTGAGAATATCATGGTGAAAAGCAGGCATTCAAGTATTTGTTTTTGAAAAATGCTTGGAATATCTTGCTGCATGATTAGATAATACTGACGTTTAGAAGAACCGCATGCAGTGCAATTTTTCTGTCAAAATGACAGATCAAATACATTTAGAAGGGCAGAGGTAAAGTGCATTATTGACATGCATTATTCCAAGGGTTTCGCGGGCCGCATAAAATGATGTGGCGGGCCACATCTGGCCCCCGGGCCTTGTGTTTGACACCTGTGCTCTAGACTGTAGGTTTTGATTGACTTATATGAGCAAACTACGTTCAAAAAATTACTGGATTTTACAACAAATATAAAAATGGTTTAAAAAAGCAAACTACTGCTAAAACTACTACTTATAATAATAACAACAACAACAACAATAATAATAATAATAATAATAATGATAGTAATAATAATAATAACACAAACAAACAAAAACCCTGTATCGTTCAATAATGATTAAAGCAATGTTTTGTTTGTTATGAAAGTTCTGGACATACTGTAGTACTGTACATACAGGCATAAAATATAATATTGGAACTACAAACTCATTATAATAAAAGATAAAATGTTTATATGTAGATCTAGAGCAGATGCCAAGTCAACTACAAAAGAACACAGCAAAAAAAGGTATACTTAACTGTATTTTATTTTCCGCCACTAGAGAGCACTGTGACGTCAGTACCACAACACAGGAAATGAGTTTAGTGGAAGTGTTCCACTCCAGTGGATCTTGAATGACTATTTCTGATTTGATGCCAAGCACAAGGTTACACAAGGCATAGCAGAGATGCATTTTAAATGGCTGCAACATCCAAGCTGAAGAAAAAACAAAGGACATTCTGTTATAAGTAGAGGCCTAACAAAAATATGCAACACTATGGTATCAGATATCACAAAAAAATCATATCCATTGGCTTCTCGCACCATACTAAATACTAAATAAATACATACTAAATAAATAGATACTAAAATAAAAGCTTTATGTTTGGTTTCACTAATAACTATGTAGTGGAATAGAATAGGCTATTTTTGTTCTACAACAGGGGTATACATTGATCCTTGAACTTAGGTATTTCGACCACAGTGTCTGAGATTGCTGGGAAAATAAAAATGAATTAAAAATGACTCAAGACAACCTCAAGCAACCAATATCGGATAAAATTCACATTAAAACACAATGGCTGGTTGTGTGCCTGCCAAAACAACAGGGGGCGCCATTAAACCTGATTGTAACACTGAACAATAAATATTACACAATACAAACAACAAATTTGGAAATAAAGACATATTTTTCCACATACATGTTGATATAAAAGGAACTTAGAGGCCTAGCCCAACAAAAACAGAATCAATTTAATTCTTTTCAGAAAGTCACTGCTTTTGTTGGGCCTTAATGTATAGTGGGGAAAGAATTGTTTGCTGGTGGACCCCAACAACACCATCCCTACTGTCAAACATGGACATGGAAACATTCTGGTTTGGGCGGGTTTTTTTCAGCTAAGACTTCACTGCATTGAGGTGCTGATGAAAGGGCCATGTACTGTAGAATTTTGGATGACCACTTCCTGGCCTCAGCTAGAACACAGAATATGGGTCATGGATGGGTCTTCAAACATGACAGTAAACCAAATACGTGGACATGGCAACAAAGGAGTCACTCAAGAAGCAGCACATTAAGATTCTGGAGTGGCGTAGCTAGTCCCTGGACCTTCATCATATACAGTACACGTATCTTTAAAGAGTAAAGTTTGGACACACTTTGTCATTTACTATCATGAGAAAGCGTGTGTAAACCTTTGACTGAGCGTGCATACATAACAGGGAGAGGCAATTGTTGCTGGTCTCAGAGTGTTGCCTTATAGGTTTGCTTGAGAATTTTGACATTCGCTTGTTAAAATGACGCCTTTGTCCTTGTAATGTTGCTGTCTGAAGGATTTCTAAACATGGATTTGCGGTAAACAAATGCATTGTGATGGCATCAGTTTGACATCTCTTCTGGGGCAAAGGCAGTCATCTGGACTGATCTGAGGTAATTGGAGTCAAGTGTAAAGAGTCAATGGAGCGTGGAGAGAGAAACAGAGTGGCGTCATGAAGGTATAAGAAGACAAGCAGTGCGGCTCCTTCAGGAGAAGGGGCTCAGTCTGAGACTTAGGACCTTCTTTTCATTGGCGATGCTGACGGACACTTGTCTGTACTTCCAAAGGAATGCCTTCGGAGGAGTTTATACGAGGGATGTTGTATTTATCCCTGACTGTGGTGGGCATCCCTGGCAACACGGCCATCATCCTGGCGTTCGTCTCTGTTTTGCACTGGGACAACCGCCTCCTCGCTGCTGATGTTATCGTGCTACACCTTGCGTTCGTCAACCTGTTAGTGGTCACCATGCGCTGCCTGCTGGAGACGCTGGCGTCTTTCCGCCTGGTCGACATCTTCAGCGAGGCCGGCTGCAAAGGTGTCATCTTCATCTACCGAACAGCGCGCTCGCTGTCCATTTGGCTCACCTTCGTCCTGAGCGCCTACCAGTGCCTGAGCATCGCCCCTCCCGGGTCACGATGGTCGTCCTTGCGGACCTCGCTGGCTCGCTATTTGTGGGTGGTGTTTCTCACCCTCTGGCTGGTCAATACATGCATGTCCTCAGCCGCTGCTCTCTTCTCCCTTGGCGCCAAGAATGTGTCCATGTCTGCCAACCACGGCATCAATGTGCAGTTCTGCTTTGTCAGCTTCCCCTCCAAGCTCTCCAAAGAGGCCAACGGGGCAGCCCAGGTAGGCAGAGATGTGGTGCCCATGGTGCTCATGACACTCGCCAGCCTCATCATCCTGATCTTCCTTTACAAGCACAGCCAGCAGGTCAAGGGCCTTCGTGGTAGCAGCGGAGGAAGACACGGTGGCGGTCGTGGCTCGGAGCGGCGGGCGGCCAAAGCCGTGGTGGCTCTTGTGACTTTATACGTGGTTCTCTACGGAGTGGACAATGGGCTTTGGGTGTACACCCTCACGGTGAGGAAAACCATGAGCAACTCGCTCATCTCCGACCTGCGTATATTCTTCTCCTCACTCTACTCTGCACTGAGCCCCCTCGTCATCATCGCGTCCAACAGGAAGGTGAACGGCAGGCTCAGGTGTGCCGTGCAGGTCAAAACCATCGAGGAGCAAGCGACCACTCCCGCCACTGTTTAGTGACCAGAATATTGTTATCTACAGTACATAGAGTATGAATCTGTCACACAGAGATCCTGCAGCATCAGAGGCATGAAAAAGTTGATCCTGCATTTATCCGCCTGTGCCTTTTACACAGCTACTGTGTGCACTTTCACACAGCAAAACAGCATGCAGCAATCATATAATTAGAAGCACGTGAGGATGCAGAAAAAAGGTGTAAAATGACAGCGTTTAGAGGTTGTGTAAAGGGCTAGAGATTGTGGTTTTGAAACTGGAGCCACACGTAGAAGCGCATTCTGTCTGATGACCAGCAGGGGGCAAAAACACTCATCATTTGACAGTAAAAATCTTAACTGTACGGTAATATGAGGGGGAAAAACTAAATTTATTGTGACAGGACACATTTAAAACTGTTGCTGTATTTATTTTTATTTTCAAATGATTTCGCATAAACTAGCCAATCATGCAGGGTAACTTTGAGGGTGTGGCTACATTTTTAATAGCTTCCACGACTGTTCTATCTATAAGATACATTTTTTCCCCCTTATCTTTAATAAAGCCAATGTGTTCATCATGAATTTATGTGCTCTCTGCTTTCTTTTAACTGTGTGTTTTGTCAATGTTTCACAATTTCATTGCTTTGTGTATAAAAAAGGCTGAAATAAACCTGTCTTGCTTTTGTAGCACATTTATTGTTTGGAGACGCTGCACTGTGGTCGGTTTGAATGAATCTCTGCACTAAATAGTGATTTGTTTGTTTTGTTTCTCAGCCACCATAACGATGCAGTGATATTTTAGAAGTGATTCAGGCCTAAATGACTTCCAGCGGCCTATTCAGCTCTAATTAAGGCGCTGCAGGGAAATATCCTCTGCTAATGAGGCGGTTTAAATGTCCCACAGAGGATAAGTTGAAAACAAGATGGGGGACAACAGTTTTTTTAGTGGGAAAACAGATTAAAAAATGTCAGAGCATTGAATGGAACTTACAGGGTGAAGACTATATCTGGGGACATCCGTGGCAATGCCTGAATTTAAGTGTAATATGTAATCTTGAATGGGAAAAAATTATATTTTATATTTAATACTAATATTTAATAATAAACCCTGTCACAAACAGTGTTAGTGACAAAGGGACAGTTATTAGAGTTGGCAGGAGGATTGCTCACAAAAATTACTACAATGATTTCCACCGAATTTATATCAATGGGTGGGGCATGAGTCACGGATCTGATTAAAGGTGTGGTTCTGGGAACATTGAAAATTAGGGCATTTTCTCTCAGTTTTCCTTAATTTGCCAGTAATGCATGGATTCTAATGGCAAAATCTATGCATATGCTAAATGTGTGTATTAATGAAGGTGTACAGTTTGGTGCTGCAGGTATGTTTGTGCTTGTGCAGAACGGCTGGATGCACCAACAGCAAATCTCAGCATTTTATTGTTCACCTTGCATAATTACACCATCAGTATTGGATCTGTAAAACAAACAATCAAAAAACAATGCTCCAGATGATAAGTTCCATGTATCTTACTCTTCAAGCCACTGAAATCTGATTAGTACAGACAGACAGACTCCGGTGGAATGAAGGATAGAATACATGGATGGTTTCATGCTGCAACAAAACACTGATTCCATCTAATGATCCCCATCCGTTTGTTTTCCTGTCAGGGAGGAAGCCTCAGTTCAGTTGAAACCACCAAAACCACCAGCGGTAGGTTGTTAAGGGCGTGCCTCTGTGCACGAGTGTGTAACCTGCTAAGTCTTTTCAACCATTCTGGACTCGTCTGTGAGCAAAGAGAGCTATCGCCAAACCTCCAGACCATTACACATGTTCTTTGACAAGACAATTCTGCAAAAAGAACATGCAAAGACGATGGCCTCAACTCACCTGCCTGACACATGCAACAACACCACTAACAACAGTAACTGATAAGAAAAGTAATGGATTACTTTTGTCGTCAGTTATGGCAGCCCCACAGTGGCCACTACAAGGACGCCTCAATGCTGCAGTAAATCCCAGAAGCCGTCTGTTTACCTGCACCAGGTGCGAGCTTTTTTGTCCCCCGTTCCCACCAATGGCGTTGCAGCAACAGGGCCTAAACCCGCCCTCTGCGCCCACCCCCGTTGTGCCTGGAAGCCAGTCCACACCCAAAGTGTTACACAGGATGCATCACTGGCACCCGCCCCAAAAGCCCCGCCCCCACCCCCTCACATATCTTCAGCTTGTAGCAAACAAACATATGACTAGTATGTTTGCATGTGTGCATATAATGACATGTTATATTCATACTACTTTTTGTCTGTGTTACACACAAAAAATGCAGTTTAATGGCAAATAAGTTGTAATTTTATGACAATAAAGGCCTAATTTTAAGAAGGCAATCTTATTGTGTTAATATTGTAACCTTATTTTGATAATATTGCAATGTTATATTTATAAAATTCTGACAATCTTTCTTTTCTTGTAAAAAAAACGTTTTTTGTAGTTACATTCTTGGAAAAATTACATTCTTCTGATTTTTTCCCCTCATAATATGCCTTTATCCTCATAAAATTGTGATATTTTTCATGTAATAGTTCATTTTTTCTCATAAAATTATAACTATATTCTTAAAATCTAAATGAAGACTTCTCTACAGTGGGGCTCAACTAGTCTGTTGTAGTATCAGTAGTGTGAGTGACAAGTGAGTAGCCATGCTTGTATCCTGCAGTACTTTCCCAACCTTCCCATTTTATTGAAATTATAATAAACCTCTCCCGTGAGCTTGCCCAATAAAATCTGTTTTCAATACTGATGGATGCTAGTTGACAAAACTGACGGCACTTTTATGCAAATCAGCTCACTTAGATGTTCTTTTTTAAAGTGCATGACTAATTGTTTAAAAGGGGCTAAAGACTGTAGAAGTGCATTGGCTTTTAAATTAAACTCAGCCTGAGAGGTGGCATCAGCGTTTGCAGAATGTTTTTTAACCCATTTCCTTGTTTTCTCCCTCTTTGACTGTTGACAAGGCCGTCATGTTGCGACTTGCCTGGAATGCTGTGCCCCATGAAAGCACAGAGCTCTGCGGCTAACATGGAAGGAAGACTGCATCAAGGTGGACATTTAGGTAGATTTGTCTCAATTAAAGCCGGAAAAACACGGAAAAGCGCCTTGTGAAGCAAAAAGGCTCACCTGTATGCAAAGTTTGAATGAGAAGTTTATGGTCCACTTCATAAGTTTTGACAGGCTGCAAGAATGCCAGCACGAACATAGACAATCTGGAGATAATTGCATGATAAAACTACGAATCCAATAATAAACAAGCTGTAAAGGTGCAACACTTTGCACCTTTATCAGCGTGATCTCTTAACAGCGGCACATATCATGTGGCGGCAAGGACCACACTGGAGGGGTGGGAGTGGCCTTGTTAAGACCCCGGGGCCACAGCTGGCTAGCTAACAGGAGTGGGGGAGGGTGGAGTTTATCTTGTGCATGAACGGGCATGAGAGTCTTGTCAAACAAGCGATTATGAATCATGTTTCAGCACTGAGGTGGGAGCGTCGTCATGAGGTGAACTTGATGCACCATTCAAGGTTGCACACGCATTTCATGAGAAAGTCACATTCAATGCACATAAGGGAGGGCTTCCCTGGCAGCTCCATTTGTTGTCTTTCAACCCAAAATGTCAACTAGGTTCCATTTCCTGCTGTTTTCTGACTAAAATTCATAAAATAAACTCTGGAAGAAAGTGTTCTTATATGGAGAAATGGTCGGGCAGGGCACCAAACACACCAAACACACAAGGAGGCTCCATACCAGGAAAACTACATTACTGTCTAATGGCTTTTTTAAAAGTCACATTTCTCTTCCAACAAAATTTACCGAAACACTCAGACAGCAATAATCAAAGTATACGTGATTCATTACAAAATATTATTTATATTCCTTTCATGGTCACTTCACACATTTTTTCACACCCCTGCCCCACACTGCACAGGCAGTACGACTAATGTGTCGTTAAGGATTTACTTCACAAACAGCACTGTGAGGAGCTATTAATCAAATTTATTTTGCAATTTGGCCTTTTCTCTGTATTAAATATAAAATATCCATCCATCAATTTTCTTCCGCTTGTCCGGATCTAGGTCGCTGTGGCAGCAGTCTCAGTGAGGAAGTCCAGACTTCCAGGTCTGCCGCCACCTCTTCCAGTTTCACGGGGAGGACACCAAGGCGTTCCAAGGCCAGATGTGAGACATAATCCCTCCAGAGTGTCCTCGGACTGGATGCTCGAGGCCACCTCAACTGGCTCCTCTCAATGTGAAGGAGCAGCGGCTCTACTTTGAGCCCTTCTCGGATGACCGAGCTCCTCACCCTATCTCTTAGGGTGAGTCTGGCCCTGGAACATAGATCGACCGGTAAATTGAGAGCTTTGCCTTCCGGCTCAGCTCTCTCTTCACCACGACGGTCCGGTACAGCGCGCACATTGCTGTCGACCTCACGCTCCAAACTTCCAAACGCTCCTGGGGCAAGATTTCACTCCCAACCCGGAGGGAGGAATCCACCCTTTTCCGACTGAGAACAACAGCCTCGGATTTGGAGGTGCTAAGTCTCATCCCAGAAGCTTCACACTCAGCTGCGAACCGCCCCAGCAAACGCTGACGGTCACAGCCCGATGATGCCACATCGTCTGCGAATAGCAGAGACGAGATCCTCAGGCCCCCAAACTGTACTGCCTAAACGCCTTGACTGCACCTCGAAATTCTGTCCATGAAAATTAAGAACAGAATCGGTGACAAAGGGCAGCCTTGGCAGAGGCCAATGTTCGTAAAAGTAAAAAAAACAAGTTCAGTGTAATTAATTAGATATTTCTTCCAATATACTGTAATGATTATTACAAAATCGCTGTATCGTGATATTATGGTTGGCGAAGTATCGCAATATTGTATTGCAAATTACTACGTGACTTCCACCTTCAGTATTTACCACAATGTCTTCGGAGTAAATGCCACTTTACAACTTTAGGGGGTGCCAAGGAAAAAACAAACTCCTTACTTTACCATGATTGTGGTACTACAAAAGACAAAAGTGCATTTGTCAGACTATATATTACCATCTTGTAATACATCATTTCAGAAACAATCATTTCCAAAATACTGTAAATGTAAGTACTTATATCGTAAGAGTGCAAACTGTTGCTTTTGTTTGATCCACAGAATCTTGCAAACAAACAAATGTGAAAATGTGACTTGTTAATGAAGGTGTCATGATGGCAACAATTTGATCCTGCAAGAGATCCGTCCCATTATTTCCCACGAGGAAGAACTGTTTTTAATCCAAACTAATTTAAGTCGACCGGCTCCATGGAAGTGACTGTTTGATTTTAGGGTTTCACTGAGACTGTTTATGAATGTACAATTGGTTTGGCAATATTACCACTGTATTTTTTTTATGTCCATTTTACAGTCATCAGTTTATGATGGCTTTTGTTCCAAGTCATTTTAAACACAGATTTATTGGAAAATATTACGTAAATCACCACGCAGATCCAAAAATGCTTTGAAAAACATTGAATTCTGCTTTATAGCTTTCCCATCATCTCCCAATGCAGACAAAGTGGAATTTTCCATTAGCCACTTCCCTGTGTTTGCAGTGGAATGCAGACAAGACGGCGCAAGTCTGCAGAGAGTGGCAGGAAGAGTACGTTGAGGTGCTCAGTGCACGTACATCACGGCCGGCCCCTCATTCCCTCCCTCAGAGGCCACAACTCAGGCGTGTAGTTTTTTGTGTAGTTGTGGTGCCCTTCGTTGCCTGGTGGTTTGTGCACATGTGGATTGCTTTCTGCATGCCTCACTCAGCATGTTTGTCCACCTGAGTTCTTCTCCAAAAAATAGCATGAGCGGCTAAATCTAGATCTGCCGGGGACGTTTACGAGAGCTCCATTAAAGGGCCGCAGATTGTCATCTATGCCTTAGAGCTACACACCTTGTAAAAGTTATACAACGCGGGCATGTGCTGACATAACGTCCTCGCATATTTCATCTTTCACACAGGTGAGCCAAGTGCATCAAACTGTGAGGAGGAAGCAGGAATGAAGCCTGAATGTCAAGAACATTCCTGCATGTACAGCATGTGAATTCATCATATGGCACATAAATAAGACAGCAACAAGATGCATGGTGGGGCTGCTTTCCGAAAATATAAACAAAGGATGACATTTTTTCTTCACTAAAATGAAGCTTGTAGTGTCATTCCAATCATTTAAATATGAATAATAGACGAAAGGCTGCATCATGTCCTGACAAAGCAAGCATAAAAGACACAGAGGGGGAGTTCCCATGCAGGCTTAAAAGAGATGAGCTTTGTAATGACTCCCAAAGGAGCGGGGGCAAGGGAGAGTGTTATCTGCTGGCAATGACTGGTATTACAACAAACTTGGACATAGAGTACAGTGGAACTGCCCCTGAAGCTGAACAATTTAGAAATCCAACTAAAATATTCTGGAAAAAAACTCCTCCAAAGTCCCAAGACCTGGAAGTTATGTTAAGATAAGACTTTAGTGTCATGTGACGTGAGACTTCAGGCAATATCATGAGACTTCAGCTCAGTAAGTATCTAGTAGATTAACTGCACAAATGTGTTCAGCTTTTTCTTTGGCTTCTTGGTTTTTGTGATGGAAAAGTGTGATGATAACCATAGAAAATGGGAAATGGAACTTATTGAGACAAAGGAAAGGGTCTGCCTGCTCAGCACAATATGAGCAATGCAGTTAATTGAAATGTACATTGCATTACAAGTAGATGCTAACATAAATAGCATGTGGCTGAAAGCTGAACGTGTCAAAGGACTAGCATGGAAATGACCAAGAAACTGCACAGGAGTGTTAAAATGTTACTTAAAACATCGCCTTTACGTTTAATAATGGTGTTATGATGGTAACAGTTTGACCCCAGAGCAAAACAAAAGCTTCCTAATGTATCGTTTGACCTTTAAGATGTCACTGTAACAGCTTATTCATTCTCACTTTAACAACATCTTCATCGAACTCGTCCCTCTTTGGATTTCCTTCACCATCAACGTCTCATCAGCCGTCAGCATTAATACTCACATCTGGCCCATTCAGTGGGGGGCAAGGCGCTCTCTTTTCACAGCTAACCTCCCCACACTGCCCATCCAGATACGCTCATTAACAGTAGAGGACAGAGGATACATGACTTCACCCCCTCATGTGTGATGAAGGCCGTCCACTTGACCTCGGCCAGCGTCCAAGCTTGCGGCAGGTCTCTTCTCAGGAGGGAGAGGGGTCGTGGGTTCCTGAGGTGCAGGTGAGTATACCGTAGCAAACTGCAGGCTGAATAAGTGCTGCATTCAAGATCCAGAGGAATTTCCTGTGGTTTCTCCACCGCCATGACCTCAAAGGACAGGTTCTGCTTTTTGTACTTGGCTCTGGATTGTGTTGTACAAGTAGTAGGGATGCTCTGATCGATCGGCCATCGAACAGTATTGGACGATTTCTGTGAAAAATCACGTGATCAACATCTGCCAACAAATGCCTTTCAACGGCAATCACAAAAGTCGATCACCTGTGGCTAGTACTATTGCAGCCCGAAACGATCCCTGCGTGCAGTATAGTGTCCTAACTAATGTCTTGGGCATCCTCCTCCCACTTTCCTTCACAGTGCACAGGCGTGCCAAAACAAAAACAATCACGTCTGCCGTGTGGAACTTAACTGCCAACACATACCACAAAAACTATCTTGTGGGGGTAGCACATTAAAAAGCTTCAATTTAATACGGCTTTTGAAAAACAAACATCTGACGATGTATGGTGAGTTTTTGAGACTCACGGTGTGATCATCAGTCAAATGGCAGCCAACGCAGCCGTGTGGACAACACTCGGCTGTATGGGTGTGGCAGCCAGAAGGCTAAGCAAATAACCCAAATAATAATTGAATTCATTGGACGAGATGAGCAGCCTTTCTCAGCGGAGGAAGACACCTGGTTCGCCGAGTGCTCTCTCACTTACCTGGAAGTCCTGCTAGAGCTCCACTAATGTACTCTCATACCCAAAGTCTCCTTAAAGAAGGCGTCTCATCCTCTGTAGTTATCACGAGTGATACTGTATATGTTCTCTTCAAAAAGTAAGTAAAATATGTTCTTGTCTAAATTAAGGTGATTTTATGGTTCCTTTTCTCAAATCATATAGCCGCTATCAGGGGTGCAGCCAAAAATTCTGGGTCCCATGAAAAAAAATCACGTTGCCCCCACCCCCCCATTAAGTAATTACTAATTTTATTAGTAATTACGTATTTGGGCCCCCTGGCAGTCAAGGGACATTGGAATTGTCCTGACGTTTCCCCTTTATACGGCACCCCTGTCCAATAGCACTCATAAATAAATTGAAAAATGTCTAATTAATACATGTGATCAGTATCGGCATCGGCCGATTTCAGTTCTGGATGATCGGTATCGAAATTGGCAGCATAAAACCCTGATCGGAGCATCCCTATGTTGTTGTTCACGTGAATGATGGATGGATGGATGGATGTATGAGACATCAGAAACACTCTGTGACAGCTATATGCCTCCGAATGGAATGTGGAGGCATTTGAAGGCGCCGACCACTGAAACATGGATGAGTGAAGGTGCCTTCTAAGCTTCGAACCTGGCTGCATGAAGGCATGAAGGATTTTATTAAAGAGCAGAAACCAGGAAAAGCCACCATTAATTTAGACCCTCAGTTTGGTGCTGGACAATCTTAGCAAGACATTCTAGACAATTGCATGCTTCCACACAAAGCGAGGTCCATAACTGCAATCTTGGATCAGTTTGATGTGGAAGGAGCAGGACATTTTACAGGTCCAACATCAGTGAACTTTGTTCTCACAAATGGAGGAAAGACATCTTACGGAAAGTCTACCCAGAAGAGTGGAAGCTGTTATAGCTGCACAGGAGGGAACAATATATTTCCCCTCAATTTTCTTCTATTTTTGTGTACCGCCTTTGCCATGTGACCACCATCCACTCTTTTTTTCACGTGAACCTTTAAGGCTGAGAGTAGGAGGTGGGGAAAAAAGTCCATTAATGAAGGATGGAGTCTAATGTGGAATCGACCAGAGAGTGGGATGATGACTATAGCGCTCATTGATCGAGTATTTCCACGCTGGAGACTTTGATGGAGGACAAGAAGGAAGCCTCTGCAGCTGCTACTTGAGAATTCTAATTAAAAACCTTCCTCACATGTCTGCTTGTGCTTTAAAGAACACAAAAATAATACACCGTTAAGTGGTTTCAGTGATTTTTGGTGCAATGAGTGGGTTGAAGAGGTATCTGCATTTAAAAGATGTTAGTTATGTTATAGGGTTCTTGGTTAGTTAGTTCTAGCACAGAGTGGACAATGGTTGGTGTGTCTTGTGTAGCTAATAGGTAAGCAAAAGGCTGCGCTAAGAGGATGGGCCATTAATTGGAAGCAGGGGATAAAGGACGGAGGCTGCAATTTTTAAAATGTTGAAAATGTAAATTTAAAAAAAAAAAATTAAATAATGATATGCAGTGCATACATTAACAGTATATTAACAGTGGTGTGCAGTCAGGGCCAGCAAAGCCTTCTCTTTGCTTCTCTATTATCAGAAGCACTAACTTACATTTACATTTGCAACTTCATTTCTAGTATTTGTACCATGACATTGTATTCAGTTATTCCCAACAGTCTATTGTCTCCATTTAGTTAGTTTATTGGCTGTACTGCTTCCAGTAGTGCATGTGTATGTTAGATTTTTCAGAATTCAGCTTCTATGAGTTGCTATATCAATCTAATCAGCCAAGGGCCTTCAGAATCATGAGTGCTGGCTCATGTCACATACACACTAATAGAAACCAGTTTTTTTTTTTTTTCACATCATTCATTATGGTTGTTAGGTTGAGGAAAAAGTTATAATATTACAGGAATAAAGTCTAAATATTATGGGAATAAAGTCATAATATTATGAGAAGAAATTTTATGAAGATTATTTAAGAGAAAAGCTGAAATATTTGGAAAATGGTAAAAAAACAAGTAAAGACCTTTTTCACCTACTGTATATCACAAAGCTGAGATGCGTTTTTTCTCAAAATATATATATAACTTCTTAGCATATCTACATGTATTAGTTAGCAAAAATATCAAAGTGGCCTTTGCACCCTTTCATTTTTCAGTAAATTTTTCCCTCGGTGGAAAAGGTTTGGACACGCCTGATATAGTCAAACAGTGATGGGCTGCAGTGATATTAATCAGCAGTGATGCTAATCAGAGTACGAGTACAATGCTTTAAAGTGGTTTCTTTCCTTTTTCATCCTACAACAATGCGTATGCGTTGATGTGAAGCAGACAGTTTCTGAATGTAACGGATCACAGAGCAGCACCAAAGTGACACCTGGCCAACGTTGAGCATGTGTTCTCTGGAGGGCCTCAATATGTCACACTGGCCGTGCATTATTACACAGTGAGGCGTGCGTGCTGCTGTTTGGTGCTGTGCATCACGAGGCCTTGGCAAATGGGCTAATTTGCGGCGCTGACAGCGAGGGGCGGGCGGTAATGGGTTTGGCGGAGACGCTTCAGCAACCGCCGTGATGAGAGCGCCGTGGTTGGAAGAAGGCATAGGTCAGGCTTCTCCGGGAAATTCTGACAAATTAAAAAAGTGAAAACCTTTGACATTTATCATGCCGAGAGTCTGATAAAGGTCATTGACTTCCTCCTTCTTCCCCGCCTCATCCCCTCTGGGCATGTTATTGCCGCAGCATGGGGGTGGATGGTAGGGGGTCGAGAGCCATGATGTCTGACAATGACAACATAGGTCAGACATGTGGTATAAACAGGAAGTGAAGCAGTCTATATGCTGCTTCTCTGTTCTTTACACATATTTATTTACATGAATGCTTTTTTTTTTGAGGAAATCATTAGGTACACTATAATCTATTATGATGAAATACAAAACCTGTATCAAAAATGCTGTCTTTACAAAGATAATAATGTTCAGTTTTGATTTTATTGAATATTTTTAAACTCTATACAGTAAGGAACACAAATAAACAAACAACATTTTAAGTAGATTTGACTCAAAATCGAGTCTCATTTTGCATGACACAATTGCAGTACAGACTTTGATCATCGCACCTGAGCGCCCCCTACTGACAACCACCCCTCCTGTCACATCAATTTCATCAGGATGTCTCTTAAAAATAAACCACTGTTGCTGTAAAGACCGCCACAGGCACATGTTAACACACTAAACCTCACTCCTAATTCAGCCATGATGCACCATTCCATGCCATAAACACTGCAACCTGTACATCCGCTGGACCGTGACCGTCTCATTTGAATTTTAATACAATCCCCATCGTTCATGACTCAGCGCACAGACTGGCAGTTTGCGTTTGTTGCAGTGGGGCGATCTTACGGGTGACAAGCCAATTTACTTTGTAGCCTGTTGCTTTAGCGTCGTGGTGTTAGCACCTCTAATAAATCTTTCACCTGCTCGCTGTCCTCAGTTGATGAAATGATAATGGAAAGCTACACATGATTCCACCTAAAGTCACTTTTCACTGAATGGATGTTGGTCTTTATTTATTGTTTA
The DNA here is from genome assembly GCF_027744805.1 of Dunckerocampus dactyliophorus. Lineage (NCBI taxonomy): Eukaryota > Metazoa > Chordata > Actinopteri > Syngnathiformes > Syngnathidae > Dunckerocampus > Dunckerocampus dactyliophorus. Next base: position 14,501,931 of record NC_072826.1, read on the forward strand.
GCCTATGTTTAAACATTTTGAACTCAAGTGTGAAAAGAAGTTAGCTGCTGTTCATCGTAAAAAGGTGCAGATCACTGTGTCTCAAAGGCCCCTCTTAACGCCACATCGCTCAACGCATTGCATTCAGTTTTATTACCCCCACTTAACGAGACAACATTGTACTAAGCAGCCACAACAGAAACATGTACAACTATTCTAGGTCACAACAGGGTCTGTTTTCTGTTTTATGGTCATTATCACATTTTTCTGCTTGGCCATCACATTTTGTAGTGGTGTCATGGGACAAAAGGGTGAAGAAAAAAAATAAACTCCCGTTAATTTGATTAGCATTTCTTTCCTTAAAGCACAAAGAGGACAAGGCATTATGAGGAAGCGAGCAATAACAACTATGGCCTATTATTAGTCAAAAAATAGTGAAAGACAAGTTATATGTAGTATTCTGGTCACTAGCTCAGTAATGTTATGGGATTACATTACCTTTCACACTGCATGGAGAGCCGAGCCGACATGCCATGGCTGAGATTGAATGAAAAAAAAAAAAATCCTCTCACTCAATGTGGAAGTGGTACATTTTTGGCTTCTTTGTCATTCTTCCCCACTCTGTTTGAAACATTTTCTTAAGTTTAGAATAAGTAAATCGGAGAGGCTTACTAGATGGCTTGCTATGTTACTGGCAGCCGTCTGTTATGTCCCTGCAGTGATCCTGTAGTCTGTGCTATGTGATGTAAACAAAGAATAATAGGAGTGTAAAAGTGACTATCGGAGTTATGTTTCATGTCTACAGGGCTCTAATAATGTTAAAACCCGTATTTCGAAAGTCATAAACAGGTTTTCTATGCTCTAACTGCAAAAATATTAAGTTTATTAATACTGAATCCTACTTCGCTTATTCACTTATCGCGGTCACATATGGAACCAATTAACTGTGATAAACGAGGGACAACTGTATTAAACAACATACAGAACCAATGCTGTAATAGTGGTAAGGAGCACTCGGCCGCGTGGTGGACGAGTAGTTAGTATGCTGGCCAGACAGTCACGAGATTGGGAAGACCTGGGTTTGAATCTCCGCTTGGGCATCTCTGTGTGGAGTTTGCATGTTCTCCCTGTGTGTGCGTGCGTTTTCCCCCGAGTACTCTGGTTTCCTACGTGGGTTTTCTCCTGGTACTCCATATTACAAAAATATTGGATTATTGTTAATACAGTCAAACTTGTCTTAGCGGCCACCTTTATAGAACGGCCACCTGCCTATAGCAGCCACTGAAAAATTTCCCCCAGCAAATTTACATGTTATAGACCCTGTGTATAGCAGTCACCTGTCCAACGCGGCCAGCGGCCACCCATTTCGTCTCCCTTGGTCAATATCTGCCTGCATATAGCGGCCAAATTACCGACTCAAGTAGAAGCTTCATGCACAAAAAAGTTTTGTTTTTCAATCAATGAAGCCGTCGTGTGTAGACTTTAATTACTGAGTCCTAGCTCAGTCACAATCATTCACAAGATCCACACAAACTGTCAGTTGTTCCACATAAAAAAGCCATCTTCTTTTGAGCTTGCTATTTCCTGGTCAAACATGTAACTTTAAGAGCATTTGCACCAAAACATTACCGCAAAGTAGGCTGGGAACAGGACGTGCTCCCAGCGACGCTACAATAAAAAAAAAAAAAACATACGCTAGCGTGCATGCGGCAGCGGGGGCAAAACTGAGTTCGGTTGTACTTAATTGAAGTATTTTAGAATGTACTCATGTTATTTTTGATCAATCCTCATCCACAAATCCATCAAAGTCCTCATCTTCTGTATTCGACACAAAAAAAGCCGTCTTCTATTCCGTTCGCTACTAGTCTGTTAACTTGTCAGTGTTATTCAGCTTCGAAGCAAAGAAGGAAACTTCTCCTGTTGCTTCTGCCAACTTTAGTCATTGAACGCGGCCACCAGACAGCAGCTTAGAACACACACACATCTCTCAGCATCGTCTCTCCTTCCTGCTTGCCCACAAGGCAAAGGTTAAACAAGCCCCACTACATAGCTGTCCCGGCAATGCCTGTAAGAAATGACACCGTTTATTTCCTGGTGTGCACTGGTCAATACTGTAATGCCGCTTGTTGTGGGGAAGGAGAGACTCACGTCGCCGATGCACTTTAATCGCTTTATTAACAGCGGAGAACACTGCAGGACTTTACATCCACGCCAACATAAACACACTTCCCAACTCTCTCGAAACTCACAGCTAGCATTGAGCCTAGCTCTCCTGCTCGGGACGCCCACCGTCACTTCCCGTCACTTCCTGATGAACTAAAGCTGAAATGACAACTTTGCCGTATAAAAAGTAAAATATTAAAAACAAGCGTAAAACATTATTAGCACAGCTTTGTTCTGTGGGTTGTGGATATATTCTATCAGTTATTATTAAGCCTCTAGCTTCCTTTTAGTAAGTAAAAACCTTGGCTATGATTGCACTACATTGTCATGTAGACCTACAAAGTACACTTGGAAGAACAAGAGGTGAATAAATGTATTGCAACTGATGTGAAACTGATGAGGGGTAGGATTAAATAAGCTTTGCTTCTTCCTACTCCTTTTTGGACATGCAAAATTGTGAATTGTACTATGTGATGTGCTACTGTTTGACTCATGCATGTTCAGGATGAATTAAAACCATGAACCATGAACCATGATAATAACAAGCCTAGTAGTGCTGTACAACTTTTATCCGCAGTCCGCAGTGCCCTCTACTGGTGAACATTATTATTATTATTATTTTCCCTTTTTTTTCTTCTACTGGTCAACGTTCAAACTGGACGCCAACCTGTCTATAGAGGCCACCTGTCTATAGCGGCCACTTTTGCAGACTCCCTCTAGTGGCCGCTATAGACAAGTTTGACTGTATATTGGAATGTTCCGAAATATTAAAAAAATATGCACGTTCTAAATTGTCCATAGGTATGAATGTGAGTGTGAATGGTTGTTTGTTTACAGTATATGTGCCCTGCAATTGGCTGGCGACCAGTCCAGGGTTCACCCAGCCTCTCGCCCAAAGTCAGCTGGGATAGGCTTCAGCCATACCTCCACGACCATAATGAGGATAAGCGGCATAGAAAATGGATGGATGTGAACAACAGTATGGCAGGTGTAACATGCATGACTTTCACACCAACAGCTGAGCAGCCAAACCAACATTGTAAAACGAATGCAGAGGTAGATAAAGCTGGTAGATGCTGACCACTAATATTTTCATTTTGTGGTGTTACTTGAAAAAAATAAAAATAAAATACACCTAGTGGTTGCCTACAGTTATGGAAAAAATGATTTGACCACCCTCATTTCTTCAGTTTATTGATCCATTTTAATGCCTGGTGCAACTGAAGGCTTTTCAGTGGCATAATCCAAAGGATCTAAGGTGAGCACTCGCTTTGAGCGCTAGCTTTGAGCACTAGGAAGACCGTCAACATCGACTGACTTAGCTCATAATGTCGTCAAAAAATCATCCAAAGTGTGGAAGTATTCTGAAAACGTAAAAGATGACTCCAGAAAGTGAAGTGCAACTTGTGTCACCAGTTTCTTACATACATGTATCATGCGACAACAACCAACACATCATTGGATCATCATTGAACATCCATGCATCCATTTTCTGTACTGCTTCTCCTCTTGAGGGTCGCAGGGTCATGCTGGAGCCTATCCCAGTTGACTTCGGGCGACAGGCGGGGTACACCCTGGACTGGTCGCCAGCCAATCGCAGTGCACATATAGACAAAAAACCATTCACACTCACATTCATACCTATGGACAATTTAGATTCGCCAATTAACCTAACCTGCATGTTTTTGGAATGTGTGAGGAAACCGGAGTACCCGGAGAAAACCCACGCACGCACGGGGAGAACATGTAAACTCCACACAGAAATGCCCAAGAGAGAATCGAACCCAGGTCTTCCCGATATCCAGACTGTTACTGTGTTGGCCAACATGCTAACCACTAGACCAATCATTGAATATTAATGAATATAATTTAAAACAGGTAAGGCTGTTATTATTTGTTTTAGCCTTTTTCTTTGAGGTGGAAAAAGCTGTAAATGAAATCTGTTTATTTGTAGGGATTGCCACTAGGTCTGCTCTTTAAAAAAACAAAAACAAACAAACATTCGACTATTGGTCAAGTATGGACAAAATTTAACGAGTCAGATTCAACTATGAAAATCCTTAGTCAAAGACAGCCCGACCGACAGCCACAGCTTGTTGATATTCTTTCCGTCCGTGGTAATTTGCTTAAGACCACACACCCAGCGACTAGACTTGGTGGTTAATTGAATAGAGGCATTAGTTTGAGTATTTATGGTATATTCCCTATTTTGTTATTGCTCATTTTTTGTGGGTGAAATGATACAAAAATGTCCTTTTCCTGCAGCATATTGTAGCAGTTGCTCATTCATCATATACAATATCTTAGTTTACATCCCACTGAGGACACTGGGTAAAAAAAAAAAAGGGAAATGAACAAACAGACGGAGATATGGCGTGTTACAAAGCTAAATTTGGTATTTTAGTTGAAATACCGTGTGGAGGCGGGTGTCTGTCCTGGGAGAATACACCTTTGAAGACATTCAACATGAATCTGTATTTGCCTTTGAAGAGAAGCTACAAACATTCACGACTTATTTGATGTTCACCAGTCATTCCATTCCTTTGTGCCCACGATGGGAAATGATTCATTCGTCAAACAAAATCCCAGGTCACCAGCTCATCAGATGCTTGATATTACAGGTCACCCTGGTGGCAGTCGACGGGTCACTGTGACTCCTGTACTGTGTCCACGCGGTACAGCACACAATGTCAAAGCACATAAAAAAATTGAGGGGGGTACGAGAAGGGGTAATTATTTTTCCAGGCGAGAGGAAAACACAAACGTGGCCTGAGGTGTGTGTTTCCTATTTGAGCGTATCACGTCCGAACTTTGAGGCGGTGGATTCATACTCATCAGAACGTTGAGATTGCTTTGGAGCACCATTTTCTGAACACAATGCTGAGGGCTGCTGTCCATGGTTCTGAATGAGATGTGCAAACATACTGAATTGTACTGTGTTTGCGTGTGTGTGTGTGTGTCTGAGAGAGAGAGAGAGAGACTGGTGCTCCCTGGTCAACAAGATTGTCTTGTACAGGGAATCTGAACTAGAAGCACTTTCATGTAATGAGTTTGAAAGTAGATTTTAAAAAAAACAATTGCATAGAGTACAACCTCCAAAGTCAAATGACACTGAGTCATACAAAAATAGATTTAAAAAAATCCCACAAAATCTTGGAGGTCCATGGCAAGATGTCTCATCTCTTTCAGAATCAAAAGGATTAAGCCCGCAAGTGTTTTTCTTTCTCCTTTTTCTTTAGCTTTTATGTGGGTGCTCAGTACAATGTAAGTCATAAAAACGAAATAAACATAAACTGCACGTTCATTTTAAAAAGCAGATGCTTGCATAAATAGCACATAGCTGAATGTATATTAATGTTTTTAGTTTTATTATCAGCCACATTAACTCTATAACATCAGCAGCTTTTTACCACCTAAAGAACATTGCCAAAGTCAAGAGAATAGTGTCTGAGACAGATTTAGAGAGACTAATCCATGCCTTTGTCTCCAGCAGGCTAGACTACTGTAACGGCCTTCTCACCAGGCTCCCTAAACAAGCTGTAGAACAGATGCAATACCTCCAGAATGCTGCTGCTTGTGCCCTGACTAGAGCCAGGAAATATGACTATATTCGTCCAGTGCTCAGGTCTCTGCACTGGCTCAGAGAATAGACTTTAAAACAGCCCTGCTTTCGTAAGTCTTTTCATGGTCTAGAGCCAAAGTACATCTCTAACACGTTAAAGTCATATGAACCATTTCGGGCTCTGACAAGCTAAGGGAGTGGTCTCCTGCGGGTGCCCAGGATCAGGACTAAACATGCTGCGTTTCAGTTTTATGCTGCCAAAATCTGGAACAGATTTCCAGAAGATGGGGGACGATCTTCAGCTTTGACAATGTTCAAATCCAGGCTGAGCTGTGCATGTGGCAACTGAAAGTATTTTCTGCACTTTCACTTTTAATAAATGTGTCATTTTATGCTTTATGTAATGATGCTATGAAATTTTATGTAATGGTTTTTAGGTTTTATGGAATGATTTTAGCCTTCTTTTCTGTTAAATACTTTGTGCACCTTGTGTATGAATTGTGGTCTCTCAATAAACTTGCCTTGCCTTGGTATGGTATGTTTATTTAAACATTTGTATGTTTATTTAAACATACCATACCAAGGCAACTCTTTTTATACTTGTATGACAGTTAACAATGTTCAGATGTTTGTTAAATGTTAATCTTGACCCTCTGCTGTGTTTCAGTTTGTGATGATGCCACCCACACAGTCTTTTATATCCTCTCTAAGACCGTACATGGATGCCGAACCACGCTGCCGTCCTCCAGCTTCCTGCTATTCGCTCGGCCCGCCACACACGTTGAGCCGCCGCACATTAAACTCTCGTGAGTGAGCACACGGGTGTCGCGGCGAGACGATCCAGTGATGAAGCTGCTAGCGAGAGGCGCCCTGCCGAGATTTAATCAGCGCCGCCACGTCATGTCGAGCCAGTGGCCCACGCCGCGCTCATCAGAAGCCATTTTCACAAGCTAATTTACCACTCGTGGTCTTTGGTAGCCAACTGCAAATTAAAGTTAAATATTTGACATTTGTGCTTCAATTGGCAAGATCCTCCTCTGAGTTTCTTCATGTCCAACATGTGCTCCAATGGACCACACAAGTCCCCTCTACTGTGCAATGAAAAGGCCCAGTTCTAGGATCTACTGAATTAATTTGTTTTTTCTGTATGTTACTGCTGAATATTCACAGATGCACTGTTTCTTCCTCTAAAAAAACTCGACAATTTACAGAGTGCAAACGTGCTTTCATCCAATAAGCCAGATGCAAATGAGCTCCAGGAAAGAAGGTCAAACATATTCAGAAGCTTCTAAACCTTCTTTTATACAAAAACAGAGTGCGAATGAGCCCTGGCTTGTACTACATTCCTAATAGGTGTCAGACTTGACTGTTTGATATCAAAACTTATAAACTGATATTGATTTAATGGAAAGCACCAGACTATAATTCTGCTTAATGTTTCAAGTCAAGGTTCATCACCTGAATATGAAAACTGGCAAATCACCTAGAAAATCAGGCTTTTTTTACTTTGAAAGATCAGAGAACTATCAGACTTAAAAGAACACATGTTTTGATCTTTTATATATATTTTTTGTTAAGTGTTTTTTCTGATATAGTGAAAAACACCCAGAAGTAGGGATATTATCGGCCCGATATTGGCATAAAAATGTGATATCGGTATTATAATAGGTTTTTCCTAGATAACATGATTTAAAAAAATGCTGTATAGACATTTCAATGTTGCCATGGCCAGGATGACACCATAGGTTGTTCACATAGAGTGCAAGCCCACCTCCTTTGCGCTTTCCACCGGTTCTTGTGTTCCTGCCCACTCTGACTGCCCTGAAGTTGGCTAGGTCCACGTTAGCATGTGGGACGCTAGCTGTTAGCCATTCAGTGAAGCACAAATAAGCTGCACTCCCTGAAGGTCTTGGCGTTCTTGCCAGCTTGTCGACCTTACTCGGTAGTGAATTCACGTTTCCTATGATAATAGAAGGTACCGAAGGTTTGAATCTCCACTTCCTTGCTAGCCGCTTGACTTTCATCTTAGCCCCCGGTCTGCCGCCTCGATATCATTGGGTAGACAGGGAATCACACCAATGCGGGACGTCGCTCTGGACGGACGGACGGACGGACGGGCAGACAGACAGACAGACAGATAGATAGATACTGTAGATAGACAGACAGACAGACAAGACATGAGAAATAAGACAAATAATAGAATAACAATAAATAAATTAATACGGAACAGATCATGTCATATTTGTAGTGCAATAATATATAATAAATAACATTAATACATCATAGTAATAATAATAGAAAATAAGGTCATAAGTCCAGTGGTGTTACACATACACTAGGTCCCCAACTTACGAACACTTGACCAGTAGAGGGCACTGTGACACTGCTAATGGGACCAACAGGTAGCGGAAGAAGGTGGGGAGAAAGTGTAAAGGAGAATTGTAGCTGTACGATGCAACCCAGACAGAGCATGTGATTAAAGTTTATGAAGAGTTAATAGGCCTGCTTAATTCTACACCACTAACAGAACACTACCTCTTTTAGAAGAGTCTAACGACGACGACGATTTGTCCTTTTTTCAATAACTCCTCCTCCTCCACCACAATGACGTATACTCAACCACTCCTCTTCAAAGGTAAATAACATTTATCATTACGTATTATTATATCATTTTTATTATTATTGTTTTTTTCACTAATTATCCTCGTTTAATATTACTACTGAATCCAAACTCATATTTACATACATACGCATATACTGTATATGTATACACGTACATGTAGTACCTATACCATTGGTAAATTACCTTTTGTTGGACTTACGAACAAATCGACTTGCGAACGGTCGTCTGGAACCAATTGTGTTCGTTAGTTGGGGACCTAGTGTATTGGTATCGGTTGATATCGGAATCGGAAATTGATAGTTGGACAATATCGGCATAACGGTTATCGGCAAGAAAGTCAATATTGGATATCCCTACCCAGAAAAAAATCAGCATAAATGCTAACAGAGCAGATTTTTATCAGAACGAGGCTCCAGCATACCCCCGTGACCCTAATGAGGAAAAGCGGAATAGAAAATGGATGGATGGATGGATGGAGACATGATGTCTTGAAGAGCAAGGAATATTTTCCTTCAATGAAATAAACACCAATAATCATCATAAAAATAAGTCATACTTCCCTACCTCATGGTCTGGAAGTGTTTAGTCTACAGGGGAGCTTGAACATCATTTTGAGCCACCATCGTCCCCTGTGACACACAAAACATTCAAACAGTCAACTTCCAAGTTTATTTTGAACCTTTCTGTGCTTTTCCAAACAGTTTCTATCACCAGCAAGTGTTTTTTCATGTACAAAAGTGACAATAAGAAACACACTGATGATTGACAGAACAATCCTTCAGCATTCTATTAGATCATGAGTAGACGATAGAAGGATTTCCAATTATCCTTGAAGCACACGTGTATTGAAGGTGCTTATTTTGCCTGTGGGTGGAAAAATGTTTGAAAATGTTAATCTGGACAACAAGGGACCATGGAGATAATTGTTTTTTTTTACCATCACAAGCTGCTGTTTGATGAACATCTCATTATAACATGGAGGTGATGGATGCCAGACGGATAAAGCCAGGTGTTTATGAGTGATTGTTCAGACAAAAGGACAGTTTGGGGGACCTTGGGGTGGTATTCTTTGTGCAGCAGGCTGAAGCGCTTTGGAGTGAAAGGTTTTAATGGCCTTCCTATGTTATTCTTCTTCAGTGTGTTATGACAGCTTGATTGGGCCTGAAGTGTGCGTTCATTTGCATGCATCTCGCGGCACAGCCTCGTGTTGTTATGGTAATTTCCATAAAGCAGATTGCATCTTGCTAGCTGCTCCACTTGGGTGCAGTCTGCCCCGCTGGAAGAACATCATAATGATAATGATGAAGCCATAAGAACAATACTGCAGCACAACACAAAGACACTAGAGCCGCCCAGATGACCACGGTGGTTACCTGAGCAACACCAAGACTGATGGAAGCCGCACAGTCGCCCTGGGGTGCTGTCTTTTCCTCCCTTTGGACTTCAGATCATTTCATGTGCGCCCATTAGTACGCTAAGCCTCTCTGCTGTGTGCAAGGCAGGCCATTCAAAGTGCTTTACACAGCACATTAAGAGGCAGGTAAACAATATAAAGTAGACAGATCGCCTCACCGTGCCTTGGTTTGACCAAGAAGCAATTTACAGTATATCCAACGTCCCTGAGGAGTCTTTTACACCGGTCAGGTAAGAATTTGTACTTTCATTTAATAAACTGCAACAAGGCCAACATTTCAGTTGTTGAGTAACATGTACAATAGGAGGTTGACTTTTTATTACTGAAAATGCCCTCAACTCAATACAGTGGTGTCTTGGTTAGTGTCATTAATCCGTTCCAGAAGGTCCAACTCAAAACAAAATGGACTTTAACCAAGGCAAAACGTAGTGTAAATCCAATGAATCCATTCCAGAGTCTAATTCCTTGAATTCAATAGTGGTCTTACCCTCTTTGGAATGTTGCTTTCACTCACAACTGTCGCATTCAACGAAAAAACGCACGGACAAGAGTCATAAACGCTGAGGTTTGTCCGGATGCCTTACAGGCTGCCGTAGAACTAAGTACCGCGAGATTTCGTCTTGGGGCGTGATTCAAGATGGCTGCGTAAACAAACCATGCACAAATACAGCAGTTTGGTACGCGCCGAGTTACCACTGTTTTTGATCCTGCATACAGTCATGTGAAAATATGAGGACACCCCATGCATGGTGTTGTCATGTTTTTACATGACTGAAAATGACATTTGCAGCGCCTTCTATGCGTTGTGGTCAAAATGTTTTGCTACCATACATCTAATACAGATATCCTCAACATTATATCATCATTAGACAAACGGTCAATGACTGACATGCAGTTAGTTGCCAAGTCCCACCCCTGCAAAGATTTTTTTTTTCCAACCAATCTTGCTCAAATTTTACAGATTCATTAAATTGTCCTTGCCAGTCCCTTGAAGGTGCATACCAAATTTCGTAGTCATTAAAGTTACAGTGGGTGTTTTGTAAAGTGCATTGAGCTGTGTGAGACATTTCAAGTCAATCCGACTTATGGGCCACCATGAGGTCTATTTATCACACAGTAGGGGTGCATGTTTTGCCAATTTTTCACCCTTTTGGGTGCAACCGTTCAATAGTAGAAGACTTACATCATCAGGTGTCCTCTTTTTTTTTTTTAGCCTATACAGGATATGGATGTTGTGTTATTGACATCATCTAACAAGGCCTCGTGGCTCCTTTAGGGGTAAAAATTAAATCGAATAAAAACAATGAAAGTTGGAAAAGGAATTAGCTCCATCATGTCAGCCTTGTCGGTGTACATAACATAATTGAAAGTCTTAAGGAATCTGCATGACTTTCAGTGCGTTAAACCTGAGTGGAACCTTTAATCACCTCTAATCCCTCAGATGGTGCAGCGTCAAGAACTGTCAACCGTCATCTGGAGCAGAGAGAACCACAGGATGACTGTGTCATGCATCTACAGTTCAAAGTCATCCGTCATGTTGACTTGTGTCCAAAAGTTCCTGTAAAGATCTCAGCACCATTTCATATAGTTGAAACACATAGCTGAATACCGTTTCACACGGGCGGTGTGCCACTTCTGTTTCGAGTCTAATGCCACATCAGAAGGCAGGAAATTGCCAGGTCAATTTAGTTAGCCCAGTGTGAGTCAGAGCTGTTTGTATATGACGACTAGGAAAAAGCCAGGAAGCAGATGCATTTTAGGCAGTCTCAAATGGGCAGGTCCTGACAGTCCACAGCATGGGAGGCAAAGGAATCCATAATACAGTACTCATACTGGGCAGTGAGTCACAATTTAAAATCACACGATGTTGCATCATACATTTGAGGAGCTTTCATTGTTGCTTTGGAGTAACTGCTTTTCATGACATCATGAAAGAAACACCTCCTTCCTTGTGGACATGACACCACCTCTGACTCACCGCTAGCTATAGATGACAGAGGACAGCTTTGTAAAAAAGATGCTTCGCTACACATCTTAAAATGCAGCCTGGAGCTTTGCCAACTATCTGTCAGTCAGGTACAAATATGGGAGCTGTAAGTTTGATAATTTTGTTTTTTTAGTAAATAAGCTAACCTGGCATGTTGCTGCTGTTAAAATGTCCTGTGTTAGCTCACATAGTTTGGGTTGTGTGTTCTCCTTTCCCACTCCTTAATGTTACTTGTAACGTATGTGATGTATGCCAAGTGCAGAGTTACATTGTTCAATATATGTAAAAAGTGGCTAAAGCGCACAATAGCGGCCAACATACTTCTGATACACTATATATATAATACACTTGTTTAAAATTTCTGTAAAACACAACATGGGACCTTTCACAAAACCCATAGCTGGTTTTAAGGAATCGACTTAGCAAGCGTCAAAGACACATCTTCTAGAAGGCAGGATCTCAAATGAAGATTTGGATGAGTAAAGCAAAATGTACATACAGGAAGAGCACTACAAACAGTACTTTGTAACTAACGACTTTCCATGCATGATGGATGTGAATGCATTTTAAGAATAAGTAAATGCTTATCTCTATCAGACATGATTAGCCAATAAGCAGATCCATCAACCTCTGTACATGAACTGTACTGCACTTGACATTAAAGACCATATGACAAGGTGTTTCTCTTTTAGATCTTAAACACACAAGTGGTGCCCTCGAAAGACTGAATGGGAATGATTCATCGGAAAGCACAGCAGCTTGAAACTAATTCACCACCGTCAGCGCCCTTGATTCAACCAGGGTGATGCATTTTAATACACTCGGTTACACTCGCCATGCATGCCTCGGCCAGCGGTGAGTAATGCTGTTATTATTGCGTGCAGCTAATCGGAGCACCAATCATCCTTCCTACTTGACCTACCTACTCCTCCATCATGTTCTTTTCATACAGCACAGCAGACAGCTCTCTGCAGACAGAGTTAACTCACCTTTAGGATATCGTCAATCACCAAGCAGCACAGTTGATCTCGCCACAGCTTGGAATGTTAAATTCTGATGTGTTGCTAGAGGACATCACTGTTTGCATGTCGGTCCAGCAGGTGTCAATGTCACTTTGTAAATACAAACCGAGGAAACTGTAAAACTGTACAGTATGTGCGAATATGTCAAAGTGTACGTTTTTGACATTTTCAACACTTATTGGCCCATGATGAGCCCAGCACCCGAGGTCGGTCCAAAAAGAAGCCGCTGCCATCTGCTTCGCCCTCAGGGAGTCCGTCGGCCACCCACAGCTGCTGGGCCCTTAGCCAGTCTGACATCTCAAAGTCATGTCAGTGGCGATAATGAGGGACAGCTGCCATGACGGACCCCCAGAGTCAGTTTACTTGCATCCCAAAGCAACAATATTATAATAAAATCAGTGATTATTTAAGTCTGAATTACTATAAAGAGCATCTGACTAATTAGGTTGCTTTGGAAAGCACCTACTTGAAGTAAGATGTGGAGAAATGAAAAAGGTAGAGTATGTTTGCAGACAAAATGTTCAAAATCGATAAAAAAATATACATATTCCATTGCTAAGGACTGTTATTGAAATGTATGTTTGACATTCTGGTCACATCCAAGAACTGGTCCTGTGATACTGCTAAACAGACTTCAATCAATGTGTGTCGTTACATGACTCGGTCTACAGATGGCAGTGTTTCAAAGGAATATTGGGATTGGCGCTACTTGCATTTACTTCTAAAAATGATTCTGTTGCAAAATAAACACTCAAATAATAATTCTAATTATAATATAATACTAATTACAGCCAAAAACGCACACAGTCCAGCATCTAATGAGATCAAATACAGTTTTTTCGGTGGTGGTGTACCGTATTAGGCTGAGGATGTTAAGAAGATAATGTTTTGGTTATCTTACTTAGCTATATGACCTAGTCCAAAAATAATATATCACTATGATGAAATATGCAAACTACAACCAAAATAATAAGAATATTGTTAATTCAATACTTCTCTTGTTGTCTTCCTAAAGAAGACAGAATGTGCACTATTGGATAGAATGTGCACGTGTACCTAATGAAGTGTCCTGTGCAGTTTATCCACGTTTGTTGCCGATAACAAGTGTATTCTTTTTAAAGTGTAACTATATCATGCATGTGTGCAATTGCTTCCTCCACATAGACAAGGGCAAACAACGCTATAGATGCACATATATGCAGTCTGGACATAAAAATGCACTGCGACGCCTTGAAGCTGAGCCAGAGGATGACGCCACAGGAGGCGTGCACGCTACGTGCGGCGCACACGAACAGATGTGTGTGCGTGAGTGTCCACGCACACACAAACACACACAAATACAGAGAGAGAGGGAGGTAGAGAGAGATTAAATGTTGCCTGTCTGCTCCGGAAAATGATCAATCCCACGACGAGGCTGGAGGGTCACCGGTTGCAAGAGAGGATGCAAGCCGCTGTGCGCGCCACTTTGCCCGGCTGTGCGTAAAAAAAGCAGCGGACCGAGCCGCCTGTTCCTGTTCACACTCTGGCCAGAGCTCCTCAAGAATGAGTCTCGTCTAATTTCAAGGTTAGTGCTCCTGTTTTGTGTCTGGCTTGGACAAAAACGTAAAGTTTGGTGGCGCTAAGGATGACTCGACTGTGGCTGTAAGCTGCACCAAGTGCTTGTGTGGACTTTATGCATAAGGCTTCCGTATGTTTTGTACCCCAAAATGTGCATTGTGCATGAGGTCATGATGAGGGACATATGCACTGACATGGAGATAAAGCGTGCATCCACACACGCGCACACATACATTAGCGGTGTAGTAGTGCCAAAGTGCCACAATTCTGTGGTGGACCAAGTGCACCCCCGTCCGTGTAGCGTATTTGGGATTTGCACCTCTTTAACTCCTCAGCGCTGGGCTCTCCCGGGTCGGCCTTATCTGGACGGGCCAGTTGGAGCAGCTTCCATTCTTCCTGCACCCCTCCAGAGTGGCTCAAGCCTCTAGTGGAGTGGGAGCGTTCCGAGCCAAGTCATCAGCTGCAGCGCTTTTATCAGTTGCCTGCTCGATTTTGAATTCAAATGCATCTCCCATCCTTCAAACCCTCTCCTCACGTTCACTCTGCATCCTTTGCAGAGTTAAAAGGAAGCTGGAGTTGGGATTTTTGACTGAATGCTGTTCACCTGAGTGGTCTTGGTTGTGTAGTGGAGTGAAGCAGAGCAGACAGAGATGCATGAAGATGTCATGTGTCCTCCTCCAGATTGTGTTGAATAGGCATTTGAGCTTTACAGCCAGGCGGTTGGGTTGAAATCCAGTTGAGATACTGTATGTGGCGTCCCTGTGATTGTGTGGGTTTTCTCCAGGTACTCCAGCTTCCTCGCACATCCCAAAACTAATTGAGGTTAATTGAGGACTACAACCTGTCCATAGGTGTGAATGTAAATGGTTGTTTGTCGATACGTATCCTGTGACTGACTGCTGACCATCTTGTCCAAAGTCAGCTGGGATAGGCTCCAGTTCACCTGTGACCCTGAACAGGATAATTGCATGAATGAATGAAATGTATTTCAAATCAGTTTGCAAAAGCAAACAGTTGGGACACCTCTGCATGGTGCATCCAATGAAAATCAAAGCAAGCAGTCAAATGAAGCATAAAAATCATTTTCTGTTGGATTGTTTATTGATTTCTGCCTGCCTAGCCTTGTAATCCCCCCCTTCCTAGGACGCTTTTGTCATTCCGGGCAGACTGCCGGTGAGAGCACATTATTTTGTCTTTTTGACCCCCCCGGAGGTGATGCCAGATCAGCGTAGGTGAAATAATTTTGAACGTGTGTGAGGGCGCTATCTGCTCTGCACCCCGACCTCCTGTGCAGCACCCCCGTCCCCACCCTGAGATTAACGACCTGTACAGCCCATTTGGAAAGAGACAAAAAACAAAAAAAGAAGAAAAACGTACTCTACTTCAGTCAGTAGAATTCATGCAGGAGTCATTCAAATATAAAGGGTGGTGGGGGGGGGGGGGGGGCGATGTGGGTCAGTGGCACAGGCGAGTGCATTAGTGCATCAGGCGAATTAGTGTATGTAACACAATTACACGGTGTGTGAGTGCACAGCGTCTAACTAACCATAGCTGGAGACCACCCCTCACAGACCCCCCCACTCACCCACCACACCACCACAGCCCCTACCTCCAAGCTTGCACAACTCCCCCCCTCCCAGCCCACTGCCCACAGAGAGGCTGATTAAATACGACAGTTAGGATGCTGTTAGGAGGGGGTGGTTATATGGGAGTGTATACTGTACATGCATGTGCTGCACGTGTGAGCGTGCAACATTAGGCCTGCCTTAAATTGAAAATGATGTCTTCACTTCAACAACTCCACCAAGGTCAAATAAAAGTATTTGTTCACATGGTTCACCGATGATCAGAAGACGTTATTAACAGGTGAGACTGTGACATTTTATATTCTATGGCAACGAGAACGGTTCACTCTTACGATTGAAGACTTGATTGCTGACAAAGACGGTGATGAGGCAGAGGGGACGAGCCGATATCCACGTGGACCCACCTTTGTGTTTTGTTTTTTTTCTTGAATTCAATAGTGTTTCTCACCTTCCTTACCAAAATGATGGCACTTGCAATTTTGTTTGGCTTCATTGTGTATTATTTGGCAGCTGTGAGCAATAAGAAAAGCAGAGACGTGTGGCGTAACTGTGTTAGTTAGGAAAGAACTACAGAATCAGCTGTCAATGACGTCATAGACGGGCGACGAAGCAGGAGGACAATGACTTCCGGTTTCTCTGCTAACGCGATTCTAACAAGGACGTTTTCTGATTAAAAATATGTTACAAACACAGTCCAAGGGGGATGTTGAAGATGTTATTAACAGGTGGTATCATTTTTTATTGTGGGACAGCATTAAGGAGTATTCATGTTTATTTGCCAATTTTGTCCACAAAGTATTACGTTAGAGGTTATTTAGGAACAGACTGGTACCATTTTCTTTTTTGCAGCCATATGGGTTTGTTACCTAGCAGGCTACTTCCTGGTTCAAAAAGAAATATGTAAAGCAGAAAAAAGGTCATATAAATAGCTCTATTCACACTTCTAACTGGATTTGTCCCGATCCGATCTTCAGGATCGGGATCGGATCAGTATTTTGAAGACCGGATAACATTGGCTTCTGCCATGAGATCGGGCCGATCCGGTTGCTTTACCATGTTCGTAACGCTGAGCCACACTCCAATATGGTAGGTGCAGTAATGTGCCTCAAAG
This sequence comes from Dunckerocampus dactyliophorus, assembly GCF_027744805.1. Classification (NCBI taxonomy): domain Eukaryota; kingdom Metazoa; phylum Chordata; class Actinopteri; order Syngnathiformes; family Syngnathidae; genus Dunckerocampus; species Dunckerocampus dactyliophorus. The sequence goes on from NC_072826.1 coordinate 14,518,935, forward strand.
CTGGTTGCCCCTCGACTCCCGCAAGAAGAAGAAAATGCAACACCGCCATGGACGTGTCCGTGGTGTACCGTGGTGTACCGTGGTGTAGTTAGTTTCACGTTGGACGTTGGACATTCGGCTCCATCGCGACAGCGGTAGTTCGCCCTCACTGTGCCCAGACTGCTGTGTCATTGTGTGGGGAGCTCACACACAGTGGCGGAGGTACGTGGTGGCCAGTGGTCACTCTCCAGCCACCCCACTGGCCATCTAGACATTTCAGGTATCTACTTATTGCCACCCTATGTGAGTAATGTTCTCACCTTGGCCACCCCAATGAAACATTTCTGTCTCCACTATTGCTCGCACGGGAAGTTCTGCTCTAACCGCTGCTTGTTTACACTAGGGACCGTCGATAAATTATTATTGTGCTGAAGAGTTTGTTAAAAAATGGCATATATTCTACATCACACCACAAATTGATCTATAACCATGTCAAATGATTAGTTCTACCCTAAAAGTATTTTGCACACAGATTTTTTTCCAATTTTATCCTTTATTGGATGGACTTTTGTTACTGAATGTATCTTTTACTGGATTAGGGACCTGACTCACAGAAGTTTGTTACAAAAGCCAAACAATATTGTTGGTCATGCCGTGTAACAAAAAAGTAAATTCAGCAACACATTGGTTGCATTCTTTTTAATGCTTTGAAGAGCTATTTTCATAACCATTCAATTCCACAAATTCATGTTTGTAACAAAACCTTATTATAAAAAAAAAGGACTAGTACTGGATGGGATTGGCAAGACTACAGTATAAAAAAAATGTGGATCGAGACATCACTAATTTGCACTAAAATTGAATCAATTTTTGTGCCGCAAACATTGGAAGTTGTGGAGTTTTTGCATAATACTGCTAACTAACCACTTAACAAATAAATAGCAATCAATATAGGCTGCAGTATAATCTAGTTCATGCTTTATTTTGATTGACTCTGTCATAGGGTTGTTAATTATTGTGATACCAATCAGAATTTAAATCAAAATATTTGTGAAGGTAGAATATTTGATGCAGCTCTTGTATTAGACCTCATTAGATTGTGTACCTAATTAGGTGACTTGCGGCCTAGAAGGGGGTCACACGAGCAGGTAGACACAAGGAGGACAAAGAAGGGGAGTGCTGTTGCTGACAATGGCTGCGAGCAAAAGCAAAAGAGTAAGGGAGAGGTGGCGACAAACCACGGAGGAGGAGAATTGGAGGGAGGAGAAGCGGTGAACGAGTGAAAAACGTGCCGCTCACCTGCCAGATGGCAGCTTTGACGCCCAGCATGCAGCCAGCAGAGGGCTCTTGCAATATGTTGCATAGCCCCCGGATTGTCACATGTTGTTCACACAAACAGTGCGGTAACTTTACACATGTGTTGTTTTTTCTGCTGGTTCATGTCATAGCAAAAACAAGCACCTTGGGTGTCACGAGACACCCAACTCATGAGATGAGATGATGCACGGGATTGGGTCCACAAGAACGCAAGAAGACGAGATTTTAACATCAATTTAAGAAAAGTCCAATAAAAAATATGACCGGACAAACTTTTTTATTTAACCAAGTGACAAAAACAATGCAAGTGCGTTTTTAAATGTTCTTTGAACTCAAACAATGCATCGAAAACAACACAAGCAGCTGATGTTTGCTAAATACAAGGCAGAAGAGTCTTAATCATTACACTGATTGTTCTGTCATGGTTGTTTTTTATTTCTATTATTTATAATTACACTGATTATTATATAAAAATATGACATGTAATACAGGAAGTGAATAACATGTACTGTACAAGATGTGAAATTGATGGGGGGTAGGATTAAATAAGCTTTGCTTCTTCCTACTCCTTTTGGACATGTGGAACTGTGAAAGGATGATTCAAGAGATGTATTCCATTGTAACCTTCATGCATGTTCAAATAAAACTAAAGCAAACCAAACCAAACCATTGACCCACAAATTGACGCTAAACCTGTGGTCTCCAATGTTTTTTCTTGGGAGAACTACTTTTACAAAATGAAAATGGCCAAGAGCTACTAATTAAATTTAATGCTGTTCTATGAAGCGTCTAGGTGCTCAACCAATGCACAAAGTGAACTTGCTTCCTGCCTGTTTGGAGACAGGAGACGAGGAAAACGGACACGCATGCACATGGAAATATATGGAGGCGGGCAAAATTATTGAGTTCATTTTCATTTATCGCATGATTAATAAATTTATTTATTATTGCGAGTTTTTTTTTTCTGAATGAGATCCCGTGACACCTCGACAAGCAACATATGATGATCAAGTCAACGCATGATGACGAATAGCACTGAAGAAAATAACCTGGGTTATTTCAGAAGCTAATTCCTGGAGCGGCTCCACAGTGGCGTGCTGGGATGGTGGCACACTTAAGAAGTATAATTTTTTTTATTTTACACTCATGTGCCATTCTGTAGTGTAGAGTTCATCCCTCGGCAAGGAAGCGCTTCAACTTACATTTCACGGCTCCAGAGAAAATGCGAATAACAGATGCCAAACATTAATGTAGGGCTTTAATTAAAAAGTGATATTTGGATATTAATAAGTACAAATACTGGTCATGAGGAAAACATGTATGGAAATTCAAGCATCTGTCATTCTTTCAAGGGAAAAATATGACTTTTTTCACTACTCCACTGACATACAAGCACCAGACAAGAAACAGTGTGGACAGGGGAGGCAGGTGAGGCAAGAGCCTCAGAGCCTGTCATGATGGAAAAAAAAAAGATAACATAAAATAAAAAAAATAATATTTGCCCAATCTTTTTTTCATGGGGCACAAAAGTCCTGGCTGCGCATGTGATCTGAAAAAAGGAACTATAAAATCACCTTACAGGGGAGCTATTATACTCATTTTCGGGCCTTGTATTGAGTTCTGGACTCCTATAAAGCAGCTACACACGATAACCTACACAGAAGGCTTTCTAGATCGTCCAGACTCTGCGCCTCTTCCTGCAGTGTTTCCTGCCTCCCGCCCAAACGGTCTGTGTAATTTACCCCACCCCCGGCCCTCCTCCAGGTACACCTCCCGTTGAGTCCACTCCGCTGTGATTGGTCACACTCCCTCCGCTCACTCTATAATGCTGCACAGACAACCGCTTTTGTCCGATTACTTACACAAAATCAACACAGTTAAGACACTGATAAATTGTTTCTTAGAGGTTTCTCTTCTGACTCTTCAACACGGCCAAGTAAAGTTGGAAAGGTATTGGACTTCAGCAACAGTTTGCCGGATAGTCCAGCTTCGTATTTACAAAACAGTCCCGTGTGAAGTGCCTTTGACAGATGAAAATATTTTTCTCTTACTGGCTGGGAATCAGCAACTCCAATCACTTTTGCCTGATGCTTGCCTCTTTAGGCACACCCGAACAAACATTTCCTGGGAGCCGTATGTGCTAACACGGTGAACAGAGCAGAGAGAAGCAGAGCAGGGGGAGGGCAGGCCTACAGTTGTTTTGCCTGGGCATGCCCATATAAGGAAGTCCGGGTTGCGCTGATGTCAGTGAAACTCGGTATTAACTTTGTAAAACCCACTGTGCAGAGCCGTCCAAAACTGCTTTCCGGTCTCACTTCCAAATGTGCAAACCTCATTATCTGACGCATTGGCATCGTTGAACATGAGAATACAACATTGTAACAACATTTATAAGTCATCAAAGAGGAAAAGCATAATAGGTCCCCTTTAATTTAGACAAAAACATACACTCCTGATCAAAATTTTGACCAGTTGAAAAATGGAAAGAATTTACATTTTGCACTGTTAGATTTTAAGGAGGTTCTAAGCAGAGCTTCAAATGCGAATTCAGAGTGGGACAAAAAACAAACAGCCTTCAATTTATTGCAAATAAGCATTAAAGTGAAATAAGCTGTTCACCAGCTGACCAAAAGTTCAAGACCACAGCCTTTAAAAGCCAAAATATTGGCAAAAATGTGCATTCAATATCATTTTCTGTCCGGTATTCCCACTGTCATGATCTCTTGATGGCAAAGGCAAAAATGTTTTCTTTCTTTGAACGCGGTCAGATTGTCGAGCTGCATAAGATCCTGCGGGCTATGGAACAAAAAAGTAATGGTAGACCCCAAAAAATAGATCTGATTGGCTCTCCGTCCAGAAATGGGACCATCCTCGGCCCAAATGAAGGTTGTTACGGGTGCCAAGTGTAGTCCAATAACCATCAGACAGCATTTACGAGAGAAGGCTTTTAAGAAGAAGAAGAATAATATCGGTGAAAATGTAGCAGATATGTAGCGGATATGTAGCCGATATATAACGCGATTCAGTCACTCCTTCTCTGTGTCTCTGTGCTGCTCCCTGCGTGAGTACCTGGTCCCTCCCCCTCACACACAGAGCAGCCTTCTCCCTGTTGCTGCTCTCTCACACAGTCTGCAGTAGAAAGAGAAGACGTGAAAAGAAACACATTTTTTTTACACCATGGTAAGCTGTGACTTTGTAAAACAATATAACAGAGCACTTTAGTGCCACGCTGTCAGGGCCCGTCAAGAACATTCTAGTTTTCACACAAGTTTTAGAGAGTGTATTACAGCGCATTAATGTCGTATAAGTTGCATCTCTGTGAGATAAAAATAGATACAACTGCTAAGTCACATGTCCGCCATTATCTAAGGCTATTGTACCGAGTTTTCAAGTTAAATAAAGATATATGCAGATACACAGCGTCCCATTTCACTTCATACTTCCATGCGGGATTTCCAGGAGCTGATACATTCAGAAGTTAATGTCGTCAAACAAATCCTTTTGAAAATGTTCATGTCATGTATTTAGTTGTCATTTCATATTGCATGTTTTGAAAGCAGCTACATTGTAACATACAGTGTGGTTTAGTCCTTTGTATTAAGTCTAGTAACATGATGCATGTTTTCATAATTTCTTATTTTGTTTGCCGTCAACTTTTTTTTTCCCCACTTTTTAATGTTTTCTTCAGCATTTGTTTACAGCGGTTTGCAAATATTCAGTGGCTGCAGATGGAGCTTTTCAATAGCTAGTAAATACGACTGATATTGGTAAGATGTTTTTGTGAATATCCATCCATCCATCCATGTTCTATGTGCCAAGCCTTTTAGAAATACATCATGTATTAGTTGAAAAACACCTCACATTAACCTATGTATTGTTACTTTCAGCCCAATGCAGCCACTTGTTTTTATTTTAAAATGCTAAACGATAGTATCAAATTTTAGGCTAATTACCAAAATGCACTAAATGTATATATTTTCATTTGACAGCCAGAGGGGAAGAGTAAGGTGTGGAGGCGTTACCTTAGATGCAACATATGCAGTATGCAAGTTAGCCAGGGCTCCAGCACCAGCAAAGCAAACAACACTACAAATTTCTGGCAGCACTTAAAGTAAATCACAGAGAGGCATGTCCTCATTGGTCCAGTGAAGTTAATTTAGTCAAGCATTCATATATTCTAAACAGTTCTGGTTATAGTTGACTTCTTTTGTTATTCTTTCTCTCTGACCTGTTGTTTGGTTTCTGTACTGCCAATTTTGGGTATTGACACCGTTTTAGTCGATTGTAAATGTATCTGTCCTTCTCTTGTTGGTCTTGTTCATCTGCAACAATGCTGTCAAAGAGTGTTCTTACTACGGAGAGTTTGTGGGATATGGGATGTTCCGATGTCTATAAAAGATAGTGGTCAGTGTGTGTTGGTTTCCTATGTATTTTCATTTTGATGCTGCCGTCCTCCTTGTGTGTTATGTTCATGTCCAGGGAGTTTATTACGTTGTTGGTGTCTTCTTCATGAGTAAATTGGATGTTTCCTGTGTTATCTATTGTGTTTAAGTGATATGTTAGTTCCTGTGTGTGCCCCCGCTCTATTTTTTGCAGGATATCGTCCACGTATCTTACGTACATAGTGAGTCTGCATTTTGTTGGTGCCTTCTCCTCCATGAAGAAACCACTCATAATGGCTGATAAGGGATCACCAATGGCAAAACCTACAGTATATTTGTCTGTATATTTGTCCTTTAAATTTGAAATATGTAGACGTGGGTACAAAATGTAGGAGCTGTTTCATATCATCAACTGACAGGTTGGTTTGCTTTGGTAGCGTTTTGTCTGTCCGGAGGCGGTTCTCAAGTATGCTCAAGGTAACATTTATGGGAGTTTTAGTGAAGAGCGATACCACGTCGTGAGATATGAATATTGCATCTGTTTGCACTTTTATGGTTTTGAGTTCTTGCACTAGTAGTTTTGAATTCTTGCTGTGCTGTTGAGTGTGGCCTAGAAATGGTTTGATGAGATCTAGTAATGCTTTTTATAAATTATAAGTTACCGAACCCATGCTGTCTACAATAGGTCTTAACGGATTATTTTTCTTATGTATTTTGGGAGTGCCATAAACCGGGACGAGGGGGCCTTTGCACTCTCTTACAACTGGGATGTGGTCCTAAAGAAGTCGAACGGCAGATAGCGCTGTCGCCCTGCCTTCACTGGCCGCTGTGAAGAATGGATTGTGGTTATTTTAAAGTTGGGACACTATAGACAGCTTCCCGCCAGGGAATCCTTTAATCATTTTTATTATGTGTGGAACTCGGTGTCTGTCTCCTTACTTCCTTTTGGAGCAGGATATATTAAGCACTGTGTGCTCTGCGCTGTCAATTTGGCTGTTCACGCGATGAGGTGTTCAAGCACACTGCGTAACTGTGAGTGTTAGAATAGGCTTTCAGATAGTCTCTGCAAAATAACCCCCTATGAAGCCAAATAAAGTTGCAAATCGTAGCATACTGCTGTGGGGTTGCAGAGCCACAGCAGTGTGACGTGTGATTGCATCAGTTAATGCAAACCAAGTCTGTGTGAGCGCACAGACGTTGTCCGTGCATTCTTGGATAAATAAGGTGAGAAACCCATCCATCCATCCATCCATTTTCTATACCGCTTCTCCTTTTTAGGGTCGCGGGAGCATGCTGGAGCCTATCCCAGCTGACTTCGGGCGACAGGCAGGGTACACCCTGGACTGGTCGCCAGCCAGCCGCAGGGCACATACAAACATTTATATTATTGAACATATTGAATTCAAGAAATAAATCGTAGCATTGTACAGAGGTGGTCCTCCACACAGAGGTGACATCTGTGACCTCACAGCTGACCACTGGAGATAGCGAAATTCCTAATTAATGCCCGTTGTGGTTGGACATCTGCTGACCAACATCGTGCCCCATGTTCTCACAGTAATATGTGCCCCGAGAGCTTGTTTATGAGCACCAAATGTGAGAAAAATCTTTTGTCCCTCACGTGTTTGCTCCACTTTTGAGAGAAGAGGCACTCAAATGCTCGCTTTTGAAGTTGCAGCTTTTCATGACGTCAGGAAAGGAAAAATCTCCATCCTCATGGACAGGATACCACCTCTGACCTGCTCCTAGCCCAGCTTGTGTATACGCCCACCACTTAAAGGAGGACAATTTTGGGAAAAAGAGACTTCACTGCACATTTAAAAAATATGCCTGTACCTCTGCCAGCTATCCATCAGTCAGCTACAGATGTTGGAGCTGTAAGTTTGATCATTTTGTTTTTGTTCTAGATGTTCCCTTGCACGTGCTTCTCTGAAAGAGATTTTATAAAAGATTCCCAGTTTTTTAATTTTTTGCCTTCAGTGAAACCTACCTATCTTCCCACTGGTTGCCCTGTGGCCCAATGAGAGTGTCGTTTCTTCAACTTCACAGTCTGAACATTTGTAAGCATGTCAGAGAATTAAGACAGGAGATGCAGTTCCCGTGTGGAATTAGGGACAATCCGGGTTGGGCCGAGCAGAGCGGCTGTGGGTGATAATCCGGGTTGATGCGTATATTTGCACAGCTTCGGGATGAGTGGCCACTGTGGTCGCGTTTGCAGTGCAGATTAAATGTTAAAAATGGTTTGGGAGCAGCAGCTGCTTAGCGGGGAAGATGTAGAACGCTACAACGCGCACTATATGGCTTTTTCCTCGGCCTGTAAGCATCTCCTGCCACTCATAGTGATTTGTCAGCAGCCGAGGAAGCAGCTGTTCCTTTTGCATTGTAATTTCTTTGATCATAATGTCTCGTGCCAGCTCGCTGCAGCCTTGGCATCCTCAGCCCCGTCAAGCCATATGGGCGAAAGAGGGACGAAGCCGAGGAAACACGCAGCCTTCCTCAGAATAAGGCCTTTGATTTTCTGTGTGCAGTGGTGCAGGATTTATGGACATATGTGCTTCGCAGCTTCACGGGGATGCTCGATAGCTCTGACTTTGATTATTTTTCTCATTCGTGCACTTGCTGGGGTGCAGTCACTGCCAAACGTAATGGATTTCCCCCCGGCGGAGCTCAGTGATTTATGCAAGCAAAAGCAATATAGCCCAGCTCCAAACAGAATCAGTCTGGGTGGAAATGTATCGTTGTTCAACACAAGAGCGGAATGTCAGCTTAGACAAAATGTACGAATTCTCAAAGCCGGAGTCTGAGTAGCTACATAAGCAAAAAAATGCCTCTTAGGGTTTCAAAGCCCTCGTTGTGTATTCCCTGTAGCAGCACTGCCCAGATATCCCTGCGAGCCTCGTGGCGAGACTCCTCCGCTCACCCTTTTGCTCTTCCTCATGCACTTAAGCGACATTAAAGATGAGAGATGCATGGGAACTGATGCAGCAGGTGATGCATCACCGCGACCTCCCCGCGTACACTGCGTGGCTCAAAAACCGCCCTCCGTGTCTTCTTCTTTGCTGAATTATTGAAGAGCCCCTGTTGCAGGCAGCCTGTGTGGGTTTTCATCACAGAACTGGAGGTCACTTTGACTTTCCATTCTTTCGCTCATCACATATGCAACGCTGGGCCTCGGCGGGCAAGAGGAGCCCGCTTGAGGTCACCATTAACCGGGGAGGACCGACAATGAGATTTATGGAAGAGAGGAGACAGAGGCGGGAAGAGGGATGGGAGGAGAAAGGCAAGCATGGCTAAATCTGACTGTGGCAGCAGTGCCCTTCATCTGGCCGCTTTTCCTAACAGCAATTTCAGATACAGTCCCGTATCTGCATGTATAATGCATGTGGGGTACAGATAATGGCATGCGATGCCGGGGGTAGCTGCCGCCTGTGTTGTGGCGATGTGTTGGAATTGTCCCCTCGTGTCACATTTGCCTCAGCCTGACTCCCTCCGAGCGTTCTCCGCTTATTAGGAGCGGAGCGTGTTGCCATGACATAGTGCCATTTTAGCGTTCCCGGCAGACATCCTCTGCAACTCTAGCGTCAAGATTAGTGGCAGGCTGGGGAGTCCTAAAGCGCACAGAGTCTGCGCTGACCAATAAAGCTGGCAGCAGGGACCAAAAAGAAAAGGCAATCGCAGCTTTTATTTTCCGGATAAGGAAAAAAAAAATCACTGCGGAACATCCAGGCATGCAAGCTAAGCGAATAAAATAATTTATTTTGCAGCGCATTGTTTACACCACACCTCATTAATCTGAATACTGCTGGGGATACATGTGTGAAGGAAGCTGCTGTTTGGATGGAAATAACTTTATTTCCTCAATTTGTTTCCAAGGTTGCTTATGTACTCAAAGGTATGTACTTGAAGCAAGGTATTTTTTTGAGGGAGGCATTTATTAGTACATGGATATATTGATTAGTTGGCAATCAGTCAGACAGTAAGGGCTATAATGTTAATGCGGTGTTAATAATTTTATGAACATCACAAGATGCAGTAGCTGCATTTGAAAAATCCTTAGTGGTCAGAATCCGGCTGTTTGATCTATCTCTACATGCACTTTAAATTGTGTTATTCAGCTGCGTGTTACACTTGTCATACTGTTGTTTACGAGGAACTCATCAGTGGTATTAATGCTGGTTGATCAGTTTGCTCCTTACCCCTATTCCAACATTGGTTCTGTTGCTGCTGTGTCGTGCCATATACTTGTTAATAAATTACCATGTGGTCGAAGAGAATTATATTTTCTTTGACTTTGTCATGCACTTCAAATCATTATTAAAGTAAAAAAAAAAGGAAATAATAGCTTTCCTCCAATTATCACCAATAGTATCACCAAATAAATGCTCCAACTATAATTACAGCATTTATTGTACTCCCAAAAACAGGACTGTTTGACTTACTGGATGTGAATTATATGCATTCATTTTGCAACTGAATCTCTGCTCTGTGTGAAATATAAAATAATGACTGGAAAGAAACAGCCCCATCTGTGCTTATGTCCTTAATGCAGTGTCGACACCGAATGATCTAATGAAAATTAACCACAGGCCAAATGTCATGAATTTTCATTGTGTGGCATCAAAGTGGATATATCCTGTGGGGGTCTGCAGTGTGAGCATTCATGCTACACATTATGCTCTCTGAGGCTTCTATGTGTATGTGTGTGTGATAAAGGCCCTGGGCTGCTCCTCCACATCGCCACTATAGCGATAAAATGTGGTGGACTGATCAGCACAAAACGCTGCTTTTCCTAATAAACCCTTCTCTGTGATCCAATATGACATTCACTCAAAAAGTCAGTGCTAATAAAGAGGGCATTTCCACGTCCTAATTCTCCTGACGCGGTCTGAGGAAGGTACCAGCCCGTGCGGTTCCCCCTCCTCCCTGCTTGCCTGCCTTTGCCACGTTTGACCTACTTCTGTCTCCACAACATTGTAAACAGATCTACTAATTGCCTTCATTTATTCATTTGGAAGTCAAGTTGTATTGCGGCTGGCGGCCTCCCAGCTCACTCATGTGTAACGTGTACAACCGCTGCACCCAAAACGCCCCCACACCCCTCCACACCGTACACGAGTGTGTGGATTTACAGCAGATCCACGGACAAGAATATCCCATCAGGCTGACTTTGCATGCACAAGCAGTGTTGTAAGTACTTCTAAAGCCTTTTTAGGCGTGCTCAAGCAACCCTGAAATAACTCAAAACACACCAAATAGCAATAAAAGTACAGAAGAAGCTAATTGGAGCGAGGATGTTATTTCTGAAATTTGAAAACTCATATGTAAGAACTTAAAAAAAAACATTAATAATGATTTGGAAGACATGAGAAAGTGGAGAGGACTGTAAGAGAACCAATGTTGTAATCGCAGTACGGCACAAACTGCTCAGCAAGCATGAATGCCATTGATGAGTTAAAAAAAAAAACAGTAAAACAAGTGTAACCCATGGGTTTCACACCAAGAGCCGAATAGACAACTTTACAACCTTTTAAAGCACATGCAGAGGTAAATAAAGCTGCTGGATGCTTCCCACTCACGACACTTCAAATGCAGCTATTGCCATCTTGCAGAGTTAAGAAAAACAAACTACATCACCAGGCTGCCAACAAACACAGCTGTTAATGTCAATGTTTTTTGACCCAGCGCTAATTAGAGACCCCAGAGGTTATTTGCTTTTATTTGGCCTGCAAGACAGCATTTTATGCCTACATGAATCCCATTTGAGTTTAAGGTGTAATTTTAGGACACAAACCTGTAGGGCAGATGTGAGCTTTATCCAGGACACAGCAGTGGCAGTGGCATGTGGTCAGGGGAGGCAGATGATCAATGAAAATAAAAACTAATAATAACAAAAAATAGTGATGTTTGTCAATTGAACTGGGTAAAGTTGTATTTTGTATGATTCTTATTGTTTTTAACATTTTCGTTTAAAAAAAAAACAAACTGCATTTTGTTTTTTTGGAATTTTGCCCATCATCCTCAATCCTCATGTAAGACAAGAACACAGGTCTTTCTCTTTTCTGTGCATTCTAAATAAAGCTACAGTAACTTTGTTATTGTAGGAGCTAACACCAAAGAACTACTTTTCTGGCATAGCGCCACACAACCTTGCTTACAACGCCTCACTCACAGCGTCTCAGGCCACTACTAAGAGGTAACGTTAGCTACTGGAGCTGCTGCTGTATCGCCTTTGAGTTTGGAAAAGTTAATGCTAGGATATAAATCATGCTTTGCATGTCTATAGCAGAAGGTTGTGGCAATAACTCAAAATATTGGTCAACTCTGAGATTGTACATGCTGCAACTAAAAATCCGGACAGACTGAAGCAGTGGATATTGGCTCTCAACTTAGACACTTAGACACGACTATATTGCTAGGAGGACTCAGCAAGATGCTTGTTTGCTGTCAGCATTTTTTACCAGCTTAATGGGGAGCACAAGTCTTGTGCTGAAATATATAAATAGCCATCCCATCAGTTGGAATCACAGTGAGAGCGGACATTGTAAGTGACTGTTTTGTTATGTTCTTATTTTGTCTAGTCCTACATAACGCTATGAGAATGGCTTCGTATTTCACTTTAGCTGGTTCTACCTAGTACCCAGCAACGTTATTCTCTGTCTGGGGGGAGTTACTGTTGTTGACGGAAGTAGTGTTTGTTCGGGCTCTGTAAAATGAATGCGCCCAAGAAAGAAGTTCCGGTAATGCTTAAAATGACCAAAATATGGCAAAATATTATAGGTTTTACATGTTATCATGAATGTGCTGAAATATACTATCATACGACATGGTCACAGCATGTACAGTGGTGTGAAAAAGTGTTTGCCCCCTTCCTGATTTCTTATTTTTTGCATGCTTGTCACACATAAATGATTCAGATCGTCAAATTAATTTAATCATTAGACAACACAACTAAACCCAAAATGCAGTTTTGAAATGACATTTTTTATTGTTAAGGGAAAAAAAAAAATCCAAACCTACATTGCCCTGTGTGAAAAACTACTGGCATTGATTAAAGCACAAGAATTCAAAGTAAAAAAAACAAACCCAAAACTCCAAAGGAGTCAGTGCCTCATCAGCCATGAATCTCACCGCACGTCACTGGTAAGCATAATATAATCATGCTTTAATTGTATCATAAATGTCAGATTATAGGCATATGTTGGCCACGGTCAACTCATGCTAGCTTTCTGATTCTTCGTCTTCCAGCTAGTAAGAGCAAACATCTGACCAGATTGATTGCTGTGCAGGTGTTTTGTTGTTACAAATGAATCTTTCTCTTAGTTCGGGAAATTCCAGACATCATGACTGAGAACATTTTTGCCTCGCTCAGGCTTGCAGGGCAGAAGCGAGACAAGTGAAAGGATAAATTCACAACGAGACCTTTCATCAGCTGCCCATCATGAGAATTTAAAAACAAGCACTGCGGGGAGGGAAAAGCTGTGTTTGTGCCCAGCCAGCTTGTAATCATGAGGACACAAGTTGTTGTGACTCTTGTACTTCACTCACTTTTCCGCCCCCATGGTCTTATGCTGTTATTGCTTTGTGCGGTCTCATAAATCTAGGCCACGTGGAACGCCACTGCCCAATTTTTGTTTTTTTTTAATCACCTTTGAAGCTTGTGACAATGACTCCAATTGTTGACTAAGTGTGAGGGCTGAGATGTATTGTCTGCCCTTTAGAAAGATCACGACGCAGTCTGTCCACTGTGTTCCCGATCTCACACAACTTCATAATCTCAAACCCTAGAGAGACAAACTATGCTTAATGCTGACTGTGTCCTTTGGCACAAATAACAGAGAGACATACGTGATGGTGTACGAAATGGACCAAAATCTCGTGCACTGTCACTCCGTCAAGTGTTGTTTAAGTTTTTCACTTTTACACACAGTTCACAAGGATCCAGACTAACTTTTTTTTTTTTTTACAAGGAGCACAGTGGCCCCTAACTTAAAATTTTAGGAGCACAAGCAGAAAATTTAGGGGCGCACACCGAATCTGGTTAATATTCACATGTAATATTCACGAAGTTAATATTCACATTTCCTCTCATTTTCACTGTATTACTGATAAATACTCAAACAATAAATGACAACCGTCTTCCATATCGACCCTATTTCAATCCCTAGCTTCTGGAAGGCCTCATTGGTGACGTCACATACATTATAACTCCAATACGGCCCTCTTTCCTTGTACTTCGGTGTTTGTCTCCATTCTTCCTCTTTAGGAGTTCATGTGGGTTGGCAAAGTAGCTCATTTGCACGTTACTGTCAACTACTGGGCTGAAGTGTAGAGCACAAGTTTGTCAGCAACAAAAAATATTCAATAATAATAAAATAAAATCAGCAAACTAACTGGTAAGGTTGCCAACTTCTGTAAAAATAAATAAGGGACACCTTATTGGCAGGGCCAAGCAAGTGTTTTTGGGGTTTTTTTTGCCTTTAATTGTGTGAAACAAAAGAAGGGAGACGTGAGCTATTTGTGTTTTCTGTCAGGGGTCCCCAATGACCGGGCCGGGGCCCAGTACTGCTCCGTGGGCGGGGCCGAACTGGGCCGATGAAACCCTTCAGGCGCAATGATAAAAAAAAATACACACACACACACACAAAAAAATACTTTTGTAAACAACTAAATACAACTGTAAGTAAATGCATATCAATTTTGGAAATACGGGCCATTATTTTATTAAAAAAATAATATAGTTTGAAGTTTTTGCATGTTTATGTTGTTTGTTGCAAGTGGTCCACTTTGTTTGACAGTCCTTGAACGCACCATTGTACGTGCGCTAGCCTTCTCCAGCTCTGCACAGATTGTCAACTATACTGCATTTTTATCGGGGGGTTTTTCACTTCATATTTGCTCCCAAATGCTGATACTCTGTGGGAATGCATAAAGGTAAAGTTTGATGACGTTATTGAGTGTTAATGTGTATATTTGTTGTGTGCACAGCTTCAAGTTAATTCATGCTAGCACACTGCCTGTTAGCACACACATCAAGCAGCGGCACTATAATCTTCTCTTTGAAAAACAAACTCCAAGCTTATAGTGGTGGACGGTGGGTCTGTATTCACTTTGTGCTTTTAATTTGATGTTGTTCCTGTCTTAGTTTTACACAATACATACTAAATGAGATAAATTACAAAGCTATACGACCCCCACCACCATCCCCCCGGTCCACGGAGATTTGTGGGAACACGAGCCGGGCCATGGGTCCGAGCATGACAGCTATCATACCTTCCCTGTGGGACAAAAACGAGGTCCGAATAAAAACCGCACTGCTTGTTTGTTTTTAAGACAAAATGTCACTGTGGTAAAAAAAAAAAAAAAAAAAGTCACATTTGGAGTCCGTGGACCAGAGGCTAGGCGGATAACTATAGCTAGCTAGCTGCTGCCAAAGACACAGTGGAGCCAGGCAAAATGTGTTAACGAAGACGGTAGAATTGCCTTAGCAACGCGAGTCAAATGTGAGCGATCACACACGTTGGCATTGATAGGCTTAGACTGTGACAAGCTGTCGTCAATTGACTCCACATTTCACAGACTAGTTTTCATTATCACGGGAACAAGGGACACATACTTTTATGTTGTCACACATAAGTGTAGCGAGTAGATAAAAAAATTTACTCGCAATGTCTCATATTTTAGTCGCAAAATGCGACCATTTAGTCGCAGTCTGGAGCACTGGTTCTGCTGTAGATAAAGTAGCTGTTCTTCCTCCATGGCTCCCCCTATGGTTGTGAAGTGCAATAACCATACCAGCCACTTTAGAATCCAAATACGCAGACGTACATTTGAATTAAGTGACAAAGAGCAGCCAAACTGATGCATGTACATAAATGTGCAATGCTAGCAGAACTCACCTGTGTTTTTTTTTTGTTTTTTTTAAACAATCATTGTCTGATCATTTTAGTCTGCAGAAAAAATAGCACACATGAGAGTACTAATACAACACAGGCGGTTATCCAGCCTTATCATACACCCCTAAAGTAGATGATTAACAAAAGAGGTGATTTTTGGAATGAGCGAGTGAAGCATCAAATGATTTTTTGGTAACCTAATTAAGCCAGAGACAAATGGTCATTACTAGAAAGGCTTTGTGCTATCAAACTTGAGTGAGCAGTCAAAGAGACAGCCAAACAAAGAAGCATGCCACGGTTCATCTCTAATGGCAGATGGGTCAAACAAACAAACGATAAAAAAAGAAAAAAGAAAACTGTCCCTTCTGTTCAAGGAATCATGCCCAACAAGGCGCCACAGACGCTATGACAGCAGTTCACCGCGATGAAAGCCAAAAGGATGGATTTGGCTGCATTCATCTTCATCCAGGTCAAGGGGTCGCGTTTGTGGGCCGCGAGAGGCCGCTTTCTCCCACCCTCACGCTATGATTGGCGCCCACTGGGCGCCGGCATTCCCGGAGGCCTTGGCCAAGCGTGTTCCTGTGTGTGCATGAGTCACGTCTGGGCCGGAGCGTGTCTGAGTGGCGAGGCGTAGTATCGGGCAGGGAGGTGAAGAGCTGCCTCGGTAATCCAGTGTAAACACTGAGCAGCATGACTGCACGCCTCAGACGTGATCAGAGCGGCTAGAAAAGAAATGGATGACACCATGGGGCTGCTGCTTGCATGGCCCCTTGGTGCCTCCAAGATCTTCCTATTTTATCTTTTTCTCCCCCTCAGCTGTTTGGTAAATGCTCAGTTTTAGCGCAGACAACCTGAGGCGTCAACGTCCGGCGTAACATTGGAAGCAGCAATAGTTGGACAGAGGGTGTTTCTGAAATGTGAAAATTAATAAATACTTCTTTAAAAACCTTATTAATGATTTGGAGCGCATGAGAAAGTACATTGCACACTACAGCAGCAACAGAACCAGTGTTGTAATAGCGATAAAGAGCAAACTGCTCAGCAAGCATTAAAGGGATGGTTTGGATTTTTTGTGATTCAGCTGTATGACATCCCCATCAGCAGTGTGGTACATCCACAGTAACTCCCCCCCCCGCCCCACCCCGCCAAACGAGTTTCACACCAACATCTGAGTAGAGTAACCTACATTTTAAAGTGCATGCAGAGGTAGATAAATGCTGGATGTTTTATATTTATTTCTACTTGACTTTATACTGTTAATTTCACAGTTAAGTTTAAGCAAATAACATACAGCTGCTACTGTATGTACTGTATAAGTACGTCGGGTTCAAATGAACGAGTACACTCACAATCCTGTGTAACCTCTAAGATGAACACAATCCAGATTTGTTCGTATTTTAAAGCTCTTCTTCCCACAGGAAGTTAATGGAATAAGAAATGATCTGTTCCGGGGTCGAAACTGTCACCATCATGAAACATGTATTGCTTGTACAGTCAAATCTTTCAGTAGCATTTTGGCTTATAAGTGTAAAAAAATGTTAAACCATCATTAATATCAAGATGTAAAGGTAAAACACTGAAGTGAATGACAAATACATAATGCAAAGCAGATTCTTAATCATCATGTTTCGATACAAAAGGACTCAAAATAGTAATTAGTTATACATATGTCTGTGTACACACCGCCCGTCGCTACTACCGATTGGATGGTTTAGTGAGGTCCTCGGAGCGGCCCCGGTCCTGGTGGAGCGCCGAGAAGACGGTCAAACTTGACTATCTAGAGGAACTAAAATTCGTAACAAGGTTTCCGTAGGTGAACCTGTGGAAGGATCATTACCGAAGCTGCGCGCCGTGGGGAGCTGGAGGCGGCTCCTCCCCCGGGCGCGGCCCATCCCCAGGTGGCGCTACCCCGGTGGCCGAGAGTGCCGGTCCCCAGCTCGAGGGACCGGCCCGCTCAAGGCGCGCGGCGGCACGTTGGCGGCGGCGGGGCGAACCACCATCCCGGTCTGGAGCGGGCGGCTCCCCCGACGTCCCACATGCCACGGCCCTCGGGGGCCAGGCGCGCGAGAGTTCGGCGGCGCGGCGGGCTTCGTCCCGCCCGACCGCACGCATACGGTGGAGGGGCTCCGGCTCCCCCGGTCCGGCGCGGGCGGGCGCCCTTGCCCCGGAGGTGCCGCAGGCCAGGACAGTGGCGTGTGTGCGTTGCGTTGCCTGCCCTTGGAGTTGGGCGTGCGTTCGAGTGTGCAGAGTGTCGACACATTCTTCACAGAAGTACAGATGACGTCTCAAGAAGCCTTTCCCTCGTTAGTTATACATAGTTTTAGTTATAGTTATAGATATAGTTTTAAGTTTAACACCATTAACATTTCATTAATTTCTTCAGCTGCTCTTGGAAGCATTGCTATTTAATTTGAAGCTTAGTATTTGGCAGTGATAACTTTACCACATTCCAAAAACCTTTCAGTGTATAGTATAGTGTGTATTACAATATTCGGTAAACAAGAGCCTCAGTCAGACAGGAGCCCTAGGTCTTCAGGAAAAAATGGAGTCTGAATCAAATTCATGCAAGTTTAGCCAGGGGCCAAAATAAGGAAGAACTTTCACCGCTCGTGAGTAAGCGAAATAAGATAAAGGTAACATTTATAATAGTCTGGGCACATCAACAAAGAAGCTGATTCAGTCATTTTTAAAAAAAATGTCACATGCATAGATCCTATTTAAGAACAAGTAGAGTAATGTTTTTGAAAATGTTATACAGTGGAACCTCGGTTAGCGTGTTTTCTGGTTTACGTCGAAAAATTTACACCAAAATTTTACCTCTGTTGGCAGACATTTTCCGGTTAGTGTACAATAGTTTGTGTGTTGTTAATACACCGTGTGAGTCCAGCTGTGTTCATAACGTATTTCATCACAAAATGTCCTAAGAGCCTATGCTAACAAAATGAAAACCGGACCCGGAAGTCAATGTCCCCCAGCTCCGTCTCCCGTCTACGACATCATCAGTGGCTGACTCTGTACTTCTTTGCTAACTTAACAGTTACACCACAAGTCACTGCTTCTCTTACTGATCATGGCTGAAAATAAACCCAGAATAGATACAAACAAATTTGCAAGTGCCAGCATTTTGATAAAGAAGGTGAGAAACCTTAATTCAAGAAATAAGTCATAGCAAAACACAAAGATATCGTCTGTGTGGCTCTCTCTTCGCCTCCGTCACTGCTCGTCATTGCCGTCAATCAAGTCGTCAATCAAAGTAAATGTGATGTTAAATGTTTATTTATCCCTTTTAGTCATCATTTGTATGTATTTCGAATTGTTTTCTGTATGTAAGGCAAAGAAAGGCAAGTTTATTAATAGAGCACAATTCTTACACAAGGTAAATCCAAGTGCTTTGCAGAAAAGAAGGGTTAAAATCACTTCATAAAATCATTCCATAGAACAGAAAATCATGACATAAAATTCCATGAAATCATTACATAAAACATAAAAGTACAAATTAATTCAAAGTGAAGAGTGCAGATAAAATACTTTCAGTTGTTATGCACAGCAGAAAAGAAGTGCTTTCAGCCTGGATTTTAACATTTCCAAAGTTGAGGATTGTCTCACATCTCCTGGAAGACTGTTGCAGATTTTGGCAGCATAAAACTGAAATGCAGCCTCACCGTGTTTAGTCCTGACTCTGGGCACCCACAGGTGACCACCCCCTGAACTTCTCAGAGCCTGAGATGGTTCATATGGCTTTAACTGTACACTATAATTGTAAAACTATTGAACAAGTGTTATGT
The DNA here is from genome assembly GCF_027744805.1 of Dunckerocampus dactyliophorus. NCBI lineage: Eukaryota > Metazoa > Chordata > Actinopteri > Syngnathiformes > Syngnathidae > Dunckerocampus > Dunckerocampus dactyliophorus. The sequence continues at coordinate 14,538,291 of NC_072826.1, forward strand.
GTTAACATTTTTGGGCGTCCGGAATGGAATAATTGTATTTGCATTATTTCTTATGTGAAAAAGTGATTCGGTTAAAATACGTTTTGGTTTGAGTGGGACATTCTGCAACTGATAAATAACACTAACTAAGGTTTCACTGTACATTAGTATAAAAGTAATGTAAAAGCTCAACTTAAACATATTAGCCTTCAGTGGCCAATTACTGGCAGAGCCACTTGCAATGAGCCTGCCAACAGCGAGCGGAATGGGTCCAGACTTTTGAGCCACTCCGGAGCTAAGTGTAGCGGGAACAGATGGGCGGGAGGTGCTAGAGTGGTTCTGGAGATGACCCAGCCAGCTCAGTGTCAGTCCATCCGCTCCATCCCTGGCTCTGACTCAACTCTGTGGGACATCCCGTTAGTCAGCCAGTGCAGCGTGCATTCTGCATCGTGACCCCCAAGTCCCACATCCTGATTGGCTTCTGACATGGCTGTTATCATTTAACCTTTACTTAAATCAGGAAGTGTGTCTGGAGAAATGATGCTTGGTAAACAACCTAAACTCTTTCAGAAGAGTCTCTACGAAGGACAAGAGCCCAACTAATCTTGAATAAACCCACATGAGTACATGTTCTTTTTCTTGTCTAACCAATGGTCCAAAGGGTTTATTTTTCCATGTCATTGGCTGCTTGACTACCAAAAAGACAGTTATCTTCCAACTATCAGGGATATATCGTTTTCACCCCTGTTGTTTGGGTGGTGTGTTAATCATTTAGTGAGCAGGATTACACAAGAACTACACCACTAATTTCTGTGAAACTTTATGGATAGGTGTTAAATGTGGAGAGCAAGAAGCCATTTGATTTTGACTCACATGGGAGTCAAAATAAAAAAGGAACTCATAACCAGCACACAATATCAATCCCAATTTCCTGCTGGTAGCAGCAATTCATTATTATTACATTTTGGCAAAGAGCTGCTTCGGGTATTTTCTTGTTGTGGTACAGAACACATTTTATAGAGTATAATTATGGCTTTACATTCAGAAAACAATGTGAAATACATATAAATGACGAATTAAATGTATGAATGAACATTTATCTTGTGGGCCGGCAGGGGAGGAGGCGACAGGAGAGACAAACGGACATCACCTTGTTTTGCTATGACTTCTTTTTTTGAATTCAATCGTATTTCTCACCTTCCTTGTCTAAGTGCTGGCACTTACAACTTTCTTTGGCCCCAGAGACTTGTGGTGCAACTGTGTTAGTGTAACTGTGTTAGTTAGCAAAGAACTACAGAGTCAACCACTGATGATGTCACAGACACGCGACAGAGATGGGGGACAATGACTCCGCTTGGGCACTGACAGCGTGCCTACTGGTGGGTTTAGTAATAAAGACACGTTGGGACTAATGCAGTGTATTAATAACATGACAAGACTCACCAACACGTGGGATTCTTTGTTTGGTCACTCAATTCCACGGAATGATACAGTACAGGTCAAATGTACTAGTTTGCGTAATATTGTCATTTCAGTTTGCCAAATGAATGTGCCTTACAGGACACCGTAGTATTGTGTGGATGGTTGGATGGATGGATGGATGGATGGATGGATGGCTAGATGGCTAGATACTGTAGATAGATTGTACTTTACTTGTACTTGTACTTTATTGATCTCCTAGACCAGGGGTGTCAAAAACTCGTGCCATGGAGGGTCGAGAGACTGCAGGTTTTCTTTCCAGCCAGTCACTAAAGCAGGTGATTTTAATGATCAACACCTTCAGTTTGAGGGAAGGAGCTCATCAATTAAATCACCTGCTGAAGAAACTGGTTGGAGAGAAAACCTACAGCGTCTCGGCCGTCCAGGGCACGAGTTTGACACATGTGTCCTAGACAAAATCACATTTCCAGCAGCTCTGCAAATTCTCATCATGAACTTGATCACTTTAATCACAAAACAACTGAGGCATGAGTAAATAAACAAGTAATACTAAGTAAACTAAGTATCGTGATATTTAGTGTTGGGTGTGGCTGAATAAACAAGCAATCAAAGTACGAAAGAGTATACTGTAATAAAACAGTTTTTTTTAGGCACAATATTGAAACCAAGACAGCGTACAAAAACCGAGGTAAAATTTTGGTGAAACTTTTTATCGAAAAAAGAATCATACAAAAAAGGGGTGTTAGAAAACTGAAGTTTGACTGTATGTGGATAAAAATATTTGTTCTGAACTGTTCCTTGTACTGTATGCAAGCAGTACTAGTACAACTTGATCGGTTTCAACTAACTCTTGCCCTAAGATGCTTGAGGTTTCGGAAGGCAAAGGTCGTATGAGTACATTTTTTTTTTGTGAGCAAAAAAGCATCACAACTGTCCACTCATTTTTCTGTGATGTTTCAGTATGGATGACTTAAATGGCCAAAAAAAGGGGAGTGTGGTCACCACCCTTAGGAGCCCGTTGATGCATGATGACACTCAGAGCAGATTTAGGGTGATGGTATGGTTTCCTAATATATGGTCTGTCCCCCGTCAAGGCACTTTTATCACCACTTTAATAGACTTTGGTGTGGCAGCTGTGACTGCAAAGCCACTTTATCTACAATGCCCGTCTTTGCCGTCACTCCACATCCATCTTTGTTTGGAGGTGAGAACCTGTTTGGAAGCAAATTAATTCATTTTGTAGGCGACGCAGCATGCGCGCCAGGTCCAATCATTCCCTTCGTCCTCTTTATGATAAGAAAATGTAAGCACATCATTCACTACCACGCGTCCAACTCATCCAAGCTCATTCCGCGTTTGAGGGGCATTGTTTGCCGCCCCCCAGGAGATATACACATAAAATATGCTAATGAAATTAAAAAGGGAAGTGCGAGGGTTGATGCGGCCTGGTGCAGAATCTCTAATGACTCCCTGCCATCCCTGGAAAGAGGCTGATTAATTTAGGGAATGTCGGCTGCAGTGGAGGGTGATTAATTCCTCCCGGATTCAGCCATTTAAGTGAACATGACAGGGTGGGGGGATAGAAGAGGTAGCCCCAAACATGGACACATGATGAATACATTGAATCGCTTTAATAAGCAACCTCAGCAGCAGACAAGCATAGCTACATTGTGTGAATGCTTTGTTCAAATAATAGGCGGGAGTTAGTGCTCTTTAACAGGGATGTAGAAATAATAAGATCCCCTGTTGATGGGGAGGAATATGAAACCCTATCTTGTAAATAGGATGAGAAACTTAGAACACATGATTGCTTGTTTGTTTGATGCATCAAGAGCCTGACAAAGCACATGCAAAAAAGAAAACAAGCAGATTCTCTTTAAGAATTGCTGATAAGCTGCAATGTGAGACTATTAAGGATTTCACAAAGAAACGTCTCACTTCTTTTCTTTCAGAGGAATGTGAAGATCACGGGAAAAGGACGACAAGTTCTTTGGCTGCACCTTGCTGACACGCAGTCCCTGGAGGTTCGTCAGAGCGTGGTCTTTCTCTGAGCCCTGTGGGGATGGGAACGTGTTTGCATAAAAGATGGACTTATCACAGCGTTGCTAAAGGTCACAGTCCTGTTAAGGTCATGTCATGGCCTGTGGCTCTCGGGCTACTGACTCTAATCTTCATGAATCAAAAGACGTCTGCTGGGCAGATTGTGAACAGCTTCCAGTCGGAGCGGAGGGAGTGGTCGTTGAACCACCTCACCGTGCATCAGTCCACTGGGGCGCTGTACGTCGGTGCTGTCAATAGGATATACAAGTTGTCTGCAAACCTCACGCTCCTGGTGTCCCATGACACGGGGCCCGAGTATGACAACAAAGCATGCTACCCTCCTCTGATCGTGCAGCCCTGCTCGGAGGCCCTCGCCTCCACGGACAACGTCAACAAGCTGCTGCTCATTGACTACTCCCATAACCGCCTCCTGGCATGTGGCAGCCTCTACCAGGGAGTCTGCAAGCTCATGAGGCTGGACGACTTGTTCATTCTCGGGGAGCCCACTCATAAGAAGGAACACTACCTGTCCAGCGATACCCTGACAGGGACCATGTACGGGGTGGTGGTGCCCTCACTGGGTCAGGACGCTACGCTGTACATCGGCACTGCAGTTGGAGGCAAGCAGGACTACTTCCCAACTATCTCTAGTCGCAAGCTGCCTCGCGACCCTGAATCTTCTGCCATGCTGGACTATGAGCTTCACACAGACTTTGTCTCCTCGCTCATCAAAATTCCCTCAGACACCCTGGCTCTTGTCCCTCACTTTGACATTTACTACATCTATGGCTTTGCTAGTGGCAATTTTGTCTACTTCATGACCGTCCAGCCGGAGACACCGGAGAATGGAATGCCGGCTGGTGGCTCCCCAGGCGATCTCTTCTACACCTCCCGCATTATCCGCCTCTGCAAAGGTGACAAGAAGTTCCACTCGTACGTATCACTTCCTGTGGGCTGCATCCACCGAGGTGAGGAGTACCGTCTGCTGCAGGCCGCCTACCTGTCCAAGGCCGGCGGGGTTCTAGCAAAAGAGCTCAACATCGGAATCCATGATGACGTGATCTACGCAGTGTTCTCCAAAGGCCAGAAGCAGTATCACGACCCTTCTGATCACTCAGCCCTCTGTGTCTTCACCATTCAAGACATTAATATGTCCATTAAGGAGAGACTGCAGTCCTGTTACCAGGGGGAGGGACACCTGGAGCTGCACTGGTTGCTAGGAAAGGACGTGCAGTGCACCAAGGCGGTAGGTGAACTGTTCCAATCATCATTATTACAAAAGCCTTTAGGTGACTATAAACCAACACAGTAGTGAGCAGCATAGATAGAAATGTAGAGATGGTTGACTTTTTGGTTAACAGTGATTGTAAATACTGTACATTCAAGCCAAGTCTGATTTTGGAGACTGAAGAGAGAGAGCAGAGGGCTAAGTGGAGATTGAGCCCACAGAGCTAATCACACTCAGCAAGACGCTTTGATTTCATTCGGGGGTTTGGCCACCAATGCCCACCTTCCTCTAATCCCTTTCCACTCGTGTCACTGTCAGCGCCGCTCAAACCCTCAGAGAATTCTTCTTCATCTTGAGAAAAAAGGGCATTCTTGTACATGTCCGTGACTATGCCTTCATATAAGCTACAATCATGCATAATGAGCCTTTTTCAGGAACGCGCTGAAAGCAATGATGAAAACAATCATATTCATTACTGCGCCGCTTCCCAGCATGCACTTTGATTCTACTATGCTATCAAACAAATAGGATGCTACTTAAGTGAGAGCAGCTGAGGCAGGCTGTAAACACATAATAACACAATAATTAATCTGGCTGTGAAGTTAACCTAAGGGACTAAATTGTTCAGTCCTGATAACTTATCATCACATCATTGTGTTTCTCAGTAAAAGGGAAACAATCTTGTCTAGTTGCATGGTTCATTAAGTCTTTTTTGAGGCTGACATCAGATATTTCTCCTACCTGTGTCAAAACACAGCTATCTAAGATTAGCGCTCTTGTTCATGAAACAAATCAGCCTTTTTTCTGCTTCACAGATGTTTGTGAAGTCTGAGATTCTACACATTAAAAGTTCATTTCAAAATCAAATGCCAAACAAGAGAGTCTGTGCTTAAAGGCTGCTGAGGCGCAAGAGTTTAATTACAAGGTGTAATAGAAAATGCTAACACAATAGTCATAGTGTTATTTATTTCGTACATGCTAGAGCCCCATGATTTCCACGTTAACGGAATCGTGGGCGAAATCGCAAAATTGGTCAATAAAAACAGAAGCTACTGTTAAACTTGCAAACTCGTGGAAATTGACGTGAATGAAATGCTGTCATCATGAGGAGAAGGAACGTTTGTGTGGGGAAGTATTTCCTCCGGCGGGAACACTAATCCGCCCCCACCCAAACTAAACATGTCAAAAGGGCGACCTGAAACATTGGCAAAAGTTGCCGAAAAAACTTTGAAACTCCTCTCTTACAGAGCATGAATGACAGATAGCTGGTGTAGTTTAGTTTAGCAGAGCATGCTAGTGCGGCTGTGTGTGACTCAGGCTGTATCAGTGTATTTACACAGTGTTGTGTTTTACCGCTTGTTAATGCAACTGAGCGTTTTACGGTGCCTGCTGACGTCGTGCAAGTTCTGAGTGAAATAAGGACGGGAGGCAAGTTTATTTTTGCACCCAGCTCCTCTTAACTGTCATCAGACAGTCATCTCAACACACACACCACACTTTCAGCATTGAAAATAAGCGAGCTGTTCACCACACCCTGTCTAACTGTGTAAACATAATAAGGGTGTCATTAAAAAAATATCTTATATTAATAACACAATTGGAATTGCATCGGTGACTACGTCTTCCTTAACCACAAGCACAGACATTACAGTATGTTGAGGGCTTTTTTGCAATGTGACACCCTGACACGTTAGCGACATCCGTACTGGGCAAAATTGTGTAATGATGTTCCATCAATAAATGGAAGGATTTTTCTATTTAATTAACGGACATTTTATTTACTGTTGCAAAAGTACACACTCTGGTAAAGGTAAAAAAAACGAGTAAAAAAAATAAAACGCGGAATTTGGAAATAAAATAATGGAATTTGGGAAAAAACAAGTTAGATTAAGGAACATCACAGTTACAATGACGCAATTCAGTCCGAAAACGAGTAGGAAGAAGCAGAGCGTATTCGGTGACAGCCAAGGTAAATATGTGAATAATAGGAGACAGTGGGAACAAATTAGGAACTAAATCTACATTTTTATGAGAAGTGACTAGCAAGCTCCTTAAGGTCTCAGGTATGTGTAAAGCAGAAGCAACATGGGCGCTTAGCGTGCGTTGCTCTTTGATGCCTTATCAAATGCCGACGTCTCTGGCGCCGCTTGTTTGTCTGATGTCGCATCAAGCAATCAACAATCACAGGAACAGGTGCAAACCACACGCCGCCTCGCGTGCTTTGCCATCAGCGCAAATTTGCGGCCGCTCATAGTCGATAAACGCAACAGCTGAGAAGCTTTTGAAGTTCCCATTTTTAACCAGGCGAATGTTCCACTTAATGTGGAGGAGCTCCTTCCTTATTCACACGTGTCACAAGTGATTTTTCTTCCCTTTTCTGGCTCACAATTACGCTCTTCCAGACTCTCATTGCCTCCACCTTCCTCGCTCATATCTGTCATCCTCAATCCGCCATCCTTTCACTCTCTCCCCTCTTCTTTTATCTTCCTCACACACTAAAAAGTCACAGTTTTAATTATTTCACACCCATTCTCTTTCTCTTTCCTCTTTCTGCACAGCCTGTCCCCATTGATGACCACTTCTGTGGCCTGGACATCAACCAGCCACTAGGGGGTTCTCAGCTGGTGGCGGGCCGCACGGTTTACATGGAGAGCCGAGATAGACTGACTTCAGTCATCTCCTACAGCTACAATGGACACAGCGTGGTCTTCATGGGCACAAGGAATGGACGGCTGAAGAAGGTGAGGGCAATGTGCAACCTATGCTAACATAACATAAAATAATATAACATGCTGCCACAAGACAAAATGAACTATCCAGATCTGAGAACGATCCATCCATCCAGCCATCTTGTACACTGCTTGTCCTCATTGTCATGGGTAAGCTAGAGCCTGAGAGGGTGAGAGGCGGGTTACACCCTGGAATGGTCGCTAGCCAATCGCAGGGCACAAACAAGCATTTAGACTCAAATAAACCTGCATAGGCCACATGCATTTTTGGAATGTCGGAGAAAAAAAAGAAAAAGAAAAACAAAGACCATTATTAAATCCTTGGATGCTCGCTGAACCTCACAAGAGATGCTGTGGTCTTTCGTAAACTGTGGAACTTTTACTTTATGTAAAAAGATGAAGTCCTTAAACAAAGCAGGTATGTTCTCTTATGTACTGCTTTTGTTTCTTCATGGTTCTGAAAAAAAAACAGGTGTTTTTTCCACAAAATATGGTGCGGATGGACTTGTAAAATTTGAGGAACCTTGAATTTATTCTGTGAACGTTAAAGCTCTGTCCCACTGCACCGTTTAACGATTCCATCTAAAAAACGAAGATGTGCGGATTGTGGACGCATGTAGACGTTGAGATACAGAGCCATTCCAAACTTAGGACATGTTCAGAATATTTTTAAAAATAGATTTTGCGACCAGCTTTGGATAGCGACTGATGGTTCTCATGTTACTCCAACGCTTTTTTTTCCTCACTATTTTCAACATTTACACACATGCTGAATCGTACCGCTTTTTAGACTTTTATGGCTGTTGAGCAGGTGGACAGCTCATCCTCCACGAGAAACTGAACTAACCATACGCAACATCACAACATTTTGACAACAATAGGATAAGAAATTCATGTTTTCACAGCCATGACACGTTATATACAGTGGAATCTCAGTAAGCGTCTGCCTCGGTCAGCATGTTTTTGGTTAACATAAAAAATTTACGCCACAAATTTGCCTCGGTTTGCATGCCTTGTCTGTTTAGTGTACAATATTTCACGCATCTTGCTGTGTTATTAAAACACTGTGTGAGTCCAGCTGTGTTCTTAATGTTTTGTTTTTTTAATCACAAAATGTCCTTCCTTGTTAGCATCGTATTAGCGAACTAAACAAAATGGCAACCGGAACAATTCGTCAACAGTTGACTTTCAAAAATGTTAACGCAAAACATGTTTTTATAGTTTTGAACTTATAGTTTTGCATGCATAAAACAATTCAAAATGCATATAAATGACAAATGAAAGGGATAGATGAACATTTAAGATTACTTTTACCTTCACTGACGACGTGACTGTTGCCAAAGACATGATGTGGTAGCGAGATCAACCACCGCCAGGTTCCTATTTTCAGTCATGTCTGCAAAGTTGGCTCTTCCTATGATTGTGAGGAAGAATTCACCAAGGGTTGGATTGTTCACCCACTAATAGGGAACGTGAACTGGGTTTAGACCGTCGTGAGACAGGTTAGTTTTGCCCTACTGATGATATGTTGTTGCAATAGTAGTTCTTCATTGGTTTTGCCTGTGTAGACTGCATTTAGAGGTGAAAACAACATACAAACCAGAGAGCTGTCTATAGGTGAAAAACAAGCAATAGTGAATCAGATAGAAAATGGAAAATCAATTAGAACCATTGCACAAATATTGGTCACAGCCACTACAACCATTTAGAATGTCCTAAGAAGAAATAAACCATTGGTATACTAGGTTATAAACAGGTAGACGGAGGAAAACATCATCGGTTGATGACAGAAACATTGTGAGAGCTGTAAAGAAAGACTAAAACAACTGCAGGTGACATCAACAACAACCTGCAGAGGACAGGAGTGAAGGTATCACTATTTACTGCTCATGGAAGACTTCATCAACAAAAGTACAATGGTACACCAGAAGATGCAAACCACTCACTAAGAATAGGAAGGCCATCTGGAATTTGCCAAAAAGAGATGATCCTAAAAAATGCATCAGTCCATAAAACTTTCTCACAATTGTTTAGGCTCATCTCTATCCTTTTTTTTTGGCAAATTCCAGCCTGACCTTCCTATTCTGCGTTTTTTATAACACGCATACTGGGTGTTCATGTACTTAATTGAGACATTTTTCAGACGTTTTGCTCATTGCTGACATTTCTGAGACAAATGGACATTACTCATGATGTTCTATTGGCCATCCATAGTCAAAAAATTTGAATTTGCCATGGTATGACACCATCTGTCATAAATCTTTAGACGGAGGCAGACGGAGTTGTTAAATGGCAGTATCGGACAGAGACATTGATCACTGTTATGCCCACTGTTTTTAAAAGTTAAAAAAAATAAATAAATGTTTTTAGTCTCACCAGTATAGCACAGCGATGCAACACAAATGATATTTAATTCAGTAAAACAATCATCCTCACAATTAATGATCTCGTTAGCACGACTGCCTATGTTTAATACATCAGGGGGATTAAAGTTTGACATTATCCAGCTGAATAACGTGCAGTCAGCAGTTACGTGTGTGTGTTAGCCCTTAGCGTGGAAAAGACACGGGCCGTAGAGGGACATAATCTCTTAATGAGCTGCAAGTAATGAGACTTTAAGCAGCCACTCACTTGATGGAGTCACACAGTGGATCTTGTTTTTTGATTAGCCTCCAGAATTATAAAGCACTTAAACGACCACTTCAGCGTCTGCATGTATACTTGACAGAATTGTCACAACACTTACAAGTGTGTAGAACGTTTTTTCTTGTAGGCTTCACGACACTCATTTGATGAGCCCTGATGAGTGTCACGTTAGGCGTCCATAAAGTCAGGCAATTCAGAATTTGACCATCATATTCAGGAACAATATGCCTTTGATAAGAATCCTAACTTGCCATCATGCATAACGTCAAGCGAGAGACCTCAGTTCATGAAGCAAGCGTCAAAGGGTTACAGTGGGTTTTGCTTTTTGGTATTCATTTTGCTTTTTTGTAACACTTATCACAGAAGATCACGTCGGTATATGGATGATTCTCCTGAAAGAGGTAGCAGTGAGGGTGACGTCACGAGGGGCATGACGCACAGACTTCCGTGATTTCAAGCTATTTTGCTGCATCCAAAACATGTACTTTGACCAAACTCTAACAAAACCTTACGCGTCGTTTTACATAACCAGCACACAATGTAACTTTAATTGAATCGAGGAAGACTATATGCAAATTATCTGACATAGGCATTCACACACAATGTCAACTTGTTATTTTCAACTACAGTATGTTCTGGGTTATTTTTCAAATTTTTCGTCAATTATGAAATAACAACAATAAATATGACAATAACAAAAGTGACTGATTCAAAATCAGAAATATGGCTTAGTGTCCATGATACGTGTTACCGTCTGTTTTTCTACTGATCTATTTTTTGTAATCAATACAGGTTTTTTTTATTGTTTTACATCATGTTTCTGCGTAAGGTGAAGTGTGCTATTCTTGTGCTAGCTAACAATGCTTTGAAGAACAGTGTTGAGTCTCGCACAGAGTACGTGCAAGAAGTGTCACCATTACGTCACGTCCTGGTTAGCCCAACAACACCGAAAATGGTCAGGTGACGAAAAAACTTTACAGAAAAAGCCTCACCATCATAAATCGTGCACAAAATGATTTTTTCCGTTATTGTTTATGTGTATGCACAGAAAAACAGATTTTGGGAGAGAGGCGGGGTATACCCTGGACTGGTCGCCAGCCAATCACAGCTGAAGCACGTAAACATTTTTTTTTTTTCAAAACCTTTGACTTAACATTAATTTATTTACTCATACAAAGTGCAAATCAAGCATTTATCAAAATAATAATAATAAGTAAATAAATTAGAGCTTTGCTTATGTAAATGTTACAATTGAGATTTTTGTGCCCCGCTGCCATGAAATATACCAAAATGCGATATTTTCTTGCAAGATTTTCTTCATAAACTGAAACAGAACAAGTGATACTTTACTTTAATATGAAAATTGGTGAGAAAATAACTTAAATTTTTGCTTGCGATGTCACACTTATGGTACCCTTTCAGGAGAATGGACCCATATAACTTGAGACGCAACTGTAGGTCATTAAACCAGTGATCCCCAACCACCGAAAAAAAAAAAAAATTCCATGATTTTTTATTTTGAAAAGTGTCCAGATTCTCTCTGTTACATCCATCTCACTTGATGCATGTCCATTGTGCGTGTGCTAACTTTTTCTCTACCACTACTGTATTTTTAGCATTTTTCTTTCACCTCATATTTTTCTCAAATGCTGATACTATGTGGGAATGCATGAAGGTAAGTTTTGATGACTTATTGAGTGCTAATGTGGACATTTGTCTCCAGTTAATTCATGCTAGCACACTGCCTTTTACCACACACATCAAACAGAGATGTAATAATCTCTCTGGAAAAACTCCAGACTTGAACTGGTGGATGGTGGGTCGGCATTCATTTTGTGCTTTTGATGTGATGTTGTTCATGTCTAAGCTCTAAATTAGATCGCTATAATGTACGGACCCCCCCCGCCCCCTGGTCCGCGGGAGATTTGTGGCAACACAAACACACGTGGGTCAAAAAAGGTTGGGGACCACTGCATTAGACCATAAGTCAGCGAGCATCACAGGTTTAACTCCGCATTGTGCTTTTTCTTTTGCTCTTTTACTTTGCTTTTCCACTTATTCCCAAAGAAACAACAGCCTCAACAAGAGGGTGTTAAAAGAAGAATAATGTCAAAAGAGCAGAAGAACATACAGACAGAAAATGTGTGAAGCAGTAAGACTCCAGACATTTTACAGTGGTTAACTTATTTTTACACTTGTGTGACAATTAAGAATGTTAAAATTGAGACGTGTGGTACGTAGGGCAAAATTTGTCTTTAAAGTTAAGACGGTTGTTTTCACGTTTTTACACTTTTATGATTGTTAACAAAGCTACAATGTGACTTAATTACAGTTATATGAAAAGTATGAAAAGTCGGCTACAATTTGACCCTGGAACGGACTCTTTGAACTTGCATTCATTCATATTGTATGGGAGAAATCATTCCCAAATACAAAGAAATTGGAGTTTGAGCAGTACAGTCGTCCCTCGCTACATTGCGATTTGAGCATCGCTCCCTCACCCCATTGCGTATTTTCTTGAAATTCATTAATTAATAAATGATCGCTGTTGCTTGGTTGACTATGGACTATTATTAGAGGTGTCACTCAGCTCTCAAGACGAGATGATGCACAATATTGGATTCACAAGAAAGAGACGAGACGATATTTGAACATTACTTTTAAGAAAACTACAATTACTCAACAAACTGACTTTTTTTTATTTAACTGAGTCACAAAATAATGCAGATAGATTTTAAAATGTTTTCTACTACTAACTTTGCATGCATGACGTAAGCATGATGCTTTAACTGTTGAACATTTTCCCACAAATTGAAACAAAAACAAAAAATTATAAGTCAAAATAATGATGGCAGCTGTAGCTATAACTACTAATCATTAATGTTGATGTGTAGTTATGTAAAGACACGTGTAAAATAAATTGCAGATTGCAGTAGAGTAGATTATTTTTATGTTCAAAGAATTACAGTTCCCATGATGCTTAGCGTGTGGAACCAGGAAGTAGTGAATAAGTCTGAAGTAGGCCAAAAAAGATGCTAGTATCGCTTGTTTTGATAGAAGTCATACACAGAGCAGACAAAAATTTAAGTAAGTTTGATCAAATACAGAATTACTACAGTTTTTGCTTGTACATTACATTACCTCAGCTGTTGAACTCGTCAAGTGACGCTGGGAACACAGAGGTAGGTTGGACTGCAAGGTGTATAGTGTGCATAGAGCACTTAATGTGCACTTCCAAGCCTGCCTGAACTTCCATATTATGTGTATTATCATTCATAGTAGCGATGCCATAGTTCACAGTCTGATCTGGCTGACCTGTTCTTGCGAGACAGCTTTTCTCCAAACAAGAAATATCGTCAACGTTTGAATCTTGTGAGATCTTGTGACACCCTTCCTATTATTAGTGAAAAAAATTGTGAAAGACAAGTTATGTGAAGTATTCTGGTCACTAGGCGTCAGTAATGTTGATAATATAGGACATTACATTAGATTATCTTCACACTGCATGGAGTCAGCCATGGCATGTCCGACATAATAGAGTGAAAAAAAGTTTTTGGTTTCTTACTTTGTCCTTCTTCCCCACTTTGTTTGAAACCCTTCCTTAAGTTTAGAATAAACAAATTGGAGGTTAACTAATTAGCTCGCTAGCATGCTATGCTTAGTTGTGGTTTCTTGTGTCCCTGGAGTGTGATCCAGCAGCCTGCGTATTAGCAGTGTGGTGACTATAGGGGTGTTATTTCATGTCTATAGGGCTCTAATTATGTAAAAAAAAAAAAAACGTATGTAGAAAGTCATAAACACGATTTCTTTGCTCTATCTACAAAAATATTCTGTTTATTAATATTGTATCCTACTTCGCGAAAACTCACTTATTCAACCAGTTAACCGTGATAAATGACGATTGTATCTCAGATTTTACTGTAAACAATAAGACCATTTAATACGATTTTTCTTGAATACCAAACTTCCTTGTCTAAAGCTTAAAGGTGCTGTCCCTCTTCGGCTGCAAATGTCACTTTAAAAAAGAAGAACACCACCGGCTAGCATATGTTACCAATATTGGTTTAAAAGAAGAGATTTAACAAATACATGTCCATATTTGTCACAATTTCAAGTTCAACTTGTAAGAATTGCAGTTCAGGCCAAGTAAGACTTTGTGGCTTCCACTAACCGCTGTCTTGTATGTACACGCAGGTACATACGAGCCTCAAGAGTACAAAAGTAGCAATTTGCAGTCATTGTGTGATTATTACAAAATTGCTGTGACTGCATGTGTGTTACATGAGGCGTAGCTTGCATGTTTTGACCAGGAAGAGGGTGGCATATAGCACGTTCGGAAGTCAGCGCTCCCCATGCAGTACCTGACCAAGGATGACAGCACCTTTAACATTATTGTATCTTAATTTTCAAAGTCAAACATTGGTTTGACTTTGTGTTAATATAAATAATATAAATATAATAACTATTAATACAGAGTGTTTTTGCACCAATGTAATTCCTTCACAAAGCAGCCCCACAGACTAAATGTGACCCCTTTCTTATATATGTAGTTTACATGAAGCTGATTAAGCCCATTGTCCATCACATGCCATTTTAAACCCCACTGTCATGATATTACAAGTCTATTCCCGCCGGGTCCATTCTTTGTGGGCCAAGTGAATTGGCTGGCTGGCACTGTGGGCTCAGCTTCCTGCACAGGCAGCTGACTGAGGAAATGTTGGATAGGGCTGTTGTGACATTAGCCCGGGGCCTCCGTCTTATTGGAAGCAATCTGTCTGATACACAACACACGCACACACACGCACACGCATGCACACACATACATATATTGGATGATGGAAAAAGACAAGCTAGACAGGGACATAGACAACTGAATCCGGACCAAACCATAATACCAGAATAGTAACAAAGAAAAACAAGAGGCAAGAGGCGGGGTACACCCTGGACTGGTCGCCAGCCAATCGTAGGGCACACATAGACAAACAATCATTCACACTCACATTCATACCTATGGACAATTTACAATCTCCAATTAACCTAACATGCATGTTTTTGGAATGTGGGAGGAAACCGGAGTACCCGGAGAAGACCCACGCATGCACGGGAGAACATGCAAACTCCACACAGAGATGACCAACGGAGATTCGAACCCAAATCTTCCCGATCACTTTGGAAACAGTGTTTATAAAATCTGCTCTATAAATAAAGTAGATTGGATTAAAAAGTCACTTTTGCCTAATAAGGAACTGTTAATGTCTGAATAAGCTTCACAATTTCTTAGACTTTAAGCCTAAATGCATTCGACGTGTACTTTTCTTACATTTTATTTACATCTTTCAACCTGCCTTCTTGTGTGTATTTTACAAGATAACAAAAAAAAGCATCTTTCGAGCCGACAGGCCAGCACACCAGCAAAATGTACAGCCATGATTCAGACTCCCAAGAGCCCCTGAGGAGCAAGTGGGGTTGCGGGGGGGGGTCACCTCTCCAGTCTCAATCTATGGGTCCCAAATGGACAGGCTGAATGGAAATGGGGCATGACAATGAATGCCATCAGTGCATTGCTGCAGCAGTGGGGTCACCGAAAAGGTCAGGCCTGTCACTGGGCGGGTGTAGCTGAGGTGAAAGGTCATGGGGATAACAGACAGTCCCACCATCCTGGCTCCATGAAAACTATATGGATGTATCCATCAACGTCCCTCCACGAGTTTCCTCTAGTTGCACATAAAGCAGACATTTCAGACTGGCTTTGGTGGTTTTGCATTTGCTACCCGCTGTTTTGGCTCTGTAATATGAGCCTCTGGGCGAGTGGGAGACAAACATAAAGGGGGCTTTTACACACCGGGTGCTGTATGCTAATGAGATGAATCCAGGTACCTCTGGTGTAGCCTCATTTAAATCAGCTCCATTTCCAAGAAGGAGGTGAAGATGGATGTTGGTTTTAGAGGCACTGATGACACATTTACTACTTGTTAGCTAAATGCTAGAGAGATCCACTGGGAACACGAGAATGATCACATGACTGATTCATTGGAACATTAATATTGAATTGGAACAGCTGGTTGTCGTTGGGATGAACAACTTTTCAACTAACAAACTGAAGGGAAAACATTTTAAAATGCACACTCGGAGGTCCCGCGGGAAGCAGAATCGTCTTTGCTAAATCGGAGTTGACTGAATACAAGCAGGCTTTTTCATTTTGTCCTCGCCATCAACTGTGCCTGGTGTTAGTTGAATTTTCATACAGAAAAAGCTGACTGGTCACTTCCTGTGATATTTGTAACACAACTGTCAGAAGCGGACATTAGCTACTTGAGGACAGTCCACTTTTTTGGTCATATATGATTTACTGCTGGAACATGCTGGGATTTAGTGTTGTAAGACTGTCAACCCCCATTTCTTAGAGGCCCCCTTGTTATGCAAAAGTGACCTTTTAAAGATGTTCCAACAGTACCTACAGCCTGAGAATGTAAGAAAAATCATCTCTCTCCCTTGTTTGCTTAGCTTTTGAGAAGGGGGGCCCAAACGATCACTTTTAAAATTGTGGCTTTTCCTGACATGATGAAAGAAAAACCTTCTTCATAAACAGTCTATGATGTCATCAGTGGCTGACACTCAAAAATGTTAATGCTTTTATAGTCTTACGATTGTAGTTTTATATGAATACAATAATTCTAAATGCATATAAATGACAAATGAAATGGATAAATGAACGTGATTAGATTG
Organism: Dunckerocampus dactyliophorus; assembly: GCF_027744805.1. Taxonomy (NCBI): domain Eukaryota; kingdom Metazoa; phylum Chordata; class Actinopteri; order Syngnathiformes; family Syngnathidae; genus Dunckerocampus; species Dunckerocampus dactyliophorus. The sequence goes on from NC_072826.1 coordinate 14,555,079, forward strand.
TATAGAGCGCTTTTCAAGGCACCCAAAGCACTTCACAGTGATGTGAACTCATTTATTCACTCCTCAGTCACACACTGGTGTTGGTAATCTACATCTGTAATCACAGCTGCCCTGAGGTAGACTGACGGAAACATGGCTGCCAATTCGCACCTCTCGGCCTCTACGGCCTCTCTGACCACCACCAAACATGAATTCACATTCAAACACCAGTGTGGGCAGCACTGGAGGCAAAGTGGACACAACCCAGGGACACAACCACAGTGACTGGGTAGCAGGCACGAGGATTGAACCGGTAGCATACAGACAGTGCAGGAAAGTGTAGCCTCGTGAGGTGCAATGCAAGGTAACATAGTTGAAATTTTTAATAGGGTTGTCAAAGTTAACAAGTCAATAATTATGTAATAGTTAACAGAAATTCCCTTTAACACCACTCTTTTTTTTGACGTATTATGATTAACGTGTGCACGTCCTGTTTGACCCTCGAGCAACACGGTAGTTTGAGAAAACACAGCGGTGTTGAAGTTAATATTGAGCCACAACCGGGAACAAATATTGAGTAGAAATGGACAAAGAAAAGGGTATTTTGAATGGTAAGTTTAACTTCAAAGCCCTGGCAGTTGGCTCTCTCAACAAGGCCAAAGTTATTTTTATCTACTGTCGCTGTGAGTTGAATCGTCACCGGAGTATGCCAAGTCTCAAGTGCTGGACTCAGATGGAGAAACTGCTGGTGCACTGCAGTTTTTGTTGTCATTTATACAGTGGTAGATTAGCATATGAGTGTCCCAACTACTGGAACGAGTGTTTTTTATTTACGAGCCGTCTCGGCTGCAAGCTAAAATTTGGGTTATGAGCTGCTAGTTACTGGCAGGTATCGTCAAAGACAGCTATTTGGGGGACTTGTGTCGAAAAAGGCGTCCATTTTGCATTGAGCTGTTTAAAAGAACAAAAATTTGCATAAAGCAAACATATTATCCAGCCTCATGTTGATAGGTGTATTAAGAACTTTAAAATGATCTTTCAAAAGGTACACTTTTTATACATACAGTCTTCTTTCTACTGTAGCTGCAATTATTTCCAAGTAACTATGGGCAAAATGCGATTAATTGCGAATAGATATTTTAATTGATTGACAGTCCTAATTTTTAAAATGTTTTCGTTGTACTTTTCTTTAAAGTAATGTTAAAATCTCTCATTCTTGTAGACCCAATCTTGCAATCTATCCAATCTATTGTCTCATCTTGCAAACGGAGTGTCTTGTGACACCTCTAATTTATATGCATTTCAAATTGTTTTATGCATGTAAAACTATAAATGTAAAACTATAAAAACGTGTTTCGTGGAAAGATTATTGGCTTTCTGGAAGGGATTATTGGATTTTCATTGTTTCTTAGGGGAAAAATGATTTGGTTAACGTCTGTTTCGGTTCGAGTTGGACCTTCTGGAACAAATTAATTAACACTAACTAGGTCATATGGGACCATTAAAGTTGAGAAATTGAAACATATTTGAAGAGCAGCATCTGCTGGATGTTATCTTTTCCCGAGATACTTTTTGAAACCTGCAAAAATAATCCAGGATTTGAAAACAGTGACCTTAGTGATCAACATGAAAAACTTAGAATATCCATCTCAAATGCTGTATTTCTTCGTCAAATTTTACAATTTGACAACAGTGTGCTTCAAAGGGCACACATGCATGGAAGCAGCAAACAATGTAATGACGCGCCTCTTTCGACTTAACCTGTGGCAGCCTCAGCACATAACAACCGTTGAGTGGAATTGATTTTTGGAAGAAACGTGTCGATGCAGCACAATGATGCCTAGCTGGAGCACAATAGCATGTTGAGCTCTAACCCAGTGATATGTAGCAAGCGTACTAATGCAGAACATTTTCATGATGTCATGGCTGCCACGATGTGCAGCAATATTTTAGAGTCATCCAAGTTTAATGCGTCCTCTGCGGTTTTTAGAAGCTGTCCTTAAACTCCCAGCAGCCTCCCAACACCCTGGAAGGATGCGCGCACAGGAATATAAAGTGTTGAATGAAATAAAACCGGATGAGTTAATTGTCTTCATGTGGTGCAGTAAGTTTTTCAGCAGTATTTTATAAAATACATGGTTAAACTCTTGTCAAAGGGCCTCGTGCAAATACAGGCTTTATTAAGTCTTCCTGAGCTTTGTTTGGCTGGGTGAAATTCTTCTCTCTGCAATTGGCTAAATGCCTTTTGTAAGTCCCGGTTGCTGAGGGGGGCCGGGAAGGTGTGATCCTGGCTTAAGGGATGAGACGGGATGCTGGTAGAGAAGTCCGTTTGGAGCTAAATTGACAGGATTGGATGCAACGAGCCAGCCCTGAGGGGGGGGAAGGTCTCCAAGTGGATCACCATTAGACGACTTAGGGTAGCCGAGACACAGGTTGGAAATAAAGGAGGCAATTTGTGACAATATGGGAAGGTGTCCATCTCTCTGCTCTCTCTGTCTTTGTAGCCCTCCTCTCCATCTCCTTTGCAGTAATGGAAAACATGAGAGGACCCTCAGTGCATTGTGGTTATGAAAATACTAAGAAAAATGAATTGTTTTGCTGCCGCTGTTGGTGGGCTATGGGAACTTGGCAAACAATGACAATGATTGGAGGATGGGGGCTGCGTGAAGGAGGTCAGGAAGCAGAGAACAGGAAAGCATGTCCTCCAGGAGAGGAGAGCAAGCAGACTGTATTCAAGATGTAGAAACTGTCCCGTGAAGACTTGGAAGCTGGCCACACAGCTGAAGGTTAGGGCGAACCGACTTAATAACAATGACTTTCCATGCAGCTAGTCCTTCTATTTATGCACAATGTTACGCATTCAGCAGCCTCGCTCAACAAGCCTCGTTTTGTGACAGTAGTTAAGGCAATTTCTTGTAATATACGTCTTCACCTCAGTGACCTCCTCTTTTGCTCCCAGTGTTCATTAGCTGCTGAAGCTCTATGGATCTATGCTCTATGGCTCATTAGCATGCACACACAGCCGTGATGGATATATAGGCTAATCAATGTGTGCTCTTTCATCCACACTCATACCATATGCACAGCCACTCAGCCTTAAAGGTGGCCAGTTGCTTGGCCATTATGGTGCTGCTTGTCCCATGTCACCATATTGAGTCAGACCAGGGAGCATCTGGGAATGATCTGCCATTGCTTTGACTCGACAAAGAACCACAAAGGAGGAAGGACTGATCATTACATGGCTATATACTGCAGCTCGTCGTTGTTTACTTAGTTTTCTTACATGTACAAACACATAAGTAAACTATGGTTGTCAGTAGTTGGTGCTCATTGGGAGAGACATGAAAAGCCCTATTTCATCATGTAATATAATCCAAAAAAGCAAAAAGAAATTCCTAACATGCATTTTTTGCGGAATGCTGACAACTAACTTAATAGCTAGAACCGCATTTTGTAGAGTGGAGACCTCAGCCAAGGCTGGAGAATCCAAAACATTTGCTTGAGCAATCATCAAGTGCAAGGTTATACTATTTTGTTGCAGCCCTGTAAGTATGGGCAATTTACGAGTCTCCAATTAACCTAAACATATTTTAAACAATTAACCTATGCATATTTTTGGAGTGTGGGAGGAAGCCAGAGTACCCAGAGAGAACCCACGCACACATGGAGAAAACATGCAAACTCCATACAGAGATGTTCCCAAGGAAATCCACAAGGGCACAGTGCAGCCATTTAAAGAAACTATATAGGAATAAAAATAATACCTTTTCCCATGAAGGAGGTAATAATGACAGCAGCAACAGAAATACAAACAACATTAAGCACTAACAGCATGTCATTCAGATGATTAAGGATGACTGTTGTTTGGGAGTTCTTTGGAGGAATTTGGGGAACTACTGGCCCATTTCTTCCCGGCCTTGGACGTCGGATTTCGTTGGCAGGGAGTGACACGCTCGCTGCTTCCTGTGTGTACGTACAGTCAAACAAGGCAATCAGCTCGCAGCTTTGCTTAGCTAATCCGGGAGTGCTGCTGCCAAAAAAGGTTGTAACATGAACCACAAAAGCTCAGCACATAATTCCAGCTGTCAGAACACCAAATTGAACAACGGTTTCTTTAAAATTACACACCACAGTTGTATATGACCTCACAGCTGAAATATTTCAGTGATCTATTGTCTGGTTTTGAATTGCTTGTTATTCACATCAGTGTTTTTAATAATAAGAAATGTGTGGTTAGAAAGTATTTGTGTACTATATGAATATACAGTATATGTCTCTATGTTGTTGTGCATTTGTGTGGAAAGAATTGAATTTAGAGAGGAAAGTTTTGCAGGACAAGCACATCTGCCCTCTTGGGTCCGCTCTGGACAGACTGGCCTTCTGGGGCAGACAGAACATTGTTAACGAGGCAGATTGGGAATGACTGGTTTGACAGAGTGCTCCGTGCCTCCTGGGTCATCATCCATATGTCTCGTTTGTCAGCTGTATTTAGCGCTCACAGACTTAACGGCTACAGATGGACACACTTTATTTTTTTTCTTCTTTAGATTGAACAGCCTGTGCCGGATAAACGTAGTAGCTTTGGCCTATATACATGTCCACTTCCCCTGAATAAAATCATAAGACGTAAATGAGTCTCACAATCAATCCCACATGTAGACGAGACGTTTGCTTGCTCATGTGAAGCCTGGCAGCTTTTCAACAGAGTTCACCGGGCTAAAGCAAAGTGACATCTGAGAAGTCTGGAGAGTTTTTTTGGGTGTTTTCTTTGGCTGAGAGAGCGCAAGCAAGCTCTTATGATACGGTCATAAGAAGGGGTCAGGGTGCGGGGTGTTTGGTTAAGGCTCAGGTTGCGTATTTTGTTTGTGTAAGCAATGCTAATGGCGGCTGTGTTATATCTACTGCAGGCCCTGCAGAAAGGAAATAGCGGTTATTGGCTTATTTGTTGGGCTAAATATATATTATTGTCAGCAAAGAGTCTGGGAAGAGAGGATAAAGTGAGGAACTCTGCTCAGGTTGTGTGGAATTTACTGTGAGTTGGATGAATGTGCCTATTACTACATGGTCACAGCATGTACATGTACATAAAACTAAATGTACACAAAAAATGATAAAACGTTGGAGGATTTTGGAGCTGTTTTAATAGTGGGCTTTGTAGGCGGAAGAGGTGTGTCCCATTGCGTGAATTAATGAGCTGCCTCTTTTTAGCTGTTTTTATTTCTTTAGAATGCACAGAAAAGAGAAAGACGTGTGTTCATAAAGATTGTGGATGACATGCAAAATTCAAAAAAAAAGTGCACTTTTCCTTTAAGATAAGTTAACATAAGACTTTAAACATATTGAAAAAAATGTTTCACATCACGCAGAAGATGGATATTGTTATACTGGATATAAATGTACAAGCTTAATCAGAGCAGCATAGAAAACAGTGTTTGAACATGTAAGTGTCTTTGTTTGCATGGTGCCTGTTTTTCTGTGCATGAGCACACACACTTGTGCGTCGCTCCCTACAAGTGTGCTCATTATAAAACAAATTAAACCCGCCTACCTCCCATTAGGGAGCAATGGGGCTTAAGGAGAGACTGGGGACCACCAGTGTTCCCAGAGGACCTCTGCCTGGTCAGCTCTTTTTCTAAACGATAAAAAATGACTTAAATCTAATGAAACACAAACACAGTGCTCATGAGGAGTCTGTATCTATTGGAAAAAAACACATATCTGTCCATTTGAGCCTTCAATTTCCAGCATCATTCTGTCTATGCTATTTCTGATATAGAAAGTGTTGGAAAATATAATATGAACGGATGCTGTGTCTGTGTAGAATTGTGATTGGAGAGAGAACAAATGGGATAATGGGGGAGGAGGAGAATAGAAGGCGAGTGAAAGGAAATAGAGGTTTGGCAAGAATGTAGATGTGAATGGCAAATAACTATTAGGGGTGATGTAGTGAGAGTCTTTTATGAGAAGTGGATAATGTTGCTGTAAGTTTTGGTGATGCCTCGCCCTCTTTGCACTGCCCTATGTTACCCTTCATGACATAAACTAAATCCCAGTCACACACTCATGTTTATCTGCTTTTTGGCGGTGGAGCAGATGCGTGGAGTGAAGCAGCTGCCTGGAAGGTGGCGGCCTGATTGATTGATGAAGTTTTGCAGCCTAGGGGATCCAATCATGTAATCAGCTTGTATTGATTGACTGTCCCCATTTAGAGTTTGCTGCTGCGCTGCCATCATGTGCGAGCTAACCTGGCAAGTGTTCAAAGGCTTGATCTGGGCGGCGCAGTCTCTCCAGTCCAGATGCATGCTGGGAGGACTGACATAATCACATGGCAGACACTACACAACACCTCCACAATTGTCAGCACTCAGTCCTTTGTATTGGCTGTAATTAGAACGACTGAAAAATTAATTATGCTTCACAGGAATTGCATCCAGTGGTTAATGATCCAATCTCACTGGAATTGAAATAGGGCTTCAACCTTGGATTGCATATCTAATCACTTTCTTTGTTGCATTTACTGATCTTAATTTCCCCCCAAAATTAGGATGCAAGTCACATCATTTGTGCATAAATATGCAAACTTAAAAAAAAATGTTTTGATATATCTTGCTATTACGAGCAATCTAAATTTGAGAAGGTTTTTCTTTGTAGTTTGTAATGTTGCGTGTACAATTTACTGTCCAAAAATGTGTATAAATGTAAAAAATGTAATAATCTCCGCGACCCTCGTGAAGATAAGAAGCATAGAAAATGGATGGAGCCTACAAAGAATTTTGCACCTTTATGAGCGTTTCAACTTCCTCACGTTGCAGCGTTTTGACAACTCCTGATCAATACACCACTTATTACCCAGAAAGCCACATTTTATTTGTTTTCAGTGCAATTACACACAGAATGGATGGAAAATTCCACATTGGCAGGCATCTGCTCTCTGTGTTTGCATTTAATGAGCCCCAAAAGATTGTGGGCGGCTGAAAGTCAATTCTAAGTCACACACACAGAACATGTCTGAAAAGTGGATGGCGTCTTCGGCATGCAGACTCAAGAGGTGAGCTTGGGTGAAAGTGCCACTGACTGATTGTGCCACTGACTTCATTTTTTGTTTATCTTCCCATCTCTCACTTTGAAATTAGAATCAATTTGTCATGTCCAAGTTGTGCTATGCAAGGTAGTAAAAGCGACAGTTTCATCATCATCATCATCATCATCATCATCATCGTCATCATCATCGTCATCGTCATCATCTGTGGGCTGAATTTAGCACACTTAGATGACAACACAAGGGGCTTCATATATACAGTGTTTACAATGGTATACAGTGTAGTGTACAACAATTAATCTCACCATCATAGTCATAATTAATCCAAGGGGCTAGTCAAAAAATTGGACAAATGGTCAGAAACTGTGAAAAGTGTTATTACTTTGCGACAGAAGATTGATGGCCATCGAGAGCTATTTTTTTGAAAGAACACAACCAATCATAAAGCATCAGGAAAACTAGGAATGCTATCTTCCTCAAGGACACTTTGACAGTGTTGAGGGAAGGGGGGGGCGAGGCTGATCAAACCACCAAAATTCCATTTGGGAGACCACTCTAGCAGCTGAGCCAAGCCACCACAAAAGAAAGGCCGACAGAAGCCGTGGATATACACACAGGAAGTCCAGTCATTTGAGTGCAGGGCATACACTAATCCACTGGTTATACTATACAGGTACTACAGTATTATTGTATTATACTAGTATAACACCAAAATACAATGGTTTTCCATGTTGGCCAGATATTCTTGAAGTAATGTTCCTATTACATTGTGGGGAAAATGCCATTGTGGATTCATGAAAATGTATAAATAAAAATCCTTATGCAGTGGCACCTTGGTTTGTCTTATTAATCTGTTCCAGAAGGTCCAGCTCTAACCAAATACATTTTCCCATTAGAAATCCTGTAAATCCACTTTATCCATTCCAGAAAGCCTAAAATGTTAACACAAAGCATGTTTTTATAGTTTTACAATTATAGTTTGACATGCATAAAAATTCTAAATGGATATAAATATTTCAGAATTATGAATGACAGGGATAAATTAACATTTAAGGTTACTTATACTTTCATTGTATTCAACGAGCTGTGTTGTTGGCAAAGACACGATGTGGCAGCGAGATCAACACGGACACCACCTTTGTGTTTTGCCATGAGTTATTTTTTTTTAGCCAGTAGTGTTTCTCACCTCAAGTCTCTGCTTATCTTTGATCACGACTGCAAAAGAACCCACAATGGAGCCACAGAAAGTTGCAAGTGGTAGAATTTTTATAAAGAAGGTGAGAAACACTATTGAATTCAAGAAATAACTCATGGCAAAACACGAAGGTGATGGCCTCGCTGCCAGATCTTGTCTGTGTTAACAACATGTCTTCAATGAAGGTAAAAGCAACCTTAAATGTTCAATTGTCCATTTCATTCACCATTTATATGAACTAAGACTTGTTTTATGCAACTACACAACTATAAATGTAAAACTATACAAACATGTTTTGTGTTAACATTTTTTAAAATTGTGGCATAACTGTGTTAGTAAACAAAGAACTTCAGAGCCAGCTGCTGATGATATCATAGACGGGCTTCGGTGCAAATTTCTGGTTCCTGTTTCCATGTATTAGCAAGCTATTAACAAGGATGTTTTGTGCTAAAAATACAGTAAGAACACAGTTGCACTCACGCAGACGTGCGCCATATTGTATGCTGACTGGAAAATGTGCGCAAAGCAACACAAACTTTTGGTGTAAATTTTCGACGTAAAGCGAAAAACACACTAAAGGGGGTGTACACTAATCAAAGTTCCACTGTACTCTATGTATAATGGGTGGCCTTGTGATTCAAAAACATACCACTTATACAATGTAAAGGAACATGTATGTACGCAAGTTTTAAAAGTTTTAACCAGTTTTGCACCAGATTGCATATTTGATTTTGAAACTGACAAATATCATCAGGTCGGCTTTTGATTATGAATCTCCTGGAATCAATCACTCGATTAATCAAGCAAACAGTGCTGCCAAAATCTGTTGACTGTTTTATATAATTAACCTTCCTTTGCATTTATAAATATTATGATCGTAGATCAGAGTGGCACATGTTTAAGCCTTGGCGGATTGCTTTCTGAACCCCCTCCTCTGTTTCTGTGTCTCTACAGATCCGAGTAGACGGTTCACTAGATGGAGGAGTGTTGTATGAGACGGTGACTGTAGTCAAGGACAACAGCCCCATCCTGCGGGACATGGCATTCTCCCTCGACAAGAACTGGCTCTACGTCATGTCCGACAATCAGGTGAGGGAATGCTTGTGGTGCTGCTGCAGCCACAAGAAGTGCTAGGCTACAAGGTGGATGTAGCAAATAGATGAAAACATCTGGAAATGATTGAGTTTGAGCCCCCACGTCCTTGACCAACATGCTGCCACATGCTTTTCAGGAGTCTACTTGAGATTGAATGAGCCGTTAAGTGTAAAATTAGACACCCCACCACCTCAGGTTCCCTCAAACCGTGTACTTGAGCACACCAAAACTGCAGCAGGAAACTATCACATCCTTTCGATGACAGGAACTACTTGCTGATATCAGCAAAGCGGTACTTGGCTACCTTGCAGTTCCTTTACATGCCATTGAAAGGCAGTTAAACAAATGAGAAATTGAGGATAGAGAATGTGACAAAAAGGTTTGTTCACACCCATTTTAGGTTTGCCAAGCATCAGAGTTATTGCTTTTAACTATGGCCTTCACTATGGATGCAACATCCTCTAAAAACCTGTCTGGCAAACAGTATAAAGATAACCGAGTATTTTTAAAAACCCCACAAATTTAAGTAATTTATTTACAATCGAAGCACAGTGTGCAGAAGGAATTATTAAAGATGCAGCCTGTGTGTAAAGGGATGGGCCGCTATTCTAATTACTTATCCATGCGGATCAACTAAAAGTGCTTGCATTTTTGTACGCAGCACACACTTACACACACACGCACACACACACAGACACCTCTAATAGACCATCCTTTGACTTTTCACCACTTGGCCCGCCATCACACAGGCGTTTGTTGTTGTCGGACATTGGATATTCCCTGCACTCGCTGGAGATAAGAGTGAGCAGCGGTAATCACTTCTTCTCTTCTCTGCCATGAAGTGATTATTTGGTGGCAAAATGGCGATGTGAAATGGGATTAGGTTCCATTGCGGCTATAAAAAGCCTCTAACTGTGCTGGAAGACTTTTAGCCCGAGTCGCAGGATGGAGAGAACCCTCTTGGAGAAGCTTTTAGAGGCATCAAGTTGAAGAGAATGAGGTTACGTGAAGAGTGAGTATTGTGTTGGGCTCTGTCTACTGAAAGGCAGCTCTTCCCTCTGTGTGATAGACTGGAAGAGACAAGACATAACTTATTGATGAGCGCCGGTCATTCAAGGAGAGACCAATGCTTCCTTGGAGGAGACAGCCATGCAGCACCACCAGTGACACACAATAAGCAAGATGACTGCAAAGCCGGCTTTGGCCAGACCTTTTCTGTCAATATTAGAACATCTTTGACTTTGCAGCCAACAGGAGTTCAGTCAACCTCTCACTTTCTTCCTCGGCATTCCCATTTTCCCCCTGGCCGCTTTCTTACGGAATCTCCAGGGAGAGCGACTCACTCCTAGATTTTCCAGCAGATCTCAGAGATGAGAGATTTGTGGATTCCTGCGAGCCAAACAATACAGGCATGAAGTCGAATGAGGATGGAAGCACAGGCAGATTTGACTGAGCTCAGCCGACCCGTGTTGAATAACAATGAGCGTCTCCGTCTCCTGCCGAGGGTTAGCATGATGATGAAGAGTGAGGAGAGACAGTTGGTCTTTTTGGGAGTGAGCCTGTGTGTGTGTGTGTGTGTCTACATTCGCAAGAAAACATAATTTGGGGACAAAAAAACACGTCACAGCACTTCATCTTGTCACTACATGCCTCGAGCCTGCTGATCATCGCAAGAAAGAGGCAACCAATAACCTTGCCGGGTGTCACTTGGCGTTCTGTGAAATGATGGCTAGATCTTGAAACCTTACAGAAGGCAGGAAACTGCTGCAGGGCTTTTCCAGGGCAATCTCTCAATGTGAAGTCAGTGCTTGATGTGACATCCATCTTCCTGTCCAACTCAGGCAGTGTGTCCTCTTCGGTCGTGCGTTCATGCCGACACTTCAAACACTAGAGGCAGAGATGCAAAGCACCATTAATCAACACCTTCTGCACCATCTTTTGGCTTCACGGTTTGCTTGCAAGGTGATGTCCAGTCGGCGGGGAAGGGGCGTGTCCACTGGAGGTGGAGCTGGTAATGGAGCAATTGGCAAGACGAATAGCTAGTTTGGAAACTGGGGTGAAAGCAGTACTAGATCATGTGCCATATGAGGAGATATTAGTATGCAACCTGAGCCACCGTCAATAAACTGAAGTGGAAACAGGATGGCAGTGTCACATGGCGCAGTACTGTACAGAATCAACGTTTCCCGTAAAATGATCTCCTGTGTTGAAAGAATGACATATACCGGGAAGTCACTGTTATTATTGCACTGTTATTACTGCAGCTAGCTTGAGATGCAATTGAAGACAAGGTTAAACTAACTAAATTGTGGTTGTTTTGGTTCTAGCACAGGCGATTTCATTGTGATTTTTGCGATTTATGCAGCATTCGTCAAAAAAGCATCTTCCTTATAGCTTGACAACTAAATCAAACCATGTGACATGTGGGCTATTTATGCATGGACTCTAATTGCAATAATGTACTTTTGAATTTTATGGCCATTTACTCGTGGCTTTTGTTACTTTCACAATAGTTTGTTATTTGAGTATTCATCTATTAAATGCCCATAATGTTGAGAGTTGTACCGATTATCCGGGAGCCTCCAGGAAAGTGAGCATTATTACTGTATCTTTCTAAAGGCAAAATATTTCATGTAGCTCTCAAAACACCCCTAAATAAAGATCCATTGTATTTTTTTTTATTATCGGTCTACCTCATGTATATATTTATGTAAAGATTTAGATATATATTATGGGTGTTACGGTATGGCATTCTCCCCGGTTTGGTTAATTTTCGGTACAGTAAGGGAACAAAATGCTAAATATAAAATTGCTTAGCTTTTGAGGTAAATTATTTTTAAATGAAGAATGACAATGCAATTGCAGTCTGCTGGTTGGTAAAATAAAAAAATACCACTATAGATATAGCATGGAGCATACAGAAAAACAGAAGGATGTGAGGGGCCACTTGGATAGATTTTGAGCATTAAAGATGATAAAACCAATCCAATGTCGGTCAATTTGCTACATATATTTTGTGTGTAGGTGACAAAGCAAATTAGTGTAATATCTAATAATATATTTCATTAATAACACATTTGATTTTTAGCATAAGTTACATGCCGAAAATGACCCCACACTTTGGACATCCCTGGTTTACAGCGTAAATAAGAATTTGAAGCGTGTAAATGATTATTTTATTTTTCTTAGTAGCTGAAGTGCATTAATAGTTCCAGCTTGTATCACTGTTATTGGTGTCTATATTGAACAATGCCGGCATACTGCTTATAGTAATGTCCGATAACATCAGCCGACCGATACTGACATAAAAATAAGATATTGGATCATATCGGTATTGTTTTTTTCTGCTGGTAATGGTATCAGTGTGCAACAAGCTCAGTTTGTCCGTGGTCCGGAATAATTTCCATGGTTCACCTTCGTATAATAAATATTTGCAATGACTGTAATGTGATACGTTTTGCTCTTTGTGCATAATGCGGCTCCACCTAAGTAGTGGCACTGCTTACTAATGGCAGACAAGTAGCGTTACAGGAGCTTTCCACTTACTGCAAAGCAGATGCACATCCCACCGAACAGGAAACAGGCAACCAAAACAAGAGTACAAAACAGGAAACGACATGACAACTAAGGAAAACCAAAACTAAAGACCAACTTGTCATGCGGAACATGACATAAAGCGCTGGTTATGCGAGGAGGTAGTAAGGAATATAATGTTACATCTCAGGAAGAATCACCCTGAGTCACACGCAGCGTTTTGGCACTTTTTCTGTACTGGTATTGCATATTGCAGTATTTGTTTTATTTTGCACAGTGTTTTTTTGTGAAATGCATCCGATAGAAGACGCATAATGTGTTCATTACACAACTTTAGTTTGCGGGAAGAGCTGCTGCCTATATTAGTACCGGTAATGAAGTGCTGGACAATATCGGAAATCGGTAAGAAAGCCAATATCGAGCATCGCTACTTTTATCTAGCTGATCTTTGCCTGTATTTCACCAGGAAGTGTTCAAAAACAGGTGAACAAGGCCAAGGCGGCGGGCACCGTAGCTGAGAGAATCTGCGGGAAGGGCTCATTCAACATGACCTTCCACTGCATTCGCATTCCACTGCATACCTTCTTGTATGTCTTTTATTTTAAAAAGTGTGGTTTTCTTGTAGATATATATATATATATATATATATATATATATAGGATTTTTTTTATTACCAAACCCAATGTCCTTTTAACAGTCTTGTTTATAAAATGTACTGCTGTTGTGGAGCACCCCCACAATATGGTTGTGGCAAACAATGCAACAACAATAAAAGCCTATTATTTTCTATATGTATATGGCCAGTGAGAGTCTGGTTTTCATTTCTGAACATTTCTTAATTTGTCCTCCACAAAAAAATTATTATATTCCAACAAAGTCTTGAAAACCCCAAATAAACCATAGAATTAAGAGCGGAGCAGGAAGTCAGGTTCCGTCAACATAACACAAGACGTTGCTACAGGCGCATGTTTGCCAGTCTGCTGCTGCAAGATTCACATTTGCAACGGCGAGTCAAGGCTGCCTTTTATTGTACTGTAGTCATGGCAACCAAAAGCAGCCTGCATAGTAACTTAAACCCAAGCCACAATGTTTTCCTAACCCCGAGCAAGGGTTTCTTCTTCTTGACTTGACACGACCTTAGCAAAGAGACACTGTACAGTAGAAGTCTGGATTTTCAAGGTAGATTGGCGTTGGAAAGTGACAGCAGCCATTCAGTAATGACAATGAAATCCAAAATGCACTTTCTGAATCAAAGGAAAACACATTATGCTTTATCTGAAGCTGATTATTTAGACCTACATGCAGACTCCAGAGGATGCAGGCATTCATCTTTATGCGTTGTTGCCTCTGCCTCAACTTTTTGTGTCAATCTCGATTGTCACAAGTGAGTCCAGAAAGGAAATGAAAAAAGTTATTATGAAGCCAAACACCCAGCACACCATAAAAATCATCTTGACAGAAAAGGAGATTGCAGCTGATCCACATGCTGCTCTGCTGCTAGATGCTATCCTTTTCCGGATCTTGTGAAAATAAAACCTTGGCCTTGTCTGACGTGGATTCCGATGTTCCTATGCCTTGCTAAATAAATCAACTTTTAATCAGACCTTCACATATGGTTTATAGAAAACACAGATGGACTAAGATGAGGAGTTGTTTAGTTTTTACAAGAGCCAAGCCACAACAATTCATGAATTGTTCCGACCATCAGATTGGGATTTAAAGCCCTCAGCCCCTCCCACAGGACAAACTCATTTTGCTAATGGAATGAACCAAATGGGTTGTGAACGGTTGAGAAAAAAAAAAAAACAGAGAAAGTTATTTTGTGTGTGTGTGTGAGGGGGGTAGTTAATCCATTTTGCCAACACAGACCTGAGAGAGCACCCACTTATGCTATTAGCGCACCGGAGACACTCTAATCCACTCATTTGTGATTGCTACATCAGGAAATTGCTTGCATCACACGTCCAGCCAGTGAAAAATAACAAAGTATAAAATTCAAAAATAACCAGGTGCAGGCAGCAGCTCCAAGCTAGCATTGTATGCAGGGCGCCTGCTCTCACACAGCATCACACAGAGAGCAAAGCACCAGTGTACGCTGGCTGTACATTCATGCATGGAAGTGACAGGCTAACATTGATCATGTGTTCATGTAACAACTTTAGTTGGTAACTTACATTACATAATACACTACATACTAGTTTGGACTTTAAGTATGACAACATGTATTAATTTAGTAATTAAAGACTAACATTGAGATGTGCAAAGAGATAATATTAATTAAAGTAAGTGGGGGAGGGGCAAGACAAATGTGTTCAAGTGTTGATCAGAGTGACGCAGTGCTCTGTGGCGCCTACCTGAGGGGAGGAGTTTAAACAGTTTGTGTCCGGGGTGTGAGGTGTCTGCAGTGATGTTCCCTGCCCACTTCCTGGCCCTGGACCGATGCAGGTCACATATGGAGGGAAGGTTGGCTCCAATGATTTTTTCTGTAGATTTGATGGTCCTTTGTAGTCCTTTGTTCCTGTCCTGTTTGGTTGCAGATCCGAACCAGACAGTGATGGAAGTGCACAGCACAGACTGAATGGTTGCAGTGTAGATCAGCAGCTCCTGGGGCAGATTGAACTTCCTGAGTTGTCGTAGGAAGCACAACCTCTGCTGGGCCTTTTTTACGTACAGTGTCTATGTGGGAGGACCTCTTCAGGTTCCGGGAGATTGTGGTTCCCAGAATCCTGAAGGTGCCCACATTAGACACTGTGCTGTTGAAGATTGTGAGGGTGGGAGAGTGCAGGGGGGTTTCTCCTGAATTGCACTGTCATCTTCACAGTCTTGAGCGAGTTCAGCTCCAGATGTTTCTGACCACACCAGAGGACCACTTCATCCACCTCCCGTCTGTATGCAGACTCCTTGCCATCCTGGATGAGACCGATGACTGTCGTGTCATCTGCAAACTTCAGAGGTTACACAGAAAGGTCTCCTGAGGTGCAGTCATTAGTGTACTGTAGAGGGAGAAGAGCAGTGCAAAAAGAACACACCCTTGGGGGGGGCGCCAGTGCTGGTGGTCCGGGTGCTGGATGTGATGCCCTCCAGCCTCACCTGCTGGCTCCTGTCAGACAGGAAGCTGGTGATCCACTGATGGGTAGAGGCTAGCACAGTGAGCTAGGAGAGCTTCTGGTGGAGGATCTCAGGGATGATGATGTTGAACGCCGAGCTGAAGTCCACAAACAGGATCCTTGTCTTAGGGTCCTGGGGAGTCGAGGTGATGCTGGATGTAGATCAGTCCCGTGTTGACTGCATTTCCAAGTTATGAAAAGTTATTAAACAAACACCAGGTCACCAGGACCAGTAGGTCAGGCATTAACTAATTTTCATCATTGGATTAGATCTCCAAGTGTTTAAAAATAAACTGATTTGTTTTGACAGTTGTTTTGACAGTTTTGAAAGTGTGCAATAACTCAATTTAGAAACAACACTTGCTTTAGCGGAATACAAAAAAACATCTGTTTAGTAAGTTGTAGTGAATAATTTTCTAGTCATCATCTGATTGTTTCAACGTTAAAACTGTCGTTGTGAATTAAGTAAGGCAACAAAACAAGGACAACATTAAAGACAAAGCCACACTGAACCCCCATTGCTTGCTACATAGAAGGGACCTTCAGGTAGTGTGAACAGGTATGAGGTATGACTAAGTTCACACGTTTCATTTTCATGTTGTGACACATATTTCTGTTGTAGGTGGCCCAGGTCCCTGTGGAGGCCTGTGAGCAGTATGGTACATGTGCTGAGTGTCTGAGCTCCGGGGATCCTCACTGTGGCTGGTGTGTCTTGTACAACATGTGAGTCCCCACACACACACACACACACACGCACACGCACACGCACACCCGCACACTCATGCAAACCATGTCTAAGAGATTATACCACAAGATTGCTATTTACCAAACAGCAAGTGGAGTGCTACAAATTAGAGGAAGCATGTGATTTGTGAGGTTTGATGCGAGACAATTATTTTTATGCTCCCTGGAGTTCAATGCTAGCAACAGCTGGCGAGGCAAGCAGAAAGACAGGAAGTGGTTGTAGGACATAACCTAATCCGTCTCCAATCACACTGCTTAGGACAACAGACGCCGCACGGCCTGCAGATTTTGTTGTGTCCCCTGCGATGGGACAACTAGTGTTGATGTAGCGGGGAGGGATTAGCCCGGCCGTCACAGAGGGACCTCCACATACCCGCGGGAACATTTGGGATCCGACAGAGCGAGCTTATCTCTCTCATCTTAATTATGTGACCCCAGGTTAGCTTGCATAATACCTCGATATGGAGCAGAGGGGATTGAAGAGATTAAAACCCTGTGTTTGTGAGGCAGAGCGCCGTGTTTGAAGCTGACCTCAGTCGGGGATTTACAGCTGTTTCATCGTGACGTCTGCGTTTCTGCGAGCGCTATCTTGATGAGGATCAGCATGCACTTAAATTGCAGCTTTCAGAGTTGTCAAATCACAGCTGACCTTAGAGGGAGAAAATAATGTTTTGTTTTAATCTAAATTAACTCGCTACATTTTTTTCCCAGAGTACTAGCTTTGCCTCCTGCCATGTCTAATTATATGAATTAATGCTGTCCACTTATCACTTAATTGTTAGCCAGACGTTCCCTCAAGTGAGTCATGATCCATCACGCTGCAGAACTTTTAACTTTCAGTCAATGGATTCCACTATTTAACATCTCTTTTGTCTCTGAGAGAAGATCTCTGTTCAGTTCAGCATTGCCACTTTTACATTATTCTAGCTTGACTGCCTGACTCATCTTCTCCAGACGGACCCTTTTTCTGTTTTAATTCGGCAAAATACTGTATTGACCTGAATGCTAGAAACGTTGTGTTATTTATGGGGTCTAGAGGTTTATGCCGGCATTGCGCACCTTCACGGATTTCTGTGAAAGTATATTTTAGAATTATTTCAAGAAATCTGAGTATAAGAATAGAATATACAAATAAACAACGTATTCAACCTACGAGACAGCATTTTGGAATATTTGAGTTTCATCATAAGGTGAGTCACAAAATCACGAAAGCTGCCATGTCCGTTCCTTACATATGTTTTTACTTCACAGCCAATGACAAAAATATCAGTGTGAATGCTAAGGGAACTGCATCAAAGTATGAACCAAGTATCTTCTAACAGTGAGGACTTCTGATTTGTAATTTTAATTTTAGGATAATGGCATCAATGAAGCATAGTCATCAAATAACTATTGAGCAGCTAGAAAATATGATCAATAAAATAGGATCAACTAAATGGGATTTAACTGATAATGAAAACATGATTAATTGTTTGACTCTGTTAAATGAGTTGAACAGGGAGGGCAAAAGGATTGGCTTAAAAATTCGCAAAGGAAAAACAAAGCACATGACCAATTTCCATACAGATGAGACCATAGAGATAAAAAATGAAAAGATTGAGCATGTTGAAAGCTACAAATATCTGGGCCGAACACTGAAAATGGTTGACAACACAAGATAAATAAATAGATATCAGTTTCTCAGTAGTATTTCAAATCTGGAGTGCATGAAAACATTTCTGTTCTCTGGGGGCGGCATGACAGAAAATAATTGAGAACCACTTCTATAGTCCATAGAAGAATGATATTTAACCAATGTGTACTACCTACAATGATATATACGGATGTGAAACTTGGCCTACAACAAAATTTACTGAAAAAAAACGTATCACCGCACAGAGAGCAATGAAAAGACAAATGCTCCACATCACACTACAAGACCAAATCAGAAGCTCGGAAAAAAGGAATTTCACAAAAGTCAAAGACATCATAGAAAAAATTGAGAAGCAAAGAAGCAAAATTGAGTTGGGCAAGACATCTGTCAAGAAGAGAGGACAACAGGTGAACTGGACGTATTATAGATCGGCAACCAAGACTAGGCACAAAAAGAAGGGGAAGACAAAAACGCAGATGGAGGGATGACTTGGCATCGTATGCTGGGGCAGCCTGAACACGGATAGCACAGAACAGACAGTGGTGGCAGATTCATGAGGAGGGCTACGTGCGACAGTGTATGATGGAGCCGTGAGTGAGTGAGTGAATGAGTGAGTGAGAGTGAAGACATGATTAAAAAGAGATAAATTCTGTCTTTTGTCTGATTTTGTCTTAAAATCGAAATGTTTTTCAAAAAAACGGGTCTTCAAAAAGTGGGGCGTCTTACAATATATTTGTCCTAAAGCTCCTTTAGCCAAGCCTGAGACACTGCATCCCATTTGAGAATTTAGCAATAACTTAGCTAATGATTAGCACATGGATACACGGTTACATGTAGGGAGAAGTCCTCGTGGTGCTTATAAAAAGCACTTTTTGTGCAGCACTTACGTGGCAGTTAGAGCTGTCCATAAATTAATGGACACCTGCTGAGGGGGACAAGGGGCTGATTTGGCAAGAATAATGGAACAAATGGCCTCGGTTAGACAAAACTTGATGATTAAAAAAGGGAAATAAAAGGAGTCTATTTTTTCAGCGGTACTTCAGCTGATGAACGGTCACAGGGCGACGGTTGAGAGCTCCTCTCACTCCCTCTTAAGAAGCTGAGGCGACATCAAGCAATCACCGTCTTTCCATTGTGCCCTCATATCTTCCTGTAATTACAGCAGACCCGTCTGGGCTTTCCGAGAACCTTCAGTAGAACCTGAGAGCATGTGAAGTGGCATCTGCCGCTGATGAGGCGCGGTAAAAACGTGAGCACGTACAGCCACAACACATTGAGTTCAGTTCGTCATTGCGACTTAACAGTGCTAAGACTCTCATTCGTTTGTTTTTTTGCAATGCTTGCATTTCTGTCTAGCCAGCCTCTTAACATGTGAAGCTGCAGCAATACAACTCCTGCAATGTCTCATTCAAAAGATTCAGGATCAAGTTGAAAACACACCTTCCCTTCTAGAACTGGAGGCATGAAAATAGATGAATGCTCCCCTTTTTTGTGACAAAACTTAACTCGCTGGGACAGACAAGGGCCTTAGGGCTCGGCTAGTCACTACTTTGAATAGATATTGTTAAAATGAATTTGTTGCCAAAGTTGTTATTTCTCTTTTAGTCCCTACCTGTGGAAGTCCCGGCAAAACAGTTCTCTGAATGGAATAGGTATTTTTCAAATTGTATTTGGGAAAAGAAAAGACCAAGGATCAAAGTACAAATATTGCAGTTGTCTGAAGGTCAGAGGTGGGATGGCATAGCCAAGCTGTGAAGATTATTATAAAGCTTCACAGCTGCACTCTTTAATCTGATGGTGCACTAAACACTGAAGCAAAATGGCGAGAACTAGACCAAACGCAAATAGACATACCCCGTTCATCTATTCTAGCGGACAAAATATCCAGAAGCCAAGTCTGGATAAACTTCCTAATTGCAGTGCCGTCCCCCTTAATATCTGGTATAAAAAATTGAGAGATCCAAAATTTTCAGTTGGAGCTGTCCAATTAACTCCTCGTATTGGGCAGATGCTATTTCTGCAATTAGACAAATCATCAGAATCAAGACAAAGCCTACTTTTGAGGTTATACAGTATCCTTGGGAAATATACCAGATGAAATCAGAAGAGGGGATAGATATTTATTGCAGATATTATTGGCTGAGTAAGAAAGCAATAACTAAAAAATGGTTGTCAAAAGAACCTTCAACAATCGTTTAATCGGAAAAAATTATTTAAACTAATAACAAATGACATTTTCACTGAGATATACCACAAATAAGGGGAGAAAATACTGGAAAAAAGATACTATGATCTCAAATAATGCTGATTTTGTTTTTATGTATCTAGAAAAATTTATGTATGCAGGCATGTGCATATGCCATGAGTACTGAACGGATTACTATGGACTCAAAAATGAAGACTCATTGGGAAAATGGTGATGGTAACCAATTTGATGCCCTCCCCCACATCATATATTATATATCTATGTAAACTTCGCCTGGGATATTGTCCTTTTTATGGTTATGACTGTCTGCCTCTGCATAATTTGTATGATTATCATTCTGTTATTTTTGCAGAAAGTTGTTAAAAAATGAAGCATTAAAAAAAATCCAGCGAGTCCAGTTGCTCTGATTCAACACTCAGTAGGCAAGTTTAAAAATAATAAGAGGACAATTTGTTCTGTAGACCACGCCTCTGCCTGGGCTGATCACATTGGGCATTAAACATGACCGTCATACTGTACTTGGTAGCCTTCAATGTGGGCGGAATTCCCCCATGCAACACAATGTGAGCTTTCGCTTTGTGTTGCGCTGTTCTTCAGCAGATATGTATATACTGTATCTTGCGGCGTGTTGGGCGGGCGACACATTCAGTCCACACTCAATGTCCTTCCCCTCCTGCTGAAACTTGAACAAGTCGCAAATAAACATGGCACACACCTCGTGGTGGCAAGCTAATAACACCGGCGCAAGGTGCGTTCACGGACTTCGGGTCATTACATTTTTTTACACTATTTTTTTTTGGCCAAGACCCTGCGACCCACTGAAAACAGTTGCAACCCACCAGTTAAGAATCAGTGGTCTAGATTAAGGCTGATTAATGAGTACCATGGGCGTATTCACACTAGGCCAGTCGTACTGTGCTTGGGCCCAGTTCAAGCCTAAAGTCTGGCAAGTGTAGCTAGCGTGAGCACACTTCCCCTACTTTGGCATGATCAGAATAGGTGGGACTGGGCACGATTCCATGCACACCCACTTGCACACGCAACATTGCTGAGTCATAGAATGACAGTAATGCAATCACTCCTCGCAAGTTCTTAATTATAACCAACCAACCATAGAAATAAAATACAAATAGTCAAAATAATCAAAAAGTCCAAACCCACAGCATGCTCACTCACCCACAACTACAAGAATGTGTGCATAATAAAGACGTGCCCTTTAATTAATCAATGATTGTCGCCATCTTGCACAACGATCACAATAGCCAGACATGAAATAAAACAGGAAATAATCCACAAAATCAGAAAAATTGCATTAATACAGTAGTGCAAGCAGGCCAGCGGAGGTCAGCACAGGGAGGGGGAATCACACTGGGTCTAACACAGCACAAACCGACTGGTGTGAATACACCCTAAGAGATTTTTGCCCTGATCTTGGTATTCTTTTGCTCTACAGGTGCTCAAGGAAGGACCGCTGCCCTAGGGCGGACGAAGCCTACCGTTTCGCCAGTGCCATTGACCGCTGCGTGAATGTTATTGCTCACCCAGATAGCATTGCTGTATCCGCACACAGCGTCCCTGTGAGTTTGCTTTGCGTCCTTCCCCCATTTCGGTGTTGTCACTCTCACAGTGAAAAGGTTTATGAGCAATCACCATGAGTAGTATTTTACAGCCATGTTACACTATGTATAGGAAGGTCGTTCTCTTTGTATATGAGCTACTGTATTTATTTAGGTGACCAGGATAGCCAGGCAAAGTCTGACGTGATAACTTCACATATGTTTGAGTACTGTTAAACAACCAGGATCTTCTTTCTGTAGATTCTGTAGATTACCTTCATCATACACATTCTGTGAGAACCAGAGGTGCAGATAAGGTAGACGAGCAACTTTAGCAGAGTCAACCATCTTTATGACAAGCTCAGCATCTCCTACCCATCATCTCACATTCAATCAAGTCTTGTCTAATCTACTGCAAGACAAGCTTATTGTAGCCAATTGAGGTGTATCTCCTTTTCTGGTAGCTTCTGCTGGAGGTGAACAACGTTCCGAATCTTTCTGCTGGGATCACCTGTTCATTTGGGGAGCAAGCCAAAGTGGAGGGCCACGTCAATGGGAACAGGGTCATGTGTCTGTCCCCGGCTGGAAAGGAAGTTCCTCTGATACCCGAAGGACAAGGTGCGCGTAAATGTCTTTTTTTTTTTTATTATTTTTGGGGTAGTTTGCAATGATGAGCGGTCTTTCCAAGAAATCAATCAGAGGCATGGTCAACAAACACAACAGGAAAACAAAATGGAATATGGGGGATGACGTCGACCTGTCAATTTTACACCTTTGGAGGTAGTATCAGAGTTTGAACAAAGGCCGATCTATGTATAAGTGTATTCTGTATTATCCCTGTAGTGTTGAAAGCAATTGTCACGGTCTAACTGGTACAGTTATATGAAAAAATGAGGACACCCCACCGTGTAACTCTTCTACTCCTGAACGGCTGCACACAAAAGGGTGACCATCTGTCAAAACTTGCACCACTTACGTGTTGCCTGTGCTATTATTTTACACACCACATGGCGGCGCTGCTAATAGAACCCAAAATTTTTACCCCATATGTCGTACTGACTTCAAATTTCTCACACAGCTCAATGCGCTCAACAAAACACCGACTTTAACTTTAGGGCGTTAAGCCCAATCACCACAGAATTAGGTACACACATGTAAAATTTGAGAAAGATTGGTTGAAAAACATGGGCACCATCAAGCAAAACGTCTTTGCAGGGACACGAGCGGGACTTAGCAATTAATTGGCCACAAGTCATTGACCATTTGACAAAGATGATACACAACTTGGAGGATATCTGTATTACATGTATGCTAGCATGTGTTCCAAAGCATTGTGAGCACAACCCATAGGGGGCGACACAAGTGTCATTTACAGTCATGAGAAAAAATGAGGACACCCGTGTACTTTAAACATCCTACCAGAAGCTGGCACTGACAAAGTTATGCAACAACCCTACACTTTCTCATTCAATAGCGTGTGTCCAAACTTTTAACTGGTAATGTAATTATCGAATGTGATCTGATGGTATGTCGCTGTATGAATGTGATTTGTGCTAATGCAATCTTTAGATTCTAATCTTACGTACTTGGATAAAAGATGACATCCAACAGAGAATGGGTATAATAAGGTTACCACTTTAGCATCAACAGTGCTACATGGCTTTAAAAGAAGCTTACCCAATTATTCCAGCATCACTAGTAGTAGTCATATCGTTCTAACAAAAACATCATATAGTGTTAAGGAATGGCAAGTAATTACAAATAAGCACAGACTTTAATGCACTGTAGAAATGCTAACTGCAGTTCACTTGGGAGCGTGTATGTGAGCAGGCGCTGATAAGCTGAATTAAAAAGAGCACGTCTTGCTGAATCCACACTTCCAAGTTGGGACTTGATACCCAAACATGATATTAATACTGGAGACATTAACAAAGACAGCCAATTTTTTGTTTAATATGCAAAGAGTTTGTCTCCTCAGAGTGCAGTAATCCTCTGAAGTTTTCACCTAACAGCAGTGTGCGCTTGCAGAAAGGCAGACGCCAGGTGGCTCTTTAAAGTGGCGAGATAAACACATGAACATTTTGTTTCTCATTTGGACACCTCCTTTTTCGCTCGGTGTTGTCATTTGTTCAGCCCTTTCATCCTGCCTCCTTCTCACCTCTCTTTGACGCTACTTTCCATACGTTTGATGTACGTCTATCTCCTTCTCTCCCGTCAGACTGGGCTGGCGTGGAGCTGCAACTGAACTCAAAGGAGACGGGTCAAATGATCGCCAGCACGGAGGTGAAGTTCTACAACTGCAGCACACATCAAATGTGAGTATGGCGGACGCCTTCCTCTCTGATTTTCTCACTGGATGGAGAATAGACAACTTAATTTAGGGCACTGATGTACTGATGCTCACAGCCGCTCTTAAGATGAGGCTCTTAGATAAACTCTTGAGCTAAATTCATCTGTCAGCTTCCATTTAAGTCA
This sequence comes from Dunckerocampus dactyliophorus, assembly GCF_027744805.1. Taxonomy (NCBI): domain Eukaryota; kingdom Metazoa; phylum Chordata; class Actinopteri; order Syngnathiformes; family Syngnathidae; genus Dunckerocampus; species Dunckerocampus dactyliophorus. The sequence goes on from NC_072826.1 coordinate 14,579,642, forward strand.
ACATGATGCATTTGTCACAGCCTGTTTGTTTGGATTTGAACTTGGCTGTCTTACTGGCTAACAGGTTTAAATGAGAACAAACAAAGCTATTTATGACCAAACAGTCATCTACTTAGATTGGTCCATGATGAGAAGCTTTTTAAGTCATAGCAGTGCAGGTTCACGCCACAGAGGAGGCCTTCAGCATCCATGACCGAGCAGCTTTGTTCGTCACATCCTTAAATAGAACATCATTAGACTAAACTGCACTTAATTTTTTTAACACAACTTTTCCCTGAGGCGCACCGTTTGATAATTGTGTTTGTTGTAAAATGAGAGATGTTTCTGCTGCGCTGGGGTACCTCGAGGGTGTATGAAACACTGTGATTTAAAGAGGACTTTTTCTTCAAATGTTCATATTGTTCCGCGCTAATATACAACAAACATCTGGACTGGGAAGGAAACACAGTGTGGGATTTGGCTGTGAGCCATTAAGCTAATCGGACTGTATGTAGCATCATCACATGACAGATTTTTTTCTGTTTGACACCAACTTACAAACTTGCTATGCTTACACAGTATAGTGGCAAAGTAGTCTGAACACAAATATTCTACTTAGTCGACCATGAAAATTAGTTAACGCATTGTTCTCTTGTTGACTAGTCAATCAAATCTGTACGTTGGCATTAAACACTGCAACGCTTAATTATAACAGACAGACAAAAGAAGAGAGGAGAGAAATGAAGTTAGAAGAACCAGTGGGAATCAGTGGGAAATACGGGGAAAGAAGAGAGAAACAAGTGGTAGATAAGACAGAAGACAGAGACGTTAGCAACACCTCTGACCTTCAAGCTCACTTGGGAAACACGGATGCAACGCTTCCTGCAAAGTGTGCCAGTAAGATCCAGTGTTTGCCCACTTCCTGATTTCTTTTTTTTTTTTGCATGTTTGTCACACTTAAATGTTTCAGATCATCAAACAAATTTAAATATTAGTCAAAGACAACAGAATTGAACACAATTTAATTTTTTTTTTTTAAATGAAACCTTTTATTATTAAGGCAGAAAAAAAATCCAAACCTACATGGCCCTATGTGAAAAGGTGATTCCCCCCCCCCAAAAAAAGGAAGGTAATTGAGATTTATCAGTCTGGAAAAGGTTCTGAAGCCATTTCTAAAGCGTTGGGACTCCAGCAAAGCATAATGAGAGCACAAATGGCAAACACATGAAACAGTGCTGAACCTTCCCAGGAGTGGCCAGACAACCAAAATTACCCCAAGAGTGCAGCGACGACTCATCCAAGTGGTCACAAAAGAGCCCACAACAACATCCGGAGAACTGCAGGCCTCACTTGCCTCAGTTAAGGTCAGTGTTTATGACTCCACCATAAGAGAGGCACTAGGCAAAAACGGCCTGCATGGCAGAGTTCCAAGACAAAAACACAAAAAGAACATTGTCACAATTTTGCCAGAAAACATCTTGATGATCCCCAAGACCTTTGGGAAAATACTCTGTGGTCTGATGGGACAAAATTTGAACTTTTTGGAAGGCGTGTGTTCCATTACATCTGGCGTAAAAGTAATGCATCATTTCAGAAAAAGAACCTCATACCGACAGTAAAATGTGGTGGTGGTAGTGTGATGGTCTGGGGCTGTTTTGCTGCTTCAGGACCTGAAAGACTTGATCTGATAATCGGAACCATGAATTCTGCTGTCTACCAAAAAATCTTGAAGGAGAATGTCCGGCCATCTGTTCATGACCTGTCCACGGCTGAAGAAAAACAAAATGAAAAATTTGGAGTGGCCTCGTCAAAGTCCTGACCTGAATCCTATTGAGATGCTGTGGCATGACCTTAAAAAGGCGGTTCATGCTGGAAAACTCTCCAATGTGGCTGAATTCCAACAATTCTGCAAAGATGAGTGGGCCTAAATTCCTCCACAGCGCTGTAAGAGACTCATTGCAAGTTATAGCAAATTCTTGATTGCAGTTGTTGCTGCTAAGGGTGGTCCAACCAGTTATTAGGTTTAGGGGTAATCACTTTTTCACAAAGGGCCATGTAGGTTGGGGTTTTTTTTCTCCGTTAATAATACAAGTTTCATTTAAAAACTGCATTTTGTGTGCAGTTGTGGTCATTGACTAATATTTAAATTTGTTTGATGATCTGAAACATTTACGTGTGACAAACATGCAAAAAAATAAGAAATCAGGAAGGGCGCAAACACTTATTCACACCACTATAACATGGTTACGCCACAAAAGTTGCGGGGGAAGAAGAAAGATTTGTACCTTAGCCTGACAAAATGTTCTGTATCTGGACCTACAGTCAAACCTCGGTTTTCGTACGCTCCAGCTTTGATTACGTTTTCGTCAAAAATGTGTGCCAAAGTGTTCCCTCGGTTTTCGTACACTGCCTTTGTTGTTGTACAATATTGCACGTAATAAACTACTTAGTTTGTCCAATACTGTATAGTTCTGTGAAATCAAGTGTCCAAACAAAGCACCCTATGCATTTCTGACTCACTGTTGGATGTACATAATTTCCAATGGGAAAAATTGCCTCAATTTTCATATGCTTCGGTTTTTGTCAGACCTTGGGAACAAATTAATAACAAAAACCGAGGTACCACTGCATTACAATTGTAGGTGAATACCCCTGATTTAGGTAGTCGGCTAGGAGGCCAGTCCAAACTCTGACTAATATGGCATAACCTCATGGAAATGCAGTTGCTTATGCTTATACTGTATAGTGCATACATCATATTTTACTCAATTAATTAACATTTTACAGTTTACTTACATTAGTTATTTACATCATTTACATTTGTCAATGCTACTGGTAACATTTTGTGTTTTGGACCTTGAGTTGTATTCCAAATAAAAATGGACACAACAAAATAAACAAGATTTTTTTTTTAATTACTCATTTAGATTAGATTACTTGACTATTTGAAAAATTAGTTGAAACATTAGTCGTTTGAAAATTAGTCGTTAGTGGCAGCTGGATGAGCCCACCCCATGTATATGCCCATCACTTCACAGTGGACATCCTTTTTTAAAGCAGGCGTCACTACACATCTTTAAATACAGCATGGAGCTCTGTCAACTCCAGCATCAAGGCTAGATTTTCGTCAACACTTCTACAAGTAATATACTAATGTGGGACCTGACACGTATTTAAATGTAAAGTAAAGTGTGAACCCCACATGACAGTTTTTTTATACAATTTGTCCCTACTTTGATCAATGCAACATTACAACATTAAGGTTAGGTGTTTCGTTTTTTTTTTTTTTTTATTTCTTCTCTGATTTGATCAGACAGCCTCAAATGTACAATGAACTTAACTTTCCCCGCGCAGTAAATTATACTGAGCCACCAGCACATAATAGCTACATTCAGGCATGCACAATGATGTTACTCCAGCAGGTTGCATTTGATTGATGGGAGTATTCATAGTTAAATTAGCCCGTAGTGGCAGCGTGCACTACCTATGCTAACTGCTCTTTGACTGCCACATAAATACACGAGTATACCCAATTAAGTCATTAGAGGGAGCAGTTGGAAGCTCATCATACATATAAGGCCTTCATTAGCGCCACGGTGACCCTGTGAACTGCTGTGATGAATATTTCAAGACCAACACGATTCCTGACTTGGCCACCTCTTCCTGCACAATCACCTCCAGCATCACATCACCCTGCGCAATTAATTATCATGACTTTGCAGCTCCATGGCAGTTCTGGCCTATTAATACCTCACCTCCACATACTTTGCTCTCTCTTACACATATTCTTGACAAAAAGACGCATAGTGTATATCCATGTGCACACTGGCCCCTCGCAGCCAATTATGATACAATAAATAGACTGCACCACATTTTGTGGCATTTGTTGCTTTGGAAAGCTGATTGTGGTTTTGTAATTCCATCATGCTTTCATTATAGCTCAAGGCTGAACCCACCTGAAAATGTGTATTTCTTAAAACCAAACTGAATTGTCAGATAATGATGAATATCGTAAGTCCTTCTGAATGGGCCAATTGTATTGCCATGGTTACGGTAATATCAGTGCTGTCGGCTAAAGTAAAGCACCATTTGGACTGCAATGAAAACTCCAAAGTTGAACATACGGTAAGTTGCCTGACAAACACATAATGGAAAGGGAAAATCAAGGTGTTTGCAGAATGATGCTGTCACCTTGTTGTGTTTTTTTGGTACTGCTGAATATAGTGAATAAAGCCTTGAAGTACAAGTAGCATATATATACTGTACATACATCTTAAACTCTTTAGTTGCTATATATGCACAATTTCAGCGCAATAAAATGTGCAGTTTAATGGTAAGCTTTTGTGGTCATTTTCAGCTAGCCATTTTCCATTATGCTATTGCTACAAGCTATTTACATTAACATCCATTTAGTAATATGAATATATGTAAATTATATTAAATTAATTTCAATTTTCATGGTAAACTGAGTGCTGCACAGTGGCCTAGTGGTGAGCATGTTGGCTACACAGTCAGGAGATCGGGAAGATCTGGGTTCGAATCTCCGTTGGGCATCTCTGTGTGGAGTTTGCATGTTCTCCCCGTGCGTGGGTTTTCTCTGGGTACTTGGTTTCCTCCCACAATCCAAAACCATGCATGTTAGGTTAATTGGCGGCTCTAAATTGAGTTGTTTGTCTATATGTTCCCTGCGATTGGCTGGCGACCAGTCCAGGGTGTACCCCGCCTCTCGCCAGAAGCCAGCTGGGATAGGCTCCAGTGAGGATAAGCGGCATAGAAGTTGGATGGATGGTAAACTGAGCATTTAGACAGTTTCCTATGTAGAGGTGAGGTCCATTGCTGGTTCTGTGGTTAGCATCACAATTTTCCTCTTTACAATCACGAGTATCCCCCCTTCTGTAATGGCAGCACAAGAAAAAAAAAAACACAAAACTGTTTAGCCTCACAACATTTACTGACATACCAAATTGTACGGCTTTTGCGGGGTCAGTTTCTAATGTGAAACAAACAATCTATATCAAAAACGGTCAACGGGTGTCTGGGTTTGAACTACGGTTTTCCCTGTCAAAAAGCCACCCAGCCTAGCTTTACAGACTGTCACGCTGTGAATAGATTCTTTTTTTTTATATCTGATTTCCTTGTTTGCTTGGCTTGTAAACATGTTATCCTGCAAGCATAATGGAGAATAAAATTTCATTTCAGACGAATGTGACGGCACAACCACAATCAGGGCACAGCAAAGCCTTTGTTGTCTCACCAACAACAACAAAAAAAGAAAAGGCTCTGAAATGGAAATCAACTGGAGTCTTTCTTGAGAACCTGTGATCTGTCTGCTGACCTAGCATGTAGAGACCAAACATTAACAGGAGCAGAACAACAATGATGGTGAAAGTCCCACCTGCTCCTTATGCCCCTCTCACACCTCACCCTGCACCCAAAAGGAGGCGCATGCCACTATTTGAGAAACACTGGATTAATCTGATTCTGCTGACAGAGCTGAGTGCACCCTCTGGCAGAATTACTGAATGGAACCCCTTCTGTAGTTTTTGTGTAGTCCTTCTAATAGAAGACAAACAAATAACAAGCACTAATGTCTTTGTCCTGCAGGTGCCTGTCCTGTGTAAACAGCACATTTCGTTGTCACTGGTGTAAATATCGCAACATGTGCACCCATGACCCAAGCAGCTGTTCTTTCCAGGAGGGCAGAGTCAACGCCTCAGAGGTAATACACACTGTACACTTGCTTCATTAAAATGCAGAATCAAAGAACACATAAAACTACACTACACGCCTGACTGATACTACAACATAGTATACATTTCACAACAACAAATTCAATAAACACTATTTTGGTGCAAGTATGGCTTTAATATGCTGGAAAACTAGCATGTGGGATGCATATTATTTGGATTTGAGATGTATTTGCTTCTTTAATCCCTGATCTGCATATTGACATTTATATTACTACAGATGATGACAGACCGACAGCAAGAGAGTTGCAGGAACAGATTGTTAATCTCCTGGGGAGTAATCGTTATGTAAAAAGTCAATGCGTGATGCATGCAGATTGTTATATTAGGGCAATATACTGTATATGGACAGCATGGAAAGAAATGCGCAGTACAGGAGAACCTCTGATTTCAAACACACTGTCTGAATTTAGAATAAATAACTAAAACTGAATTATTCAGTTCCAGGGTCAAACCTTTATTAACCATACAGGCAATGTTTTAAGTAACATTTTTTACATTATTAACTGTCATACAAGTGTAAAGACAAGTCAACCCGTCGTTTGAGGATCGATCATGCAAAGGCGGTGACTGATTGCCTTTTCATTTTAATAATAGACGTAGCTGACTTTGCAGCATATATCACTTTCTGCTTCTTTTGTTTATTAGCGAGATTGTACTGAACAGCCTGGAGCAGATGTAGCATTTTTTTCTACACTACATACTATGGCAATTACTTCCTTTTCCTATTCTATGGTTGGCATCACTTTTGCCGTGTTTGCCATTACTAATATCGTAATGTGGTGCCGTCACAGAAAAGCCAAAGAAAAAGCAAACCACATTTGTGGAGTTAATGACATGTTGGATGATGTCTGTAGTTCGAAATATGAGTTTGACTTTCTCAGCACATTTCTCCTAAAATCTTGGTTGAAAGAGGTGTTACCATTTTGAGGTTCCGTCGTAAAAATGTTTTTTTCTTTTTTTTTTGGTACAGGACTGCCCTCAGCTTCTCCACTCCGGGGAAATTCTCATTCCGGCTGGTGAGGTGCGACCCATCACCCTGAAGGCCCGGAATCTCCCACAGCCGCAGTCGGGCCAGCGGGGCTATGAGTGCGTAGTGAACGTGCAGGGCGTCAGCCAGCGTGTTACAGCACTGCGCTTCAACAGCACCAGCGTGCAGTGCCAAAACAGCTCGGTATGGCCCAGAATACTTGTTTGACAGACGTCTCGGTTGCTGTGGAATCAAGCTGTATAGGGCACATGAGCGAATACCGCCTGAAGTGTTAGGCGTACTGAGAAAGAGAGAGAGTGCAGATCAGAGAGGAAGACGGGGTGACATGGGGGGGAAGGACAGTAAAGGAAGAGGAGGAAAGGATAATTGCTGGGGGGCTAGAGAGGAAATGGAAAGCAAATCTACACGTTTTCTGTGACTTTAGCGTGACCTTGCCTTGTAAACTGGAGGTGTCAGACCCACCAAACAAGAGCGATAGGCTGGAGATGAATCCTGGTATTTCCCTTTTGTCACACAATTACAATGCAAGGCCTGTCGCCTGTGACAATACATTCAAAGGTCATCTTCCTCACATATGGATGATGAGCCAGAGTTTGTGGACAACCACGGCAGAAATGACAGATGGTTAAAAGCCTCGTCTCTCCACTGCCCTTTCATCCTCTGAGCATTTTTTTTTTTCCTCTAGTGTTCCATCCTTTGACTCTCTCCACTCAAGACCATTTTCTCTTTTTCAGTACACGTACGAGGGCGTGAGGATCAGCGACCTGGCGGTGGAGCTCGCCATTGTGTGGAACGGCAATTTCATCATCGACAATCCCGAGAAGATTAAAGGTGCTTCTGCCGACCGTCATTACGTAGCCTAGAGGAGTGCTGGGTGCTCAATCCACGTGGGATGGATGGGTCCCCCAAAGGGGTCGCACAGAAAGTTCACAATACAAATAAGAGCTTATGAAGACGCAGACAATCATTAGAGTGCCAGTGAAGGATGGCGCTTCGGATTTGGTCACACTAGCTATCATGGCTGATGTCAGTCTACGCTCCATCATCATGGTTGGGGATAGTCAAGGTCAAATCCATGTTTCTGCTGCAGCTTTTACCCAATTATCTGCATACTTAGTGGACATACAGTGTAGTAGGTAGCTCAACAGATATTCAACTTTAAGGCAAAGCCTCTTTTTAGGCCAAACTATGTTGTACTGCAGCATATTTTACAATTCTACTTATTATTATTGTTAATCTTCATGCTCTTAGAAGGTAACCAGATATCCTCCCACAGTGCACTTGTACAAATGCAGTGCCCAACGAGACAGCTGCGGCATGTGTCTGCGAGCAGAGAAAAAGTTCCAGTGTGGTTGGTGCAGCAACGAGGGAAGATGCACAATGAAGCAGCACTGCCCCCCCATCTCGCCGTACGCCAGCCGCTGGCTTGACCTCTCAGCTGCCAACGTCAAGTGCACCAACCCACGTATCACTGAGGTCTGTTTATTTATTAATTTTACAATATTTATGTACGTCAGTTTGTTACTATACAGTATCGCGTAATTGCTGAGACATGACGTTGGGGTAGAATTAAATAAGCCACGCTCCTTCCTACTCCTTTTTGGGGATGTTGATTTGTGCAAGTGTGACCATGATGTTATGTAATGTAACTTTGCTTAGCATGTTAAACTACCGTACATCATTACCACTACCCCTCAGTGACTTATTCACCTCGTAACGTAATTTTTTTCTCTGTGTGCTATAGAATTTTCCAACAAGTGGCAGAATTCCAATTAAATTTGATTTAGATAGCGCCAAATCTCAACAATAGTTATCTCAAGGCACTTTACACATGAGGTCGGTCTATGACCACGCTCCTCATAAATGAAAAGAGAAACCAACTGAGCCCCACATGCGCAGCGACAGAGGCAAGGAAAAACCTTCCTCTGGGGAAGAAACCTTGAACAGAACCCAGGGTCTGTGGGGTGGCCGTCTGTCTCAACCGGCTTGGTGAAAATATAAAAAATAGACTAAAGGGATAGACAGTAGATCAAGTGAAAAAAAAGGACAGTCTTTATCTTAGTCCAAGGAACAGGGAAGCGTATCCATCTTACGTATCAGCGTATCAGGAGAAAGGTGTCAGCTCTAACTCTACGCTTTAGCAAAAAGGTGAGTTTTGAGTTTACTTTTAAATAGAGAGAGGGTGTCTGCCCACCGATTTGAGTCAGGGAAATGATTCCATAACAGAGGAGCCTGATAACCATGGGCTCTACCTGTCATTCTACCTCTAAAAATTCTAGGAGTCGCAAGTGTAAATTCTGGGAGCGCAGTATTGTACTGGGTTGATAGGAAGTTGATAGGGACAAGTTCTCTAAGATACACTGGTGACTGTGTACTGCTTTATATGCAAGAAGGATAACTAGTGCAGTGATCTATGATCTCTTGTTCTGACAGTACAACTGTAGTCATCATATAAATACTCCATCTGCCTTTGAGAACTGGAATGTATTTTGCATGCTAACACAACGGCAGGCAGTAACGGAAGGCAGTTCACCGGGTAAACGTCATGCTTGGTAAAGATCAGCATGTCATCAGTGTAAGCATGCGCATACCGATGATTAAATATTAAGAACTGTTCACATGACTATCGGGACTTTGTTGGAGCCTTGTGACAAACAATGCAAACAAAACCAGTTTTCATTAAACTTGTGCCAAGCAAGACCCTTTATAATTTTAGTCAAAATAAAAAATTTTGCTAATATTCCACTTGCATGTTTAGGATTTTTGTTCTATACTGTACTGCAGGGCTCTTCAGCTGGATGTGTGAGTGAATTGCTAAACATTTTTGCAGCAGACAACTTTTGCTGTATTTAATATTTTTGACTAGTGCTTTCTTGCAGTAGGTCCTTAAAAACATCAGAACACTCCTGTCATATAGAGGATCTTTGACGTGTGTGTTTGCAATAGTTCCATAAAAACTGCAGCGCACTCCTCTCATATAAAGGATCTTTGACTAGCGTGACTACTTTATATAGTTATTACTTTATAACTGTATTTAATATATATATTAGATATATATTATAATACAATATTATCCATTTTGTGAGGTAAAATATGAAGGTCTTACATTTACATTAGGCTATATACAAAATAAGAATTATAGTGAAAGTAGAGGTCCGGCCCCCCAGTCCACAGTTTTCTGAAAATGTGCCCCCCTTATCAATTTAGTTGAATGGCCCTGCTCTACGAGCGCTATTGTGAAGGCAGATGTTTTGCTATAGTCCAGGGCTATTCAACTGGCAGGCCGAAGCCAGCCAATGAATGATATCAGACCAGCCCATGAGTTCAGTTCAAAACTTGTGATTGATGAACATTTTTGCAGCACTTGTCATATAAATGATCTTTGACTCACATTTTTTTTGCAGTATGTCCTTAAAAACCTCCTTAAAAACAGCAGAGGACTGCTGTCAGGATGGCTGACTAGTGTTTTATTGTAGGTCCTTAAAAACAGCAGGCAGAGTGCTCCTGTTATATAGAGGATCTTTAACTAGCCTAAATCTATTGCTTCTGTTTGGATTCATGACTATGAATGAGGTAACAAATGTTAAAAGTTGCTGTCCCTCTTCAGCTCCAAATTACACCACCGGCTAGCAGATGTTACCAATAGTGGTTTAAAAGAACAGACTGAAAAAATAAATGTCTATATTTGTCACAATTGGAAGTTATAACTTGATTGTTAAATGATTGGTGTTCATGGTTTTCACACACCGCTGCCTCATATAAACAAACAGACAGAACAGAGGAAACAGAGAAGCGACTGAAAATTTGGAGTCATTGTGTGGCTATGATAGGCTATACATTCAATGACATAACGTTAGTAGCTGAACTTTGCCAAACCGCTATCATTAGCTGACAGCAAGCATACCCAATGCAGGTGCTTGTGTGTTATGTGGGACGTGGCAATGTCGGAGCAGGAAGAGAGTGGAATAACCTATACACTGCTGATTTGATACACATTTGAAAGTTGGCACCCCCTATGTACCTAACCAAGGTAGACGTTGACATTATATAAATATATCACATAAATATGACCTTTGCTTTATGTCAGCTACAAGAAAGCTAAAAGAAAAGGCAACAGAGACCTCTCTACATAATCTTTGTTGACTTCACAAAGGTTTTTGATACTAACTGTTTTTGTAACTAACTATGTGGAGCCAAAAATCACAATTATTGGTGTACCACTAAACTCTGTGCACGGTTTTGTCGACCTTGGAAGTGCAATCAATACTCAAGCCACTCTCAATCTGCCTTAAGAAGCAGACTATGGGACCAGAGAGGTGTCAAGACCATCACAAAGTGTAGTGTCTACCGGGCAGTTTGTACATCTACCTTAGTCCATGCTCACCTCTTTACCTTAAGGACATCAGGCACCTCAGAAGCCTGCAGTGTCGCCATTTGCGCTACATCATGCATATTATGTGGCAAGACCATGTCCCCAATACTGACATTCTTAAAAGGCAAACATGCCAAGTGTAGAAGCTCTGTTAACAGCAAAAAGACTGAGGTCGACGGGATATGTTGGTCATCTGGACAATTCACGCTTACCAAAACTAGCTCTCTACAGAGAACTAAGATTTGGGAAGCGGCTGCAAAGTGGTCAAAGACTACATTACAAAGTCTGCATCAAAAGGGACTTGATGCCGATGAAGATCAATCCAAGCAACTGGGAACAATTGGCTATGGACCGCTTTGTATGGCAGCAAATACTTTATTAAGGAATGGAAGCAATTGAAACAACTACGGAGACAAGCTATCAGCAAGCCTCTTCAAGAAGGCGTCATCAGCAGGTGTCTCCAGCCACAGGTTCCAGCTGAACCTCCTCATATGTCTTTGTCGAATACGACGGGCAGTCTATATTAGATGGTGCTAGTGTTCCTAATGAAGCGTTCATTGAGTGTACATATCCACGCTGACAGTTAAGTGAATTTAGGCTGTTTACAAAGCACTTGATGGATCCCATACAGTATGTCACAAACGTGCTGTTCCTTTACGCAAAGTCGGCAATCGGGGCACGTGCCAAGATGCATGGTGCTACCACTTCAAAGAGCTGTGGGCCTTTGATGCCCCCTTGTATTAATAATAGCGTTAGGCGAAATAAATCAAGTACAGTGTTCAGCTGGAAGGTGCTAGTGTGACACGGCTGCTGATCTGCTCTGCAGGTCCAAAGGGTTCCAGCTTAAATATTTGCCTTTACATTGAAAAGTGGTGTACATTTTGAATGAAGGTTTTTGTTATGAGCTTCATTATTAGGAAAAATAACCTGGAAAAAAATAACTGATGACTGCTCAAACACGATATCATCATGGAGTTATCATGTTCAGGTCAGGTCAGGTCAAGTCTGGTTATAATTAATCGTTGCCAGTTGAGCCATATGACTATAATATTATCTTAGAGGCTAATGTTTCTGAAAACAACTTTGTCATCAAAAAATAGCCTTGAGAATATGCTGAAATAATCTCAAAAGCACAAGTCAACTTGTAAAGTCATCTAACCTTGTCCATGTCTTCTTTATGTAGGTGAGCCCAATTGCAGGACCTCTAGAGGGTGGTACACTGGTCACCATCCAGGGCCTGAACCTGGGCCTGTCCTTCTCCGAGCTGGAGGGCAACGTGAAAGTGGCGGGTGTGCAATGCATCCCTCGAGAGGAGGGATACATCACTGCCGAACAGTAAGAGAGACGCCTTGTGTGTAAATAAATCTAATGCAATTATTTTGCTAAATCCGGTTGCTGGAATGTAGACGGCTGGGAGGGGCTTTCCGCGGCTCCAGAGGCAAAAGGAAGAGATGGTCTTTGTGCGGTTGTGTGGTTGTTGTTAGGAGGCTGCCGGCTGTAATTGAAATGCACAGCATGTAGCTGACTGGAGGGACAATCTGTTAGCCATGTGTTTCTCTCACAGCCATGTAATGTGATTGGGCTCACACTGCAAGGCTTTCTCATTTATAACCTTGTAAAAAAACCCTGTAAAAATAAAAAAATGCCGAAGGAAAATGAGAAAACTCTTGGTGGTGTATGGATGGGCGGCGGCGATTCACCACTCTCTAAAAGATGACGGCACTGCTGTTGGAGACATTCATTTCAGCACACGGTCACTTATTTAATGACTCATTCATTCATTCACGTTTTATCTTATTGACCTGACAGACAATACCGATTTATTGTGGAAGCTCCTACGTTGTCATGACAACTGCAGGTAATAGTAGGTGGTGATCATGCGGCGAACGGAGGGAGGGAGGAGGGTGTAGTTTATCACATGAGTTCTGGAGCAGTTTTCCATTAGGAAGAAAGATGGTCCTCTACATTGACCCACTACTTTTATGAAAGCAGCCTCAATCATAGAGACAGCACCCCCCAGGGATGAGTGTTTTCCAATGATGAGAACAATTTTACATCATGTAAATAGTACAACGGCTGTCTGGATGCATTGCGACCAGCTATCTGACGACGTTCTTGGGTGCCAGGATCGTGTGCGAGATGGTGGCCGGCCCTAAAGGAAGTCCGCCGGGTCCTGTCAAACTTTGTGTCAGCGAATGTAGACCAGAACTTCGCACTCAATCCTCCCAGCTCTACTCTTTTGTGGTAATTCTGACACTCCATACATACTTTTTGCATGTACTTTTTGTGTGAAACAGGCTGACTGAAACGAGAACACATGTTTATGTAATCCATTCAATCAGTAATTAAGTAGAGAAGAAAACAATACAATACTTGATTAGGAAGTGTTTGTTCTGAAAGATCATGCATATTAGTCTGTGTGCGGAATTGTTATTTAATTGCTTCCGCTGTTAGGAGACTGCTTTAGTCTTATTTTTCTGCATGGGTTTTGTAAATCTGTTAATTTTATTTTTAATTCCACGATTCAAGCCATTTCAGCCTTTTAGAAAATCAACACAGAAACAACAAAGAGTGCAATCTCTGATTATTGATTCTCAACAGACCCCTTCAATGCTGGCGCTGACCCCAGGTCGAGGACCCGAGTCTGGAGGCACGAAGGTCACCATTGTCGGAGACAACCTGGGCGCTGGTAGCTCTGTGAATGTATACTTTGGGAATCAAACCTGCGAGCTATACAGGTGAGTTAAGCAATGATAAACATACTATGTTACCAAATGGACTGCTTTCATTCTATTTGCAATGAAAAGTTTGAAAAATGAAAAAAAAAATGAAAAATTTGCAATGAAAAGTTGGAAGTAGCAGTAATGAAGCACACATTTAGAACTAACTCAGCGTGAAACCCACAGCGGTAGGTATTGTTCTATGTGTATCCATTTCAAGTTAAAAATGTGTGACATGTGAGTCAGGAGGATGAGGCAAGAAGCCATTATCTCGAGCGCCCTCTAATTAGTGTTCCATCCCCAATGTGTCAGTAATATGGACGAGATGGGACAGGCAATAATGAAGCCTCTCCCCACACGTGTAAGGCTCATATCCATTTCTGGTGCTCCCGATAGGAGGACCACTTCAGAGATTGTTTGCTTCTCAGCTCCGTCTGTGACTGGAGCGGGACCAGTGCAAGTCAGTCTGAGGGTCGACCGGGCTAGGGTTCCAGGTAGTCTGTCCTTTGAGTACATAGAAGACCCCACTGTCCAGCGTATTGAGCCCCTATGGAGCATTACAAGGTAATATATGTTATCTATCTCTCTATGCTGTATGCTGTAATGTTACTGTATGTCTTATATCTAACTTCTCAGCTTGTGTAAATGTTCTATAATAGCAGGTTCTTACAAATAATATAGTTACCAGCCTTGGATATGGTTTGTGTGTAACAATGGATACCAAGGTAAAATTTTGAGTGCCCCCCCCAGAGCAATTATGGCATTACATTAATATTGGACATTAATATTGGATTTTTATCTTCAGGTATCTATCTATCACCCGCCATTAGCTCAAAACATTACGCTTGTTATCCAAGGTTGCTGGAACATGTTTCTATTTGTCATTCAAATAGGCAATGTTGACCGACTGTGGAGGAAAATATGAAAATACTACACATATTGTTGTTGACCGATACACATCCCATATCTGCAGTTTATGATGATTTTAATGACTCTATAAGTACGTTTTCAATTTAAAAGTATGTCAACAAACAATAAATAGATGTTTTTGGCTTTCAAACCTGTCCTTCAAAAAATGTATTCCACTTTAGGCCACACTTACCCCGTTCACTTTGTATCACAGATGATTGATGACATGCTAAAGAGGAGAGCTGTCACTTTGTCTTAATAAAGTGTTGATGACCTTGGATTATGAAGATAACGTTTTGACCAAATTGATCATACGGAGATGTCAAAAACACCATTGAATGTACATGGTTTTCACTACTCCACTTCTCTGCTTCACAGTCTTCAGACTTTTAAAGAAGTTTTGAGGAATCAGTTTACCTCAGATGAGCCAAACTTCAGGGGCACCTTGCACAAAAGGGATTTGTGAGCAGTGCTTGCAGGCAAACTACTAATTTTAGTCGTGGAATGTTTCATGACTGGTTGTAGCTTTGTAAGGGGCTCCCGCAACTCGTGTTTACATGCTGAATATGCTGTTTAATTAGAGGAGTATGCTGTAATGAATGCAAGACAAATTTAAAAGGGCCCCAGGTTGATCAGAGGCGCTAAACAAATATGTGTTGGTTTATGGAGATGAGTCAGACTTGAAGTTTCATTTCCTCAATCTCAAAGTGCATATTGAAGCGTATTAGCCAAGGTTTACTGTCAGAACCCCCAATTGGATGTGTGCTCGTCACTGAAGGATGGATGGCACAAAGTCACTGCTTTGAAATCACACTGTCAATGCAGCCTCTGCTTAGCACATTCTTCTGGCGTGTTGACAATTTTCAGTTCACTAATAATACTCACTACTTTCTCATGCGCCTTATTTGAAAAGGTCAGTGAAAATGAGTCCCACTTTTTGTGTCGGTGTAGTGTATATTCATTTTGCAACGCAATACCACTGATTTTCATGCCCTTTCACAAAATCAGTGTAAAACTTTCCAAACATTGCCCTGCGATAGGCTGGTGACCAGTCCAGGGTGTACCCTGCCTCTCGCCCACAGTCTGGTGGCATAGGCTCCAGCATACCCCAGGCCAAGCGGCATAAAAAATGGATAGATGGACTTTCCAAACGTTTACAGTGAATACAACATCAAATGTATAACATATGATGCTCTGTTGATTTCGTCAAGGATGCAAAGAGCCAGGATGAGCTCTGAAGCATCTGTCCATGACAAACTATACATTAAAAGGACATTTTTGATTAATCTCACATATGATTCATGTATGGAGGGGCAAAAAAGTCTAAACAGATTTGGAAAAAGGCAGCATTAGATAAAGGACCTCACTTAATTCAGACTTGGGTGGGACTGTCAGGCACTATGTCCCAGCAGATAAGGACTACAGGGAGACACTAAGGCCTGTAGCCAAGCGACAGGAGGAGATTTGCAGAGCTGCAATCAAGATGTCTCATCATGAATGCACTCGTCCCACCAACAGGCTGTGAAAGCTTAGATAGTCTTTGAAGTGCCAGCAAACAAGGTTTGGCGCCCTGTCAGACTGGACATGGAAATTCTCCTCTCATCTTAAGTTTTCACACTCAAACTACGGCACAGCACAGGTTATGCCAAGATCACAGCATATCTTCCATTGTACTCTCATCTCGCTAAGATATGTAAACAAGCAGCTTCTGAATTCGTGCTACTCCAGCCTCAAAGTCATGGCTGAATACAAAAATAGGAGCCAGCTGGTTTCCCCGTTTGATCCGGCACCCCCGCCCAATAACAAAGAGTGCGGCACCTTGCCAGTTTCTCCAAAGTCTATTCCTAAAGCCTCTCTGGAAAACGTCAGGTTAGGAAGCTCCATCTGCATTTGTTATGCTAATTAAAACATGGGGATGAATCAGTTTGATGCCGAGTGCCTCTGATCAATAATCCATGCTCTTTCCCTTCCAAATAGCGGCCACACCACGCTGACGGTGACCGGGACCAACCTGGACGTCGTTCAGGAGCCGCGAGTCCGAGTCAAATACGGCGGCCACGAGTCTGTCAATGTGAGTGTGACATCCGCTAATGTGCTGCACTAAACCTCTAATGAAGTTGTTTACACGTGAGCTGTTTGATCAATGACGGCTGGGATCCAAGCAGATGGGCGATTACCTCCTAACCCTGACTTTTAACACAGTGGTGCACGTGCTATTCATTTTTAGTCAACAATCCATCTGCTGGGCCTAAAGCTACCTTAACTAATGTTAGCAGTACGTACTTGCATAACTATCAAATCAATTCCCATTTAGTACCTACAGTATATTCACGTTTTATATTTAAATGTATTTTTACTGTATATCAAAGCGTATACAACACATAACACACCTGAAATAGACTTGCAAGCACATACAGTATTACCTCTGCTTTTGTTATTGATTTGTTCCAAAAGGTCAGACAAAAACTGAAACTTAGGAAAGCCAAAGCAATTTTTCCCATAGGAAATAATGTAAATCCAATTAATCCTTCCAGACACACAAACAAATTACCAAAAATATATTTTATAGAGAAGAAGTAAAGTTTTATATGCAATATGGACTGTATAACAATATGAAATAATTATAAATGATGAATGGAATGGATAAATGAACATTTAACATCACTTTTACCGTTTACTCTTCTTGGCAGACTGCAAGGGGTGGAAGGGAGGGGAGAGAGAGCAGGGTATCCACACCAAACAACTTCTCAGCATCTTTGATTATTTGTGATTCTGTTTTCTTAACGTCACCAACATTAGCTTCCTTAATTTCTTTGTTTGTGTAACATTCTCCTTTGGCTTTGCCAAATAAATGTGCCTTACAGGATACCATACAACTGTGTAAACCCTATCCCAAAGTGGTGTACGCGTACCCTCAGGGGTACACCAATTGTAATAAGGGGTATGTGAAAAAAAATGAAACAATTACCACTGAACACTTACAATTACTAGTGCGCCTGAACGCCTCACGATGCAAGGAGAACAAAGCAAAAAGAAGACAGAGCATGAATTTGTTCATTTAGGGAGAGGGACATCTGGGCTTTACTGCTTAGGCTGCTGCCCCAATACACGATCTCGGATAAGCGGAAGAAGATGGATGGATGGATACAAATATATTATCAATGACGAATGGGATGAATGAACAGTTAATGTCACTTTTACCTTGATTGAAGACTTTTGTTGACAAAGACAGCGATTACGAACAGCGAGGGAGGAAGAGAAGAGAAAGCCACGCAGATGACACCTTCATACTTTGCTATGGCTTATTTCTTGAAATCAATAGTGTTTCTCACCTTCTTTATCAAAATGCTGGTACTTGCACCTTTCTATGGCTCCATTGTGCGTTATTTTGCAGCTGTGATCAATAAGAAAAGCAGAGACTAGTGGCAAAACTGTGTTAATTAGCAAAGAACTACAGAGTCAACTGGTGATGACGTCAAAGACGGGTGAAAGAGCTGCGGAACACTGACTTTTGACAATGACAATGACAATGTTGAGAGCATGCTAACGTGCTTGGCACGTTTTGTAGTAAAAATACATAAGTCATAAATTAGAAGTCATAAATACATAAGTCATAAATTGAATAGACCAGTCTAACGTTCATATATCAGCCAGTCTAGAATACAAACTGCCCAGAAAATGAATACACAAAGGAACAAAAAGAGACGGTGGATGCTAAATGCCACGGTTCATGTTGCTGTGTAATAATCTATTGAACATAATAATGAAGCTGTACGTAAGAGTTATGCAGGAGGTCATAAAAAGGATGCTTACAGAACAGTTTATTTATATATGCTTTGGAAATATAACAGAAGAAGACGTGGACACGTATTCCAGTATGAAAGATGGCTGATTGTGATTCTTCCATTGTGTTCCAGTAGTAGAGAATGTTAGTCACCTGTAACCAGCCATGATGGGCCTGAAAGGGTCTACAGGCTCTACCTCTTATAGTATAGCTAACAGTTATCATTAGCAACCACATGTACAAAACGTGGTGAAGTAAGAAAGATAAGCTGAAAATGTCAGATAAGCAGCAAAACTGCGCTTTAATGCAAGTAGACAGTGCTGCCCTCTGAGCCAATTAAATGGTGTGTTAATGATGACTGCACGGGATTTGAGCCGCTCAATTAAAACTGCATGTTTGACAGTACCGCTGGCAGCACTGCGATCTGAGAGCGAGAGAGAAAGAGAAAGAGGGGTTTAAGGTTGACCTTTGACACAAATCAACTGCCGAGAAAGAGGGTCATTGGCGAATTTAATGAGGGCAGCAATTCAAATCATAAATATCTCTAAAACGTAGCGTTGAACGAATAAATTACAAAAGGCAAGGACTTGAAAATCACTCTGGGCTAAAAGTTGAGATAAAAACGCTTTGACGCTTAGAATTCAGCATGGAGCTGGGGAAACTTTAAGGTCAGATTGATTTTGAGGAGTTTAAGTAACTTTTTTAAAAAAGAGAGCGCTATAGGTACTGTCAAAACAGCTGTGATAGACATCTGTCTGGAAATTGTGGGTTATAGGACAGTTCCTGCATGATTAACAAGAACAAAGTGTTCAAAACCGATACAGGGCCTGTCTGTAAGTCACCTTAACCGCTTATAGGATGTAAAATTTAGTATATTAACTTTATATAAAGGATTATAAGATGGTTTCAAGGGCAATTTCAATTGAGTCAACATAAATTGGGTAATTTTGAATATTCACCTGATGCTCCAAGAACCATTAATCAAATCAGCGCTTATTGTAACCTGCACTGCAATCTGACTTGTGTGCAGGTGTGCAAAGTGCTCAACACGACCACCATCAGCTGCTTCGCCCCGTCTCTACAGTCCGAATACAACAGCGAACAGGAGAGCGTCAAGCACGTGGACGAGTTTGGCTTCGTTTTCAACAATGTTCAAGCTCTGCTCACCTACAGCAACACCAGCTTCGTCTACTACCCTAACCCCTACCTGGAGCCCCTCAGCCTCTCGGGCATCCTGGAGCAGAAACCTGGTGCTCCCATCATCCTAAAAGTACATTATCTACTAATAAGGGTAGTCATCTGATGACATACCGTACTTGCTGTAATTATACTGTAGCTGCTGGGTGTTTATAAACTGCAAAGAGGACAGATAGGAAGCAGGAAATAGGCTGTCATTTCCAAAATTTGAAAACTCAAGTTAATTTTTTAACTTTAATAATGATTTTTAGGGCATGAGAAATTGGAAAGGAAAACAGAGTAGTTCTCTTTGACCACATGGTCATTCATTGACAAGTATATTGCACAAAACAGAAGTAATAGTATCGATTTTGTAATGCTCAGCCAGCATTGGTACCATGCAGTTCATTGTAACCAGCGGCATTGCAAGTGTAACACACAAGCTTCACACCAACAGTTGAGTAGCCAGACCAACATTTTAAAGCACATGCAGAGGTAGACAAAGCTGTCGGATGCTGTTCCCTCAAGATACTTCAAATGCAGGTACTGCCATTTTACAGAGTTTGTAAAAACTATCAGGAGGTTGTCAACAGCCACAGCTGCCCAATTTTCTGACTTGGTGCTAAAAGGTTAAATTAGGAGATTAGCATTTACACTACATGATGCAGAAGAGTTTATTTTCCACTACAAAAATAAAAAAAGTAGGCTGTGTCTATCTATAACAGAAATATTGACCAAATAAGTGCTTTTTTTACCGCCACTGACAGTAAAGGCCGAAAGATGTGCATATTCCTGGAACATCAAAGTGTCCTTCCTTGGATCAATAAATCTAATCCCATTAAGTCATCTTCCATTCATGTTTCAGACTCATAACATAATTGGCTGCTTACACTGCACCTCACATCTCTACGCAAACAGCTTCCTAGCCTAGACCACTAATGACTGGTCATTTTTAATTTTGCTCCTCCTTGCTAGCAGCAGAGGCAGTGGTTTGCTGTTTGGCAATATTCTTCGAGAAAATTTGCATGGTAACTGTTTAATTGAAAACGCATCAAAGATGCGATCAAAGGTAAACAAATCAAAGGGGTTTTCGTTTTGCAAAATAGCTTTTAAACAGCGCAATTTTTATGATCAGTGTGACATGATAATCCAATTCATCAGTAATGAAGTTAGCACTTGCTGCACACTACAGAAATCTGCCAGTTTTCAGCATTTTGTTTCTATCTCCTGACAATGCAGGGCCGTAACCTGATCCCATCAGCGTCTGGTGGGGCCAGGCTGAACTACACCGTGCTGATCGGGGACACGCCCTGCTCCCTCACAGTGTCCGACACACAGTTACTCTGCGAGCCACCCAACCTCACCGGCCAGCACAAAGTCCTGGTCAGTCTAATCTAACGAGTCTCTCTATGTCTGTCATCAAGTCTCATTGGCTGTGGCTTGCTCGGATGTGGGTCACTTTGTGTGGGTCAGTGCTCATTTGCGTCGTTGGTGTGTTTTGTGGGTCAGCGACAGGCTTTGTCTCTGTCATTGTGTGTCATTCATGGTCGGCTATCTAGCCAATTACAACAGCACTTTGCTATGCAGCATTATTGACAGGCACACTTGCACAAATTGGGAAAGGAGCTGGAAAAAACAACAAAACACATCTCTGAAAAGTAATTCAAAGATTAAAAGGCCAAATACATTGTATTGTTAGTCTCAAACTATAGCATCTTCAAGTTGTACTAGTATATGAATTTTTTGAAATTATACTATGAGGATTTGGCATTAGGAAAATGTTGGTTCAGACATTATTCTGCTTCACGGAAGCATGAACACTATTGATTAGGATCAATATCCCACACTATAATGGCTTTGGTAGCTCAGGTCAGAATCCAATAATTACATGTTCCTTGCCAGCTTTCAAAACAATTTTCACCTGATTGTTTTCAAATCAATATGTTTCAGACAAACTTTCAGAGATTATTGACTTCCAATTACATCTGATTTATATGGTTGTGATAGCTGGGGTTTAAGGTAATTTTTGTCAGTGATTTTTCTATTGTCTTCTAACAATGACTTTGTCTAGGTCCAAGTGGGAGGACTCCACATCTCTCCGGGAGAAGTCCACATCCGCTCCGACAGCCTCCTCACGCTACCGGCCATCATGAGCATCACGGCCGGGGGAGGGCTGCTTCTCGTGGTGGTGATCATCGTCCTGCTCGCCTATAGACGAAAGTCGCACGAGAACGACCTCACTCTGAAGCGCCTGCAGCTGCAGATGGATAATCTAGAGTCTCGTGTGGCCCTGGAGTGCAAGGAGGGTAAGGAATTCAATAGTGGATCCCATCAACACTATCCGTTTATGCAGGATGAGGCAGGGTCAAACAGATATGCTAACTACGACTCCACCGTGTTGCCCCATCATATAAACCTGTTACCCATGCCTATACAGAAGAATACATCGGTAGTGTAGTGGTTCACATAGATGACTCGTGTGGAATCAGTTGCCAATGCTCTCCTCAAATTCAGCCTGGGATAGACTGTCAATCAGCTCAGGTTACGATCCTCCTTTTGCCCTATGCTGGTTTAAAGCTCAAGACCCTGCTAGGACCCTCAACAGAAGCAATAGAAAATGGATGGATGTCTAGGCAGAGATATTGAATTATTTTCATGAGATATAACTAAAAGCTGAATGCATTTCTGTCCTTTGTGAAGCCTTCGCTGAGCTGCAGACAGACATCAACGAGTTAACGAGTGACCTGGACCGCGCTGGCATACCTTACCTGGACTACCGCACTTACGCAATGAGGGTTCTCTTTCCTGGCATCGACGACCACCCAGTGCTCAGAGAACTGGAGGTGAGAGAAGGGCTACAATACCTGAGGGAGGAGATTGGTTTTGTATCCTTGGCTGTCAAAGCGCTGTCAAACAAAGCAGCGTGAGCAAATGCTAGCTGGAGCTCAGTGGTATGACTTGGGTTGGTTTCATGTTGCAGCAGCTGGTGGGAGTTTGCAGCCTCACTGACTCTCGGCAGTGCAGTCAGGACATTCGCTGCGACTGCCAGTTCATCTTATCGCTCAAAACATTTTAAAAGGTTTTATGGTAATTTGAAAGAAGAGCTTGATACACAGTATTTTCACTGTAATGTCCTGTTTGTTCATTTCCATGGCTGTTCTTGGAAGAAGTGAGTTTATTTTAAATAACACGTCATTTACCATAATGAGTAGTACCCGCTTTGTTTTTTTTAATACAGTATACTTTACCAATAATTTAAGGTGTTAGTGAGAGAATATCTAACCCTCCTGGTACATCACGTAATCCCAGAAGAGTGCACCACTGTGATTTAGCCGGCAAGATAAGAAAATCGGTGGAAGTCAAAGAAGCAGCAGCTTATGTCATGGGAAAGTGGTACAAAAAGTATAAATTAACAAGCAATTTTCAGCTCTTGGAAAAATTTGAAGGCCTACGCAAGATTTGGTGTTGAGCATGTAAGGGAGCGTACTGATGTCACACAGCATGGGTGAACACAGCATGGCCGAACAGTGCGTGTAACATGGCTAGTTAAACAGTGGACTACCAAAAAAGTCATTCATTAGCCGTCCTCCTCCTCCTGAGAACTAAAACCACTAAGGTTGTCTTCTTCAGCATCACAATTGAACAGCCTCATAGTGCCTTCGTCACACACTTTGTCAGTCTCTCTCTCTTTCGTTGTCGCTCTCAGAGTCACTTTTGTCATGATAACATGATTGCTAAATTGGCCATTTAGCTTGAGCTGTCTTCTTCGTCACAATGTAGTTCAGCCTTTTGAAACCCGTTGTTGGTCCGAACAGCCCAAACAAAAGCTGCAGTAATTCTACACTTCTACAATCAAGCTTATTTAAGATGTGCCAGATCAAAACACGATGGCTGCATAAGACTTCAAGACGTGATAGTAGCTTCTACTCACTACTTCCTGAAGGTGCTCTCTAAGCATCATGGGAAATGTAGTTTTAGCCACAAATTAGCTGCATAGCTGTACAAGCCGCAGGGTTCAATGCATGACAAAACATGACATCGTCTTATACACCGGAAATTTACTGTAGATGACCACACTATTACCAAGTTGTCTGTTTCTGCATTGGGGTCAAGCGGTGCAGTCACCGACCAGATCCGGAGCAATAGTCAAAATGGCTTTATAAGTGTGGCAGCTGGCACTCACTTTGTAATGCTGTTAACGACGACCTACAGGAAAGGGGTGGAAAAGAATCACTCAGCATGTCAAACGAGTCAGAAGGACATAATGATGATTGTTGAGCCTTGGAGGAGGCATAGTAAGATAGCCAGACAGTACATAATAATATGCTGTAACTCCTTAATCCTAAATACTTTTATGGAATGCAAAATATCAGTTTTGTGGCAAAATACAGTGCATAGCACAACATAGCCTTTCAGTTCACATCACATCGCAATGACAAGTTAGACTGCAAACAAGTCTCTATTTCAGCTGATGACTAACCACCATTCTTACATGATCATGCAATCTGTTCTTTCTCCTTAAAGAGAAAGCTTCCTGGTCAAACACTCGTTACCACAATCGTGTCCTTTTATCTAACAAGTGTGATGGGATGATGTGTGCAGGTGCCGGGAAGCGGACAGGCAGGCGTGGAGAAAGCCTTGAAGCAGTTTGCACAGCTGGTGAACAACAAAGTGTTCCTCCTGACGTTCATCCGCACACTGGAGTTGCAGCGCTCATTCTCGATGCGAGACCGCGGCTATGTGGCCTCGCTCATCATGACGGCTCTGCAGGGGCGGCTGGAGTACGCCACAGACATCCTCAAGCACCTGCTCTCGGACCTGATAGAACGCAATCTGGAGAGCAAGAATCACCCCAAACTGCTCCTACGAAGGTAAACCGCTGTACTCTACCGAGGGAAACATGCCTTAGCAATACGAAAAAGAGTGTGAATTTCTGCATTCAACTTTGTCTCCTTCAAATGCAATTAAAATAGAAGAGATAAATAACAAAAAGGAAAGTTAGTGGTTTAATATCCAAGATCTAGCCGTGATGCTGACTTTAGTTTATCCACTTTTTACATATACTGTACACTGTAACTCTGAACTTGTCCAATGTACAGTAATAGATGTCATATGTCACATAACAACATAACATTAATGAGTGGGACAGGAGGACACAAACCTTTGCTACACTAGGTAAAACAAAATGATCAAACTTTCAGCTCCTACATCTGTAGCTGACTGACGGATAGTTGGAAGAGCTCTAGGCTTTATTTTAAGATGTGTAGTGAAGCTTCTTTCTTACAAAACTGTTCTCGATGGAGTGGTGGGCATATACACGGGATGGACTCATCTCGCTATGGTACGCATCAGGTCGATGAGGAAGGTTTTTCCTTCATGATGTCATGAAAACCACAACTTCAAAGGCAAGCATTTGCGGAAGAAGATCGAATTTTCTCACATTTGGCGCTCATAAACAGGCTCAATGGACAAGAGTTTGCCTTTGCCAAATAAATGAATCATTGACCTCATGAATGAGATTTTTGTCAATTTTTTGTCAATTTTAAAGATGTGATTTTGATGTAGAATAGTCTAACCTGAGCCATGGTTGGATTCAAAGCTGCCTCGATCCAGTCAGCACTGCTTATCTTCCAGCATAGATAATTCATCATGCATTGTTCTTCCAGTCCAGGCACTGTGTCCGTGCACATCTGATGGATGAGTAACTAGGTCAGTTTCAGGCAGGCTCGCCTCTTTACAGCGGTGTCAAACCGCCATTCTGAACCTGAAACGCGGGGCGCCTGAGCAGACAGGTGAAAGACAGTGATGGTTAGAGTGACGGAAAGACGAGTAAGGTCAGACTGGAACAGGATGAAAACCTAATGGAGAAGCGCAAGTACAGAGGCGCCAGAGTCCTTGTCAGCCTCGCTTATCTTCTGTGTGCCACTCATGAAATATTCGTCCGTTTTTTCCACTGGAACCTTTTCTCTCGCCTCTTTGGCTATCTCAAGATTGTTTTCCCAGCACCAGCGAGGCCGGCCTGCTGAAAGCTTAATGACTCGTTCTTCACCACAGGGTTCCATCAACCTGAAGACATGCTCATTAAACAGGAATAAACACGGCGTGTGGAGACATCTGGACACATGTTCAAGCAGCTGAGTGGCGACACATAACCGCCACTCCTGCACAACGATGGCACTGCGCACAAATAAAAAATGCTAGGCACTCTCGCTCTTCTGAGCAATCCTGACAGGATGCATGTTGTGTCTTTAGGCTCTTCTTCTTGAATTATAAAATAATAAATCGGGGGCACACAAGTTCTCCACTGGATGTGTTCCGCTAACAAATGACTCTCTCTTCTCTCGTCTTGCAGAACAGAGTCAGTGGCGGAGAAGATGCTGACAAACTGGTTTGCCTTCTTGCTCCACAAATTTCTCAAGGTAAAAAACTCAAAACATGTTCACAACCAAGCAGCACAGGTCCTTTTTTATCCAATTTTTGGATTTCCATCATCAAAACTGCAACCAGAAAAGTGGAGCCATACATGAGCACTTTTTGCAATAATTCATTACGTAGATGGAGGTGGAGTCAGATGCTAGAACACTAAGAATTGTGACCAACAGGATTGAAAAGAAGACAAAACCTGACACTTTAAGAGGATTAAAATACATTTGTGTTTCTTGTTTACAAACATCAGCAGGAATGGAAAAATTGGGGGTTAGCATGCGTCATGCTGCTATGCTGTCAAACTCCATAATCGTGTGAAAAAATGAGGACACCCCATGGCGTAACTCTTCTTCTCCTGAACCGCTGCACACAAAAGTGTGAAAATCTGTCAAAACATGCACCCCTACTGTTTTTCCTCTGCTATTAGTTCTCTGACAAATACAACACAATGTGGCACTGTTATTAAACCCCAAAATTTTATAATAATAAGCTGGAGTGACTTGAAAGTCAGTGGTCTGTACAAACCACCCACTGCAGCTTTAGGGTATTTAGACGTACACACCGTTAGGAGACTGACAAGCACATATCTGTAAATTTCAGCAAGATTGGTGGTAAAACAAGGCCATCCAATAAACTGGTCATACTGTAAGTCACTGAACAATGTCCAATGACTATAAAACCTGTATATCTGTATTACATGTAAAGAGGAGAAGCGGTATAGATAATGGATGGATGGATGTATGAAAACATGTCTTCCGAAGCATTTTGACCACAACACATAGGGGGCGGCAGAAACATAATGTACAGTCATGTGAAAAAATGTTATCGCCATTGAGTGGCCTTATTTGAAATGTCTGTAAGTGACAAATCCGCTTGTGGTTTACTCAAACGTCTCAAACGTATGAACATGAAAATGATTGTACTGTAAGATTGCAGTGTTCTGTTGTGCCAACCACTAAGATAGGAGAGGGGCTACCTTTTGTGTCACAGTCCTGCAACTCATCCATCCGCTGTATTACGTTTGGTGTCTTTCTCTCTGTGGAGAGCCTTATCGTCTCACATCATCTCTTTCCTTCTCTCCACTTCTTCTATCTGCCTCTCTCTCACACACCTTTTCCCTCTAATCCCTGCATGGGCTCCCTTCCAAAACAAAGGAGTGCGCTGGCGAGCCCCTCTTCATGCTGTTCTGTGCCATCAAACAGCAAATGGAGAAGGGACCCATAGATGCCATCACTGGCGAGGCGCGCTATTCCCTCAGCGAGGACAAACTTATCCGGCAGCAGACTGAATACAAGACACTGGTGAGTCACAAAGACCCGAATGAGGGAATAAATACATTTTAAAAAATGCAACAGATTGACTGTATTCATATTTCCCTGCTTTCTGAGCAAAGCCTTCAGCAGGAAGAAGTTGAATGATCAGTCGGGTGCAATGAGTGGACAACACATGCAGACATGCATCTCGCATCCCGTGGTGTGTCTTGCGAAAAGGATGCTTTAATAGACCTTGCGCAATATTGGATATGAATCTTTACACTCAGGCACATGTAATGCAGTAATGTAAATGCCAATCGTTTTTGCATAACAACGATTTTTCACTCTGGCAAGAGAATGTGACCGTCGTCCATTGGGATGTTTTATGATGCTAACGTCTTTAGATGAGATTTGATGCAAATTTGCTTTCTTTTGCCTTTGGTTGACGGTGATGAGGAGAAACAAGAGAGGGTGGGGGGGAGCGCTTGTTTTGTTTGAAAGGGTCATGTCACTCAAAGAGAGAAGCGGAGAGAGTAAACAAAACAAATTGGCATTTAGCGGATTCCAAAAATAGAATATAAAGCACCATTTAATAGAGGCCATAATTCACTTACAGTTTTACAGGTGGACTACATGAACCGATCTTTTGCAATTTCCATGGCATGTACCAAAAAGATGAGCTATCATGTCACTATGGTGATCATGGTTTTATTTGTTTCGCATATGCCTAAGAAAATACAATACATTTAAATAAAACACTAAACATAAGTGAATAAATATAAACAGGAGTAAATAGCTGACAGAGCATTGTATAATTATAATAAATGCAGGATATTGATTAAGCAATAAAAAATATATAATAAATTAATGACATAAATTGCTTGATATTGTTGATATTGGCATACGTGCTACCGCTGTTAAAATGAATAAATTATTTATCGTCAGATTTAATATTGCTGTTGTATTATTCCTGAGTGTGGTGAAAATTTCCAAATATGCCAACCGAAAGATGGTCTTTATTTAAAGTATGAATTATTGGGGGGAAAAGCAGACTTTTAACACAAATGTGATCCAGCTGTAGTACAAAAGCTTCTTCTACCATACACAGTAACCAATATTAATTCTGATTATGTGCACACTCCTTGTTAGCACCAGCAGAATGTTTTAGGGGTTGGTCTATAACAGCCTGGCCAATCAGAGCAGGTCATTAGTGCTTCAAAAAGTAAAGCTCCTCAAGGTCTGCCTTCCCAGGACAGAGTTCATCAGCTATGCAAGGCAAATTTACTTTCAAGGCACGTTTCATACCAGCAGTATCCTCACATGCTACACAGTAACAAAAAAAAAAAAAACAACAAAAAAAGCAAGCAGAAAGATATTGCAGGAATATAACAAAAGCCGACGAACATAATAAAAGTGACAAAAAGAAAGTGCTGCTGCGTTTTTTACTGGTGGTTTGCTGCCAAGGTTAGGGAGAGCTTTGTCTGACATTTCAACAAGAATCAAAATATACATACAATACAGACAGTCATGTCTCGGCGCGCTTTGCTCAAGAAAGTAATATAATTTTACAAAGTGAGGTCTGGGTTTGAATATCTGAGCGCACATAATGCCATACAAAGTGGATGAAATCATTACAAAAAAATGAGTCATCAGTGGCCAGGAGTTCTGGCAGTCTGCTCAATAATTCAGTAACGTTTTAGCTATGTTGAGGCGCTCTGAAGGGTAGCTTAATAACTGGCTGCCTCTTCCACCACTGGACCGTCAGTATAACTTCTCCCCAAGGCTTAAAGTTTCATCCGGCGACAGGATGACACCTCTGTGATCGCAGTGTCAGGCAGTAGGAGAGTGTCTCATTACTTGTTTAAAGCCCCTGCCAAAGCTGCACAGTCGCATCCTGAAGGTGTGAAATTACATTTCGGCCTGAGATCCTCTCCAGCGGGATAGTCTGGAGAGAAGCAGCTAATGAAAAGGACTTAGCTGGCAAGTAACACCCTCCTCCTCTCCTGTCTGTCCCCTGCACGGCCAAGACGCTGAGCTGCGTGAACCCGGACAATGAGAACAGCCCGGAGATCGCCGTCAAGGTGCTCAACTGCGACACCATCACACAGGTGAAGGAAAAGATACTGGATGCGGTGTACAAGAACATGCCCTGCTCTCAGCGGCCGCGAGCTGCTGACATGGACTTAGGTGAGGCTGCTGTCATTTCAATAGCACTGTGCAGAATTCGAGGCATCACACTGGCCAAACGTGCTGTGCTTTAGGTGGGACGTGGGCCCAAGCGCACTACGATTAAGTAAATATGATAAAAAACTAAATAGTAGGATACATACAGTTTGACTGTATTGACTGCACAAAAAATTGAAAACCGACATCAACAAAACTTTGGAGATGAGTGGTGCATGGGCCAAGAAAGAAGCCATTACATTTTGGTGACAATCTGGACAAAGGTGCGGACAGTTTTGAGTCACTTTGGCATACGTGTTAAACTCAGACCCGCAGCAATTTCATCTGGCCTGCGGAACTGTTTGGAAATACCATCGAGTTGGCCCGCATCGTGGACCTCAAAAATAAAAGTGCTTGCAACAGTCTGTGTTACCAAGTTAGTTATCCGGTATCAACTACTCCTCTGCCGTTAAAAGTGGCCACAGTATTTTATATAGCACGTATTAAACAACTTTACTCCTCTTCTCTGAATGCTACCAAAGGTAACAATAATTTAACTGTACACGACTAAAAGCGACATCACTTTAAATATTACACCCTGTCTGTACAAAGTAACACTTTAAAGAGGCATAAGACATTCAACAGCGATCATACTAACTACAGCAAAGCATGCTGGGAAACCGTCCATTCCACAGCTGCAAACTCTTCCGATTTACACATCGTGCGGATTGTGATGTTTTTGTGTTGATATAAATACTGTAGCTTTTGCCCTGACGTTGAGAGAATGACGAGGAGGTGGTCGGTCGATCAACAATCACTTTATTCCAGTGGTTCTCAATTATTTTCTGTCATGCACCCCCCAGGGGACAGAAATGTTTTCACGCCACCCCCCTCACCCCATTTGATATTGACAAACTGAGATCTATTTATTTATCTGTACTGTGCAGACTGAACTTGAAAGTGAAACCAGGAAAATGCAACAAAATGGAGAGCTGTGAAGCATCAAAAGTCAAATTGCATTTTGAGTACAATAAATTTGTACATGTTGGCAGGTCTGCAGTAACAATGACAGTGCCCCCTGCCTCTCTTGCCCCCATGACAGTTCGCCGCGGCTCCCGCCCCATTATTTGAGAAGCACTACTTTATTGAAACATACAACCGTGCCAAAACAACCACAGTCATATATCAAAAAAGCAATAACAGAAAGCATAAACTGCCATAATGCACAAGAAAAAAAAGTGAAAAGGCGGAGGTACAAGTCCACGGGTAGCAGAAAGCAAACACTACACTTGCGATGTGACATGTTCACTATTGATTTTATCTCCCTCTAGAGTGGCGGCAGGGTAGGACGGCTCGTGTGGTCCTTCAGGATGAAGACATCACCACAAAGATCGAGGGCGACTGGAAGAGGCTCAACACGCTGCTGCACTACCAGGTGGGCAAGAAATGATTCACAGTGTTTTCTTTTGCTTGATTAGTTTGCTAACTCTGACAGCTACATGCCCTGAATCTTTTTACAACCCTTTTTAATTAGCTGCTCAAGGGCATCACAGTGGATACATACAGCTCATTACGAAGGACGGGGCATTATTCACTCTTATTCATTGCTGCTACCTCACCCCTGTCAACATACTGTATTTTCTTCCACACAGTTGCAAAAACATGCACACATTGCCTATTTGTTTCATATTCTATGTGTTGGTCGGCAGCCTTGGATGAGGCTTTATATTTCTTTGTTGGTTAAACATTGGGTGTTGACTGGCGAGTTTGAGCCAAGTGAATGCCTGGAGTCATACGAGTTCAACAACAACAAAGAAGAAAGACAAAGAAGGATGCATTTGCTGCTCTGACAGGAGGAAATTACCTCCCCTCATCTGGCAAAAGCACAATTTTGCTCTTTCAATTTTAATCTACCAGGTGTGGAAGCAGTCATTATGTGAGAAGTGGGATTTATATTTTTCCTTCTTATATTTATTGATGCATTTGCGAACTCTGTGCATGTTTACAAATGAGATGAATGCCATCCACTGAACACGACCACAGCATACCAACACTGGCAAGTTGTATACTGTGCCTGCATAGACTAAACAGTTATGTTGTTCTTTATATGAGCAAACGGCTGAACAATTTAACTCAAATCAACTACCCACATACACAAATAAGTCAAACCGTACCTTTGACCTTCCAGGTGACCGATCGCTGCGTGGTGGCTTTGGTTCCAAAACAGATGTCATCTTTCAACATTCCTTCCTCAGCCAGCTTCCCAAGGAGCATCAGCAGATACGGTGAGTACTGGAAACTCACAGAAATAAACTGTGATTTATTTTTAACAGCAACAAAGTATAATTTATAGTCACCACAGAGTCATAGTTGCAGATCATTTTTATGTAAACTTTTGTCAGTCAAAATGGAATACAGTATGTCATCCATGGCAAGCGAAAATACGGGTTTGTTTTAAAAAAAAAAAAAAAAGGGGGTGTAAACAAGAAGAGAAACACAATAGTCTTGAGTCAACAAAAGGCCAATCCAGCAGACCAACTTCCAGCTGTCAACCTGACATTTGATCCTCTAGGTGTGGACATGTCCTTCCGCTCCACACCCACCAGCCCCGACAGCCCCCATTCCCGCGTGCCCATGCTGACCCCTGACCTGGAGAGCGGGGTCAAAGTTTGGCACTTGGTCAAGAACCATGACCACGGTGACCAGAAGGAGGGTGAGCGAGGCAGCAAGATGGTGTCTGAGATTTACTTGACCAGGCTTTTGGCCACAAAGGTAGGTTTTTACAATAGTGCAGCAGAATTTGTGATGATATAAACGATAGCATAAATAGATGTTCAAAAGACGACCACAATATGTGTGCCTGCATTACACATCTACTATCTGTTTTTTTCAGGGCACGCTGCAGAAGTTTGTGGACGACCTGTTTGAGACTCTGTTCAGTACCGTGTGTCGAGGCACCGCCCTGCCACTAGCCATCAAATATATGTTTGATTTCCTGGACGAGCAGGCCGACAGACACGGCATCCACGACACAGACGTTCGCCACACCTGGAAGAGCAACTGGTGAGAGGAGAGGTTGCTTTAATTGACTTTATGCGGAAAACTTCAGTCAAAATCGAAGCAAGGCTGCATTTGAAGGTCCTTCATAAAAACATTGCTAAAAGTAAAAATCAGCAAAGTCTCAACGTGAGAGCAACTCTTTCTTACAGCTCTCGTCTTTTTAGCATGACAAGAGAAAAAGACCTTATTGTCTTGCTCACACTGCCTCTCATAAATATAAATATTTACATTTGAATAATCTCCACAAAGCTTATAGTCATACAAGACTGAATTTTAAAACAGTTCTCCGCTTTAACAGCTTTGCTGTTACATTATTCTGCTCTGTTGCTTTACCTAAATATCAATCAAAATAATCATTTTCTCATTATAGCCTTCCCCTACGCTTCTGGGTGAACGTGATCAAAAATCCTCAGTTCGTCTTCGACATCCACAAGAGCAGCATCACGGATGCTTGCCTGTCAGTAGTGGCCCAAACCTTCATGGACTCGTGCTCCACGTCAGAACACCGTCTGGGCAAAGACTCGCCGTCCACCAAGCTACTTTACGCCAAGGACATCCCGCATTACAAAAGCTGGGTAGAAAGGTATGCTTTTATCCAATTGGTGCAGCATTTCCCAATGTAAATCAGACGCAAATGCCACGTAGTTGTACTGCAGATTTGCAATACACTGACAGTGTTTGCGTCGGCTCTCAGGTACTACGCAGACATCAACCGCCTGCCTGCCATCAGTGATCAGGACATGAATGCCTATCTGGCTGAGCAGGCACGCCTCCACTCCAATGAATTCAACGCGCTCAGTGCCCTCCACGAGATCTACACCTACGTCAGCAAATACAGCCAGGAGGTGAGGGCATGTGTACAGCAGAGACTGGAAAATGTGATCAACTCACTCATATTCATAGAGGCGCGAGTGTTTCAAGCAAGTTTTCACCCTGACCTTTAAAGCACACATGTAGGAGGAAAGACGCTATAAAATAGTGAAAGGAATTGGCTACTCGAAGTGGGTGACGATACAATATTATAATAATATTGTGACATTGATTTAACAATACAGCAAAAAATGTATTCTGTCCATAACTACCGTAATTTCCGGACTAACAGAGCGCAGTGGTATTTAAGCCGCACCCACTAAATTCATAGAAGATTTGTACATATATAGGCCGTACCTGTCTATAAGCCACAGGTGTTCACGTCATGACATGGGAAAAGTAGTACACAGAGAGATGTTACACTGAAAGAACTTTTAATTCAATAAATGCTTTTTTCCCCAAACAGTGCTTGTAATGCGGCTAGTTAAACAGTAACGTACCGGAAAAAGTCATTTATCGCTGTCCTCGTCCTGCTCCTGGGAATTAAAACCACTAAAGTCATTCTCTTCAAGTGTTGGAACCGAACAGCCCCACAGTTCCGTCGGCACACACGCTGCCAGTCTCTCTCCTTCCTTGATTATTGCCACCAGCGTCACCCTCGCCCCGGCGCAAATCAGCCCCCGAGCCCGTGCTGTCCTCTCCAGCACGCCCCCCGAAACCCACCAACGACAGTGAACCTGCCAACACCACTTCATGCTGCCAACATCCACCAGCAGACGTGAGCAAAAGCTGCTAGACCAATCGCCTTCAACCTCAAAGTCAAGTCACAAGCACCTTTCCACGCGTTCTTCAGAAATAGTGATGTGTGGATCGATACTGCTGATACCAGATCTTTAGGCTCTAAAATCAATTCTCAAATCAAAAACATTGATACTTCATTTGAGGTAATCCATATCATTAATAGGAACACAGCGGAAACTAACTAAATTATTGAGATCTTGTCTAGATGTTATGCAGTTGTTTAAATTCAATGAATAAATAATGTGGCTTGTACACCAGAAATTACGGTATATATGCGGACCGGCTAAGTTTAAGTCTAGGTTTCCCTCAGCTTTTAATGTAAGATCATAGTAATGCTGCGCTTCCGCAAAACTTATGATATGGAAAGTATTTGGCTGCATATTTTGCTGTTCAGCATAAGTCATTGTTTAATGGCACTGTATATTTAACCGAGCTGGGTGCCTCAGTCAGAATGAGAATACTTTACTTGGTAGCGGATCGTGGAAAATGTTCAGAAGCTGATCAGACTTACAACTCCCACATCTGTGGCTGACTAGAACTTCAGGCTATATTTTAAGATGTGTAGCAAAGCCTGTCTTTGTACACAGCTGTCCTCCGTCAAGTGGTGGGCATACTGTATACACGCAGCAGTCCTATCTAGCGAGGGGTGAATCGTGTCCTTCATGAAAAGTCACAACTTCAAAAGCAAGCATTTGAGTGTCTCTTCTCTGTAATGTGGAGCAAACAAGTGATGCAGTGATTGGTTTTTTTGTTTGGTACTCATGAACAGGACCTAGGGACACATGACTATAAGGACATAATTAAAAACTGACTTTTGAATAACAGGGGATCTTTCAGATTCAGATCAGAGTCATTCTACCAAAACGATTCATAGTCAATCATCAGCTCAAAATATCAGTGCAGTGATTCCCAACCAGGGGTACGTGTACCCCTAGTGGTACACAAGCAAATTGCAGAGAATAGATGGAAACATTGAATTTCCAAGATGACAAGTAAATATTCTGATTCATTTCATATTAAGTCAGACAATATAATGGAACGTGTGTACTACAACTAGTTTCTACAGGGAGACAATAACCCGTGGCACAGCTGCAGTTGCAGTTGTGTTACATTTTACTTTTGGAAAATTATAAACACGTATAAGTGAGGAGGTAATCATGGCATGACAAAAAGGTGTTGGGGTACACAAGACAAGAAAGGTTGGGAAACACAGAAGGGTGTCAGCAGGGGGTTTATTAAAACCAAAATTATGACAATGCTTGATGACAATAATTACATTTTTTCAAATTGTTTTTAATGTTTTTGTTGTAGTTACTTAGTTACTGTAGTTAGACCCATCGATCCTCCAGGCGCATAGGCCACCGACAGCAGTCCGCTAGCGTGCTCTGTCCTGGGCTGCTCTCTTCAGGTCTTTCCCATAATCTTGATGACAGCATCAAGGTCTCGTCGCCAGGTGTTTCTTGGCCTTCCTCTCTTTCGCTTCCTTCCCTTGAGGGTTCCAGTTGAGTGCTTGCCTTGTGGTGTTACTGGCAGGCTTCCTCAGGGTGTGCCCAATCTATCCCCATCTTCTGCACCGGATCTGATCCTCGGCTGGCAGCTGGTTGGTGTGCTGCCACAGGTCTGCGTTGCTGATGGTGTCGGGCCAGCGTATCTGGAGGATCCTTCTCAGGCAGCTGTTGATGAACATTTGCACTTTCCTGATGGTGGTCTTCATTGTCCTCCTTGTCTCTGCTCCATAGAGCAGGACTGACTTGACGTTAGAGTTGAACAGCCGGATCTTTGTGTGCGTTGACACCAGCTTGGAGCTTTGTTTTAGAGACTCATAATATACAGTAGACACACCTTCTCATTAAATGCATTTTCCTTATTTTCATGACTACAGTGTTCCCTCGTTTGTTGCGGGGGATAGGTTCCCAGAATAGCCCGCAATAAGTGAAATACTCGAAGTAGCCAACTTAATTTTTTTAAACAATTATTAATATATAATAATGTATGTTTTAAGGCTGTAAAACCCCTCACCAAATTATGAAGTCACTCATGCGTATTTTTCTCCTGTGACTGTGCCTTTTCATCCTAGCACCGTTCCGCTGTACTGTAGCATTTTTGTACCCTCATTAAAACATACTTCTGCAGTCCTTCGAACCAATGATTCATTTACAAGCTAGCACGCAAGCTAGCAATGACACAGGAGACATGCATGGCGGCACAAAGGAGATTGATTGACAATGGTCTACAGCCAATCAGGACGCAGAAAAATGGGCGGTGCAGACTGACGAGCGAGGGAAGAGAGACACTCAACTTACCACAATGCAATTGTTCTTAAAAGGCCAGGCCTGTAACAGCTTTTGTACACTGTAAAAAACACACAAAAAAGCACCAAAAAAAATCAGCAAAAAAGCAAATCCGCAAAAGGTGAACTGCAATAGAGCGAGGGAATGCTGTATTTACATTGTAGATTCTCAAAACTATGAATGAACACATTTACAATTATGTAAATTATGTAAAAGGTGTGAAATAACTAAATATGTTCTTATGTTTTAGACATGTTATGTCTTGCAAATCATTGGTGTTCTCTCAATGAGCTTCATGAGTTAGTCACCTGAAATGTTTTACACTTCACATCGGTGCCTTGTCAGGGTTACTTAGTGGAATTTCTTGCCTTATTCATGGGGTTGGGACCATGGCGTTGTATTGTGTGTGTGTGTCTAAACCTTTGGCCTGTATTGTAGGTTATATCGTGTATATACTGTAAATGTTTGTGGTGTACATCTATATGAGCAGGGTCCAATGGTTGGCGCTATGATGCCTCCCACAGCTGGACTAGCCAGACACCAGAGTGGCTGCAAGCGTATGTGCTCTCTGATAAGAGTTGGAAAACAAAAATAAACAAAAGCTAAAAACAACACAGAACTCAAGTGGTAAAAGTGATAACACTGAAAATACATACACAAATAACCCTCATGCATACAGTACACCAATCTGGGATGTTATCCATGATGAAATAAGTGCTGGCGTGACTATGTGACTGGCTAAGGAATGCTAATCTCTTGGTTTCAGTTTGTGAGCATTCTAAGTGTGCGTGTTTTTGTGTGTGTGTTAGATCACGGAGGCGCTGGAGCAGGACGAACAGGCCCAGAAGCAGAAGTTGGCATATAAAGTGGAGCAGATCATCTCAGCCATGTGTGCCGAGAGCTGAAACACACGCACCAACATACATCCGCGTGCGTGCACACACACACACACACACACACACACACACACACACACACACACATATACTGTACACGCAGATACACGATTCAAGCATACGCTGGGGTGAGGAGGAGGAAAAGGAAGAGGTGCGCACAGCATGGGCACTAGATGTGCACATGCATCATGTTTATGCCTGCACACAAACACAGAGACTAATGTATGCAGGGATGCTGCAAATGTTATGGACCTAGTACAAATAACAACGTGCATATGATAACCTGCAAAAACAAAGAAATATCTCACACACACACACACACAAACAGCCAATCGTCCCAAAGCATGATGTTTGTATCCAATGTCATTGCATTGCTTAGCAACACACATCCATCTCCTAAAACTGCACCACCCCAGGTAGAAAGAAGATGAATTGGCCATCAAATGTGTTTCAGTGAGCTGTCTTGGCAGCCCGGACAGATGCTAAACTCATTTCTAAAAGTCCCTGGAAGAGTACAACACAGAGAGATGCCAATGTAATGCCACTGCGTATGTAGACTAATGATACTGTAGCTCTCATATGTACAAAATTAAGGTACTAGAGTATCGCTGGCTGGGCGTGATGCTGCCAATGTGAGCATTTAACTCTTAGGTAGGTTCATGCTACAGTAAAACTACTGTGTATTTAATCAAATGTGGATTCTCTCATCTCTGTCAAGGAATGGAAAACGTCAAATTGTTTACCAAGGATGTGCTCACACTTTTCACGTTTGGTTGGGTTGAAACAAACTATTAGTGCGATTTGTTTGATCAAGAGTGAACATTATTGTGCCAAGTGGACCGAAACCTCCCAAAGAGTTTTTGAGAGTAGTTTGACTCGGTCCAATTGAAATGTGAACACTCAAGACACAGACCAGTGTTGAAATGACAGCAGAAATATATAACAGTTAAGTCTGGGACTGTTGTCTTTGTGTGTGCAATGGAGGAACTCCTGGTGCTCTTCTATTTATATTTATTGTGAAGTTCTTCGTCAGATTTCACTGGTAAAAATGTCATCATATGAAGACCAATCCAACAAGCTTAAATCGTATGTTGTTTTGGTTTGGTCACACAGAAATGCTATCCATCTTCAAATCATTTTTATCGGGTGACTTTTGGTCCCACATGAAAGCCAGTGTGACCAACTAAGACTGTACCCACCTTA
Source organism: Dunckerocampus dactyliophorus (assembly GCF_027744805.1). Classification (NCBI taxonomy): domain Eukaryota; kingdom Metazoa; phylum Chordata; class Actinopteri; order Syngnathiformes; family Syngnathidae; genus Dunckerocampus; species Dunckerocampus dactyliophorus. Next base: position 14,618,223 of record NC_072826.1, read on the forward strand.
TTATCTGCTTTGGTCCAGACCGGAGAACCAAAGTGTGAACACAGCCTTATTCATTTATTCTTCTCCTTGGCTTTTTCCCCTTCTAACTTCTAACTCACTTCTAACTCATTTATATTATCCTCCCCTTTAAAAATATTATTAACAATCTACATCATCGTACTGAGACTTCACTTTGAAATAGGATATTTTGTGCAGTGCTAATCTATAGCGCACCAATTCTGCAATTCCAAGATAAGTGGAGAACAAATTGAACTGTAGGAGTAACTAATGATGCTATAAGCCTAACCGTGGATCCGATGAGTGTAACACCCCACCCCCAACCCCACCCCCCCACTGCTTGGCTTTCTCAGTCATTGTTTACACTGAGCGTCATACTTGAAATGCACCGCGCATGTGAGATGAGAACACCTGCTGCTCCCGTGAAGTAATTTGGAAAGATTAAGTCAGATAGTGGCGTGGCTGCTGAATTTGACCATTGAGTCCACTTTAAAAGGCAACCTGGACAATGCTGTTTGGGAACAAGCTGCAGAACTTCTAACGCTGGAGACGTCTGCAGTGCAGAGAGCTCCCGCACTATCTATAATGATGGATGCCACTTGCATTCGGATCATTAGCTGGTCCTTGTAAATTTGATGCGCCTCACTGCACTTTTCTCGCTGTCGCATCATCCCGCCCGCCTCCATCTTAAATTGTGTAATTCATGTCTTTTACTCGTACCAGACTGCTGGTGGTCTCTTTGCTGCTGTATTTATAAGAGTGCCATATCTCAATCATGATGAAACCTTCAGCGTGAGGCATCACGCTCCTTCGCAGGGTTTTAAGTTTTCTTCACAACTCACCAAACTGTGACAAAGACAGACGTCCCTTTGCGTGCTTGACGCCGTCTCACGCCTGTTCGTCGCTGTCCATGTGGAGGGCTTGTCATTTTTGCCAATCCAGGATCAGCGGCGTTGTCTGATGTGCACCCCCCATCAATTCATGTTAGAATGAAGAAAACAAAATCATGAAAAAAAAGGCCTACAGTTTAAATGTTGAAATATGTCAAAGGACCCATCTGTTTTACGTGTGCTTTGATAAGTTATAAATGTGTCGTGCAATAAACTGTCAGACGTGTTTTTTAAACTATATATTATTGTATAAATATTGTACATACAAAACACTCCTATTTTGCAAGCAAAAAAGTCACTTTTTACTGTTGTTATACATTAAATTGAACAGCTGATGGTACAAATTTTTGCCTGGTTTCTTTTGTGTTAATGGACGGTGATTACTTCTTTAAAGACAAGCCGACAAAGTTCTTCCAAAATGAAATATATCACAGTGAATTGCCTCTCGAATGTCGACTGGGCCTGTCTGTTTTGTGTTTTGAGAAGACTTTCGCTGTGCGGTCATTTTCAGGCCAATTTTAGCACTGATGAGCTCCCTATCTTATTATGTGAAAAGTTCACTGGCAGGATGACTCACTTGATAACTGGCCTTTCAATAGAAGGCTTTATGAAGTGAGATGACTACAGTCTTCTCAGGGCACTGAATCGATCGCAACTGGACTGTTCAGGTTGTCTTAGAAGACAACTGTCCCATCTGGTCTGAGCATGAACTGATGAAGCCTGCTCGGATGAGAGACGAAATGTCTTCTAAGACAACCTGAACAGTCAAGTTGTGCTCTTATGCAACGCTCTGAGAAGACAATGACCTGAATTAATGCCAAAATTAACGGACATGTTAAAGGAATTTTGCCCATCATCCACAATCTTCATGTGAGACACGAACACGTGTGTCTTTCTCTTTTCTGTGCATTTTAAAAGATACAAAAACAGATAAAAACAGACAGTTCATTACTGCCTGTATGCAAACCACTTATTCCGTCTATAAAGCCGTCTGAAAAAGCCTCCAAAAAGCACCAATAATGACCTATTTACATATAATGTGACGTGCATAAAACCAAGCTACAGTGACATTGTTATTATTATTATTATTGACATTGTTAATATGTGAACTATGTTACTGGCGCATTGACACTTAGCCAGAACACACTGGCTAGCTACTAGCCGGCTAGCGACTAGCTTCACCACAGACTCACCTGCAGCACGTCAGCGTCGCGCTCACCACGCCTTAGACCACTCCAAAAAAGGTAATGTTACATATTTGAGCTAACACCACTGCTGCTGAGTTTTTTTTCTGTGTTTGGAAAAGTTAATGCTAGGTGTAGGCGTTGGTTTCTATGTTGTACTGTATTTGAAATCAATGCGCCGAGGAAGGAAGTTCCGGTAATGCTTAAAAATGGCCAAAATACACAAAATACTGTAAGTGTTTCATGTTATGAATGTGCCTGTTACTACCTGGTCACAGCACGGATATAAAACTGTTGGAGGTTTTTTAATAGTGGTCTTTTTAGGCGGCATAGGTGGATCCCTTTACTTGCAGTAATGAGCTGTCTCTTTTTATCTGTTTTTATACGTTTAGCACGCACAGAAAAGAGAAAGACGTGTTCGTGTCTCACATAAGGATTGTGGATTCCAAAAAATTCCAATTTGCTTTGAAGAAACAGAGCATAATGTTATCGATTTATTTTTTAATTAGAAAATAAGAGATGAAAAATAAATCCATTAACACGAGGCACTTGAAGAAAAACACCATGAAAATCTATCCAACTACAGTGATGGGGAAACAATATGACTACAGAGGTTTCAATGCCAATCGTAGCTGTAGGTTGCTTAGAAGTGGTGACAAAATACATGAAAACGGCGACGCCGCTGCAAGTGACAGAAGTTAATTTAGGATCCAAGCAAATGTAACAACTTAAGGTACAGCAGTGTCACAACAGAGGAGCTAAGCTTGTGGAACAACAAAGAAATAAATATCCTGGAGAAAATGATTAAATCCCTTTGAATTGAGTAAAAAAGAGAGGCTACTTGTGATGAAAAGCCTCCTGGGGCGGTAAGAATGAATTTACTGTACTGTATGTACTGTGACAATATTTGGTGTGGCATGTGAGCGGCCTATAAGGACTCCTCAGCACTCGCGCTATAAGGAATTCATTATTTATGTTTATCTCTGGGGGCAAACAGAGTAGCAGTTGAGAGATGCTTGTGTGAGCATTCAGGACTCCCAACACTACCTGTCAGATGCAGGTGGGGGTAAGCGTCATGGTCTGGGTGTGCTGCATGGCAGTTTTCCAACATGACAAGGAGTACAAACACACCTCTAAGGTGACAAGTGCCTTGCTGAGGAAGTTGAAGGTGAAGGAGTGGCCAAATATGCCTTCAGACCGGAACCTAATTGAGCACCTGTGCGATATCCACAAGCGGAATAGAGGTGGGGGGGGTGAAGGTTTCGAACATCCATCACCTCCATCAATGATGTCATCATGGACGAGTGGAAGCTAACAATGGTGCTCTGTAAATATTGACACCAAGGACACGATTTGGACATGTCCAGTGTGAGGTGTACTCACTTGTTTTGCCAGCTATTTTCATAATAATGGCTGTGTTGACTCATTTTCAATGGACAGTAAAGCCACACTGAAAAAAATCTGAAGTAACATTTAAAGCTCAGTAACTTTTTCCACGTTGACAATCTAAGTAGACATGACAAGGGTCATTCCCATGTAAAATATACATCATTCTCAATAAGCTCTACTTGCTTTTTAAGAATGATTTAAAAACATCTTAAGTAACATTTACTAGCATATTGCTTTACCTCATAAAACTTCACTTAAAAATGTGTAGCTATTTTTACTTAGACTGTGCTTGCAAATTCTTTACATTTGTTCCAAGTAATCGTTACTTGCTTATTTAAAACGTCCTATAGGAATGTATTTGTTTATATAAGCCGTAATATCCAGTGTATTTTTCTTAAACTTTCAACCGAGCGGTGCAGCTAAGAGCTTTGACTAATCGTTTAAATACGATGCCGCTCGCAAGTCAGTAGCGCATTCTTTAGCAGAAGCCAGTCACAATTATAAGTGAGCTCTCAAAGAACTCAAAGAGGTCATTAGTCATAACAGTCTGACTCACTGTCATTTACAAAGAACGCTAAAAATAATCACACAGCAAATTAACACTCAAACAACAATAATAAATAATAATAATAATAAATAATATAGGCTACTTAGGATAAGCAACATACAAAATGGATGGAATATAGGCTACAAGACAAGCACCAAATACAAGTTTAAAATAAAAAAACAGGAAGCATTAGTCCCAGTAGAGCAGGTCATTAGCCAACAGGCAGCCTATGAGTGCCGAGCAGCCATGCCTGGCAAGCCACCAGAGGGAGCTCTTGAGTGCCTCTGACGTCACCATATGAACTCTTTTTTTAGTAGATTTTACTTGGTATTCTGAAAATGTGATCTACTGATCCTACTTACGTAAATGTTACTATAGTACCATTATTCAAATGTAGATTACAAAAGACAAAATACAACATTTACTACCTAATACTAAGGAAACATTAATATTACAAAGATTTTTTTTTAAATAAATACATTAACTACGGTTTTCTCACATGGTTTACATGTACAACTAAAGTAACACTTACTGTGACACAAAATATTTTTTTTCCAGTGTATACTCCTATGCAAGCTGTAGACTGACTACTCTAAGGTATATCCAAGTTTACCTTACAGTATTTTCCCTTAAAAAGATATTAAAATTAGGGATGGTTGATATTGGCAGAAAAATTTGATCTGTATTGGCTTTTTGTTCCTGATAATAATACACTATATGAGTGATGACGTGCTCCACACAGCAAGAAGCTTAAGCTCGCAAGCTCAGTATGTTCGTGGTCTGGAATTATTTTCAAGTTTTGCCTTTGGATTGTAATAATTCAATTTGATATTTAAACTCTTATCCACCCGTCCCCTGGTCCTCCACGCCAGCTGAATAAGAGAGGGTCCCGAACTCTCCCCTTTTCCGCCTTTTTATAATTGTTTTGCTCAGACCACTCTCCAAAGATAACTTTATCCTGGATTCTTTGATGTTGTGTGACGCCAGCAAGGTGATAGTCGCCGAGTTGTTGACACTTTTGTAGCATAAACATCACTTACTAAACATACTTCCCCGTCTATCTCAAGGCTTACCGACTTGTTTAGGTTTCCATATCTGGCTGCTGGTCCCGGCTGTCCTTCACTATGTGTTAGCACTCACTATTTGTTTAACATTTGACACACTTATAGTTGTTCATCTACTCAACTAATTATTTAATAAAGCATTATGTATATAAACTACTTGTACTTACTCACTCAGTTAATCATAAAAGTTATATTTATACTATATTTATAGTAAGACACTCAGTTAATAATTAAATCAATAAACATCAATGCAAACAGTTATTCTAATATTTACTTGTATATGTTGCTTAATAAAAATCACTCAGTAAATCAGTTTTTAGCCTACAATACCAACAGCTTACTGACTTTCTCCTCTCTAACAATGGCTTTGATACTTTCCAATCTGGCTTTAGGTCCCACCACAGTTCTAATCAAGGTGACAAATGAAAGCTGTCTGAACACGGATACAGGCAAAGTCTCACTTTTAGTTCTGCTGGACCTGAGCACTGCCTTTGACACAGTTGTCCATGTGATCTTATTACAGAGGTTAGAAAACTGGGTGGGAATCTCTGGTACTGCTCTAAACTGGTTCAAGTCCTATCTGGAGGCCAGGAAGTACTTTGTTGGCATTGGTAACTGTGTCTCAGAGGAAACGGCTATGACCTGTGAGGTTCCCGAGGGGTCTATCCTAAGACCCCTATTGTTCAATCTGTACATGATTCCTTTAGGCCGACTAATACAGAGCTGCAATGTGTCCTACCACAACTATGTAGATGACACTCAGATTTACGTGTCACTGATGGCCAGTGAACATGGTCTTGCAGATTTACTTTGTGACTGCATCAAACAGATCAGTGTGTGGATGCAAAACAGCTTTCTCCAGCTAAACTCAGACAAAACTGAAATCACGTTAGAAATCTAGTGGTAATAATGGACTCAGATCTGAACTTTAACAGCCACATTAAATCAATAGCATCATCAGCTTTTCACCACCCAAAAAACAAAAACATCAAAGGAATAGTGTCTAACCCAGATTTAGAGAGACTAATCCATGGCTTTCTCCAGCAGGCTAGACTACAGTAACGACCTTCTAAACGAGCTGTAAAACAGCTGCAGTACATCCAGAATGCTGCTGCTCAAGTCCTTACTAGAGCCAGGAAATATGACCATATTAGTCCAGTACTCAGGTCTCTGCACTGGCTTCCTGTCACTCAGAGAATAGACTTTAAAACAGCTCTGTTTGTGTCTTTTCATGGTCTTGCACCAAAGTACATCTCTGACATGTTGGGGCCATATATACCATCTCGAGCTCTGAGAAGCTCAGGGAGTGGTCTCCTGCCGGTGCCCAGAATCAGGACTAAACACGGTGAGGCTGCGTTTCAGTTTTATGCTGCCAAAATCTGGAACAACCTTCCACAAGATGTGTGACAATCCTCAACTTTGGCAAATCAAATCCAAGATAAAAACACTTCTATTCAACTGTGCATACGACAACTGAAAGTATTTTATCTGCACTCTTCATTCGTAATCTTTTTTGTTTTATGGAATATTTATGGAACTTTATGTAATGATTTTAGAATGATTTTATGTTTTTATGAAATGATTTTATGAAGTGATTTTACCCTTCTTTTCTGTAAAGCACTTTGACTTACATTGTATGACTCTATAAATAAACTTGCCTTGCCTTATTTCATTACTAAAATGTCAAATAAAAAGAAGAGAATTGTGAGATAGGACCATTTTCTGCATTTGTGCATGTAACTCCACAAAAAACAGTCAGAGCACTTGGAAAGGCGTGAATCACAACATCGGGGGGAACTCTGGCGCTCGGCGGAGGTCTGCGCTCTCTGCGTGCTTTTATTTATGTGTGTGTTTGTGTGCGTCAATGCTTTGTGCACTCATTGGCAGCAGAGGGCACGCGCGTCACATGTATCTGTAGCCTTGACGCAGCCTGTACGCAGAAAATGTTCCTTCCAAGTGCTGCGTCTTGTCTGCGTGCTCCCAAATCCGCACCGAGGCTGTACGCATCACGTACGGATCCCCAAATTTTGCCCACGTTTTTGTAGACGGCAAGCACTTGCAAGTACGGCCGGTTGGGAACGCTGCTTAAGGTACTGCACTTTCAAATATGCTTCAAGCATTGTAAAGCCATCCTTTTCCTGCTCTGACATTCCAAGCCACGCCCCGTGCAACGCATGCACATTAGTTATGTTTGTCGCCAGGTAATAATTGAGATTTGGTGAAGTTTCGTTACCAACGTTAGCCATCATTGAATGTATAGCCATCATCACACAATGACTGCTTTTGTTTTTGTACGTGTGCTAAGGATACCTACAGTACATTATACAAAACAGTGTGAGTGTGAGTGACAATTACCAAACGTCCTGTTTTCCCAGGACAGGACGTGTTTTCACATCCTGTCCGGACAGTGATGAAAATGTCCTGTTTTTCATTGTTTTTCGTTGGTCCATTAAATTGACTGTCATTAGGGCACTGCTGCATGTGACATAATCCCTTAGAGCAGAAGTGCTCATTACGTCGATCGTGAGCTACCGGTAGAACGCCAAGCTAGTTTGGGTCGATCGCGTAAAAGTCAGTTTGTAGATGTCATATGACAATAGTCAGCTGACATTAAGCTCCCGTCATGATTCGCTCTTGCGTCATGAACTCCACTACAGAAATCAGTGTTTTCTACATGCCCGCTTCTTAACCGATCATATCATGATGAAATGGAAAATGTGCCCATTGATGAAACCCTTTTAATATGTTGCCTTTACTTCGGCTGCATTGTCTTTTGCATTTGACCTCAGGTTCCTGTGTTGTTCCGTTTTTGGAATCATTTTCGTACCGTTTTTTGTACGTTCTTTCCTTTGGAACGTGTGTCTTTGGTTATAGATAGAATTTTGTAATATCACAATTTTCTGTCTATACAGAGGAGTCACACTTGATGATAGGGCATCTTTGAGTAAACTTCGAGTATCATTTGAGCATCTCACTGCTGAGCCAAGTGTGCTGGTTTTCAGTAATCAAATCATGATCACCTTAATAAAGTAGAAAAAAAAAAAAAACATGGTCACCTTAAATTAGCAAGCATGGCTGAGCAGGAAGAGACGGGATATAGTACATTCCAACACTAGCTCTCCCTTTGCAGTAGCTAACCATGACAGACAGCACCTTCAATATTGTGGCTGCAGTGACTTGTTCTTAATGCAAAGCAGGTAGTTATTTCTTAATAAATGCTTCTTGAAAGTTACAGTCAGGCCTGTGTGTGTGTGTGTGTGGGGGGGGGGGGGGGGGGCAGTTTGAATCTGTAATAGCTTCAGATGTACACACACACACACACACACACACACACACACACACACACACGGCACATCTTTGTTTTCTGTTTCCTGTACAATCAAGCGTCACATTCCCTGAAGTGCCGCTGGAAGCATCCTGGAGGCTGCTGAGGTCTGCAAGCATCAGCCCCCCGCCGCTCTAATTAAATATGCATGCTGCATTATCAGTCTACACACAATCAAACAGCCAGTGTGTGGAGTGTTTGTTCTTGCCAAGGACAAGAGACAGATGTCCAAATCGGGAAACCGAAACCCCTGATGGATCCACCAGAACAACTCCCGAGCGATCATCCTCTATTTTCGCTGACAATTTTTCCACAGCATTTATTTAATGAGCTAATCTGTGATGATGCTTTATCTGTCCAATTTACAATGATAAATCTTAACCCCTTTTGCCCACCACACTAACACAGCAATTAATGACATCATCACATCCTGTATTGTCTTGCAAGAGATTCTAAAACAGAAAGAAGCTGGAATTCCAATGCAATGTTAATTAGTAAATTAGGTAGAAATGGAGGGAAAAGCGGAGTGCATGTGGATAGCAGGGGACAGTCGACTACTGCCATCATGTGGATTAAACTACAAAGTGGCGAGAGCCACTGCTTACAATAACAAGGAACTCCTGTGTGTGTGTGTGCGTGTGTGTGTGTGTGTGTGTGTGTGTGTGCGTGCGTGCGTGCGTGTGTAGAGCTATGCAGAGGCAGGTCCCACAGGTCCTAAACACTGACATAGTCATGATTCACCATGATGAAAGGCACATTTTCTCTCCAGCTTTATGATTCTCTCACTTCCTTTCTCCTGCCTGCACACTATAGGAAGCTCATCAAGACATCACTGCTGTGGACCACAGAGGTAATGGCCACACCGAGTTGCAGATAAATTCCCCTCTCCCTTTTCTCCCTCTGCAACTTTTCTGACTTTCCCTCTGGGAATCACTACAGATGCTCCATATTTGCTTTCTTACCGATATCGTGCAGCATTTCATCACTATCAACCAAAACGGATATCAGCAGCATCTCTTCCATCAAACTACTGTTGTATAATGAACACATTATGGTTCTTCTATTGGATGAATTTCACAAGTAAAAAAGGTTTGTGCAAAATAATCAAATACTACAATATGCAATACTGCTGTATTCTTCCTGGGGTGTGATATTAGATTAGCGTAAGTATTGACCGAAGATACCTCACTACCCTCTCGCATAACTAGCACTTTATGTCATGTTCCATATGCTAGGTTGGTCTCTAGTTTTGCTTTTCCTTACTTTTCACGTTGTTTCCTGTTTTCTGCTCTTATTTTGGTTTTCTGTTTCCAGTTCGGCACGATGTGCGTGCAGCAGTACCTGTTTCTCATCATGCAAAACTTGGAAATAATTCCAGAACGCAGACATTCTGAGGTGGTTGCTATGTGGTGCACGTCATCACTCACGTGCAGGGGCGTATTTAGTCATTTGGCGGCCCAAGGCAAACCCAGTCATTGGGGCCCTCCACATCCTGGTACTGCACTGACAAAAGTTTTATTCTCGCCTCAACACAAGGTCTTCAATGGTGGCAGCAACTAATGATATAGCCATGTTTATATACTCTCCCAAAAACGATTTTTAAATATTAATCTTTATCGCCTACTATAAGTTGATTTTTTTGATGTTCAGACTAACAAGTGTGCGCAAGTGTGTACTACGTCCGCGGCTGACAATGACAGCAGTGCTACTGTCAAGAGTGTCTGGCTTTTGTTGTCGTGTGTCTACATTTGTACTTGGGACTATGAAAAAGGTTGACACCTTCGGCAGTTGGAGCCTTCTCCGCTCCTTTTGGGTAACTCTGTTACATCTTCCTCCCACACTGCGCCAACAAGTTTGTTTTTTCCGCAGTCTTCCTGAATTAATCTGCACATGTGCAGTAACATGGAACAGTCCATTGCATGGAAAGGGAGCAGTCGAAACGTCATGATACATCACGCATTTTGTTGTAGTTTTAAGCACGTGAATTACGATTAAAACAGTAATTTGTACTTTTAATTGAAGAAAAAAATTAATAGTTTTTGTGAGACGTTTTGGATCCCCTGGAAATCTTGGGGCCCTAGACAATTGGCCTGTATTTGCCTAATGTATAAGTCGGCCCCTGCTCACGTGCCAGTATCATTATCAGCAAAAAAAACAACAGATATCTCATTTTTATGCCAATATAGGTATGTCTGATAATATCTGACTGATATTACCATTGTGTTTATAGCAATACATTATAGCAAATTGAAGCTAAAATCAAGTCTCAGGAAGAACTTCTTCTTACATCAAGACAGAGTCATGAATCATCAAGGCGGTGTTGTTCCGGGTGGCCAGGAATTTCTCTTCACTAGAAAGATCATCACATTTGGAGAGTGGCTGTTTTATAACTTCCCGTGGAGAGATTCTGCCAGCGGCTCTCACATATTCCACTCACAGAATACAGAGCAAACACTTTTGCTACCAAATAAAACAGGGATGATTCATATTCGGAGCAAAACTGTGAGAGAAATATAGAACAATTAATTTCTTTTAGAGATACAGTCCAAAACTACTTCGCTTAAAGACAGGAAGATCAGACGTTTGCAGTAACAATTAGCCTATTAATGTTACCCAATAAAACAAATCCATGGAATGAAATTTGGCAAGTTGTTGTCTGCTACAACATTACACACTTTATTTGCATATTTAAACGTCAGGCTCTTACAGAGGCAAATGTACAACAGTCTGATAGACTATGGGTCTACGCTCCATTATGCTCAGAAAATGTGGTTGTTTACAGTAATCCCCTTTGGACAACACACCACTACTGATCTGTGAATCAGTGGAACAGTTGGGCGGTCTACGCGCACATGCACGCTTACAACGAAGCCAAGTCAGAATGACTGTAATGTGATCGCTCCTCGCAAGTTCTTATTGATAGACATATTTTACAATAGAAATAAAATTCAAAGACTCCAAATAATCCAAAAGTCAAACTCAAAGCACACTTGCTCGCACCCGTGTGAATTTGTGCGCGTAATAAATGGCTGTCATTTAATGAATGTGATCACTCCTCTTCGCAAGTAATTAATAACAGCTGTCACCTTGCACGATAGAAAATACAACAACTCAAAAAAAGACTGAAAATAATCCATACAGTCAGTGAAATTGCAATAATAAGAAAGTGTCGAAGTGATGACACATGCAAACGGGCCGTAGCACAAATGCTCAGTGTGAGAGTAGGCCAGCAAGGGGACAGGAGAGGAATTCCAAGTCCAGCACAGTACCAATGGCCTAGTGTGACTACGCGCTAAATTACAATGAAAGGCAAGGTTTGCTACATGGTATATTGTTTTAAGCTGCACTATTTGTGTTTTGCACATACAGTACAGAGTTGGTTAATGTTAGACAACTTGTGGTCCACCGCCTTCCGTTTGAGGATGCCCTACAGATGCTCCATAAGTTTTAGGTCTGTCACATTTACCCTCCGCTTCTTTAGCAAGGCAGTGTTGGTCTTGGAGATGTGTTTGGGGTCGTTATTTTGGAATACTCCTTGGCGACCCAGTTTCCCAACCTCACACAGCAATGTCGGCAGCACTCATATGTCTATTTACTGTATGTATATATTTACCTCTGGATAGGACGCTGAGCCCATGCACTTAACTTCCTTGGTAGATGGATCATGGTGAGGCCTGTTCTGAGTGGAACCTGTCCTGTCAAAGCGCTGTATGGCGTAGGCCACCATGCTGCAGCTCAGTTTTAGGGTGTTGGCTATCTTCTTATAGTCTAAAACAGGGGCCTCAAACTCAGTTTACCCGGGGGGCCACTGGAGGTAGCGTCTGGGTGAGACTGGGCCTCATCAAGTATTGAGAGTAAGGCTCACGATAACGGTAATATCTATAACGATATCGGGTATGCTGCAGGAAACACGTCTAACATGTTAGCGCACTTAAAGCGGTATTCAAGATTCAAGATTCAAGAGAGTTTTATTGTCATGTGCATAGTACAACAGCAGTTATACCATGCAATGAAAATCTTATTCTGTTCATTCTCCCAAGAAAAGAAAGAAAACAAATGAAAGAATAAGAACATAAGAAACATAAACACATAAACATATATACCAATAAATTAAGCAAACTCCTGTAGCGTCTGCCTGACGGTAGGAATGTGAATAATGAGTGTTGTGGATGTGTGCTGTCCTTGATGAGGTTGTGTGTTCTGCGTAGGACTCTAGATTTATAAATGTCTTGCAGTGAGGGGAGGGCTGCCCCAACAATGTTCTGTGAGGTCTTGATCACCCGCTGGAGTGCCTTCCTATCACGTGTTGTACAGTTACCGTACCAAACAGTGATGGAGGCGGTAAGGACACTTTCGATAGTGCATCTGTAGAAGCAACTCAGGATTGTGGTGGACATGCCAAATTTCCTCAGTCTTCTCAGGAAGTACAGTCTCCTTTGGGACTTCTTCAGAACTTGTTGGGTGTTGTGAGACCAGGTGAGGTCCTCGCTGATGTGTGTGCCAAGGAACTTGAAGGTTTTCACCCTCTCCACCTCAGTCTCATCAATAAACAGGGGTTTATGTGGCTCCTTTTCCCTTGTTCTTGGGTCGATGATCATCTCTTTAGTCTTATCTGTATTGAGAAGGAGATTGTTATCACGACACCAAGCTATGAGGTCCGCCACCTCTCTTCTGTATGATGTTTCAACACCACCAGTGATCAGTCCGATGACTGTAGTGTCATCTGCAAATTTAATGATGCTGGTGTTGTTCTGGGAGGCCACGCAATCGTAGGTGAAGAGCGTGTAGAGGAGTGGACTCAGCACACACCCCTGTGGGGTCCCAGTGCTCACAATTCTTGAGCTGGATGTGCGGTTGTGGACTCTGACTGACTGGGGCCTGCCTGTGAGAAAGTTAAACACCCAGTTACAGAGGGAGGGAGACAGGCCAAGTGTGAGGAGCTTATTTGTGAGTTTGTGGGGGCTGACTGTATTAAAAGCAGAGCTATAGTCTATAAATAGCATTCTGACGTATGTGTCCTGGCCCTGTAGGTGAGAAAGGGCTGTGTGGATGGCAGTGTTGACTGCATCATCCGTGGACCGGTTCTGGCGATATGCAAACTGTAGAGGGTCCACGGTTGCCGCCGGGATGCTCTTTTTGATGTGGGTCATGACTATTCTTTCAAAGCACTTCATAACAATAGGAGTGAGTGCTATAGGGCGATAGTCATTCAAGCAGGTCACGTTGCTCTTCTTGGGTACGGGCACTATGGTGGTGGACTTAAAGCAGGTCGGTACAGATGCTTGTGCAAGCGACAGGTTAAATATGTCAGCAAGCACATCAGCTAGCTCTGATGAGCAAACCCGAAGTGCACGTCCTGAGATGTTGTCTGGCCCTGCTGCTTTTCGTGGGTTTGTTTTGTTTAGAACCCTGCGCACATCAGCTGATGTCACCATGAGAGGTGAGTCCTGTGTGCTCCCCAGGTTCAGCCACCCTCTCTGCTCATCAGGAGTTTGGGTGTCAAAGCGGGCATAGAACTCATTCAACTCATCAGGAAGTGTGGTTTGGCTGGACGTGGCTACGCTACTCTGCTGTCGATAGTCTGTGATGTGCTGGAGCCCCGCCCACATGCGCCGAGGGTCTGAGGTGGAATAGTAGCCCTCCAGCTTCTGTCTGTACTGTTTTTTGGCCTCTCGTATGGACCTCCTCAGGTCATATCTGGCCTTTTTGTAGTCATCAGCGGTGCCCATGACAAATGCAGTCGAACGAGCACGTAGCTTAGCCCTTACATCACAGTTCATCCACTGTTTTTGGTTAGGGTATTTTCTGTAATACTTGGTGGTGGTAACAGTCTCTATACATGTGCTAATGTAGCCAGTAACAGCAGAAGCATATTCATCCAAATCAACAGTACAATCTTCCCTCCCCGCTGCAGTTTTAAACACATCCCAGTTTGTGCAGCCAAAGCAGTCCTGTCCTATCATCCGGCAGTGAACGTTACATCTACAAGAAAGAAAACCAGCTTAGTGCAAACATCGATAACGTCAGTATACAGTATAAACAACCTCAAGCAAACAACTCTGACCAGGCCAAAGCAGTAACACATGGTATTGGAGTGCGTGGGAGTGCGTGGGTTTTCTCCGGGTTCTCCGGTTTCCTCCCACATTCTAAAAACATGCATTTTAGGTTAATTGGCAACTAACTCTCCATAGGTATGAATGTGAGTGTGAATGGTTGTTTGTCTATATGTGCCCTGCGATTGGCTGGCGACCAGTCCAGGGTGTACCCCGCCTCTCGCCCGAAGTCAGCTGGAATAGGCTCCGGCATGCCCCCGCGAGCTTAATGAGGATAAGCGGTATAGAAAGTGAATGGATGGACAGATGGTTGGACTTCACGTGCAAGACAGATTTAACTGTAACTGTCCATTACATTTCGCCACAATGTTTAAACAATTGTTTAAAAAACATTTTACTTTGTTATTATATTACTATAAAAAAAAAAAACTCAAAGTCTAATGGGTCACTTTTATTTATTTAAAAAAATGTGTTTGCATTTTTTAAAATAAAAGCCTTTCAAGTCATTTTTTCTGCCTTTTTGTACCGAAAATGAACCAAACCAAGCACTTCAAGAAATTCTATTTTAGTGTACCGTTACACCCCCAGTAGTTACTTACCTGTTACATGTTGTGCTGCCATTTTGTGTGTTTGTGTTAGCACCGCGATTGTAGGCAGTGTTCTGTTTAGTAACCCCCATTTCTCCATGTGACACACTCTTAGTTCCGTGGTAGTTTATGCTTTCACCCTGCGAGCATCATTGGCTTAATTTAGAGATTGCGAGCCGCATTTACATTAGTCTTTCCTGTCAAGAGTTTGAGACCCCTGGTCTAGAACTTTTTTTAAGTGGAGCAACAATAATTTTTCACATCCTCTGAGTGTTCTTTGCCATTAGGTGCCATGTTGAACTTCCAGTGACCATTATGAAAGTGTGAGAGCTATAACACCAAATTTAACACACATGCGCCCCATTGACACCTGAGACATTGTAACACTAATGAGTCCCATGACACAGCGGAGGAAAAAGGGCTAATTGGGCCCAATTTAGTGGGCTTTACATTGTATCAAAGTGATATTTATTCAGTGTTTCCCATAAAAAGATACAATAAGATGATTTGCAGAAATGTGACAGGTGTATTCACTTTTGATGGACTGTAAATGGTAATTGAAATGCTAACATTTTTGTTGTTTTATCATTATTCTCTTATGAGGCAAAATAATTAAAATCTTTTTCGTCGCAAGGGTCCACTGTATTTTCCCTCCCAATCAGCACTGCACCGCAATTTGTGCGGGTTGGAGCTCTTCGGTGGGATTGGGACCACACAGCCAAACACTCACTCCCTAGTGAGCCTAGTGATGGTTCACTGGTTGGCATTCCATACAAAATGTTTAGCTTTTAACCCACTCTAACAAAACTCAGAGATACACTCCTGATCAAAATCTTAAGACCAGTTGAAAAATTGCTAGAATTTGCATTTTGCACATTTGGATCTTAATGAGTTTTTAAGTAGAGCTACAATATGCAAAAGCAAGAAGGGTGAGTGAGACAAAAAGCTGTTTGAAAAAGTAATTTATTGAAAACAACAATTACACTGAAATAGGTCGTTTATCAGCTGATCAAAGGTTTAAGACCATCTCTCAAAAAATAACAAAAAAAACTCTCCAAACCAGAACAAAACATTTTCTCAGTAGGACTCAGTAATGAGTAGCTCCACTGTTCTTCAAAAATTGGTTTGGGCATGCTTGATGTGAGTGTTTCCAGGAGGCTAGTGGGAACATTGCTCCAAGTGGTGAAGATGGCTTCACAAAGGACATCAACTGTCTGGAACTGATGGCCATTCTAATAAACTTCCCTTTCCATCCATCCCCAAATGTTCTCTATGGGATTTAAATCAGGGGAACATGCAGGATGGTCCAAAAGAGTGATGTTATTCTTCCTGAAGAAGTCCTTTGTCAAGCGAGCATTGTGAACTACAGAGTTGTCCTGTTGAAAAACCCAGCTGTTACCACACAGACGAGGTCCCTCAGTCATGAGCCGTTTGACGACCCTGCACCACCTGACGCTCCAGTGTTCCAATTAATGAAAAAGCACCCCAGACCATGATAAACACACCTTCACTGTGCCGGGTAGAAAACATCTCAGGTGGGATCTCCTTGTCATGCCAGTAACGTTGGAAGCCATCTGGACCATCAAGGTTACATTTTTCTTCATCAGAGAATAAAACTTTTTTCCACCTTTCAATGTCCCATGTTTGATGCTCCCTGGCAAAGTCTAAACAGGCAGTTTTGTGGCTTTGAAGGAGACGAGGTCTTTGAATTCGTTAAACCCTTTTCCTGCAGATGCCGTCTAATGGTTATTACGCTGCAGTCTGCACCAGTAAGGGCCTTAATTTAGGTCGAAGATAGCCCTGTGTCTTGATGGACAGCCAATCGGATCGTCCGGCTCTGCGCAGGTGTGATTTTTTAGGTCTACCACTTGACTTTTTTATTCTGTAATGCTCAGGGTCTTTCAAAAAATGTAGAATCACTGTCTTACTGCGCCCAACCTCAGCAGCAATGGCACGCTTTTCAACTGGTCTTAAGATTTTGATTAGGACTGTACACTGACCCGGTCAGCCAACTGTCTCTTAAGAAAGATCAAACCTGAACTTGCAATACAATTACAAATGCATAACAATAAACAGTAACAGTAACCAAACAGTAACCACAACAAGGCGAAAGACAGCTAGGAAAAACACATCAGATGTATGCGTTGGAGAGTCAGAAAAGGAAGTTTGTGCAATGAAATGACACACAATACTAATGAGTCATGATGTACAGTATTTACAATCCACAATTACTGGCCACACATCAAATGATATCCAGTAACAGATATTTAATTACGTAGCTAAATCAACATCATTAAACCTATGAGGGTTCAAGACTGCACAATCGAAACTGTCAAACACAATCTGTTCCAGGATGCTGGACAACTGTGGTTTTGTTGATATTTGAAAACAATGTTTTCCATAAAAAAAATAATGACAATAGAAATAATCTGTTCCAGGGTCCAAATATTGCTCTCATCAAGCATTTATTAACTGCGCAGGCAATGTTCTAAGCAACATTTGAACATTAATTTTAACTCTTGTGGAATTAAACTGAGGTCTCACCAAATTTGTTGCATGAGATACTGTATATAATAGCAAACTTACAAAAGGTCTGGATTTGGATATTTGTGGGTCTTAAAAGTATAGGCTAAACCTACAAGGGAGACCTCGTGAAAAAGCGCTTTCACAAAAGCGCAGTGCAAACATTCTCCCCAGACACTTCATCATGCATTTCAAGAGTGCATTTAGCACACAGGCTCAGAGGTACATTACTGTATATGTGTTCATTTTATGTAACCAAGAGGGGCGCCTATCAGATCTGGCTAAAGTCCACTTACAACCAAACTGTCACAAATCATCTGAATGTCTGATATATGTAATGTTTGCAGCCTGTTGTGGAAAACGTACAGTGGCTAATTGGAGAAGAGGTTCAGTGTTTGCACAGTCTGTAAACTGCAACAGATGTGCGGAGAGGTATACACTATTGACAAATAAGGTCATGGGAAGACAGGCTTTAAATCATTACATGCACGTGGTAAATGTGCTTCATTATGTTTGCAGAGAAATGTGCTGCCATGAGACCGCGCAAACCACACTGTCACACTTGAGGGTGTTTACATAACTAAAGACAGAATCAACTCTCCAGCTAAAATCATACCAAATGTCTCATAGTCAAGCAACAACTTGTGGATAATGGGGTTAGACATTGAGTTTTCGCAGCTTGGATGGAAGTGGACATGGCAAGTAGCTGACGATGCTCATGATGTTGCTGTTAAAATGTGACTATAATGCTATTAGCTGTTCTAGTGTTGCTAACGTCTGTGTCCTCCTGCACCGCTCCTTCATGTTACGTTGGTGTATGTGATATATGGCATCTATAACTTTGGACAAGTGCAGAGTTAAGCCACCTAGACACTTGCACAAATGTCCCCGCAGTGGTATGTAATTAAGCGTGCCAATGCATTGGTCATAAACAGGAGTGAAGTATGTGTAAACTGTGTGCGACTGTATGCTACTGCACAATTTTTTAAAGGTTCAAAATTTCTAGCATGCATAATCTTCGTGCGCCACACATAAATTAGTCGTGAACACACCACAACCTATGCACAAACAATGTGGGCGGTGTGTATCAAAGCGTGCCTCATTCTCATGAATGGGTTAACTTTTTCACTACCTTATGTGGTTGGGGGGAATTGTCAATTAATTTCTGTAGCTGTTTGGATCTTCCTTGTGAAGTTCTGTTAATAACTAATCATAATGCCCAAAGTGATGTCCTCTAGTCAGCCATTCACTCACCAACACGGTACGTACTTTCCTTTTTATCTCCTGGTTTTCGACAAGTAGTTATAGTAGGAGTGAGATATCAGCTAAGCGGTAGAAGATGGATGGATGGATGGATGGATGGATGGATGGATGGATGGATGGATGGATGGATGGATGGATGGAGGAGCGAGATAAAATAGACACATTTTCTTTTCTGCACCGTACTTTTCAGTAATGTTTCTTCTCTGGAATTCAACATTTTGTAGGTCCCTTGCAAAGAGAGGAATTAATAAAGCCAGGGGTGATGCCTGCAATAGCGTGGCATCACGCGGGACAAAGCAGGACCAAATAATGCCATGACTGCTTCACAGATGCAGGAAGTGGTGGTGACAATGCATACCAATGTTGGGACAATGCGCATAACTGAAACTATGTCGTACACTGGACGTAAACAGTACTTGACTTAGGTCTAAATAAGCCGTGCAAGAGCATGGAATTCGTGCTGCTGCTGAGAGTTAAAGGTCTGTTCTTCATCTGACAGGTAGCCGTGATTGAGGAGAACTGAAGTATAGCCCAAATACTTAACTAGTTAACAGACTAATTAATGTTTTACTGGGGTGATGTGACTGCTGCTGTCCAGCTGTGGTCACCGTAATGTTAATACATCGCTTCTCACTCACTCTCTCTCATCGGGGTGGGGGTGCAAAGCTCAACTGAAGTCACAGTGGGAGGCCAATTGGCCGCCTAAACACCCCACTGTTTGAGCTAGAAGTTTGGTAGTGGTCTGCCGAGGGGAGGAGGGGTCGTGGAGGAAATGGGGAGAAAGGATAGGGGGGTGACAGGCAATGGTGTCAAATTACTGACTGTTTTAAGAATAGATCTCCACAGTCTGCTTCTACTAAATGTCACAAAGAGGGTGGTGTATTTTTTTTAACAAGTCATTTGGCATACCTTCACCAATAGTTCCAGATGTGCGAGAGCAGGAGAACAATTTTCAATTTACACAAGAGGGGCTGGGGGGAGGCTCTATGGAAGTGTGAAACGCTTTAACGGATCCTGCGGTGTCTTCACTTGTGGCTGATTGATGGCCTTCTTGAGCACAGCTAGCACCAGGCTACAGAAACGGATTAACTAAATTAGCATGACACAGAGTCGCACCTTTGTTTCCAAGCATGATATTGTGTTCTGTAGTCCATCTCCGTAAGCCTGTTAAGGAGCGGAGTGTCCCGGCCTTTTGTCAGCCATCACCTTTCATTGTGCACTGGATTACTGCTCCCATCCAGATGAGGTCACAGTTCTCATGGAGCACCCTCATTTGAATGCCTGTGCATGATAAACTTGGAAGGTATTTGGAGAAAAAAAGACAGCATCACAACAAGAGTCCATTCTTCCACTACATCCCAAACATCTGCCTTCCTTCACAATGAGGGGCGTGGTCTCAGTGGAAGGGTTAAAGTAACCAGCGGAAGACGGGTGCAGGGCTGGGCCTCGACAAGGGAGGGAGGGAGCGAGAGAGAACGGGAGGGCTGTATAAAAGTGACAGAACACAAGTGGTGCTTTATCCACTCTGAGCAAGAGGAAACCTTAAGCCACAGCTAAAGCAGCTTTACCTCCACTTTCCCTCCATTTTGACCCATACCCGGCAGACGCGTGCACATGGCAGCATCAGCCTCACAGCAAGCAGACCGACCCGCCAAAATGCTGGCCTTGGCTTTACTCCTCACTGCCACAATCATGAATGGTAAGTAACACATTTCAATGTAAAGACAGGAAGAAAGTTGCAGAAGTTGTTCAAACTGTAAGGAGAGTGCAGGGCTGGGGTGCTGGGGAGCATGGCGTGAGGGTTTCAATGGTCCTTCCAATTTGAATCCAGGTTTTAGCCTTTCTGAACTCTGGATTACAAACAACTATTTCAATCCTGAATGGTGAACAATTTTCTTTCATTTTAAAACAACTTTAAATCGGGTTGTTTTCCACTCAACATGTGATATTCCAAGCTAGACAAAGGGATCCTTTTTAGTGAGGTGCCAGCCATGTTATTTGGATGAATCGTTATTAAAAAAAATATGAGTATGAAAGCTTTTTCTGTTAAAAATGTTCTTTTGGCTATCTTTTTAACTCCTATTTACTACAACTTCACTATCCTGATACACATTGATCTTCCAAACTTTGAAAAACTCTCATATTTAAATGTTTATATTTAGCTATATGTAATGTGAAGCCATGTATGCGTGAGTGAAGGAGGGCGTGTGTCTATACAGCCCTGACACATTCAAGTTGACTGATGCGTTGAACCGTCTGGAAAATTGGACACAGCTCAAGTTCAAATGAGGAACTTATATTATGAAAATTGTTCCTACGAGACGCAACGGCTTAATTCATTTTCATTTGCAACATCTCAGCATGCCCTCATGCTTGTTTTAGTCACCAGTTGGATTTTTTTTTGCACAATCAATACTGTCCTTTTGACTTTTTTTTTTTTCAAACCATCTTTTTTTCCCGTCTAGTGTCACAGAGACCTGATGTCTAGCAACATCAAAACTATCACAAAACCACCACCAAATAAGGTGATAAACATCTTTAAGCCTTCCCATAATCAAATCCCCTTCCAAGGGAGTTACTTCAGCAGTAAGTAGGAGTTCCAGCCAGGATGATTTGATTAAACTCTAGTTTCAGTTCATTAATCATAAAATGAATATCGGGGTTTGTGCAGAAAGAAAAGTGTGACAAAGCCAAGTTTAAATCAGTGTAGGTCCTACATATCAAATTGGAGATGACAGTGAACTAAACCTCTGTGTTGTGGCTTTAAATTAATCACACACTGAACGATTTAATTCCAACTCATGATCTCATCAGTTGAGTCACAAAAAAAAAAACAGGGTCACCATTTTGCGGTATAGAATCTGAAACAGAAAATTCTTCCAGTGTCCTAATCACAAGCTACAAACACAAACTACCACCTAACATTTGATACAATACAAGTATCAATAATCAGATAGATCAATATACAGATAGAAAACCACCAATTCTTGCTTTTTATTTCAACTGAACACAAATAACTAACTCTGAATTGTCTTTGGTGATGGAAGCCAGGCTGCATATTATGTAATGCATGGGTGATTGTTTTGCAAGTAGGAACTCAATGGGTGAGATTTATGGATGCTCGAGAGCATAACGGTTACCGGGACAAATGGAGAGAGGAGTTTTGGTAGCATAGCAGGGCAGGCCCACAGGGGAAAACTCATGCAGAGAACATTCTGCTGGCTTCTAGTGGAAAGCGCTGAGAGGACTATTGTGAAACAACACAGGCACAACACATTGCGAACACATTATCGTGCTTAGATGTACCACCTTAAATATTTCACTAATGCACAATTTCCACAACACAGTTCATGGTCTGTGTGTGCTGTCAAGTGGTTTTAGGGCGGCTCTACAGTCCGGCAGCGAACCCAGCCCAAGATTCTTGCCAAGGTTCAAGCATGTAATTATGGAAATCATTGTTTGTGAAGCCACCAAAGGAGGAGCAGATGCATCGGGCAGTCAGATGTCAATGACAACATAGTGCCATGGTGATACATACAGTCAAGTATATACTGAATGGCTAGTTCAGACCCTTTTTTTTTATTTTTAACAAGAAGTACGGTTCAGTTCAGTTCAGTGGGCCCAAGCACACAACGATCGCCCTAGTGTGAGTACGCTTATAAACGCTGTCTGTTACTTTGCCTATGTAGCTGTCACGTCCATGTAAAGAACACTAAAGCAAACTTTTGTACCATGTGTTCAGATGCACTGTGTTGTGAAGCTATGGTTTTTAGTGGCAGTAATCCCTCATTTATCGCGATTAATTGGTTCCAGATCTGACCTGTGAATTTCTGCGAAGTAGGATTCCGTATTTATAAATGGAATATTTTCATACCTAGAGCATTGAAAGCCTAAATATGGTTTTAACGTTATTAGAGCCCTGTAGACATAAAGTAACGCTCCTATAGTCACCTTTACACTCATATTAACCAATATAGCAGACACAATAACAGGAAATAAGACACATTAGAAACCTAAATAAGACTCACACATTAGAATTGGAAGAGTTTTCTGGACAGTGTACTTCCTGTATTAGCTATTATCTCATCAATGTATCATTACTGACACCTGGTAACTACTGTACAACACTACGTATTATGTCTTTGCATGCATCTTCTAAATGTCTTATATTTGTATTTTTGTTCATTTAGCCATTTTTATGCTTGAAAATTCTTAATTTAAGCCAAGAATACATGAAATTTGCTTGAATATGCACATTTCTTGACTAATAATTGTCCGCAGTCAACCACAAAACAAGAATAATTTATGTATTTATTTAGAAAAACCATGATAGAGTGAAGTCGTGAAATTTGAACCACAAAATGACAAGGGATGACTGTACATCCACTCCGCCTACACATTCTAAAATGTACTGTGTTGAGTTTAACTGGACTGCATTTCTTGGTGGAAACGTAGCTTAATCAAACAAGCCTTCATTCAACATTTGAAGCAGGGATCCAAGTTATAAACATAGAGAGGAGTCTTGATTAAAAGATGGCAACTTTTGCTGCATTAAACACTGACAGCAGTTTGAAAACAAGGAAGGAATCTTTACACATCAACTAAGTGCACTCACGTCAGGAGTTTTAATGGTCTTGTTATAGCCATTTCTCAGTACCACCACTGGATATATGCACTATTGTAGTAATTACTCTTCTGAAAGCTGTAGTACATCTCAAATTCTTTCTGGATACAATCAATACAAAGCCGCAGAGTATCTGACTCACTGTGCAAACCGATCCCTCAAATGTCTACCTGCACAGAATCAAGCCCAACAGGCCTTTTTACAGCTTTGCACAGAGCAGGCACAAGCGAGCGTCAGTGTGCAGTGGAGTGGGGAGTGGAGGAGGGGTCGATGGGGTGCTCCGACAACTCGCCAATTGAAAGCAGATGTCACGTTTCCTGATTGTGGCCCTCAAAAGCAGGCACTGTACTTTCGATAAGAAGGCCTCGGGGGTTTGGGGCCGCCCCAGCTGGGCAGAACCAAATGAAGTACGCGCTGCTTCCACAGGTCTGATTGAAACCATGAAAGCTTGTCGTTTTCCTGCCAAGGGGAGAGAACGGGACGGCTATTAATCGCCCTGACTGGAATGAGTGGGGGGGAGGTTGGGCACAGTCAAGATAGTGGGGGTCAGCAGCCTGTTGTTTCAAAAAGGGTAGAGTTGCAGGGCGTGTTTAACCCAAAGGGGTGAGGCGAGGCTCCGGTGTCACATTCCTCTGCATGCGCTAAACCAGGGGTGGGCAAACTACAGTCCGGGGTCCACATCTGTCCCGCCAAGCTTTTGAATCCGTTCTGCCAGTTGCTTCCAAAATATTTAATTTAAACTTTTAGCATACAAGCTGGCAACATGACTTGCAAGTTGTCAGACTCAGTCAATCAATCTGAGACAACCTTTTGATGGTTTGAGTAGCTTTCCACATGCAGCGATCCAGACATCTACCTCACCAATGGTGCCAAACAAACAAGTCAACAAATACACAACTTAACCGACCCACTGCACTGTCTGGGAAGTAAAAAAGGAGGGATATTCACATACTCTTTAATAGTCAATGTTTTATTGTTCATAGTTCATTTATCATCCTTTGTTTCTTATTCAGTAAAAAAAAAAAACCTGTAAAATTCAAAAAAGGGACACAATCACATACAGCCGATTGTATGACACTTTTACAGGTAAAAAAATAAGACAAATAATTCCAGGTGGACTGTTAGAATTATAAGCTTAAACTAGTGTGCGTGTATCAAATATATAGTCTATAGTCAATTTTGTTAACTCAATGCGGCGTGAGTCAAGAAGTTTGCCCACCCCTGCTCTAAACTATAGAACTCTGGTTCATTAAGAGGAATGTGATATGCAATTATCTTGTAGGATACAAGTTAAAGCTGTACTTTAATACAAGATACAGTACTTGTAACATCCAAGAACATCCAGTTGTGAAGTCTCCTAATTAATCTTTATGTGCAGGCATCAGAGAGATAGAGATGGGCAGGATCCCCATTTACACAGCCAAATGTTACAGCTCGCTGCTAAATAAGCTGTAAGAAGACAGGGTGGCTTCATAGAATGTTACTGTACACTGATTAGCTGGCAAAAAAGATCACCACAGCATCAAATTGATGTCTTTGTAAAAATGCAATAGATAGACAGTTGGGCAGTAGCTTTTATGTCACTTTTTTTTCACCCTCAATCGTCTTATCTAAAAGTTGGTTTTAACCAGTGGTGACCCAATAGCAAGGGAGTCACAGGCTTTGAGTAACTATTTTAGCCCATCCGTCATGCCCGTTAGCATGGCTAAATCAAGACCAAGCGTGGTGTTCACACATACAGTCTAACAGACGGACACTTGAAGAAACCATCTGAACAGATTTGAACATTTGAACAGAGAAGTCTTTATTGAAAGGGTCACAACAGCTCTACTATTGACAATACACATTCAAATCACCATGCATTTACATTCTGGCCACAGATGGCAACATAAATGGTACAAATGTAAGAAAATGGGTGTCTTTGTGTTAATAAATGATCACATGGTGCGTGTTTTAGACAGGATGCTGGCAGAGCATTTTGAATGTTGTTGGTCCAAATAAGTAGGCAGACGCTCATCACCTCCCGAGGCCGCATAATTGGACAAAGGGGAAAAGTAAACAGTGTCTAAATAGGGATGAAAAACAAGTTTTGTAAGACCGTGGGAAATATGCAACTGCTCTTTATTTGTCTCAAGAGAAGAAAAAAATGTGTAAGGCATGTAGTGAGAAAAGAATGTTATGGTCTGGGATCTTGACGCATTTTCCTCCAGAACGTGGGAGGTGTGTAGTGGCTCACCTCAGTGGATGCCTGGGATTAGCTGTGCGTGACTGGGAGAGGGCGAGCAGTCAGCGAGAGGCGTGGAGCTGTAGGCTTGTCTTCCTCTGTATCCCGCCACATTCTTCCAACAAAAATCCCAAGAGATGGTGGGGTGCGGACAAGGGTCTGTAGGGTAGGATATAGCCAGACTGCAACAATTCCTCAAAATGCAGTCAGTCTAGTGTGAAAATCTTACATGGAGTGGTGACGTCAGATCTGAAGTCAATTAGGACCATTGGTGTTATTGGGTTGTGTGATAATAGGACGCATGACTGATGAGCACCAAGCAAAGTGCTCATCGTTGGGAATCGTAACAATGAAGAAATCAAATGCTTATGGCACATGTGTCAAACTCGTGGCATGGAGGCCCGAGACACTGCAGGTTTTCTCTCCAACCAGTTTCCCCAGCAAGTGATTCAATTGATGAACTCCTTCCCTTAAATTGAAGGAGGTAGTGATCATTAAAATCACCTGCTTTAGTGATTGGCTGGAAAGAAAACCTGCAGTGTCTCGGCCCTTCATGGCATGAGTTTGACACCCCTGGCTTATGGTAATGGTAAGGGTTTTATTCGTTTCGGACATGCTTAAGTTCCATTGAGGAACATCACACACATTAACACACACAGAAGTAGGGCTGGGCGATATGGAGCAAAGATTGAATATCAATGTACCATATATATCTGGATATTTTTTCCACAGAGTGAGAGTAGACAAGGTCAAAGCCAAATATGTGTGCAAAGTTGTTTAATTTAAAATTTAAAAATAGCCCCTAAAATAAATGTTAATTCTCTTTTTCATATAAATACAGAACAAGTAAAATATAATCTTCAATCTTCTTTATAAAAAACCTTTCGCTATGCTCAAATCCTCAACTAATACCAAAAGCAGAACAGAACAAAATGTGAAATAAAGTGCCCCGTTTAAGAGGAAATTTTTAAATGTCAGCAGCAACTCAAAAATACTTTACAGTATTTTTTTTTAGGTAAACATTTTTAAAAGACAGATGCCCTTATGTCCTTATTCCTTAAAAGATTTTGTGCCAGGAACACCAACCGATCAACTCCATCAGGCTCCATCACCGTTGCAACGGGGACCATATCTTTAGCAATGTGATAGGACACCGCTTTACTAATAGCACACCACTCTACACTTTTTCTTTCACAAGGAACGCAACAGGAAAAAGAAGCAAGCAATGAGCTCTGTGTTGTGGTAGCAGCTTTGTGAAGCTGTGCATCCGGGGCTGCTTCAGCCTGCAGCTTCACACACGCGTACTGCGGTTTGTGCCAAGTTTTAAGGTGGCGAAAAAGATTTGTAGTGTTCCCGCACTTCGCAGTCACTTTTTCGAAGTACCTCCAAATTACTGTGCCACTGCTTTTTCTTTTCTGACCCGTTCCTCCACCACAGACGTCGTTTCCTTCATGTTTATTGAAGACTGAGCGGGGCTTCTGCTCCGCCCCTCCTCTCTCCTTCTTCATGCACGATGGAGGGCGGGGCAGGGGCTCACACACAGTGCAGAGTGATGAGTGAGACCTCTGCGTCAAAATACCAAGCGTAACAGCGCAAATCCAGTCTATATCGATATGAACGATATTTTGATATCTTGCTTAAAATAAATATCGATATATTAACAATATCAATATATCGCCCAGCCCTAGGAAGAAGCAGAGCTCATTTAATCCTACCTCTTTTCCATATCTTAGTCATTACTGATAGTGTTTAAATGTTCCCATTGTGTAATTGTGTAGGGACAGAAGAATATAGAGTATGAAACAATAGCTAGATAGCTTATGCAGTGATGAAAGAAAAGTAAGCACGGTATTACGTTTCAGTCGAACTACAGTGGAACAAAATACTTGCAAATATAACAACAAAATAGTTTTTATCAGAAAAACCACAAATTCAAGTTAGGAGTTCACCTTATAGTTCTCCCTTGCCAAAATAATGTTTACTTTAATTCAGTGGTTGTCAATTATTTTCTTTAATGCCCTCACAGGGATTTTTTCACGCCACCCTGATTTGAAATACTATTGAGAACCTGACAATATTTATTTATTTGTACAAACCACTGCATGAATTGTTGGCACCAGAAACATTCAAGCATGAATAAAGACACTAACAGACCTATCAACCTGAAGAAATTCCACGATTATTCCCCCTGCCTCTCTCTGGGGAGCCCGCCCAACTATTTGAGAAGCACTGCTCTAATTAGATAATATTCTGTGCAAAATACTACCAAATTCTCATCTCTTGCATGGAATATTTTTCAGTAAAGCAATGAATCACAGTAGCAAGCCTTGTTACATGCGCATAAGGCAAACGGTAGCCTGGTCACTCATGGAAGTACAGCTACAGCTCCCCCACTGCCAGGGCGCTGTTGCCAAGCTGAAACAAAGTTGCCAAGCTGAAACAAACACATATCTGCTTCAGCACTCAGCCACTTGTGTGAGTCACATTTGTATGACAAACTCCATTTACACCAGAGTAGTCTCGGCCATTTTCAACCTCATTCTTTTCTTGGCAAAATAAACAAGCAGACCACCCAAACACGGCAGAAGTATGGCAGCTGTAGACTACAGGCGACTTACAAAGGTTGTAAAAGACAGACATACAAGGACAGGGAATAACTGTCTTGTCGTATAGTCGTTACCAAAGATTGTGGACAACAAAATCCACATTGTTTTAGTCTGGCTCCTCATTCAATATATTTCTTCGCAATTTGTAGGGGATTTTTGGATTTTTGGACCATTTGTTCCATTGGAAAAAGTAGCAAGAGGGTAGCTAGATGTTCACCACAACAATGACTTTTTTTTTTATAACTTTGGTTAATTTCAAGTGAATTTTGGTAGATTACGGTTAAGATTAAGGCGTCGGGGTAAGCATCATTGAATATCATCAGGAAGGCATTTTAAATATAACAATTAACCAGATATGTTTAATGCAAATGGGAAAAAATGCTGATCTTCTTCTAATATGGTCACTCTTTAACTGTTTTTTTCTTTAATCATTATATGACCATGTGTTCTTACAAAATACCACAGCCAACATTAAAGTCGTAGCATACTTAAAAATGCATTGTACTACATAAAAAGCATGTATGGTTTCCATTGCCTGCATATCTGTACTTTGTAATACTGAAAAACAGCACCAAAATCTACATGAAAAAAAAAAAAATGCTTAATTCAGCAACATTCAAATCCCTTGTTAGCTTGAAATAGACAGAGAAACTGCCAAAAGATCAGTCATGTATGTACTGCAAAGTATATAAACCACATTCTCCCCCTACACGTACATACAATAGAACAACAGCTGCTATGGACAGTTGCTGAGACAGAGCACGCCATGAGACCTTGGAGATTATTGACCCAAACAACCGCTCACAATCAACACTACGGTGGCACCTGCCTGTCATTTTGATTTATCAAAAGAAAACCAACAGCAATGCCACTACTGTGTCATCTACATTCTGTAAGAAGTAATCTATTGAGATGCTTATTATATAAGGTTCACAGCATTCGATCACCTGTTGTGTGTTGGTCAGACTGCTGCACAGCCACCATCAACATAAAATATCAGCATGGAGTCATTTAGGAAGGCAAGTTCTATGCGAAACGTGTTGGAATTTAGAAGATACCAAATACCTCTTAAGAAAGTATTTTGAGAAAATCTATCCTACCAACCACAAATGATTTAAAGAATGCCAAAATCAAAAACTCACTTAAGTTCAGACAATTCAGATGGGAATTTATCAGGCCTCAATAATATAAATGTCTTACACATTGCAGTCTCCACTATCTTCCATGTGCAAAATGGGATAACCAGGCAATATTATAATGACGAATATGTAATTTTTCTAATTAGATCATGAAAGCAACCTTCATCACATCGTTCTTTCCTGGACTATGTATTACACATCTAAAGCCAAGTTTGTTTCAGCTAAAAACACAGCCAAGGTCTAAATTAAAGCTGCATGTGAGCAAAGAGGCAAACAATATTACAACTTGAGAGAGTACAGGAAGCAGCAAAACTACCACAGCAAGCAAGAGCGTAATGAGATCTGCAGAGTTGACGCATTATGGGAATGTTTGGAAAGTGAGGTAATGATGGTGGTGGTGTTTTGGCAGCGTGACGGAAATCTGGGTAGCAGGAATGCTGTCTTTTTGTTTTGACTGCTGGACCCTCCTCCCGCAATTTGAACTGTCATGCCAACAAAAGGCCTCAAGCTCACCACCAGATCAGTGTCACCGCAGGGTGGGGTCGCAAAAAAACAGTGTGCATATTCAAATAAAAAAGAAATACATGGCAGCTGAAGGTCACACACTACAAATAACACATTAAGAATCAATTTTAGAGTCTTAAATTCTGAGCGAAGGAGCGGAAGATGACATAATGACAATTCTAGAAGTCATACCGGCTTCAAAAGGTGACTTAACTTCGGATGCCCCATTCAATGAAATGGAGCAAAGCAAACTATTTAATAAGCCCTAAAATGTAAATTATATATCTGAAACAAAACACCACCCTCTGCATGCATTGGAATATAACCTAACAGTCATAACAACACACTAATAAAAGTTTAATTGAAAAAGACATAAGCACAACAAGCAGAGCCAACAAACCATGTAGAGTCCGAATCAACAGGTTCCTGGAAATGCTGTAGCACAAGTGCGTAACTGTTATACACATTTTGGCACCGGAAAAATGACCCTACACTGCCGATAGAAGCACGTTAAGACTAAACAGAACTCTCCAACGTGATTGACAAAATACGTCACTATAGTGGTGTGAAACACTGTCTTCTGGCATGCAGCAGGGCTTTATAATAATAAATAGTGTTTTGTAGTTTGGCAAGAGCCCACCGCGTCGCCTCCAGTGTGCTTGCCATGAGTGGACAGATTTTCCTGGGAAGCTCCCAGCATCTTTCCCAGTGGGAGGTGAGAGCGTTTGGCTGTCAGAGCTGGGCCCCGTCTTGTAGTAGGGGAAAGGTTTATTTGCAAAGGGGTCTACCATTGACTTTTTTGTTATTACAGTGGCGCTCATTGATTTAAGGTCTTACTGGGAGATCAGATACTCTTTGGGTTCTAAGTGCTCTACTGCATGCTGGATGCCATCCAGTCTGCACGGCCATGGAATTTAAAGCATGTACTGTATCGTCATCACGTCTCAAAAATTAACCAGTTAGCGTACGTAATCTTTAAAACTGTTCAAGTGTTGTAACCGAAATTCAAATCAAGTGAGTACTGCCAATTTAACTAGTATATTTTTTATTTTACAGCAGGAGTCAGAGCCCAAGATGAGAACATCATTACAGATGCAATGCCAACCATGCATGCAGAAGACTACATACGAGGAGACATGATTCCGGTTGTGACTCCTTCTGGTAATCTACAATACTGGATTCATCTCTGGGAAAATGCTGCTGCCCTAAGAAAAACAGCACTTTTTAAAAAATGTTGCCCATCGGCCACAATCCATACGACAGACATGAACACACATTTCCTTCTCTTTTCTCTGCATTCTAAAGATATAAAAACATATTAAAAGAGGTAGCTAAGAATGCACGTAATGGTATGCAACTATTTTGCCTATAAAGCCTTCTGAAAAAAAACTCCAAAAACCTCCAACAACTCTTCATTTACATAATGTGACCTACATATTAACCAAACTACAGCGACATTGTTATTATTTTCCTTTAAGGTCTCACTGAGGCCAAAAATAAGCTGCATAAAACAGTCCACATGCATTACTAATTAAACCACTACATATTGACTATGAAAAAAAGCCCCCATCCACTATACAGTGTTGTATTTCATCCATCCATCCATCCATTTTCTATACCGCTTCTCTTTAGGGTCGCAGGGGCATGCTGGAGCCTATCCCAGCTGACTTTATTTCAGAATGTCAAAAAATGCAAACGCCTTATGTGATGTATTCCATTGTAACTTGGATGCATGTTCAAATAAAATTTTACCATTACCTTATTTAAATGTGAAATTTTAAATGTTAGCATAGCAAAAGACATGATGTCAATAATAAAATAATAGCAGCGATAATGATCATTCAGAAATACTGACAGATTTCTGTTTTTTCTGAAGGTTTGCTGGATTTGACTGCAGTCGTTGATGCTTGGCGATTCATATTAAAAAATGCCCGTCGTTTACTGTGTGTTTGTGAAAAATTTTAAATTTTAAAAAACTATGAGACACTTCATAGGCCCGACAAGAGTCTTGGGTAGCATTCTAGTGCACTTTTGCAATTGGAGTTTTGGAATTCAGCATTAGAAGGACATGAAGGCATATATATGCCTGATGGTTCTGAGTTAAAGGTCATGTACTGTATTACTGATCTACTTTTCGACAGGATGTTTTGGCAATTCATATTTTTTACGCCTAACCACACTTGGTGGTGACAAACCAACTAACTAACTTAAAACCAAAAAGGGACACGTTTAAGCCAGTTTAATGAGCAGATGTCATGTCTGCAGGTAAAAAGGCCCACAGTAAAAATTCTGCTTATCTCCACATAACCCATACTGTCCCCACTTAATTGAATTTAATTCCAATTTCAGACAGCGGCAATGAAAAACTCACAGTTTTGTTTGACTTCAACAAGCCTGCTGAGCAAACTACACTTGCACCAACTACAGAACAGACAACTGACGAAGAGGAAACGACTGGGGCCGAAGGTGAAGCAGCTGATGAGGGCCAGGTCACAGTGGACGTGTATCCTGATCAACCCAAAGTCGAGGAGCAACAGACCCCCGCACCTCTACCTGGGAGAGGAGACGGCCCGGCCAACATTCCCGGGGTGAGATTTCTTTATTACATTGCGATAACATTGAGTCTTTGGTCGGATGCTCAAATTTTACTTTATCTCCAGCAGGGCGATGTAGTGTGCGTTGGCAAAGAGGCGGTCCATGATAAAAATGCAGTCAATCTGAAACTCGCCCACTCTTCCAACTGTGTAAGTAAAAGCATTACTTTCTTTTTGCTCAATACATAATTTGCACAATACATAATAATCTGTGGTTGCTATAGTAAACCGGTGAAGTGGATTCAAAAAGGTTGAGGACCACTCCCTTACATGACACTGAATGGCAGCAAACAGCGCCTAAGCAACAGTCCAACAACAATATTTCATCACCTTGCAGGAAAACACCAAAGTGAGGATTCAGAGCGTCCTCGAGGAGTTGTGTGGTGAAGACTGCAAGCTAGAGCTCTACCAGGAAGACAACACAGACCAGATCCTTGTATCTGGACAGTATGTTGAAGGTCAGAGATGGTCTCTGTTGGAGCAATGAAGATGATGCTAACTCAATAGTGTACTTTGGATGGTGCTGATATACTGTATTTAATCGTTGTGCCTCTCCTGTTTTGTAGATGATATTAAAGGCATGGTCAACAAGTTTAACAACGACAACATCAAAGATAAGGTAGAAAAAAGGAGATTTGAAAACCATGCTCAAATAATATGTGCAGGACAACGATCGTCTTATGTTTACTTTTTGTTTGTGCGTTGCTGCCCAGGCCGGTGTGAAGGAGGCAGTTCCTCACTGGAGGAAGAACTCTAAACTGGTGCTGGTTTCCCTGCTGCTGACTGGCTTGCTGCTGGCTGCTCTGCTGGTGGCTGGTTATTACTTTAAGACCCACCACAAGAATTCCAAAGGAGTCCGGCTGGTGAGTGGATGACAGGACGCAAACATTTGTAAAATTAAGGAGACATGAGAACAGCAAACCAAGAACAGGTCCCGGTGGGGTTCCATTTACATAGGAATACCTACAAGAACCTTAAGGCACTGGACTTGTTGACTTGCCCAGGTCATTACTACCTCATTGGCTTGGCCATGTTGTTTAGTTTGTCTATCAATGTAGGAGGAAAGGTTCGATCAAGGAATGGGCACAATCAGTCAAATTATTGAGTTTCAGAATTTGAAAATTTGGTCAGTTGACCAATCCAGTGTGTAGCCTGTTTTTCGCCCAAAGTCAGCTGGAATAAGCTCTAATGATGTATGCTGTGAAGGCCTAAATAAGCTATTGCTGCCGAAAGAGGCTGCAGTGTAAACCATTTTGAATGGTTGTTGTGACTATTATGTACTCCATGTGAACTTGAACTTGGACCACCTATATCCAGTTCCCTTACTGCAACCACTTTTCTATAAGTGCATATGGATTATGAATTGAATATACAGTATGATTCTTCCATTGTCAGTTAATCACCGTCTCCCACTCGAGGGAGTAGAGCCGCTTGACTCGCTTAACGCAAGCCATCAGCAGCCTTTTGTAACTCAGCCCCTTGCCAGGAGGCTACACATGGTTTTGGTTCCTTTTTCTCACTAGCCCATGACATCATCTTTTGTAAGAGTTACCACATGGAGGCACACCCATGCGACGGTTTTGATGGAATTGCCTTTGTTTCAAGGCGCTGCACCACTCTTTCGGACATATTGTGTATCATCCATAGAGGTCTTCTTTTAAGACCTAGCCCCTCCCTAAATGTGAAAGCTATCTAAAGCTAAGAGTTAGTAGTATGGGAGTTAGATGACCTCGCAGCAACATCTGAGTTCACACAGCTGAAAACCATAAATTTATGGGAATTAAGACCCAATGACTTTGTTTACTTTGGGGCTACACCCACATGTGCACCACAGTTCTCACTTCGCACCGTCTTGCTTGACTGCATGTCCTATTTGAACAGGAAAATTAATTGCATGTGTTAGCTTGACGCTAACAAACTGCTGGCTCTGTGCTTCCCTCAGGCTGAGTCCTACCAGGTGGATGAGGAGAACCAGGCCAACACCCTGGTGTCTGTTGCCCCCTTGCCCCAGGAGCCCCTTGACAAGGTCACCGCCAACGGAGAATCTCCACCAGAAAATGGAACCAACCCTTCCCCGACCACTAATGGGCACTCTTCCGCCGCCCAGACCCCAGTGGCCGACACAGAGATGTGAATCTTGACACCCTCCCCCGACCTTAAACCATCAACCACTGGTTAATACTACCCACAGTCCCCAACTGCTGCCTTGAAAGGTTTCCACACTTTGGAGAGACAAACTGAGCAAAATCAACTGACTTCCTTACCTGATATCACCCCCCACCTCCCCTAACTCTACCACCCAGGATGAATGTGTCAGTGAGGTTCATAATAACAATAACAACAATGCCTGTAATGTGAAAAGTTTGGGTGGCTTTCCAAGAGGAGCCTGCGTACAATGTATTTGGGACTAAAACTGCTCAGCAAGGTGCTGACTGGG
Organism: Dunckerocampus dactyliophorus; assembly: GCF_027744805.1. Taxonomy (NCBI): domain Eukaryota; kingdom Metazoa; phylum Chordata; class Actinopteri; order Syngnathiformes; family Syngnathidae; genus Dunckerocampus; species Dunckerocampus dactyliophorus. The sequence continues at coordinate 14,653,173 of NC_072826.1, forward strand.
ATTTGTCAGCACTCCCTTCCTTTAGGCTTGAAGTAATAGAAATTGTCACTCAGTAATGTGCTGTTGATCCTTTAAATGATTTTTTTATGTCACACCAAGGAAGGAGACCGGGTTTTATATTCTTGTAAAAACTCATTGTTTGTTTTTGTGTATTGTTGTGCTTTTGAAATTTATTTTTTTTCACCCCCCCAATGTGTCCAAAAGCTCATAAAAACTGTTAAACGTACAATTGCCAGTGTAGCGGGGAATTAATGGGATGCAATGATCTTTACCAACTGAAGCTTGAACAAAATCTAGTCAAATTTAACAGGGGTATCAGCCCAAACATTCATTACAGAACCCAGAGCTCTGTTCCAATGTTATCATCATGAAGCATTTGAGATTTAATCCAGAAAGTGTTAAGACTAAGATATTCTTTACAAAAGACTATGTATCACTTTGTGTTGCAAACTTCAGCCAAATCTTAGTCAGAAAAAGTATGTTTGACCTTTTTGTGTTTACATGTTGACTTTTCATATGACATGAGTGTACAGCTTTTTTTTTTTTTTTAAACAGACACTGATTGCCTTTTTTTCCACTGACATTGCATCAACATTTTTTTTATTGGTAATAAAGTACAAAAGCACAAAAAAAGAGGTCAGTGCTTCGCTTACCAGGCCTCACTCATGTCAACCACCGGGTCTTACAGTCTGTCAATCCCAGTACTTGCTGTAGCACTCTAAGAAAGAAGGGAAACACAAGAAATCAAACCATGTCAAATGTGTACTGTTGTGTGGACGTCTTGTAAAATAAGTGCAATATGTTAACCATACATATGAAGTCTAATATGTCTACACTGTCTTCCTATGCAGGCATTATTCCCAAGTACATTTTAATATTCCAAAAACACCAATGTCAAGTAAGGAAATAACCTTTGGAGTATCACTAAATGTAAATATAGGAAAAGTACAAAATTCTATTCCAGTAAATTCATTGCACACGAGGACAGTTTACTATGATCGCAGAGCATTTAAAACGTTTTACATGCACACAACACATTTAAAGCACTGCAGGACATCTAAAATGTCCACAATCAAATGACCTCTAATAATAAAAATACGCAACATACTCCGAATTACGAAAACTTGAACGTTAAAGTTAAGTCGACATCGTTCAAACAAAAGGGCCTGACAACAAAATATACTGCTAGCTAGCAGTGATTAATATTACTTGGCTTGTCACTTACCGTTGTTTTGTTTCCATTTAAAGTACTTCTATCAAACGAAATTACTTTTAAAAAGCAAATATTGAATCGTTTGTTAGCTTCAACGTTTACTCGATAACAATTACTTTACAAATATACTAGTAGTGATGGATTCAGGAAGTAGAGACGGAACAAAAGTAGTCACCATATTCTAGTGGGATCCTTTAAAGCGGTGCACTGTGCTCAACTCTGAGTAGTCCTACACCTGACTACTGTACTGTTTAATTAGTTCATGGAATACCGGGCGTCTTTCTTGGTGAAATCACCGAAGGCGAGTAAAACTATTCTTTTTGTGTAATGGCAAGCCAAGACATTATTCTAGTAACAAAACAGACACTTTTTGAATTAATACAAAACTATCACAGCTGACTTTAGCCTGTTATCAATGTGTCCATCTCATCACTGTACCTATAGTTGTTCCTTCCTGAATGTTTAGGATGCCAATTGTGCATTGTGATAAAGTGAAACATAATTACAAGTCAAGTAACCTACTGTCAATGGCATTTACTGTTGCGTGACTTTCACAATAACATTTACTATTTAGTCGTCCATTAGTAGTTAACAAATGCAATGTTTATACCACCACGTAAACATTAAAGAACTGAAATGCCTTACATGAGTTTACCACAAACAGAACAATTACACCGCCATCCTATGGAAGAAACCTGTCATTGCATGAATGACCTATTGAAAATAAGGCTATACTATGCGGCCGACTATCCGGTTAGGTACAAATACGCAATCCAAGGAGATAAAAATAGACTGCCTTTACTAAAATAGTAATGCTCACTTTTGATTGACACTGTTAGGGGTATTCACTTCACAGGTTTATTCGTTGCTTATATATGATTACCATGTTCTGTGTCTTGCAACCAAAATATCAAAACAGTAGGAGGCACTGCCGTTTTACATTACTGCAAACCTCATCCACAATAACAATCACTGTTACATCCGACAATGTCAATCAGCACTGTTATCTTTATTGAAGGTGGATTTAATTACATTGTTGTGCTGTCATACCTATAAATTGACATTTCAGGTGACTGAATCTGAATAAGTGTATTTATGTCTGTACCAAACGGACGCCTCGTAAAGCAATTTCCTACCATCTCCACATAGTACAGTTATGTAAAATAGCACCAAGAGGTTGTCATCACGACAAAGGGAGACACTTTACGGTTACAAAATGGCGCCCATTACCACATGACTTACAGTGATGTTTGTAAACATGCGTCAGCCACATGTGATTCCGGCGTTGACGACAGCCTTCTAGGAGTTCTCGACCAATCAACGACCGGGGGAGTGTCTGTGGGCGAGGCTTCCGCTGCTTGCGCTATGGAAAATCGTTGTGTTTATCGTACTGGGGATACGCAGCGATAAACGTGCGCGCCGGGGCGGATAGTGGCAGCGGAGGGGACAGCCGCGGGCAGAGCCTTCGCCTGGCGTGGTGGAGGGCAAGACGACACGCCTTCGGCTCAGGGAGGTAGACAGTCCCCGGATAAACACGTAAGTTATTTATGTTATTATGAGACGAGAGCGTCGCCGCGCTGCGTATGTCGCGTCGAGAATACTACTTAAGTACTTCCTAATGCGTGAAGCGCTCACAATAAAAGGTGCTGCTGTTGTAAGTGGCCAAATGTGATTAAAAAAACAAAAACATCTCCCTCGTCGCCATAGCACCGAAGTGAGGTGACTGCTGACGACAAGTGTCCGTGTGTACTTGTGGAAAAAAAACAACAATGTTGTGTGTTCGACGTGACAACAGGTAAATGAAACTGCGTCAGAGGGAAGCAGGCGCAGGCAAACCTCGGTGAGATCCAGTGGGAATTTCCGCCAAGAATGTGGAACGTAGCGGGCTTTTGTCAAGTTGTGTTCGGCGAAAAAAGTCGACTTTGGCCCGTATTTGTGGGGATGAGAGAATGTAAACAAAGCGTATGCTGCGAATAGGATGCTGCGCAAGAGATGCACAGTGCGTAATCCCGTTGTGGGAGATGTTACGCAGTCCCAATTGGCACAGTCCTTTACTGGAAGCCTGTTTTTACTTTGAATTGTAGTGGACATGTCAGTTTCTTTGCGTCATTGTTTGTCATTACTAAAGAAAGATAAATTGTTTGGAATGGAGTGAGTAACAGCGGTGACGCAACCTGTGTCGTGTTTCAGGTGTCAACAACATTTGCTGCGTCACAGTAGCCAGGAGGTCAACAATAATCTCGCTCCCCTTTAGTGCGCACTTGATATGATGAAAGCGCCTCCCGTTCTCGAACACAAGGGGGCAGTGCCGAGTTGCTGAAGCCGTTTCCTGGGCCTTTCCTGGTCAGGGACGTTGGCATTCAATAGGATAAATAAATAGATGGAGACAGAATGAATGCAGATGCGTCCATGTAGAACATATGAGTCAGTTTGAGGAGACTGTGAATCATATGCTTTGGAAGTCCAGGTTGCAGACTACATGCTCCAAAACCACCATTAAAATGAAGGAATGTGTTCTGGAAAATTGTGGAGTAAATATTTTCACTCTAAATTAATCTGCCCCCTGCCTGTATCCCTGTCATCACACCTGCACAGGCACAATAGGTCACAACACACCTGTTGTTGACATGGAGGCTGATCTGCGTCCAGGGAGGTGTGGTTGCTAACCTGCTACTGACCTCTCAGAGAGGCGGGAGATAAAGTGCTTCCTCAAATCTCCTCGGAGGATGAAAATGAGATGCAGAAGAGTGGATTTGCTTGGGTGACATTAGTGGACCTGGATAGAGGACTCGAGACAGGAAGGAAACGTTTCAAACAGGAAGCTCATTGCTACTAATAATTATTGCTGCAGCTATAAAACAAATAATCACAATTTTTTAGAACCATGAATCTGCAGCCCCAAATGACTTTTCAGAGGCTGACCAGCGCACCAAATGACCCACTTTCACAGATAAGGAACCGTGACCTTAATAGTTATCTTGCCGCCTCTCTTTACGAGGCCAAACAACCTGTACAAGATGGCAGACGGGAGGGCATCGCGTTCTGTGTCGCGTTTACGCAGTGCCCCAGAGGATTGTCCCTGTTACTGAGTATGAAAAAAACAGCACAGGTGCAACAACACAAATGTGGTTTCGTATGGACGTATGCGTTTACAGCCACAGGGCCAGTATTACCTGCACACCTCATAAAAGCTTCGGAGAACATGGCCTTTTCATGTTGAGATTATACAACAGAAGGAAAGAGGTGCTATAATTAAACCTGGGCTTCACTCAGTGATGATGATGATGTATTAATAGACCAGTGTGAGGCCACGTTTGTTCACAGGTATCATTAGCAGCTAGCCGTCTGCCAAACGGGCTAAAAACGTAAGTAAGTCTTCCAAAAACACATCAGCCCCTCTGTTGTTCTTCTCACTGAGGTGATAATAGGAATTGTTTCACATTAAAAGTCGAATGTTATACTAGTCATCAAAGCCAACCAGCCCAGTCATGAAGTCATATTGGATAGGCTCCACCCCCCGCCGTGATCCTCAACAGGATAGGCGGCATAGAAAGTGGATGAATGGATGGATAGTGGACAAAGCAATGTGATATTTCCCCTTACTGGTCACGTTTGCTTGGCCATGTGATTCTAGGCGCCATTGAGCCCAGTAAACAAAATTGGCATTCGTCAGTCAGGCTCGCTGTGATGAAAGAACAAGGAGAGTCGGCAGTCAAGAGTGCATCTCAATACATTAGGATATTTTTGAAAGTAAATTTATTTCAGCAGTTAATTTCAAAAAGTGATACTCTTAAGTGATAGTACAAGTATTATGTTGTGTAGATTCATTACACACAGAGTGAAATATTTCAAGAATGTTGTTCTTTCATTTCTTAATCATTTTTATAATCATTTTTATCGTTTACAGCAGTGCTCCCCAACTTTTTCGGACCCACGGCCCGGCGTGTGTTCCCACAAATCTCTGCGGACCGGGGGGAGGGTCGTATAGCGATGTAATTTATCTCATTTAGTATGTATTGTGTAAAACTACGACAGGAACAACATCAAATGAAAAGCACAAAGTGAAAACAGATCCACCGTCCACCACTATAAGCTTGGAGTTTGTTATTCAGAGAGAAGATTAGAGCGCCGCTGCTTGATGTGTGCTAGCATGAATTAACTTGAAGCTGTGCACACAACAAATATACACATTAGCGCTCAATAACGTCATCAAACTTTACCTTTATGCATTCCCACAGAGTATCTGCATTTGGGAGCAAATATGAAGTGAAAAAAATCCCGATAAAAATACAGTATAGTTGACAATCTGTGCAGAGTGGGAGAAGGCTAGCGCACGTACAATGGTGCATTCAAAGACTGTCAAACAAAGTGGAACACTCGCAACAAACAACATAAACATGCAAAAACTTCAAACTATATTATTTTTTGAATAAAATAATGGCCCATATTTCCAAAATTGCTATGCATTTACTTAAAATTGTATTTAGTTATTTACAAATGTACTTTTTTTTGTGTGTGTATTTTTTTTATCATTGCGCCTGAAAGGTTTCCTCGGCCCAGTTCGGCCCTGCCCACGGACCGGTACCGGGCCCCGGTCCGGTGGTTGGGGACCCCTGCTTTACAGCTAATAAAAACACCAACTTCAATATCTCATAAAATTAGAATAAATGTCCAAAAAAAATTGGAATTGACCTGCAGTGTGATCGTAGCCTTTGTCTGTCTCCTGACATCAAATACATTTTGCACAATATTCTAATTTATTAAGCTGTACTAGTACATGCTGCAGTATGTATTCCAAAAGGAGACACATTCATCTTGCAATGCAAGCACTATTGCCATAATTGAGGTAATTATAGCCGCAATGTGAACCGCAAAAAGAATGGCATGTTAATGGGAAGAGATTCTTTACAAATTTGAAAGTGTCATTTTTTTTAAACTTTAATAATGATTTGGAGCGCAAGAAAATTTGGACAACTCTTTGACCACATGGTTTATGAACAAGAACCAGTGTTGTAATTGCGGTAAGTAGCAAACTGCTCAGCCAGCATTAATACCACTTTTGAGTTCATTGTACACTGTATGACAAATGTAACATGCATGAGTTTCACATCAACAGATTAGTAGCGCAATTAACATTTTAAAGTGTATACAGAGGTAGATGAAGGCACTGTATGCTTACCACTCATGATACTTCAAATGCAGCTACTGCCATCTTGTGAAATTAATAAATACTACATCAGGAGGTTCCCTATAGTCACCTAATGCTAATGTTTTTGACTTTGCTAATTAGCGACCATGACGGTTATTTGCTTTTTTGTTTTTACGATTATAGGAGATTTGGTGGTTAGTTAAATAGAGGCATTACTTGGAGCATTTATAACACTGTACATTAGATAAGTGAGCAAACTTGTTTCACCACAGTGTCATCTGCTGGATTTGGTGGGCTCTGTGGGCTAAGTCACTGCCGTTCTTCCTTTAGGCCTCATTTACTCTTTTAGCTGTCACGTTGTAACTCTCAAACAAATACATTCTTAACAACTCAAATAAAATCACAACTAGAAGCGTCTACATTGTGCAACGACCGCTCAGCGATATTTGGCACAAACAATTTCGATGTAGAACACGTTAGCCCGATGAATTTGCCTCTCTCACGCCTGATAAATTAGGAGCTCTAATCTATAAGAGGATTAACCAACTACTCTTGTGGATACGCGCACACACATAACTAGGCATTCTGTGTTGGGACTATAAAAAGGAACGGTCTTATATGTTAAACTATTCATTTTGACTTTATTTAAAAGCCTGCAGCATCTGCGCGCAGTGCAGGATGCCATGGGGAGCAATGAGAAGTCGTGTTGTGGCCTTCAATTAAAAGACTGACCCAATGACAGCCATGGTGACAGTTGTTTTAGAAGCCGACAGTGAAGCACAACGGAATGAGGATTAGCGTGTGGCAGTCAAATTGTCATGGAAAGACACACTGAGGTTTTCGGATTGGTTGCTTTGTCGTCATCAGCGGCGTAACTGCAACTCCTATCACTACAAATGAAATCTTGACAAATAAGTTTAGGGTTTGCGTAAAATGACTGAATTAGCCGAGAAAAGCTTCTGGATGCGGACAACTCTTGATGCTTCAAATGCAGCTACAGTACAGTCTTCACGTGTTTTATTGTAGTTATCACAGTCATGCAAAAAATTATTAGACCACCCTTGTTTCTTCATCTTAATGTCTGATACACCTAAAGGTACCTTTGTTTGGACAAATATAACAATTACAACAATAATAGCTCCAAGAGTTAAATGTTTTGGCAGTACAATGCTATAGATATTCATGTGAGAACGTGCAGTACGAAATTATATATTTGCAGTACGTGCAGAACGAAAGTGATTTTGTTTTTTTCAAGAAAACCATGGAAGTTGCTAGACATCAGCTCTTAAATTAAACTCTTATGAGCTATATTTGTCATCCTCATTGTATTTGTCCAAACAAATGTACCTTTAGTTGTACCAGGTATTAAAATGGATCAATAATCTGAAGAAACAAGGGTGGTCTAATCGTTTTTTTCCATGACTGTATATCCAGTGACGTGCGGTAGGGTTCATGGCTGGTGAGGCACTGACTCCTTTGGTGTCAGATTTACACATACGCCACTATGTGGGTGTGACAGAGTACTGTACTTCACCTTATCACTTTTCTCTGTAATGTATTTTCTGATCAGTAAGAATAATGATTTCACACACACACAGGTGAAAGACATTACACAGGCTGTAGAAAGTCATGGTGTCGAATAAATCTTTCTGTAAACATATTGGTGACATGCCAAGAAACAGAAATGGGCATGCGCCACGCAAACCAGTTTGTGAGGGATTGCACTCCTCTGGCTTCTACCCTGTATTGATCAGGAAATGCGCAGCGATTCTTTCTCAATAATATATTAAAACCAATTGCAGATATACAGGACATACGTTTATAACAGATTAGGGGACGATTCTTAATATTTACTTTATATTATTCTCAACAAAAATAGAAACGCAACACGCTGAACTCATAAAGATGTGAAACTTTTTCTATGTACACAAAAGGCCTATCTCTCTAAAATATTGTTCACCAATCTCTCTAAATCTCTGTTAATGAACACTTCTCCCTTGTCGAGATAATCCATCCACCTCACAGGTATGACATATCAAGACGCTTATTAGAAACCATGATTATTGCACAAGACCACAACAAAGGGCCGCTTTGTGTATTAATGAGCCTCTCCTGACCGCATCACTGATTATATCATTGTTGGGATTGTTGTTGAGCTGACATTAAAAATGTTCCAGGATTTTATAGCGATTTTATTTTTGTCAACTAGCTACCGTACACTGGAGCTAAATGTTAAATCATCTTAATAAACCAGTAAAATGTGTCACAATATGTTTTTGCAATGTAATCTGATATGATGCTCGTGTCTAAATGTAATAACAATGTAATAGTCATTTTTTTTGCGTTGCAGATGGCAGCCTCGGGCAGGGGACCATCACAGGCAGAGGCAGCGTCCTCCCCAGGGAACCGGTTTCAGATGGTGTCTTAGAGTAACCAATCCCATCTAGCACCATTTGAAATCGGTGTTCTTGAGTGGGAACAGACTTCCGGAGGGCCAGCAAACATGCCTCATTCAGGAAATTGTTCCTCCACATATTACAGAAAACATATTTGGACAATCTCACAATGGGATCCAAAACAAAGCTGTATCAAACATTTTGTCTTAACCAAGGTAACCTTTTATATGAGAAACAGCTTTCAGTATGATGCATGGTCACCGCTGCACACAACCCCCCTCACCAAGGCTGACCGTTTTCCTTTGGTGTTCAGAGTTGCCATCATGTCTAGCACCATTTGAAATCGGTTACAATGTGGAGGGAAGCTCGACGCAGCCTCACTGTGTGCTTCCATACGTAGCCAGCAGGCGGCAGCATTGTGACATCAATCAGGGCTGCTCAATGGTGGCGAAGTCTTCATTTTTGTTTAGAATAAATATATTAAATATATCTATTTTTGTAATAACTCTCATTGTGTCATGTTTTTACATTATTACTCATTTATATGTGTTTTTGTATTCTGCGTTTTTAACTTAATACATTTTATGATTTAACTTTGCCAACCAGGTTGTTTTTAAAGCTGGACTAACATAATTTATAGTATAAGATTGTACAAGAGTTCAGATATTACAGGGAGTTCTTCTGGGGTTCTCAGAAATGGAACTAAATCATCACACCATTCCTAAATAAACACATGAATCGTTGTGCCACATTACCATGTTTCATCATGCTGTATGGGACTATAGTCTGATGCAAAGTAGAGATTATGTTCTTTGTTTTATGTGTTGCCAAGTTACTTATTACCCTTCATTGTGCAGTTTTATGGATGATAACATAGCAGTACAAAAAATGCATTGGAATTGAAATATGTAATAAGAAATAAGAAATTAAATATACTTTAAAAGATGGATGATTACCCAGCAAGCAATTGATAGACCGCCTTGTTTTGATTTGATATTTTCCACAACCATAACTTTCAAATGTTGAACTTTGTCCTCAAATTAGACTTAATATTTAGACTACTTCACTTATGACAAATAGTGGACACAACTGTTTTTTTCTGATTTGATTCATCACATGTTCCCAGGAAGACAGTTATATTTGAAACAACTGTGGAAAATAATAGTAAATAAGGAATAAGAACGCATGACAGAAGATGCAGTTAAGCCTTCACACTGGTGAATCACTTTCTCAGCCGCTTTCCACTGAATCGTCACACTCACTTTCATTCCTGAAAGACCAGTCCAAGTTTAGCTTCACAACAAATTCACTTCCTTACTAACTTTCTGAAAGCCATTACAGTGACCTGGGTGTCAAATAGAGTTGGGTATCATTTGAATATCTGATACAGGTGCCAGATCGGTACTTCTGAAATGCGGTGCTTAAACGGTGCTCGAACCGTTACTTAAAAATTTTATAAAATTTAGTAACATGCAAGATGAATAGAATAGTAATTTAAACACTCAATAACTAAGTAATAAATAAAAAGCAAAACATATAGGCAGAGAGAGGAATTTGCATCCCACTGGCATAGCCTCATATTCATCAACAACCCTGGCAGGCGGTTAAGGCCTTATTCCTGGTAAAGATCAGCTCTCAGATCCTCTCGCATAGCCCCCAGATGTGCCTCACCTCAGTAGCTGTGTGAGTCACAGGGAGTGTCGCCATCAAGCGTGACGTGCAGTCAATCTTCCACTGGCCTCACTGTTAATCACGCGCTGTCACACTTTCCCCTTTTGGCCCTCAGGATGAAATGACTGCTTTTCTCATCTTCCAACCTGCAAGGGACTATATCAGAACAAATGTAATTCCGACACAAAAATTACAAAACGGGCACACAAACAAAGCAATGACCAATTTGATTTGAATGCAGCTCTGGCTAAAGGTGACTAGTATTTTTGCAAGTAGGTCATAAAAAAACAAAGACAGATATTTGACTCTCATAAACATATTGCTTGTATTTTAATTTAAAAGGATATTAGCCATCTGGTGAGGTAAAAATGTGATGGTATTTTGCATTGACATTGTATACAAAATAACAGTGAAGGGGGCCGGACGGTATGACCGAGTTTTGCATTGACATTATGACACTGACATTATGAATTTCTTTTGAAGGAAATAAAATATCTATCTATCTATCATATACAAAATAATAACAGTGAAGGGAGATGCCCAGCCTCTGGTCTTTAGCTTTATGAAAGTGTGGCCCCCAGAACAATTTAGTTAAATAGTCCTGGTGCAAGGTCAAACATACTCTCCCATGTTTCCCATGAATCAAATCAAACTATCTATGAAAATAACCACCATTTCATTAAGTATGATGAAATGTGATCACTTGACTACTGGTGAGCCATACAGTCATGTTGTCATTGGTCTTTAGGCTATCCTAGGCTAATTTTACTCAGTGATGACAGCATTAGATTATACAGTAAAAGTGCAAGTTGGATCCAAGGTTAAAGATGATTTCTGAAATTAAAACCATTTACATCCAGAAATTTAAACCATACCTGTCAACATTCGCAATTGAATGTAAAAGGAAAATTGTCAGTATCACTTTCAGGAGCAAGTCTGGCAATCTTTCATGAAAGTTACAATAAAGGAAAAATATGGAAAATTATTTATATATATAACAGGATGTATCCTATCCTATATAACAGGATGATGCTGTGAAAGAAGGGCAAAATACGGGAGTTTTGCGGGGAAAACGGGAGGGTTGACAGGTATGATTTAAACTCCAAATATCCTGTGATAACACTGCGGCCTTGTTTGTGTCATGGTCCGTTACTCGCATGTCTTATTTTGCTTTATCCACTCTTACGGCTTCCTGTTTTATTTTTCTTGATGTTAATGTTGAGCCTGATGTTTTTGGTGCGGGGCGGAGCCACGAGCCACGAGCCAACCTCCTTTTCATCAGTGGAATTGAGGCGTGCGACTGTGGCAGGAAGATGCTGGACTCTTTCCGTACACGCCTCCAACACACAACCCACTTACCTTGGACTGGGAGTGCTGTACCGTCTTTTCGCCTGCCTTCAGTTATACTCACCTTTTTGGTATTGTTGGCTAGCCAGAATTTTGTATTGTACTTTTGCATTTTTCTCACAATGCACCATGGGTTTTAGTTTTGGCCCTTTACCTATCTGAGTTATATTTTTGCTTGACCCTTGCCTTGTGTTTGCTGTGCTCATTGTGAGCTCAAATGAAAAGAGCTTTTTTTGCATCTCAACTGCCTCATCTTTGCAACCCAGGGTCCATTCTGTAGTAGAACCTCACAGTTTGGCTTGCATCGATAGATGCATTGCATCTGCCTCACTTGTGACATCAACTTATTCAAGTTTACAAGCGATTTCAAGTCAATTTTCAGTAGATTTCGTTTTTTAATGGTTTTGTTTTCTTTTAGATCCACACGGTATGTACTGTGTACTGTCAGAACGCCACGGTAACACAAACACAAGTCAGACCTTACGAGTGCACAATGGAATTCTGTCTTTGTGTACCTTCAGTGCTCCACTCTTTCGGTGGTTAGACGTGAAATATTTTGAAATCGTGCTTACTCGAGTTGTAATGAATCCATAGCATACTCCATTCCGCCACCCATACCCTTAATTTACAGCACTTGGTGGCTATACTTGTTAGCCTTACTGACGTTGCATACGCTTAACAAAAACGAGTGACTATTATGATGCGGACAGATGAAGAGCACAAAGGCAGACTGGGCAGAAGTAATCTAAATAATGAGGTGCTCCCCGGAACATAAACATGGACGCACAACATGGTGGCGTCACCACCTGTCACTGTGCTAGAACATTAATCACTGCAAAAGAGGATATCTCCATATGTTTACAACACGCTTGAATTTATCTGAGAGACTCTACGAGTCTCAGTTGGTGCTGCTGTTTTGGTTAGCAACCGTGTAGATGGCTAATTGAGAACTGCGGTGTCTATTAAACAGCTGTGCCTTAGGTTGGTCACAATAAAAGGCCACTACAAAATGTGCAGTTTAACTGTATTGGGAGCGGTCCGGAGGGGTCCCCAGTCAGTATCTGCTGTGAGCACCATGTGCCTCAAATACCGGATACACTGATCCAGAGCATCCCAAACATGCTCAATGGGTGACATTTGAGTAAGCTGGCCATGCAAGTACTGGGATGTTTTCAGCTTCCAGCAATTGTGTACAGCCCCTTGCAATATGGGACCATGCATTATCATGCTGCAACATGAGGTGATGCTTGTGGATGAATAACACAACAATGGGCCTCAGGCTCTGGTCACAGTATCTCTGTGCATTCAAAATGCCATCCATACAGTAACATGCACCTGTGTTGTGGATGGAGTGGCCATGGTGGCAGCGGGGTTATGGTATGGGCAGTTGCATATGTTATGGACAACAAACACAGATGCATTTTACTGATGGCATTTTGAAGATAGCGAGGATATTTGGGATGCGCTGGATTGACGTATCACCTTTTATTGTGGCCAACCTAAGACACACCTTTACAATAATCATGCTGTTTCGTCAGCACCTTAATATGCCACACCTTTGATGTGGACAGACTATGAATCATTCATGAATTTATTGAACAGAGTCTTGGGATCAAAAGGGGCCACAAATGATAGTAGTCATGCATCCTGCTAAAACATCCAACCAAGGTCAGACTGGATCCAAAAAAGGAGTGATAATGTGTGGGGCTAAGCGAGTGAGCAAGTAACCAAAAATAATAAACCAAACCTTAACAACAAAAGTCTTAACAGGGCAAAATGAAGTCATCTGGGATTGGCTGATGCAAGCGCTGCTGATGCTAATATCTGTTTCGATGAAATGACACCACCCAAAGTTTTAGGCCGTGTGAAACAGGATACTGTTAAACACTGTGATAAAAAAATGAATGTCATTTACTGTAAATGAACATCATCAGCAGCTTCGTTGTCAGCACAAATTGAATTGCCATCCTCTGAAAGGGCACGGGACAAACAGGCTTCACCATTTTCCACCATTTTCCTGTCCTTGACAAACAGGATGGGAGTAAAATGGCTTCCGATGCCGAGTAATGGTGACTGTCATCACTTCATAAGGGTACCCGTGGTGTCACAAAGGAAAAGTGTGATGGGAGCCACAGAACGAAAAACGGCAACTTACTAGGACATAGCAAAAGGCCTCAATGCTCAGTAATACCATTTAAACAGATGCTAACATATTGTACACTACAACAGGGGTTCTCAATTGGTGTCACGCAGGGACATCTTTTAAAATAGCCTCATCTTTTGAAATATGCACATAGTTACGGTACTCGTGTTGTCACATGATCTCATGTCACAAGATCTCGCGAGATTAAAACGTGACAAGATTTCTCGTTCAGAAAAAAGCTGGTCTCGTGGGCACTTGGCCTGAGACGACAAATCAATCAATGACAGAATAAATGAAGATGAACTTGATTATTTTGTCGGTCTCAATACATTGCCATGTGCATCCCGCCTCCCAAGGTTGGAAGAGAGTTCACTCTGTGCATTGGTTTCAACAATGGCATGACTGGATTGAGCCCTTTTGTCAGTGATTGTCTCTGAGGGTGGAGGTGGGGCTGTTAACATACAAAGTGCAGACGAGTGTAACGTAGTAGAAATGATTCTAGTAGACTGCAATATATTGCCGTATTTTTTTTTTCAATATACTTTTTAAAGTTAAAATCTCATCTCGTCCTCATAGACCCAATGTCGTGTATTGTCTCGTCTCGTGACACCCCGAATAATTACACTTCCAAAGCACATTATTAGGGTGATGACTAGGAACATGATTGCATGTATGAATATGAATGAACTACAAATATCAAAACTGAATCTCCACCTGGGCATCTGTGTGGAGTTTGCATATTCTCCCCGCGCGTGTTTGGGTTTTTTCCGGGTACTCCGGTTTCCTCCCACATTCAATTGGTTTATTGTGTTTTATTGTAGCTGGAAAAATGGAAAAAATGATTAGACCACCCTTGTTTCTTCAGTTTCTTGTCCATTTTAGTGCCTGATACAACTAAAGGTACCTTTGTTTGGACAAATATAACAATGACAACAAAAATAGCTTTTAAGAGTTAAATGTTTTGTCAGTACAATGCTATAGCTATTCATGTAAGAACTTTAGTGATTTTGGTTATTATCAAGAAAACCATGGAAGTTGCTAGATATCAGCTCTAAAATTAAACTTATGAGCTATATTTGTTATTATATTTGTCCACACAAATGTACCTTTAGTTGTAAGAGGCATTGAAAAAGATCAATAAACTGAGAAAACAGTTTTTTCCATGACTGTATATCCAGTGACGTGCGGTAGGTTTCATGGCTGGTGAGACAATTGGGAATTGTATCCATTGTATTCAATTAGTTAATTGGCGACTACAGTATGTGTGTATGGTTGTCTATGTGCTCTGCGATTGGCTGACAGCCAGTCCAGGGTGTTCCCGCTTCTCTCCCATAGTCAGCTGGGATAGGCTTCGGCATAGCGGGACCCTTATGAGGATAAGTGGCATCGAAAAAGGATATTAAAACTGCTTTAAGTAGGATCACAAAATTTCTCGGTATTAGCAGTGCATTAGAAGATGCCTATCAAAATATTTTAATAAAAAATACATTCAATATTTCAATATAACGACATCACCATGAATGGGTCTGTTTATTCCAACAATACCTGTAAATCGTATGTTTGGCAAGTAGGTGATAGTATCATTGAGCAAACATCTTCCTGTTCATCGGTTGCCTTTCAAGTAGTAGTAGTTTTACGTTTATACAGTGCTTAACTTCTTTTGACACTTGCATGCTCAAACATTGCCTCCACCTCCTCCATAAAGGTCTCATGGCCATGTTTTTCCCATGTCGTTTGGTTGCGTCTGCAGTGCGTGTATGTTAAAACAAGCTTGGGTTAGCTTGGTGATGGAGAGGACACTGGGTGACGCTAGGACGGGAACATGTTTTCCTGCTGTCAATCGTCTTGTCCTGTGCAGAGATCACATCCCTTCTTCCATGTGTTTTCACTTCAATGCAACGTTCAATCATTGCTTAATACTGTGTTGGTTGGAGCAGACGCACACACGACCACAAGGAGTTTCTGCTTGCAGCTGCTCTTTTGCAGGCTGGCAACATGCTTATTAGTGGGATCCTTTTTAATTGCAGCAAAGATTTTCCTCTTTGGGTGGGGTTTGATGGTTGCTCACGTCTGCTAACATCCAAAATGTCTTTCATCACAAAAATGATGACATCAACCTGAGTAATGTGGTCAAATTTCAGCTTCATAGAAACACTGCAGCAAAATGTGACTAAGAATGACCAAAAAAAAAAACTGTGTTCCAATAGTGTGTTCCAAGTGTTGGCACATTTTCAGTGGATAGTTAATCTATACTATACAAGCTGTACACTTCAAGTTTCTAAAAAATATACATGTAGTAACACATTTCCTTGGTCGTGTGGTGCATGACTGGCTGCATTCTTTCTCATCTAAGTCTCCTATATCGCTCCTATCTGAGCAAAAGAGCCTCACAATGAGGCCAAGAACGTGCAAAGGCAAAGAATGTAGTTGATTGTACAAAGAACGCAGTTGATTGTGTGTGTGTGTTTTTTTTTTATCAGCCGCCGCCACCACCGCAGCCAGCAAACTGAAACATATTGTAACACCCCCTCATCCATGCTAATAAGCTGGGGGCCACACGTTACATTTGAAACACATTAAGTTAAAGTGTTTATTCCAGTTTTCAACATAAATAAAATAAGAAATATTAAGTAGTATTGAAAATTTACCAAAAAAAATATTACAAAAAAGTGCTTTATCAGTCATTTCACTCGCCACGCATTTTACTCAGCAGAATCAACTGCCAGTGGACGTGCAATATTATTAAATTCCCTTTTCTTTCTTCTTCCCTTCAGCCGAAGGAACTGCTGCAGCCTGTTGGCACGTCCTTCCTGGCTCCCAGATGCTCTCCAGCAGATAGGCACTCTTCCAATCAGAGGCTTGGGAGGTAAAAACATATCTCGTCACAAACAATCTGGAAAATTCCATTGCTGTGTTTATTACTGTCATGCACTGGAACTGACTGGTACCTTTGGGGAGGCGGGCCTTCTAGACATTGACTAACTGGTGCTTCGGGCCTTCTCTGGTGTCATATGACCTACATTGATGTTACAAAAAAAGGTTTGTGTTCTGTTCTTAGATACACACACGTTTTAGATGTGATTACAGTGAATACACAACGTGCAGCAGATGGTGTTTGTTCCCTCTTTGTTACCTTTTCTTTAGCAGTCAATGAATGTATAAAATAGTTTGTTAGCATACACGATTACTCAAAAACTGTATACATAACTAATTTCCACATATCTGTGTAGAAAGGCGGTGCATGGGCTGAGGAAACTAAATGTGTATACACCCACCGCTTGACAGATTTGTCATTTTGTTTTCTCCAGCAAATAAGCTAACCTAGCATGACGTCGCTGTTAAAATGCAAGCGCTGTAGCTCATATAACTGGCTCGTCTGGATAACGTTTCTGTTCTGCTCTTTCGGAGTTATTTAACAGTCACCATTTTTTAGAAAATGCTTTCCAAAGACATTTTCATCGACTTTCTTCCCCTTGCAGTGTGCACAGCAGCAAGTCAGTCTAATTTACTAATCTGACTACATTTTTGGCCCGGATGCTAGGGTGTATCCATAGCAATTGACCTCCATTGTCTCTAACCAAACAAAAAGTCTCATCAAACATGGAAAAAAGCAGAAGAGAAACTGCTACAACACCGATACAACACAAATTCTTGCTACAAAACAGTTAAAAATATTCAAACTCACCCTTTATTCTTGAGATGCCTATGCAGACACACCGCTGCTATGCCTACGCCTGTAGGAAAGTCAACGCTGTTTTAAACTTCTGTTTATCCAACATTCTGCAACATTCAAGCAGGAAAGTTACCTAGTGTGACACATATCACGCTGATTATAGTGGGGAGATAATCTGTAAGAAGCATACGCAGGACATTAAATATATATATATATATATGAAATGATCTAGTATTACGGAGTAGAAATGATCAACATGTCATGTAGTTAACTCACTAGCGTCCTTGTTGTCATCTGCAGCCTCCACATTCTTTTCTGCAAAGATTTCTGCCAAGGTTACAGAAGTTCATCACAATGCAGCCATCGTAAAAAAATACATTAGCATAATATTATATGAATTAGTCATCCCTCGCCACTTCACGGTTCGACTTTTGCGGCTTCGTCGCGGTTTTTCAAAAATATATTAATTCATAAATCATGCTGTTTTGTCATTGAATATGGCCTATTAGTCAAAGAACATGCATAGTGAAGGAAATGTTACTTTTTTTTGCCTAATTTAAGAATTTTCATGCATAGAAATTACTAAATGAACTAAAATACATCTTATATAAGACATTTAAGATTCTGTGAATAGATATGTAGTGATACTGTAATGTTCGGTGAGACACGCCAATGCCAAAGTTGATCGTTGGAACAACAGGCTTTTATTAGTTTGAGTTATCTCAGTTATCCCTAATAAAAACACAGGCTACTGTTGCTGCAGTAACCCACGCCAACCTAAAACTCAACTCAGAACCCACGACATCACTTCCTGTCTGCCCGCCACTCAGCTCCCATAAGGAACACATTTATACCAACACACACAAGTCTTATGTCTCCAGTGGCTTATTTACTCTTATTTTGTTAATTGTATTGGGTAATATGAATGTAAAGGTGGCTATAGGGGTGTTATTTCATGCTAGAGGGCTCTAATGATGTTAACACCGTATTTAGAGGGTCATGCTGATTTTCTATGCTCTAACTATGAATATATTCCATTCATAAGAAAGGAATCCTACTTCGTGGAAATTCACTTATCATGGTTGGGGCTAGAACCAATTAACTGCTTGTATTTAATCTTTTTTTGTTTTATTATTTTTATACTCAGCTGCCACTTTTAAGTATTGACACAAAATTCCGCATCAAATCATTCAGCTCATTCGGGAAAAGTTTGCTATCTATTCAGATCTTTCAAAACATTCAGAATTTGGCCTTGTTGATATTGCTGGTGGTCAGCATTTCTCTGCCATCTTTGAACAAAGCCATCACAGATAAAAAAGCTCTAAAGGAGGCGTGCCCTGGAGACAGTGCGTGTGCGTGTACCCTGTGAAGTGGTGATGGTTGCTCCTGTGCTGGCTGTGATAGTTTTATCTCGGTGAGCAACTGTTGTGGCTGATGAACTTGATGTAGACGCCTCTGCAAAATGTAGAAAACAACCTGAACGATGATGTCACCATACTTCTCACTAATTTTGTATGACGCACGTTTGTGTTCATCTTAAAATAACCAACCACTAAATATCTGGTCAATTACGGTATACATTTGTCATTTGAAATATGGTTACATGTGGGAAAAACTGACAAAATATCTTCATGGTGTTTCAGTGGATGTCCTTAACCACAGCATCTACTGCAAGCGCAGCATTCCCATTGAAGTGTAAATGACGCCAAGGGGCAACTCATGGCTACACATCTTAAAGGTAAGCTAATTGACCGCAATGCCAATGACACACCTACATCAACACCTACATCATGTATGTTAGGTGGGGGGGTGGCGTGGGGGTAGGTAGGTTGGGGCGGGGGGTGCTCGCCGGTGCCTCTGCTGCTCTATCTGCTGAGGCTGGTTGAAGGCCGGTGTCTGCTATGGATTGCAGCACTTGCCTGGTAGTCGGCTGCCGCATGGGGGTCTGCACCTGTTAGGTCGCCGCATTGGCTACCAGGTGCCACGTCCGTTTGTGTTTCTGGCTGCTGGGGACCTTGCGTGTGCCTTTTTTTCCGCTCTTTCCTTGAAATTATTTTCCAGGACTCAGGACATTTTCAGCTGCTACAGAGACAATTTATAGCGTCTAACGTACTTGGCTCAATATTAGTGACACTTTTTAACATACAGTTGCTAGTTTTGTCTCTCGGCGCCAAGTCCTTATCGGGATCTGAAAAGTTGCTAAATCTAGCAATAAAGTCAATTGGAAGCAGTGGGTTGCAGGGCTTCTCGAAGGGGAAATGCAAGTTTGATTGGCAGTCACATGGGGCGTGCCTTAAGGTTATAATTTTCCGGGATAACTTCAGTTTCCAGGACATTAGACCTTTTTTCTCATTTTCCATGTTTTCCATGAGTGGAAAATGATAAGTCATTTTCTAGGTTTTCCAGGATGTGTTGAAACCATGGTTCCTGCACAACGGCAGCCCTTGTCTGTGGCTCCCTGTGTGAGCGTGGGCCAGTGGGATGGGTGGTGTGACTTTTTTGGCCAGGCAGTATATATCATTTATATGCCAACCTTTCAGCTGGTATAGTTGAGCTGTTAACTAAGTCCACCATAGAAATGTCGTGAGTCAAACTGCGTACACGTAACCCAGAATATGTGGTCCGGACCAGAAAATTGGTGAATACAATATGGGACCTTTTTTGTCAGCTTACCTTTGCATACAGGAGGCGGAGAATCATATTCAAGATTCTTGCACACAATGCTTTTGTTCCCGACGAGGGTGTATCCTTCATCGCACTCGTACTGTATGACCTCTCCATACTTTGGGAAGTCCTGGGAATCCCACAAGCTTTTACCATTAGTCACCTCTGCAGGCTTTTGGCAGGTTACGACTGAAGAGTCACACAAACAGAATTGATTGTCACTGTCAGGTGAAAAGCTTGGCAATTTTAAGTCAAACTTTATCCATTTTGTTCTGTGAGATTAACTTCAAACCAGTCTTTCTTAGGGCTTTTCTTGTTGTGACAAAACAAGAAACCGATTGATTTTGAGCAATACCTGTGACAAAAAAATATGGCAAGGGGGCTGATAGTAAGGTCAAAGGTTAGGTCTGGTCTGAACATGCTCTGATTCCCCCATTTAACAGTCCCTATACTTTCAACCCAATCTTTTTTTCAAGCCTTCACAAGAAACACATTGATTTTGAAGGCTATCTGGCATAACATGGCCAAGATGGCTATCATGAAATATAAAACCAATGGGCAAACTTTCAACTGTCACAGTTGTCAGCTTTCAAGAGCAATTGTTCAATGTTGTACTGCAAGAACACTATTAAGTCCAGACAATAACTGACAGAAGAGGACCAAGGCGGCTGAGATCAAAAAGCTTAGATCACCACATTGTTTCAAGATTTTCAAATGTAATCTAACTTTTTCTTTGTCATTGCAATATCCCCATTGGTTTTAAAGGATAAGATGGCCAGGCCAGAGAAAGATGGTGCAGGTAGCTGAGGTTTGTATTGATTTTAAATGAAAGTATTTACTTTGACAGCTGCTTGGAAACATCCAGCCAGAAACCATGCAAATCCTGTAGCTGGATCCTTCAATCATGTATCTATGGAAACAGAAGAAAAGTCACTTGCCTCTCTAGTGACTGTTTATGTACTTGTGTTTACATTTACAGTATTAATATACAGCATGGGCCAAAAGTAGGTACACAGCCTGACATTCTTGATAAAATCATTTGGTCAGATGCTTGCTTTGTCCAGTCCCCGCCAATCGCCAGTCATCATCGCTTATCAAATTTGTCCGAGCAGCGTTCAAATGTGCACGTCAGCTATCCAACTCATGGGTCGGCAACCTTTACCAATAAAAATGCCATTGGAGCCCGTTTCTACCCAATTAAAAACCCCTTGGAGCCACAAAACTCCCACTACAAACAGAAAACAATAACTCCAATAACACTCTCCATCTCTTTCATTGCCACTGTTCACCATCAATGATGAAGGATGCTAACAAGCTGAAATAGCTAATGAGTGTCATGGTTGCTCACCAAGTTCACTCACCAGAAAACACTGCCACTAGTGTTACTGCAGAGAATTGCAAGGCACTTGTTCTACCCTAATGCAAATCTTTGAAAGGATCATGACTGTCAGAAGGGACGGTGTGACTACACGGAAGTATAAACCAGCTAGAGTCCAAGCAGAAGGATGAACGGGACAGGTTGACCTGTGTTGTCACCAATCAACGTGTCCCTTAATCACCCACCCGTCATCACTTCCTTGTTGACTTTGATGTGATGTGTAGTGATAATCCCTAGTCTCTCATTTGCCAGCAAAAATCTCCATCGTTCATTCTTTGCACGGACAAACGGACTACTTTGTCAAGCGTGATGTTTGACCGTACGATATCATCTCCGAGGCACAGTATGAAAACTGAGACTCATTTTCACTGAAAACCAAATCCTACAAAACCGGGGTGTACGAAAACCGAGGTACCTCTGTATAGCACACCCCGACCGAAGCAGCCGGATGTCAGTGTGCGATGTTGGAGGACTCTTTTTTGTCACCGAAGTGTGAATAGGAACAATTACCATGCCGTAGTACAGGCTTCTGGATTGATAAATGTGGAAAGGTTCAAATACATTTTGAGCATTCTTGGGAGACTCAATTCTACCAAAATGAAATTATTGAGTGTGCATCCCTCGCCACATCGCACTTCGAATTTCACGGCTTCACTCACGATTTTTCAATTCTAAAATTTATAAATCAAACCGTAGTAAAAAAAATATGCACATTTAAGCAAAATGTGTATTTTTTTTTGAATTAAATTAAGTATAAGGCATTCAAAAACGCATTCAGACGATTAAACTTAGTACAATGAAATTTAGTATTCTACACTGGTCAGTAGGGTTACTGGAATGTTCCTTGAGACACACAACAGGCATTTATTGCAGATTGGAATTATCTCACAACAGACACAATAATTCCTTTTTAAGAATTCAAATGTGCACCTACTCTCGGCCCACCATATACATTTATATATTCCTTCACTCACCCTTCATTACATGTGACCTTTACGACATCGCCGTAGAGTGTGTTGGAAGTGGTGTTGAATCTCATGTTGGGCTGAGGTTCAAGAGGACCACAGTCCTTCCCTTAATCGAGGACAAACAACTTTGTCTTGACTAGACTTCATCTCAATAGCATGATAGTTATAGCAGGGAAAAAACTCACTTTTGCATCTGAGAGTCAACTCAGTCCAATTCCCGTTACGGCAGGTAATCATGTCAGAGCCGCCGTCCGCCTCATAGCCCCTATGACATGTCATAAAGGCAATGGAGCCCTCCGGGAAAGCGTCATCCAGCCACGACTTTGGGCTTAGGGCGAAGTCCTTTTTCTTTGGCACGGGACAATCAGCTGGAGGAAAAACATAAGAAAAAAGTTATTTAGAGGAGACATTCATGGGGGGAGACTGACCCCAGGAATGTAAAAACCTAAGCAGGGGACAAATTAAAACATGCAGTTGGAGTTTGTTGCCTAAATGCTGTCTAATTTCCATCAACATAACAATTTAAAAAATGTAGTATTTAAAAAGAAAAAACTTTAAAAGGGATTCAGGATGAAAAACTCATTCCTCCCACTTTTCTTGACTTTTTAAGAAATTTAACACAAAATTTGACAAACACCAATTTACATTATTTAAATTAACTTCATTACTTCCATGAGGAAACATGTTCATTTTCGATTTAGTAATTAAAACATGTATTTTGAATCCTCCCACAAAAACACCTGTATATAATGCATTGTGTAGTTTCCTTTTTTTTCTTTACACCTGACACGCAACTTTAAATTCCTTAAATAAAACACTTTAAAACACGTTATTCTAATTGGAGAAACAACACTGACATTTTATTGTAAATAGAATCATGTTTAGGATTTTTCTTTTTCCATAAAATAAGTTAATTTTAAAATGTTCCCATCAAGATGCATCTTGTTCTGAGCCTCTCAGAGGAGCTGCTGCATTAATAACATTTATCTCAAGAGCAAAACTGACACATTGAATGCTCATCTTTGTTCTCACCTTCTGACCTCCACACAAAGACGAAGAAGAGCACACAAGCGAGCCTCCGCTGTGTGCTGGCACTTAGCAGTAGTAGCAGCTCCTCCATGTCAGCCATGCTGGAGAAAAATGCTTCTTCCCCTTACGCTGTCCTGCTGTAACTTGTGGCTGATAAGGCAGAGAGGTGGCTTTCTCCTCACTGAACTCCGCCTCTAATAGTGGCTTAAAAAAGAAAAACACAGCCATCAAGTTGATTTAAAAAGACCAGGAAGTGAGAAAATGCTGCCTTCAAAAGAAAAGCATACAAAACAGTCTTGGTCATCATTATTGGCACCCATGGAATTTAAGTTCATATATAGAATATCTCCTGTAAAAAACGAACCTAGCGAAACAGCTTTGGCTATAGACAACTCCTGTTTGATACAGACACCTTTAAATCAGTGGGGAAAACAAACCTATTTTTATCCTTTTGGGACAAATCAAATTACAATAACCTGTGTTGAATCATCTGCGCCCACATTATATAATTACCTAATGAATTATGACGTAAATGTTTTTACAGCCAAATGTTATTCTGTTCCTTTGTCAAATTACAAAGGCAATGATTTTTTTTTCTTTTTTCCAATCAACTTTATTAATGCCTTACAAATTACACTAACAGTGCATCAAACCATGGGCATTAAAAATAACAGTTGGATAACAAAAACACATTAAATAAATCATACAGAAATCAAGATTAAAGAAATAAAAACGTAACAGAAAAGTGATAAATTCATAAAAATAAAAAAATAAAGATAATATTAATAACAGTAAAGTAAGATACACCAGGGGACATGAGCAATGAAAATTAAATTGAATTAAGGATATTGAAGTGGGAGCACAGATTTATCGTCTTGATAGCTTTCTTGTTATTTACAAAGGCAATGAACAAAGTCAAATGAGATGTCTCATGCCCTCACAAGTGCTATTATTAGCAAACACAGGACCTTTAAAGGATATAAGGCCACCTCCAAGGACTTGTATCCCTGTTTCAACGTTGCATAATGTTATTAAGCGCATGGAACTGTCAAGAACCTCCCTGGGCATGGGTGGAAGAGAAAAATCGATAAGAGGAGAGAAGTCTTCAAAAGTTGGTGCAAACTGTGGAAAAAAAACACATAAAACATCCAAAGGCCTGCAAGCTGACCTGGAACAATCTGGACTAATGGTTTCAACTTGCACAATACAACACACACTAAACCAAGCGGGACTCCATGACTGGTCTTTGCCAGACTGTACCTTAAACCACAATCCTCGTGGGAAAATGGGAACATTTTAAAACAATGTGCTACCCAGTATAAAACAAGCGAAGTTTGAGTCAAAGATCATGGCTTCTCCAGCTAGATAAAAGACCTAAAGCACACATCCAAAAGCACACAGAAATGGTTAAAAAAATGTTTCAAACCGGCCAGCGATGATTCCTGATCTTAATCCCATTGAAAATCTGTGATGTTAGCTGAAATGTGCCATTGGGAAAAGGAATCACTGAAGAGCTTGAAGAAACTGCCAAGACATAGCGGGAGAAAATAGGAGCCGAAATGCACACAAAGGTTCTAGATGGCTACAAGAAACCTTTGGAGGCCATCATCGCTGCCATAGGGTGTGCAACCAAATTAGGCAGTGGTGCCTTTATTACAGTCCATGTCACTTTTTCTGTTTCCTCTGTGAAATGAAAACATTTAAGTTAAAAATCTTTTTGTTGTTAAATTACTTTGGAAGTTCATTGATAAAGCTCTTCTTTTAATTTAGTACATTTTCATGAATTTCTTAAGATATTGTACAGGTTGTGCAAAAAATTGAGGTAAGCTTCTCCCTCTTCAAATCAGTGCTTTACATACCGTATGGTCCGTATCTCCCTGACAACCTCGACGCGAATACAAACGTCCAATAAAACCTCACTTCTTTTGCACACGTTTGTCATAAAGCTTGCCACTTTGTCATAGACTCTTTTAAACAAAGCCTCCAATCTGCTTTGTTTCAAAGCCCGTCTTCTCTTGTTGAAAGGCCTTGCGAGGACAGTGGTGACATATATGTCAAGCAAGCGTGGTTTTTGTGATTTGATTAGCTTCAATGAGCTAATTGATGAACTTGATTAGCTCGGTACGATTGCACCGAGTGTGTTGCGTTAGAATGGTGTTTTACTTCGAAAGGAAAAGCAGGAAGCTCTTTTAACAAGCGGTACCTTGACTTCACCGTATGCCGGCGTCCTCAGAGCCTCTCATACAATAGACAAATCAAAGTTAATGTTTAACCAAATTTGTTTTCTTTTGCATTGCACTCGTTTTGGTATTATTTGTCATATATGTCCCTGTACGTTAAATTCGCGGTCGGTTTTCAGGCATTTCCAACAAAATGGGTGTGTCCTAAAGCGGGAGAATGGAAAAAAAGAGAGTATTCCCTCTGAGTCACTGAGGGAAAGCCCTTGTTATTCCGTTGTGTTCCGGTGTACTCGTTCAAGAAAAGGGACAAGTAAATGAGTCAGTGGTGTAATAAGAAGCTTTTCAAGGTGGGGAGGGGGTGACTGTTGTTATGGCGGTGTTGGAGTAAGTTTGTGTTATTGTCATGGACACATTCCACCACCGTCTGCAACAAAGGCGGGGTGACGGGGAGCTGCGCCTCAGTGCCAGACACACTCTGGGGTGAATTCCACAGAGAGCTCTCCATCTCCGTCCTCCACCCACCCTCACAGACGCACACACGGTCTCCCATGGCAACATAACAACTGCACGTTGAGGTGATTTTTTTACCATTTTTTTCCACCAATTTTGGTTCATGGTGAATGAAACCGAGGCTCTCTGCCCCAGCTCCAAATATGACCTTTACTGACGTTCCTATCTCTTCTGCGTCTGAGCAAGAGCAGGCTGTCCAGTCAAACATTTCACTCTTAAGCAGCATTCCAAACGTGTGATGCACATAGAAGCGGGACTTAAGACATTAAACCCCAACAAAAACAGAGCAGGATTTCAGGTTCACCTTCATACATGTGCTGGATCAAAGGAATCAGTCTAACATGACCGCTCATTTCCTGTTGCTGTCCTTTGCCATCACTCACCCCTAAAAGACAGGCGTCCGACCTCCTTGGCAAACATTGTGAAACGTCACTCCTCGTCTGGAAACTGCAGCATCTGCATGGGACATAGTGAGGCAGTGCCATCTTGTGGTGGAGTCAAAGAACTACAAAAACATGACAACCTGGACACCCCCAGGACAACAAGGGTTAAACGCCCCGTTATAATAAGTGTCAGAGGTTCCGCCAAAATCTATCCTTGACTGTATTCTGGATTTTCAAATCCCAATGTTGACAGGTATGGCCAACTGGTGGGTGTCTCCACCGGCTGGGCTCACCTTGCCAGGGCCGGGTCAGAGGTGGTATCGTGTTCATGAGGAAGGAGTTTTTTTTCTTCATGACGTCATGAAAAGACAACTTAAAAAATGAGGATCTGAGTGACTTGTCATGTTCTGTGTTTGTTTTGCACGCTGCTGCCGCCTCTGTTTTGTCCTTGCAGTGTCATGGCTGCACTGATGAGTAATCAGGGACACCTGTGATCAATCTTCAGCTCCCCATATATACCTCTGCCTGGCAACTACCTAGTTGCCAGTTATTCCCTTGCCAACCCTGCTTCCTGTTCCTCATTCCTTGGCTGCCAACTGGTTCCCTTAGCTCGTGTATTTTTCTGCCATTGTGATTTTGCTACTGCCACTTACCTGTTCTGCACTTTTTTTCCCTGCAGCTCCTTTCATTCAGTGAGTACCTTTTTCCTGCCTTGCAGTGTTTTTTGTTCTTTGTAATCTTTGGCTCTAGCCCTGTGTTACTTAGTTATCTTTTGGTAGTTATTTTTGTATTTTTTGTCATTACTTGGTGTAATAAATTGTATTTTTTTTTACTGGCGCTGTGTCTGTCTGCATAACGGGTTCCAACCTTTTTGGCGTAAGCCACTCCGTGACATGACTCTTCTATCAATAGTGGAGCAACCTTCCCATACCCTCATAAGGGGGTAAGAAAGCTGAAAATGCCACTTTTAGAGGTGTTTTTTTTTTCCAACAAAAGTGGGAACTTATGCAATATTTTCGCAATTTTCCAAGTCCAGCATCCCAAATACTTGTATACACACAGACAAAAAGAGGGTGGCCGAGGACTAGTGAGTGTCAGTGGCACTGTCCAAGAGGAAACAACAGGCCTCCAAAAATACATCAAGAAGATGGCCCCCAAGGATGACCTGCTCAGTGAATACCTCAGGCAACAGAAGCCGAGTAAGGAGAAGTCAGATGCTGGACTGAAAGACAGCACAGAGGCACTAATCATGGCAGCACAAGAACAGACCCTAAACACAAGATCAATAGAGGCCGAGGTCTACAACATCAGACAGGATCCCAGGTGCAGGCTCACAAACAGTGCAGCATATTACAGTAGGGTGTAAGATGCTGGCAGGAAGGACATACTGTATATGGAGCGGCACAACCAAGCAGCAGGAATAGTGTACCAATAGTGTAACATCTGTGCCGAATATTGACTGGAGGTCCCAGAATCTAGATGGCAGACACCACTGAAGGTGGCCAAGATCCTGTGGGACTTCCATTGATTACGGGGCCCTACGCACAGGCGCGGCTCTGGCTGTGCCGACTTGCTCCCTCTGTTGTGTTATGTGTGCAGCGGCATGTTCCTGGGCCGGCCCGTTACCATAGTTACAGAGGCAAGGTGCAGCAATAAATAAATAAATAAACAAAGAGCCGTCAATCGGTCCATTATTGATCGGCCTACTGGGAAAACTCCCGGTATTCCCGATGGCCAGTCCGCCCCTGGTATATCGACATACGAGTATTCCAACTTACTAGTTTTTTGACATACGAGCCACCTGTCAGTTGTTTTTTGCTTTGAAGCTAAAATTTGGGTTACCGGCAGACAGCTATCTGGAGGGCTTGTGTCACCTTAGTATGTGGGGACAAAGGCCAAAGTGAGCGAGCACACGCAGAGTCCTAAGTGAGATGGCAGTAAAGGCTTGGGAGGGAATTTATTAGTGTTATTAATATTTATTTGTGATTAGCATTGGTTCTTAAACTGCTGTGTTTGTCAAAGAGGACAGAATAAAACCTGCATGTTGGACTACCTGGATGTCATACTTCCACACAGTTGAATATAAGCTATAGCCTGCCTGCACTATTTGGGCTCAGTCCTAGTCTGTAAACTACTGACTGTTCTTGATCCCTTTATTTTTTGTAAGTTGCCATTAGTCTTTATTTTTCTAATACCATGTTTTCATTTCACTCAGTTGTTGGGTATTTTTGTGAACCTTTATTTGTGTTATTAGTCACAATTATATTTTGTGAGTTTATTAACTTGAAGAGAATGATATTTTAGTCTTGGAGTTTTTGCAAAGTCTACTTGTTGCACACAGCGGCGAACTTACCATTAGGCAAACACAGGCAATTGCCTCGGGCCCCGGCATTTTCAGGTAGGCCCCCAAACGTTTCAGAAAAAGTGATTTTTTTCCTTCTATTTAAAAGTACATATTACTTTTTGTCGTAATTCACGTGCTTAAAATGACATAAAATTGCATAATCTATCATGATTGTTTTGATTGCTCACGCCCCGCCTTGTCTTCTCATACAATGGACTATTCCACACACACACACACACACACACACACTGCGCGTGTGCAGATTGATTCCGGAAATGGGAGCAAAACAAACTTGTTGCGCAGTTTGGAGGAAAATGACGCTGAGTTACCCCAGTGGAGTGGAGTCGAGAAGAGGAGAAGGCAAAAGGAAAAAAAAACAGTTTTTATCAAAACTACCGAAGGTGTCAAGCTTTTTCACAGTAAACAAATGTAGACACAGGAGTCCAGGCAGACGCTCTTGACAGCAGCACGGCCGAGAAAAATGCAGTAGTTTTAGAGATGAGGCTAAGAGTAACCCTTTTCATCACTAAGATGTGAGTATTAAAGCGGTAAACTACATGAAATGTTGCTTCATGTTCTGATCAATTACATTAAAAGCGCCGAGATGATTCACTTGTGAGGTAATAATAATCCCCCAGGAGGATTTTAAGGACTTTATCTAGCTCTCGAAATTATGATCATTTTCTCATGTTCACGTTTGTTAGTAGATGATAAACATGAATACCTAAAATCGTTTTTGTGGGGCGGGATTATAAACATGGTAGTGAAACTAGCAACTTAAACATACATGTATTTTAAAAGCAGGAAAAAAGTGGCCTAAATTACGTACTCACCTTTTATAAAAATAAATAAATACGAAACAAACAAAAAAAAAAATTCTGTCAGTGCAGTACACGGATGCGGAGGGCCCCAATGACTGGGTTTGCTTTGGGTCCCCAAATGACTCAATCCGCTCCTGGTTCTGTCTGTTTTTGATCCACTGAGGTCCAGCGTTTGTTGAGCTGTTTAACTAAACAGAATGTTGAATCAACATTGACATAAGGCAAACATATTCTCCAGTCACATGTTGATAGGAGTATTAAAAACTTGAAAATGATCTTTCTAAGATACAATTATCATAGAATAAAACTTCTATCTGCGATTAATTGCAATTAATGAGTTAATTATGGATGAAATGTGATTAATTACGGTTAAATATTGTAATTGGTTGGCCCTAATATACAGTCTATATAATTTTAGGCATAAAATAGGATGAGTAACCTCTGAATTTATATATTTGTGGTTATACAGTAGATAGTATTTGGTAATATAATCATTTTCTATCTATATAGAGGAGGCATACTTTAAATGTATTGAAATTATAAGGCTTCTTGGAGTAAATTTCGACTATCATTTGCGTATGCGATTGCCGGGTTGAGTGTCTTGGTTTTCTGAAATATGGCAATCCTTGCGTTGCTCCATTCCATCCTCACTTCCAAACCATCAATAAGGCCTCAAATGCACCACAGTATTTGCTTCTGTCTATGTAACAACATTTCTATTAAACACAAATCACAAAATCAATGTTGTTCTATCTGTCGGTACAATAGGATAGTAGCTACAACACAAAGCATTTACCTTGTACAGTATGTGACTACAGTACTTCCATGCTGAAGAACATGCGATATGCAATTACCTGATACTCATTATGCCATTAAACAGCCATTAGGGCTCCTTGGCTGCCTTGTGCAATAAAAATAGCCGTGTGTGTGTGTGTGTGTGTGTGTGTGTGTGTGTGAACATAATGGTGCTCATTCATGGCAACATTCAGGATGGACACAATCGTGTATGTTTGGGAATATTGGTTCTGTCAGGATAAAAGCACACATTTTATTTAGCAGTGACACCAAAAGCCTTGAAAATTCCTTAAATTCTCTCAACTCATATGCTGCAGATGTTCCTCCTCATGTTTTCTTTACAATTGTGCAGCAATCCCCATCATTTATACTCGCAAGTGAAAACATGATCATTTGATTTGTCATTCATTCCGGACACATTTTCAAACCGTTGAAGTTTGTCTCACCATTGAAAAAACAACAACTCTGCAGTGAAACCAAGTCAGTTACCATGACAACAGGAGATCTGACATAGTAACAGAGGGTTATAGTGTTTTGTCATGACATGTGCAACATGTCCAATCACTTGTACGTAAATAGTTGCAAACACCAGAGACATGATAACAAATAAGTTATCATTTTGCAACATATATTTATTTATTTTATATGTTATATTGTATATAGTTATCCCTGTGGCCATCATTTTTGTACATAGTTTTGCATATACAGTAATCCCTTGTTTATTTTGGTTGACTGGTTCCAGACCCGACTGTGATGAGTGAATTGAAGTAGGATCCATATTCCTAAATAGAATATTTACACAGTTTTAGCTTGACGTGTGTTACAGCAGCAACAGTTGCCTGTGTTTTTATACAAGAGTTTTATTAGGGATTATTGTGCCTGTTGTGAGATCATTCAAACCTGCAATAAAAGCCTATTGCTCCGGTGATCAAGTCTCGCATTGGGGTGTCTCACCGAACATTACAGTAAGCTATTTTTGAAAAACCGCGATGGAGTGAAGCCACGAAGTTCGAACTGCGAACTGGCGAGGGACGGCTCTAGTTGCATATAGGTATTTTATATCGCTTTTGTATGTAGTTATGTTATCTAGTTTTTGTATATATTTATTGCATTTTGTAAATGTAGCTTACAGTAAATAGAGAGTTATTGTCTGCAAACTTTGTGATTATTTAAATTGTTGTATTCCTAATATATTACTATTGTATTTATTCACTTATTTACAATATTTTTATTTTCAGGTAAGGGTTTTTACACTGTTTCTAATTTATTTGTATTTAATTATTTGTATTTGTAATTTGTTAAGCATGTACTTTGGGTGACCTGTTATCTGACAAACCAAAGCCAATGGTAAAAGCAATGTCATGAGTGACGTGGGAAATAATGGAATAAATGAAGTTAGTCGTCTGCAGGGCGTATTGAGTAAAACTTTATTATTCAGTGCATGAACAGAACACCATGTCAAGATCCTTTTCAATCCATTTTTAAATATCTTCTTTTCTTTTTACATAAAAAAATAATGGGGCAATTTCATTAATAGACCTCTGTTTTTTTTTCTTTCTCCCCCTCCTCGAAAGAGCGCTGAGCGAGTATTTAGAAAGGTGCTGTACAATGTACAAACATTTACATCTACTGTTCCTACACAATGTAGAAGATAAGCACAGAGATTGTTTCCTACCAAAGCGATGCAAGGCCACAGGATGATACAAGGATGAGATAGAAAATGAAAAAAGCTCAAACAGGCAAAAATACCATACCGGACGCTTCCTTCAGCCCAACAAAGTATTGCACAAAAAAGGTCACAGATTGCTTCACAGTGCGTCTCCTAAGCTGAAAGTCTGGTTTTACAGTCAAGCCCCACTGGTTTGATGCCACTGGATCTCTGGATATTTGCTACAACGCTGTGTTTCCCTGAGCTCACCTGGATACCTCTTCTACTCAACCTGGAGTCAGCTCAGATAAACTGAGGAGGATTTGGGTTGCTTCAAAGTCCCAATTTTCTGTTTAAAGCAGGGATGTCCAAATCGCGGCACAAGGGCATTGATCGCCCGCAGCTCATTTTTTTTTATTGGCCAGAAATCAGGTTGGTCTGAATTAAATTTTGAATTTTGACTTGTCATTTGTAATTCTGAGAACATGATTGTACTTTTCAGAAGTGCCTGTAGTCGGAACAATTGCATTATTGGATGTTCATCAAATGAACCATGTTTCGTTAAAAGGTTTGACTTCTGAGCAAACAAGGGACTGCAATGTTTGGACTAGGGCCAGGACAAAATTCTGATCACATGGTATCAATACACCAAAATCAGATATTGATACTGATGATCGTTAGATATCATATGTATATATGTACAGTATATGTCGAAACCATCAAGTCATATGTGATTTTTTTTCCCAATATCATATTATCATTGTGTCGTTACGCCATTCTTTGCGACATATTGTAATCATATTGCATCAGGAGTTATTGTGTCATTCCCAAGCCTAGTTTATACCATGGGTTTCCAGCCAATGACATTTTCTATTATTATAATGTAGCATTATTTCACATTTTAAGCCCGTTTGTCTAAATGTGCTGTCTTTCACATGTTGGAAATGTTCGAGAAGAAAGGAAAACTGGTTTTCTTGTGGCGCAAACCCCCTTCCACACTGAGCGGCTCTACTGTCATATTCGTTTGTAAAAACCTGACATTTGTAAGTCCGTTTTAAAGCCGTAAGTTACATAACAGGCTGAGATCAGCATCTGTGACTTTTACACAAAAAAATCAACCGGCAGCACTGGCACACACCCTGAAAAGATGTCATCTTTTTTCCCCTCAGTAGGCAGCGACATGACTCACAGGTTGCGCACTATTACATAAATTGTCCTTAAACAGAAAAATAAATATATATATATATATAATATGGCATTGGCAACCAAAGTCATCAACATTACAAATTATTAAATATCTTTTATGCTACAGGGGCAAATGCAGTGCAGTGGAGATTTACTTTAGCAAAACATAACATGACATTCATATATGTGTATATAAATATACACACACATATATATGTGTATATACACACACACGTATATGTACATACATGTACGTACATACATACATATGTATGTACATATATACATACATATACATACAGTATGTATATATATGTATATATGAATATATGTGTGTATATATATATATATATATATACTGATTTTGTACACGCACCCAGCCACACATATACATATATATATGTATGTATATTATGATTCAGAATGAGTGATTGTAAGCTAACATTGCACGTGAGCTCTACTGTGTCATGAAGTACAAGTATTTGTGCAGGGTTTGTTTCCTACAACACATTGGAACCACTCAGGTACCTCAGAGAACGTGGGACAAGGTTTATATCAAAATATGGACTGGCTACACGTACAAGGAGCTTCACAGAAACATAAAACAAACAGTTGGCAAAAGTGTTTGGTAGACTGTGTCTCTTATTGGAATAGTGCTTCTTGCCACTATGTTTGTAACCATCGATTCTCAAACTGTGGTATGAGTACCACTGATGATACCCAGGCTCTATCTAGTGGTTCCTAATGGAATTTTAATAGAAATAATCCATCCATCCATCTTGTAGGCCGCTTCTCCTCATTAGGTATGCTGGAGCCTATCCCAGCTGACTTTGGGCGAGAGGCGGGGTACACCCTGGACTGGGCGCCAGCCAATCGCAGGGCACATATAGGCAAACAACCATTCACACTCACATTCATACCTATGGACAATTTAGAGTCTCCAATTAACCTAACATGCATGTTTTTGGAATGTGGGAGGAAACCGGAGTACCCGGAGAAAACCCACGCACGCACGGGGAGAACATGCAAAAAGATGCCCAATGGAGATTTGAACCCAGATCTCCTGACTGTGTGGCCAACATGCTTACCACTATGCCACCGTGCGGCCTGGGTTGACACGTACGCATACGAAATAATCCTAAAAAACCTTGCATGATGGTGAGGCTAAAATGTGACTATAATGTTTGCACTGTAGCTCACACAGCTATGTTATTTGTCTCCTTCGTTAGCAAAGTGGGCGCGCCCTGTGTAGACACCTGCCACTTCAGAGGACAGCTGTGTAAAAAAAAAAAAAAGGCTTTGCTACACATCTGAAAATAAAGTATGGCGCTGTGCCAACTATCCATCAGCCAGATACAGATGTGGGAGCTGTAAGTTTAATCATTTGGTTTTCTTCAGCGGATAAGCTAACCTAGCATGATTTTACTGTTAAAACAACTGTAATGTTAGCACTGTAGCTCACATACTGTAGCTATGCTAGTGTGCTAACATTTGTGTCCTCCTGCCCCACTATTTAATGTTCCGTTGTTGTATGTGATACACTGTACCATTACGTTGGACAAGTGTATGTCAAAAGTGGATAAAGCACATAACAGTGCTTCTTGGAGCCACACATTGTCAGAAACAGGCGTGGACCAACAACTCGTTAGCATTAAAGCTACAGACACACAAAACGGTGTGTTCCTAGCAGGGTTTACATACATCAAGGCTAGATTTTTTGGCCAACACAATTCCAATACACTATTGTGGGAACTCTGAGACTTACCATAAATTCCAGACTATAAGTTGCTACTTTTTTCCACACGGCTTAAACAATGATGTGGCTAATTTATGGCAAAAAGAACTAAAGTTCTCACGAGGCTTGGAGCGCAGATTCAGGAAATTGGACATTTCTGAAGTGTACGCTAATGTCACGTTTTGAAGTCTTATGCAGTGATCGTATTTTGGTCAGACAAATCTTAAGTAAGTGTAGAATGAAGTGTAGCATCACTACAGCTTCTACTTGGACTGCTTGGACCGTGACAGCTGTTGAACTCCGATGGGGAAAAAAAGCATCTCATCACCAGAGCTAACAAGAGACGCTGGAAACATTGAGTGGAGGTAGGATTGCAAGGTTTATAGTGTGTCTTTCTGTGGAAATATGATCAAATAAAACACCTGAGGCTGATAGACAAGCGGGTCCCACATATATGTACATTCTCTTTAAATTTGGTGGGTGCGGCTTATATTCAGGTGCGCTTAATTAAGTCCGGAATTTACGGTAAATTCTACCTGAAAATTGGCGTAAATATAATAATAATAATAATAACGGACTTTAAAAGGGAAATAAAGAGCCTTTCCAACAGTGTAAAATGTAGTCGACAGAGAAATAATCTACCATACACACATTTCCAGCCTTTTTCTTTTATGTTTATCATTTCCTTTGTTTTGTCTATCATACACTTGGTAAAGAAGATCTGAAAAAGCACAAGTTTCTGGTCATTTGAAGGATGCAGCGCGTAGGGAAGAGAGTGAAGAACAGTCTCAAAGTCGCTCAAGCTTGGGGATGAGGATCGGGAAAGGGCTGTCTGTGAGACGTGCGCAAACAAAGAAGAGTGGACTGCATGCGGCTGAGCCAAGCAGCTCAGGAAACGAGAGTACAAATAAAAATATTGCCCTATGACCTTTCCTCCTCGCCTTGCATAATGAGCAGATGGATGCATTGTCATGGGCGAGGTGCTGCTCTTCCATCGCGTTGGCACAAATTCACATGGCAAGACGTCCTAGCTCTGAGATACTGAAGCAGCGAGTGGAGGCAGAGGAGGCTGCTACACACACCGCTGCTTTTCGAGGTTGACCGCACCCAAAAAAGGACCAAAGGGTTCTAAAAGTGGCACCTTGTATCACTTTCACTGGAAGAGCTCAAAACAATCCACAGAGCATGGCACAGAGAATCCAAAGTACAGAATCATCTTGTCAAAAGGGATCACGGAGGACTTCAGCCTGGGAGAGGATTCTGGCTTGGCTGGGTACCTTCCATTCGCCAGGGCTGATGGGTGCTTTTGAGCTCGGAGGGCTCCTGGGAGTCCTGCTAATGGAGGCCACAGGGTCTTCCTTGCTAGCTTGTTTTTTGGGGTTTCTTCCCTTTGGCTCACTTGGTGGAATTACTGAATCTTTGAAGGAAGTCTCTTTACGTCTCTTCCTGTCCTCTGCACTCTGGTCCTTGGCATGGCTCGAGTCTCGACTAGAAGCTTGCTTGCCCTCTCGGGGAGCGTGAAGAGATCTTTCTTTAAAACTCGTCGCCTCATGTCCCGGTCTGGCCGTTGGCTGTCCTCTAGTTTCAAGGTTGGACTTTCGGCTGTTGCCATGACGCAAGTTCTCGCTGCTTCTGGAGTCCTTGTGTCTCCATTCGAGGTCGTTAGCCCGGCTCGCCTCCCCCATACTTGCAGATCGCACTCTAGTCACCTTCTTCTCATTCCGTGCTGCTATCGGCGCCTGGCTGTCGTTTGCTATCGTCTTCCTCGGGCTGCGAGGCTGGTCTTTGGCTTGAGGTGATGTCTCCGCTGCTTTCTTTGGGCTGCTCTGCTCTCTGCGCTCTTTCATGCTGGTCGTCCTCTCAGGCATCTCCACCTCCTTATCTCCTCGCCACTCGTCTTGCTCCTCCACCGAGCTCAAAGCCTTGCTGCTGTGGCGCCGCAGGTCTCGTGGGGATGTGGCGCTCCAGCTGCGGGAGTGTTTCAGTCTGCTGGAGTAAGGAGGAGACACGAGGATGGAAGCCCCGGTGGGATATGGAGAAGACAGGGGTGACGTGTCTGAAAAAAACACCTCCCTGGTGTAGTTTGAGGGTGAAATGTGTTTTGGACCTGTAAGAGACGACACGTGCACCAATAAATAAATCACACGTTCCGCACCGGCAAATTTGAATGGGGGGGAGGAACTGAGATGATGATGAGGAGGAGCAATTACCAAGGTAGAAAGAGAAGAGGCCAGGAAAGGCGTGTGAGGATGTTAGTGTTGGTGCTCAGTGTAGTAGCACATAGAAGAAGCTGCACTACCTGCATCACAAGAACAAGACCCCACAGGAAGCAGGCAGTTAGAGATGGAATGCGTAAATAAGAACCCCATGAAGACAGCGTGCTCCAGTAGCTCAAGTCCACAAAAAAAAGGCCCCGGTAGCAAACGGATGGAGTCATCATCGCGAAGGAAACAGGGTGGATTTATGGATGGAGCGCAGTCTGCACTCTCCTCGTAAAGCAGTTAGAAGCACAGTTAGAAGATACCAGCAGCCCACCTGCTTACACCAACCATCTGGCAGTAATGCATGAATTGCAATTAGTTAACAAAATGCTGTCTGTGATCATTGTTCACTACAACGACAATTGTTAGGCTTCCGCAGTCCATTCATTTGATGGAAAGTTCTAAAAGCATAAGTGGTGACTAGAACTACATCTTTTTAACTGGTGCTAAAAACACAAAGGTGCTAGTGACGTGTAGTGTAGCATAAGTACGTATAGTATGGGGAAAGCTCACTTTTTCTTTTTCACATACACAAGAGCAGGGGTTTTGGATCATATTTTTGTTTTTGTTTTGGATCCTATTGAATATTTTATATTATATTATTTTTAAAATCAGAAATGTAACTAATAAAATATTTTAAATATAAGGAAAAAGGAAATTCCTTAATTTTCCTTACAGATGCCAAAAATAATTTTAAAAACACTCTAAAAACTAAGGAAAATAACACAAATCAATAAATCAAATTATCTCGATAAATAAATAAATAGCAGTATATTTTTCTATACATTTTAGAAAGAAATATATGAAAAAAGCAGTGATACAAATACATTCATACATTAAACAATAATGTCCCTTATGAGATCAATAAGGTAAAAAACCCTTAATTTCCTTCACTGTATTAGTACTTATTAGTACTTATATTTAATAAGAATAAAGTAATAATGATCTATCCATCTGTCTAAACATTTGATTACAAATTTCATTGCACTTTTTTTCACTGGTATTTTTTACATGAACAAAATTCCAGATCATGTGGTATACTGTACCGTAATTACCACCTTGATGTCTTAGGGCGTGTGGACGTAAATGAGCACTTACTACCATCTTGAGTCAGGCCCGCCCCAGGTCGGAGCAGCAGCACCACTTTGCTTCCTCCAGCTTGGATCAGCTCGATGGCGCGTGTGTGGGAAATGCCGCGAGCCGGCTCTCCGTTGATCTCCACAATCTCGTCCCCGACCTGCTCGAAACACACGACATTCCGCCGTCATTACGGGACAGGGAGAGATGCTTGGCGTTCCCTCTGACAGCATCCGGATGGTGCACACTGACACACATCATCAACATGTGTCGCCATTCATGGCACACATAACGGCCTGGAGGCAGTTTCTATTATTAGAGATGACAAATAAATGCCAGCGTATCAATCTGTCATCCTCTAATCGCAGCTGACGTTCCTCTGCATGCCCACAGGTCACAGTCTGCCAGGAAGGATTCCCGCAAGGAGCTTCCGTTCTTCCTTTATCCTTCCCATTCAGGCTAATAACAATATGATAATTACATCCCAGTGGGATGATTCGATTATTTTATGAAGCTGTGCTTTCTCGATAGGGTCACCAAGTGGAACCAACAACAGGGGTTTGATTGCAGTTTTATGGGCCAAAGAATGAGAGGATGCATATAAGAAAAAGATCATATGCAGGAGACTAAAGTGAGTACATTTCAGCAAGCATTTTTTTTTTTATTACAGGATATTTTGTCAACTGACAATAGTATAGAAAGTACACTTGGATACAGAAAATAGACAGTGGTTTGATGGCGCTAGCTGCAAGGGAAAAAGAGCAGTGCAGCTATGAATCCGACAGAGGGCGCTCACAAATACATTTCCATTTCCCAGCAGGATGATGCTTTGACAAGACATGATGCTGTGTTACCTCACGTTTTATAAGTACCATACTACATACTGTATGCCTGGCATTATTAGGGCTTTTTATGGGTGCGTCTATTATTTGCATTTTTTGTGATTTACCCTTTTTGGCCAACCCCCACAAATAACAGGAATCTACTGTATACCATCATTTCCGCTAATTTTTTCTTAAACTTTGAACCCTGCAGTTTATACAGCGGTGCGGCTAATTTATGGCTACGTTCTATTCTTGTGACATCTCCTTTACTTCACAACTACTAATAATCGTTTAAATACTCTGCCGCTCACAAGTCAGTGAGGAACCAGTAAACAGGAAACAGTAGCTCTTTCTTTGGCAGGAGATTCCGTGTCACCCATAGACTGATCTGTCTGGTTTTTATGTTGTTTTCACCTCTAAATGCAATCTGCACAGGCAAAACCTATCCTACCCAATCTGAAACTGAGTGTGGGCAACAAAACACACCTGTCAGTCACATGTTCCAATGCTTTTTCTCAAATGAAGAATGGGTGGCTTCAAATAAAACGTGCTATGCTCAAAGTCCTGCATCCGATCCAAACGTAAATACCTGGAAATAAAAGATTAAATATTGCTCTCTGGTCTCATATTAATCTTTTGATGTCAAACCCAAACGTTTTCAGTCTACAGCAAAAATAAAGGAACTGGCCTCACTGTTTCAATACTTTTGGAGGGGACTGTATGTGCGGTTTCCTGAGGAAGGGGATCATGATGTGCTATATACTGTACAGCTATGCTGTAATTCCTGTTTTTCCCCTCAATGATGTGCAGCTCCCCAGTGCCGACAGCACTCATGCAGCCCCAGACCATGATGCTACCACCACCATACCTGATTACCTTGATTACCTCACTTGTGTTGCCAGCTATTTAGACTGTATTGACTCGTTTTCAGTGGATAGTAAATCTATACTAGCATACAATCTGTACACTAAAGTATATCCATGTTTACTTTTGTGAGATACTGTATCATATAGACATGAAATAGGAGGAACAAAAAACAGCAACTACAACTCCTTCAACTAATACCACAGTTTACTTCCATCATGCTGTGTGGAGATTTTCTCCAGAAAAAAATCATCAATTGGTTTGCTGTGCTTTCTGATTAACCGTCTGCATTCACAAAATAGCAAATGCCAGAAATTGCATTCACAACAACAGAGATTGACTAATGTCTTCCTGAAATGAGAGTGGAAAAACGCTTCAATGGGCACACTCAGTAATTTGTGTTTTTCATAACCCCATCAAAAAATCTAATGAACAAAAATAATGAAATACTTGGTCTGGGGAACCTGGTATAATTGGTATAGGCATAAGCCTCTCATGGTATCATTTATATTTTCATCATCTTTACCTCTCAAGTCCTTAATAACCTTGCTCCTTAATTAAAACCAATTCTTTTCAGGGATAGAGCTCAAGTTTTTGTCTCATATTTGTTTGTCTGTTAAAGCTACCTTGCGTCCCTGAAAAGACCTGTTTATATGCTGTGTAAACCCCAATAAATCCAAATCAGTCGAGTTCTTCCACTTGATTAAAGCTGCAATCACACCTGAATGTTTGAAAAAGTTGGGAATCATAACACATAAAAAAAAAAGCATCACTCACATGGATCCTTCCGTCCAGCTGGGCAGGCCCGTCCTCAGCCAGTCTCAGGATGTACAGCCCCATGTTGTACTCGGTGCCCCCTCGGAGGCTAAAGCCGAAGCCCCTGGGTCCTCTGTCCAGCTCTACCGTCAGACAGCCCTAGACGACATGAGGACAACGTTTCTACATGCTGAATACATGAAGGGAACATAAATGCTAATACAACACATAAGAGTAAAAGCAGCACCTGGTTGGGTCCCGTCACACACAGTGCCCCCTGCTCCACTGGTATGGTTTTATGTTCCGTCCAGGAGGCTCCATCCCGTTTGTCCTCCAGGTCGAGGTTGTAGCTGCGACACACACATGCACTTTGTCACTTGGACATGTTTGTGTAGCATGCAACATGCTGCAGGCTCAACACAGTTAATGATGCAGAATTATGCAGGATAAGGATGGGCGTGACAGTTTGTTGTGTGGAATGAGTTGTCGCATCCTGAGGGCAAATGAGGCAAAATGGAGTGCCCTACTTGGCTGCAACCAGCAGAGGCGCTGTTGATTCAGTTTCAACTAGTTTGCTGTCAAAAGGCCCAAACATACTCGGGCGGAACGTGTGCAGAATGAAGTCAGAGCAGACGTCTGCAAGCCCCGTGCACGCAAAGCTCAAATTTTCACACAAAACATTGCTTGGCATGTATTTTTTACATCAACCCGTTTTTAATGTGATCTGCAGCTGTCCCTCTGTGCAGTGTTGACCGGTGCGCGGAGACTCCCCTAGTGCAGAAGTAGTGGAACCAAACGAGATCGGTGAATTTTTCTGATGACATTCAGAAGTATTGAAAATGCTTTTCAGCATCAATACTGCTGAAGTCCTTCACCACACTTGCCTTCCTCAATCTCTTGTGGCATTTAATAGTCATACCTACCACCGTCTTATTCCACTGCTTTGGAAAGCCAGCGGCCAGTGTAGGGTGTCACGACAGAAAAAATATAAACCATGTGCAATTATTGTGGGAAATAATTCACAAAAATTTCACAGGAAACTACAACACAGCAATGACAGCTCTGATGACGGAGGACATTCAGCGCAGAGTCTGTCCCACTCACACTACTGCATGCTGTGAGCACCTTTAAGAAAGCCACCTTGGCATCCTCTATATATTCCTACATTATCATGAGAATTATTTCTCACTTTGAGATTTCTTTGAAATGTAAATTGCACTGCAAACAAAATGTATTTGTGTTAATACTATTATTGTATAGAAATAATACAGTACAGTGCTTAACAAACATATTAGACCACTTGTCATTGAAAAAAAGAAAACCTAAATATTTTTTCAAAAACCTTTTTAAAAAAAAATAAATCAAACAGTTCATTTGAAAGTTCATTGATAACCTTCACAGTTATATTTTAGAATTAAAAAGATTTCATTTAAATGTATTTGCATGTTTTTATTTCTGTTGTACTAATTAATATGGAAACAAATTATTTTGGAGCACTGCATTTATGAATTAACATTAAATCATTCTGATAAAAAAATAGTAATAATAGAAATGTATATGTTTTTGCCCACCAAACACTAAAGCACATTACGTTAGTGCAAAACATTGTTGCAAAAAAAACCAAAGCGTGGCAGCAAGGGTTTTGGCCTGGAAATTGAGTTTTTGCAGGCGTAGTGATGCTCATGTTGCCTGCAAATAGGTCAATTCTTATGGTAAACAGTACATTATTTGAATATTTACCGTTCGTCCTGTAGCGCAGACCGTTGTCCGATGGCCCGGTGTTGAAGAGCTGGACTCTGTCTAGCAGAACTGGCTCCAGATGGAGGGCCCTTGTACTCTGAAATGTAGTTGCAAGTGTCAAACGTGGGCCCCAAGAAGCCTTTCTGAACATTAGATTCATAATATTAGCATTATGTATTAACATACAGCGTTGTGAAAAAGTGTTTTCCCTCTTCCTGATTTGTTATATTTTTGCATGTTTGTCACATTTAAATGTTTCAGATCACCAAACAAATTTAAATATTAGTCAATGACAACACAACTGAAGACAAATTGCAGTTTTTAAATGAAACCCCCTCCAAAAAAATCCAAACCTACATGGCCCTGAAAAAGTGATTGCCCCCTAAACCTAATAACTGGTTGGGCCACACTTAGCAGCAACAACTACAATCAAGTGTTTGCGACAACTGACAACGGCTTACATGTCAGAGTTCCAAGACGACAACCACATCTGAACAAAACAACATTAAATCTCGTCTCAAATTTGCCAGAAAGCATCTTGATAATCCCCAAAACCTTTAGGAAATCACTCTAGGGACTGACATGACAAAAGTTGAACTATTTGGAAGGTTTTACATCGCCGTAATAGTAACGTCACATTTCAGAAAAAGAACATCATACCAACAGTAAAATGTGGTGGTGGTAGTGTGATGGTCTGGGGCTGTTTTGCTGCTTCAGGACCTGGTAGACTTGC
Organism: Dunckerocampus dactyliophorus; assembly: GCF_027744805.1. NCBI lineage: Eukaryota > Metazoa > Chordata > Actinopteri > Syngnathiformes > Syngnathidae > Dunckerocampus > Dunckerocampus dactyliophorus. The sequence continues at coordinate 14,696,660 of NC_072826.1, forward strand.
TGTGATAAATGGAACCATGAATTCTGCTGTCTACCGAAAAATCTTGAAAGAAAATGTCTGGCCATCTGTTTGTGACCCAAACTTGGGTTCTGCAGCAGGACAATGATCCAAAACACACCAGCAGTCCACCTCTGAATGGCTGAAGAAAAACAAAATGAAGGCTTTGGAGTGGCCTAGTCAAGGATCTGACCTGAATCTTATTCAGGCTGTGGCATGACCTTAAAAAGGCGGTTCACACCCGAAAACCCTCTAATGTGGCTGAATTACAACAATTCTGCAAAGATGAGTGGGCCAAAATTTGTCATTGCAAGTTATCGCAAACGCTTGATCGCAGTTGTTGCTGCTAAGGGGGGCCCAGCCAGTTATCAGGTTTAAGAGGCATTCACTTTTCCACACAGGGCCATGTAGGTTTGGATTATTTTTCACCCTTAATAATAAAAAGTTTAATTTAAAAACTGCATTTTGTGTTCAATTGTGTTGTCATTGACTAATATTTCAATTTGTTTGATGATCTGAAACATTTAAGTGTGACAAACATGAAAAAAAAAAAAAAAAAACGGAAAGGGGGCAAACACTTTTTCACACCACTGTATGACAACATGACAGAACTAGCAGGACGCCACAGTGATTTCATGTTATTTATTTGAATGAATACAAACCTTTCGCACCACTGATGGCCCCCTTTTCTGCGCCTAAATATTTCATTCGCATACTAAAATATTCATAGGCACTTCTTGCATGGTTTGACTACCTGCCCGCACAAGCGCCTTTGAAGTTTATTCACTGGGACTGAGCAAACTCACCGTCCTCAGGGACCACGGTGAGAGTGACCACATTGCCGGCGTCCTTGATGAGCTGGACGATGTCGTTGTGAGATAGCTCCAGGATGGAGCGCCCATTGACGGCGGAGATGCGGTCGCCGACGTGCAGCAGGCCGCAGCGGTCGGTTGGGCTGCCTTCAATGATGCGGCCGATTTTGTGCGGGATAACTGAGAGGGAAAAATAAGGGTAACAAATCCTTTAAATTTTGGGTGCCCGTAAACAGCTTTGTGGGCCACAGGCTAATCACATTCTTCAGCTGATGCAGTCTACTTCTGGTATATTTTCATTCAACAAGAAATGCAGTGTATACCAACAGGCATTTGGGATTTTGTCACGCATTAAAATACACTAGACAGCTCTTTTCGATTATTACTATTACAACATTGTCTATTTTGCTCCTGTTTTGCACAATATACTTGTTAATATATGACCATGTGGTCAAAAAGAGCTATGTTTTCCTTTCCACTTTCTAATGCGCCCATAAAAATCATTGTTAAATAAATATTGACATTAAACATTGACATTACATTTAAAAACTGACAAGTCTCTCTCCAATTATGGCCTGCTTCCAATTAACGTCCTCTTTTTACACATTAGATCATAAACACCCCGGATGTGATTAAAGCATTGATGGTAGATATAAATACAGGTTATTGATATTTAAATTTACATGAAATACATTCTGCACAGACGGCGTCACCAGAGAGCTCACCTCCGTGCGGAGGTCTGCTCTTGGACGTTAGGATGACGAAGCCAAAACCCTCGGTGTCTTTGCGGTGCAGCGTGATGTCGAAAGACTCGTGGTCCAGAGCGCTGGGCATGGGCAGCCGAGGTAGTTTGGGGGAACCGTTCAGCAACGTGGAAGCCATTTCCTGAGCTTCCTCCTCTGTCGCATCTGGAGGTGAAACAACAGCGATTCAGTTCCATCAAAACACCAAAACGCTGCTGCAACTTTTATGCTTATAAATTACAGCATATCTTCGCAAACAAAACGGTATACTACACAGCTAATTTGTCAAACAATATCACATGACTTCGTGTATCTATGTCAAATCTGAAACGCTGACATATGCCGATAGAGAGTATTCAAAAACACGTGTTTTTACAAACTGAGATGGCCATCTATTGGCCTGCCATGCATATTACAGTTTCCAGTCCGTGGCTTCTGTTGTTGTCTGTAAGCAAAACTATCCAAATTCCCCATTCCCGTGTGTACTAGATCAATTTGTTGTGGCGCTCACCTCTATAGATGACCTTCCTTCGCACAGTCAACATCACTTGACCGTTACGGGCGGCGTTTGTCATCAGGTCCAGCACTTGCTTGTGCGAACGACCTTTCACCATCACGCCATCGATGCCGATGAGCTCGTCTCCCGCCCGCAGGCGACCATCTTTCTCCGCCGCCCCGTTGGGCACGATGGCCCCAATGTAGACCTGGGGAAAGACATTCTGAGGGTGGATCAGTAGTGCACAGAAATAAACGAGTTTACAAGACATAGCTTTTTTTTCTTTGCTTTAACACAGAATAATAATACCAGATTATCTTTTCTGGAATTCCTTCATAAATAATGGACTTTTAAAATAATAATAATAATAAAAGCCTTAAAAACTGAAATGGAAATGTTATATTTTACCATTAGGCCAATTCATTTGAACAAATATAGTATTTCTGCTAATATACAGACTCTAGAAGACCAAACTATGATGCTTTGTTCTGACTATTTGCTGGAGGCTATCGACCACCTGTCTCCAAAACAAGTTTCTCCATTGGCGTTTCCACTTCAACACCTGCACCTGATAAAGTCTTGATCACTTTGAATAACAGGGGCAGACCCCCAAGGGTCTGTTTCAACTGTCTTCCCCTCTGCTCAAATTTGTCGTTGAGTAGGTCATTTCTTCTCTCTGCCGGCGCTAACAGAAATTAGGTCTATTCCTCAAAAATGTGCATATTGAAGAAAGTTTGATATATTTCTTGCCTAAATAAAGCATTTTCATGTAGTATTCATGTAGTAATCTAGACTGCTCACTAGGTGTCAGTAATGTTGATGTAATGTTTGGTGAGAAACAAACGCCAGACTCGATTGCTGCAACAACAGAGCAACAGGGTTTTTATTGCAGATTTGAATTATCTAACAGGCACAATAATTCCAAATAAAAATGATTGAAATTCAACTCTGAGCCCCCAACGTCTGATCAAATTGATCAAAACTGAAGATGAATATTAAATTCTTTGCCCGTGCTGAGATCGCAAGGATGCTAACAATGTGACCTTTCACCTAAGCTTCATTGTATTGGTTCTTGATTTGATGTTGATTTGTTCAAAAAATGTATATCGTATGTGGTACCATCACACATACTTACTGGCTGTTGTGGACCTTCTCCGCCCAGAACACGGAAGCCAAAGCCTGTCTCAATGTCTCTTTTGAGGAAAACGTCAATGTCTTTGGTGTGGGGCTCTGTGGATGACAAACAAGTCAGGCGACGTCTCCTTTGCGAGGCTGTGCGGTTATCAGTAAAGACCGTCCGTGAACTTACGTCTGCTCTCCAGCAGGGCTTTGGATTTCAGGTATAACTCTGTGGCATCCCGCTTGGGGGAGTCAGCAGCGGCGCGCAGGGTGCTCGCGTTGGAGTGGTAGGGCAGCGCCTGGGGGACGGAGTCGCCAAGAGCATCCAAAGTCTCCGTGCTGGCTGTCATTTCCTGCCTCTGCACGGATAAAAAAGATAAAATGATAGACAGTGGAACCTTCAACCTGACATTGGTTGACTTCTGAATTGTTATCATCTGAAAACATGTGTGCATAAATTTAATATATTCAACATGGCATCTGAGCAGTCACTTTCATTTCCCGTTCAATGTTTATAAACGCGCTTTTCCCCTTTGACTTCACTTGTCCCCCTTTGTGGTGACATCACAATCAAAATGTAAAAAAAATGCACTTGTGCAGTTCATCATTCATCATGAGATTTGCTCCATGGTGACACTTTTAACCAGTTCCTCTACAGTTAAAAGGCATGCCAAAAAGAGCTAAATAGCTTAGCTGCTAATAACAATGGATGCAATGCATGCATTGTTATGAGACCTATAAGCTCTGGGATGTGATTTCCCTGAAGATACGCCCTGCCTTCTTCAGGCTGAAAGGGGCAACTTCTTTATCCCAAAGTGTGGTATTAATAACAGTGCCACATCCAAAAGGGGCTCATCCATGCTTGATTAATGCCACAATCCCCAGACAATGGCCGCTAAGATCCTCAAAACTGAGGGTGGAGGAGAAGCAATTAAGACTTTTTCCAGCATAAACAAAAGGAATCACAATCAACACTCAAATTTCCATCATTTAATTTGGTGCCGCAGAGGCTTAGCGGTTAAACGGAGGGACAATGGGATTGGAAATTAAACCCAGTGCTAATGCCACAAAGGAGCATGGAGAGGAAAATGTATTTATTTTTTACTCACAGGCTTGAGACTCTTCACTGGAGATGTTTGACCTACAGAGAGAAAGAGAAGTCTGTAAACAACAAGAATCCAAAGCACCGTCCACCAGATGGCGCTGCCTCCCTGAGTGCTCCAGCCATTCCAATAAAAGCTGCTCTTAACTGGAGAGAGAGGCAGGCTCCATTAGCAATGTACATCCATGTGATTAAAGATGGCCAGGGAGGATGGAGTTTGTACACAGAATGATAACGCGGTGCAAGAGGGGCCGCTAACAAGATGGCTGCATGCATTAGCGCGGATGATATTCAGTGAAAGATAATTCTCCCCTCTTGCTCTGTCTCTGCCTGTACACCCCCACACTATCTCAAGCACTCAGATTGTTCCCTGCAGATCATCTCTCGTACTCTGACCACCCCCACCCCACTGCTGCTGGCCCCCCTGCATTAACTCGATTAACAAACAGTCCTCTGGAGCACAGTGGGGCTGTAGGGCTGGACAAACATGACGCGTGATGAGAGGTTAATTGAGCCTGATGGGAAGTATTGCTGGGCTTTGGGTGGATGAGTGGTCGTTGTGTGTGTGGGGGGGGGATCACTAGGTGATGTATGCGAGGTGGGGGCACACACACTAGACTGAGGGATCACTGAACGAAGCATTGGGTGAGTACTGTGGGTGTCCATGAGAGGAGGCCTACAGATCAGGCATGAGCGGTGAGACCCCTCCCAGGGGAACTTCCCATTTATAACCAATAACACCCCCCAAAACCCCCAGAACAACACCCCCCGTACATCTTTTGCTGATGATCAAAGCCTATCTGGGGGTTCATCTACTCTCGCACAGAGAATCCCGCCCGGCTCTCAAATGCTAGAGACACCTCCCTTCCCCCCCACTGGAATGGAGCCCATCCCCTCACTTATGTAATTCCCGCTCTCTGAGTTGTAACACCGCATTATGCCTTGATGGAAGCAGTCGTAAACATACTGTAGTTAGCTTCAATGGAAGCACAGAGGGGAGGTGTGTGTGTGGGGGGGTGATGTTGTGAATGTACTGTATGGTTGTATTGTGCGGAAGTAAATCACTACGCCTCCTTGAGATCCTCTCAGATCTTTTGCATGATGTGTACATGGTTGTGCATTTCTCAAGCAAAGAATGAGGAAAACGTCCCCATGCTTTTCTCCCAGCAGTTGTCGCCACAGCCAGTCATGTTTCTAACTATCATGATTTTGATGGATGGATCATCATTTTTATGCCAGATGGGCTTCCAGGATACCCTTCCCACCGGGTGCTCAATTGACAATATGGAATGACATCCCTCAGGTGACAGACTCCCACGGGGAAATCAATGTGGTGTTTAGGCAGGCGTGACACGTAAAGTCTGGATTGGTTAAATCCTGCAGCCCCAGATAAATATTCTATTTTATCCCTGAAAAAAATCTCAGGCTGCACAATGACATTGTGCCTAGACATTTCTTTTCTTAAAAGCTTTGAATCTCTGGAGCATTTCTGTGTGGAGTTTGCATGTTCGGTTCATGTTGTAGGTTTTCTCCAGGTACTCCGGCTTCCTGGAGACTCTAAATTGTCCACAGGTGTGAAAATGAGTGTGAATGCTTGCTGTCTTGTTGTCTATATGTGTCTTGTGATGGACTAGTGACCGCTTCAGAGTGTTCTCTGCCTCTCACAACATTACAACATCTGAACTTATCTGATCTTACCTCCACGCAGCACAAGCACGTTGACTTCACTTCCCACTGGGAAGTCTTTGAGAATGTCCACCACCTGCGCGTGGCTCAGCGTCTGCACATTCTGCCTGTTGATCTCCTTGATGACGTCTCCCTTTTGAAGGCCACGGCACCACTGGGCGTCCAGGATCATCTTCACCTTCTGGCCCAGCGGACAGTCGGCAATAGCGAAGCCGAAGCCTCCCGGCCCCTTGACCAGTGGCACGCTAACCATCTCTGGCTGCAGCATTGAGGCGGCTGACTCCCCCAGTTCACCCTGCCTCCCGTTGGGCAAGGTGGCGACCACCGGGCGACCACTGGAGTCCGTGGTGACGTAGTGAAGGTCCTGGGAGGAGCCGTGGAGGACGTCACCCTTGACGAGTAGCGGCTGTCCGTTGATGAGCGGCACAGCAGTCACCACCTCACCGCCGTGTAAAGCCTGCTGGGGCTGGTTGGTCGGTGGTGGAGGGGGAGGGGGGAGAGGGTCATCGCTGTCGAGATCCACGTCTGGGGGAAGCGGGTAGCCGCGACACAGGACCATGTCCACATACTGGTTAATGGGAATGGACTGAAACATCTGCACCACCTCCGGGTGGGTCTTTCCCAGAACGCACAGCCCGTTAATCTCCACAATTACGTCACCTAAAAGAGAATGGAACAAAAAATTAAATCCAGCGACGTTTTATCAAGGCTCTCCACGTTCTTTCTATTGTCAGGAGGATTCTTCCTTTGGAACATTTTGTGGCTCATCTGTCTTCTCTCCTGACATCACCGTGGCAGCTCCCTTCATCTCGTCTGAGCGCACTCCTCACAGATAATACACTTCATGCATGTTCGTCCCAAGGTCACAATAGCAAGGATTGCTCATTGTTATGTCACCGCTATGACATTTGGCCACAGCTCTGTTAAAAATCAGTAGGGTTCTTGCCTTGACATTAGACAATAATTCCTGGAAGACCTAATATGTACATGTACTGAACTTTCTGACCTCAGCTACCAAAGCTGTCCTGTGTTATACAGTATGTCATTAAAAATGAATACATGTCTTGCTGAGACGTATGCTTTTTAAAATCTCTACGGTTCTTGCTTGCTTGCTAATATACACCACTTGACAAAATACCAGCAAATTTGAAGTGTTGACATTGTCACTGGTAGACTTTGGATTAAATGTTTATGTGCCGACTATTAGACCTCCTCCAGCTTGCACTTGTATCCCATTCAAAATAAAAAAAAAACATTTTTGGCTTTAGTTTTAAACGGTAAATGGTAGAGGCCACTTCAAACATATTAGAAAACATACAATGTGAGTGACCGGACTCACTTGCTGATGATTTTTATGTACACAACTGTAGACCACGAGATCAGTACACTTTTGTGTCCCTCACCTGACGCCATTTTGTTGTCGTGGGCTGCAGGGCCGTCGCTGAACACATTTTTCACTTGGAGGAACTCATCTGTGCGGTCACCCCCAATGATGGTGAAGCCAAAGCCTTGGGAGCTCTTCTTCAGCGCCGTGCGGTACAGCTCGCCCTTCAGCTGGCTCGGGTCGGCGGTGAAGCCTGGCACGCCGCTCTTTCCTGCGGATTGAAGGGATGGAAATATGGACTGAAGTCTCAAGAAGATACTGTTCTGAATCAAGAATTGATCGTTGGTTGACTCGATTAGATTAGATTCAGGACCTGATGGTGCAGCACATGCCTGTCATAATAGACAGTGATCTCAAACAAAACAGATCAACGCTGTTGTAAAATGCTGTTTTTATCATCTTCGGCTTTTATCTAAAATTAAATCATTTTTATCTTTGCGACATTTCGAACAAGTCATGCACGCTTTTATTTCGTCACATCTGGACTACTGTAATGCACTTTACTCTGGAATAAGTCACAATGCACTCTCTCGCTTGCAGCACGGCTTTTAACAGGAACCAAAAAGAGGGAGCACATCACCCCAATTCGAGCCTCCCTGCACTGGCTGCCTGTTCGTTTCAGAACTGATTTTAAGATTTTATTGTTTGTTTGTAAGACGTTGAATGGACTGGCCCCTCAATACATTTCGAACCTCGTCCAAAAAAATCCAGCTTGCCAGTGACCCTGAAGAGGATGAGAAGATAAATGATGGCTGGCCTGACCTGTTATCCTTGGGGGTAAACAAGCAGAGTGAGCTATCACCATCAAGCCACAATTGACCGAATTCCATCATATATTTGCACGGATGCATACATTTCGCCCTTCCTCGTGTCCTTTGGGTTTCCGAGCGCTCTGTAGGTTCCTGAGGAATGTGCGAGGAATTTAAATGTGCGAGCTCTCATTCTATCAAACGGTTGAGCAGTTAAAAACATCCAGCGCAGACGTGAGGCGTGTTTTATCGCAGCCGGCGCGGACTCCAGATGCATTCGGACTGTTGCACGGATCAAGCAGCGCCCATTTGCATAATCACATTCAAATTGCTTGATAAACTCGGCGCGGATTTGCTGCACTCCCTCCTCCTCTGTGTAAATGACAATTTGACTGTCTGACAAAGGTAGAGTAGGAGGACAAGAGGTAATGGAGGAAGTGGGCACTCATGTGGGGGCGGTCAAAGTGTCTCAACAGTTGTGGGCTGACATAGAAAAAGAAACAGTTTGCACCGCATCAAACTGACGTGACGTTTTATTGCTTACATGACTTGCTGGCAGTAAATTTCCAGTGGCATGAATGGACATGAGTGGCCAGACATTTCTGTGATTGCATCCGTGCAACAACAATGCAGATGCTATGTCCAAGATGGCACCTTCACGATAAACACTCAGCATTCAAGCTTTTGAGGACTGAACAAAACAATCATTCAGCAATAATGCATGTGCAATATATAGTACATGTACACCATGTGCTGTAGTCACCTAATAGTACATGTGTACTATATGTTGAATAGTGCCCATGCAATAGAACACTTGTGTTATAATACGTGTGTAATAATGCACATTTAGTATATATAGTCAAAGCTTGGTTTTCATATGGTTTTTGTATGGTTTGGTTTTTGACCAAAATGTTTGCAAAATTCTGCTCTGGTTCTTGTTATGGGTGCCTCAATGCCATATTGATATCGGAAGCATCAGATTATATCGGACTGCATCTAAAATCTCCGATACTCAAGCTGTCCATTCCAGACTCCGCTCCAGCACTTCTAACCAGCAGCGCCCGATCCATCTTGAAGGGCCCACATGATCACAACAGCAGTGTGTGCTAACAAAAAAGCAGGAACGATGAAGCAAACCTCAACAAAGTCCAAAAAAAGACGTTCCAGAGTACAAAACCCGCCATGTACAAGTCCTCGCAAGTCCACAGAACCAGGGAAGTTCAACACGAGCAACCCCACCGTGCATCCGAAGCTGCATCACAAAAAACAGCATGATGATCCTCACAAGACCACGGAGAAACAAACCTCCAGACCCCCAAAACAATCAACGTCGTCCAAAACATCCACAGAGCAATGAATTTTTCTCATACCTACAGTTGATGACTATTGTTCTGAGTAATATCACTTGATCAAGCATTTTCTAACATTCCACACTACAAAATTAGTGCTTATGGTTTAATTTTATTTGAACATGCACACAAGTTACAATGGAATACATCATCATAATTCAATTCACAGTTCCACATGTCCAAAAGGAGTAGGAAGAAGCAAAGCTTATTTAATCCTACCCCCCGTCCGTTCCACATCTGTTGCAGTACATACTGTATTATTCATTTGCTGTATTCCATATGTGATTTTTTTCAGTACACAGAAGAGTGATAAGGTAATGTAACAATATGGTGATGTAATTATTAAGATTATTTCATAATAAATACAAATCATATATAATAATCAGTGTAATAATAAATACATAATAATGAATTGAGACAAACATAACAAAACAAGTTTGAGACTCTTCTTCATTGTATTTTGCAAACATCAACGGCTTGTATTGTTTCTTGAATTCGCTCGTCTTGGTGCATTGTTTGAGTTCCTTGCTCAATCCGTTCCATAATTTAACTCCACATACTGAAATGTTGTGGGGTTTTACCGTTTTTCTGGCATACAAGTGTTTCAAGATTAGTTTTTCCCTCTGTTCATATTTGTCCTCTCTTGTAGAAAAGTATCATGACATTTTTGGGTAATAGGTTATTGTTAGCTTTATACATTATTTTAGCCGTTTGAAAATTTACTAAATCAGCGAATTTTAATATTTGTGATTTTAGAAATAAGGAATTTGTATGTATGAAATGGATTATGTTCACTGATATTTTTTGCAGTACATTTAGCGAGGGAAGATTGCTTTTACAGTAGACGCCCCTACAACGTAAATAATCCGTTCCGTTTACGTTATAGAGATTTTACGTTATACGAAGCGTAAAATACATGTAAATAGCCTAATCCGTTCCAAGATCTTCCCAAAGTCACCCCTTTGGCCCTTCAAAATATTCAAAGTCCACCAAATATGGTGGGAAAATATAAGAAAACGTTAGCATAAACATAGTAGAGTAACATTCCAATATAAAATAAGGTAATAAATAAGATTACTGTAAATGAATACAACTGAAAAACAAAAACAATCAACTAGTTTAAGGGCGACTACGATGAGGAAGGGAGGTTGAAGGGAGAAGCCTGTCTCTCACACAAACTCACATACGCGCTGTATAAGTCAGCCAATGAGATGAGAGCGTAGGCGGTGCCCCAATAATCAGCCAATAAGATGAGAGCGTAGGCGGTGCCCTGATAATCAGCCAATGATATGAGAGCGTAGGCGGTGCCCCGATAATCAGCCAATGAGAGCGTTCAGAAGGCGTCACCAAGCGTACTCTGTTAGTCATGGAAAATGTTTCCCTCTCTCTGTCGCGCGAGCTATTCAAATCGAATTTCTGAACTTGCACCGACTTGACGCTTTACGTTATATGGAATTTCTTACGTAATACGATGCAAAAACGTTACATAAATTCTTTACGTTCAGTGGAATTTACGTAAAAGGAGGTTTACGTTATGCGAGGTACTACTATATAGTTATTGCCCTATATCTCCAGTTGTAGTAGTTGTTGGTGTGGATCCCTTTTTCCTCTCTTCTCCTCACCATCTTCCCAAGGAGAGTCTTGTTAAATGTTCATTTATACATTTCATTTTTCATTTATATTTATTTTACATTGTGTTCTGCATGTAAAACTACAATTATTCTCTATAAAATGTATTTTTTGGTCATATTTTGAGCATCTGAAACAGATATGGATTAACAGTACATTATTTCATTTGGAAAAAAATGCTGCGGTTTTCGTACATTTCAGTTTTTGTCGGACCCTTTGGAAACAATAACGAAATCTGAGGTACCACTGCATACTGTAAACTCGAATCACAGCCGAGGTGTTTCTTTACCTAAACCTCAAAGAGGATGGGGTGTTAATTGGAAAAAGGTGATAATTGGATAGTAACTGGTATTTATTATATATAACGTTATTTTTTTAAACTTCATTAATGTTTTGGAGTGCATCAAAAGTGGAAAGTAAACGGTGGCTCTTTTTGACCGCATGGTCATTTATTAACAAGTATCGTGCACAACATAGCAGCAACAGAACCGGTGTTGTAATACGGTAAGGAAACTGCTCAGCCAGCATGAATACTGCTGATGAGTTCATTGTAAACATCAGTAATGCAAGTGGAACCGCGCATGAGTTTCACACAAACAGCTCAGTAGCACAACCAACATTTTAAAGTGCATGCAGAGGTTGATAAAGCTGCTGTATGCTGACCACTCATGAAACTGAAAACGCAGCTACTGTCACCTTGTGGAGTTCATAAAAAAATAACTACATCAGGAGTTGTTAATGCCATGTTTTATGACCCAGTGCAAATTAGGGAACACGGCGGTTATTTGCTTGTGTAAACCACCGACTACAGGAGACTTGGCAGAGCAATAGCTAAATTGTCTACTGTAACATTGTTGCATGTGTATCTGAGCAGTGATGTGGTCAGCTTACCAAGTTACGTCATTGGTAACCGGGGGAGCAATGGTTTTGTCAGTCCATGCACACTTGAAGGAGGGTCTGGGGATGTTGGAATGGGGCGGGGGGGAGAGGCTTGTCTGATTACACTCAGTGCCGTCTGATGTGTTATTGCTGTTTTTATCTGGCTCAGAGCCCAGCCCCCGTATTCACACTCCCATTCCCTCCTGAATCCCTGCATCGCCAGCAGCCTGTTGAACTGTAATCCATCACACATCCCTACTAATCAACTGAGCAGCCTTTCAATGCTACATGACAATCACCAGTTTTAAGATGATGGAATGTTGACACATGCAGCTAACCTCTGTGAACATATTCATCACCATGAGACAAAAGGTGCATAGCAGCAGTAATTAAAGTGAAATTATAGTGAGGGATGTGTACCGAAACTCCATTCCTGAGTGGCTATCGGTACCTCATTTTGGTGCTAAATGAATGCAGTGCTTAAAGGTGATAATCTGCAAGTAACGTCTTGTAAGTCTCAAAAAAGGAACACAGAGGCTGGCTTTTTCTAATCTTTATTTATACCTTATATTACGCCAACAGTAGTGCTCAATTCCAACAGCGTGTGCACATTTTGCTGTATGGCTATGTAGTGCTGTCTACAACAGCATCACAACATGTCCTCATTATCAACCAATCATGGTCACAGACAGCGAGCATTCACAAACGAAGGAATTCTGAACATCACAGAGCAGAAACACAATCAGGTCGGGGGTTTTTTGCTACTGGTTTTGCTGTGATAATTTGTTGTGGATTTTATTTCATATTGGTGAAAGCATTACTTATTATTTTATTGATGTCACTTTGTGTGCTGGAGCTGCACTGTGGCCAATGCAACAATGATAATCCTATTTGTATTTTCACTGTCTAACTCAGAGAATCCCTTTTACATTGTGTTCCACATCAGTATAATGCCATTTAACTTCTTCTATTAGGAATTCTTCTTCATGCAGAGGATGTTTTGTGTTTTTTACCATGAGACGCTGCAGCCTTCTGGATGATGGCTGTCCCCTGGCTAAGCCTCTTCTTGGCCTCTAGGACTGGGTTCTCAAACTGAGTTTTCTGGTTGATGTGGCTGCAACACAAACAAGGCGAAAGTATGTGAGACATTGTACGAGCTCAAACTTACTGAGCACCTCTTTGCCACAGTCAATTATGCACGCGCCCCTCCACATTAAATAAAGCCACTGGCTTTGTTATTATTAATCCACTCATTAATAACACAGTACACGTATGGCAAAGGCTGGCTCAACTCTGTAATGGCATTCAGCCATTTAATATTGTAGGAAATGAACTCCCCTTGCGAAGTGCCTGCTCTTCTAAAAACACGTTAAATTGCCTGATGGCCCCCTGGCAGGAGCAGCAAAACCATTGTTCCACAGTGAGCTGTTAAGAAAAATCTCTCCATCCCTCTCTCCATCTCTCTTGCCTCCACTCTGCTGTCACCTGGCAGAATTCCTCCCACAGAATGACCAATAAAACAGTGAGTGCCACCTCCCCCCCTTTTATTTTTAAATTCACCGCAGAGACCTCCACACTAAACTCAAAGCACCGTGCTCATTTTGTGGGGAAATCCTGATCATCTGCTCTTCCTCGCCGCCGTGTCACATTAGCCAGGAGCATTCACGCCCAAGATAGACCAAACAAGACGTGTGCTGGATGCGTGCGTGTTTATTTTTAAACATTAACATTCTGTGATAAACAAACAGGATGATCACGTGCAGGTCTGGAATGTTGCTGCAGCACGGCAATGACTTCACTCATTTGGACTGGTGCTGATGAGATTTACCGCACATGTAAGTGCAATAGGACATGGGTACTACATGTGCATTACTCCATGTGATGTATGTGTGAGATGGTGTGTGTGCAATCATATTATCTGTGTACATGTTCAAAGGTTCAAAAGTACATGTTCAAAAGAGTACATATGGTGTACATTCACGGTCGTATTTTCTCCGGCCTCCGAGATTAAGGCCCTGCTGAACAAGAAGAAGAGGGTCTTCAACTCGGGGGACAAGGAGGAGTTATGCAGAGTCCAGAGGGAACTCCGGCACAAGATCAGGAAGGGGAAGGACTGCTACAGGAGGAAACTGGAGAAGCGGCTGGAGGAGAATAATGCCAGGGAAGTCTGGAGAGGCCTGCAGACCATCACAGGCCATGGTAAAGGAGTGGGGAGAGACCAAGCCAGTGGGGACAAGATCTGGGCAGATGAACTCAATCTGTTTTTTAACAGATTTGAGTCTGCCCTCCCTCCCTCCCCTACCAACTCACCACTCTTCACCCCCACATCCCCATCCCAGCCATCCTCTACTCCCCTCTCCATAACTGATGATCAGGTGAGAAGTCAGTTGAGGAAGATCAAGGCAAGGAAGGCCCCGGGACCGGACGGCATCAGCCCCAGAATCCTCAAGGACTGTGCTGACCAGCTCTGTGGAGTTCTCAGGCACTTGTTCAACCTCAGCCTGAGCCTGGAGAAAGTCCCGGCCCTGTGGAAGACCTCCTGTGTGGTCCCGATCCCAAAGACACCACGTCCCAAGGAGCCTAACCACTTTAGGCCTGTTGCCTTGACCTCTCACCTGATGAAGACCATGGAGAGGATTATCCTGCAGCACCTGCGACCCCTGGTGGGCACTCAGCTGGACCCCCTGCAGTTTGCTTACCGGCCTCGGATCGGAGTGGACGACACAGTGATCTACCTGCTGCACAGATCACTGCTACACCTGGAGGACAGCGGGAGTGCTGTGAGGGTCATGTTTTTTGACTTCTCCAGTGCCTTCAACACCATCCAGCCGGCACTACTCAGAGTGAAGATGGAGAGTGTGGGAGTAGACCAACACCTGACTGCATGGGTTATAGACTACCTCACCAACAGACCACAGTATGTGAGGCTCCGTCACTGTGTGTCTGACATGGTACTCTGCAGCACAGGTGCCCCTCAGGGTACGGTGCTCTCCCCTTTCCTCTTCACCCTCTACACCTCGGACTTCACACACAACTCCGCACAGTGTCACATCCAGAAGTTCTCCGACGACACAGCCATCGTTGGTTGTGTTTCAGAGGGGAATGATCTGGAATACAGGACGGTCATCAGGGACTTTGTCAGCTGGAGTGAGCTTAACCAGCTGCAGCTCAACACCAGCAAGACAAAGGAGATGATCATTAACTTCCAGAGGAAAACATCTCACTTTACACCGGTGAACATCCAGGGAGCGGACATAGAGTTGGTAGACAGCTACAAATTCCTGGGTGTTCACCTTAACAACAAGCTGGACTGGTCCGTCAACACCCACGCCCTCTACAAGAAGGGCCAGAGTCGCCTTCACCTGCTGAGGAGACTGAGGTCCTTTGGTGTGTGCAGGACTCTTTTACGGACCTTTTATGACTCTGTGGTGGCCTCAGCCATCTTCTATGCTGTGGGCTGCTGGAGACGGGGCAGCACGGACAGGGACAGGAGCAGGATAAATAGACTGATCAGGCGAGCTAGCTCTGTCCTGGACGGTCCTCTGGACTCCGTGGAGGAAGTGGGGGAGAGAAGGATGTTGGCTAAGCTGACATCCATCATGAACAACACCTCTCACCCGCTACATGACACTGTTGTTTCCCTGAGCAGCTCCTTCAGCACCAGACTGTTACACCCACGGTGTAAGAAGGAGAGGTTCCGCAGGTCCTTCATACCGACCGCTGTCAGGCTCTACAACACCTGCACCACCTGAACCATGTTGTAGACACTATGCTTTCTTTACACTGTTCTCTTTACTTGTCTTGCTGCTGTAACAAGTAAATTTCCCCGCTGTGGGATAAATAAAGTACATACAATAACAATACATGTTCAATAGCACTTGTGTCGTAAAAGCAAGTAGTACATGTGAGGTGCTTGTGAAATACTAAATATGAAGTAAACATGTGCAACAGGACTTGTGTAGTATATTGGTAACAGTACATGCTGCATATACTGTACATATATACAGGTTAATCATGTATGTGTAATAGTTTGTGCTGTATACCTGAACCTGTGTAATATTGCATGTGCAATCATTTTCAATTTTAGTTGGTAGTGCATGTGTAATAGTATAGAGTACATTTGTACTACATGTGCAATATTAAATGAGAAATTTGTAATCATAGTACAGTGCAGGCCAAAAGTTTGGACAGACGCAACACAACTGATGGTCCCAAGCCCATTAATATGGCAAGACATTCCATTAAGTAAGCCTGTCAAGGCACACCTGTTAAGTGAAAACCATTTCAGGTGACCACCTCATGAAGCTCATTGAGAGAACACCAATGGTTTGCAAAACAATGATAAGACATAAAATATGTCTAAAATATAAGACATGTTTAGATTTATAACAGTGGCAATTGTAGAGCGACGAGGAGCCTTCTAGAGCTGAATAGAATCGAATGATTGTAACAGTTACTTTAATTGCAAATGTTGAACCGAAATCGGAGGAGAACCTTTTTATGGCCGTATCAGTTACTCAAGGATTTTCGGCATTCGCTGGTAGGTGTGGAACATAACTCCGGCAAAAAGCGGGGACCTACTGTAGAACATGTGCCGTTTAAGTCAAATAATAATACCAAGATGGAAAAACAGTGTCTGGTATTTATTTTTAGACGGTATTGATGCATGCTAGTGTGTAGCTAATGTACACTACTACACTACGCCATGTGATACACTCTCTCTCTAGTGTAATGTTTTCTGTGCATCAGCGAGGAAGCGGTGTACTAAAGCAGCGTCTGCCACGATGGCCACCGGCGTGCTGGGAAATTGCATGAATCGATAAGACTCACTCAACGTAGTATGTGCCGTACTGCGGGTCGTCAATTTCCTCCCAGCCGTAAGGTAGCTCTGCAAAGAGAGTGAGGAGGGCGGGAAAGAGAGGGGGAAGAACATAGTCGTCGTCATCAAGAAGGACTTGTGTTTGTTAACTTGGACAGTCGTGGAGCAGAAACAGACTGGGATCATTTAGGGAACGTTTCACACAGCGGTGTATGGATGCAGAGACAGACAGATCAGGCAGAGGGAGAGCAACAACGCAGGGAGAGGGAAAGGAGTTCTTCATGCAAGGGGAAGCTTTTGCGCTGCATGTCACAGTTCTCGCTTTCCCTCTGCCTGTAAGAATCCATTAAAAAAAAACAAAGGGTCCCACTGGTTCAAGCTCTGGCTGTACTTATGTCCTATAACATCCTGAGATAGGAGGGCATCCTTTCACTTCATCAAATTGGACTTACAGTATGTGAGGATCCTTGACATGTTAAGGTTAGTCCATGACTACAAATTTCAGCATAATGCAGCAGGTGACTGTACTGTATATGAAAGTCCTGCTTGATGTCATCTACGTACCTCCATCCTCACACTTCTCAGGGGGCTTTGCCTTCTTGGCCAAGCGGGGGTCCAACCATGTGGTTGTCTTGGTGTTGTGACTGTGGGACCACAAGGAGAAGATGATAAATAAAGAACTATGCCGCCAGACAAAAAATTACACTCATATCTGTCACTTCACAGTTTTTTCAGTATTTTATATTTAATACAGAGTGATTAAATTGTGAAATCAGTGTGTATAAACCAACTTGTCACATAATCCCAATCGTGCTGTTGGCGTACCTTCCCATCATGTCTGTCTGCCGACTATTACAGCGTATAAACGTTGTTACAGGCCGAGCCTGGCCCTTTAAGAAGAACTGCATTGTGGGAAGTTGAGTGTCTATCTCGTCCCTCTCGCGTCTGTCTGCACC
Source organism: Dunckerocampus dactyliophorus (assembly GCF_027744805.1). Taxonomy (NCBI): domain Eukaryota; kingdom Metazoa; phylum Chordata; class Actinopteri; order Syngnathiformes; family Syngnathidae; genus Dunckerocampus; species Dunckerocampus dactyliophorus. Next base: position 14,714,380 of record NC_072826.1, read on the forward strand.
GCCAATTGTTTTCCGCGTCCTGATTGACTGTAGATCATTGTCAATCAATTTCCTTCGTGCCGTCCTGCCATGTCTCCTATGTCATCGCTAGCTTGCTTGATTGCTAGCTTGTAAATTAAATTCGGTTCGTCTGCAGCAATATGTTTTAACAAGGATACAAAAACGCTACAGTACAGCAGAACGTCGCCACGACGAAAGGGCACTGTCACAGGAGTGAAATATGCATGAGTGACTTCAACATTTCTTGTGTTCATTAAGGTTCATCATTAAAGTTGATTATTAAAATTCAAACGAAGGATGGAACTTTTTTGAGAGTGTTTAGAAGTAAAATGTTTATTTACGGCCTCACAGACCGTACCATGTGGTCTTCCATGGCACCATGACCCATATGACCCATATAAACGAGCAATGCTCGAGCAATGTTTTGTTGTGGACGCTATTTGGGCATCGATTTTGATAAAAAAGATCAGAGTAGTGTTCTTTTCCTGGCATTCAGCCTACCTAAGTTGTTATCCAACCTCACATGAAAACATCACTGCAGGTACAAAAGGAACATTTACACTACACTTGCTTCTACGCTCGGGTGTGTGGAGAATGGTGATGTATTTTGTACCTGAGCAGTAGTAAATCTCTATATTTAAGTGTAATGTATTAAATAAGCAGTAACGGATCAGGTGTTTTATGCATGAACTCACTCTATGAAGTAGACCATTCCGGTCTCAGTGTAAGCCATCTCCCAGTTGAGCGGAAGCGGCTCCAGGCTGTCGTCACGCGGCAGTGAGCTCCATGTGCGGAAGTCCATGGTGCTGCTAGACTGGGCGTAGCTGGGCACGGCTCGCCTCCAGTCGGCCTTGTGTTCTGCGGAGGGCGGAGGGAAGCAAAAAGCAGGAAAGATCAGCAAGGAGGTTAGCCTTGTTAGCCTCTCCTACGTTGGAGGGAGGACCTGTGTTGTTTGTTGCATGTTTGTTCACCCGAGGGCTGCTTTGCATTTGCATGTGCACACACAGTTACTGCTTGTGCCTATATGTTTTCGAAAAGTCCCCCCCGGGGGCGGAGGGCTGCGATGATGAAGACAAGGATCCATGTTCAAAAAGACCATTTGAGCCCCCAGGCATCTTCTATATGCTAATATTGTGGCGCTGCTCTTCATTACTTTGGCAGACTTCTCTTTGAGAAACTGCTACAATAAACAGAAGACATACAATAAAAAGACCTTCTAATTCACTGTATTTCCCCTCTCCCGGGTGATGTTATAAAATGAGAAAGTGTGTTTCAACCTTGTCTTTTCAAGTGGCACTCTTTCAACAAAGAATCGCAAAAATGCATACAGTAGCTCACAAAAGAGAGTATAACCATAACATTGCAACAAGCATTTTTATGGCAGTACATCTTGTTAAGGCTCTATACTATCAAAAGAAACGTAGATACACTTTAGAGTAGTCAGTGTACAGCTTATATAGCAGTATAAATTTGTGTCTTGCCAAGAGTCGAGCATGGTGGTGGCTACACGAGTGCTGCCGGTACGTAATTCATGTATGTAATGCATCCCAACAGAAACACAGTCTGACGCTCTTTTCTCTTGGAGATGAAAAAAGTATCTATCTATCTATTTATCCATCCATCTTTTTAAACTTTATTGCCAACCTGGACACGCCAACAGCAGGGCTCAGTTCCAAAACAATATTGTTAAACTCACACACGCGCACACACGTTTGTTTGTCGCTCTCCACACCAGCAACGACCGCATTTCCACATTATCCACCAATCACACTGACGACACACGAACACGAGAATTCAACATACAACATACAACACAAGCAGCCGGTCATTACAGAAACATGGCTGCCTTCTGCGCTGTTTTGCACTTTTTACCATCCATAGTATGTGACTGGAAAAAGAGAATGGGAAGAGAAGAAGAAACTTGAAATATTTTCTTCAGTAGAAATATGTGTGCCTTGTACTGGAAGTATTTTCTCTATGAAAAGAATTCAATGCTTTAATTGAAAAAAAAGGGTACATCATCATTTTATTTGAAGTACACTTGTCACATTTAAAGTCTAATGTCTAATACTTAGTATTTACCTAAGTATCTGCTCCGTTATTAAGAAGAAACCCGTTATGCCTGTTCTCTGTATCTTTGGTTCTGTGTCTTTGGACTTATAAAACTAGCTGGTTGTAGTGTCTTCTGGAGTGGTTTTTACTAAGGAAAACTAAATCACAATACCCCAAAAACCCAAAGCTTTTTCTTTGAAGTCTCTGCAGCTAATACTTGATTTTTGTTTTGCCATGAGTTATTTTTTTTCTACAGCCTTTTTCTCACCTTTTTTTATCGAAATAAACGAGGATCAGAATCAAAATCTGTTTTATTCGCCATGTATGTTACCACACTACGGATTAGACTCTGGTTTAACGTCACTCTCTGTTACAAAGTAAAAAAAAATAGCAAATACAAGTTTACATATAATGGAGAAGAAGGAGAATACTATGCTATACATATTTACATGGAACTAGTGGATAACTATGGTATGGAAAAGGAAAAGCAAAGACTTGAGGTGAGAAACACTCCTGAATTCAAGAACTAACTCATGGCAAAACACAAAGGTGGTGTCTGTGTTGATCTCGCTGCCACATCATGTCTTTGTCTGACGTATTCAGTGGTTTACAAGTAATCTTTAATGTTCATTTATCCCTTTCATTCATCATTTATATGTACAGTATTTACAAGCATTTTTAAAGAAAAATCATACTTGTAAAACTACAAAAACGTGTTTTGTGTTAACATTTTTGGCTTTCTGGAAGGGATTAATTGGATGTACATTTTTTCTTATGGAAAAATATGATTTGGTTAGCGTCCGTTTTGGTTAGAGTAGGACCTTCTGGAACGGATGAATGACATTAACCAAGTTCCACTGTATATTGTGATGTACAGCTATGGAAAAATCCCAGGGACCACTGCAAATTTCGTATTTTTTCAGATCTGACTATTTCTAGGTACCGGTATGTATTTACAAGACAGTGGTTATTTGTTTTTGTCTATAAAGTACTGAAAACATTACTCGTAAATTCCAAATAAAAATATTGTCATTTACAGCATTTATTTGCAGAAAATGAAAAATGGTCAAAACTAAATTATGAACTTTTTTCTGTGCATTTTGATTTTTAAACAACCCAATACTACTGTTTTCAATCAATATTTGGTGGAATAACCCTGATTTTGAACACACTTTTCATGTGTGTTAGCATGCTCTCCACCAGTCTTTCGCACTGCTGTTGACTTTATGCCATTCCTGCTGAAAGAATTCAAACAGCGCTGCTTTGTTTAATGGCTTGTGGCCGTGTGCTTGCGTTCTCATTCAGCAGACACTGAAATGGAATTGATGTCATATATGGAAAGGTGGTGTATTCAGAAACTCACTCACGCTATCGTGTTTTTTTTCTAAAATGAATTAATTAATAAACGGCCCCTCTTTTGTGGTCGACTATGGACTATTATTAGTCCCAAAAAAATGTTGAAAAAGTGGTCACTGTGCGTCAGTAATGTTACATGACATTAGATTAGATTACCTTCATCCATGGCATGTCCGACATGACATAAACTACCGGTCAAAAGTTTTAGAACACTCCAATTTCTCTGGAGGAATAACATACATTTTAAGTGTTAAGATGGTCTGTCTCGCTTCCATTGTTAATTCCCTTTTTTTTGTCATTTTTTTTTTACTTTCTCCAGTACAATGCTGTTCAACTGATGTTCACGAGGGTATAGTACTACAGTGTGTTTTATGCAGACAGAGCTTGGAACAACTTTAAATGGTTGACCTATTTTGTGGTCCCTGAAACAGGCCTTTTTGTATAATTCTGGAATAGACATTGCTTTTCAGTTTTGGGTAACCTTACCTTTTTTTAACCTCTGGCACTTCACCATTTACCTTCGTACCATTTCAAGTGTTGTTTGGACTTGAATGACTTGAATTTCAATAAATAAATAGAAAAATTCTAAATGATAAAACTTTTGACTGGTAGTGTAGTATACCATTCCACGTGGAAATGTTAAGGTTTCAGCTTCTTACTTTTTCCTTCTTCCCCGAATAAGTTTGCAACACTTTCTTAAGTTTAGAATAAGTAAATTGGAGAGGCTAACATGGTTGGCTTGGTAGCTTGTTATGCTAGCGGCTGCTGTCTATTGTGTCCCTGTGTTGGTCAGGGGCGCCGTTAAAGAAAAGTCTGAATTTAACAGTTATAATAAAAAGTACTGAGAGTTGAAGCAAATATTCTTTGTGAGCTACTCAAAATCACCTGGCAAGCTAGGAGACCCCTGTGATAGTATCAACTTCATAAGGCTGGACACATTGTGTTCATGTTCATTAAACAACCACACACAAATAGTGCTTGGAGGACAAGACAATTAGTATAATGACAACAAGAGAGTAAAGTTGTTCTGTGACACTGTGGTAAAAAGTCGCATTTGGAGTCCGAAGACCAGAAGCTAGGTGGATAACGCTAGATAGCTGCCGCCAATGCAAAGTACAGCCAGTGACAGCTCGGCAAAGCGTGTCAATAAAGATGCAAGAATAATTGAACTGCAGTAGGAAACTGGAAAGGAAGCGATTAAACACGCTGGCATCGATTGGCTAGCCTGTGTCAAGCTCAATACGAGACGCCTCATTTTGTTGGCAACCCTACGTGACACAGCAGACATGTAGAATTTGCCGACGCACGCCGATCGTTTTTTGTGATTGGCTTTGAACGCCGTTTATCGGCATACGCCGATCACGTGTATTTTGTGAAAATTGGCCGATATTGAACGGTGGCGGATCGATCGGAACATCCCTACTGCCGGCATAACCGCTGCTATATAAAAACTGCTAAGTGATTTACATAAAAGACATCGGGAGAGATCACATGGTGTAAACTATCAGGCCCTCAGCGCAGGTCAAAGTGCGGTGAAGGCCCTGCTAGACTTTACAGAAGGACCAGTCAAGAATTCAGAGACTTAGCGCTCACATTTTCCATTAACCTCGTTCTTCAGTGGAGCATAACTCTGCCCATCTATGGCCGCCCTGAGACGACTCTGCCCCATGTTGAGCCGTCGTTCGTTCAGTGGCCATAAAAAGCACTCCTGCATGTCTGGGAGCCATTTTTGTGTTTGGGTTCAAATAGGAGCGAGTTGTTGGATAAACAGATGTCAGATTTGTGTGGATTGGATTTGTGTGAATTGTCAGTGCAGCTGCTTACTCAGCTGCACTGACAATTAGAACAAAGTTTCATGCAGTCAAAAACAGGACGAAATCCGCTTGTGTAAATCTGAAGTGTATCACTACAACAGCCCAGCAGTGATGCATAATATGTCACTAACATTAAAATTAGTGCTTGCATCTTGCAGGGCTAACAAGTTCATGAACAGTGCCCTAAATGTGAAGGGCTTTAATAGAAGTGCCCGAAAGTATCACATTCAATATAACACAAAAAGGGTCTATCCTTTTCAAAACAACCTCTACCACGGTGCTTAGGGTAATGTACTAGACAGTACTAGTGCATGTTTACTTCAAACATACCTTATTCTTAAACAAAAAGGTGAGCCCAGAGCATATGAGTATTTCAGCTATTAATAGTATCTGCCGGTTTGCAGTTCAGCACAAAAGTAAACACTCTTAAAATGCTTAAAAGGACACTTTTATCATGTGAAGTTGACTAATTTAGTGCCAAGAAGAACATAAGTACACATTCAAGTACTACCCGAGTGCTGCTATTAGTATAAGTGCTACATGTAATCCACTTTAACTCTGTCATCAGCATGCGTGCTTATGACAGACTATTATTTAAATGCAACCTCTTTTACAGCATGTTGATTTAAAATAGATCATCCTCCATGTTTTATATCCCCCATTGAAATCTTGCAAGAGTGCGCTTAGTGCAGAATGCCAGTGAAGACCTCAAATTGTACAATCTGCAAAAAGTCATATTTCTGCTTTGATGACGGGGACGCACAGTTACACTGACGTGTCCGCCCGAGGGACAAGAGGGACAATATGGCAAAAAGCCTGTTGATGGAGGGTGACGTTTACTCACCAGGCAAACCGTTTACCAGCGGTGGCCTCTCGTCGTCATCCTCCTCCTCAGGGACGGCGCTGTCCTTCCTGTCCATCTTGCTGACTGAGGTGGTGCGCTTCCGTGGGACCTCGCCGCCAAAGTCCTCATCAAACAGGACCTGGTCCACCAGGTCGGGCTGCACCAGGTTGGGCTCGGCGGGCGGCTTCGGGGTCCCGTAGAAGTTGCCTTGGAGAGTGAGAGGAGCAGAGACATGAATGAATGCAGCAGCAATCTTGTGTAAAAAAAATGGGATAAAAATAAAAATAGAAGACTAAAAATAAACAACAATAAAAAAAATCTTGTGTTAGCGCCTAAAAGTGTGCAAAACATGTAAATGGACATTGAAAAAATTTATAAACTAATAAATAGAATAAAATTTGATTACCAACACGTTACCTTGATAGGTCATCAATAACATGTAAATACACACTATTGTTTGCCAGCAACTGAGATGGTCTATTCACAATCGTGTGTCTTCCTCTGTGTGATATTCCATGTTTGCCCTCTGCGATGTGCACCACACGGCTGCCGTGACTCACATTACAAAATTAAAATCACTTCACTTGGAATTTGCCAGAAACTAATTACGCTGCTCATTGAATACGGCAATTTTCCATCATCTCAGTCTACATTTTTCCCCAAATGAAGAGAAAATGTGTGTTACACATGAGGGATACTTTGTTGGTATGTGGGTACAAATAATGTGCATCTTTTCCATGCTTTCTTTTTATCTGCAGGTAATCCATTTGCAAGGTCAACCATTTCCTGGCGGCAACCTCCCCTAAACGAGCACCAAATAGAGTATGCTGCTCTTAATCATAATTTTTAATGAGATTAATTAAAGAACAGAGAGTGACACTTGTGGAATTGTTTTTTTTTTGTTCCCCCAGCAATTTAATTAGCCTCCATAAACGTGATCTTACTTTGGTGCCGCACACCGCCAGAGCGAGAGAGAGAGAGACGAGAAGCTTTTCATGTACTTAAAAAGGAACATGCAGACGTCAAACATTCATAAAAGCAACATTTATTTTTTCATAGCACATAGAATGGCAGTGAGCTGCTGAAATATGAGGCTGGACATGCCTTCCATCTCACAGCAGCATGGAGGAGGAGAAACGCAAAGCCAGCTTCTCCGCCACCCTTATCAAGTGACATTCATGTACATTTGACAAAGACGGCTTCATTAGCAGGCGCGGCACAAAGATGGCGAGGAAAGTTTAAGGCCCTGCCCTCCTCGTCCTTCTCCTGTCGCACACAGAGACACTGATCAACCACGCTACCTGTGTGATTAACTACTACCTTACATCAAACCTTTTTTTTTTTTTTTCGGGATCGCCCATACTTGCCTGCTAGCGACGGCATTTAGTGCTAAGGACGGAATATCAGATATATCAAGTCCACAAACACAAACCTTTATTTTTTAAAACGTACAAGATCCAAAGTCAAAGACTTTGCGCATCATACAATTGGGAATTTGGGTAAGAATATGCCTCTTAAGTCGTCTAAAAATCTATAGTAGAGTGAACATCTAAGGGATTAGAGGGCTTTTTGTGCAGTATAGTAGTTGTATTTATTCTAATGATTTCTTTTGGCTTCGTTTTTACACCGGGTTCCTACCATTTGCATGTACCACCACGCTGCCAGTATGCTTTTTTTATGTGTAGCATTCAAATTACCACCACAGAAGGGTATCAGTGACTGTGATGATAACCATAGAACATAAAATGTAAGTTAACGCAACTATGATACGGCACCAATATGTTACCAATCCTACCAGAAGTTGTGTTAGAAATACTTATGACACATGTCCATGTTTTGTTTTTTTTTAAACTCTTGACTGATTCTAAGTTTCACAGAGGTTAGTTAGCTTCTTTCTACACTTCTTAGAATGTTACATAAAACATTACCTGCACATTCATTAGGTTTTATGCGAGCCACAGTGTGACACTAGAAGTGATTATTTCAGTTTCAATTATTTCTGATGGGAAACTGTTTCCAAATCCAAGAAGATTCAGAGGTCATCAGGAAATACAGGTCCCAATACAGGTCCCAATACAGTCTCGAGTGGGATTTTTTGTATTTCAGTGATGGTTAAGGGAATATTTACTGATGTGAGAGTTTGAATCCTATTGATTTTGAATGACGTCTGATGGAAGATGGCCAATGTTAAAGGGCCTCCAGTGTCCCCAATTTCGCAATGCACTTGTTCAAATGAGATTTATTGTACCTTGTTGAAGCAAGAACACTACTGATTTGTAAGGATTTACAAAGACGTGATGACAATGTTGGAGAGGTCAACAGTCAAACAAGGAACAAGAATTCTTTTCACTTCTCTATGGCCTTTCAACTTCTCTTGTCGCAATTTTCAGCTAAATGTTTTTAAACTTTAAGGCAGCTCCCCTGGGCTCCCACAGAAGACTTTAGGTGAGGCGCAGCAGCTTGACAAAAATTAAGAAAAACATTTTGTCAAATCCACAAAGCTAATTTTGGAAAAATATGCTCGAGAAATTAAATTTTTCAAGGAATTGCATGATATTCTCTGAGGGGGAGGCTCACTCCGCCATACTTCAAAGCCCCGCTTGAAGGGATTGCTTCAGTACGTCACAGTAAGATCCCTGCTGATTTTGTGTGCTATCTCTATCAAGAAGAGATCAGATGTTTTTAGTTTTTTAGCTAACTTAACTAATGCACCTTAGCTGGGTGAAACAAAGTGAATTGTTATCTTATCCCTTTGGTTACTTTGCACACAAAAAAGCTGTTCCTCCAAGTCTCATAGCACTCTGGCATCACTGGATCATGCAGCCATTGTCCTTCAGTTATCTTGACAGCTTGAGAAACAAACTCTCTGAGCATCTGGAACAAAGAACACTCATGCGTACACCGCGAAAGAAGTGCGCCCTTACCTCTAATCAGCCTTGCCGGGCCACAATGAGGGCTGTTATAGGGTCACAGTGATTAATAAAAGAGTACAGAAAAGGGTATTTAAGTGAAATTATGCGTATGAAGAGTGCCTATAAAAGCAGAGGGAAAACGTTATACATGAACCATTAACATAATGAGCATCCAAGCAAGTCACTTGAGACTATTAGCAAGACTATTACGGTTATCTCCGAGCCCCATTAGCTGGCTACCTTGAGCACAGTTCACTCACTTGAGAGCCAGCAAAATGACGGTAATTCAGATTCTCATACACACACACACACACACACACACACACACACACACACACACACGGCGTGTGGAGCTGTGTGCTGACCTATGACAGAACCCGGCTGACCTTGTTTATTTTGCTCTTTTGCAGCATACAAGAGGCTGCACTCCTAGCAAAGCTCAATAGAGGGAAAAGAGAGGAAAAGAAGTCCATTCCATAATGCGATTACTTCCACTCTGCTTTGGAGTGCAGGGAGCTCACAACTCAGCTTGTGCTGACTGGCTTTTAGTGAGAAGAAAGGACTGAAGCAGTGGAGATAAATGTCCCTCAGAGATACGGTACACTGACACCAGGACACTTGCCGAATGTTTAGGACATCTTGTGGTGGAAAAGGCTACATGAAAAAAAACGAATACATACTGCAGTGGAACTTCCCAGGTCATTACATTATTATTATTATTTTTTTGCCCAGGCATAGACCCGCAACCCACTGAAAACAGCTCCGTGACCCACCAGCTGAGAATCACTGTTCTACAGCGCTGCTTGATTGCGTAAGAAATAATGCAAACTGAATTAATCTGTTCGAGAGTCTAGCTGTTTCATTGTAAAACCTTTATTAACAGTACTGGCAATCTTTGCTTCACCTTGCTTCACTGTCATAGAAGTGTAAAAATAAGTTAACCTTGGTATGAGATTCTGAAGATAACCTTGGGAAAAATATCACAGTTTCACGGTATTATAATTACAGCTCTAAAATGTGTTATTTTGAAATATCCTTATTGATAAGAAGAGCAAAAAAACTTTTCTGGTGAACAGTCATTTGTAAACAAATCTAATATTACATGATGGAAGTGGAGCATAGGTATTTAAAACAAAGAAGCAAAAATAACTGAATTCTTTCTAAATAATAAATAACACTCAGTTCTTAATGCAGTCTACTGTGGCTAATCCTGCAACTCAAGTCACAACACTATGAATATTTTCTTAGTGGAAACCCCCCCGCCCCCCAAAGCAAAACACAAATAAATGCAATCACTAAGTGGCTCATGAAGGTCACAACATGAATGATTTATAATAACTGTGACATTACGTTGTTATTTTATAGCGTGATGAAAGTGCAGGTCACAAATTGTCCACAAGAGTGTTTTGGAGTTGCTGAATTGTTTATTTGATGAGTTTTGATGAACTTTCTTGTGTGGCGACCCACGACATAGTCAAGACATTCAACATGTTTCACTTCTGTTCCGGGGTCATGTGATTGTTGTAGCAACTGCTGCTAAGTGGTTGTTGCTCGTTGTTCAGTTTGCGAGTAAACAATTTGTACCACTTGTCCTGGAGTTCACCTCACACCTCCACATTTGGTGACCCTCGACATTAGTAATTAGCGACTAATGTCGACCGACAATGGTGACAACAGCGCCGCCGTACCGATGTAATGACGACACGTGCGCGTCCCTTTTGAAGGAATCTTTCACGTGAGTACGTTTTCACTAAATAATGCTATATTCATGTATTCTGTGATTTACTGTACATTTCATACACTGTTCATTTCACTATTAACTATCATACAAATGTAAAAAGCATTGCATTGCTGTACAGTAAAACAACAAAATCATGTACTTGGATGAGTGTTTTGTACGTAAAAGGCCTGATTACAGTGTGTGCCTGGGAGTTGAGTTTCTTCACATTAACACAGCTGACTTAAGCAAATAGCAAAAAGCATAGGAATTTCTTACAAAATAGATGCTCACATAGTTCATATTTCCTAGTATGAAGCCTATATGCAGTAAATTGTCGCTTTTCGTATAAAAGCGCCACCGGTGAAAAGGACATTTAATGGCCAACTAGTTTCACCTACAATAAAGACATCGTCTTGCATTCTGAAGCATCGTAGTTGCAGCGTATTTGTCTCGTAAAGGGATTGGAGCGTGGGATTTCTCTTACATTGCGCAATGATTATGGCAATAACATGATAATCTTCCGGCTCGACTCGACTGAAGCGTATTCTCTCTGCAAATCCACACCGCTGTGTGAAAGAAGAAGAGGGTCGATTTATTTATTTTTTTTTCTCCGACAGCATCCTGAATGGACCAACTCTCTGCCTCCTTCCCATTCAGCTGCTCTTCCCATATGATGAAGAATTAAAAAGATAAACCTAAATCCTCCTCCAGCCAGGAAAGCGCCTTAAGGCTCAGAGAAGCTCCCTGTGCTTGTGTGTGGACGTTTGTGTGTACACTTGTACAATTTGTCACTGAGAACTTGAAGTTTATTTGTGCAGTGTGTAGTCCTCAGGTCAGACAGCGAGGGAATTGTCTATCAAGTCACATTAAATTGCAGACCAGCCAACTCTGAGAAACATCACATATCTCCTGTCGTGGAAGTACTGGACTGGATAGGGCTGGACTTATTACCTTGTTATGCATTATCATTAGCATGTATTATTATTATTCATGACGTATTATTGGACTACAATTTTGATGTGATCTGTTCCGTATTTATTTATTTATTTATTTATTCTTATTCTATTTTCATATTTTTCTGGTCTCTCAGGTCTTGCCTTGTTTTTTAAAATTTTGTGATTAAGCTCATTATGACATTTTTGCAGAGCTGTTGGAAATGTGAATTTCTCTTGGAGATTAATAAAGTATCCATCCATCCATCTATCTATCTATCTATCTACTTTTTATCTCCTGTCATGGAATTAACACCGCCGCCACGAGTGGCTGCCTTTCAAGCAGCTCTTTGTTTATTCAAGCACATTTTTACGTGCCATGAGAGCGAGGTCCCGCATCGGTGTGATTCCCTGTCCACCCAATGATATCGAGGCGGCAGAGCCAGGGCTAAGATGAAAGTCAAGCGGCTAGCAAGGAAGTGGAGAATCAAGCCTTCGGTACCTTCTATTATCATAGGAATCGTGATTTCACTACCGAGCAAGATCAATAAGCTGTCAAGAACGTCAAGACCTTCGGGGAGTGCAGTTTATTTTTGATTCACTGAATGGCTAACAGCTAGCGTCCCACATGCTAACGTGGAGCTAGCCAACTTCAGGGCAGTCAGAGTGGGCAGGAACACAAGAACCTGTGGAAAGCGCAAAGGAGGTGGGCTTGCACTCTATGTGAACAACCATATGGTGTCATCCTGGCCATGGCAACATTGAAATGTCTATACAGCATTTTTTTAAACATTGGTTTTCATTATTGGGAAAAACCCGATACCAACATCTACCGATACCACATTTTTATGCCAATATTGGGCCAATAATATCGGTGGGCCGATACTATCGAACGCCCCTAATTAAAATGATTGTTATATTTTTTTTTTCTCATAATATTAAGACTTTATTCTCTAATACTATAACTTTAATCCAATGTAATTATACATTTTTTTCTCGTAATATTACAAGAGAAATGTTTCAGTAATATTAAGACTTGGACCTCATAAAATACTGAGTTCATGTCTCATAACATCAGTTTCTTCTCATAATGACATTTCTTATTTATTGCAAATTACAAATGACTAGTTTATGTCTCAGAATATTTAGACTTATTTATGTTATATTGACACATCATTCTTGTAAATTGAAAATACATTCATTCGTTATTTTCTATGCCACTTGTGCCGGAGCCTATCCCAACTGACTTTGGGCGAGAGGCGGGGTACAACCTGGACTGGTTCGCCAGCCAGCTGCAGGGCACATATAGACAAACCGCCATCAACACATTCATACCTATGGACAGTTTAGAGCAGGGGTCACCAACGTGTTTCCTTGTGAAAGCTACTTTTAGAAAATGAAAATGGCCAAGAGCTACTCATTTTTGTAACGTTTATTTTCAGAGCTTATTTAAAACCCAAACAAAGCGAATATGCTTGTTTTACCAGAACATTAACAAATTGCTGGTGTCCACAACTCACATGTTGTATTTCACAATGCATTTCTTTCTACTGTTCTTTCATTATTAACTGAAAACCTGAATGGAAAGCAGGCTTGCGGGCACCTCATGTGGTCGTGGGGGGGTACCTGGTGCCCACGGGCACCATGTTGGTGACCCCTAGTTTAGAGTTTCCGATTAACCTACCATGCATATTTTTGGAATGTGGGGGGAAGCCATAGTAGCAGGAGAAAACGCACACACACACACGGGGAGAACATGTAAACTCCACACGGAGATGCCCAAATGCTGATACGAATCCAGATCTTCCAGATCTCCTGACTGTGGCCAACATGCTAACCACTAGGCCACAGAGTGGCCAAATACATTTTTCAATATTAAAATTTATTTCTCCATAATGTCACTCACAGACCATTACAACTTTATTCACGTATAAATTTAAGTTTTTTTTCCTCGTAATATTCAGACTTTTTTCTGATATAATTTCAAAATCATTCTCATTAGAGATTATTCTTGTAAAAATACACACAGGTATTTTTTTGTCCCGATATTAAGACAGTATTCCTATAAAATGTTGACTTCATTCTCATAAAATTAATTACTCTCTCATAAAATAAAATAAAACGTGGAAGTAAAAAAGGCCAGTGTTTTCTTCCGTGGATCTGCTGGTTCTGGTGCGGCACTGCCTCTCATGCCCCATTACCACCGCTCATCAACACACAAACAGAAACCACCTGCCTGTATGCTATCTGGTCTGTAAGATGTGATGGAGTCGTCTTATCAAATAAAGCTGAAGATGAAGAGTCGACTGTGGAGACAATGAGCGAGGACAGCGAGCATGGGGGTTGGTGGGTACGGGCGAGGCTTTATCCGCTGAATAAGGCATGACTGGAGCATCACCGCCTCCTGATGTGCGACACTGCAGCCAGCTGCTGGGATCAGCAGGTTGGCTGGTTTACATAAGGTCAACATGCAGCGACACAGCTGCTCAAAATGCTCACAATGTGGCTGTGTGAAGGCGCAACAAAGACGCACCTGCAAGAAGAATGATGGCAGAGGGCGTGCATGTGCGTGAACAGTGACACGTGCACATGGATGCCCTTATATACAGTATAAGCACGTGATGCGTACATAAAGCCACTGTAGAACACAATTGATATACATTTTAAAGAGCTACTGTATGACTGGGATGGTTCACTTTAAATAATGTACTGTTTTTATACAGTTACATAACAATGGATTACTGCTGTCTGTGATATTAATATGCTGACAAATGTATTTATTTATTATTTATTCTCACTAGTAAGGATTTGATATATGTGATTAGGTAAATCAGATCAAGGGAAAAGATAAAGACTTACTATTATTAAAGTAAAGTTTTTTTTTTTCTCAAAATGAACTTAAACAGTCATATATACTGTATCTATTTTTTTTTTAACTACAGTCGTTTTCTTGTTAAACAGAAGAAAAATCACTTAATGACTTAATGACATATTAAAAAGCTACATTCAACTTGAAAAAAATACAATACTTAGTTGCAAAATGTTTATTTATTAATGAGCTAATCTAGTAATATGAAATATATAACACATTAGAAATAAGAGGAATTTTGAAGGAAAAAAATATGTAAATAGGAAACATATTAGAGGCATTTCTTCATTTTGTTACTTTCAAATAGGGCAAAATATGCTTTCTCTATAACACGTCGGCCATATTTGTGGCGTGTGCACAGGCTGTGACAGTCATATGGCTGGAAAATACTGCATAATAAAACACATCATTGGTAGCTGGTTATTAGTTTAAATGCTGGCACATAATTCAGACTTGCTCAAGCTTGCACACACGGACACCTCTGGCTGTCATTTCTAACAATTGCCATCAATACATTTGATCACGGCGCCAATGCTCACCGTCATAGGTACCACTTTCCAGAAGAAGGCCGCTCTCCTCCAGGATCCTAAAGTCTCCAAGGCTGATGAAGTTGTAGTCCACGCCAGGTACCTCCCCCTCTCGAGGGAGCCTTGTGGTGCCTGCACATACAAAACAAAACACACCATATTAAACATGACCTTTAGCCACAGTCTATACTCGTGTACACTAAAAGAATACATTGGGATAAATGCACTGGAGGCTCAGGGGAATCACTGGGCTTAAAAAACTGTCCAGCAACAAGCTTTGCTTGAGAGCACAGAGGTCCATCTCATTTAAATGCACTAGGAAAGGCACGACAAAACGCAAAGAGGGAGCCGGTCATCGTTGCCAACTGCAATGCAAATCTCTATCACATAAATGAACCATAATGGAGGACAATTCATTCAATCACTCAGTGGATTCCGTTCAGGGTCGCCACAAGGACAGAAGAAGCAATGAGGCACATCCACTCATAGGCAGTTTGGATAAAAGTTATTTTACATTCATCAGAAAGGCAATTTGGCGAATTCCAAATGAGAAAATCAAAGCAGCCGGAAAGGGCCTGCAGAGGCCAACGGAGAACGTTGTCCGGATGGACGATCATACAGAATCAGTGAATAGCACATCATGTGTCAATGTCAACTGAAAAATATTATTATTATCATTTACATATTGCTATTTTTATTGTGGCACTCCAAGGGTATGCTGACATACCAACATACCGAGGAGTCTTCTCACAAAGGTGAGATACAGATACATTTCAAGATGAATCTAAAATGTACGACTGTATAACCTTTACATGTTCAATACTTCACGCACCACTCGCTGGTCTCTAACATAACAGTTGTGCTTACCCCTAACTTTTTGTGAGTAGTATACAGTATAAATCCTCCTTGCATAATCCTTCACCAAAGGATTATTTATTGCAGCAATATGTGTGTATTATGACGACTGTACAATGACTGATGTGTGTTATTAAATGTTGATTAAACAGGATGTTGTGTTTGTTGGGACCACATTGAAACCTTCTATTTCCTCAGAGGTTTTATTGACATTTTCAGCATCTGAACCAATTAGCAGGCAAGCAGAGTTGATTGTGGTGGCCCAGTGGCCTATTAAGTAACTATGTTGTTTACGTTGCCTTTTTTGTTTCCTCCCTTTTATATTCCCGCTCTAATTGGACTGTGACATCTCATCGGCGCCTCAAGCAGATGATTAAACGAAGCGTTTGATAGCCAGAGAAACATCAGAGAAGCTTCTGGTCTATAGTGGTGCTTGGTAACGCACTTTTGTATTCTCGCAGAAGCGCTTGACACTGCTTCTCGTTTGGGCGAGAAATGCCAGCCCGGGCTGCTTCTCATTACCGACGTGTCTGAGTTTCAGCTTTACTCTCAAAAATGTCCCCTGCAGCCCAATTACTTGAGCCACAGCCGCGTACCTGCCAAGTGTCTCCCCGGGCCATTATCCGAGACGACACACGGAAGCGCTGCGTATTGCTCTCTAGTGGGCGAGGACATAATGAGGCCTCGCTCGCGTTGGACGCTGCGCTTGAGTGAGAGTAAAGCAGGTGCAGACACTGTGGAGGGGGTTTTATAAGTGAGTGGACGCTAGCTGGACACTTTATTAGGTACACTTCAACAATCTAATGACATACAAAACAAGACAAAGATAATTACAGTGGTACCTCGGTTAACGCCCGCCCCAGTTAGAGCGTTTTTCGGGTAACATCCAAAATGTTTGCTAAAATTTTACCTTTTGTTGCGTTCACCCGTATCCAAAATACCGTTTGGTTTGTTTACGCCGTCATCTTGGATCATGCGCCGAAGACGAAAACTTGTGATATGGCGGGTGCCATTTTAGAGCAACAGCGATCATCAGAGTTGTAGAGAGATACACAACGTAACAAACACATGGACCGCACAAAAGAGAAAGCCGATGGATCGTACCGAGACAAGGGTGCAAGACCTCCAAAATTTACAGCTTAAATAGAAGACTGTCGTCATTTCGGAGGTGTATAAATGTGATGGGAGTGGCTCCGTCATTGGCTGCATGCACACACATCTACTCCGCTTCCCGCGGAACAGTCTACCAACCCGGCGCATCGAGGGTGACACTCGGCTCTGTCATTTTACATCCATAACACGAATTTCTGGTTCCAACAACAAAACGTAAGTATTCAGACTTACTGTAGTATGTTGACAGCAGGGAGACAACATAGCATACGTCACCAAGCATCCTCGCCGGCGCACTTCTGCAACGTCACTGCCGCCAGCGGTTGTTTTTTTTGAATGTGATGAGTGAAGCAGTGAAATTCGAAGCGCAATGTGGTGAGGGACTACTGCACAACCATAATGGCGTAATGGTGCAATTCCTAACAAAGTGGCCAGGGGCCGTTCATTTACTCAGTAGAAAAGACAAGCGTGTGTCTATTGGGGATGAGATACTTTTTTAATCTCTATTCTTATGAATGCATTTGTACATTGGCTTTACAGCTGCCATGTCTGTTCAGGTAATGCAACACGTGGCCTCAGACAGCCGACAACGTGATAACTCCGGGTACGGCATCTATTGAAGCAGAGGTCCCCATTTCAGGGAATACCAAGTAGCGAAAGTAATGATGCTAAAATGTCGACACTGGCCCTCAGGAGCAAACGATGCTGAATTGGCAAGATACCGTAAAAAGAATGAAGTCACGGTCATTGAGGTGGAGGAAATCGAAACTTATACATCAAGCCTACCTTTAACTGTCATCCTAAATATAAAAATAGGGGAGGAGCTAGAGGTTGACATTATGTGACATGATGGCCCAGACATCATTTGCGCACACACACACACACACACACACTATGCTAGTGTGTGTGCGCGCGATAAGCTCGTTCAGCTCATGTCTGATCTCAGCAGGGTGTCGAGGGAGCGTGCCGCTGAGCTCTCAGTCCTCTTAGAAGGGGAAAAAAACAACAAAAAAACCCCCACACGCTTTTGAGCACCACATCGCGTTTAAATGAGATGCAACGTGCCCAAGTGGGGACCGTTTAGTGTGCGCGCGCCTCTTCACCTCTCGACACTTCACATTCTTTCTACTTTCGTTACTAAACATGTGCTGATTTCATTCAAATGCAGCCCTTGTGGCCCCTAGAAGCAGTCCCCTAAAGCCTATGTCACAACCGGATGTACGATTTTTGACGCTGCGTTTTTTCTTTTGTTTGTGGAGACCGTAGTTGTGGTGACCATGAAGGAGTAAGAGCTCCACAAGCATGGAGGACCTACAAAATATCTGAACGTATGTATGTGGGGTGCACGCGTGGCGCATGACGTACGAAAAAAATGTGCTCAAACCCGACAACAGCAAAAGGTACAAAAAGCACACGTGTCTTTGCAACCCGACGTAAGCGTCTGTAGAGTTGGTTTGACATGACAAAGAACCTCTGTGGTCGTATTATTTTTCGTCCACCTGCGGCCACATTCTACGACTCAAAAATCAGCACATCACGCACACACCCTCCGTGCGTTTTTTTGCACGTAGACAGGCCTAGGCTTTAGGGCTGTTTCACAACACCACTTTCACTGTAGACTGATAAAGGACCGACTTTTTAACTGTGAAATGAAATGGTTGCAAAATGGGGTGTAAAAATGGAGAGCATGGACATGTGTATTAAAAACCCCACATTATACTCTTTGTCAACCATTTGAAATACGTGTCAGAGGGCCAACAATAGCGTATGGGCAGCTCCTTCAGCAGCAGACTGTTACACCCACGGTGTAAGAAGGAGAGGTTCCGCAGGTCCTTCATACCGACCGTTGTCAGGCTCTACAACACCTGCACCACCTGAACCATGTTGTATTCACTATGCATTCTTTACACTGTACTCTTTACTTGCGTATCTTGCTTGCTTGCTGCTGTAACAAGTTAATTTCCCCGCTGTGGGATCAATAAAGTACATACAATACAAGTATCTAAAATCTAGCTTTGATGCTGAAATTGAGACAATTTAAGTTCAGGTACTTTTAGTAAACCCTAATAAGAACACACAGTTTTGTGTGTCTTAACTTTGATGCTAATGAGCTGTGTTCGTCCATGCCTGTCTCCAACAGAGTGTGCGGTGCCAAGAAGCTCTACTGTGTGCACTTTATGCACTTTTTACACTTACACTGTAACTCGACACTTGTCCGACGCAATAAATGTCATCCATCACACGTAATATTAAGGAGTGGGACAGGAGGTCACAAATGTTAGCAACACTAGCATAGCTATGTGACCTACAGTGCTAACATTACACTGACATTTTAACAGAAACATCATGCTAGGTTAGCCTAACTTAAACTTATGGCTGCATTTCAAGACGTGGAGCAAAGCCTGCTTTTTGGATGCATGCGTGCAGTGTTTATGCCTATACTGGCCTGACATGATAATTGCAAGGTTTTTCTTATTCTGTAGGTAACAGGGATTGTTTAGACGACATGGATACAGTGCCAATATAGTAACACTATAGCACCTTAACAGCAAAACAAGATGTCAGAAAATAAATTAACGGATCTTTTCTGATATTTAATATATTCCAAAAAATGTTTATTATCATTATCATGATCATTGGAGTAGTAGGAGAAGTAGTAGTATCCATTTCTCTTACAGCATGTTGTTGACTCTACATGTTACATTTACAAGTGTTTTGAATGGGGTGAGGGAATGACCTTTAAATGCAAAACACTTCAGACAAGTATCATTGAACGGTAGAACTTCATATCCACGCACCATTTCCTTTCAAGTCAATATATTTTTTATACCAGCTGAGGCAAAACGAGCAGTAAATGTCTGCCCAAAGAAACGATGACAATAAAACAAGGCAGCCCAAAGGTAATTGAAACACAGAGAGGAAGGTGAAGGATGAGAACATGAGCGTGAGCGAGGGAATGATGGAAGTCGATTCCCGCTCTCCTGTTCATTAAGACAGTAATTCAAGCAGGGAATTAGAGTCTGACTCATGCAGTCCTGCCCCCTGGTGATGTATGGCGCCTACGGGCCATAAAACCTCAACAATTGCCACCGTGGAACATGAAAAGGAGAATCGGAAGCGTGTTCTCGCTGGGACTTGAGGAGGACATGTGTATGCGTGTGTGCGTGTGTGGGTGAGAACGAGTGGAGAGAAAACATAAACCCCATCAGTCCTTTTCCGGCCACTGGCACTTTGGCTGCCTTTTCAACTGTTATGAGATGAAAAAAATCGACTTGAATTTGTTTACTTTGCGAGTGTTCGTACTATAAAATATCATAGCTTTCAAATATTTCACAGGTTGCTAAAGGTCGGCTCGATAGCAAGCTTGCTAATTTGCCCACACAAAATGTAATGAGCTACATCAAAATTTCAACATTTATTAAGGTAATAATGCTTACTTTTGCTGGACGCTGTTAGAGCCATAAAATCTGCATGCTGTAATTACAGCCAAGGCGTGAATTTACCTAATCCACACAGATGACGTGGCGTTAACTGGAAGCAGGTGATCATTGGAGCAAGGCTGCAACTCCCCAAATTTTATTTGCTGTAGTAGACCACGCACTTGGCGACAATAGCAGACTAAAAAGTTAACTGAAAAGAGGCGTTCAATGGAGAATTGACAGTGTTTACAATATGTGTGCGGACCGTCAGGTGCACTGCATCATAATGAGAGCTGTTTATTAACAAAAGTAACTATTAGAAACAGCTGTCAGTATGACAGAGTACAGCCCTCCAATCATGAACAAAATAAATAATAAATGAATAAACAGAGTACTATAAATTCTGATAGAGGTCTCATATCGGTTGTTGATATTATGGCCATTCAAACATATCTTTAGTGTTGTAATATGTCACAAAAAATGGCCACAACATGCAAATCTAAATATTCAAATATCCAAATTAAGCCAAAGCACAAAGTGTTTTTGTTTGCCATAACCGCTCCCCCACAAAGATTCGGCATACAATCACAATAGATGGCAACGTCCCCGCTGAGCTGACAGTCAGCGAGGAGAAAAGTGAAACAATTCTTTGTGCAAAGGATCCAACTTTGATGGCTGTGATGATACGCTTGCAAAGTAAATAAGTTGCTCGGAGGTTACGGAGACGTCCTTGCTAAGGTTACCATGGTGACAAAGTGTGTGTGAGTGTTTTCAGAGACAACGTGAGAGAGTGCTTGAATGCAGTGTGTGTGCGTGCGCGTGTGTATGTGTGTGTGTAGCTACCTATTGCCAGGGACATTATACAAAGTCACAAACCATTTATAGCAGCCTGAATAGAACGATATGGCATGCTGTTTCTCACACGGTACACAGAAGACATTTATAGAGCTCCTGCACAGATGTCCAAGTACAAGACACTTAACAAGAGTAATACATAGGCTGGATCAGTGAACAAGTGGTTAGCATGTTGGCCACACAGGCAGGAGATCGGGTTTGAATCTCCGTTGGGCATTTCTGTGTGGAGTTTGCATGTTCTCCCCGTGCGTGTGTGGGTTTTCTCCGGGTACTCCGGTTTCCTCCCACATTCCAAAAACATGCATGTTAGGTTAATTGGTGACTCTAAATTGTCCATAGGTATGAATGTGAGTGTGAATGGTTGTTTGTCTATATGTGCCCTGCCATTGGCTGGCGACCAGTCCAGGGTGTACCCCGCCTCTCGCCCGAAGTCAGCTGGGATAGGCTCCAGCATACCCCCGCGACCCTAATGAGGATAAGCGGCATAGAAAATGGATGGATGGATATATATGTATGTATGTCCTTGCATGGACACAAACAGTGGAAGAGAGGGTGGACAACAAAGACCACAAAACGCATGGAAGAAAATCTAAAAATAAAGCAAAAAGTAACTGTAGGCTTTTACAAGCTGTGGAGAACCAGAACTGACAAAAAAAAGCATGTATTGATTAGAATGATGGACCTTAAATAAGTCTGATGCTACCTTTGATGGGAAAACAACAAACAACAAACATGAACACACTCAGTTGCGAGTGGCGGCTGGTGGCAAGCTGGGAATGTAAAGATTTGACCTTTTGACCTTGGGTCAATCAATTCTTTTGGTGCTGCAAATACATTGAAAAATCAGCAGGATTCTTGCGATGAAACAACTGGTCAAGAATTGCACCAAGCAGACCAGCGGGCAAGAAACTGTACAGTATAGCACAGCTGTGTGTCGATCATCATTCAAAATAAATAGGGTCCTTGCTTAGACACAGAGCTGCACGAATACAGCAAAGCGGATCATCATATGTTGGTATCATTCAAAATCATTCGGGTCTTGCCTTCATGTCAATGATCTATTAATGAAAGTTTGAAAGAGAACAGTAAGAAAAAAGTAATGTTTTGTCATTCCTCTCTCAGCCTTCTTTTGTAGGACATAATTCAAAATCAAGATGATTCCTATGTCGACATCTGCAGTCAAATCACACATGTTTAAAAACCAGCTGAGACTGACTGTCATTTAACCTTCGCCGTCAGTCATCTTGTGATGGACATCATACAAAATCAATACAATTCTTGCTTTAAGATGGTGAGTCATGCCCATGCCCTGTCAAAGAGACCTTAAGCCTCAGCCATTATGTGTTCAATTATCTTTCAAAATTAATGTAGTTCTTGAGGGGAATAATAATATTACAGTACAATACAGTATCTTACAAAAGGGGTTCACTTCTCACATTTCATCAAGCATTTCTATTACAGTATATCTTCCCAAGGGAGAATCCTAATAGTACAGGGATGTCCAAACCATTTCCACAGAGGGACACATTCTGCAGTTGGAAGAACGCAGTCGGCCACTTAAAGATAAGGTCTTGTTTTATTATTACTTATTAGTATCTACATTTCATATTATTCTCTTTTATTCTGTTTTTCCATTTTTGCTGGGGGTTTTTTTGGTTTAATTTTATTTCCATAGGCCGAGTGCTAGTAAAAAACAAGCTGCAGGCTTCATATGGCCCCCGGGCCATACTTTGGACATAAACATGCTATAGTATTAGTATAGTATACCATATATAGTAGTACATATAGCATGGTGGTGGTCATGTCGTGGTCTGGGGCAGCATGAATGCCATCAGCACTGGGGAGCTGCGTTCTTTGAGGGGAAACATGAATTCTAGCACGTACTTTGACATACTGAAGCAGTGTCTTGACTTATACAAGCAACCTATACAAGCTGTACATTGACTAATGTGATGTATATCCAAGTTGACTTTACTGTATATATTATTGTTCCTGAAGTAGATTGAAAAAAAAGCATGCTGAAATGATTTTGCAAAATGATGATGGAGGACCATTGTGGCGCATTAAAGTGCTTCATGGTGTACTTACACGGGATGGTGCGCAGGTAGAGGTTGTCCCGTATGATCTGCTGGAGCTTGTGGTCCAGCGAGCCCTTCTGAAACTGCAGACTGAGGTAGTGGCGCAGGTCCGTGTTCAATACTTTGCCTGCAGCAGCAGAAGAGACAGACACATGAAGCGGTCAATACCACATGGCAAGAGTTCACCGACTAAAAAGAAAAATCAATCCAAGTGATGTCGTCCAATCAAAATGATCACACTTACTGAGTGAGTTCCTTTCTGCATGGCTTACTTTATTAAAAAACCAATGCAGTTCTTAAAATGATATACCAGGGTGTTCTATTTAGTGCAGGCACAACTTACAATGATAGAAGGTGGATCTAAAATACATGTAGGTCAGGTGAAAATATCTGTTTTATCAACACTAATCCTGTGAAAGAAATGTCCCTCGGTTAATCACGATGGGCATTCTGATTGGATGAAGTCAACAGGATAACAACGTGGTAGTGACATGACGTAAATCGTGGCCACCTGTTCTTTCCTCGTCGTTGTACCGTTTCATTTTATCATTCTGAGTGATGTAGAAGACAACAAAGTGGTAGTCTGACACTTAACAATAGCAGCATTTCAAAAATGTGAAACTCATAAACAACAAGTTCATTTTTTCACTTTAATAATGATTCGGAGTTCATGAGGATACGGAAAGGAAAATGTTGCTCCCTCTGAAGTATATTGCACACAACAGTCGGAAGAGAACCAATGTTGTAGTAGTGTTAAGGAACAAACTTCTCAGCCAGCATTCATACCACTGATGGGTTCACTGTAAACAACAGTACGACATGTGTACACACCAACACCTTAGTAGTGCAAGCACATTTAAAGCGCATGCAGAGGTAGAAAAAGCTCCTGGGTGCTGACCACTCATGAGACTACATAAGCAGCTACCATCTTGGGGATTTAATTAACTCCATCAAGAGGTTGCCTACAACTATTGCTGTTAACGCCACTGTATTAATTAGAGACCTCAGTGGTTATTTGCTTTCGTAGACCACAACCTTGGTTACTATAGGAGACTGCAATTGATCAGAGCAATTACAGTATAAACGTACATTAAGCAGGTCTACTACCGCGATAAATTGTCTTTGCGGCCTCATCAACCGCAAGCCCGCCTGACAAACTTTCCACCAATGATGTACACCACAACAGCCGTAAAGCACCACATGAACTGCATAAAACTTAGAACTCTTTTTGAGAAAACAAAGCAAGTTGGCGCAAAGTTTTGCGAGGCGTCGGCGTCAGCGGCTTCTGACTGAAGACAGAGCGTCTTCTTCAGAAATATGGTGATGAGGAGTTTGGAAAACAGGAGGAGATCTTCAGCGCCGGCTCGCCCTGTTTCAGCGTCT
This sequence comes from Dunckerocampus dactyliophorus, assembly GCF_027744805.1. Lineage (NCBI taxonomy): Eukaryota > Metazoa > Chordata > Actinopteri > Syngnathiformes > Syngnathidae > Dunckerocampus > Dunckerocampus dactyliophorus. The sequence goes on from NC_072826.1 coordinate 14,739,106, forward strand.
CCTGACAGGAGCGAGACAGCCGACTTTGAAGCGCTCCACTTCACAGACGCACTCACTTTTTTTCTGTCTTTTTTTTGGGGGTTGCCATTTCTCAATCCCTATTCTTCTTCTCTTCCCCTCTCAGACCAAACATTGCTCAGCGTGACTCCTCCATGATGCCATCAAGGCATCTTAGACAGACTTAAAAGAATATCTTGCTACTGTAGCTGTACTGTATGTGCTGATGAAAACACAGCAGATAGAATAATGATGAGTTCTGGGAATAGTTCTGTAAGCTTTCTCAACCTTCAAATCCTCTTTCTCCCTCCTCATCTTGCTATATAAACCAAAACAGGCCATTATTGTGACAGCAATCCTATTATTTTGAGTTGGAGCTCCAACTTTCGGAGGCCGTCATTCACTCAAAACAAAGTGTCCCTCTCGTCCAAGGGCTTTAACGCCATTTGACGCAGCTTTACATGCAGACGTCCCTGTGAGGCCACCGTTCCTCCCGCCCAAAAAAGGGAAAAGGGGAGGCAGAAGGTCTGTCTGGCTGTCCGCAGAGACCTTCATCACAGCTGGTCAAGCCAACAAACAGATCGAGGCCCAATCTGGCAACTTCATTGCAACGCTGGCCCAGAATTTCCCTCTTTGTTCCGATTGAGCTCGCACACGTGGGAGTTCATGGGGAAACAAAGCTGTTTCAACTCCGTGTCGCACATATGCTTTCATCCATTCCTTCAACAAAGTCCGCTTCAAACTGCTAAAAATTTCCCCGTCTCATAGCATAATTCCGGAAGCGCCCCAAAGGGGAATTCATGAAAGGTTGATGTGAAGCTAAGGACTCCTTTTCATGAACTATTTTCTGTCCACAAGAGACATTTCGCATCTTAAGAGCAGCGGAGTTAAACATGTGTCATCAAACCCTGCTGCGTCACTCTTGACATCTTTCATGAACACTTCAGCCTCAATTTACAAAAAAAAGGTTATTGTACAAACATCACTTGAACTGAAACTTGTAAAAGAGGTCACGGCCGCACTTTTGGGTATTCCTCCGTAAACAGCTGGGGTCTAATGGTACGTATAATCATGGATCGGCACGTACCACAGTTTTAAGGTCACGCTTTGGTTGATTCTCAGCACAGTTAGGGAACAAAATGCAATACGTCGAATTTTTTTGCATGTCCGTCACACTTGAATGTTTGAGATCATCAAGCAAATTTAAATATCAGTCAATGACTACATAATTGAACACAAAATGCAGTTTTTAAATAAAACTTTTTATTATTAAAGGGAGAAAATCCAAACCTGCACGGCCCTGTGTGAAAAAGCTATTGCCTTCCTTGTTAAAACATAACTGAGATTAATTGAGATCTAACAGTCTGGAAAAGGTTATAAAGCCATTTCCAAAGCTTTGGGACTCCAGTGAATCACCCAGTGAGAGCCATTATCCACAAATGGCGAAAACATGGAACAGCGGTGAACCTTCCCAGGAGTGGCCGGCCAAGCAAAATTACCCCCAGAGCGCAGCGACGACTCATCCAAGAGGTCAAAAAAGACTGCCGTAAAATAACGCCGCATTTCAGAAATGAAATGAAACATAAAAAACTGCAAACTGAAGGCAATAAATACATCTCTCAAATAAAAACATTAAAAAAAAAAAAAAAAGTAACAGTAACAGTTTGAACAGTCTGAATTATTATTTTACTTTTAGGTAATGAAAGTTCCTTTTTGGCTGAAGTGCAGTATTAATAGTTCCAGCTTTTTTCCTCACTGAAAAAAATGACTTTTCGGTGTACTCAATTTTACTTGATAAAACTACATAATTTTTTACATCGTAAAATTAGGACTCAGTGTTTATTAACTTTTATCATTTAACATGCTGTACGTATTAATACGTGATTTAACTATACAACATAAAGAATTGTATAGTAAGTGTAACAGTTGCTAGAATTCTACTATTAATCTGTTTTTTTCTATATTGTACTTCTTTCTAAACATGGGAGTAAATTTTATTCCAAAAAGTCAAATCAAGTGCAAACCCATCACATGCTGCATCCCATCATGCTTTGCTGCACTGCGCTGTAAATAGTTGTTAGTATTAAATAACGTGTTTAAGTATGTAATTACTTATGTACTTATGTAATTACTTTTTTGTCATTCCATGGAGTATTGGTAGTTGCCCTGTGTGTATTTACTTACCTGTTTTCTCTTCTCTTCTAATCATCTTCTATTCATTAGTATGGTTAGTCCATCCATCCATCCACTCTCTATGCCGCTAATCCTAATTAGGATCGCAAGGGTATGCTGGAGCCTATCCCAGTTGACCCTAGACTGGTCGCCAGCCAATCGCAGGGCACATAGTATGGTTAGTGTTCTGTGTAATTATCCCCCTTCTGTTCTAACTGTTATGTGCGTAATGAACAATGGCATACTCTATCCAATTTTTGTACCGGTTGTTCTCACTAGGTATGCTGGAGCCTATTCCAGCTGCCTTTGGGCAAGAGGTGGAGAACATTGTGGACTGGCACAATAGTGTACCATCATTGTTAATCAAGTGCTGGCTTGAAGTTAGGTGGTTGCAATCAAAAATCAATGATATTAGTTTTAGAATTAAAATAAATGAAATATCAATAGTGTATATCAGTCTGGTATGCCAAAGAATACATGTGCATAAGAGTTACTCAGTGTTTCTAATTACTAAAAATGAATATTGCAAAAAGCCAAATAGACCTTGCTTAATTTCTTCAAATAACAAAACATATTTGCAATATAAGATTTATTTACCAATCCTGTTTACACTTTATGTGATAAAAGCAAAGAGATTTACAGTTGTAAAGTTTAATTAGAATGTCGCTGTGCAAAAAGAATTTTTTAAAGTAAATGTGGCTAGTTTTGCGGCACACTGCTTTCGTCTTCTCTACTTGTCATTCCCCATTTACATAGTTCACCAAAAAGGCCAAGTGGAGGAAAAACAGGAGACAAAATAAAATAATAAATCATGCTGTTTCGTGGTTGAATACAGCCTATTAATATGCTTAAATATGCATATTAAAGCAAATTGGATTAACTTTTTTTGCCTAAATTAAGCATTTTCAATCATAAAAATGACTAAATTAACTAAAATACAAAAATATAAGACATTAAGAAGGCGCATTCATATTGTGATATGTGGTATTTTACACTGGTCACTGGGTGACATACAAGTGGCAGACTTGATTGCCAGAACAAAAGGCCTTCATGGCAGGTTTGAATTATCTCACAACAGGCACACTAACAACAACTAATAACCAATAATCATAATAAGAACACGGGCTACTGTTGTGGTGGTAACCCATGCCAAGCTAAAACTGAACTCTGAGCCCTATCCTCACTTCCTGTCCTCCACACATCCAGAACACATTTGTTTGTTGCCCATTGTGCAACACACACGAGCACGGGTTGTATTTATGTCTTAAATGGCTTATTTTCTCTGATCAAATTTACTAGACTGGGTAATATAAGTACAGTGCTCCCTCGTTACATCGCGGTTCATTTTTCGCGGATTCACAGGTTTTTTTAAGTGCAATTTTGCATATTTTTTTCTGCGTCCTTGTGGTGTATTAGAGCAATCTATCCGTGCTCTGTTGTATGTGTCTGTTATTGTATTTACTACTGCTACCAGTAGAGGGTGTATACTCATGTGAGAGTTGACGACGTGTGCCGCTGGAGTAAAGATTCCGCCACCAGCCAGCTAAATATAGAGCCACAACAGTCCTGATTGGCTAAGGGAGAACCCGCCCATTGTGTTCTGCGTTCTGATTGGCTGTAGACCATTGTTAATCAATCTCCTTTGTGCACCTCTGCCCTGTTTCCTGTTTGCTAGTGCGCCATTATGGAATACTCTAAATGAATCTTAGACTACCAGGAGGAGTAAAATACTACAACAGGAGCAATATGTTTTAACAAGGATACAAAAACGCTACAGCCGAACGGTGCTGGGACGGGGCACGTCATAGGAGTGAATACTTAATAATCGCTTAATTATTTCTTGTGTCCAAGAGATTAATCATTAAAATTCAAACAAAATTTGAACTTTGAGAGTGTTTGAACAAGAGAGAAATGTGAGGAAATGTGTGCCGGTCTGAGAAAAGTGTATAAAGTGTATTGTGAAGGGTTTTACAGCCTTAAAACATATATAACAATTGCGAACAAATAAAGTTGGCTACGTACTTTGCGGATTTCACTCATTGCGGGCTATTTCGGGAACCTATCCCCCATGATAAATGAGGGAACACTGTAATACCAGTGACTATATGGGTGTTATTTCATGTCCAAAGGGCTCACAAAGTTAAAACCCATGTTTAGAAGGTTTGCTATGCTCTAACTACGAAAATATTCTATTTATAAATAAAGAATCCTACTTAGCAGAAATTCACTTACGGTTGGGTCTGGAAAAAATTAACTGCGGTAAACGAGGGATTACTGTATTGACAAATAATATTAATATCATGGGGTAGAACTTGAAAATACTGTATGAGGCATATCTTATCAACGGCCTACATAACACAAGGCTATTGTTTCATGGCAGTAAAACAGTAAAACATGATTTGGATGCTAATGCTATACAAAAGCTCTGGAAATTCAAAACAAAGATTCCTGTGATCAAAAGCAATTACAGTGAAACCTGCAAAATGAAAGCTTCAAATGTTTGGAGTAAAACATATACATAATACATTATGTACACAAGCTGCATACTGACTACTCTATATTATTTCTGTATAGCTAAAATGATCATTTTTGATTGTGTCATGCGTCTTTAAGGTGTTATTTTGTTGTAATAGTTTTAAAGTGGTGATGTTTTTAGTCATGTACAGTTAAACTATTGTTACTTTGGCTCTGAATTTAGTCGCAATGATTGTGCAATTAGTGCTATGTATAATACTATGGACAATTAATTTCAATAACGCTACAAGAATACTTGACATAGACTAAATGACATCATTGCACAGATCATCGTAAGCATGTTGTTTGATAAGGTCTGAGATAAGGGTGAACTTATTTAAGCTATTTCCCAAACAGCTCCGCGGGTCAAATAAAATGATATTTGGCCCGCGGGCCTTGAGTGTGACACGTGCTGTAGACAGATCCACGCACACTTGGTTGTGCAACGTGGCGCCGCAGTAAAGAGTAGCTGACAGTCCTAAGTTGTCAAAAAGTGACTGCAAGAGCGTGGCACATGCACGCTGCTCCGCTAAAAACACAAATAGCACCCCTGCAATCTGTTGTGTGCGAGTAGTGTGTGTCGTTTGTGTTTGCGGTGTCCTGTCAGGAACCGTTAGTGAGCCTGTCACGTCACACAAGTGCACTCGGCCCCTCTTCCTCCTCCTTCCCCCGCAGATAACGCTGCTATTGTACCGGGCCTCATCTTTCACTGACAGCAAACTCAATGGATGGACTGTTGTGCTGTGCCCGTCAGAAATGGACTCGTTTGGAGCGTTTGTCCCAGAGGCCCGAGCCTGGAAACCAACACACGCTGTTTAACAATGAGGGAATCGTTACATAAGAGAGCTTTGGTCCACACATCTCTGACTAAAATAACATCTCATTTCCTCGCCTCCTTAACTAAGCCAGATGTTTTTAATTATTCATGTATGATTCCACAACTGACATTAAAAGAATGTCTCTGTTGTTGAAAATGAGAGATATCGTGCAAGCTGGACCATGGATAGCAGACGGCTTCTAATTGAATATGCTCGTACGTTACTTCCTGGCTCGATTAAGGGGAAAATTAAAAATGTGTTAATGGAATGTTGCGTTTGATGGGATGGGAGAATATTGGAGTCCAACATCACAAAGCTGACATACTGTATTGCGTCTTCTTTAGACAGCAAACTGACACTTAATCAACAGCGCCTCTGCTGGCTGCAGCCAAGTATTGCACTCAATTGTGCTTCCATCACATTCAATTCCAGACAATCAACAGCACACTTAATCGGTTAATGGATGCATAGATTATAATGGCCACCTCTAATTTCCATGGAAACCAGAGTAGAGGTGTGGCCCACAAGAGCAGCGTCACCCGAGGGAACCCCCTTTCCACCGTGCAAAGGCAGGCATCCGTAACACAGACATCTCACTCTGCTTCAAAGCCTGAGGCTCAGAACTAACCTCCTCAAAATGAAGTCCTACAATTACAAGAATAACGTTTTGAGGAAGAAAATCAAATCAAATTTTGTCACCCGCTCGAAGATACAGCTATGTTATATGTACTGCTGCATTACTTTGGATATTGATAGGCACTTGTTAAAAACAAACTAGTTTTCTTTGCAGTTACCTTTTTTCTTGGGAAGCTTTATCATGCAATATCATGATTGTTGCAAGTAAAATTACAACTTCATTTTCCATATATCTGAGCAAATATGCCTGTAGAGTTATTTTTGGGGGAAGTTTAAATTGTTATTTTTTTTTATAAACAAGAATGTTCATAATAGAGCATTACTTTTAGAATTATTTAAAGAAATATTAAACTGTTAGTTTTACGGAGTATTACAACATATATTAGTTAAGTTGGCTGATGTTTTTGAAGATATTGAAATAAGTGAAAAAGGCCTCTCCAGGACCTAATTACAATAATGTATTTTTTCTTATGGAGTGAAAAGTGAGCAAAAGCCCGGTGTCTATTACAGGACATCATTCAGGGGAAATCTCCCCTGCGGCGGGTGCGACATCCACTGGGTGTTCATTATCTCGGTCATCTGCCTGTCACTTAATTAAGCGTCCACTTCAAAAAGGGAATACTGTATGTCATCAGGTCTGTAGCAGCTTGCAGCACACTTGGCTTATTGGAAAAAAAGAGTGAGGCCAGAGGGAGGAATGCTGTCCAATTTGCATGAGGACACAAAGAAAGTGGCCTCTGCGTTGTGTAATACACACAAACCCACTGTCAGAGGTGTCCAAATGAATACAGCAATTTTTGAAAATGCAAATCCTGCTTTGGCCTTTTGCCACATGCAAATTGCGTTGTAAGTCATTGAATACTGACTTTTCCGAACATTCCAGCTAGCATAAAAACATTCCTAAGCTGTCTGATTTGTTGAATATACAGTATATTCACCATCAGTCTCTACATGTACCATTCAACACAACCAAACAGCACCCTTTTCCTCCATCTGCTTATGTTGTGGAACCAATTAACCGCAATAAACGAAGGACGACTGTACTAGTGTCATTTCTATATTACTGTCCCTAGCGAGGGCTGTCCTCACTTTTATTTGTTGACTCAACTTCTACACCATGACTCCGATTCCATCTGTTCATCAATCACCTCATGCTATCGTTCATTTGTGGTGAGTACCTGTACATTTTATACTTAAAATGACTTTATCAACTGTGTCAGGCATATTGAAGAGAGATGCGCAAGGGTTCTGAAGCTCAATCTAATCTAATACTGTGGCACCTCGGTTTTTGTACACCCTGGTTAACGTAGGATTTGGTTTTCAGCAAAAATGATTGCCAAAAATTCTTTTGTCCTGGTTATCGTACTAGGCAGAAAGTACGAGCCATGTGTCAAAAAATAGACATTTTAATGGGCATCTCAGTTACTCACACAGACTTTCGTATGTAACCCCCCCGCTACTGTATATGGTACATGTAACACGATGACTTCTTTAACTAAAGTGACTTTTTTTCGCTAAAAAAACAAAAAAAAACAAAACCTGGTTTTATTGCAGGAAGACTATCTCTCCTTTCTTGGAGAAAAAAAACCCCAACAAGCTAAAACTATATTCTCGTAACATATTTCACTTCATATTAAAACATTTTTCCCCAAAAATAGTAGGAGGACTATGGCTTTTTTCTCAAAATATTACAACTTTCTTGCATTTCACTATTTTTATGTGATTACTTTGTACCATTTGTCTTCTTGCCAGTGCTGAGCATTAAACGCGCATTCTCTCAAAGAACCAACAGGGGGCCACTGGTAGTAATAAAAATGTCCTATCATGTCATAATCAGAGAGAACGTGTTTATGCTGTGGACATGTGGATTTAGGCATGACAACAGCAAACAACAAAGACAACACAAATCAGCATGAATATTGCATGCATCCAAAGCTTTCAATCAAATTTTTACACAGCAGGACCTTAAAATCTCTTAATGTTGAGTTGTCCCTGCAAAGCTATGCAGGTAGATGCTTGGCTAACAACCAACTACTACTGGCAGCATGACGCAGTAATGTCCTCCTTGCCGGGGTCTACACTCAGCCCCTGGCCTCCCGCTCTCATCACTCTCGCCTGTCCTTCCCACACCTCCTCTATCCTGGTCTAACCCCTGCGGCCAACCATGGCCATCTTTTGGGACAAAAATGGCCCTAGGCCGCCTTTTGAGTGACAAGTACACTGCATCGAGCCTTGGCTCAGGGGGCGGAGAGCGCCACATCGGAGTGCCATAAGCCTCGTTTATAATCTCACACCTCACGCAGCACCGTCAGATGGATTCTCTTCACTTATGTAAGTGGCATGCCATTACGGTCGGCGCATCCGGTGAAGCTGCTCCCCTCGCCGGATGCGCCGCCGCAATCGACTGACCGATAAAACCGAACTGGCAGGCGTCTCGCACGCTCAACACACACTTAATTTCACCTCTTTTTTAAAGCAGGAGAGAGAGATTGGGCAAATAAGCAGCTTAAAAGGATGAAGTCAAAAGACGCATGATTACATTCATGTTTGGGATGTTGCTAGGGCTTCATAAATATCTCTTTTGTTTCTGTGAGTCACACATGCACTGACTGCGTCGGCCAAACAATGAAGAGTGAACTGACACTAAGCCACATGTGCAGGTCACAGCCAACCTGCATGATAAAGACTACCATACATGGTTTCCTTTGTATAAGTGGAGCGTGACACATTTCCAGCCCAGTGCTTTTTACAAGTATACGCAGTGAGACATCTGCCCGCGCATTAAAGTTAACTAACCATATGCTTCCCTCCCAGCCTCACCGCCATCTCCCTATCCATCACCACTGTACACAGAGGGATGACCTTCCTCCTTTAAGGTAAAGGTCACATTAGACAAACTAAACAGACGGCGACACCAGCATACTGCAGGGGAACTTGGCATGCACAACGAAGCCCTCTAAAGTCAAACAATTTGGAATTTCACACACGCTTAAGCTGTTATTTGTATTATTTCAGTTGTGTATGCACTTGATGGTGTTAAAAATATACTCTACATCAGTGGTCCCCAACCTTTTTTGACCCACGGACCGGCTTGTGTTCCCACAAATCTCCCGGGGACCAGGGGGCAGGTTCGTACATTATAGCGATCTAATTTATCTTATTTATTATGTATTGTGTAAAACTAAGACATGAATAACATCAAATTAAAAGCACAAAATGAATGCCGACCCACCATCCACCAGTTCAAGTTCCAGCCAAGTTTTTCCAGAGAGATTATTACATCGCTGTTTGACGTGTGTGGTAAAAAGGCAGTGCGCTAGCATGAATTAACTTGAGACAAATGTGTACATTAGCACTCAATAAGTCATCAAAACTTACCTTTATGAATTCCCACATAGTATCAGCATTTGACACCAAATATGAGGTGAAAGAAAAATGGTAAAAATACACTAGTAGTCTATCTGTGCGGCATGATATAAAGATAGCACACGCACAATGGACATGAGTCAAGTGAGACGGATGTAACAGAGAGAATCCAGACACTTTTCAAAATAAAACATTAAAAAAATGAAATAATGGAAATTATTTGTTCTTTCTGTGCGGCCCGGTACCAAATGACCCACGGCTCTATATCACTCTCTCTCAGGTGATGTAGACGTGTGTTGACAGGAGTGTCACACCTGTCAAGAAATTGCCCATCTATGTTAAAGTTTGTAAAACTGCCATCTGCTGCATAGCTATTGGAAGAACATAACACAAAATCCTCCCAGTGCTAACAATTTCCCACCATCAAGTTAAAAGGATCAACTCCACAGAGAATATTTGGTTTTTCTTTGGACTTTTTGTAGATTCATACGGGACGCTCCAACAGAAGGGTACCAATGATGGCAAACAGCAAAAGTGTGATGACGACCATAAGAAATGGAATGTAGGGAACGCGGTGAGCAGGTCTGTGTCCTGGCTGCTCCGTACAATATGGCGAAAGCAAGTTGACAATAATGATAGGTAAGGTGCTTATGGGAAACGACTCACCTCACAGTCATACGCAGTAGTTTCCCCGTGCACATTCGTCCTACGGTGAGCACACAATTTACTGTAGGATTTTCCAGAGGCAAAGCTCTTTTTACTGTGAATGACTGTGTTAAAACATCTTACAACATTGCCTGGACAGTTAATAAAGGTTTTATGATGGCAACAGTTTGACTGTGGAGCCCACTAATTAAATTTCCATTATTTCCCATGGGAACAATAGGACCAACACCCTGAAACAACTCGTGTTTGACTGGAGAGATTCCACTGTAAAAAAGTAGCTGTGCGACTACAAACCAGGAAAACACTTTCCCTATTCTACATGCACAAGTACACAAGAGCATGTGACAGCGTGTCTAGCTAGGTGTAAGGTGCGTTTTTACGTTATATCTCAAAAACAAGCACAACTGAAGCGAGATATGTACGAGTTTGCCACCGAGTCGGATGTACGTAAAAGTGAAGTTGTGTTTTTTTTTTTGTTTAGTTTTTTATGCAGTGTATAAACCTGGTTAAATTATTGAACACGAGTGTTGCAACAGAAGCGTTAGACGGAGAAATGAGATGGAAGAACACAGTGACAAAAATTTGCACAGTCCGTTACCCATAATGGAGCACTTTACACATGTGTGAAAAGCATCTCTTAACCCCACCTAAACAACAAAGTACGTGCACCGCTGCAGCAACTCAATTCTTCAGGCATTCAATGAGTCTGCAAAAAAAAAAGGAGGCAAGGCGCTGAGTCATCTTTAACCTAAGACGGCTGTCGAGAGGCGCTCTGCCATTAATCCTTCCAGCCGCGAGGGAACGATAAGACAAATATCGGATTCATCTTCGCATCGGAGTCAAGCTGCAAAGAGCTGTCGGTGTGTGGAAGCGGGAAAAATTTCAGCCGTTTTGCTGTAAGAGGCAGAAGGGACGGTCGCCATTGTACACGTGCAACGCCCCATGATATGCTTGTGGCGAAGTGAGATGGGCATCATTTGGGGACAGCAGGCATCTCGCAAAACAAAAAACAAAAAGAAGAAAAAGAGAGTGCATGTGACGTCACTTTTCAGGAGTTCATTTCATCCTTTTTATTGTTTTTTCAATGGGTTTGTATGTTATATGATTTAGGATGTATGGCTGTAGGCACTCCAAGTATGTTAAATACGCTGACAAACAAGTAAATTTACCATAAATGCTCTAAGTACAATTATACACAGGGCGTTTATTCACGTAAACCGCAGAGAGGACGGGGCGTTAAACTGGAAGCAGGTGATGACTGAAGAGAGACATTTAACACAATAAGTCCATTTTTTAACTTTAATAATGACTTGGAGTGCATGAAAAGGTGGAAAGGAAAACACAGCTCTTTTTGACAGCATGGACATTTATTAACATGCAACACAGCAGCAACAGAACCAGTGTTGTAATAGCGGTTAGGAGCTAGCGTTAACGGCGCTGATGAATTCATTGTAAACAACTGTACGGCAAGTATAACACGCATGGGTTTCACACCAACAGCCGAGGAGCCACAGCAAACATTTTCAAGCGCCTGCAGAGATAGATAAAGCTGCTGGATGCTGACCGCTTACGATACTTTAAATGCAGCTACTGCATCTTGGGGGTTAAAAAAAAAACACACCAGGTTGCCTACAGACACAGCTGTAGATGGCAATGTTTTTGGTGCTAATTAGAGGCTCTGGTGGTTACTTGCTTTTGTAGCCCACGTCCCCGGTGACAATAGGATACTCCAAGGCTAATTAAATTGAGGCGTTAATTGTAGCATTTATGATGACTTGAATATATTATTTAAATTTACTGTAGGTGGGGCGTGTGGGGCCTGCAGCTTTGTTCTAATTTAATTTAGTTTATTTTTAGTGTTTATACAGTATTTTCATCGAATTATGGTACTATGTTTATGGGCATGAGTGACACCCTCCAGTCTAACGAGACTTTTCTTTTCGTCTGAGTCAGCACATAAAGAAAAAAACTCTTTTTAGTATTATTGTTATTATTAGTAGAAGTACTGGTAGTCGTAGTCACAGTAAAATCCTCGGTGTTTACAAAAATGCAGTGTAATTCTTGGCAGAGGTCTGTTCTCACCGAGTGCTCTTGTTTACACTTTGCTGTCATTTTAACTAAGCGGAGGTCTGCACTAAATGACAAGCGAAGCTACATTTGTTTACCATCACAAAAACCTCGGCGGGGAACAAAAGGTGCAATTCTCCTCCCCTGGCGGCAAACTCTCTTTCACGTGCTTTTTTTTTTCCTATCATGGCGGAGCCTACTCGTGGAAGGTCGTCGTTTCCGTGCTGTACGCGAAATGCCGCTCCATCGCATCCGCTACCATGCTCTTTACTCTTGAGCGAGCAAAGAGCGTTCCGGGGGGCATCTTGGGAAAAGTGCATTGTGCTGAGAGAGCAGCACACACAGATGTTTAACACACACACACACACACGTGCACGCACACAAACTATGAATACAAGACCCAAATGAGCTCATACATGCTGAGTATCCATCCATCCATCCATCCATCCATCCATCCATCCATCCATCCATCCATCCATCATCCATCTAGTTTCAAAATCACTTGTCCTCATCTGGGTCACAAGTGAGCTGGAGCCTATCCCAGCAGACTTAAGACAAGCGGCAAGTTACACCCTGGACTGGTCGCCAGTCATTTACAGGACACATACAGACAAACAATTCACACCTTTGGACAATTTAGAGTCTCCAATGGACCTAACACGCTTTGGGGATGTGAGAGGAAGCCTGGGTACCCGGAGAAACCCATGCAATTTGAACCCTCCATCTCCTGTCATGCTAACCACTAGGCCACTTTGTAGTTATCGTTATTTATTTATTTTTTATGTTTACATGTTGTACACAACACACATTTTGAAGCTCATTCAGAAAACACCTTTGATGTGGATTCTGAGAGCATGATGGGGGGTACGCCAAATGTAATAGGGGGTACATGAATAAAAATGAAAAAAATTAGCGCCTACCACTCGCAATTACGAGTGCGCCTGAACGCCTCATGGCACAAGGAGAACGGAGCAGAAAGGAAGTCGGTAATTGCTCTGTGTGCATCATATGAACAAATAAGTACGTTTGATGATTATTTTGTACATTAAGAGTGTTTAATCTTGAAGATTTCGTTTAAATTGGTGTACCAATCCCCGCACCGCGCAGCGGTGAAAACCCGTCACTCTCAGTGGGAATCCCCTCCTTAAAATGAGGCTTTATCATTGGTTGTATGTATTTTTGTACTTCAGCTACTCCTTTATCATGATTATGAAACCTTCCCCTTCAATTTGCTATTAAATTAATATGCAGACTTAAACTGTAGCCATCGTGAGTGGACAAAAAATGCGACCCATTCAAACAGAAGGATGCCGACGTCAGACTGAAATAAAAGATATGTGGGATGATTACTCATCCATTTATCAGTGCTCATGTCAAACTTTATCAAAATGTAACCATGCAAAACACTGACCCGGAATTACTTTAAAAATGAATTAACCAATTAATGATGTTCAATATTTCAAGTTATTAAAGATAAAAAGGTGAATGCTTTTTGGGAACCACTGTTTTAAGGCATATTTCTTCATAAAATTCCTGTTAAACTCCACTGTAATACATAACATTGGCTCCCAAACTCCCTGAGCCATGGCTAGCAAGAGTGCCACAGCTTGAAAACCCTCTTCCGTTTTTAAAGTCTCCTGTTTGTGAACCCTTGACCTTCCCAGTGAAATACGTCAATGGACAAAGACAAGTGCATGAAATGGAAGCCGTGTGCCACCGTTGTTCAGTAGAGACAGGAACGTGGCTCTCAACTGGAACTACAGGCAATAATTTCAATCATTCAGACTGTTCAATCTGTTACTGTTGCACTTGCCTGCATCATTTCGCTTTCATAAAAAGAAACCTTGTAAATTATATAATTTTTTGATAAGTCTAATGTAAAATTACCTGCAGTTTTTAATGTTTCATTTTAAAGCTCAATCATGCCGTTTACAGAAAAACTAAGCATTTTTATGTTTTGTTCCTTTACTGTACCAAAAATGAACCGAACTGTGACCTTTAAACCAAGGAACGTACCATTACACCTGGCATTTGAAATCACTGCATTACATCAAATTTGCTATACTAAACTTTTCAGGATTGCCTGGTGCTGTGATTTAGGACGTGTCACTTTTCTGACAACCGAAATTGAGATTTTGGTTTGCAGAGACAGACGACAGTAACTCGACTGGGTTGATGGCTCGTCAAATAGTGTCAGGGAATTGAGCACTTGCAGCAAGTGAGGCGGCAATCATGAGAAGACACCCAGAGGATAATGACGCCCATCCCAATAACTCACAGTGCAGTCTTAATCCCAGTCTTTAATCCCGCTGCCTGAGAGGAACCGCAGAACAATTGTCAACAACAAAGAAGATCAGACAAAGCTCAAAACTCCCCAAAAAGTACGCTCATAAAACACAGGTGTAGCGTTTCTGTATCCCTGCTCAGGGATTAACTGGTCTGGTCCATCATAGGCCCTATTAGCTCTAAGTGCTGCTTCCAGCTGAGGAGTCTGCTGGGAAACAGATGGAAACACGATGTGCCGTGTTCCTAATAGCAGAAAGACCCAGGGAGGGATTGCCCGATTCAGGGGAGACGAGGGTTATCGAGGCTCTGCTTGGTGCCCGCAGCCACACGGATGATGCGGTAACTACCACAAATTAAATTCAGTTCTATTTTCCACACTTTCACGGAGAGCAGTCGCAGCTCTACACTCGCGGGTCTTGGTAAAAAAAATAAAAACCCAAACATGAGGCCTGCAGTCTTCCTATTGCCATGGTGACATAAATACATGATCTAGAAGGAAAAACGACACGACTGATTTCCACAGAAGTTTCAGGAGGGGTGGACCGTACAGACGAAGAACCCAGTTAATTTTGGTGTGGCTCTGAATGAAGTGGGGGGTAAGTCACTGTAGATGGACTACACTGCTCATGGGGATGTCAACTTTGTGTTAAAAAATACCAACTATGGCTTTAAGTAGTGTGCCAACAAGGATGTGCACACAGAGCATGTGACTCATAGGAAAATTCACAAACCATTTGCAATGCAATATTATGTCATAATCAATGTTCCGGCACATCATTATACAGCTTTGCCAATAAAAAAAATACAAATAAACAGGCTTTGCTACACATCTTACAATGCAGCCTGGAGCTCATCCGTCAGCTGCAGACGTGGGAGCTGTAAATTTGATCATTCTGCTTTCCTGCAGTGAACCGGCTAAGCACGGTGTTGCTGTTAAAATGTGAGTGTAATGCAGGGGTCGGGAACCTTTTTGGCTAAGAGAGCCATAAAAGCCACATATTTTAAGATGTATTTCCGGGAGAGCCACATAATATTTTTTAACATTGAATACAACTAAATGTGGGCATTTTTAAGCAAGACCTCTAAAGTCTCTAAAGTTATTCTTTCTATTAACATTGTTGTACTGAAGCTATCCAATAATAAATAAAATACTTCTTACCATTAATGCGACTTCTGGTGCTGCGTGGTTTTGCACCGTACTCCGTATCTTTTTCTTTTCACCCTCTTCTTCGTCAAAAGGGTCGGCTCTACAGAATTAGCTACTTCTTGACATCTCAATGATGCGCGTAGGCTACCGCATTATCCAGTCATAATCAAATTTTGGTGTCTGACCCGGAAAATATCGGAAGGACAGCTGGCACTGGCCACCCCGCATTGAGGTAGAAAATGGATGGATGGACTAAAACGCATAAGAAAGTTTTATATTTTGAGCATTATTTTTAACACTGGGATTTCTGTAATGTACTTTAAAGGTGAGCGAACAAAAAAAATAAAATACATTTTTATCGTGTTAAGACATGTTTGAGAGCCAGATGCAGTCATCAAAAGAGCCACATCTGGCTCCCGAGCCATAGGTTCCCTACCCCTGGTGTAATGTTAGCACTGTAGCTTACATAGCTATACTAGTGACGCTAATGTTTGTGTTCTCCTGTCCCACCCCCACTCCTAGGCTACATATATATATATACAGTATATATATATATATGTATTAGGCGACAATTCAATACATTTTGGATCAGGAAAGGGAACATTCTGGACTTTTCTTCATATAATGAATCATTTCCCCCCACGTCTGGCATTTCTAAGCATCAATGCAGGGATATGCAGGAATAATGTGGATATTTTCTTGTTGGTCCACATTAGCATTGTTCAGCCTTGTAGCTGTCAATCCATCCGGGCCCTCTGTGTGAGGACGTTGCAGTTAACCTGCAGTGTGGTTCATGTCTCTTCTGCATTGACAGGCTGGCTCCTGCATCTTTCTGCTTGGACTGAGACACAGGATGCCATGAAGGGCAGCGTCTCCACACAAAGCGTTGTCTGCGCTCGGCGAGGGATTTGTGCCACTCATGTCGACACGTACTGGGCGGGCATAGATGGCGGGGGAGAAGTCAACTTTGACTCGTCTGCAGCTTAAGGGAGTGTTAGTGCCCCAAGAGGCAGAAATACTGTCAAGGCTAGAAAAACAGAAGGCTGAGAACGTGGGCGGCCATGACAACCTGGCTCATGTGTACACCGTGACCTGTTAATAACGTCACATAGCGATCGTTCACAACAAAGATGGAAAGATAGAGATGTACGCGGCTCAGGTGCAAAATAAGCATGTCATCAAGCGTGGAGTGATAAGTGAGAGCAACATGCATGCGCTTCAACACGTTCTCAGTTGGGAAGGGCACACCTTGATCTATGGTTGGAAAAATTAAATAAAAATAAATTCCAAATGTATTCTACGATACATAAACCTCACGAAAATCAATACATAATAACTTTGTGTTGTTTTAATCACTGATCAATTATTGTCATTACCAAAATAATAACTTGAACATTTAATTTGGCATTTTAGCACAAAAAGCCAATATTATTGCTCCTACTCAAATATAATCTGTGCACAAACGGTAAATTGATGGTAAATTAGAGGAAGTATTTCAGCAGAGTGTTAATAACCATGTTTACATAACCTCTCTGGACCAGTGGCTACTGACGACGACACCAGAATCTGTTGTTTTATTGTTGCGCCCGGTCTGCACACGGCCCGTTACACAAAGCATGGAAATTGGGAGCACTACCACGATGGAAGCTTATACGCTGATCCTGCAAGACAGACGACCTCAGGTGTGTGAAAGCAGGGGGGGGGAAGAGAAAGACGTTCTAGCTCGCACACGGACCAATTATGTAACAGACACACTACGGCATCCTGACATGAGGCGTGAAAGGCGTTCCGGGGCAGGATCGCCAAGAAACGTGATGTGCGCACACGCTGGGTCTTGTTTAATTCTCTTTGGTTGCTGTAATGATAATTGCATACTTGCATCCCCATCAATTGTTACCATAGCAATGCATCACTGACAAACTTAACTACTAACTAACACAACCACACACATACGCACAAACCGCCCAAATGTTACGCTACAAATAATACATGATAGTATAGTATATCAACACATCACTCCTCATTTCCTCCTATTTTCTTGCTGTAACAACATAAAAATAGAAGCGGAAGACAAGCATTCAAGTCAAATTGCATTAGTGCACTGACCTAAATACCTCAGCCAGTCATTCTGACCATTTAAGAAATAACAATAAACATTATGAAGATTATAAAAATACAAACAAACACAAATCCTGGGGAAATAAAGAACTCAGGGTATGTAAAAGAAAAACACATTCCATTAAAGCTCAATGGCTGTGGCCGTGTCTCAGTTTGCGCCCTTTCATAGTTCAGTTTTCATAGCATTTTGAGTGCGTAATTGCGTTCACACTGATAAGTGTGGCAAAACGCAGTACACCATCAGTACCCAGACGCGCCCCTAATGACGAGTGTGCAGCGGTGGACCCTAAACACTCTCAACCATCACCATCTTAACTACATAACAGAAGGGGAGGGACTACCTGCAGTGTTTGCAATTGACAATTAAAAGGGAGAGAAAAATAAAAAAATTGTAGTGTACATAGTATACTTATTGAAGTGTACTGCATTTGAGACACAGCCTTTGCTATATTGAAATTAGGAAAGAAAAGGTAAGATGAGAAGAACAGACATGATGAGCAAATTGACACAAAAAAAACACAAACAATGGAACGTTTACGATACTGGCATTGATTCTCATATTACAATATTGATACTTTAACACATTTTGGACAATATGTGTGTCTGAGAGAAGCAATTAGAAGTCGTCATGTGACATGATCTAATTTCAGCTGTGACGTGTTGATGAAAAGCATCATTTTACAACCTTCTTAAGTCTTAATAATATCGTGTTGGCAGGAAGTACTTTTTCTTTCTGACTCTGCTGAAGTCTCATTTTGTTTCATTTTAGTGCTTTTGTGCTAAATTAGACCACTTTTAGTTTATCTTATTAGTATAGTAATAGTAAAC
Organism: Dunckerocampus dactyliophorus; assembly: GCF_027744805.1. NCBI lineage: Eukaryota > Metazoa > Chordata > Actinopteri > Syngnathiformes > Syngnathidae > Dunckerocampus > Dunckerocampus dactyliophorus. The sequence goes on from NC_072826.1 coordinate 14,757,721, forward strand.
AATATATGCCGGGGAAAATATAAGACAACTACAGTAGACGCCCCTACAACGTAAATAATCCGTTCCGAGAACGTTTACGTTATAGGGATTTTACGTTATACGAAGCGTAAAATACATGTACTGTAAATAGCCTAATCCGTTCCAAGATCTTCCCAAACTCAACCCTTTGGCCCTTCAATATATTCAAAGTCCATCAAATATGGTGGGAAAATATAAGAAAACGTTAGCATAAACATAGTAGAGTAGCATTCCAATATAAAATAAGGTAATACATAAGATTACTGTAAATGAATAAAACTGAAAAACAAAAACAATCAACCAGTTTAAGGGCGACTACGATGAGGAAGGGAGGTTGAAGGGAGAAGCCTGTCTCTCACACAAACTCACGTATGTGCTGTATAAATCAGCCAATGAGATGAGAGCGTAGGCGGTGCCCCGATAATCAGCCAATGAGAGCGTGAAGCGTCAGAAGGCGTCACCAAGCGTACTCTGTTAGCCATGGAAAATGTTTCCCTCTCTCTGTCGCGTGAGCTATTCAAATCAAATTTCTGAACTTGCGCCGACTTGACGCTTTACGTTATATGGAATTTCTTACGTAATACGATGCAAAAACTTTACATAAATTCTTTACGTTCAGTGGAATTTACGTAAAAGGAGGTTTCCATTATGCGAGGTACTACTGTATACTAAAATGTGTCTGTATACTTGTTGACTGAGACTCGGACTAGTCTAAGTAGTAATTGTGTTTGATCTGGCAACTGAGATTTGTAGTATATTATTTATTTTCCAAACGCATCAGTATAGGCCTCTGTTTCGCTTGGTATTGTATCAGTAAGAACATCGCCCATCACTAACAGACACGAAATAAATACAAATAAATAAAAATACTGTCTTTACAAAGATAATGCTCAGTTTCGTTTGATACAGTCGGTATTCATTTAGTGATATTTTTAAACATGTGTCTGTTGGCAACTGTAAGGATGTTTATCCACGAGGATACTGAAGGCACCATTGCAGCAAAGTGGAGACTACGGACTAGGGTTGCACAATTCTGCAAAAAATTTAAATCATAATTTTCTTGCTTCGAATGGCGATCGCAATGTTCAGGGCCGTGTGCTTTTGTTTTGTTTTTTTTTAATTATTACTACTATCATTATTAGACTCCTAATTGTCTGAAACTTTTTCTGCCGTTCACCATTGGAGTCCTGGAAGTAAGTGACAGTTGGCAAAGGACTTTTTCAATAAAAATAAATATGAAGACCAAAAAAAAAAAATCTATCAAGTCAAAAACATGGCATAAAGAAAAGCCAAAAGAAAGGTAAATTAATGAATGTGATCGCTTCGCCCGAGAGCTGATGAATGATAGCCAGTGAGCCGGCCATGGCAGTGGAACTAACGTGGTCTGGCCAGTGAGGCTCACTGGGGGACGAGGACAGTGAGGAGGATGTCAGCTGTTATGTTAACGACAGTGCAACGTGCGTGCCTGTGTAAAATGGCAGCATTTGTTTGTGATGTAGCTTGTTACGTCTTCTATTTTATTATATTTTTAAATCATCCATATTTTGAAATTAGATCACATGTAAGTGTGAATCAAGACTGAGTTCTTCTTCCTGAGCTAAAGCACAGCAACAACGATAGGATTGGCGTTCAGAATGCTGCATCATCATGAAAGGAGTCACTGTTAGACCAAATAAAGCTAAAGATATCACAGTATCTGCATTACATAGCTGGTTTGGGACCTAGACTATTGCATCAATGTAAACCTTGGACCTCAACAAGTGTTCGACACCCAGGGAGTGTGAATCCAACTCCTGTGGAGCAACAGCAGCGATGGCTGGTGCTGAGTAATTGCTCCTCCTGGCAATTATCCTCTATAAACACAAGAAGCAGCTGTAATTATTTCCTTTCAAAGGGAATTCTACGTCACTTTGTCATGAACGCTTGGTGGCCTTTATATGTGGGGAGGTGGAAGTGTTTTGTCATCATCTCAAGGTTAAGTCCTTAAGTCTTCTCCGCCTGTGAAGCTTCATTGACCACAAAGCTCCACACGGGCTATAAAACACACACTAACAATGTGCACACACACGTGTAGGCGCACACTATAATTGTCAGGCTGTCTAATGTTTTCCACAGTAAATCTGCAGAATGCTGACACGTCTTTATAAATTATAGACCAGATTGAGCGTGCTCGGTCTCCGACAAAAAGGACAGCGAGGCCACCTTCAAGCATCCTGATGACGGAGCACAAAGGGAGGATAAATCAGGCTGTCAAACACGCTACAAAGGGCCACACTCCCACAGCCCACCCTCTCCGGATGACAAGCTGCATAGTGACGCTTATTATTTATCGATATCCACCTGGAGAGGACAGTGGCTAATTTAATCAAGTGGAAGTGAACTTTCTCCCCCACTCCCCCCCAAAAAAACCAAATCATGGCGCTCTGACAGATAATCCGCTTTCCCAGAAACGCTCCCAACAGGATTAGACCTCGAGGGGAAGCCTGGATGCATCTGACAGAGGCGAGAGAGGAGGAGTGAACACTGGGAGGCAGACAAGGCGGAAGGCAGAAGAGAAGAAGCGATCGAGGAATGAGGAAAGATAAAAAATACATTAAACTACAAGTGCACTCTCTGCCAAGGTCAGCGTTGGGGAAAAAAATGATGTTTGTTGTGAGACATTAAAGAGATCAGCTTCAAAACTGAATGGCTTCTTCTTTGGGCTATTCCTCATCTTTCTTTTTAATTAAACCTTCCTCCTTCAATGTCATATCCATAAAATAATTGTCTTGCATTCAAGCGGAGTCAAACATGAAACAACACAAACAACTAACTAAACATCAAGGTCAAAGTTCAGGTCAAAGGTAAACCATATCTAAAAGTCCTTTATTGTGCAAAATATACCATTTAATGATTTAACAGTAATGTGTCATGAGGGCCTGGTATGGTACGTTTATTTGTTCCAGACATGCTTAACAAGTTACACTGAGGAACATCACGTGCTTACATTTGTGAAGTGTGACGAAGTGTTAGGGCCACATTGGGGAAAAAAAAAAATCGGAGATTTCGAGAGTAAATTCTCTTAAATTTACAACTTTATTCTCAAATCTCAGATTTTTTTTTTTCAATGTGGCTCTAACACTCTCTCGTAGAAATAGGAAGACGCAGAGCTTATGTTTTAATCGTATTTACAAAATTCCTGTGCGGAAAGAAAGGAAAGCAAAAACATTATATATATACACACATATATATACACATATATATATATAATTAAATATATATGTATACACATATATATATATACACATATATATACATATATATATATATACACACAGATATACATATATATATATATACACACATATATATGTATATATATATATACACACACACACACATATATATACACATATATATATATATACACACACACACACACATATATATACATATATACATATATATACACATATATACACATATATACATATATATATACATATATACATATATATATATACACATATATATATATACACATATATATACATATATACATATATATATATATACACACGCGCACACACATATATGACACTACATTAAATAAAACAAATAAACACTGACTATGTTGACTTCAAGTTGCATCGTCTTTGAGAGTTGTGTCTTTTATTTCCTTGTAGGCGTACATGATGTCATCTTCAACATTTGGCCAACTCCTTGATGTCTTTGACAACAAAGTACTTAGGCTTCCTCCGGTCCTCCATTTAACTCGACGTAGATTTTGCCAAACGTTCTAAAAATCTATCATGCCCCTCCCTCCGCTTTTGAGAGAAGAGGCGCTCAAATGCTTGCTTTTTGAAGCTGCGGCTTTTCATGACAGCATGAAGGAAAAACCTCTTTCTCATGGACATGATATCGCCTCTGACCTGCACACTCCATGAGCCCACCCCTTGTATACTCCGGCCGTCTCTAAAATAAAAGAATCTACGGCATTTAACATTTCAAGGCCATTGTTTATTCTGTACCTCATAATCAACTCCAGCCATTACATAAACGGCGTTGCAATCACGCATGACTTCTGTCTTTAGGCTGATACAATTCCTAAAGTGCTAAAGTGTGAACACAGTAGACGTTTCTATTGGGTCTTTCCCCAAATAGATGTTGCGGTCTTTAGTGGAACAAAGTGTGTGTGTCAGGGTAGTAAATACTCACTCTCCAGCCTAACAAAAAACACATCCTGTTCTGTCTGTCCTCCTCCTCCTCTTCCTCACAGCCACAAACAATCCCACATGCTGACACAGCGTGAGAATAAACAAATCCTCTCTGTGTCTCTTTAGCGGCACGGCTGTGAAGAAGTCAGCTTTGTTAATGAACTCGACAGGACAAACAAAATCTTCTCTGCCGCTCTTGCTCCATTTCGTACAGCTCGTCTCTGTATGTCTGTATCTCGCCTCCATCGTCTTTTGATGACAGCACCTGATTGCCCGCTATCACTTTAAGGGATCGCCTCTCCAGACGGCGACGCGCTCGCCTCGCATTTTGACTTTATTGCACGGCGTGTCATGTTTTGTCAATGTGTGCGATAAACAAGCACATCTATTTCCTCTTGAGATGGCCTTCACGGCAGTAAATATTTGCTAAACTACAAGTATGACATCTTGTTTCACGTCCTGCAGCCATTTTTTGTGGGCGGTCATGCTGTGACAAGATGACAAGCTGTGTCACAGCCCTGGAGCTACCTACACACTCACTCACACACACACACACACACATTAGATGCATGCAGGAGTGAGAACAATGCATGCCCAGATTGATACACTCTCACCCGATTTGTTGTGCGTCTCAGCCTCCGAGCACACACCAGCTAACGACACCACACACCCGGCAGTGTGGCTGACAAGCAAAGGAGCATTCCGCTAACTGCCATTGTAAACTAAGCTGTGCATAATATTTACATATTAATTACTACACTAGATTTTGAACACCCCCGGAGGGCGCACAATTGACAGCATTTTGCGAAAAATAGGCCGCTAAAGTAGCACAAAACTTCTGGGTTTGAAACATCACACGAGACATTAGCAAATCTTTCAAGATTACATAACAAATTGAAGGGGTAGCCTTAAAAATGGAATGCTGGAATGTCAGAGGGGTGTTGCTACTTGTTGTCAGAGTTGAAGTAGACAATTTTATTGTTTTGACGTTTTACAGTGGTTAACTTCGTTTTACACTTGCGTGGTCATTGAGGATGTAAAACAAAATGGGAAAAAAAAGAGAAATTACTTCTTCAGCAAGGCACTTGTCATCTTGGAGGTGTGTTATGTTGCAAAACTGCCAGGCAGCCCAGTTTCCCAAAAGAGGGGATCATCCCCTGCGTCACAATGTCACAGTACATGTTGGAATTCATCTTTCCCCTCCAAGAACCGCAGCTCCACATTGCCGGCAGCACTCGTGCAGCCCCAGACCATGACCCTACCATCAAGCTTGACTGTAGACAAGAAAATTGCTAGCTATTTAAGCAAGAATGGATGCCTGTGCGCTCATTTTCAGTACATAGTAAATCTACACTGCTTTACAAGCTGTACTACTAGGGAAGTAAATCTCTTTGTGATAGACAATTCGATACGTATCTAGATACACGGATTATGATATGATTCAAAAACAACATATTTAAAAAAACAACAACAAAGATTCGATACAGTGTACAAACGATACGATTCCATTCCATACGATTCTATGGTTACATTTGTGGACGTAGACATTAATCTTACATTACAGAATAAAGCCAGTTCTATAAAAGTGGCATTCTTACAGCAAATGTGTAAGAGAGCATGTCATTCCCCCAAGCATGCTGTAAGGCAAGGGTCCCCAACCGCCGGGCTGCGGGAAACGTTAAGGCGCAATGACAAAAAAAAAAAACACTTAAAAATTTTGTTAAATATGCAATCATTTGTAAATAACTCCATCAAATTTTATATAACGGAATACCAATTTTTGAAATATGGGCCATTATTTTCGTCCAAAAAATAATACACAGTTCGAACATCTAACTTTCTCCCTCGCTGCACAGATCGACTACTATACTGTGTTTCTTTCACCTCATATTTGGTCCCAAATGCTGATACTATGTGGGAATGCATAAAGGTAAGATCTGATGACGTTATTGAGTGCATATTTATTTGTTCGGTGCACCTCTCTGAAAAACAAACTCCAGGCTCGGACTGATGGAAGGTGGGTCTGCATTCATTTAGTGTTATTAATTTGGTGTTGTTCCTGTCTTAGTTTTACACAATGCATAATAAATAAGATAAATTAGATCACGATAATGTACGTACGTTTTGCTGATGTGTTGAACCTCTTTTCCGGTGACTAGCGAGCGCGCTGCTAATGCTCGCACTGCTAATGTTATTTACTGTAGATCCAGTCTCGTCTTCAGTCATGCTAAGCTACGGAGCATGCACGTCAATCGTTTCGAGGCTCTCGTGTTGTTTAAGAGATGGACTGTCAATCGGTTGCTAGTCTCGCGATACCCGCTGCACGTCTCTTCAATCGATGAAGGATTTATGGCGGATTCTTATCGATCGGCTGCTACAGATGCAGCCGCATCTCTCGCTTGTCAAACCGGATATTGGGTCGCATTGGTTTATCGTTCACAACCCGACTGACTTATCTAGCGTGGTTTAATGTGTATTCAACTTTACTTTCTATAGTACTGCCACTTAAGAAGATATACTGTAATAAAAATGCTTGCTTGACATGTGAGGACTGCACTCACTTTTGTCAGATACAGTATTTTACTGTAACAGTGACTTAATAAAAACTATTCTGCGAAGATTGGGAAAGACTCCTCTTGGCTTTTTGCCTTCCTGTTGCTGGAACAGCCACATGTCGAAATACTTTTGCCCATAAAATAGAATAAAGTATCTTGACAGGATGCTGTCATGTGTTGTTGGCCATGTGACTTTGACAGTGATAGTTTGTGAAGGTGTCAATTGCACTTTTAATGCAATGTTCAGCCTCAACGTGATAAGTGAGGATCCATCTCACTTTATGGAGCTGGTGCTTGTGCGTGCACGCTGCAACCAGACAGAGGTGTTAATTACACAATGCAACACATCGCATCACGTTAGCGCCTTGCGTTAGCAGAGCAGGCCTGCACCAGTAAAAGTTTGTTCCATCGTGACCTTCAATGACTCCATAATCCTTTGTCACGTCCCATCCTCTGCGTGATGCACAAAACACACAAATGTCAGCAGATAAATGTTTTTTTGGGGGGGGTGAGGCAGAAAACAAAGTGTCCCCCGGCAAAAGGGTATGGTCATTTTGTGATCCCCTCCTCTAATAGGCCCGGCTTCCCTTCCATTATGCATGGCCGGGTTTTATTGCATTATGTTTTTTAGGCTAACACACTTAGCCAGCTTGTAGCATGCACAAACCCACCCCCTCCACCGACTTGGTGAATAATTCACGGCCGGGGCATTAGGCTGGGAATAGAGGAGCTTAATCAAAGGCTACAGCTTTCAGCGCCGCTCAGCGACGCTCCCACTGGCGGCCTGTTAGCACAAGCTCGGCCCTCTAAAGAGGACGTGGAATTATCGAACCCAAGGCGGCCTTTTGGCGAGCGGCTCTCTTACTGGGATTGTGATGCAAAGCTTTAACTCCGCCCTTTTTTGAACATCAGGAAGACTCAGTGTGTGTTTGTGCGTAGCCATTCCATTTAGTGTCGCGTGCGCATTATTTAACACCTTTTGTTGTGTTGTTTTTACAATATTATACTATTGCTACAACTTGGGCGGAAAATAATGTTTCTATCCAGATGAACCGAATTCATTTAAATGTTAATTCTGAAATGTGAGCTTATCACTTATTCACAGAAAGTCTTAGAATGGTGCATCCATCACTTTTCAAGAGTTGAAATCTTCTTTGTGAAACTATCCACTGAAACACTACAGAAATGTTCAATTTCATGACTCACTTAAAAGAACACTCACAGGGGATCATTTAACTGATTAAAGTCTTAGAAAACAGAAGTAAAGTGGAAAATAAATCATGGTATTTCGTCAATTTACATCTCTGTTTTTTTTGTCAGGCTTTGTCCTTCAATAGCAGTGACTTTTTTGGTAAATGTTTTGTTAATGGATTTGTTCAGGATACATTTTTCCTTGTGGGAAAGAAGCTAAATAAAAAGTGTTGTGAAAAGAAAAAAAACGACTTAAAAAAGGGAACTTTGTTTAACCAAGCATAAAAGGAAAACTGCACTTTTTTGGGGGGAATTTTGCCTATCATCCATAATCCTTATGTGAATCATGAACACAGGTTTCCTTCCCTTTTCTGTGCGTTCTAACGAGAGAAAATGAGTTAGTATGAGCCAGCTAACAATGCACGTCATTGGAGGTACCTATTTCGACTATGAAACCCTCTAAAAAAAAAAACCTCTAACAACGTTTTATTTACATACTGTGATCATGCATTAACAATTACATTGATGACATGTAATACTTACAGCATCTTGCTGTATTTTGATGATTTAAAACATTACTGAAACTTCTTTCCTAGGCCCATTGATTTCACATAGCCCATATAGCTAACGCTACTTCCGTCAACAACAGCAGCACAGAAACAGCGACGAAGCTTACAATGTCCGCTCTCATTGGGATGGCTGTGTCTTCCAGCGCAAGGCTTTTGCTCCAGTCCTCAGGTAAAAAATGATGACAGCATCAGCCCTCGTAGCGAAATTGAGAGCCAGTAGTATCCACTCTTCCGTCTGTCCCGTTGCAGTGGCTTGAGGCGTTGTGAGTGACGCCGAGACGAGCGAAGCGTCGTGTTACTCCGCCAGATAAATCGATTTTTTCGTGTTAGCTGCTACAATAACAATATCGCTGTAGCTTGGTTAATATACAGGTCAGGTATGTAAGTGGAACACTGTTGTCGTTTTTTGTTCGGGCTTTGGCATCAAAATAGGTACCTCCCATGACGTGCATTGTTAGCTGGCTCATACTAACTCGTTTTCTCTCGTTAGAACGCACAGAAAAAGGAAAGATATGTGTTCATGTTTCAAATAAGGGTTGTGTATGACGGGCAAAATCCCCCCAAAAAGTGCACTTTTCCTTTCAATGTCATGTTTGTTTCTTTCCTTTTTACGCAGAAGAAAATAGTTGATACTAACACACAGCGACATCAGACAATCTGATAATTAGATGTGATGTCAGATACACAAGTAGAAATTTTTTCCATCAAGAAGAAGAAGAATTAAGACATGCTATGTCCAGTTCCGATAAAACTGCTGTAGCCTTAGCATCCTCGTTAATCTCTTCAGCGGTTGCGGCTGTGTACAAGATGGTAGAGACTTCTGGCTCAGGTTCCACAATAGCGGATTGAAAGTGTGTTGTCCAAAATATAGCGTTGATGCTTTAATTTAGATGGTTTGAAAGTGCTTTTAGTGTGCCCTACTGCATGTTGTTTTGTGTAGTTTTAATGATAATGGGCTGTGTTTGTCCATACCTGTCTCTGACAAAGTGTGTGTCTTCAAGATATACAATAATGTAAACCATTAAAGGGACACCGAGTTTAGCGACACTAGCATAGCTATGTGAGCTACCATTACACCCACATTTTAACAGCAACATCATGCTACGTTAGCCTACTCACTGAGGAAAAACTAAATGATCAAATGACTGATGGATAGTTTTATTTTAAAATGTAGCCAGCCTTATTATTATTATTATTATTTATTTTACATCCCTGTTCTCTGTGAAGTGGTGGGCAGGCAGGGTAGGCTCATCTAGCTGGAGGCAGGTCAAAGGCGGTGTCATTTCAGTGAGGAAGTTTGTTTTTGTTGATGACATCATGAAAGGCCGCAGCAAAAGTGAGTGTTTGAGTGCATCTTTTCTCAAAGGTGACGTAAACAAGCGAGGGAAAGGATAGATTTTTCACGTTTGGTGCTCAAAAAGAGGCTTTAGAGACACATTACTGGTAGAACATCTTAATTTTTTTTTTCTTAAATTAAATACCCTTTTTCATTAGATAAATAAGTATATATAAATATAAGCCCAACAATGTCACCAAACACTCTGGACACACTCTCTTCGTTGTGCTCCACAGTAGTAAGTAACATTGACTTTTGATATTAGCTGCTGCAGTGAAAGCTTCTTTTTTATTTCATTTTTTTTTTCCCCACACCTTTGCATCAATTGAAATGTTTGCTGAGCTTCACTGACTTTGACTTTAGTGAGGAAGCTAAAAGTGTTAGCGACAGGTTAGTTCAGCAACCTCATTTTTGACATAAAATTTGTGTCTTAAATTCCTATTTACTCTTATGTTTGCTATATTGGCTAATACTAGTGTGAAGGTGACTATAGTGGTGTTACTTCATGTCTAGAGGGCTAAAGGGTTAAAAAAAAAAACATATTTAGAAGGTTGTAAACAGGTTTCCTATGCTCCAACTACAAAAATATTATATTTATAATTAAGGAGCCCTACTTCACGGAAATTCACTTATCACAGTCAGATCTGGAACCGATTGAGTGATAAACAAGGGATTACTGTGTAGTAATGTAGCGTCCTATTGGTTTTTCGGTTATTTTGATTCATTTGCATTTATGTTAGTTGGTCCGTCCAGTTGTCAGCAAGCATGCTGCTTCCTGTTTCATAGGGAATGACATAAGACGACGGGACATTATCATTTGTGATTCTGTTTATTTGCGGCTTAAATGACAAACCGATTGAATAAATTAGCCAGTTAGGACAAAAAGTCAGAGGGCTGTCTTTGTGTTTGTTTGTCCGTATTTATTAGCTAGCAGGCAGCTTCCTGGGTCATGGAGTATAACGTAAGACGACAGGACGATACCGTTTTTTGATTCTGGGAGAAGAGGAATGTTTCCATTGTGATTTCAATGACAAAAAGATTAAATACAGTTAGATTCATATATATTTAGACACTGACAAAAATTTTTTTTTTTGTTTTACCTGTCTAATGAAACCTATCCCAATTATAGTTATAGAGTATAATGGACATGGACATAAAGTGCAGACTCTCAGCTTTCATTTGAGGGTATCCACATTCAAATTAGATGAAGAGTTATGGAGTTATGGAGTTTCAGCAACTTAACATGTGCCACCCCATGCTAAAAGGGACCAAAAGTAATTGGACAATTGACTCAAAAGCCATTTATTTCATGGGCAGTTCCTTTGTTATGTCATTACCATTAAACCCATAAAAGGCCTGGAGTTGAGTTCAGGTGTGGTGCTTGCATTTGGAAGATTTTGCCCATGAATACAACACGCAGTCAAGGGATCTCACCAAATCAAAATAAAAAAAACATCTGCAAAATTGCTACAATATCAGGAGTGGCAAAATAAATTTGTTGGTGAACTCGGGAGCGCAAAAAGACTGAATCATTTCCATGAACCCCGTCACAACAGCCAACCAAGTTCAGAACACTCCAGAAAGTAGGCGTGTCCATGTCCAAGTCTACCATCAAGAGAAGACTACATGAGAGTAAATACAGAAGGTTGACTGCACGGTACAAGCCACTCATAACCCTCAAGAATAGAAAGGCCACATTTGACATCTAAAACATCTAAAAACGCCAGCACAATTCTGGATGAACATTCCTTGGACAGATGAAACCCAATATCAACCTCTCCCGGAATGATCGCAAGAAGAAAGTATGGAGCAAGCGTGGTACAGCTCATGATCCAAAGCGTACCATGTCTTGTGTTAAACATGAAGGACGCAGTGTGATGCTTGGACATGCAAAGCTGCCAGTGGCCCCGGGTCACTCGTGTTTATTGATGACGTGACACAGGACACAACCAGTCGGGTGAATTTTTAAAGATGTTCAGAGACATACTGTCTCACATCCAGCCAAACTGATTGGGTGGCGTTTCATACTACAGATGGACAATGACCCCAAACATACTGCCAAAGCAACCCAGGATTTTATTAACACAATGACGTGGAATATTCTTGAATGACCAAGTCAGTTACCTGGTATCAACCCAGCTGAGCATACATTTCACCTGGTAAAGGCTAAACTTCAGAAAGAAAGGCCCACACACAAACAGCAAGCGCTGCGTACAGGCCTGGCAGAGCATGAAAGAGGAGCAAACTCAGCGTCTGGTGATGTCCATGAGTTGAAGACGTCGGGCAGTCATTGCAGTCATTCAAAGGGTTTTCAACCAAGTATTACAAATGGGCATTTTACTTTCAGTTATTTAACTTGTCCAATTACTTTTGAGCTCCAGAAATGAAGTGGGTGTGTTGAAAAATTGCTTTAGTTCCTCACATTTTTATGCAATCTTTTCATTCATCCCATTGAATTAAAGCTGAAACTCTGCACTTTAACCACATCTGAATTTATTCATTTAAAATTCACTGTGGTACTGTACCGAACCAAAATGAGAAAACCTCCAAATGTCCAAATCTTTATGGACCTAACTGTAAATTACAAAAAATAGCGCTGAGCTGTAATTGACCGTGCATTTGTTAGCTCGATGTCTCTTGCATATGGGATGTAAGACAAAATTACCATTTTTCTGGGGTTTCCTCTTGACTTCAACAACAAAAAGAGCCAATAAATGATTATTTTACAAAAAGTCTTTGTGTTTGTTTGTCCGTCCATTTGTTAGCCAGCTGGCTACTTCCTGGTTCATGATGTGGACACAGATGAACTGGGTTTGCAACTTGGTCTCAAATAGGGATGCACCGATCCACATTTTTTCACTTCCGAACCGATTTGGATATCCGCCGATACGGATAAAATTCCGATACCAGAGCTCTGCTTTCTGCGTTATGCAACCACACTTGAAGAATGTCAACAAACGTAGCTGTCTCCACACATACAGTGCCACACACACACACGCGCATACAAGCGCTAAGCCTGATGCGTTCATGGCTTCACAGACAACCAGACAACACAGAACTCTTAAGATCGCACATAAATCCGGGTTGTTACATTATCATCATCGCTGATTTTATACAAGGCTGTAATAAACGGCTCCTCTACAGGCAAGTATGATGTTGTAACAACCCAAAAGTTACGTCCATCCATCTATTTTCTATGCCTCTTATCCTCACTAGGGTCGTGGGTATGCTGGAGCCTATCCCAGCTGACTTTGGGTGAGAGGCGGGGTACACCCTGGACTGGGCACATATAGACAAACAACCATTCACACTCACATTCATACCTATGGACAATTTAGAGTCTCCAATTAACCTAACATGCATGTTTTTGGAATGTGGGAGGAAACCAGAGTAATGTGCGGCCCCAGAATTTATGTATAGTGTTAAAAGTTTTTTCTGGCTGTGAACGCAACAGCGCTTATGTGTGTGTGTGTGTGTGTGTGTGTGTGTGTGTGTGTGTGTGTGTGTGTGTGTGTGTGTGTGTATGTGAGTGCGTGTGCATGTGTGTGTGAGTGCGGCATGAGTGAGGAGCAGTGCATGTGTGGGGACATTGGTGACCCTCTTTTGGCTACGGTTGCTGACAACACTAAAGCACAGACATGGCTCATGGATCGGAAATTTCCACAGATGGTATCGAGAGATTTTCAAAATGTGTATTACACTGGTATCAGAACCCATCCACAAATCTACAACTCAGTGATTGAAGCAGTAATACTCTCAATAAAACTCTTCAAAGTAAAGTGACAATAGCAAGACTTCATCTAGACTTCATTGCAAGGCTAAGATAATTTAGAGTTTTCCACAGTAACATTCATCTTGGATCAGCTTGGATCTTATGATGTCTCAGAGTGCTAAAAAAAAAAAACTCTACTGTACAAATAAAGCAGCGCTGCACTTTGTTCCAAGCTCGCTCGATAAGCCAATCACTAGCCTCTGCCTAGCTCCCTCCATCTTGACCATGCCATGACTTTCTCCTCCATCCTCTCCACCTCTGAAGCCCTCCATTACGCTAATAAGGCTAATCAGCACAGTGGATGGAGCAGCCTCAGAGAACGTGTCAGTGAGGGGAGATCAATGTACGACATCAAAAGGCTCTGCAAACCACGGCGGCGAAGGGCCCGCGAGATACACATCGCTTCTCTCGGTGCATTTTTCATGAGATTATCCACTAACGTTCTGCTGGAGCATAGGCCGCTTTTAATAAGAGTGGGGTAGAATCCAGCAGATATTCAACATCTCCGGCTCTCATGTGAGACGAGAAATGAAAAGGTGAATTGTTGTGGCATGATTCCGTAAATAGGCAGGCAGTGTGTTTTTCTTCTGCCTACAGCTCCATTCGAGGTTCATCCATTATAGACGTGCTGCTAATTAGCAAGAGTTTCCTGCTCCTAACGGAACATGTACGGTCGAGAGAGGCGTACTGCGTTAGGCTCCATCACTGTGGGCGGCGTCCAAGGCTGCTAACACCGCCTGCTGAGGAGCTGAGAGGTTATTGAGGCTGGAAAGGGAGACCGGGGGAAAAAAAAGGCGAAATAAAAGAAACGCTTAGGCTGTCGCCAGGTCTCAAAGCGGAGCAGGGATGAATGTGCATGAGGGGATTTGGAAGAGGGATGACCTTTTTAAATGGCCGAGATAGTCACGGAATCCTCCTGACATTTTCTTTATCGGTAGACACCATCATCACATGTCTGACTGGAGAAGAGAAATTTTAAGAAGCTGCACTGTGTTGCCCTTTTTGCCTTGAGAAACTTTGCAGGCCAACTGAGACAAGAAGCAATAATATGACATTACTCATTGATGGTTAGGAAGCAATCATGTTCAACGTGATCAATTTAAGTTCCTTATCAATGAGGCTTTGTTGCAGAGTCTTGAAACCAATCAATTCCTGCCCATCTTTAGTGATTCTTTAGTGAGTATTTGTTTGCGTAAGCTTAAGGTTTCGCTGTGCTACAGCGTAGTCACTACGTCGACCCTTCTGACGGAATACTTTAGTCAAAAAGTATGCATATTGAAGTAAACTGTCTGTATTGTTTGCCTACATCAAGCATTTTCAAGCATAAAAATAGCTAAATGAATTAAAATCCAAATAATGACATGCAGTATTCTAGTCTGGTCACAGAGCGTCAGTAATGTTACAGTAATGTTCGGTGAGACACCCAAACACCAGACTTCATCATCGAAACAACAGGCTTGTATTGGAGGTTCAAATGATCTCAGAACAGGCGCAATAATAACATTTCTTCTAAACTTAACAAGCCAAAAATTTACCACTTCCGCACGAAATGCAGAGTGAACGTTTTTTCACTCTGTCATGTCAAACATTCCATGGCTGACTCTATGACTTCATGCAGTGTTAAGGTAATGTAATTTAAAGTAATGTCTCAATGTTTTGTTTTGTATCATTACTGCTGTTTCTTGCCGTGCCGTGGCACATTACTGTAGCATAATGAAGACTTACTTATTCTTCTCCTCAACTGCTTCACACAAAAGTGTGAAAATGTGTCAAAACATGCTCCCCTACTGTGTTGCCCGTACTATTCTTTTCTGACAAATACACCACTTGGTGGCACTGTATTAAACCCCAAAGTTTGGCCCCTTACTCTAAATTGGATTGACTTGAATTTTCAGTGTTTAGTCGAATCACCAGGGAATTTGGTATACGTCTTTAGGGGGCGGACAAGCACATGAAAGATTGGTTGAATAACATGGCCGCCATCAAACAAAAAGTCTTTGGAGGGGCACAAAGGCAAGATTTACTTGTCCATAAGCCACTGACAGTATGACTGATGATTATAAAACTTGTAGGATGTCTGTATCACATGTATGCTAGCGAGCATTTTGACCCACACGGAGCGCCACAAATGTCATTTAGTCTGCTAGCCTTTACGAGCTGCAGTAGGAACGAGACTGCTTTGTTGAAATGTTCACAGGCCTCAGCACAAATCAATAGGTAGCGATGATTAGCCCCGAGCCTCAGGCTTACCTTCACAAGTTTATTTGTCAAAACAATGTTAGGAAAACTTGCTAACTTGTTAAATAATATTTACATCATAATAATAACAAGCTGCTGTACACCTTGACACTCCAACAAACTGCAGTACTTCCTGTCCAAATGCAAACGTTCAAAGAGGACTGCAACATACTCAACTTGGCTGTGATGTTTTAAGAAGATAAAAACCGCAGGAGGGGGTCCAGTAGTTGTCGAGAAAGTCCAACACTTCAACACGAAGCCTCTAGTGTGCTGTGTACTTTCAGATCAATTACACTTGTCTGCCAAAACAGCTCAAAGGACTGTCGTCATAAAAGCCCAGCGGAAAAAAAATCCTCCTTTTCTTTTTTCTTCTTCCGTGCCGCAAAATCATCTCAAAAAAGCAGCCACTCACACTTGAACAAAGGAAGAAATACCTTTGGTTGGCTTTACAGCTAATTAAATTGACTAGCAGGGCCATCCACTGTGGATGTTATCAGTCCATTCAACGCCTTTTATTCCATTATCGTTGCAAGGCTGCAGACGACCATCGTCATGGTTACCGTAATAAGCCCCTATTGCAAATGCAAAGCTGGTAAAACGGGCATCAAACAACGGGCTCGGTCACGTCGCTGGTCTGTGCTTGTTTGACCGCCCTTGCCCAGCGCACGTCATTAATTTTCCGCTCATAATTAAACAGACACTTTGAATTAAACAGCTGTCTTGAACGCTGGGCTCCTACTGGTAATGCACATTTTACTTTTATCTGGGAAAAAAAACTACAGTATCTCACAAAAGTGAGTACACACATCACATTTCTGCTTTTCATGGGACAACACTGAAGAAATGGCACTTGATACAATGTAGTCAGTGCACAGCTTCTACAACTAAATTCCAGACTCGACCGTGATAAGTGAATTAGGTGATGATTAGTGAAGTAGGATTCCTGGTGTATAAATCGAATATTTTTGTAGTTAGAGTATAGAAAACCAGTTTACAACCTTCTAAATACGTTTTTAACATTACAACTAGGGCTGGGCGATATTATTAAAATATCCATCTGTCTTTTAAGCACGATATCAAGAACAAACACATCGTTCATATGTTTTCTGGTATTTGGGAAGTTTGAAGTGAAACTAAAGCTCCACTGCACACTGCATAGTGGAGATCCACACATCCTCCAGGCGCGATGTCACCGGGCCGTGTTTTACAGAGCGGGATCTCAAACATAAATGTTTCTTAATCTTCATTAAATGACTACTCATTACACTCCAGGCTCATTGGGCCTCGGCCACCTACCTGTCTGTGTGTCAGAACGTGTGATTAAAAAAAACGATATGTGAGAAATGAAACAAGTAGTCCTAACTACAAGGTAAAAGGTGGAGGCTGGAGGCAAGTCCGGATGTAATTATTACGCTGTCTAGATTTTGAGAGGCGCTGGCCGAGATAAAATATTAAAATTATTTTATTTTGATGAAGTGATGGCAATTTTAAATTAAAGAATTACGTTTATTTGCAATTGTAAACGCAATTAATGTGTTTTTACTGATTTTTTTTCTCTCCTATGAGGTTCTGCTTTCTAAAAAAAAAAAAAATACTGTTCAAAGTAAAGTATTTTTGAGTTGCTGTTGATATTTAATTAAAAATGTCCTCTTAAAAGGGGCATTTTATTTCATATTTTGATCTTTTGTGATTTGCTTTTAGCTGAGGATTTGAGCATAGCTAAAGGTTTGTTGTAAAGAAGATTGATGATTATATTTTACTTTTTCTATATTTATTTCAAAGAGTACTTTATTTTAGCGGCTATTTAAAAAAAATGTATATATCAAACAACTTGGCATGCATATTTGACTTTGACTAAACTCACTTTATGGATAAAATATCAAAATATATATCGTATATCAATATTCAACATAAATATATCAGGATATGAGTTTTGGTCCATGTCGCCACCCCTATTTACAACCCTCTGGACATAAAATACTCCTCTAGTCTTTACACTCCCATTATCCCATATAGTAGACATAATGATCAAAAATAAGCCACTGAAGACATAAATAAGACTTGTGCTGGTGTGTGTTGCAGTAAATGTGTTCTGGACGTGTGGGCTGCTTTCAACCACAAAACAGCATAATGTTATTAATACAATTTTTAAAAAACACGATTGAGTGAAGCTACGAAACATGAACTGCGACGTGGCGAGGGACAACTACAGTAGCTATAATTATGCACTATATGTATTTCAGCTAAGATACACATTAATGTACCACTGACTTGCTATGATTATCTCCTCGAGGCCTCTTGTCTCTCCAAAACAAGTCATCCACATGCTTATCACCTGTTTCAAACAGCCGACAGGGTGTCTACAGTAGATATGTGTGTCTGCCTTTCATAGTCGCTGTCCCTCACAGGAGGAGGAGATCACCGCTTCCCTCGCATATGCCGTCTGTTATTTACTAACATTTTAGCATGAATAGTCTCTCTCCTCTCTACAAGCTTTCTGTTCAGGCGGTATTGATTCATTTCCTTGCATGCAAGTTGTATTAAAAGGTCCCTTTTATTATTGTCAAAGAATTCGTCTTGTCTCTCATCTATTTTGGAGCCAGCTGCAGATCTTCCCTTGACAGAGTATTAATTTACTGTCCCTTCAAAATAAATGCTACAAACAAATGCAACAAAAGTGAGTAACATAATCTATAAACCGGTACTTTTTCCTCACACTTTGAAGCCTGCAGCTTGTACAGTGATGCGGCTACTTTGTGGGTGCGTTCTGGTCTCGTGACGTCTCGTGTGCTTTGGAGCAGTCATTTTGCACTTTGTGCGCGGCCCCTCATCACAGCCGCATGTGATGCGGCTTTTCAAGTTGAAAGCGATAGATCTAGCGGCTTCTGTTCGGGTCTGCCGATGGATGTCGGCAACGTGGATAGGCTCCAGCATACCCCTGCGACCCTGGTGAGGACAAGCGACATAGAAAATGGATGGATGGATCTTTCTGTGTACTAAATACTCCATGTTCCGACACCTGCACGCTACAGTCTGGAAAATATGTGAAAAATAAGTGAAAATGTCCAAGTTGGACAAATATGACTGCAGCTCATGATGGACTAATACGTCAGTAAGACTTGTGGACACTACTATAATTTAATTAATTTATTTATTAATAGGAGACAAGACTCCCTCAACTAAATGACAGCATCCCTTGTCATTTCACCATTTGAATTAAAATCTCCCGCCCTGTCTGTAACAACACAGTGTTTGTCAAACATTGATGTCAGGTGAGAGAACAAAGTGTGTCAGCGTTGGCTGCTGGCTCAACTTGATAAAAGAAGAGCATGAAATCACACAGAATATATTCTGCAGCGCCTGAGGGCACTTCCGACAATTCTTGAATCGCTCAACTTTTCTCAAAGTGTCACTTAATGCGGGGGGAATTTTCATGCAGTCTTTTATTCATTTCCTTCACTCGCCTTCCGATCACGCGGACACTTCCCCAATTAAGAATTTATTCCCACATGGACGAGAGCGGCTTGTCCTCACCCACGCTAAGCTAGCTTGTCCTTGTCCCTTCTTTGCCTGCCAAGCCCGGGACTAAACTACCGACCGAGTGGTGTTCCTCTTCACGGCGACACCGGATGAATATTTCAGGCTTCAGTCTCGCGGGCGCATGTCTTATCTCTGAACAGCACCTCCATCAAGCCTCAATGTTTTAAAAAGTCTACAAGACCTCAGACTTTGAGAGATGGATTCACATGACATGTGGCTTAGGAAGAAAAAGCTCCATGGATATTGCTGCTGTACTTCTAATGCGGACAATGGTAGCATTAAGTGTGACACAAAAATGTTCTTACTTGTTTAAAAAGACATCCTCAGCTATTAGTGGCAGTTGAAGGTCTCCTATTATTCAAAAATGACTTTTTAATGACTCTTATCTGTGTCCCTAGAGCATTTTTATGAACACTAAACGTGAGAAAAATCTAGCATCTCCCTCACTTGTTTGCTCCACTTTTGAGAGAAAAGGCACTCTAATGCTTCCTTTTCATGATGTCATGAAGGAAATACCTCCTTCCCTACGGACATGATACCAACTTTGACCCGCCTCAAGCTGAATGAGCCAGCCCTGTCCATACCCACCACTTAACCGCTTGATGGATGACAGTTTATTTTGGCTGTGGCTGTATGGAATACAACCAAACCAGCCTAACTTATACAGCCATGGCCAAAAACATTGGCGTCTTTTGCATGCCAATAATTTTTGCCAAGACTGTATATTTTAAAAGTGGATAAAGTAGCACTTTCTGGAGACACTGTCTGAGACAGGTGAAAAAACACAGCTCATTTGCATTAAAGCTACACACACACACACGCACGCACGCACACACACACACACACACAAAACGGTGCATTCCCAGTAGGGTTTATTAAAAACACTTTTACTGTCTAAATTCAAGTATCGAGGCTAGATTTTGGACAATACATTTCCAACACACTATTGCGAGACCTCTGAAACATTTAAAATTGTTGAAAAATGCTATAATATCACACCTTTAATGTGTGAGGGACTGGTCAAAAGGTCATAATACCTCTGAATGTGAAGCCTTTATTTTTTTCTACGGTGGATGCACGATCTACTTCTTTATAACACACACACACACACAGTGTAAAGGCCCTGTCACACCTTGACGATTAAGACGAATAAGTTATGTGTAAGTTTTGTATAAGTTAAGAGCACGCTGAAGCACGCCGGCATACGTCGTAGTGCATCCAAGTCCCCCCAAAATTTTGTGCATGCACAAAACTTTGACGTATATCAACGTCTGATTCATACGTCCCGCATACGCGGGCAATAAGTTATGCGATTGTTGCCGCCCGTTCACACACGTTATTTGTAAGTTACGCACAAGTCGTAATACGTCAAAATACCTTGAGACAAAACTGTGTCTTCTTGGCAAGGGTTGGCCCAGAGGAGATGGAGATAAAGTACAGATAAAGTACATTATGCGATGGCTTGAAAGATATTTATACTGCTACATGCTTGACCAGTAGAGGGCACTGTGACACTGGGAATGAACCTGCGTCATCTCCATCAGAGTGAGAGTGGGAGGGGGAGGCTGTGGGTGGTGATAGATCCCTCTGCCCTGATACTTCTTGGCAGCGGTCTTCGAAATTTTCTTCGGCATGATGGTGATGCGATCTAGTGAGGTGAGTAATCAAGTGGCAGCCTTTTTATAGGCTACGGCACGTCATCGTCGGCCATACGCTGCCGTGCGGTTTGCATAAGTTAGACTGGTGTTGGGCATAAGTTGTGAACGCCGGCAACACTCTACGCATTCGTTGGTATAAGTTGTCTATAAGTTATAGAAACGTTCTATATAAGTTACTAATACGTCATGTATACGTCGAACTCGTTATGAATACGCTATGCATACGCCCAAAATTGAAAAAAAAAAAACGTTGGCAGTTCAACGTATGCCATCAAAATGATCACGTCAGGCATGCGCTGGCTAAATCGTCAAGGTGTGACAGGGCCCTAACATGTAAACTGTCTGTATAGTAACACAATGTGTCCAAATACAGTATTGTGGCAGTGCATCACCTGTAAATTGACACATTTGTGGGCAAACATGGAACAAGAAGGCACATGCCACCTCTGTTTTCTCTGTGCTCCCTCTGTTGATGCTGCAAGGCCTGCTGGGAATAATCCACACACACACACGAACACACAACGACTTGGCTGCCTGTCACCAAAATATCTCTTCACTCACTTCTGCTGACTGACAAGAGATAAGATGCATGTTTACAGTTGAAATCTACCATGGATGCATGATGTAATATTCAAACACGAGGAACACAGAGTTATGATTGGCGTATTAAAATTCACAACAGTGACAGCTGATGTTTTAACACATGATCAATAAACAATATAATGTACACAAACAGATAATCATCTCATTTATGATTGTTGATTACATGGGTGTGGAACTCCACCGAGTCATTCTGTGCGTTGTTTCTAAAGTTTTGATAGAGATCATGGAACGGCTAATAACAACCACTATATATATATATATATATATATATATATAAAGAGTTTTCAAATGAATTCGCCATGTCACACTATGTTACCTTATATTACCTTATCATATTACCGTATCATTTTCCTATGTATTTTAAACTAGCAAAGAGTGCATTTGGAATACAGGAAGTGAACAAATGTATTGCAATTGATGTGAAACGGATGGGGGGTAGGATTAAATAAGCTTCGCTTTCTTCCTACTCCTTTTTGGACATGTAGAACTGTGAATGGTGCTGTGTGATGTATTCCAATTTAACTTGTACGCATTTTCAAAATAAATTAAACAATTACCATTACCATGTCTGAAATATGCCAGTTTTTTACTGTAAAAGATAGGGCAGGATTATACAGGGTCAGGCAAAATGATCTGACACATTTGTAGGTTAAATAAAAGGCAAAAAGTAAAGAAACAAAAAAGTGTTTTTATTTTCAAAAAGTATATATAATGCCATTTTTTTCATATAATGCCATTTTGCTTTGTTTCTTTATAATGCCATTGTTTTTCGTTTCTTTTTCAGTTGCTGCCATGAATTGGACTGGTGAGCATCGCGCTTTCATTGTGGAAACGTTTATCAAAACAAACGAATCTGTAACTGCAACACAACGAGCGTTCCGTTTGCACTTCAATCTGTGTGTGGACAATAATGGATCCCATTTGACTGATTTAATTTTTAAAACATAATGAAACAGAATGGCATTATATGTACTTTTCGAAAATAAAAACACTTTCTTGTTTCTTACTTTATTTGCCTTTTATTTAACCTACAAATGTGTCAGATCATTTTGCCTGACCCTGTATATATTTGTACGTTTTCGCAGTGTTTTACATACCGTATGTTTGAAAATCTATTCACCTAACACTGGTTTATTTAATAACAGAATATTTTAACTGGACTTTTAACTGTGTTATTATGAGCAATGAGGAGTTGCATTCAAAGACGCCATGTCATTTAAGTTGATTTCGCATGTTTTGAGTGAATTTTCTGGGATTTCCGAGCACACTTAAATGCAGCAAATTGTGAGGAGCTACACTGTGCTGCCGTCTGTCGTCATAATAGAGAGCCATGGCCTGCCATGATGCGTGTGAGTTAATTACGCTAAAAAAATTAACGTAATTAATGAAATATATTAGTTACCGCTGTTAATGCGCTATTTTTAACAGCCCTAATCATGGAGGACATATTGGGCTTGTAGTGCTTTGGCGCAGGAATTGGAATGGGGCCTACCACTTAGCTTTGCACTGGGAGCAAGACGCGAGGGTGTGGAGGGCGGCGGGAGCTTGGAATGTCTTGGCGTGGGAATTGGAACGCAGCCCACCTCTTGGCTTTGCACTGGGAGCAAGACGGAAGATGAGGAGGGTAGCGACGGGAGCTTTGAGTACGGTGGCACGGAATTGGAACGCGGCCCGAGGCTTTGCACTGAAAGCAAGGCGGGAATGGGCGAGGGCGGCGACGGTAGTTCAGCATGCTGACGTGTCGCAGAGGCCGTCGGCAGCTGCACGATGGGCCGGCACTCAGCAGTAGCGTGAGGGGTGGAGTTTGACCTCGGCATGGCACGGCGAGGAGGAAACAAACGGCTTCACCTCAATGCCATTACGACCTCGCCGAGACGTGTGTCGGTGTCACGGACGGTCTGGTGTTTCTTTTTCCTGTATACACTCACGCCATCGAGATAAGCTTGCCGTCTGGCCCCCCACACTATATCTTCCAATTCCTCGGGAGTGAACTTTGTGCACTCCTCTTCCATTGCCTTAAAGACCTGGCAGGTCCAAAAATCCATCTCCAAGAGGTCGTCTTCATCTGTTGGAATATTCTGTCATGTTCTAGCTTTGTGGAGTTGTGGCGACGACCCCAGGATGCCAGAGATGAGACCCCATGTGCAAGTAAAAATCTTTTTAATTATTTAAGGCTGCTATTCAGCGGCAGGAATCCACCAAAGGACACCACTGGCTGAGCTAAATAGTCAACACAAAATCAGAAACAGGTGCATTGGAGCAGGAAAGTGGATAGAAACAGAACGGAACAGAACAGGAAGTCATTACAAAATGAGGGCATGGAAACAGGAACTAAGGCATAAAAGTGGGAACATAAACTGTCATGCTGGCTAACTCACGCATCGAGACAATGGTCCATGTATGCACTGTATCTAATTTTTTTAAAGTTTTGTCAAGTTTTTGATTGATTAAAACCAAGTGCACAGCCGGGAGCTTAAATGCAGTAAAGATAATATGAATTTAGCTGAAACTCTTCAACATGTCACTTTTAATGGGACTTTTAATGCACAGCAGCTATAATAAGCGGGAATAATGTGACACTGACACTTGTGCTTAATGCAGACCTCCCCACCTGAGCCCAGCGTGATCTGACAGCAGTGCGTGCGTGCGTGTGTGTGTGTGTGTGTGAGAAGGCAAAGTGTGTATTCAAAATGACATCTGTCTTCTCCTACCGGCAACTAAGCCCTCCTGCCCTCCCCTCACACACATTATTATTTCTTTGCACTTCCCACAATCCACTGTATACCCCCCAGGAGAGCCGCACTGTCCCCACCAAGGCAGCTGGATGTCTCCTACAAATGCAGACATGACAAGCGTGCACGCCACCTATTACGAGACGAGAGAAGTGTCATGGCTGACTGGACTGACACATGACAGTCTTACACTCTGAACACACATGCAGTGAGCCCTGCAGGTTTACACACATGCTGCTTTTCGCGACCCTCGTGCAAGTCTCTGCACTGGCCGCTCAGTACGATACGACAAACACAACAAGTCAACATCAATAACAAAAAAATAAGAAAACTGCCTGTTTTACAGTTAATAAAGGTGACAGTTTGACCCTGGAACAGACTTTCTATCTCCATTTCATATGCGAACCACGTTTTGAAGTTCCGGTGTACTGCTGGTGTGGGGAGTTCGGGTTCTGAGGTGGAAAAGTTTGGAATAAGTTACATAAAGATTGCATGTGCCTGAATGCCAAATTCACCCCCACTCCAACCCCGCCTGTCAATAATGTGCAACAGTGAACTCTAAAGATGTGCACCAGACAGACTATAATTTATAATGCATGAGGCCTGCTCCAGTGGCAGCTCCTAGGAAACGAGCCACGTCCAATTCTTTGCAGTAAACCCCCCAAAAAATAAAACATCATCATTAAAGGTTCAAAATTTTGCACAAGTACTTTATTGCAAACATGTTGCAATGTCTTCAAGGACATTTTTGTTGGGGAATCAAAAGGAGGACAGGGGTAAGGTGGGATGCTCAACTCTGGCAAGTAGAAAATATTTTTTTAAGCTTTGACCCCTTAATAACCACCTTAATAACATATTGATATTCCTATACATACGCTGATATGAGCTCTGACCTCAAACATCATGTTGGATATGCTTCAAAAGCTCTTTCTCAGAGGCTATAGCACCACGCACTATAGGTCCACTCTTACTTCATACATTCAGTAAGCCTGCTGCATCTGTCCTCGTCTATTTGTGTATGTGTGGGAGCCTCGAGTCATGTGACGCTCTTAACGCTTGATGCAAACCCCCATTACCTCTACTTATGCACCAGACTGCCAGTTAACTGCGGTGAATTCAAATAGAAGAATAGCTGCAATTTGCCATTTATGGTTGAAACCAATTTCCCATCCAATTAAATAACGTTTTTTTGGACATTGTTCTCCTCTATTGCCTCTCCTCTGAGTGAACTTGCATTAATGCGTGTCACACGCACACGCACACACACACACACACAAACACACACTTAGGGTTTTTTTTTTCCTTTAGTTCCAATTTCTGTTTCAACAGCACAACAACAAATGCAACTTTGATTCATTGTAAAACTTCATGATGTAAATGGCATTTTAGCTAGCAGGCGCATACCTGTATTACACATGTCATTAAAGTTTTATAATCATAAGACAAAAGCTCAATGACTTATGGACAAGTAGTCGCTAAGTCCCTGTGGGAGAAATTTCAAGTCAATCTGACTTATGGGGTCAAACCTTTTGGACACCACTGATTTCCTTTCCGATCCCATACTGACCAAAATTGAGGCTGGTATCAGCAATACCGATCCGATACAGACACTTTGTGCAAATATACCTAATGTGTCTGGTAAAAAGTCCTGTATTTAAAGTCATAGCATAACAATACGAGACATTAGAGCAATGTATTTATAAACCTTGAAGTATATTGAGGTAGCAGCATGATACAATATAGCCAAACTAGTATAGAACAACCGAAAAAGCAAACAGACAGGACTAAATCATATTAAAAAAAAAAAAGAAAATAAGTAAAATACTAAAACCATTACAATTTTAGGAACTACTGTAAGAATGAAATCAAATGTGCAATTCACAGATACATGAAGAATTTTAACATGAATATGCTGAACATGTGCATGCGTGGGTTTTCTCCGGGTACTCCGGTTTCCTCCCACATTCCAAAAACATGCATGTTAGGTTAATTGGCGACTCTAAATTGTCCATAGGTATGAATGTGAGTGTGAATGGTTGTTTGTCTATATGTGCCCTGCCATTGGCTGGCGACCAGTCCAGGGTGTACCCCGCCTGTCGCCCGAAGTCAGCTGGGATAGGCTCCAGCATGACCCCGCGACGCTAAAGAGGAGAATCGGTATAGAAAATGGATGGATGGATGCTGAACATGTGAATAACAACAAAAGCATCCAACATTGACACATTCACAAGTTTTTGTTAAGGGACGATACCATATTTACTGTCTTCCCCTTTAGTCTGTTCCAATTTTCGCTCAAAAGACTATCGGCTCATACAGAAGTGTCAGTAATTCCTAGGTATCTCACTGCTTGGCTGAATCCCAATTCTACTCCTTAGCCCTTCCTTTTCGTCTTAGCCCTTCCTCACCCCTTAAAACCGTGGGCCAAGGGCAAGAAGCCACTAAGAAATGGTACACCACTTGATTCTCATTACGTCATCACCCTTCAACGTTTGCTGGATGTGAAATAGGCAGATGAGCTAATGAACCTGTTCATAATAAATGTTTCCTACCATAAAGTAAGGTGCATGCATTTCTATATTGTTTTAGTGTTATATGGCCTACCTCCAAACACATTTTTTTAAAAACAAAATGCACACCTTTTTACAAACTGCGACATTTATTTCAAAACAACAAACTAATAAATAAATAACAGCTTACAAACAGCACTGTAACAACATCTATAAATACAGAGCTGTATCAAATATACATGTGAAATAGAAATAACATAAACTTTAGGAGCATCAACAAATGTATAAACGTTATCAAGCATTATTTCAAGGCTTAAAAGCCCCCCTGGTTTCCTCCTGTCGTTGATGTTCTCTCTCCGATTTTTTTCTAAGAAAGTCCAGAATGGCATTTTGTTGCATTTTACTTTTCCATTCTATGCAGCTTTTGAATGGTGCTGGAGTGCTGTGTGGTGTATCGGAGGGCTGACTTCCATTGGCTCAGCATCTCCTGCAGGAATGACACATGTGCATGTTTGAGGGGGTACAACTATGAACTTACTGTAAATACAATAATAATAGTAATATTAGTATAGTGATAGTGTGCTGAAAACAAGTATAGCGTCATGGTGAAAAAAAATAGATGGGACGTTAGATTCGAAAAGTTGAATAAACTTTGATAATGTGGTGTGCTGTCCCACATATGGCTATGTAGTGTACATGTTTTATTTAGCTCACTTCCTGTACAGCATCGGTACAGTATTGATAGTGAATGATGAATAATAAACATATCTCACTATGAGAATTATTGGTGGACTAGGGCGGCTATAATTCACAAACTTCCCCACAATGTGTTGAGTTACATGATTGATTAGATAGTTAATATACATATATATATATATATATAGATTCCCCTCGCTACCGTGCTAGCAAGCGATTTCAAAATGCAACTTACAATTAACAGGCTAATGTGGTCGCTATCTAATCACTGTCTAATTATTTATGCATAGCAGTAGACTGCAGTGAAGTTTGATATCAATGATAGGCAGCTACAGAGGTTGTTATTAGAGACAAGCAACAATTCAAAACCTAAAAATATTTATGTGGAATAACAAATGATTGAATATCTAATAAAACATGAGAGACGTTACTGTGAAAATTAAGAATTGTGCTTAATTACTCACATTTATATGATTCTTTCGGTCTCCGCTCTGCCGTCCTTTCAGCTGGAGTGTGGTATCCGAGTAAACTCCGCCTACCCCTACGTTTCAGGTGTGGTCCCCGACCACACTTGGTTTCTACGGCTGTACCTCTTCCCCTTAACTTAAGCAGAATTGGGACACCACTTGATTCTCATGCATATGCAAAACCTAGGGGTAAGGGCTAAGATAAGGGATAAGGGGTGGAATTGGGATTCAGCCCTAGTTTACTCTGGGCTGGGGAGGTTGGCTCACGTTTTTTCCACATTTTGCTCACACAGCATATTATCACATATATCACATATTATTACTCCAAGCTGAGCCAATGCAGCTATTTGTGAAGCACTCGTTTATTTAGTTACTTATTTTATAATCATTTTTAGTTGGAACAACTCCAGTAGCAACAGTGCTTAACGCCGCTTAAGGCTCCAGATGTTCATCCCTGTGTACCTGGATAGTGCCTGGTGGCAGCACCGAAAGACTCCAGCAGAGATGTCTGTCTTGCCCTAGCAGCCACTGGCACTATGCTCTGACTGCTCTCCTCTACTGCCCGCCTCTCATATGCCATATTCAGTGTTGTGGGTCAACCTGAGGTGTTTAACGAGGTTTGTTGTGTTGCAACTCCTTAGTGTTTTGACAAATCTCTCGCTTCGCATCTTCAGCTCCACACACGGCTCGGTTTACAATTGGTCATTGTTTCAAGAGCATGACTGACTGACTGAGCCGTGTGGCAATGTGCAGGAAGAAGAAAAAGTAGTTCCCACCAACCGCGTATCATTTAGACAAGATTCATCAATCATTGAATTACTTTCCGTTGTGTTCCTGTTAATGATAGACTTTGCCTCAAATGACTGAAGTATCAGAAGCATCGATATTTTGATTTGAGAATCAATTTTACAGCTCAAAGATCTGGTATCTGAAGTGTCAATATTTCAGTATCGATTCACACATCACTACTTAATAAGAGTGCCACCTTGTAGTGTATTTGTCACAAAAATAATAGCACAGGCAACATAGTAGGGGTGCATGCTTTGGCACATTTTCACCATTTTGTGTGAAGCGGTTCAGGAGTAGAAGAGTTAGCTTACACAAGAAAATACTGAATTCCTGTGCTGTAGTACTTTCATGGTAATTTGGGGTTGAGGACTTCACCACCTTTACCACCACACAGCAGAAACTGGACAAGGAGAGCGGACATGAAAACAGTTGGACACTATTTTAAGGTACCAATAATGTATACTCATTTGTTCATTAATTTGATGCTTATAATCTGTAACACATTATTATCACCAAAGTCTGGTGGGGCACTGCATCACTTCCCCCGACATAACACGCCCACTCTCGTTATCCCGACATCAACAAGTTCTATCAAGATGAACGCTCTAGAGAGACTAGAATGGTGTTTGCTCGTCACCAGCAGGCGTTAAAACATCACAGAAAGTGCAATGAAAAAAAATGAGTCAGATTGTTTGAAATGCGCTGCAGTGGTCCGCCTCCAGATACCCCCCCCCCCCCCCCCCCCCAAACATCTTTTTCCTTCCCCCTCCTTCCAGAACCAACCAGAGAAAAAACATAGTCAACTTTATGTAGGTCATGTTTTTTTATATATTTCCTTTAGGGAAACGTGATGGTGCAGCTGGGAGGAGCACAGGATGGACGTATCGATCATGGCTCTCTTACATGGAGTCTTCCAGCATGCCTGAGTTCATGTGTCTCAAGGGAGATGCTAGAGATGCGCCTGCAGCGCAATAAGATAATTCCCGGGGGTCCACAGTCCTCATTGGTTGTTGTATGACGTAGTGTACACAACTACACTGCTACACGGAGCGATGGCAGCAATTACAGCTCATGTGTAGTATTTATTAGCGCCGACCTGTGGTTGACCCTGTCGCTGCGATCCAGCCGGGCCGCAACAGATGTAATGGATGCATGCTGACTCTTATCTGTCTGGACAAGCAGCGCATTAAGGCCACAAAGGTCAGCACCGTCCACGGAAGCATCTACATAGCCCTGAGGCAAGGCTGCGACAGAGCTCGGCGGGAAAGCTCTCGAGACCCACCACAGAGAAAAAATACTATTTTATTGCTAATAAAGCAGCCTGTCAAAAGGTGACTTCTAGTTAATGCATGTCTTCCGTAATTATATACAGTATCGTAATTTCCGCTTTGAACCCTTCAAAGCGTAAAGAGTAATTTATGGTTACGTTCTAATCTTGCGACATCTTGTATACTTCAGAACAGCCATTTTGCACTACATGCACCCACCCTCGTCATGGAAAACACTCAAAGATATTACGTATATGATGCAGCTTACAAGTTAAAGACAGTTGATCTAGCAATTTTTGCTCAAGTCTGCCAGCGGGTCCTGACAGCGACAGAAATCCACGATCACCAACCGGTTTGAAAGGCTGGATAACTGCATGACGGACAGAACAAGCTCAAGGGCTAATTTGCCTCGGAACGAAAGTGACAATTGTGAGCGACAATGAAAGAGAGAAAGAGAGACTGACAAAGTGTGTGACAAAGAAATTATGTGGCAGTCCATTTCCGACACTAAAGACGAGGAAGATGAAGACAGCAAAGAATTACTTTTCTGGTAATCTACTGTTTAACTAGTCGTCTTACATGCACTGTTCGGTACTGTTTGGGAAGAAACCTTTAATCAAAAGTAAAAAATATCTTTCTGTTAAACATGGTTCTCTGTACCAAATACCACGTGTTACACTGTGGATACCTGTGGCTTATAGATGTACAAATTCTGTTGCACTCAATTGTCAGGAATTTACAGAATATGTCAATGTTACGGCAATACATGTTATGCTTTTGCAAGTTTGGATCATTAAGAGGGGCCAAATGACTAAGTCGGGTCTTGAGGTGTTTAACTTTGATTCAATAACGTAATGCTCAAAGGGAGATTTGAACCCAGGTCTTCCCAATCTCCTGACTGTGACTGTGTGGCCAACATGCTAACCACTAGGCCCCCTGAACGATAATTATCCTACAAATTATTGTTGATAATATTGACATTTTTAGACCATTTTTTCATTAATTATATGGCATAATAATGCAAATATATCAAATCAAAAGCAATACATTTTAATTTCTCAAGAGTATTTAACATTGTAATTGAAATAACAACAGTTTTTAAATACAATTAAACCACGTAATAACTTAAGATAATAACAAAAAAAGACAAAAAAACCCCACTGAAAATAAAACTGTCTATCTCTTATCAAAAATTGCACTTAAATAAAAATCACAATCATAACCAAAAATAAAAAATAGACCCTGTCTCTCTCTCTATTAAGAGAAAACACACCAATACAAAGCACACACAACAATAACAACAATAAATAAAATGTAGTATCAAGTCTCTAAAGAAAACTGCACTTGAATAAACAGTGAACTTTGAGTATTGGTGCATTTTAAAAACAACTAGCACAACAGGTTACAATGCAGACCTGATTTGAGCCTCTTACCAAAAATAAAATGCACACCGACCGAAAATGGCTGGTGATCCATCCGACTTTCAGACGTTTTCAGAGGTAGATAGATCAGTGGAAAAGATGGATGAGAAAGAATGGCGTCATATGTAATGATCGGCCAATCGCTGATCCCCCAAAATTAAGGAAATAGGCAGCAATTGATCGGTATGCTTAATGAATATAAAGTGAAACCTTGGTTTTTGTGATTAATCCATTTCAAAGTGTCCGTCTAAAACTGAAACTCATGAAAAACTAAAACAATTTTTTCTTAGGAAATCATCAGACACCCACAAATGTTAACATAAAACACTTTAAATACCAAACAATTATAGTTTTACAAGCAGAAAACAATTAGAAATGCATATAAATGATACATTAGAAGGAAAAATTAACATTTAACGTCACTTGATTCAAGACTTGTTGACAGAGAAGTCATAAAAAAAAGTTCCTAGTTAAGACAGGTTGCAGGGGGAACAGTTTAACGGCGACACAACAGATAGTGAGCTGGGCCAGTGTGTGTAATGACGATTGTATCTGCTGCTGAAGTTTACGATGAAGTTAAAGTGAGCAATTGTACAGCTCTAACCGTCCACTAACCATTTCTTATGGGGAAAAACTGATTCGGTTTTTGTATGTTTGGGTTTTTGTCGGAACCTTTGGAAAGGATTAACAATGAGAACCGAGGATCCACTGTAAATGAAAAACAGTCAAAAAGACCTATGTTGTTCTTTCCCCTTCCTCATGCAATCCAAACCAAACTCTGGTGTAAGTAAATAAATGGCCTAGCTATAATTACAGCATTTATGGCCTCTACTCTCCCATAGACCGGATTATATTAGTTAAAGTGGGACATGCAAACACTTCATTCCGAATTGAATTATAGCTCTCTTCCTCCAACTTAAACTTGCAGAATATATCAACACAAGCCAGGAGAGGGTTGGTAGAAAAGTCCACTTAAGGTTATTTGAGGCCAGAAAGTAATAAAATATTCACCAGTGACCCTCAGATCAGTTTGCACACTTTTCCCAAGTTGACTTTAGTTGACTTTAAGGGGGTGTCAAAAAAGAGATGAGATAAAAAATGGAATGGTGTAGATGCGATCCCCAACCAGCTGGCAGCAAACTAGCATTCCTTTTCTTTCCAGCTCCATGGCGGAGGAAACAGATTGTCCTTGAGGACGCGGCATAAATCAACAATCAGCAGCACGAGTGAAGCCGCCGGCCCGCCAGCAGAAGCATAAACCTAATTAGTTCCCATCTTACGAGGTGTGC
Organism: Dunckerocampus dactyliophorus; assembly: GCF_027744805.1. Taxonomy (NCBI): domain Eukaryota; kingdom Metazoa; phylum Chordata; class Actinopteri; order Syngnathiformes; family Syngnathidae; genus Dunckerocampus; species Dunckerocampus dactyliophorus. The sequence continues at coordinate 14,790,566 of NC_072826.1, forward strand.
CTGCACCAGGAGGCTTGGGATGAAAGCCTAATGCTAGTCGCCGAAATGGTTTCCACTTGCAGCTAATGCTAACACTGCCCGACAAGGCAGCTGTAACGCCACTTTGCAGCAATTACAGAGTTCACTCTTCTGGGAACAAGATGTTGGAGTATGTCTGTGGGACTTCTCCATTTCTGATGCCATAGGACTTGCTTGTTTTTCATCTTGCATGCCTTTATGGATGTCCCTTTGTCCACTGGGAACACAAAAGGTCCTGGAAGCATACAACTGTCCAAGATGTCTTGCCGAGATGACGAAGTAAGACACAAGGGCAACTGAGTAGTCCAGACGAAGTCCCTCCACGTTAAAAACATGAAGACTTGACAAGAGCATAGTGAACGTGTGTCAGGGTGGTACATTGGGCGCAATATTTGTGCTTGTTTGTGCTTCTGTTTATTATTTAGCAATAAATAATATTGTGCTTCTGTTTATTATTTCCTGGTTCATGAAGGAAGATTTGTGCCATTGAGATTCTGGGGTGGGTAGACAGTTCCATTGATTCCATATTGACCTAAAGGGTCATTGATGTGATTTTTCAACTTTGCTTAAATATGTTCTGTATTGTTTGTAATTATGTTCTATGTTGTTTGTTTTTTTGAAAGCGAATGCAGAATTAGTTAAAATAACATTTCTGTACGTGGCGACATGAGAGAATGAACAAGACGAAGATATTAACAGTTATTACAGCAAAGATTTCAGCGATGTGTCAATAGTTTGAGGAGGAAGAAACATCTGGCGATGAAATAGAGAACTTGCAGAACATGGAATTAAGCTGTATATATTTTTAAACCACCGACGATGGGACCATATGTCTGATGAGGAGGTGTCCGATGACAAAGACATGTAGATGAAGATTAGTTGCCTTCAAACATAAAATGGTATGTGCAAATTACCTTGGTGTTGCTTTTCCTTAATTATTGTTTTAAATTGGCTTCTGTGTAGTTCGGCGGCATCGCCGCCCCACCCTGCCCCCCCAACGTCAACATATCATTTTATAGCATGTATAATGCTTTGAATGCTTGTCGCTATGGTGGAATAGTGTTTGGAATACAATATGTAAATAAGACACGACTTACTGTGTTCTGTGGCAACTTTGACCCCTTTCTCCCGCTTTTGTCCTGTCTAGCATAACATCAGGAATAGCTTCCTAGTATCCAAAATGCGTTTATACCTTACTTTCAAGCCAAATGCTTCTTGTAAATGTGTTTCTTCATAGCAGTCTTCAGTGAAATGAAGACTGAAATTGTCCATTTGTCCTTCTGTGTACTTACTTCATTCATTTTCAACCTGTCCACCTACAAAGCACCTCGCCCGACCATGGCAGGTGCCTCACCCCGCTCTATATTCCTGACACCCACAGCTCCAGCCGGGGCTGCTCACAGCATGTGTCCGCTTACAATGCACCTTCCTCGGCCACTGCGGGTAGCTATCTCCGCTCTATACTCTGGTTCTCCTGACATTCACAGCTCCAGCCGGGGGCTGCTCAGAGCACGGGTCCGCTTACAGTGCACCTTCCTTGGCCACGGCGGGTGGCTATCTGACTGCTTTTGGTGAAAAATATACCGAACGAAGTCGATGAGCTAACTCCACAAGTGTTTGTTTACTCTGCTTAAGATGAGAGCTGTCCCTACGCCGACGTCACTTGGGAAACGCCCCCTTTTCTGATGAGTTCAGACCATCATGGCGACCGCCACGTAGAAAAATGTAATCGCTTACAAAAAAAACAAACAACACAGAACATAATTACAAACAAGGTAGGACATCTTTAAGGAAAAATCATGACAGTGGCCCTTTAATGCACCTTTATCATGATTGATTAGGATGGATGGACCACAAAGCTTGAAGACTTTTGGATGCTTCTGTATGAGCAAGCACAACATACCAGCCTAATCTACATTCAAAACCGTTCATTGTCTTTGTGTCAGGGTGGCATGCAAACTCATGTGGCAATCGTTTCCATGCACACCCCCTCCCCGTCAGACTCATCCCACGACCCGAGCATCAACATGACTGCAAAGCAGAGTGCGTTCCTTAAAACTCCCCCCGAGGTGGCGCGGAGGCAGAGGCCGACATCTGTTTATTAAAGCCAGCGTTGCTTTTCCATCTGAAGAGGTAAACAATGACTGAGCCTCACCAGGGAGCGGCGCAGATATGAGGAGTGAAGGAATGAAGAAAGGGGAGCGGGAGGAAAGAGAATATGGCTAAATGACACACAGCGTGAGCGGCTTATTGGGTTTGTTTGTTGGGCTCAGCTTCCTGGTAGGATCTCATTTATTGTATGTGACAGCATGTAAAAAAACAAAAAAACAAACATATTCTTCTTTAGATTGAGGAGGAAGCTGTCACCAGCAGTCTTTTTAATATAGGTGGCTTGAAGGCGTCTTTAAAGATTTTATTTCAGTTTTTAGTTTTGTTTAATACCATTATTTTGCATTTAAAAATGAGTTATAATAAAATGTATTATTTGGGTTACGAGATACTAGATACCGGGAGGCATAGCCAAAGACAGCTATTTTGGAGGGCTTGTGTCACCTTAGTGCACTGTAAAAACTTTTATAGTGACATAATTAAATGCATCCTGACAAAATTTAAATTCTACTACTTTGTTTAGATCGTTATGTTGCTATGTTATGTTTACAACTTTATTATTATGAGTTGTATTAACTTACTAATGCTGGTAATTGCATTAACTTCATATTTTAAATTCATTTAAATACATTTTCTGCGTTTATTAGTTAACAAAAAAATATCAAGTTGAAGGAATTTGATGAAATTACTTAATTTTCCACCTTGACCGAATCTCTGAGGTCTCCTCCCCCCACCCATCAAACATGCCAGGGTAAGTTTGAAGCTGAAAGCTTTTCAAGCGAGTATCATTTCATTTAGAAATATATTTTGCAATGTGCAGGTGCACGCAATTCTCATCTGATGATAGATTTATGTTACAACATACAAATAGACTAGTGGTACTTCTAAGTGCCTCTATGAGACTCTGAGTACATTCTCGACTAGACGAGAAAGCTAATGCTAATCTTTAGGGTTTAGCAGAACATATGTCCAGCTAATTTGTCACAGTACTAATAAACAATAACATTGCTTTTGACAATTCATCGAAAAGGATTTCATTTGTGCTGTAGTGATCGTTGTACTGCCAAAATGATGGATGTAGTATTATCAAGGAGAGGAACTGTGAGCCACAATCAGATGCTTCTCCGGGTATCATAACTTAAACAGTTATGTTAAATTTACGCTACTGAGCCTTTCTTGTTGCATTCCTTTGGCAACTTTTGTTAGATTGTTTTCCTATTTCCTAAACAGAACAAGGCCACCGAAAAGTGCCTCGTCGTCTGCCACTTTTATGGAGTTCACTGTAAGTACTGTTTGTTTTTCTATACATTGAGGTCCATTTTGTGTTGAGCTGTTACTAAACAAAAAAAGTCCATAAAGCAAACATATTATCCAGTCTCATGTTGACAGGTATCTTAAAAACTTTAAAACAGGGGTCTCAAACTCGTGGCCCGTGGGCCATTTGCGGCCCGCCGAGTCACATTTTGCGGCCCGCGACTTGTCTTCAAAGATTACTGTAATATGGCCTGCGACAAGCCAATGTTACTCGTAGGATGCACACATAAGCTTACACTGAACTAAGTGTGAGTGAGTCACTTAAAAAATGGGGTAAAAAAATTCCACCCATTTTCTGTACCGCTTGTCTTGATTAGGGTCACGGGTAAGCTGGAGCCTATCCCAGCTGAATGCAGCAAAATATAAACTGTGAAATTATTTATTTATTTGATTCACCCTATTACTGTATCAAGATATTATTGTTATTGTTAGCCATGTATCGCGTGTCGTATCGTGAGGAACCCCGAGATTCCCAGCCCTACTCCCAATACTTGATGCGGCCCAGCCTCACTCAGACTCTACCTCCAGCGGCCCCCAGTTAAGTTACGTTTGAGACCCCTGCTTTAAAATGATTTTTCAAAAAGGTACACTTATAATGGATAGAACTTCTGCCATTAATTATGATTTCACTATGGATAAAAGTGTCTTCTTTGAGAACATTCTGACATTTAATAAACCTGTAATTTTTTATTCGATACATATACTGAAAAAAAGACTTATTTCAGCATATGTAGCTTTCATTTGTCTCTTTGTGTAAACATGCTCCCTCCATCCGGCTTAGGCTTCTTCTCTAATGTTGTCATAACGCAATAAAAATCTTGCTCTGATGATAGCTCCATCATAAATACTGGCAAATGCAACTTACAGAGCGACTTATAGTCCAGACAATACAGTATTGGTGGTATCGGTGATACTACTACTAGTACTGGTACTGGTACTACTACTACTACTACTGATAATAACAATAATAATAATAATAATAATAAATAAGCAAATAAAAGATATCGTAAACAAACATTCAGTATGTCCGTACGATGAAGACATGTCATGATGGACACATTTTCCTCTTGCATGGGCAAGCCAACATGTGTATGCTTGAGGCTTCTAGTTGCCCAGGCAACGACCCGTTGGGACGTCTTCTTTATCTCCAAAGCTCCCGCAGTGAACAGCATGCCCTTAAATAGACTTTGTTTATCCCTCATTGACCAGCGGGCAGAGCCACTGCTGGATCAGCTCGTGTGCTACCTCCACCAACAAGGAGTGCAAAAGTCAGCTGATGATCAAACGTTTGCATCATTACGTGGCGGTGAAAGCCAACGCAAGTGTAAACACGCGGAACAAAGAATGCAGCCTCGCAACAATTAGGTGGGGGAAATAGACACACAAGAGAAGCAGTCACAGTTTCTACGTACAGTACATATGTAGGCTACGCACCAGGAAAACTACTGTAGGCTTTCTTACAAGCGACACAGCTCTTGACCTGGCACCACACATGCTTGCCCTGCAACTTGTTGCTGGGCAGAATTCATAGGCCCAATCATAACTGTACCATGACAAAAAATTGGCATATACCAGTCATGCCCATTTTCAGCTACTTGGATGACAAAAAAGGTGTTGAAGACACTGTGCAGGAATAGGCACTTTTATTATATATTGTTTATTATTATATATTATACATTATATATATATATAGTTATTTGTAATTTTATTTAGATTCACTATTATATACATTTTATTACAGACAAAAAAATTCAAAGTTAACTAAATTAATCCATTTAAAAATACTCTGTTAAATATGAACTGTTTTGAAATTACAGAAAAAGAGCAACATCTGCTAAATCAAGTAGGGCATCCCAACCAATTAGCAGAAAAAGATACAGAAAAGATAGAGGAGGACCTTAGGTGATTCCAGACCTATAAGCCACACAAGAAAAAACAAAAACGGATATGCTAACATAGTGACAGTTTTATGAGAAATTCCAGTCAGCTCTTAAAAATCAGTTCAATACAACTTGCATCTATCATATTAAAATATTAAAGAATAAAGAGCCTGTGGCTCATTATAATCAATGTTTTTGATTATAACAATAACAGGCAATGGTTAGCCTAACAGCCTCATTTTGTCTCATAATAACTCACAATGTATTTTTTTTATTATTGGTTATACGAGATGATTTTCCACATTTGAATGATGTGTTGTAATTACTGCCAAGTACCCTCCACGTGAAGGTTGAATTATCGTAAATTTCAAGGCAATCACCATAGCCAGACTGCTGGGATTCATTAAAGCCACAACAATAAAAGATAAAAATGATTCGCTCCATGGTGCTCCAAATCTCATCATTATAAGCATTTTTATTTTTCAATGCTTAGACTCAATGACATGATCAGTAATTTCATCCATTAAAACCACAGTTGGAGAAGGTGGAGAAGGCATTTGGGGGGGGGGTCCTTACAACACATAGAGCGCTCCAGTAAACAATGAGAAAAGGTGGAGATGTTGCCAATCTCATCTACAAACACCTGGGATTCATAACACACGCTCACATAGCACAGTAATGTTATTACTCTCTAGTTGGAATGCAATATTCACTGCAGCAGTTGGATGTATTTTATGCCTTACAGCGCCGGGGCATAAATTTAGTTACAATGACGATACTTAATCTTGCACACGTAAAGCACAACAGTCTATGGACACTAACACAGGAACTGGTCAGGACTTAAAGCAGCACTATGTTACAATTTGATCTTAAAAAAGTAGCATCATGATGATAGACTGGCATGTAATTATAGTAGCCTTGCTGTTGTCATGGCAACTGTAGATCATCTACTTACGTGGTTTGTAATGTTAGTGGACCAGCCAGGACACTTTTTGTTAATTTTAGGGTTGGGAAGTGGTTGAAATCTTATTTCATTGGCGGTTTAGCTTGGGAATTTTGGATATAATAAAGCAAATAGGGCCGCACGGTGGCCAAGTGGCTAGCATGTTGGCCACACAGTCAGAGGATCTGGAAGGTCTGGGTTCAAATCTATGTTGGGTATGTTGGGTATCTTTGTGTGGAGTTTGCATGTTCTCCCCGTGCCTGCGTGGGTTTTCTCCAGGTACTTCCGTACATTCCAAAAACATGCATGTTAGGTTAATCGGCGACTCTAAATTGTCAGCCTGATCCTTCCCTTTGAATGAGTTGAACTTGAGCTTCACTTTTGTCCACTGGCAAGTCTGCATATTAATTTGGAAGGGCAAGTTGAACAAACATGATAAAGCAGTATCCAAAGTGGAAAAAATACATACAGCCAGAGATAAAGTGTCATTTTCGGGGGAATTCCCACTCTGTCATCCTGACACGCACATACATTGACAGAGCAATGAACAACTTCACGTGGTCTCCTTCCTTCTTTTGGCTCTGACTGTGCGCGCTGAGCTGTGGGGCGTTCAGGCGCACCCGCAATTTTGAGAATTAGGCGCTAATTGTGCCCTGGGGGCACGCGTACCCTACTTTGAGAACCTAGGCCAGGGGTGTCAAACTCGTGCCATGGAGGGCCGAGACACTGCAGGTTTTCTTTCCAGCCAGTCACTAAAGCAGGTGATTTTAATGATCAACACCTTCAGTTTGAGGGAAGGAGCTCATCAATTAAATCACCTGCTGAAGAAACTGGTTGGAGAGAAAACCTGCAGCGTTTCGGCCCTCCATGGCACGAGTTTGACACATGTGACCTAGGCAGTACAGTAATCCCTCATTTATCGCGGTTAATTGGTTCCAAACCCGGCTGCGATAATTGAATTTCCACAAAGTAGGCTTCCTTATTATTCCTTTGCTTCTTCCTACTCCTTTTTGGACATGCGGAAGTGTGAATTGTGTTATGTGATGTGCAGTGTAATTTGTATGCATGTTCAAGATGAATTAAACCATTACCATATTTAGAAATGAAAGCGCATAGAAAACCTGTTACAACCTTCTAAATATGGTTTTCAACATTATAAGAGCCCTCTAGACATTAAATAACACCCCTACAGTCACCTTTGCATTCACATTACCCAATACAGTAGAATGCCTTATATTCGTATTTTAATTCATTTAGCAATTGTTATGCTTGATAATGCCTAAATGTGCTTAAATATGCATATTCTTGGACTAATGATAGGCTGTAATCAACCACGAAACAGCAATGATTTATTAATTTATATATTTTTGAAAGAACGTGCGAGACGGAAGCCCCAAAATTCTTAGCACAATGTGTCAAGGGACGACTATATACCTGTTCATTCCCATGAATTCCCAGAACTTTCCAACTTTGTTGTACATTTAAATAACACAATTTTAAAATCATGACATTATAGTACCAGTATTGTTAGCATGTGCATTAGCACGACTTAAAACACATCTTTGCCAAGGTTTCACAGATTTGAACCTTCCCACGGTTTCCTCTCCTGAAACAAACTTTTCCTGATATCCCTGATGCAATTCAGCAGCTTTAAATGTATGCCCCCGGGAGTATGATAGGACCACGGTTACCATGGCAACAGCACACTTTTTCAGAGGAGAAAGTGGGGTTGAGGGTGGGAGTATTGCTTGGCAGCCGGCCTACCCCTGGTAAAAGTAGTGCAGCGGGTAGAGAGAAGTTGATGAGTGCTCATTAGTTGTTTACAATCAATCACCATGTTGCTTTCGTAGAAAATGGCATGTTGAGAAATGAACATGATGTAGGAGTTGCCTGACTGAACATTAATTGGGTTTTTAAGTACTGTAATAGGAATCTAACTCTGAATTCTTCATATTAAGCTTTTTTAATTATTTCTGACAAAACAAGATCATTATCTGAATAACAATAAGAACTCTGGCAATTTGTCCTGTGGGCCGTATTTTTCTTATTTTTTATACAATGAGTAGTCATGTCATACCTCATCAAATGGATAATGAAGTTATAAATGAAGTCATAAACTAAAACAGAAGCAATAGATTTAGCTTAGTCAAAGATCATCATTAAAACAGGAGCTACCTGCTGTCCTTAAGGACATACAGTAATCCTTCGCCTCGTCACGCTTTCACAAGGTTTAACTCGATCACATCTTGTTCAAAAATATATTAATAAATCATGCTGTTTTGTGGTTGAATACAGTTTATTATTAGTCAAAAATATACCTATTTAAGAAAATGTTATCTATTTTTTGGATACATTTTCAAGCATAAAAATGGCTAAATCAACTAAAATACAAATATAAGGCATTCAGAAGATGCATTCAAAGCTGTTGTGATGACATGTAGTATTCTCCACTGGTCAAGAGGTGTCACTAATGTTACCGTAGTGTTTGGCGAGACACACAAGCACCATACTGGAGCGCCAGAACAATAGCCGTAGCAGCCGTAACCAACAGCAAGCTAAAACTCAACTCTGAACCCCCGACGACACTTCCTGTCCATCCCCCGACTCAGCTCCCTTAGCACCGGAACACATTTACAGCAACACACACAAGAACGAGTCCTATTTATGTCTTAAATGGCTTATTTTCTATTATGTCTACTATATTGGGTAATATGAGTGTAAGAGTGGTTGTAATAATGTTAAAGGTTGTAAACAGCTTTTCTATACCCCAACTATGAAAATATTCCATTTAAAAATAAGGAACCCTACTTCACGGAAATTCACGTATCACGGTTGACTCTGGAACCAACTAACTGCGGTAAACAAGAGATGATTCTATTGCAAAAACGCTAGTCAAAAATCCTCCATATAACAGGAGCGCTCATCTGTTTTTAAAGACATACTGCAAAAAAGCCAGTCAAAGATCACCTCTGTTTATAGGGCTATGCTGAAAAAAATGAATTCCCAACTGAACTCGAGGACCAGGCTCATGTCATTCACTGCCCGGATTTGGCACAGGGGCCACCAGTTGAATCTCCCCGATCTAAATAGATCCAATCCAAGAGCCGGATTAAAAAATAAAAAGCTGCTTTTATGTCCTATTATTGTGGTTGTTGTAGTTTGCAGCGGGTGTTGAGCTACACTGTGCCATACTGAGAGCTGTCGCCAATATTTTGGTGCTGCTAATTTTGCGGCCACACAGTACAGTCCAAAAAATGACTGTATGTATTACTTTGTGTAAGTTAACTCTTCTACTCCTGCTATTACCCCAAAATTCGACCCGCCATAAGCGGAATTGACTTTAAATTTCTCGGCCAGCTCAATGTACTTTACAAAAGACCCACTGTAACTTTAGGGTGTTTAGGGTGCAGCCGAATTGTCACAATATTTGGTATGCACCTTTAGAGAACTGACAAGCATGTGTGTAAAGTTTGTGTAAAATTGGTTGAAAAACATGGACACCATCAAGCAATGTGTCTTTGCAGCGGCAGGGGCGAGCCTTAATTAATTAATTAATTGTCCATAAGTCATTGACCATTTGCCTAATGATTATAAAATACTGAGGATATCTGTATTACATGTATGCTAGCCTGTCTTCCAAAGCATTTTGACCACAACCCACAGGGGCCTCCACAATGCCATTTACTAACTTTTTCACATGACTGTCTTCTGCCTTTATGGTGTTAAATATGATTGCAGGAATGAGGATAAATAACAAAACATCTGACAGACTTGCTGAAGTCACTTCAGTCGCATGTTTTTAATCAAAGCAAGAAGCGAGGATGTTTTAGCACAGCGCCAGACGACTTGAGTGTGAACTCATTTGCTATGACTGATAAGACTTAATAGTATCGCATCACTTTGGCAAAGGAGCTCCGAAGAAAGGCCGAAATGAAAACTGGGATATCCTGCTTTAATCTGGTGTACATTTTTCATCTGGGATAAAATAGAGCAAGCACCGATACCTGTCTGCCATCTTAGCGCGACGATCTCACTATAAGAGATGGGAGAGATGGATATCTCACTCTGATTGCTGTAATGAAGCCAAAAAAACTACAGCTCTAAGCAGCAGTTTATCAGGACAGCACAATCAATTAAAAAAAACTAATTAGGTGAAACCTAGACTCATCCCATGCAGGTAGGCCGCTACAACATTTATTAGTTTTCTATGATTAGCTTGGGGAGGTCTCATGTGCGGTGTCACAAAGTGTCCATAAAGGCTGATTAGACTGAAAGCCAAGGGCAGCACACTCTGCAAAGTGCTGTTGACAAGCAGCCCTGAGAGCTCCGATTCACTCTACTTATAGTCTAGCTGGCTTGCCCAGAAAATGATTAGAGATGGTGATGGCCTGCATTGCCTGACTTTGCAATAAATTAAATCTAAGTGCAGCGGATGCAGAGGAACTTTATGAGAAAGCAGAATGTGAGCTCACTCTGTATTTGCTCTCTCCCGGCTGACATCAGCACGACTCGAAAGGGCGAATATTCAGGAGAACACCCTTGATTAAGGAAAGATGAGCTTTTTGTAGTGATATTGATAAGTGTACCCATACTTTCCGTTTTCTTTTATGCAACACAGAAAGCGTTCCTTCATGTCTGAAAACACTGTACAGTGGAACTGTTTTTGTGATTCTGTTCCAAAGGATCCCTCTACTAAACAAATTGTGTGCGAAAACTGAAACAATTTGTCCCATAGGAAACGCCATAAATCCAATGAATCCATTCCAGACACCCAAACATTTTAACAATAAACACGTTCAATATAGAGCAATATTAGTTTTACACACAGAAAAAAAAATGGAATGCATATAAATGACAAATGAAGACTTTTTGATAAAGACTGCAATGAGGCAGTGGCAAGGGAGGAATGAAAGAGGGCGACACCTTGCTACAAATTATTTCTTCTAGGTGTTTTCACCTTCTTTATCAAATTGCTGGCACTTTGGCAACTTTTGTTGGCTCCATTGTGGGTTATTTTGCAGCAGCGATCCATGAAAAAAGCAGAGAGTGTAACTGTTATAGTTAGCAAAGAACGAGCCGATTGATGATGGCGTCATAGAAGGAGCTGCCACAGCTGAGGGACAATGACTTCTGGTTCCGGCTTCCAGCTGACAGCATGATAACTGGCTACAGGACATGCTACAAACACAGTTGGACTCACACAGTGCATTAATAACACCATAAGAGTGAGGCATGGAATTCTTTGGGCACTCGAATCCACGGAATGATACGCAGGAAAACTGGTTAGTTTGTGTAATATTCTCACTTGAGTTAGCCAAATGAATGTGCCTTACAGGATGCCAAAGTATTGTGTAAGCTAACTATTGTAAGATTTGGTGTTGGGTGTGTGATCCAAGATGGGTGAATAAAAAAGAAATCTTTATTATCACCACAAGGTTCCAAGGGTAAAATAAAAGTTTGTAATGGTAATCTTGCACAATAACAGACAGTGTATGAGATCCGAGGCACATTTTATTAAAAATTGTAGCCTGGTGTGCTCCAAAACCAAGGTTCCACTGTAATACAGATGCCAGGCCACTATAAGTCACGTCAATTTTATTCATACCGTGCCAATTCACAATTCACATTAAAGAAAACCAACGGAACTCCACATGAGCAAGCACTTTGGTGACAGAGGCAAGGAAAAACGCCCTGTAAGGAAGAAATCTTGAACGGAACTGCATGTGGATTTCAGTGTGACATCATCCCAACCAGCCACAACCAGCGTCCAATTGGACACGAACAAGGGGACTTCCTCGTATTCCCACCCCAGCCCAGTAGCCGCCGCCGCATGCCTCAGCCTAATGCGATTAGGAGCATCGACCGGGAAGAAGATGGGACCAATTAGTCTGCTGTCTGGCACCCAAAGAGAGATGACCATTGCAGTACAGATGCTATTATCACTATAGTGTCAGCACTCAGAGTCATCACGAACATGCTCTGAAATGCATATCAGTCCGGCTGAAGTTAGCAGAGAAAGCGACAGTGATATGATGAACGGTTGTATATAATGCACGTGTGTATATACAGTATCTCTCAAAAACGAGTACAGCCGAAACATTTCAGCAAGAATGTTATGATATCTTGGGACAAGCAAAGTGAAAATTGGATAGAACTTGGAGTAGTCAGTGTACAGCCTGTGTGGCAGTATAAATTTTGTTCGCAAAAAGAGATGGGATCATGAACCTCTTCACTATGTCACAGTACATGTTGGAATTCATCTTTCCCTTCAGTGAACCACAGCTCCAGACAATGACACTACCCCCACCATGTTTGACTGGAGGCAAGACAATTACCTTGCTACTAACTTGTGTTGCCAGCTATTTATACAATACAGTATATGCACACTTTTCGTGGGACTTGCGTTCCGTACCACAAGCAATTGGTAGGCAATTGGTAGGCTGTTTTTGACACAAGCAGTGCACTCCCTTTTGGCTCCATTGCTTTAATCTAGGGCTCTTGTAACAAAAGAAACAAATTACTGCGGAACGAATGGTCTTACACAAAATCCAAATGAATAAAAGTGTAAACATGAAAATTCCTCATTGTAGTCAAAACATTAGCAGCCTGTTTTACTTTATAGCTGCTATTATTTATCAACATACTAAAGTACTTAAGTAATTAAGTACTTGTAGCATTGCTCTGTTGGCACTAGAGCCGCTAGTATTGATTGTAAAAACAATTACATGTATAAATGCTACAAAAATAATAATGTTACCCATTCCTTATTATTTTATCGCTGGTTAAAGCACAAATTTTACCTCCTGCAATTCGCCGTGGCAATGCGTGTCATTTAGATGGTATTGTCATTTAGCCTGAAAAACGCAAAGGCTAGTGTGTGCACTGTTTACGCATAAGTTACGCACGAGGCACACAATTCGTGACCAAAAAATGGTGCTCATTGGCACAAAATGCCACGCTCCCACACAACCTGCTTACACCTAAGTCAATACTGTTTGCATCAAGTGTACGACACAGTACACGTGATGTGTATTTTTCCCCACATGGGTCATGCATTGTCACCACCACTTCCTGCATCCGTGAAGCAGTCGTGGCATTATTTGGATCCGCTTTGTTCTGCATGACAAGCTGTGAAAGTTGGCGTCTACAACATGTCGAAATCCAGAGAAGCAGCTCTCATTGCAGAAAAGAAAAGATGTCTGTATTATTTTGCAGCTACAGTAATATTACTTCTTGCCAAAGGCTGGGAGAAAAGACAATAAGGTTATGCCTTCTTGGTTCCTAACTAGAAAAAGGAAAGCACGGACAGTGTGGGTGAGGGAATGGCTGACTAGAACACATCACTTTGGGCGTTATCATCACTTTTAGTTCCCGAATGGAACTACCACAGCTGTTTTGGCGCTGTGGTCTGTGGATCATTCTAATACAATTATAAGGTATGTGACACGCTTTGATACACACTGCATTCACAACTAGTTCACGCAAGGGGCACGAAGATTATGTGTGCTAGAAATTTCAAAAATGACTGTCACGCAACCCTGCACAGTTTACGCATACTTCACACCTGTTTACAACGGATTTACTCATTGGCAGGCAAAACTGCGTACCACTGGGGGGACAAAGTTCGTGTAAGTATCAAGGTGGCTTTACTTCGGCGGTGGCGGGATAGTGACTGGGGTGTTTTCGTTTAATGTACTCATGCATAGCAGTCGTGTTGCAGTGAAACATTCCGTTTGGCTTTGTAAAATTTACATATCACCACTCTTGCTTGCTTATTTTCAGTGTTTGGGACTACTTCTGCGGTAACTTTCTCCCTTCACGTGTCTTCACACAGTCTATTAATGACAATTTTATTAAGCAACGTGTTGACAATAACAAATTTCTGTCTACTAATTTTTAGAATTGATGTTGATTATGTCATTGCAGCCCTACTCTAATCACTCATTTACACACATTATACTTCACGATCAATTAGTCAATTATTACACATATGACCTCTTTCTAAACGTTGATTATTGCTGAAGGTTTTAGTTTTTTGTTGTTGTTTTTTTTTTTTACATGAAAACCGGCGTCTCATCCGTCCTCTACCAGAGGCTCCACTTTAGTAACAACTCATTTAGCTCGGTGATCAATAGCCTCAGCTCATATAGGCCAAGTATTTTTAGATAAACAGATGGAATTAGGAAGATGTTCAGTAATCCGTCAATAATCCATTTCGAGTTGGCATCCTGCCTTTAATCGATCTCAGAGTGAACGGTCTGGACTGAAGTCTCGTTTAGGATCATTTACTCTTCTTAATGGTCCATCAGGATGGAGTGTGGCTGTCAGAACACCTGTGGTCGCTCCGAATTCAAGCTGATAAACTTGGAAGCCCTTGGAAGTGAGATACGCTGCACAGTCAGTGGTGGTGTGACTAGGCCCTCTCTGGCTTTGGAAATCAGTCGCCCCATTTACACAATGACACACCAGGAACGCACTTGATGGCCGCCACCGTCCAGTTGTCTCACTGTCACTCTGCGTCTCTCACAGTATGTTAGGCTTTTTCCAATACCCAACACAGGCTCTCACCCGTTCCGTGTCAAACGGGAGATTACTGGAGCGTATCTCTGACCGCCACCGCTCACCAACCACAGAGAGCACTCGTGGACGCCGTACGAGAGCCAGCGTGGCCGTCTCACTCTGAGCTACATGCATAGACGTTGTGTCTGGACCAAGAAGATAGGCCCACGCGGTGGAGTCTGCCTCTCAGGTCCACTATTTTATCTATCAAAAATATATTTAGTGTCTGACAAGTGAGTACAATCCTCAGTCAGCATTTTTATGACAGTAAAGCTTCTCAAAGGACAAACTTGACTATACTTTAGAGTAGTCATTGTACAGCTTGTATAGTATAGATTTACTAGCCACTGAAAATGCACAGCCTATTGTTTAAATAGCTGACAACAAGTGAGTACCAAAATAATTGTAAAAGCGTGCATCTACTTTATTGTATAGATATCTAGCAACACAAGTGAGTGGCAAGATCATTTTGTCTTGCCTACAGTCAAGCATGGTGGTGATAGCGTCATGACCTGGGGTTGCACGAGTGCTGCCGACAGTGTGGTTCAGTGAAGGGAAGATGAATTCCAACATGTGACATTGTGAAGTAAAGCAACATGATAACAAGTCCAAACACGACTGAAGAAGATTGGTTAACATCTGGAGAACTGAGAAAAATAAAGCTAATCCTAAGGAGGACATTGAAATCCTCTCCTTCTAGTTGTGTTCAATGTGGTCTATTTAGTGTCAGAGCCTGATTCCTCCAAGCCAATCAATGTCGACACTCTTAAACGACACAACCAGTTTAGACTAACAGCCTCTGGCAGCCTTTCGAGACAACAGATGTCACTGATGTCGTAAATGCTACCTAAATGTCTTTAGGGCGGACGAAATTCATTTTCCAACATGTGTCGAAATGTTTTTCTTTTAATACCAACATATTTCCTGGCAGGGTGAACACGTGGTTCCTGTGCATGCTCATCATTTACACCTGCATCCCTCTAGTGCCTCTGTCCTGTCGGGAACATCGGGTAACCATGGAAACAGCAGCCCAGGCAGGAACAAAAGGAAAAAGTTTGCGACGCAGCACCGCAAAAAAAACAAGGACAAATCAGTTTTTTGTGTGTGCACCACTTTGTTCAACATCTGCTTGTCTGTTTTTATGCTGAACCAGCGCCTTAAAACATCAACACTTGTCAAACACCTGATGTGCGCCAATTAAATGCCCCTCAATCGCCTGCTGCTTGAAACCAAGGCAAGGTCACTGTAACAGAGCCCAGCAAATATGCTCTTAAGGGATTAGGACGCCAACTTTCGCAGCTCCTGGGGGATGTTATCATGCCGTAAGCGGATTAGAGTCACAAACATCCTCGTGTGCATTAAAGCGTGCACCCGGCAAGGTGTTTATTCTCTGCCGCCACGTTGACGATGCTAATTCGCCTCTGTAGATCATTCCATGATCACCCTGCAAGGAATTGAAAACCAAAGTATTATCTAATCAGCTGCTCCATGAGCGAAGGGGGTGAGCTTGAACCCGCGTGACAAGAACGCAAATCTCGGAGAAGCTGATTTATTTATGCTGTCGAAGGGAAATGGAAGGGGGTGGGATCTTGGCTGTGTTTCATGTGTTTTGACACTAAACGGCATCGACAGAGGCCATCAAAGCGGCTGAGTGCGAGGTGTGACAAAGGCGAGTGGAGTGTGGAAGTGACAGGTGTTTAGCTCTGAGTAGTGAGGCTGTGAAGTCAGGCAGAGCCCCCAGGACATGTTCAGGTCTCCTCCAGCTCGCTGGGCGACGTGGTGACATGGACATAATGCATGCAGAGGACAGCACGTGGCTACAAAACATCGACCCAATCATACAAAGTCTCACAACAGTGAGTACAGCACTCACATTTAAGTAAACGTTCAGAAGTGGAAAGAAGACCAACTGATGTGGGTGTCCACCCCAAACGTTGACACCTACTTTGAAACAACTGATGATGCTTCTCAGCAGTGCAATTATATGAGGAAGAGGATTTGTAATTAGTGGTAATAACACTAGTGATGTTTGGGCATACTCTTGTTTTAGACAAAGACACATGGAGTGAAGAAGCATACAGCAGCAGCAGGCGTGCTAGTTCCTACCTGACTGACCTGCTTTGGGCACTTGGCAACACCATGGCAACAGCAACAAATTGTTCAGGCACTTCCCAGGGTGAGATGGTGGGGAGAAAACTGGACAACAACACCCTACAGAGCACAGACAGACACACACACACACACACACACTAACAGGGCATCCACAGAGTATATGTGTGTGTATGTGTGTGTATGCATCTCTGATGTGTCCTCAGCATGACTAGACAGTTGCCAAATCACAGCTTGTCTCTCACAGCACATACAAAGAGGCTGAGCCAGTCAGGGATGCTTAGCATTTACTTTTTAGAAAGTTGCACAAAATCTCTAGCCAGCATTTTTGTGCATCTTTTTGATTTGAGTAAACTGTGTGATGTGTCAACAAGGATGTCTATTAGTCGATTTGTTCATATACATACACATATATAGCTGATATATATACACAGTATTAGTGCTGTCAATCAATTAAAAATGTAATCGTTACTCACATGTCTACTCCGATTAATCAGGATTAATCACAATCATTTTTGACCTGGCCCAACTTTGTTGCCGTTTCATATCCACAGTGTGTGAATTCTTGTGACGTTCCCCTTGAAGGTGTGGCTGTCTGTATGAGGTCCTTGTTGTCTTTTTGTTGATAAGTTCGAGTCAGGTGCACTCCACCAGTGTAGCTTGACGACCACCGCTTGACCCCACGGTGTTAGCATCCTTGCCAACGTTAGCAAACTTATACTTTGTCCGAAGTCGGTACATCAGACGCATTGTGCTTTGATTAAATTTTTTATTTTTATTTTATTTTGTTTCTGCAGTGATGCAATGACAAACTGCCCACTGTCCACAGATGGCCCCTGGGCCGCAGTTTGGGCACCCCCGCTTTTATGGATCTTCGTCGGGGCCGGGCTTGTGTCGTGGGCTCCATGAGCAACCTACAAATCTATTTGGCTTGTTTTCTCAGTGTCGTGGGCGAGCGAAGCGATGGTGGATGAGGGGAGAGGGGCTGCGTTACAACAGTCAGTCCTAATGAGAAGCCTTTTTTGGGAGGTTAAAATGTTAATAACCCTCAAACTTGAATATTAAGGAAGTGAAAGTGAGGTTTTGGCTTTTGTTGAGAATATCTCTGTGTGCGCAATTATTAGGCAACTATATCAGTGTGCACAATTATTAGGCAACCCAAAGAAAAACTAAAATATTCCCATCTCACTACTTTATTTTCATTGTTTGAAAGTCAGAATGATAAACAAACAATACAAACTTTACAAATAAATACTTCTGACATTTCCAAAAGTAAATCAGTGACCAATATGGCCATTCTTCTTTTCAATAACACGGAAAAGCCTTGCATCCATGGAGTCTGTCAGTTTCTTGATCATTTGACCATCAACTTTTTGTGCAGCAAAGCCTCCCAGACACTTCATGGAGGTGTACCTTTTTGCTTCACTGTAAATCTTACATTCACTCAATAGGGTTTGGATCAGGTGAGCAAGGAGGTCATGTCATTATTTTCGAAGACCTTTACTAGCTAGTCACGCAGTGGAGTACTTAGATGCATGAGATGGAGCATTGTCCTTCTTGAAAGATGCCCACTTTTTCCTATGCCACTGTGTGAAAAAAGTGGCAGTAGGTTTGGGAGTTGAGTTTGAGTCCATCTTCAACCTGAAAAGGCCCAACAAGCTCATCTTTTAATCATTCCAGCCCTTACCAGTGCCCCACCTCCACCTTGCTGGCATCTGAGTTGGAGTGGAGCCCTCTGCCCATTGCTGATGCAGCCACGGGCATTTTAGCATTTTTCTTTCAAATAAAAGTTTTTGTCTTTGTATATAGTTGCACTGAAAAATATTCAACACTCACTGTAAATTACATTTACTTTCTAAACTTCCTCATTTTCAATACAGAATAACAGAAAATAAATAGTGGCGTTGAGCCATTTAATTTTTTTTATTTATTATGAATTTCAATTATTGATACACTTTGCAAAACAATATAATTTACAATGAGTTAAATAATTCTGAGTGCAACTATTTTTCATTTATTGAATACTATGTAGTCATTTTTGTCGTTTTCTAGTAATATTTGTTTAGTAGTATTTGTCAGTGTTTTAGAAATGTACTTTATATTATTTGTCATTTTGTTGTCATATTTCTTTTAAGTAAATTGTGTTTTTTTTGTGTGTAGCACCACAGCAGCCAATTAGTGGAGGTGGGACACCCTAATCTTGGGCAAATATATGATTGCAAACACCAGTGAGATATAAAATGCATATATAATCATCCCATCACTACGGCACAGCCCCCAGCATTCACAGAGAATTTAAGGAATTTGCTTGGTGAAAGGTCTTCCCTTGAGGAACACCACTCGCCCCTGAAAGCCACACACACACACACACACACACACACACATATCTCTAATTTTCTGAATCCAGTTTTGGCTAAATCATCACTCTTCATGGAGCTTCCCTCACCATGCCTGCGGGGGCCTGCAGCATCTGTATAATCTGTTGACGGGGAGAAGGGGATTGGGGGTTGGGGAGCATTGGGGGCAGCCTGGTTGCGTGGAATTGCTAGAAAATGTCATAGTCAGAAATAACTGCTGACACAAACACACGCGCATGCCGCACACACACGCGCACCCACACACACAGTGAGACTTGTAGAGGGGGAATATGAAAACTACATGACTGCGATAGCATGACAACAAATAAAGGCTACCGCACGCACTTTGCATTGGGTATCATCAAAATCCACTGGGGTCTTGTTCTGACAGCGAGATGATCCATTACAGCTTAAAGCTCTTGTGAAAACTGGTAGACAGGTGACACCAAGTGATTTCACCCTTGACCCCCAGCTACTGCAAGATTCTTGGCTTAGCGCTCATTCAAAATTGATAGGCTTTTGTCTGTTGCATAGATCCATAATGCCTGAAAGGACATCAGTTAGTAGAGAAGTGACAATCCAATCATGTTTGCAAATGCTTTACTTTAAAGCAAGCTATAGCAAACATCCCAAATTAAGCATCTTTCAAGATCAATAGGGTTCTGGCTTAAAAAAAAAAAAAAAAAAAACATCCATCCTCAGTATGACGTCTGTTTAGCTAGCTTTGTTTAAACCATCTGTCTCATTGCTCGACTGTTATGAGCAGGCTATGGGATCACTGAAGAGACACAAGAGACGGCCTACTGAGTTAACTAGTTAGCCTCCAATTTAATTACTGTCAACTTCAGAATGAAACTGAGTGTGGAAGAAAGACAAAGTAAGAAGCCTAAAACATACCATTTCCACACAAAATGGGAGGAGATCCCCCCCACCACCACCACTGTGCCATGTCGTACTCTGCATCCATGGTTGCAAGTTAAGGCATGTCTCATCAATGGAATATTACTGATGCCTAGTGGCCAAAATGCTACATGTGACTTATCTGTTAATATTTTTGAATCATAATAGGCCATAGTCAACCAGCAATCATTTATTAATTGATGATTTTTTTGAAAAACCACAACAGAGTGAGGGAGCAATATTCCAACTGCGATATAGCGAGGGACGACTGTATGTATGAAAAAAATCAACAGGGCTCTTGCTTTGACGTAAAGCACATTCCTGAAATGTTTAAAGAAAAGATCTGTTAAAAATGCGCCTACTGGAGAGCTTCTAACACAGGTCTAAACTTTGGTGCTTCGACATAGAAACATAATCACTGAAAATTTGAGGAAAATCACCCGCAATTAACTAGTTAAGCGATGACAACTGACATGAATGTAGCGGTTTAAACATTGGCATAACGTCAAAACACAATCACTGAAATTTCAAATGAAAAAAGTGACAAATTGTACAGGTGGAGAGGCACGTTTAATCTTTGACTCCAGCGGCATCATGGATCACACATCCTTCAAAAATCAATAGGGTTTTGACCAATACTACTACTACTAATTTGCTGACATGTAGGCGATTTTTTTTAACCATCAAACTAACTAGATGTACCCTCAAATATGACCTGTGACCTCCTGACCCGATACCAGTATCGACATGTCACATGACAACAAGAAAAGCAGTGATTTGCTAGCTAGCTCATAATCTATTGAAATGCAAATGCGAATGCAAAAGAAGCACATCTTTCATTCAACAGCAGCTCAGGTGAGTGGAGGGTAGGAAGGTTTGTTCGGCGGGGTCCTCGCAGTCTTTCAAGCATTCATTATTTAGCCGGTCTAAAAATACATGAGAGGCTGCTTCCATCTCACTCTCTTTTTTGTGTCATCAAATGTGATCCAAGCAGCTACACATCACACACACAAATAAGCCGCCATGGCAGACACGTGTATTTCATTAGAAAGTCTTTGTTTGCAGCAATTTATACGGAACCTTCAGGAAGACGCGTTAAGTGAAGGTGACGTGCCTCGCAGGCGGCCTCCTCTTCACACCCCGATGAGGTTCCGTGCTCACCGTTTCGGCCTTGTAATTTAAGATGCCGCCGCCGCAGACGCCGTGGAATCAAACATCTAGCGGGTCACAAATTGGACAGCGCTCGTGGTTAATTGCATTGGGGGGAGAGAATGTCAACTTAATTATTTCAGCCGCAGCTGCAAATGAAGCCTTGCAAATCTATTAGACGCGTATGAGTCATGCAGGACGAGTCGACGGTCGGCAAGTGGCGTGTCGAGCTACGCCTTGGGGGTGGATAACCAACAAGGGGGACCCTGCTACATCTGCTGTGATGCAATGGAGACACATTCCTGTGGACCTTAAATGATGCTGTATGCTAACATAGACGTGCTCAAGTTGCAGTACCACTTTGCTCCTCAAGAGACGACAGTGAGCCCACGGCTGTCAGTTGTTATTAGAGTATACAGCAATCCCTCATTTAGCGCTGTTATTTGGTTCCAGACCTGACCGTAAAAAGTGAATATCCGCAAAATGGGATTCCTTCTTTTGAAACAAAAAAAAAATCCTCTTCATGATCTTCTAAATATGTTTTTTGACATTATTAGTGTCATCTAGACATGAAATAACACCAATATAGTCACCTTTACATTCATATCACCCAATATAGTAGATTCATTATTCCGATGTCAACCATACATTTTAATTAATGAATTGTAATGACAAGGGTGTTAGATTATTTGTTTTCAAGTTAAAACACTCAACACTCAAGAACAAGCTATCGAAGTTAGCCAAGCGACAGCTAAAGAGTTGGTGAGGAGCACTGGTGGCTAATATCATCCGACATCTTGCAAGACCTCATGCATGATGATAGTTCTGAAGTTTTTGTTTGACTTTTGAGATGGTTTTTGCCCGTATAAATACGGTCAAATTCCAAATGGAACAACCTTTTCAGTTACCAGCATATTTCTAAATATTCCCAGCATGAAGCCAACTGATTTTTTAAACTCCTGGGGCTCTAATATCAACTAATTGTCCAAATATTTTGCAAGAACACTGCATATACTATTTAGTATATCTAAGGGTAGCAATGATGAATCTTGTTTATAGATGGAACTTTTAGGAAACTATAACAGAGCATGAACCCTATTGATTTTGAGTCATATCTGATGCATGCTACCTGAGGTCAAGAGTGGGGTTGCATTTTTTTAAAGTGCAAGACATCTAGTTTGTCTTGCATTACCAATTTGTTCCTCTAGGGGTGACAGTGAGTTACATGAAAAGATTATACAGTGGGACCTCGGTTAACGTCCGCCCTGGTTAGCGGAGTTTTCGGTTAACATCTAAAATTTCTGCTCAAATTTTGTCTTTGTTTGGATTCGCCTGCTTGATTAGCGTGCAATATGGGGCGCGTAACAAACTTGTGTATTTGTGCTTGGTTCGTTTACGCAGCCACCTTGGCTCTCGCGATACTTAGTTCATTCACACGTAGCTATGGCAGCCTGTAAGGCACATACATTACATGTAAGGCAATGAAGTGGCCAAAACAATGGACCCTCGCATTGATGACTTCTGTCTGTGGCTCTTTTCGGTGAATGCGAAAAACTAAAACCTGAATAAGCTGCTATGAGACCAAAGAAGGTTGCGAGTGACAGCAACATTCCAAAGAGGAATGTTGAATTCAATAAAGAAAAGAACAGACATACTCAGCGTCGTCAGGCATGGCAAGTTTGCAAGAGCAGACGAACATGCCTCCAAAATTTGCGGCACCGATAAAATGATGTTAAATATTAATTTCTCCATTACATACTGTATGTCATGTTTGTGGCATTGTTTTTTTTATGTAAAACTGTGCATGTTAAAAACCCCTTGAGGGTCTCGTGAGTGCAATAACAGTCAAAAAAAGGGATTGCCCTCCAAGCATAATCTCCTCTCCTCCCCCTCCCCTCTGCAAAACTAAGTAAAAGTGATGTTAAATGTTCAGTTGTCCATTTATTTGTCATTTATAATTATGCATGTACAACTATCATTATTGTCTATAAAATTGTTTTGTGTTAAAATGTTTGGGTGTCTGAAATTGATTAATTGGACTCACATCATTTTCTGTGGGGGAAAACTTGGCTTGGTTAGAGTCCATTTTGGTTTGAGTCGGACCTTCTGGAACGTATTAATAACACAAACCAAGGCACAACTGTATCTGTGATCGTCTCCTTCACTGTGGTTGGACTTGTTAAAATGTGACTGAAAAGATTGCATTTATAGTTACTAAATGTTTCTCAATGATGACAGTTTGACACTGGAACAGATTATTTCTCCTCATTGTTTCCCATGACAAAATTGTCCAAAGAGTCCTTTCATAGGGGAGGTTTATGGGTTCAATGGATGTTGACTTTGGAGTGAAGCATTGCGAGCCGTCATAGAGGGTCAGACATGAGCGCTCAGTGATTTTCCGATTAGACCGGTTGACTCCGACACTTCTCATCAGCTGAAGCCTGCGTTGAAACCTCCCTCTCCGGAGGGTGGGCGGCATAAACAGATCAATGCAACACCGTGAGCACCTTACGGGTCTAAAAGTTCTGCACAACCCAATACAATGTCCGACTACGCCTGCTGGAAGAACAAGGAGCCACGATGCTAGTCAACAGCAGTCGGTGTCTAGTGTTTGCATTATTGCTGCTTTGTGTACACACACTGAGATCTTTCATTCATTCCAATGACACATTCACTCTCATGTGGCTTCACAACAATTGTGAGGCCCGGCTCAGTTGAAAACAGCAGGAAACATTGCATTGCAGCACATAACTGATAAAGAGAAATCTTTCTGAATATAACTGTTTAAACTTAACCTACAGGGGTGTTCCTCATATGATGATAGAGTCTATGTAAGCAACTGTGACTATTTATACGTTATTTAAAATAAAAGGTACAAATAAAGACAGCTATTGTGTGTTTCTATTGCCATCATTAAATAAATACAAAACCTGATGATTCTAACATTAATATTATTATTAATATTTATTATCAAAGTGTGAATGAATGTATTCCATTGTCCAATAATAAACAGCATTCTGAAATATAACGTGGCAATAATTATCTATATTTCTAATACAATATTTATATTGTATCTGTATTATTGTTATGTAGTAGTATTTGTAGCAGTAATACTACTGCGGTGTTATTAGTTTTAATTATATTTATGTTTAATTTATTTATTATTGTTATTTGTGTTATTTTAATGTAAATAATTATTCTTCATAAATTTTAAATAAAATAGGAGTGTTATAAGTACTGTTTTTTTTTCCAAATGTATAAAAGCCATTTTTTCAAGCTAAATATGTCATCATAAACTGTGTAAAATGTTATTTCCTGACACTGTCTCACACATAGCTACACATATACTATTGCATTTATTTAATTTTACTTGATATACATATTATTTACCCCGCCTGTTGCCCGAAGTCAGCTGGGATAGGCTCCAGCATGCCCCCGCGACCCTAATGAGGAAGAAGCGGTATAGAAAATGGATGGATGGATGGATACATATTATTTTGTACTTTTTGCACCGCTAAAGCAAACATTACTTTATTTATTGAGTTGCTTTGCAGATATTGATTGTGGATTACGTGTAAAAATACATGTGTAAAGTCACGAAAGACCTAAAGCTATTATTTGCAGGCGATACAGCTGCATTTTGATTTGGAGAAGGCACACGAGGGTTAATAAAAAGTCACAGATGAATTGACTGTTGACTATTATCGCTGAACCCAAGTAACTAGATGATGGTATGAGCTGGAAATCTCACATTCAAAATATACAACACAAAGTGGCAAGAAATACCTCAATACTGAATAAAGCAAAATTTGTTCTGGACCAAAAATCCCTCCATACGCTCTACCGTTCTCTGGTATTACAATATCTAACTTACTGTGTGGAGATATGGGGAAATAACTACAAAAGTACACTTCACTCACTAACCGCGCTACAAAAAAGATCAGTTAGGATAATCCATAATGTCACTTAGAGAGAACTTACAAACCCTTTATCCCTAAAATCACAATTATTAAAATTTGCTGATCTGGTAAGCTTTCAAACAGCTAAAATGACGCATAAAGCAAACAATAACCTGCTACCCCAAAAACTTTAGACAATTCTTCTCAACAAGAGAGGAGAAATACAACTTTAGGGAAAAATTCAAACTTAATGCGAGAACAGCGCTAAAAACCTTTAGCATATCAGTATGTGGAATCAAATTATGGAACAGAATGAGTAAAGAATTTAATGCACTAAAATGAGCCATTTCAAGAAGCAGTACAAGCAGGTGATGTTTACAAAGTAGAAGGAAGAAGAGTCCTGAACCACTGTGCACATACAATACTAACCACTCTTGCACTGACTACTAACTCTTCATGTCTTTGTGAGCACAGTGTGTGTACATACTCACTCACCATCCTACTATGTTTCTGTCAACTATTAACCCTTTCTTGTACTGTGTGATGTGTGCCAATCTAACTTGTATGCATGTCCAAAATAAATTAAACCATTACCGTGACTAAAATATGAATGATGTAAATATGAAACATGACGACTGACATTTGCCTTATCTACCTTGATCATGTTAGCTCACACATATCCGATACAGTCTGATTAGGCATGAAAAATCTCAAATTAATCCATATAATTCTATTAGTGTAGCATTTGTGGTGTAAAAGAGATTTCTTAAGCATAGGCGTGCACGTGTTGCATAAGTAAAGTCAGGCCGGGGGCAGCACAAAGGTGGTGTCCTCCCTCTAAATCAGCAGCAGCCCGTGTTGGTCTCAGAAGAGAGCCCAGAGAATCTCGTCGAGATGCGTGGCAGACAATACCCTATTTATCTCGGGCCTTTTTATTTTGCTGACTGCCATGTGGGCACGCTGGTTCAGCCGCCTACACAAACAAACACACACGTGCATCCTCCCACCATTAAAAGCTGCGAGTAAGAAAATAAATGGCTTCCCCTCTTCACAGGCATTGCTTGACTGAGCTCCACTTTGACTGCAGGGCAAGTGCTTGGACACACACCAGTACCTTCCCTTAAAGTTCCCTACGGCGATCCCATTGTGTGTGCGCGCAATACTATAATGTGACTATGTGAGAGCCAGGGAACAGAGTCCGTCAAAAAAAAAAAAAAGTATGATAGTGGAGGAAAATAAGTTTAAAAGGAAAAAAGAAGAGATAGGAGCTCACGGTTCAATGCTTCTGCAGCCTGTCACCTCATATCACTTACTGACACATGAACGCACCACGACCCAATAGCAGCGAACAGGCTCCGAGTGTGAGCGCATGTTAAGGACGCATGGACCATTAGGAAGACAAAAAACAATATTATGTACACCTGCAGTCCCTAATGAGATCCATTACAAGAACTCTATCCACAATTCTGCCTGAAACACTCCCTATAGACTCTTTCAAAGTGGTTACAGGGAGTGGGGGACTTTATTATGAAGAAATCCTTATTTCAGGCTGGAAACAAGCAATTGCATTGTAAGAAAATATTTTTTTTACAGAAAAACTTAATATTTCGGGAAAGACATAGCAAACGTGATATGATAAAGTGATACTAGAAAAAAACGGAATTTTTAAAATATTTTCATATTTTATATTCGGATAGATACACAAGAGAAAAGTTAAGATTTTAGAGGAAATTAGTCATATTAGTCAAATTTCCATAAAATAAGTTTGATTTGCATGAATACAAAGTAAAATTAATATTAAAACATTTTTTTTACATTTAAAAAAAGCTTTTGTATAAGTGAAAAAAAATCTGAATTATCCAAGAAAGTATATTTTAATGTGAGGGGCTGCAATTAAAATGATATCAAATTGTCACCATTTTAAAAAGAAATGTTAGAATTGAAGAAGAATAAAATAAAATTAGTAGAAAAAAGTTCTGCTTGTGATTATATGAGGAGAAAGTTGGGCTATTAGTAACACATTTTTAAGAGACTTCAGAAAAGTTAGAACATATTTTTTGACAAAATTGAATTGCAGAAGAAAAATAGTAAAAGTTTTAAAGAATATTTTTTTAATTGGGGGAAAATGTTGTAGTGAAAAAAAGCATAAATATACAAGAAATAATATAATCATGTGCAAAAAAAATGCAATTTCACAAAACAAAGACACGTATTAGGAGAATGATATCATAATTGAAGGTGTAAATGTCAAAAGTTCGAAACATAAGACAGCAGTGTGGGCACAACAGCAACACTGCAGAGGAAGCACCTCATTGTTTCTCCGTCAAATGTTTGCATAAGCATTTCATTTCGTCAAGACAAACTAAAAAAAGTGAGCATATGATTATTATTTCATCTTTTATCTGTCGTGACAGCTGAAAGAAAGCACTGAATCCGAGTGAGGCTGCTGGGATTCTTCCCTCTGGCTCTGTAACGCTTTCATCAAAGTGCAAAATGAGTGACAAGAGGCTGCCGAGTGCTGCAGGAAAGTGAAATCGGTGAAGTGAGCAGTACGCCTCGTACGACCACATTCACTATAAGAAGACAAAAATGTGCTGCAGTACGGAGCTCGCTAACAGGCTTTAACTCGTTTGCCTTAGACAGGAGGGATTTAAACCGGTCGGAGGAGGAAGGAGGAAGCAAATACAAAAGGTGGGGAACATCCATGGTGTGGCCCAGGTGGGTCGGAATACCAATAATTTGATAATGAATGGCTATATAAGAGTGGGGAAGGTGGTGATTAAACAATTCTGTGCAGGCAACGTCTTGTGGAGGTAATAAGCATGCTCTGGCATGACTTGTGATTCACCGCCAAAACAAATACACACACTTTAAATGCGGAAAATGTTGTAGAATTTGGAAACCGACCAACATTTGGGGGAAAAATATGCTTTCAATGTAGCACTTGTACCATTAGCATCACATGCGGGGAGGGTAGGCAAGTGCCAATGTTGGTTACTAGCGTTGATTATTATTAGTAATATTCTGACCTACTTATTGGCCCTCAATGTGTTCCGTGTGGTACGCCTCGGTACCAAATTCAAGTTTCATCCATCCATACATCCATTTTCTATACCGCTTCTCCTCGTTAGGGTCGCAGGGGCATGCTGGAGCCTATCCCAGCTGACTTCGAAGCCAATCATAGGGCACATATAGACAAACGACCATTCACACTCACATTCATACCTATGGACAATTAGAGTCACCAATTAACCTAACATGCATGTTTTTGGAATGTGGGAGGAAACCGGAGTACCCGGAGAAAACCTACGCATGCACGGGGAGAACATGCAAACTCCACACAGAAATGGCCAAGGGAGAATCGAACCCAGGTCTTCCAGATCTCCAGGCTGTTACTGTATTCCATGCTGAAAAAATTATATTACGAATACATGCGCCATTACAGCCCTAGTATGATAGTTAAAATGTTCAAATGTTACAAGGAAGATTTTTTGACGGCGTCAGTTTAACCCTGGAAACGACTACAATAGTTCCTTGCTTTTTGTGGGGGTTACCTCCTGGGACCACCAGAAAAAGGCCAACCGTCTGATTTCGGATCAACATTTGCAATAAAAGTGACTGTTGTAAGTGTTAATTACAGTCATCTCCAGAACCCTCCCCTTCTCTCTTCTATTGCCAACACAGTACAGGTTTAAGCCCTAAATATGCCTCACACGCATTTAAAGTAAAAAAAAAAAAAAAATGTACAGGTACTCACCACTAATGAATGATAATGTAAAATGATCAATGAACAGATGGAATTGGAGTCATATTGCAGCAAGTCACAGCACACAACTATGGTGCCTTCAAGGACCACCGACCAAAGTAATGCTTTCATCAAAGTGAAGCATAAAGACATGAACATGTAAAAGATGGAAGCTTTCTAACAGTGGTACACGTGTGCTGCACATTTTACCTGTAGTATCACGTATTTGTAAATTATCGCCGAATCAGGTTGAATGAGATGTGTTTTCTGCTGAAAAAAAATGCCTATTTTTGGAGAAATAAATAAAATATTTTGTGATCAAAAACCCACAAAATTTGCAGGGCCATGAATTCTGAATCGCGAATGTGCGGGCATGCACTATATTTCTATCAGGCACAGTATTTGTTTTTGATGAAACCAACATAGCAAACACTTCTCAGTGGGTGGAGCCATGTACAGTACATACAAGCGTCACACATGCTTGCATGAACATCAGCAATGACTCGCAGCCAAAAACTCTAGGAAGTTAATACGGAGTGTCAGGTTCCAGTCCCGCAGTGCGCTGCAGGGCGATGCAAAGCTAACACTATCAGTCATCCATCCAAATACATTGGAAGGGAATGCATCACATGCTTGAAAAGATTGCAATGTGACAATATCAGGACAGTTCCAGACACATCTGGAGCTCTCCAAAATGTCCCAAAACAGTAAGACATAGTAACAAAGCAGGCTAATCAGAAATAATACAAGGGACACAGAATACACATGGATGCTTTGTATTTGCCTGGCAAAGATCAACATGAAGTTGAAAAGTTGGGTGTGTAACGGATGTGCGATGATGCCACTGAGTGTGACTAAGACATGTCTGTGCACTGTTGCTTTCCATAATTGCTGATTGCTGAGTTTAGTCTAGTCGAGTCAAGTCTAGTCAGCTGATTTGCAAACCTTGTCCTGTTTTTATTTGAAATATCCCGGCATGTTTTGGCCTTTGCCAGTCCTCATTTTCTCCGATTGGTCTAGGAGTGTCTAGTTGTAGTTATGGTAATTACCAAACAATCTTTTCGGTC
The DNA here is from genome assembly GCF_027744805.1 of Dunckerocampus dactyliophorus. NCBI lineage: Eukaryota > Metazoa > Chordata > Actinopteri > Syngnathiformes > Syngnathidae > Dunckerocampus > Dunckerocampus dactyliophorus. Next base: position 14,820,615 of record NC_072826.1, read on the forward strand.
TCCTGGAAAAAATCTGTTAATTGGCAAAGGACGGTAGAAACACACCTCACTTGACAGCCTCCATGCACCGTATTAGCAACAACAAACAATACGTAGCGCTATGAATGTACGGTGAGAAAGAACACTGTTCCACACTACCGAAATCCTTGGTTTGGTTTAGCGCTCCACAGTAGTAAAAATGTAAAGTTTTATTTCTTGGTGTATTTCAAAAGTTCCATGTGTAAATGACAATTCACATACAGCTTAAGGTGCAAAAACACGCCGCAGAAAACATTGTATTTTGCATCAGACACCTGCAGTGTAGCACTGTTTCTCCTAATATTTTTTAATTTCCAATCCAGTAAATCCTGGTTGTGCAATTTCATTTTTTTTTACATTAAAATCAAATCTCACATTCCCACACTGACTTAGACACAACAGATGGAATCCAGCAGCAGTGATGCTCGCCCGGGCAGCACACTATAACAAGTTGAACAGGTTTCCAATTAGAAAAGCCTTCTCTCTGCTGAGGTGGATTCCGTGCATTCTAGCGAAGCTGCCTTGGCACAATGACAACATGCTAAGACCGAAATTGCCGTGACAGCAAGCGGCGATGTCACTTGACGAGGATTCTAACGTTTCCCTTTGAATGAGAGAAGCCGATTTATCTGAATGGTTGTAGTGAAAGGCTGTTGAACCATAACGAGTGACAGAAGTGCTCCTTACATCTTGTCAACACTGGACGCCTCCCAAAAGGACCATTACAATAATTTTACACTTCTCTCAAACAACTTCTCTGATGATGTTACTGCAATGCTCAAAGACTAAAGTTATGCTCAAAAAACATTTCTTCTCTTCGATCTGTCGACAAGTTGCTCCAAAGTAAATTAGAACATGTGCAAGCGCTACGTCTTGACAAGCGAGCCAGAGACGGAGGCGTCACAATGTTTGGACTGCACACGACAATGCAGTCGTCTTCCTCTGCATAAACGAGGACAACTTTAGTAACATAATTGTTGTCTACAACAGCAAACAACCGCCAGGGTGTTTACTTATAGTTGTGCCAAAAAGAATTGCCATAAGCAGCGGTGGCTATAGGCAACCTGATATAGTTTTTTTAAAACATTTTTAAACAACGCAACAAGATGGCAATAGCTGCATCTGAAGCATCATAAGGGGTCAGCATACTGCAGCTTCATCTACCTCTTTAAAAGGTCGGCTATGCTATTCAGTTTTTTGTGTGAACCTCATGAGTGTTACACACGCCTGACTTAACGCACGCATGCGCGCACACAGTTCAGTTCCAAACTGCAAATAGTTCATGGTGTTACATTTGTTAATAAATTGTTATATTGATGTAAAAAAACCCTTTTTGTATTTTGTTTATGTTGTGGTGCAGTTGTTTAGTCACAAAAGCCCAAAAATGTGTGTCCAAGTAAAAGTTATGCTTGCAATGTATCTTTTCATAAAAAAGCCCTTTCTTTGGGAACTGATATTTTCTTGTAAGTTACGTATGTTCAACTACTGATTACTAAAGAACGGAAAAAGGTAGAAACAACCTTTTTTTCCTGATGAAAGATGAGAATCTAATCTTTGTTATGGTAGGTTTTCTCTTGACCTGCTTGGGTTCTGCAGCAAGGCAATGATCCAAAACACACCAAGTCCACCTCTGAATGGCTGAAGAAAAACAAAATGAAGACTTTGGAGTGGCCTAGTCAAAGTCCTGACATGAATCCTATTGAGATGCTGTGGCATGACCTTAAAAAAGGGGCTTCATGCTGGAAAACCCTCCAATGTGGCTGAATTACAACAATTCTGCAAAGATGAGTGGGCCAAAATTCCTCCACAGTGCTGTAAGAGACTCACTGCAAGTTGTTGCTGCTAAGAGGGGCCCAACCAGTTATTAGGTTTAGGGGACAATCACTTTTTCCAACAAGGGCCCATGCAGGTTTGGATTTTTTTTCTCCCTTAGTAATAAAAAGTTTCATTTAAAAATGGCATTTTGTGTTCAGTTGTGTTGTCATTGACTAATATTTACATTTGTTTGATTGATCCGAATCAATTAAGTGTGACAAAAATGCAAAAAAAGAAGAAATCAGGAAAGCGACTTTCACACCACTGTGTATGACAATAACATCCATTAATGGGGCACACACAAAATACTAATACTAAATTTTAAAAAACCCAAAGGAGGGCCGATTCATGGCTCCAGTGACATTGTCTGAGATGTGGATGCGTGTCCTTGAACCATGAGGGTGAAGTTTGACCATGCAGTTAAATTTTATTGGCCACTTTGCCGCAGAGGTGAGAGAGAAGCCAGTCAGTGACGCTTGCATGTGTGAGCTCATCCAGTGTCAACACCACGGACTTATATTGTCTGCAATAAAGAAGCTGATGATGTTGGGCTCCAATACATACATTAATATTTACACATCGAATATCAAAGAACATAGGCACCTTGACCAGAACCATAAATCTTTTACTATGGTGACTTTATATTATTGGTATTTACTGTATATATAGTATTTAATTGAATACGGTGCAGTTAGTCAATGAATGCGTATTAATAAAAATCCCCATAGTCCTCATAGTGTTTCTGTATTTATTTGTGTCCGTCTAACTTCCTGTTCCTGTCCCTGTGAATTACGCCGAGCAACAAGTTACCATGCTAACGTATGACGTTACCTGGAGAAAATGTCAGAGAAATTCTGTGGCTCTGCTGTACTTGCTTAGTAAGTAGATGAGAGAATGATGCTTTTTTTTTTTTTTACTCAAAGGCAGAGAATGTCAGGCATTTATTTGAAGTAGGCAGAGACCTTTATTTGTAAAATGCAGCCACTATTAGAGGATACAGTGTATGTTGTGTGCTTTATAACACTGCAGTTGAAATTTTTAATAATTGTCAATAAAAAAGCACAAGTAAGTTTACTGAAGTACTGTAGTTTAATGACTTAAGCAATTGATGCCTTACTACTAAAACTGTATAAAACAATATGAAGTTATATCTCCAAATATACTCAACAGGCTAAGCCGTAATTACAATCTAGCATGAGCACTAGCATCAGAAAAGAGCAGGATTTGTTATTTTTTAAAAAAGCCATCAACCTCGTAACACAAGCTTACAGCCAAACATGTCAAGCGCGTCTCCAAACAAAAGGCCACAGACGCAGAGTCACGCGAGGCATTAAAAAAAAAAAAAATAGGCGCTAATATTTTTAATTTGCTGAAAGTCACTGTAATTCCTGGCATCTCAAGCGAGAGCAAAAGCCCCTTTAAGGCAGAGACGCTGCCATGCTAAGCTGCCAGGAGCCGACTGGGAGAATCCTGACGTCACAACTGTTGCATGCATGCTAAGAAAACAGATACAGATACTGGCATGACTCCATGGGTTGTTAATGATGGTGAGGCAGCATTTTATGGACAAAAGTATTGGGACATGTGGTCTAAAATACACAGTTGGTGGGCTTCTTCCGCACCAAACTCATCCATTTTTTTATGGAGAACTAAGAACAGAAACCGGCCTTCTCCAAAGTGTTCCCACAAGGTTGGAAGTATATAACACGTCCCTAGCAAAGATGAGGAATTAAGACACAGGGGTAGCTTACGGGTCTATGTCAGGGCTTTTCAAAAGAAAGCAAAGAAAGTAGCGAGTACCAGCATTTCCATAAATATCTCACCAGGATGTACGCGAAGTCCGAATCAACAATAAGTTCCATCCATTTGTGATTTTATAATTATTTTGCATTGTTTTCGTGTTGTACAACTATAATTACTCACTATAAAATGTATTTTTTTATCATATTGGGTGTGTCAAACAGATTCATTGGCTTTACATTAGTTATTATGGAAAAACATTACCTCGGTTTTCGCCTGACCTTTTGGGATGAATTAATAACAAAAAACAACATACCCATGTATTATACAACACATTCTATTATACTTATCTAATGCACAAATAGCAGCACGTAATTGTTACATCATCTGTTGGCAACAAGACAGAAGCTCCGTCTTCACCATCCACACACATATGCTGAAGCCCCAGTTTTCCAAAAGCTCCCTTTTTAAGGACAAAAACCTACATTTGCATGTGGATGAAAGGCCAAAACTCATAGAGAAATATGCGTAAAAAAAAAAAAAAAAAAAAAAGAACGTATTTGTGTGGACGTAGCCTTATAATTGGTTCTGGAGCTTTGACAAACACACAATCCCACAGCAAGTCCCAGGATGCAATGCGGATCCCAACCAGGATAACGGTCTAATTCAGTGGCATTTGGACGAGTGGCTTCTCCATCTGTGTGAGCGCCACAAACGAGGGTTACACAGCCCTCGTTAACAGCAGCTGTTAATGAATGCCACGCACCCACCCACGCCACCCCTCGCCAGGCTGCGCCAGACCAACTGTAATCAGATTAGGAAGGCACTGGGTGGGCCCCGGATGGGGGGGTATCAAGTGCCTTTACCCATGGGTGCATTCCTATGTCAGACACATCTGTATTAGCGTGGGGGTGGGGGGTGGGGGGTGGGGGGGGGACAGATTGAAATGTGTGAAAAAGCCGACATAGGTGTGATTCAGAATATTAACACGTCCAATGTTGACATCAACAGTCTGTGTTGGTGTCACATGACACATCTCCATGATGAGGCCTGCACTGCAGTCACAACAGAACCAGCTAGGAGGGCTCGTGTTATAAGGTGCCTTCTTTTCCTCGTTTTTCATAGCTGACGATAAACAATGATTAAACAATATCAACCCCCATATGCTGCTTACAACCACTTGGTGAGGGCTTTTTTAATTTATTTATTTTTTTTTTTTTTAAACCGGTACCTGGGGATAGCTATGGCATGTTGTGATGTACAGCGACACCTCCCACGTGGATCCAGGATTGTGACCAACATATTTGAGAAATAGACCGGATGCCTCTAAAGCCATAGATTAGGGGAGTCCAAACTTGTTCCATCGAGGGCTGTACACTGAAAAAATCCAAGGATGCAGGGGCCACTTTTACATTATTTTAAACCAACCCTATGTAGATATGCTGAGATGTTGGTTATATTTAAAGAAAAAAAAAACCCTGCATCTCAGTTCTGCGTTATCTGTAATAAACCCTATTATTAGTCTTAACATTTTCTTTTTTTCTTTTTTACAAATAGTTCAACTTCGTCTTGTACCTTTTATCTTATATTCTGGCTTTATTTATTCTCAATAATATTCTGCCTTTATTATCATAATATTGTAACTTTTACCCCACCTAATTTTAAAATTGCAACTTATTCTTTGTTTATTTGTCATAATATTATAACTAGGGCCTAACGGAACAATTTACGACACGATGCATGAGATTGGGTCCACAAGAACGAGACAAGACGAGATTTTAACATTATTTTAAGAAAAGTACAATGAAAAATTATGGCTGGAGTTCTTTATTTAACGGAGTCACAAAACAATGCAGGTGCGTTTTGAATTGTTTATTGTCCCACAAATTGACGCTCAAAGATATTACTGTCAATATTTTTGAGACCAAATAACCATCCATCTTCTGTGCTGCTTATCCTCACTAGGGTCGCGGGTATGCTGGATGCTGGAGCCTATCCCAGCTGACTTCGGGCGAGAGGCGGGGTACACCCCGGACCGGTCGCCAGCCAATGGCAGGGCACATATAGACAAACAACCATTCAAACTCACATTCATACCTATGGTCAATTTAGAACCTGCAATTAACTTAACATGCATGTTTTTGGAATGTGTGAAAAAAACGGAGTACCCGGAGAAAACCCACAGGGAGAACATGCAATCTTGCAAATGCCCAACAGAGATTCAAACCCAGATCTTCCCGATCTCCTGACTACTATACCAAATAAACTACGGTTATGATAATATATAATAATAACATGTTTGTTTTTCTCTTATCTACTTGTCTTTGTCTATTTACACCAGGGGTCGCTATCCTTTGATTGTTATAATAAAAAATTTGTAATAAAAAAACATTAACTTTTCTCGTTATATTATGCCTTGTTGCTCTACTTCTCCACTTTTGCTGGGTTTTTGTTTATTTTATTTCTGCAATGAACCATGTTCCACAAATGGCCCCTGAGCCACACTTTGGACACCCATGCATGTTTTGCCAGGAAAGCAAGTGGGTCCAAGCTCTGCCTTCTTGGTGCTGTTGGTCATGGATTGCATTGTGGATGGAGTTTGTTTTACAGTTTTCAGACAGCCGTTACTGAGGTGGAGATCACTCCCGCCCGCCTGCTCGGCGGAGACTTCAACTTTGTTGATTGCTTGTATTTAATTACTGTATAAATGCATGATGCAAGAAACACTTACATGTGCACCCTACTTGCTAAATATACTGATCATGTCGCATGACGAGATCTCGCAAGATTAAAAACACCTAATTGCCTAATTGACTTTTTTTTAATTACATGTTTTAGTCTTTAATATGGGCTGCACGGTGGCCGAGTGGTTAGCATGCTGGCCACACAGTCAGGAGATCGGGAATACGTGGGTTGTGCGTGGGTTTTCTTCGGGTACTCCAGTTTCCTCCCACATTCCAAAAACATGCATGTTAGGTTAATTGGAGACTCTAAATTGTCCATAGGTATGAATGTGAGTGGGAATGGTTGTTTGTCTATAAGTGCTTTGGACCAGCATTGCAGAATGCATTGTGTTCAATCACAGAGGTCTTCTTGGCTTGCCGACAGCATCTCTTTGGACTCACATTGTGTTTATAATTTCTGCAACCTCACTGGATCAGAACCTCTCCAAGTACATTTAGATGAAGGAGCACAAGAGAGGCCGTTTCGTGATATCCCTTAAACACTCCTGTCCTCAGGCTGCGTCGCTCTTCACCTGATGAAGAAGCGGGCCCAACGCCACTCACATGGCACCTGACACAGTTGGGTCTGGTGTCTCATTGGCATGCAGTGACACGCCTGTAGCAGGCGGCCAACGGAAAGCTATTAAGATTCCACAAAGCCTGCCGCTCCCTTGCTGCCAAACATACGGCTGAGGAAGAGGAGAAAAGAACCGGCCAAGATTCTGGACTGAGCGCTCCACTATTCCAAAGTGAAGGTCTAGCTTGTGCTCACAGCTGGAGTGCCGGCTGATGAAAATTGGCTACCTCAAGAGTCCAAATCACCGCTGGCCCAGTCCTGACTTCATCTCTCCCGTCAGTCATCACCACAACTACACCGTGACCGCTTTGTGATGAGCCACATTAGTGGTGGAGCGCCTTGACATAGAACCCCACCAGACTTGCTTATAAGTAGCACCCCACCGGCCCTCCTCTCCTAAGAATGCTAAAGAGCTTGCTAATCACGCTTTGAGAGGACAAGCTAATTCTGATGTCAAGGCCCATTACCTGTGAGCGGTGCAGAGGTGACCCGAGTTGCTATCTTGCAGCGACAAACACCATTTGGAGGATCATGCACATCTGGATGACAGTGTAGCATGTAGCAATCAGTGCTGCAAAAAGACAATGTCCTTGAGCATGGTGGCATGTCAGTCGGACGCTGCCACCGCATGTCTATGCTCAAAACAAACAGCATTCTCTCACCGTCAATAAATATATAAATGATGCTCTTAACCCAAGAGCAAGAACCCTGTTTATTTTGAATGACATTTGATACATGTTGGCCATGACCTCTGAGGTCAAATTTGCATACTTTCAAATGTGTTTTTTTTTCATTTTTTCACAAACTTTCTTAGACCTTTGAGCATCCAACCAGCACAAGAACCCCCAACCAATTCTGAATAAAATTCAACATAAACTGTCCAATGATCTCCAAGGTCAAAGGGTCCAACCAGTATGCCAGAAATGCCCCAATTACGCCTCTATTCATTTTACTGATGAGTCTCCCGTACATGGTGCATGGTCTACAAAAGTAAATAACCACAGGGATATCTAAAAACATTGGCATTATCAGCTGTGGCTGTTGGCAACCCCCTGACGTAATTTTTTATCAACTCCAGAAGATCGCAGTAGCTGTATTTGTAGTATCACAAGTAGCCACAATTCCAGCATCTTCATCCACCTCTGCATGCGCTTTAAAATGTCGCCTGCGTTACTCAGGCGTTGCTGTGAAACTCATCCGCATTACACTTGCCGTACTGTTGTTTACAATCAACTTATCAGTGGGAATAATGCTGGCTGAGCAGTTTGATCCTTACTGATATTAAAACATGGGTTCTGTTGCTGCTGTGTTGTGCAATATACTTGTTAATGCATGACCATGTGGTCAAAGAGAGCTACGCTTTCCTTTCCATTTTTTCATGCACGCCAAGTCATTATTAAAGTTTAAAAATTAACCTCTCACAGACAAATATAATGAGTTTTCACAAGTTTTCATATTTCAGAAATAACAGCTTCTCTCCAAGTATCGCCTGCTTCCAATTAGGTAATTAGGTAAATACGCCACCCGCCTAGAGTTAAAGCATTTATTGTAGTACAATAGTAAGTGTCCACAGTGTTACTCATGCACACTCACATTTGTTTTAATGTGCATTCATTTTTATATTTTATTTCAAAATCATACGACAATAGAACTCTACAACTGTTTGCATGAAATCATGTTATTTAATGTAAAGACAGCAATAATGTTTCCACCATCTGGCTGCATAACACCCTGACAAGTATCTTTTATTTACATTTATTTAGTCAGACATGTCCTAAGGACACAATAATTTCGACCCTTGGACACTTTGGACAGAGCGTGTGTCTGTGTCCAAGTGATCGCGCATGCGTGTGTGTGTGTGTGTGTGCATACGTGTGTGCATGTGCGTGTGTGACTGCAGCACTTGACTAAAAGCCTGACAGCTGCCTCCAGGCACATTGGGGAAGAGCTTGATGAGCGCCACGGAGGACAAACAAGCTGCTTATCAACAGCATGCTTTGAAAGCGACCGCAAAGAAAGGTCAGACGGCCGCAGAGCGCTCACTCGCAGGGAAATATATTATCCAATAAGGACGATTTAAAAAAAAAAAATAGATTCCTCCTTGTTTAGAACCAATAGATTCTTATAGTAATGCTTCTTTCGGAGAGATGGTATTTTACTGCTCTCAGTAAACACAATACATATTTACTCTTGTCGTTATCAGGAGTTAAATAAAGATCTTCTTGAAAGTGGATCAATAGGAAGCGCATGGTTGAAAGCTGCAGCGAGGGTTAGTGAGACGATAACGCGTTGCGGTCCAATGCTTGACAAGAACCATCAATGGAACAATGCTCCTGTTAATTGTCATAGACTGGTGAACATCTGCCATGACTGATTATGGCATACGCGACATTTGGAGTGTTAATCTATTTGTGGCTAACATTTATGCCACAACAGAGTGAGATTAATTGGGATGTTATACTATTTAACACACGTAAGTGGATGGGTCTCAATTTTAAAGCAGAAATATGTAATAGCTGGATCGTACTAATTCAATATCAACGCTACCCAAGCTTGTATCAAAAGATCCCCTACTTTGCAAAATTGACTGTTTAATGACTTTCTAAAAGTAATACTGTATTTGTGCCTAGAGCCTGTTTATGAGCACCAAATGTGTAAAAAAAAAAAAAAAATCCATCATCTCCCTCACTTTTGTGTGCCACTTTTGAGAGAGGGGGCGCACAAACACTCACTTTTGAAGTTGCCGCTTTTCATGATGTCATGAAGGAAAAAATTCCTTCCTCAAGAACATGACCCGCCCGCTAGCTAGATGAGCCCGCCCCATACGCCAGACACTTTCAAAAAAAAAAAAAAAAAAAAAACAGGTTTCGCTACACATCTTAAACTAAAACCTGGAGCTTTGTCAATTATCCATCAGTCAGTTACAGGTGTGAGGGTTGTAAGTTTGATCATTTTAGCGAATAGGCTAAACTAGCATGATGTTGCTGTTAAAATGTCAGTGTAATTTTAGCACTGTAGCTCACATAGCTATGCTAGTGTTGCTAACATTTGTGTCCTCCTGTCCCACTCCTTAATGATGCGTTGTTCTGTTATGTTGGACAAGTGTACAGTTGTATGTAAAAAGTGAATAAAGTGCACTAAAACGCTTCTTGAAGACACACTCTGTCGGAGGGAGGCATGGTCAGCTCATTAGCATTAAAGCCACAGAAACACAAAGCAATGTGTTTCCACTAGGACTTATTAAAATATCGTTTTTACTGTCTATGCATTTAAAATAGTACAGTATGGGAGCTTTAAAGATGGAGCGGCCATCTTATTGCAACCTCCGGCTTTAATGCTCTACAATAGTGCAGACCTCGCATGTTGGAATTAGCATGGGTGCTGATGCTATATGTTGTCACGTAGTAACATGATCACACATTGACACACATTCAAAATCAACTTGGCTAATCTTCATCTCTGAAGGGTTTGAACATAAAAGCAACAAGCTACTTCGATCCGCCCTTTGACCCGGCCTCCCTGTGTGCGTAAAGTAGGAAGTAAACATCACTGAGGATGACCAAAGGGAAATGAGCGCAGAAGGGTTGGAAGCCTGCAGGGGAAGCAGGAAGTAATGAAAAAGGACCTGCAGCACATCTGTCCAGGGTCAGCAAGGCAACAACAGATATGTTATATTCTCCTGCTTAAGAGCCAGTGTAGCACATGACAGCTTATTCCACTATTTGGCTTTAAAATACATAACAACTAGGGGTGTAATGGTACGCCATAATCATACCTCTGTACATACTTTGGTTTTAAGGTCACGGTTCAGTTCATTTTTAGTGCTGTAAAGAAACAAAATACATGTTCTAACACGTAATGTTCTGCACCGAAAAATCAGATACATGTAGATACAAATCTGAATACATACAGCGCTACAACAGTATCCCCCCTAAGACTTTTTTTTTTCCCCTGCATTTGCAGATGCCCGACGATCATTTCCCAACTACAAACCTGTCAAAGGGATGGTTGCATTGAGAGCCACTTCCTGGTATGAGTGGTGTATTAATGTGATTAACCCACACTCACTATTGCTGTACAGGTTGGATCAGCTACTGATGGAAAGTATTCTGACCCTGCTGCAGCAGCAGGAGGAGTCACCATGTGATCGGGAGCAGATGACAAATTGTCAATCAATACCCCAACAAAGTGTTGCTGTATTAAAACACAATCATGCAATTTGTCCTCAGAATTAATCCTTCAAGTGAAATCTTCTCAACATGATCACAGCCGCAGCTACTATCAACACTTAAGATCAATAAACATAAAAAGAAGATGACAACCCACTGCGATACGAGATGATTAAAAATCACAAAAGGAAAACACAACAGAAATGGTTGCTGTAAAATAGTCCATCTGCTCTGTTATTTGTCCCGGATGGTTTTCATTGGGAGGAAATGGTGACATAAACATAAGGAGCCTAATTATCCTGAACATGCAGCAACTGGTTGAAAAATGTATTCCTCCAGTCCTGTTGGTGACGGTGTTGAACACTACGCTCTGCTAAGTACTATACAAATACAGTATAAATGGACAGTAATCCCTCATTTATCTGGGTTAATTTGCTCCAGACCTGACTGCAATAAGTGCATTTCCCCCGAAGCAGGATTCAATATTAATAAACAGAATGTTTAAATAGTTAGAGCACAGAAAACCTGTTTATGACTTCCTAAATACAATTTTTCAAATTATTAGAGCCCTATAGACATGAAATTACACCCCATAGTCACCTTCAGCTATAATCAGAGGAAATAAGCCATAAAAAAGACTTGAGCTTGTGTGTGTTTCAATTAGGTCCCGATCTGATCTGCATTATTGGGATTGACTGCCGATCGGCTGTATTTTGAAGATCGGAAAATATCGGCTTCCGCCACAAGATCGGGCCGATCCAGTTGCCGTATCACATTCGTAACTCTGGGCCACACTCACATGGTAGGTGCGGTAAAGCTGGCTGCCACTCGACTCCCGCCATCCGCAACCGCGGTGTACCGTGGTGAAGTTTCACGATGGACGTTGGATATTCGGTTCCGTAGCTACACCTGCAGTTCCCCCCCGTACTGTGCTCCGGCCACCCCACTGGCCATCTAGACGTTTGTGTGAGTATGTGCGTAATGGTCTCACCTTGGTCACCACAATGAAAAATTTCTGGCTCCATCACTGCTCGCACAAGAAGTACTAAGAGAAAGAGTTAAACCAGTAAATAATGCAAGTGGAGAACAAATCGTTCAGTCAAGACCCCAATAATGGAATCATGCATGAATCCTCATGAAGTGAGGGAGGTGAGTCCATGATTAAGGATATATATTTGGTAAAATTAAATAAATACTAAATAAATTGATTGTTCGGCCTTGACAGAGTTTTGCACAATACAATACTAATGTTAGTAACGGCAGCACTTGTGTTAGATGTTATTAGATGGCGCACGTGTATCTAATAATGTGTCCAGTGAAGGTATAGGCGACAACGCAGAGTAGCTAACACTCAGTAGCAACCTTTTATCATCATGCATCCTTCCTGAGCCTCAGCAGAAATAGCCTCCTGCAGCGAGCATAGATCTTTTAATAGAGGCATCACTCCCGACTCAATCAAAAGGTACCAGAGAGGTGTTGGGGCCCTACTATGAACGTCTTCATCTCCAAGAAGAGGCAAGATGTGAGGAAGTGTGAGAATGGGGGGGGGGAGGTAGAGGGGGTCCCTGGAGAATAGAGTGTGCATGGCGTGAAATGCTGCTCCACATTCTTTTTCGGAGGATAGCTCCCACACTAAGAGCACAGAGGAACTCGGTGAGGAACAACAAGGAACATCTGCTCAACCAAGAGGAGCTGCCGTCGTAGTCTCCCCCGCCGTAACAGCTGATCCTGCGACTCTATCAGAGTGGAGAAAATCCACTCGCCAACTCAATTATGCAGGAGGTGTGAATAAAACATGAGGCGACCACACAGGAATGTATACACAGCGCCGACATGTGCACCGGCGAGCTCCAGCCGTGCGAGCGGCGCCGGTATCTGCATGCCAATGCCACTCGTCAAACATGGAAGACATGCCCGAGGACAACATACATATGCTCGTGTTCATGTACGTGATGTATGGACTAGTGTTGGCAGCAAGACAACAAGGCAAGGCATCAACACCAGCCCTCACAAGATCCTTCATTAGGTACTGCTGCTAACCAGCGCACGGTGCAATTAATTCAGGTCTAACTAGTTTGCTCCCCGAATGGGTTGCCATACAGATTGAAACAAAGCAAAGTGCATGAGGGAAATTGCAGGTTTTGAACTTTTATTTTTTTGATGTGTGTGGTTCCTCACATAAATTTGCATCTCCTCAAATTGGGAGCAAATGCTTCCATCTCTCCTGACTGATTGCCATGGCACTGTCACATGCAGTTCAATGTGACCAGGTTTAGCTCTGAGCCTCAGGCTTTGTTGCCTTTATTACTTTAATGTCAGTCTGTTGTTTGAAACATGGGAGCTAATGTTTAATTATTCGAAACATCATTCCGTTTTAGAATAAAGAGTTTCATGTGTTTGCATCTCACGGGTACCCTGGACGTGAGCATTTTCCACTTCTGGACTTACCATCACTACCCTGTTTCCACATTCATTTGACTGTAAGGGAGTCAAGCTCTGAGCTTCAGGCTTTGTTAGCTGCTTTTTATCTATTCTTCTGCTTAATTGTAAAAAACATAGTTCCATCTTCCAATAAAGACTTCACAGAGTCTAAGACAGTCATTCTTTAGTGTTTTCTGACATGGGAAATTATCAATCATACTCATCTCATTGGAATGAGGTTCCTCGGGCTGGCATAGTTGTCAATATTGCACCACTGAACTAGGGTTGTATCAGGAACTGGTATTTTTATCAGTTGGACTGACTGCCACTATGCTACTCATATGCATTTTGCTGGAAGGAGGATTAGCTCTGATCCTCAGAGAACATGGTATGTTTAATTGTTAGGAATAGGACTGCACGATTCTGCAAAAAATATCGATCATGATTTTCTTGTTTAGAATTGAGATTGTCTGGGACGGACGGACGGACGGACGGGCGGACGGGCGGACGGGCGCGCGCGCGCACACACACACACACACACACACGTTTAGGGCCATGTGCTTATGTTTTAAAGAAATCCCACTCTTATTAGTAGTAGTAGTAGTATTTGTATCGGTAATATTAGTAGTAATAGTATTGTATTGCTCATTTTCTTGGTCTAATTTAAAGAAACTTTCGTTGGTCTTTCTGCCGTTCTTAATGGGAGGTCCCGAAAGGACATTTGGACTTTCTAGATAGAAATGAACAGAACATTAAAATATCCATCGAGTCAAAAACATGACACGCTCACTCACTCGACAGTAGATTCATGCACGTAATAAAAATAAGTCAAATAAAAAGTCTATTCATGAATGTGATCGTTCCTCTCTCAAAATGATTAATGATAACCAGCAAGATTGTCCGGTAAAAGGTAAACTCTTGATTGGATCTCATTAGATGGTGCAGGTTTTTGGGGCTACTGTGTGTATTATTTCTTGTGTGAACATTAATTTTAGAAATTAATAATTATGATTAAGTAACAATGATGATGTGATGATGGTGATTATTATTATTTTAGTATGAATAATTATTAAATCAATATTTAATATTAATATCTCCCCATCTCTACATGTCTGCCTGTGTTGCTAAGAATCTTGACGCTCTTTATTAATCATCCTTGGTTTAGTGGGCCAATAAAGAAGGCTGTGAGCAGCTCTGGGGAGCTGAGAGCCACAAAACACAGCATCACATCGGGCACAAGCGCGTTAGTCCTAAAGCTTCACGAATACCCGTTTTCCCTTTCATCCAATGCATGAAATGATCACACATATACGGTAGGGATGTACGAATGATCTCCAGGGAGCCCAACCTGGGTGCTTGTGGGACTCAGCTGCTGCTGTTTCTGGAGCATTCAGGATGGTCTAAGTCAGCGGTTCTCAATAATTTTATGCCATGCCCCCACTGGGGGACAGAAATGTTTTCAGAAATGTTTTCTCACCCCCGAAGGAGGAACTGATAATATCTATCAGGGTTGTGACCGATAAACCGATGCGACCGGATATCCGGTTTGCCGAGCGCACCATTCGGCTGCGCTGGAAGAAGTTGCGCCTCCTGTATCAATAAGAATCAGCCATAAATCTTTAGCGTAATCGCGGGTATCGCGAGCGAAGCAATCGGTTCAAAGAGTGTCTTTTAAACGACACGAGAGCCCTGGTTGCCGGCGAAAGGATTGTCGCGCATGCTCCATAGCTTGCCATGACTGAACGCGAGACTGGATGTAAATAGTAGCAGGAACGCTACACTACAAAGCCAGTCACTGCGGAAGATTTTCAACGCATCAGTAACAAAAATAAATAAATAAAACTTGAAGCGTCTTTGGAATTTAAAAGAAGGGCGCAAAACTTGAGCAGCCAGACAAACAGAGACGAGTACGGTAACTTTTTTGCTTTGTAACTTGTTTACTTTGAAATTTTGCACCTTTACTACCTACCTGGGGTCTTGAAAACACTATCCTCAGTCCGAAATGTTGTACGATTACCATTGTTGACATTTTGCGTATGGGATTGTTTATTTTTCACACACACTTTCTTTGCGCCCATGTGACAAATACTTCTATGTACTTATCTGTGCTTGGAAGATATGTGCCATTATTTAAGGGGCTTCGCACTATTTATTTATTTAGTATTACTGATTGTACTGAAGGTTAAGACCTCTGCTTTTTCATTGACAGATAGAGAGACAGATGTTTATTGTCATTGCACACAGGATACAACGAAACTTGGAAGTGGTGGCTCCACTTCCATTTTTAGCAACGTTAAGACATGTTAAGAATATATTCATATGACATGGAATTCTGTTGACTTTATTTTTGCCAGTGCCTTACAGCATAGGTACAGGATGTGCTCTTTTACATTTTACATGAGCAAATACTATAAGAATGCCACTTTCATATAATTACATCAACAAACGTTAAACATGGAATTGATTCGTACTGAATCATTCCGTTTTTAAAAGATATCGTTTTTTAATCGTATCGTAACCTGTGTATGTAGATTCAAATCGAATAGTCTATCGTGAAAAGATTTATATCCCTAATATCTATTTATTTATCTGTACTGTACAGACTTGAACTCGCAACTGAAACAAGCGAAATGCAACAAAATGGAGAGCATTGAAGCATACAAGCATATTCAAGAGTCAAATTGCATGCCGAGTACAACAAATTCATACATGTTGGCAGGTCTGCACTAATACTGAAAGTCCTCCCTGCCTCTGACAGCTCGCCACGCAGCCCCAGCGGGGGCCCACCCCACTTTTTGAGAAGGACTGGTCTAATTTATTGTTTTGAAATACTAGTCCAGCACATAATCAGAACGCCAGACAATCTCTGTCTCTCTCTGCTGTCCGTACAAGTCACGTTAAAGTCAACTGACTCCATCAGGACCAGGTATGCGTAATTGTGCAGCCTCCCACCTTTTCATCTATCAGTGCTGGGATATTGGAGGCGGCATTCTGGACTCAGCCGGATGTGCTGTGATGAGACAACAGGATGCAACCAGCCTTGCCACTCCAGCTCGGCACGGGCCGGACTGAATAATGGAGGATGTAATTAGGCCTTATTTCTATGCATGGGAGTGCACTTAGACTTGATGTCTCAAACCAGTCTGCTACGCCATTACTGCCATTATCAGCGTTCGATCTCCCTGAAAAAGCGATGAGAGCCAATAGGCCAATTAGGGCCATGATGGGGCATTAAGGGTGGGGGAGAAGATGGGTGACGACACTGACTTACATCACTCAAGGAGTAATACATTTTAATACAATTGAGACATCTCAATTGATTACATATTCCAATCAGCTGCGACCTTTCTGTGTGAAGTTTGCATGTTATTTTTGTGCTTGTGTAGGTTCTCTCAGTACCCAAAAAACGCATGTAGGGCTCGTATGGGCCAGCCTGTAAAAACAAGGCTGCACTGAATGCATCACTCAAACATGCTAACAAATAACAATAAAAGAGTATGAGAGTCTGCTTTACAGTATTTACTTCTCTGCACGCAAAGAGACAAAGTTTACCCAACAGGAGAGTAAGGGCATTGCTGCAGCAAAGTGGAGACTGTGGAGGATAATCATGTAGCGCTAAGATACAGTAACAGGGACCGCATGTGTACTGGGACAGTATAAGCTCACTACAGGATTCTCCGGATGTAAGGATTTTATCTAACATGATACTGAGGCCAGCGGGAAAACGGACTTCTGCAGCAATATGGACACTGTAGAAAATAATATTGTAGAGCGAAGACACAGCAACAGGAAATGGACGTATACAGAGACACTACATGCAGCATTTTTATAGCAAATTAAATGTGCGTAGGAGAGAGCATGTTGGGAGTGCTTCATATATTTTCTGCATGACACTGAATGCACTCGGGTTTACTTCTCTGCATGTAAGAAGACAAAGTTTATCTGACAGGAGACTGAGGGAACCACTGCAGCAAAATGGAGACCGTGGAGTATAATACCGTAGAGCCAGGGTACACAACAGGGAGTGTCTTCTTACTAGGACACAAGAAGCAACATTTTTAAAAGCAAATTAACCCATCTCATGCATAGGAGAACTTTGTCTAGGAGACTAAATTTATCCGACTGGAGACTGAGGGCAAATGGAAAACGGAACACTCAGCAAAGTAGAGTCTGTGGAGTAGAATCTATGGTCCTGTAAGCTAATGTTTGCATGTGTGATTATTTTTGTCATTTCTTGCTGTGTATCCTCAGATCCAACTGTTTATCCTGCTCAACCAAACTGCGGTTTACGTTACCTAGATAGTATATACGGTACCTCATAGTACCTGCTTTTGCCAGTGGAAATGCGTCCTAATGGTGGGTAGAGCTACATCAAGCTGAGCAGTTAAAAAAGTAGCAAAAGCAGTAATAGCAGATGGAAGATTTACCAAGACAATACACGGTGATAAACCAAAACACATTTAGTAAAATAGACATTTGTAGCAGTAAAAATCATACATCAAGTACCTAGCCTAGCCTCCTGCTAGCTTGTTTGGACTCAAAGTGCTCATTACTAAGTGGCTTAAATATGGCGTAGCGCCACCTAGAGTAGAGGAGGTGGTACTACTTCAATTAATAGTCGATATCAGGCTTGTGCATAAATACTGGGACCTACAAGGTGAATACAGACAGACAGATCACCTGGTTTGACCGTCTTCAAGCGTATGGGCTCCCGGAAATGCCGGATGACAGCCAACGTGTCCCGGTTGGTAAGTCCACTGACTGGCGTCCCATTGACCTCCAGGAGGACGTCTCCATAGTAGGGCAGCTTCCCGACGTGGCACACCAGCACGTCCAGCTTCATCTGGCCCAGGTGCGGGAACTGGCCCAGCTCGGCTCCCCCAAGGACCTCCACCACTGAGCCAAAGTCCCCGAGGTTTCCCCACGACACGGCGCACTCCACCACCTTGCTAGACCAGTGTTTCTTCTTCTTCAGGGTTCTGGACATGGTGGCTGTCCTCGCTTCTTCTCAACAGTCGAGATGCTTTCACTCGCTAAATGAGCGCGGCCTATTATACAGGAGAGAGTGATGGTTCATCTCCCTGACATGCACCAGAGTGATTCCCACCCCTGGAAGGTGCGCCAGTCATCCCACGGCTTCTGTATGCCCAAACCTGCGCGCTTGCTTCGGTTGTCTCACTAAAAGGTGCTCCGTGTGCGTAAAAGCGACGGCGGACAAGTGCAGCAATCACGGCTTCTCGCTCTCGGAGCTCCCGTCCCTCAGGTGGCCTCCTTGACGACAAGTTTGTACAGAATGAACAACCTTAACGGAGCACGGAGACCCAGTGCGTCAACGAGCAAGCAGTCATGGCCCCGGCAGGCAGCGTTCGGCGGCTCCAGAAGGCGGTGTGTGCCGTGGAAGTCCAGCCCACGCAGAGTGGAGGCATCTGCGAAAGGTTCGAACACACCTGGCACCGCCAAGACTCTTCCAGCCGGGCTGCGAAACGCCCCTTTTTTTTTTACGGTGCTGCGCACTCACACGGCTGTGGTGACACTGTACCGGCGTCATCTTATGGTTACCTGTAGTACTACACCTAAAGAGGAGCGTACTGAAGAATATCAATTTAAGAAATGACTTAGACTACAAAAAATATACAGCAAAATAATATAAATCTAATAAAATAAATCATAAAAATATATTTTTTAAGTATGCAGAATCTTTATTTTCAGTCTATGGATGCATTTAAAAATATATACATGAGAGGGTTGTTTTATACATAACAGTACTAACAACTAATACTTTTAGTGTGTGTAACCAAGTGCTATTGCCCAGCGCCACCCACTGACAAAGCCAAAGCAGTGTCCACCAATTTACCGCTCCACTTCCCAGCAGATTTTCCATGCAGGAAAGACACCATATTTAAGATATTTCTTCCTGTCTTTAGTAGTATTTCAGTGCATGCAAATCTATAGAAAGCGACTTAATTCAATCATGAATTTTCACCAGACTCCTGATCTGCAGCTTTGCCTTCCATTTTGCCATTATTATGCATGCAGGAAAAGCATCAGCCAGGCCTTTCTATTACATGCATAATTCATCCCATCCATTTAATGAGTTCTAGTGCTGTAAATGTGAAACGTTGACGTTACAGGAAGTGCACGCTGGTGTTTGCATGAGGCTGTGCATGAAATCCAACAGCTCAGAGGCCTTTGAACGCAAGAATCTTTTAAGAGTATACACAGCTGGAGCGGCCACAAGTGAAGCTGTGGAGTTGAACATTGTAAATGTCGTTAATTCCTAGCTGCGTTATAAATGATGCAGCATCATGCTGACTCAGAGCACACAGTCATATGTCAGTGATGTCACCATGAGGCCATTACAGGCCAAAGAAGAAAACACTCAACACTGTTGTCAACAAACCGAACATACCTTGAAGAAGATGCTCCACACACGCCGAGCTGCTTTTTTGGCTTCACAATGCCTAAACCTCCTGACATTTAACATTCACTTTAAAAATGTATTTGGAAATTGAACATAGTATCAAAAAGGGTTGTTCTTAGGGCTGGCTATGTGTTGACTAAAGTGCCAAATTACTCCAACTGCAAGCAGAAGCTTGTCCTTTCTCCTTATTTCCTCATCATTACCTCCGCCAAGAGCTGGAGCACAAGTCTCAGAGGTGATGTTTTCACACATTACTTGTTGATTTTTTTACTACTACACAATTTTCAGCCATTTCACACTCATTTGGTGCCATCTTGAGACCACTGTGATGCTACAATGGGCAATTTCGGCCAGTACCTGTAGTTGGTCATGTAACAGTTAGCCAAGTTTGGGGATTCATTTAAAAAAACTAGTACAGTGAATGGCGGAAAATGAAATAATTGAGACATCCATAAATGTCTATTTTAGACATTCTAATCAAGCCTGTGTTAAGCTGCCGCATCTAGGTGCCAGCGTATGCTACACAGGCTCTCTCCTCCCCCTCCAAACCCTTCTGCTCGGTTGAGGTTCTCTGATTTTGGATCAACATTTGCATAAAAGTGACTCCTATTAGATTACATTCAGCTCCAATAACCGTCCCCATCTCTTTAATTGCATTTGCTCACAACAAAGGAAGCTAACAAGCTAACTACATAGAAGCACAGTCCAAGCTTAAGCCCTATAATATGCCTGACACTTATTAAAGGCATTTTAACTTGTAAAATCAATAGGTAACTCACCACTAATGAATGATAATGAAAGATGATATTTGCTGTCTAATATGACGGTGATTAAGACACACTATGGCACAGTGTGAGCTGCCTTTTTAAACATTCAAATCTTGCTGTTACTGTTCTGATTTTCTTCCTGCATTCACTCCATAATGGTGACAAAAGTTGTTCCTTTTTTTTTTTAACCTATCCATGTTTCTTCTCCTTCTCCTTTCCTGTGAATGTGGCACCGCCGGCAGGAAGTACAAAGTAGCACGTTGGGGAATTGTGCGCATCGGCTTCCCAGCACGCCTTGTGTTTGTGTCGATCGCACCATGAGGTAGTGGTATGAGCTCATGGCCCCCTCTTCTTTTGTTTTGTGGGTGTTACTACAGTATTAGCAGATAAAAGAGCAGTTCCTAAAAGCACGCTAAGTTTCACCATGTCTTGTCCGACTCAAGAAACAACAAAATCATCTCTTAGAAGTTCATTTACAATAGCAACCCTGCGACTGACTGGTGACCAGTCCAGGGCGTATCCTGCCTCTCGCCCGAAGTCAGCTGGGATAGGCTCCAGCATACCCCTGTGACCCTAGTGAGGATAAGCGGCATAGAAGACGGATGGATGGCCTAGTAGATCACTGACCACAGGGATACATCACCCATAGACGACCTCTAAAAAGGCATTTTGGATTCAAAATCTCCATCTAAATCAGTAATGTGCATCTCTAAAAATGAAATTAAGTAGTTGAACACAATTCATGTTTAATATCTGATTGAATAATAGCTACGTAAAAAAAAGACATGCTTTACACAAATGTACAAGGTCCAAAAATAGAAATAAAATGCAATACAATTTATAAAATAAAAAATACAAATTAAAAAAAAAGCAGCAATGCGCATTTACTGTGTTGGTAAACTTTGGTATTGAAGGAAACAAAGTGTCATTAACAGACAACATACATCATGTTAGCGTGGAACATTTCCTACTTGAACTGCATGAGTTTAACAAAGACAAAACCATAATGTATACAAACGAGGAGAGGAATAAGAAAATAGACACAGATCTTGAATTAGTGGAATCAGCAATAAAAAATATCAGTAAACTGATATGCAATTCATAAATGCACCAATGGTACCTTACAGAGAGAAGGACACCAGTCCCCTTTTAGCCAGACAGCAGTGGTCAGTACCTATTAACACTCCCACAATGCAAGGTCACAAAAACATAGCAGGGAATTCACGAGATGTTGAAATGAGACAAACTAATTGGAAGTGCAACAATCAAAAACATTTTTTAAGGCGATTGGAAAGCAAAGGATGACATCATTTTGCTTGCAGCTCCAGCATGAAAGAGCAACTTAGCATTTCCAAAGGATGCTTGGAAATTGATAGGAGGGTCGCTTCTAATATTTAGGAGATGTTGCATTAAACTCAATTACACAACAATGACAGCAAAAAGAGTGAACAGTGAAACCTCCCAAGTCGTATAATGTGAAATTCAGGGGGAAATGTGTCCCATAAGTGTTATTATGGAGAAGTGAACTTATTTTTACACTTGTATGACAATTAAGAATGTTGAAATGTAATTTAAAACATTGCCTGTACAGGTAACGAAGGCTCGCAGAAGGTGCCGGTTTGACTCTGGGTTATTCAACTTCCACATAGGAAACAAACGGGAAGTTTGACTTTGGAGGTTCCACTGTACTTCTCACCACTTGCTTAACGTAAAATGGCACTTATGAGAAGAGTTCTCCACAGAGGCAATTCCAGATTAGCTCTGCAGATTAATGACAAAAAGGTAATAGATTAGTAGCCCGTACACTTACGTCACGGGTGTTGAAATGTTTTCCCATTAAAGGGCGCATACATGATAATTGAAGGATAAGATGGCCACTTTGATGTATGTTCTACATTAAAAGGTGCTAAAACCAATCCAATGTAGGCCAATATATGGTATTTGAAAGAAAAAAAGACATTCTCAGTATTTGTGTCATAGGTGACAAATCAACTAATTATTAGTGTCATATCTAATAGTTTCTTTTTAATAACTAATTTATTTCATTTTCAGAACATGCCGAGGGCCAATAAAATGTGAGCTACGTGCCGAACTTTGGACATCCCTGACTTACATACATGTATTAAAAAAACCCAACAACAATACATTCTACATTTTTCACAGTCCTGAAAAACCTTTTCTCAACATCAGCAAGAAGGATCATGAGTTTAATGCTGTTATATTAAGTGCCTGGAAGCTGTGACGGAAAAACGGATCAGTACTTAAAACATGATTGTCACATGTGCAAATTAATATACAAAAGTATCCTCCTGCTTCCCAAACTGCTTGAAAAGGAAGGCTTGATGACTGCGTAAGGCCATAAAGAATGTCAAGGATATATTCATATGTAGTCATAAGGTACACCACACTGTGGTGTCAGTGTCTTTGTACAGTCTGCAGGAGGGGACGTCCTCTTGCTGCTTGCTGGGGGAGTCGTTGTCCCACAATTAAACATTTTTAATGACTTGAAAAGAGTGGTTGGTCATCTCCCAAATGTAGAAGCAGGAGCGATTAGGCAAACCCAACCCATCCTGCACGGCTCCGATAAAGCATACATTCATGGCGTTCTGAAGAGGTCACTGAGTGGCTGGGAGGAAGAGGAACATAAACACTCCAGAAAGCATCTTTGGCAGAGTGTTAAGGAGGTAGTGGATGCAGGAAAAGGGCAGGTGAGGTCCCAGGCAAACCAGTGGGTGGCGTGGTGACTTATGTGGGTGCTGGATGGTCCTGAGGGTTAGTCCTTTTGGAGGCTAATCTGTGGTTCTGTGTGCCCCCCTCCTCCTCGTCCTCCTCATTCTCCCCTGCTGGAGGAAGTGTCCTGTGAGTGGTGGCGCCTGGTTGAGGCTTGGAGTTGTGCCTGTCCGCCCAGTGTGAACTGCTGAGAAAGCCTACAAAGAGAGCAAGAAAGAGAGGCAGTAAAAAAAAAAAAAAAAAAAAAAAACAATTATTGTTAGGGCTGTCAAAAATAACGCATTGCGTTGACATTTTAAGCGTAATTACCGCCTGCGCGTCATGGCAAGCAACCCCTCTCTGTTATGATGGTGGATGGAAGCAAGTGTACCATCTAGGGATGGGAAGATTCAACGGTTTGCATCAAGCTACGGACACGCACAGGCGGGATATGCAAATGCATCGGTAGACCAACTTCAAATCTCTGATTTTTGGGGGAAATTCGAGGCACATCGGATGTTACCTCGTGGTATCGATTAAGTTTGGTTCTCATGTATTTTAACTATGGCTGTCAAATGATTAAACATTTTAATCAAATTAATGCATTTTCACATTAATGAATCATGATTAATCACCATTTACAATTATGTCTGAAATATGCCCATTTTTACTGTATTTTATGAACAGAAAGATACATGACAGGACACAATTATATATATTTGTGCATACTGAAGAAAAACTGCATCTTTTGCCCATTATCCACAATCCTTATGTGAAACATGAGCACGTCTTTCCCTTTTCTGTGCGTTCTAAAAAGAGGAGCCAACAATTTTTGGTTTTATATACATGCTGTGACCATGCAGTAACAGGTACATTCATGATAACATGCAACACTAACAGTATTTAGCTGATCATTTTAAACCTTAACGTAACTTTCCTGGGTGGATTGATTTCACATCTAGCGCTTCCTCCGTCAACAACAGCAGCCTGTCAAGTGTGTGTCTGTTTGCTACTACTAATCATGGCAGACTCTCCAAGAACCTCCGCCGCCGCCGACGACTACTACTACTACTTTTGGACAAATGAGAATCCAGAACCTTATCTTTCTGACTGAATATACGGAGGATGAGCTACAGCCAGTGAGAAGGAAGGGAGAGTAAAACTTTGTAGCCGATGTGGGGCAAGTCGTTACACCGGCATGATTTGGTGATGTAAATGTGGAGCTTGCCATGCAGACAGAAATGGAGTGTTTCTGCTGCACTGAGTGACACACAGTATTACCATAGATGGAAAGGCTTTGTGTATATGGAGAGGATGACATTGCTCCAAGAGACTGCATTAATTAATTTGGAAAAAAAACTTTAATTAATCTGATTACAATTTTTAATCATTTGACAGCCCTAATTATGAGACAAGTTGTCAACAGCAATCCATGTCCAACTACACTTTCCTGGACATATTGGCATTGTTTCATGTTCATTGTTTTACATTGTTTCAATATCCTACACAATAACAACATTTATTTGCACCCTGACTTAAATGAATCTATGACTAAGATCTTGTACTGACCATGTGAGAGTTGGGACCGGATGTGTGGTCTGCCTGAGTAACATAACCAGAATAAAATCTCAAAGAATATAATTCCACTGTCAGTAACATTGTGGCTGGTTTTTTTAATAAACATTGTGATCATAATCATAATGATTTTTCTCTCTTCTTTTGTCCAAGAAGCACATGGATAGGCTCAAATGAACATAAGGAAAGGATATTTGTTGCCCTTGACAAGACAAGCCTTGAGCTTTGATGAAATATTTGGACATGAACACAGGATTTGACAGGGTGCTTGTGAAAGGGTTGGTTTCGGGTTCAGGGTTCAGCAATGAGCTAGGCAGTGAGATTCCGACCTGGGATCAAAAATGGCACTGCCCACCGGGTCGTCACGCAGCCTCCCCCCTATCCTTGGGTAAGGGCAGGAAGGGGGTGGGTTTCAAAGTTCACTTGGGTCGTCAGGTGGGTACCCTTCTTCATTGGTGTTTCGATGATAGGCCGACTGATAAGCCCATGACACCTCCAGATAGCTCATCGGCAACACCTGGCGTCCCAGGTGTGAAAGACAAGACCAGAAAAAGATTGTCCAATGCCCATGTTAGCACAGTGTTGAAGTCTTACCAGTAGCACAGTCTTCCATTGAAGCGTGGCTGCTCGACCTCTTGTCATGCGACATGAGGAAGTTGGAGGACTCCTGTTTGCTGATGAGGCTCTCGAGAGCAGCATCCTCTTGCCGAGCATGCTCACCGAAGCTCTCCTTCAGGCTCGGCAGGTCTCTGTCCAGCGGGTCGTCCTCGCCCATGTAAGAGTAAGGGCAGTACTCCCGCGTGCGAGAGTAGATGTTGGCATTGTCGTAGCAGTCGGAGCAGATGACCAATGAACCGGCGGCACCTGTTGATGTAAGATAAGCATCTTGAGAGTACAGAAGCATTGTCGAATGCAGTGA
The DNA here is from genome assembly GCF_027744805.1 of Dunckerocampus dactyliophorus. NCBI lineage: Eukaryota > Metazoa > Chordata > Actinopteri > Syngnathiformes > Syngnathidae > Dunckerocampus > Dunckerocampus dactyliophorus. The sequence continues at coordinate 14,846,469 of NC_072826.1, forward strand.
TTCTCAACTGGTGTGTCATGACCCAAAAGTGGGTCGCAGAGCCGTTTTCAGTGGGGCACGGGTCTTTGTAAATGTAATAACCAAATGTTTGTGAAAGCACCTCACATTCTTGTCTGTGCCATTCGCTTGCTACGCCAACACGGTACCACCGTGCGTGTCACGTTTATGGGCGATTCTGTTTTTGTTTCGCTTGAGCTGGAGTGGAAGGACAAAGAATGGGGACTTAACGGGCCGTCCAACACACTGCTGTAGAAGAGTGGGCCATAAAAGAGACAGCATCTCACCGCTGCAGCTCACGTTGCGTTGCAAACAGTCGCTTTAAATATAAGGTATGTGAAAAGTTTGCATTGAAAAATCTGCTACAGTTGTCCCTCGCTACGTCGCGGTTCGAATATCTCTCCCTCTCTGTCACGCTTTTTCAAAAATTCATTAATAAATGGCCGCTGTTTTGTGGTTAACTATGGCCCATAATTAGTCAAAAAATATTGAAAGCCAAGTCATTTGGAGTATTCTGGTCACCTGGCGTCAGTAATGACACAAAACACCGATGAGACATGACCTTACATTACCTTAACACTGTATGTAGTCAGCCATGGCATGTCCAACAAGACAGAGTGGGGAAAAAAAAAAAGTCGCAGGACCAGCCAAACCATGAAAAACAGTGTGACTTATAGTCCCAAAAATACGGTATTTATAAAAGTCATGAACAGGTTTTCTATGCTCCAAATACGCAAATATTCAATTTATTAATATTGAATCCCACTTCACGGATATTCACTTATCGCAGCCAGGAAAAACGAGGAACTGTATTTGGGTCACCGCTGGTGTTTTAATGGTGGGTCCCTCAGCCAAACCAGTTGAGAACCACTGGTCTAATGCACTTGGGAATATAATTGTAAACATGCAACTGATATGTTCAAAACCAAGCTGTCGATTGACTATAAACCCTGTAAAACAAAAGAAAATAAAAAAGACATTATTTGGAATGCAAAAGGTCACATGGAAAACAAACCTGAGGCGGCTGCAGCTGGTCCGTCACGAGCCTCCGAGGGGTGGAAGCTGCTATGACCAGTGAACAAAGATCCCACTCGGTAGTGAAGCCGTCCGTTACCTTCTGTTTCCACCTCGCTGCCTGTATCTCCGTAGCACACGCCTATCCATATATGGACAATGAGTCTCTCAAAACATCAGCATTGTCATGTAGACATACTATTACATACTTATTATTTAGAATCACAATTACATTATGGTTCTACATGGGCTTATTAATCCACATTTCACCATCTTCAATTCGTGTTTCTTGCTGATATATGGCATCTGCTACATGAGAATCCAACTTACTTACAAAACACATACACACAACAAACATGTTTGGGCTGTCAAATCAGCTTGCTCACCATCAGTGCCCTTGTGCACATATCCATTGGAGAGAGGAGGCATTAGCTGCTGGTGGCTGCCTGCCTCAGAGCTACTGTAGCCTTCTGGAGGTTCTGACAAAGTCCCCTGAGAGGAGAGATAGCTGGGGATGTCAGCTGGTAAATTCATCTCATCTGGAGGGAAAAAACATAATATTTTAATGTAAAATGATCCACAAGTTGTCAGTAATAATGTTATCGGGCGACATTAATAACCTGTGTTGGTGATGCTGTAGTCTTCGCTCTTCCGGCGCATGTGATAGATGACAATGACCCAGACTAGCGAGGTCCCGACCACACAGCACACCACCACAATAACAACAATGCCCACAGTGGTCCAGCCGTCCTGGTCGTACACCACGCCAGAGTCGCAGTTGGGCGAAGGTGTGACACTCAGGTAGATGTGGCCGCGCTCTGTTCCCAGGGTGTTGGACATAATGCAAGTGTACTTCCCAGCGTCTGCGGGGCCGGCGTCGACGATGATTAGGAGTTGGTTGGCTGCCGCAAAAAAGTGGTGTTCGGTGAGTACCAGAGGCCCGTCGTCTTTGGTCCAGTTTAGGCGAGGTGCAGGGCTGCCTCCGGCAATGCACTGAAGCACAGCAGTTTCGCCTCTGGCCACTGTTCTGTCTTCCAGGGGCCGCATAAATGATGGAGTTTCTGCAAGAGATGAAGATGCCATTGCCTGATAAATCGAAGAAAGACTATCAATTTGTGTTAGTTTGTAAAGTCTGAATGTTTGAACTGCTTGTTTTTTGTAACAAACATCGAAACATGCACCATTAAACACTATGCTAACAAAAGTGGGGGACTCACCCAGCACGGTGAGCGTGGCGTTGGCTGACAAGCTGCCCGCTGCATTCTGTGCTGTGCAGCTGTACACCCCCATGTCTTCAGTTTTCACATTGGCAATGAAGATGATGTCGTCGTCCGGCATCACATGCATCCTGCGCTCCCGGGCGGCAGGGAAGTCAGTGCCGCCGTCCTTCTGCCAGGTGATCTGCGGCGAGGGGTGTCCTTCTGCAGCACACTCCAGCCTGGCCATGGTCCCAGTCCTAATAGTCAGATCCATGGGAGTCTTAAGGAAGGATGGCAGCTCTGTGGAGAGAAGAGAGCGATATTAAAATTTAGTTGTGAACTACAACAGCTCCCCGTCTGCCAAATCTAAACAATAGCGCCTCATCAGTAGCAGATTTATTCACAAACTTCCTTACCATTGACAGTGAGCTTGGCCCTGTTAGAGTAGTTGGCGCCAAAGTGATTGGACACCACGCACTGGTAGCGTCCCTCATCGGTGAAGTTGACATTGAGGAGGTGGAGCACTGTCGTGTAGATCAGCTCACCTTCCTGGTACTGGGCGTAATTTTGCACCTCGGCATCGTAAAGCACCTCCCCGTCTTTGCGCCAAGCCGTGCTCATTGGCGAGTCGCTGCTGCTGGATGCCACGCAGGTCAGAGTCATGTTGTAGCCCCGCAGCACTACTGACGTCTCAGGATGAGTGATGATCCAAGGCTTGGGGAAGTCATCTGTCGAAGATCAAAATTCTGACTATTTCTTTGGTGTTCGACATGGGAGTTGTAACGGCAAAACTACTGACTGGGTACAAATTCAAGGGTCAGTTAACGTTAACAGAAATATGGTAGTAATAGAATGAAAAGGGTGGAAACACTGACCACAAACAAAGTCTACTGGGCTTATAGAAAGGACATTGCGTCCGAGCAGGCTGGTAGGATGGGCACAGATGGCAGACACAGGCAGCTGGAAATGGCTGTTGCTGAGCCAGGGCCCAAACCACTGCATGTGGCAGTCGCACAGGAGGCTGCTCGTGTTGAGGATGCTGAGAGGTCAAGAGAAGAGGATGGATGTGTGAGAGGCTTGAAAACTGGACAGCCATTAAAATGCTATGAAATGATGCAACGCCCCTGAGATGACAGAATTGAGGTAACCGTTGTAAATGTTTTGTTTTTTTTACTTACAAGACTTTAAGCTTTGTGTGAAGTAGTGCCTCGGGGTGTATTGACATGATGTCATTCCTACTGAGATCCCTGAAGGAAAAAAAAAAAAAAAAAAGGTGGCTTAGACACACCTGCAAAGTAATTTCAAAAATATGGTAGCTAATTTCACAAGAAAAACATTTAGTCAGAAAAAGAACAACAGAGCATTCTGAAATGACATAAGCAAGAAGCAGGTGTTCCAAGACTTCACTCACAGATGTTCCAACTCATCTAGACCCTCAAAGGCATTCTTGGTGATTGACTTGATTTTGTTCTGCTGTAAGATTCTGGAAAACAAATATTTTCCCATTCAAGCTTTTGTCTTGCAAAGCAGATGTCTACAAAGACATCTCTGGAATGATGTGACAAATTTCACAAGCATATAGGGTAGCTGAGAGTTCACAAACAAATATTTAACTGATAATTAAAATGAAATTGACCAGAGTTACTACAGAATATATTAAAAGTCCTCACAGTGTGTTCAGCTTTTTCATTCCATCAAAAACACTGATGGAGTCTTCAATGGCCCAGGAAATGACGTTATTGTGGATGTCTCTGCAAAACAAAGTCTCATATTTGATTAGAAAAACACAATGTAAGCTGTCATGCTATGACATAGCCTGGAGGGTCTCAGAGACCTTAAGTGGTCAGTCTTTGTCACATTAGAAAGGTTCCATACCAGGAGTGTACATTCACATATACTTGATCTACCGTCCATCAAGATAAACGCAAAATGTCAGTGAGAAGCCCACATTCACAGAGGCCACACTTCCACAGTGGGCCACTGTTCTGATGTGGGGTGAATGAGTGATGAGTCCATGAGCTACAGGCATGATGTATGCCTTCTGTTTGCAGGACGGGGCCCTTTTGTTCCTTTTTCCTCACGCTTGGCCACCTCTGAAAGAACTCCTGCACTCTCTGATTCCCCTCTCACATGAAAGCACCCACGCCGGTGTTTCAAGCTCTAGCAGCTGACCTCCTCCTCGTCCAACTCCATCCGCAAATAATAAGTTCACGACATCCTCTCTTTGCCTCGCAGATGCATGTACGATGAAGAGTTTGCATAACTGGTCGTATACACAGTGCTTTCAAAGCCAGAGCTCAGGCTTTAAAATTGCCCCTCAAAATAGGACTTTTCAGCAAACTTGAGCTGATATTATAATCAATTCACATATTTTTGCGGCATTGCTTATACATTATTTTCATCCCAGCTTGATGGAATATTGTAAAACAAACACCTTAAAAAGGGTCACTGACATGATATATCAACTTCGCTTAATTATGTTCTACACTGTTCGTTTTTTGAAAGCGAACGGTAAATTCACAAAAATTAAATTTATAGTTCATGGTGCCAGCCATGACGAACTCTTCGCAGTAAAGCGTCATTTCCGGAAGTGACATCAGCGGAGTAACACCTCTCAGCTAAAGCAGGGTAAACAAAAGCTTCTTGAGGTAGCTTGTCAACTTCGTTTGGTATATTTTTCATAATAAAAATAATAAAAAAATAGTAGTCATGCCAAAAGTTTGTGTTGCTGCTGGATGTTAACAGTATCCGAGTGACACAGTTTTCTTTTCCAAAAGACTACAATGAACAAAGCAAGTACAGCGAACGAGAGACAAATGGACGCCCACCTCTAGTTCTGTTCTTTGCAGTGAAGATTTCACTGATGACACCTTTATAAGAAGCATTTGGCTGGAAAGTCACTGTAAACATCCTGTCTCGTACAATATCGCTAATGTGTGTGTAACTGAGAGGCGTCACCACGATGAAGTCAGTTCCGGAAATGAGACTGAACAGCAAGAGCTCGCTCGTCACGGGTGGCGCTATGAACTATAAATGTAATTTTTGCAAATTTACCGTTCACTTTCAAAAACTAAATAATGTAAAACATAATTACAAACAATATATAACATATTTAAGCAAAGTTGATAAATCATGTCAGGAACCCAGGAACATGTATCTTGACATTTCTATGTCTAACTACAAGGTGGAGGTGAGGGGCAGTGCAGATGACCATAACAACAAGGGAAGACTATTCTATACAATGACACTTTGGGTGCTTTGGAACTAAACAGGTGATGGGGGATTTGAATGCAACGTCTATGTTAGTGGATAAAATTGTGAACGTTTCTACTGTTATTTCTCTTGACTACAAACTATCGACAGCAGGGGTGTCCAAAGTGAGGCCCAGCTCTCTGCATATTCTAAAAATAAAATGAATTCATATATTACAAGATTTTAGGGATGTCTCGATGCGATCTTCAGGATCGGGATCGGCTGCCGATCAGCTGTATTTTGAAGATCAGATAATATCGGCTTCCTCCACGAGATCGGGCCGATCCGGTTGCCGTATCACGTTCGTAACGCTGAGCCACAGTCCAACATGGTAGGTGCAGTAATGCGCCTCAAAACTGGTTGCCATTCGACTCCCGCCACCCGCAAGAACAAGAAAACGCATATTTTATTGGATTAGGGACCTGACTGACAGAGGTTTGTTGCAAAAGCCAAACAATATTGTTGCTCATGCTGTGTAACAAAAAGTAAATTCAGCAAGACTTTGGTTGAATTATTTGTAATGCTTTGAAGAGTTATTTTGATAATCATATTACATTCCACAAATTCATTTTATTATGTTCTTCATATTATTATTATAAAAAAAAAAAGAAAAAAGGTTCAGTACCAGATCGGATCAGACCAGATTGGCAAGACTATACTTTTTTTTTTTTCAGCGGAAAAGTTTGGACACCCCTGAACTACAGGGATTTAGGAGTGAGGCAAACAAACCTGCTGTGTTCCTTCAGAATGCATAGGAATGAGTCATAATATATTATCTTTTGGAGATGACATTAATTTGATTAAGAAAAACAAATAGTGTACAGGTGAGTGTAAGTGTCACCCTCACAAGGCCATGAATGACTGGCAGAGAGGAAAGATGTTTGAACATTAACACTAGGAGTGCACCCACAAAAAAACAAACCCATACCAGCTTTGTGGCAAGGAATGAAGACTGGTGTGACTTTTAACCAATCATGAGTCAAAGCTTGAACGCCTGTTGAGAATCTTGTGCTAGCTTATTACTGACAACTGGTCATTCCGACTCGAGAGATGAACTTACAGCGTGCGCAGATTGCTCAGACTGCTGAACACTCGTTCTCCCAGGTGGCTGATGGAGTTCTCACCAAGGTTCAGGCTCTCCAGGAGACCTAATCCTACAAAAGCAGTCTCTTCCAGCCTGGTCAGATGATTGAAGGACAGGTCCCTGCATGAAACCACACCAATGTGCAAACATGTTTAGGATAAGATGGAGGTAACATGCTTTTGACGGCAGTAGTGTGCTGCTCAATGCGCACAAAGACTACAGAAAAGTTCTACGGAAGAAGAGAAATAAGGCAAACACACTCACAGCTCCTCCAACTTTTGGCAAAACTCCCAAGCGTCTGGTCGAATGATGCCTACGGCATTCTGGCTGACCCGCAGGATACGCAGCATGCGCAAGCCATACAGCCAACCTTTGTTCACCTCAGTAAGGTTGTTGTGTTCCAGCTCTCTGAAAACAAAGATGCTGATAGTTAACAACCCTTCTATTACCAGGGTTCCTACAGATTTGACATTTCAAAATTTTTCAGACTTTTCCAGACTTAGTAAATCACTAGAGCTGCAACAATTCATTGATAATTTATCGATTATCCAATTAATCGACAACTGTTTTGGTATTCGATTAATCGTTTGATTTAAAAATGAAAAATGTCCTCTGATTTCAGCCTCTTAAATTGGATTTTTGATTTCCTTAGTCATCCATGAAAGCAAAACTATTATGTTTGAGTTTTAGTCAAAAGAAGATACTCTAACACATCAGCTTTGACTTTGGGAAACAGTGATGGACATTTTTGCCTCTCACTAACCATGTGCGTTTGGTTCATACTGGTTTGGTCCATCTATCTTTTCATTATTCTGAATATGTATGCCATTATGTCACCATATAATTTCCAGGAGATTATAGCTAGGTAATGTAGCTTATACAAAGGCTTGGAGGAGGATAAGAGCAGAGGACTGGCCATTCAACTCATCAATGTTCCCAAATGTTTTCAAGGATGTGTCGCCCACCGTGTGCTCTCACACAAACATCTTAGCTGCCCTAGCAAGTGCCTCACAAAAACAGATCGATCCATTTATTTATTTTTAGTTATTCATAACTGTATCTTTTAGAAAACAGAACAGTGGTAACAGTCTGAGAAACTAATATATAGAATATTTTCTAGGGATTTTCTAGGGATGTCCGATATTCGCTTTTCTGCCGATATCCGATATGCCGATTCCGATATCAACCAATACCAATACCGATATGTGTAACATCACATATCTCCTGTCGTGGAAGGACTGGACTGGACTGCATTTATTACCTTATTATGTATTATTATTATTATTATGTATTATTATTATTTATTATGTATTACAGCACTACAAATTTGGCAAGATCTGTTCCGTATTTATTTATTCTTATTCTATTTTCTTATTTTTCTTATCTCTCATGTCTTGCCTTGGTTGTTTTGTGATTAAGTTAATGTATTACATTTTTGCAGAGCTGCTGGAAATGTGAATATCTCTCGGAGATGAATAAAGTATCTATCTATCCATCCATCCATCCATCCATCTCAACACATCTGCTGCGAAGCCAATGGATACAGTATCAGCAATTAGCTTCTTGACGTGGCTGAGAAGCACTAGCGAGGATCGGGGAACTCCAAAAGCCAGGTGACCCTAGCAGCCGCGCACCCTCCACCGTGGAGTCCAGCACCGCATCCGCCTGCCGCCTCCTCCACATTACCGCCACCTCACCTCCCACCACCAGCGGTGCCCCAATAACTCAGCAGGCCCTGCCACACGGCCAAGCAAAGCATCGGCTCAAGCACGCGCTTGAGCGAGCGGACTCCCCGCTGCACACAAACGGGGCCACAAAGTCCACAAACTCCTAAACTCTGCACAGAAACACGCCTACAAATGCCGCTCAAATTGACGTTAGAGATGTCCGCCATCTCCTGGTGTAAAGTATTAACTACACGAGGCATATTAGCAGTGTATTCAGCAATGTTGCGACTTTGGCGCTTAAAGGGCTATATCAACTTTCATTATGGGGGGGGAAAAAAAACAATAATATTTTTATGCCAATATCCCTAATACTTTCCCATACTTGGTTTTCATTTTCCATACTTTTCCTGACCTGGAAATTTAGAAAATCTAATTCCATACTTTCCATACTTGCATTGGAACCCCGCATTACATTTTTTAAAAGGCAAAGAATGATGAACTATGCTTTAAAAACAAGTTTGTTTACAACCCAGATGATCAGATACTTCTGTTATCTTGCAGACTGGGAAATAACATAACAATTGTACCAATGCATGTTCGTTTTTTGTTTATATTAAAAAGAGATCCTATCACTCAAGTCGCAAACAAACTCACAGTTCTTCCATGCTGATTAGTCCAAAAAAGGCTCCATCCATGAGCTTGGTGATGCCATTTCTTTGCAACTTCAGCGACCTCAGCGAGTCCATCCCTTTAAAAGTCAGGCTGTCCACGCTCTTGATCTTGTTACGCTTCATTTCACTGGGAGGAAGTTACATAGAATTAATTCAAACAAGTAGAAACACAGTATTTCCTCAAAAGGTGGATTAGTTCCACCCAATCCATGTCTGTTCTTGTCGTTTTTCCTGCATTCTTTTCTAAAACAGTCCTTTTATTTTGTTGTAAAATCCCGTTTGATTTTTGCATTCTGTATATTCTAATATATACTATTATTTATGTATAATTACCCCTAATAACAGTGAAGTTTAGTACTCGTGCATATCAATAAATTTGAGTATCTTTGAAAGTTATTTCAGTAGTTCAGCTAATTTTGTGTTCATTTCTGTGATTATAGCTTACAGTTAATAAAAAGCCCAGTTCAGCATCTCAAAATTAGAAACATTTAAAAAAAATTGAATATTGTAAACTACTGGTTCACACTAACCAGCAAAAACGTCCCGAGCCATTAATGAAAAACCCCCCCAAAAAAACTTTTGCACCATATTAAAATTTATTGAGATGCACCTGTAAATACTCTAAGTGCCCCCAGCCACTATATGAGGAAGTTCTTTGTTCTGCCTCCTAATTACAATGAAAGTCGAGACCTGTTATGATTTTACTCCAATACAACTAGAGCGATACTTACAGAAACTGAAGACTTGGCAGTCTGAAAACTTTGGATGGCAGCACAGTCAGTCTGTTCCTGTTCAACTTCAACACTAGGAGAGTGTTGGAGATGTTGTCGAAGCAGCCGGCCTCCAGGACGCTGATCTTGTTATTACTCAAATTCCTGTAAGACACATTGCGCGATAAAGATATAAACAGAATGTTCTCTCTGCTTTTTGACATGCATCATTATTGAAATTAATTAAAACTTTACTGACTTGCTACTTCAGACAAACACTGACAACCCTGTTTATTTTTGTGCATGAACTCACAGATATTTCAGCTGCATTGAGGGGAAAGATCCTACTCTGAGCTCTGAAAGGAAGTTTGACGTCAGGTCCAGCGTCTCCAGGGACTCGTACGGCTGCAGGTGATGCATGGAAAGCTCTGAGATCCGATTGTGTACTCTGAATCACATAAGATGCAAAAACATATGAGTCAGATTGACTGAATATTAGTTCATGTTTATGATTCACCTAAACCACATTAGTAAGAGGAGAAATGGGTCAAATAAGTTCTGTTACTACAGCAAAGAGTCCTTAAGTCAATTTTTTTTGTGTCATGCCCGTCCCCCAGAACATCTGCAACAACTTAAAACAATTTAGTTAAGTCTACTCACTGACAAACCATCGAACCTCCCCTCCAGGGAGCCCGTCCCACCACTGACGATGCTGTAATGTTTACCATTTTACTTAAATAGTAACATATAAAGCAAGGGAAGAGAACAGGTGGTCTAATACTCACAATGACAGTGATGTGATGTTGTAGGAGTCCCCAAGGAAGGGAAGAGCTGTCAGGTCATTGTGGTTCATTGTGCTGAAATATTAAACATTATATATTAGCCCAGCATGTTAATTTGTCCTGGAATTTGTGTTGCAATCACAATAGAAAAGGTAGAGTTTGAAATACAGTATAGCTCTTGATCTTACTAGCTGGAGCAGGTGTACCTAATGTTGTGGCCAGTGAGTACTCACGTACACAATTCAAAGTTAAATAATAATAAATAACAGCAAATCTTCCTCTCTTGATTAGAATGCAAAACACACAATTAGACTGCAATAATCATAACAAGATACTATATCAGACTGTGGGTGTTTACGACGGCAGTGTCAGTGTTGTGATGGTATCCTGGTTAGCATGTCCTTGCTAACTTGGCTAACAACTTACACTTGGTTGATGCCCTCTGGAAGATCCAAAAGAGCCTCCGACAACCTCTTCTTGTTGCAGTCTAGGACTTGGAGCCCGTCTGGGCCCTTGTAGCAAGAGCAAGGTGACGGACACGAGTGGGTGGCCCAGGCATTCACACTCAGAAGAAGCAAGTAGACGAAGGCCGAGGGAAGGGGCCAGTCTTCCGCCATTTTAAATGTCTTCTTCCCGCAGGAGGCTACGTAGCTACGTGGCTAACTCACTTCGATGTTTGGAAATTCGCCACCGAGCGCTATTCCCGCAACGTGAGCTCGGTCAGACAGACACATGAGTCAGGGTGACAGGATTCAGGCTCCCCATGGAGCTGTTAAGCAAAGTTATCCCACAGTTTGAGCAAGACATCCTTTCTTCTTCACCGTGCTTGGAATTCCTTTGGCTTCAACCTGGACACTCGACTGACATACCACACTTTCTGCAACGTTACGATGATATCCACCCCAATCACAAATAACTCAATTAAAAGTTCAGACCTATTCGTCCAGGTTGTTTAAAAAGGCTTGCCAAGTATTCTCCATCTCTGTTGTCTTGATGGAACAACAAAAGCGTCAGTAGTTAATGACATCGGATATCCCAGGTGCCGCCTCTTTCGGGCAAATGTAAAGCAATTCTATTGGCTCACATGGACGTTTGTCAACCAATTTCATAAATATGATTGGCTCTCCCAATAAAAAAAAAACATTTGTAGTCGTACACATTGGAGACATTGGAATACCAATTTGTACATTTTGGTACCGGTCGGATACCAAGTAACATATATATATCAACAAAATAATGAAAAAATGTACCATATTCCTTTTTAATACATACAATTGTTTGAGCAAAATAAAGCAAAAGTGCAAAAACTACTAATGGCTCTCATTTAAATCCTTGGCTTTTTGCCTCCAAAGCCTTCCTGTGTCAAAGGACTTATTTCCCGAGTTTGTAAACAATATATAAATAGAAATATATCCATTTATTTTGCTATTTCTTGTCATCAGCTACATCTTCAACCTCTGTAGGGGGCTTTCACGCTTATGAATTATAAGCTGTCTCTGCTGAAATACTAAATATTTATCAAACATCATTTCTAGCAATAGCCATCGCCTCAGAGTGTTATTTAGCGCCATTGATTCTGTTATTAACCCTGTCACTGCTGTTTTTAATGATGCTTCTGAACGCACATGTAATACACTTCAACAATTTTTGATGGACAAGGTCGCAACAGTCAGACAGTCCATCCCAAAAGTCTCAACATGCTAGGCTGCCTGACTCTCCTGTAGAACACACTTTTGAGAACTTTGAGCGAATCTCCACTTCTCTTCTTAAAAAAATCAGTCCAACAGTTAAACCCCACCAACTGCCCTCTCGACGAAGGAGGTTATAAATACCATTGGTCCCAGACTTGTTCTATTTATGAACAGCTGCTTCAGGCTGGGTATTGTCCCCACTGCCCTTAAGCAAGCTGTAGTTAGACCACTTCTTAAAAAAACGAACCTAGACCCATCAACTCTGTCCAACTTCCATTCAATTTCACATCTGCCCTTCCCGTCCCAGGTCATGGAGAAACTTGTCTTCTCACAACTCCAGTCATATTAGTCTATCCATAATATTGCTAACAAATTTAAATCTTTTAGACCTTACAGCTGCGTTTGATACTGTGGACCACTCAGTCCTCATCTCCCGCCTAGAACACCGTGTTGGCCTACGTGGCGCTGTGCTTAAATGGTTTACATCATATCTCACCAACAGGACTTTTTCAGTAATGATCAGTGACCTCTCCTCTACCACCGCCCCACTCTCTTCTGGCGTGCCCCAGGGTTCCATCCTTGGTCCTACCTTATTTTCACTATACATGCTACCAATCATCAGGACCAATCATCTCCAGACACATATCCATTTTCATTTTTACGCCGATGATGTACAGGTCTACCTACCAGTGATGCTCAGTGACAAGAACGCACTCGATCCCCTCCATAGCCATTTTAAAGTCCTTTTATTTGTGTTCAAGGCCATTAATGGCCTTGCTCCAGCATGCTTGGCTGAGCTTTTAACTGTCCGTCACCACTCCAGGGCCCTGCGCTGTTCTCAACACACATTAGAAGTCCCAAAGATGAAATACAAAAAATGGGGGGAATCGCGCTTTTGCTGTGTTTGCCCCCACACTTTGGAACTCCCTTCCACCTGCACTACGATCTACTACAGAGATGTCAGCTTTTAAATCTCTTTTAAAAAGTCATTTATTCAGACTGGCTTTCGCAACCTGATGATTATATGGATTTTAGTTGTGATTCTGTGCCTGTATTTTTATTTTTTTTTATTTTGTTTTCGTTGTTGTTATTTCTATCTCATTCGATCTTACCCTGTTCTCATTTGCTATAACCTGTTTTTACTCTTGTGAAGCACCTTGGGCACCATTGGGATGTTGTAAGGTGCTATACTAATAAACTTTGATTTGATTTGATTTGATCTGGTCTGTATCAGTTGATGAAATCCAAGTCAACCAAAATGTGTCACAACAAACCACGTGACCTTGCTTTCTTCTCTTTTTCCCCTTCGGTTCCAAAGTCGTTGTAGATGGAGCTACTGCTGCCCAGCACGGGTAAGCAAATAATTGTGTAAACTTGGAAGTAACAAAGAAAAAGTGCTCGAAGGGAAATGGTTATGTAAAAACAATTTATCATCTGTAATGTAATCATCTGTCAAATGCTTTATCGCACCTGGATAATTAAAATAATATTATATGGAACATATTTCCTTGCCAAAAAACGTTCAACTGAGCTGTCTGCCTTCAGGCTATTCTGGCGTCTCTGCTCCACCTAGACTCAAATTACAATCTGGAAACACTACCTGGAAACAACAAGCTCCTCACACAACCGGTCAAAACCACAACTACCACTACTCCCACCACTACCAGCTGCAGCCATGTTGCAACAAACCTCTTCTGTCAATACTTTTCACAAGAAGAAAAATGACAGACTAGAATATCAACGCACAATTCGCCTGGACACGGTTATCACTCAGACGGTCCTGTACGTGACGGGGACCACCTTGAAGACAAACCTGGCCAGGTATGCTGTTTACATCACTTGCTAGACAATAGACACACTTCTAGCCACAATGAAAACTGCATGTTTGTAATACTGTTTTTGATGGTCATGATGAAAGGATATTCTGTTGCAGCTTTCAGCTGTTGGCAATGAAACGTTGTGGTGTTTCTGTTACATGAAAGACAACTGTGGGAACTTGACCTTTTTTTAACTTCAGATTCATCTGGACTGTGCTGAACTACACAAACAACCAATCGTTTCCAATTCCTTCAGTGATATTATCGGTATATTATTATTTCTTCTCTGCAACAGCACTTATTACAGAATTTATGTCCAAGCCACATAAACAAATGAGTGGACTAGGCTGTTTCCGTTGCAACAGTGCTGCCTCACGCAGAAAAAGGACAGGGAGCGTCGACAGGAACATATTAGCCTTCACAAATCTTCAAGGCTCGTGATGTGAAGAGTTCCAATTTGTTTTTAAATTTAAACAATGTTTGCCATAGGAAATGATAGACATAATCAGCTCATTTACCTAAACGCCAAAGAGAGTGGTGTGTAGGCAATAACTGCAGAGAGGCTATTATTTCTGAAATGTGTAAACTAATTGTATATTACAAGTTATTTTTTGTAACTTTGGTTTATGGTTTAATTTATTTTGAAAATGCATTCCGGTTACATTGGAATACATCATATTTTACAATTCACAATTCCATTTGCCCAAAAAGAATTAGGAAGAAGCAAAACGTATTTAATTCTACCTTCTCTCTGGTTGACATCAATTGCGAATGCATTTGTTCACTTCCTCTATTCATAATGTACCCTTCACCAATTATGAAATAACATTAGAAATGATAAAGATGTGGAACCGTGTATTACAAGTAATATAATATCGGCCTACTGATTTTAAATTTAAGCTTATTTCTAAGCTTAAGTTTATTTTAAGCTTCAAGCTTAACTTGTAAATAATGGGATTTTTTTATGCCCGATATTGGCATAAAAATGTAACATCGGTATGTTTTTTTTCCCTATAATGAAAGCCAATGTATAGCCCTTTAAGCCTTGTGTAATTAATACTTAATACAGTGTAGTTAAAACACCAGGATGTGGTGGACATCTCTGTAACTTCAATCTGATCGGCATTTGTGGGTGTGTTTCTGTGCAGAGTTTCGGAGTTTGTGGACTTTCGGCAGGAAGTTTGCTCGCGTGCTTGAGCCGACGCTTTGCTTGGCCGTGTTCAGGGGGACAGGCCATGCTGGGTTGCCTGGGCAGCGCTGTTGGTGGGTGTGGGTGGCGGTAATGTGGAGGAGCATGGAGGTGGCGGCGAGCGGACGCGGTGCTGGACTCCTCGGCGGAGGATGCGCGGCTGCCGGATTTCTCGGGTGTTTGCTTGGGCGAGTTGCGCGGTGTTGTTTGCGTGCACGTCGAGAAGCTAATTGCTGATGCTGTTATCCATTGGCTTCGCAGCAAATGTTTGTTGGGATGGATGGATGGATGGATACTGTAGATACTTTATTGATCTCCAAGAGAAATTCACATTTCCAGCATCTCTGCAAAAATGTCATAAAAAACCTAATCAGTTAATCATAAAATAAAAGGAGGAGACATGAGATGTTAAACATATTGGTATTGGTTGATACTAGGATCCCAGATAGGATCCCAGAATGCAGAGGCGAGTCACTGCGTGTAACAAAAGTTTATGAACAAAAGATGTCCCATGAGGAAAAAATACAAAACACAACAAGGCAAAGTACAACCAAAACCACCAACCCGAGTCACGGGGAAAAAAACACTACAAAATGTAGGACCCTGCTAGACACGAGGATAGCAGGAAATAATATCACAAGCACTGCTGAGACAAGCAGGCCAACACACTAACATAGAACAAAAATTCACAGCTGCAACTCAGCCGGAAAACAAACTATGTGGACACTGCGACAGCAAAAACTATACAAAAACACACCTCAGCTGGAATATCCAAGCAGGGGACAAAGTACTCACAATGAGACAAGAAAGTAAGGTTATTGCGAGGACACGAGGCGAGGATAAGCTCGGTTTAGGCATGAAGCAGGGAGCAATCTGGCAATGCGTTCACACATTGGCACAGCTAAAGTAATTTGTAGGTGTGACCAAGTGACTCCTCCCAGGCCAGTAGGCAGCGTGCGGCAACAGAGTACAGATAGGCGGCAGCAGAGCAGCACTACAGACCATGACAGGCATATCGGTTATCAGCAAAAACGCCAATATCGACATCCCTAGTTACAAGAGAATTGAGGTTTGTAAATCCATCCATCCATTTTCTATGCCGCTTATCCTAGTTTGTAAATCAACATCAATAAATTATATAAACATTCATCATAATAAACATAGTAAACATCAGCTGCTTGTACTGTTTCTTGAATTCATTTTAGTACATTTTGAGTTTTTTGCTTAATTGATTCCATAATTTAATTCCACATACTGATATGCTTCAAGTTTTTAGAGTTGTTTGCATGCATGCATGTTTTAAGTTTATTTTTTTCCTCTGGTCCAAGTCTGGTTTTGCCTCTCTTAAAGTAATTGTTTTACATTATTGGGTAGCAGTTATTGTTTGCTTTACGGGCAATTTTAGCTGTTTGATAGTTTACCGGATCACATTTTAATAATTGTGATTTTAGAAAGAAAGACGTGGTGGATTATCCTAACCTTTTTTGTAGTACAGTTAGTGGGTGAACCGTACATTTGTAGTTATTTCTCCATATCTCTACACGTTAACTCAGACATGGCAAAACCAGAGAACAACATGGAGTATAGAGTGGTTTTTGGTCCAGAACGGCTGCACACTGTTTCGGTAAACGTTAATAATGATTTGGAGTGCATGAGAAGGTGGAAAAGAAACATAGCTCTTTGACTACATGATCACTTATAACAACTAACACAGCAGCAACAGAACCAATGTTGTAATAGCGGTGAGGATGATTCATAATTGTAAAAAGTACTGCAAGTTTAACACCAACAGCTGAGTAACGCAACCAGCTTTTGAAAGTGCACGCAGCGAAAGCCACTGGAAGCTGGAAGTAATTTTCTTCCGTTGTTTTAGGCTGAGCATTATTAATTCATAAAAGACGCAATAGGAGTGATAGGTCAGGGACAAAGAGCCCTCTCTTTGGGAGGGAGGGCTGTTACATGACACGGTGTTGTGTCCACTACACTGACCAATCACAGACCAGGGCTTAAGTCTTGCACTAGTAGCCTACATTAGCCTCCACTTGTTGCGTTCCGTGCTGCTGGTCCAGTTTACGTCAGGACCTGCAGAGACACTATATAACAGCCATCATGATTCACCCCCGGACTCTCAGAGTCGATTATGATAAAACTGCAAGTGTTGTATGCGTGGTGGGCTCCTCGCTTCATGTGGCACTGAACAGGTAGGTTGATGTTGCTTCAGTGAGTAGTTTGTTTTGTGCACACTTGAAAATACACTTAGACTCATCTGCCGCTTTTTTGAGTACTTCAGATGTCTTCAATGAAAGATAAAAATGAAAGATAATGAAAATGATGAAAGGTAATTGACAATGTCAGAGAGGTATTCATTTAACTATACTACCGTATATGTTTATTCTTGTGCTGGTAGTTACATCATACTGTGCCTGGAACTGTTCCTACTACTTTATATACTTCATGTTAGCGTTTGAGTTAGCTCCTCCTAACATTTACACTAAGTAAATATTATGTACTGCAGATGCTGCTACTGCTGGCAGTTTTTTTTTTTTTATTTTATGACTAAAGGGGAGAGAGAGTCAACAAGCTGTCTATTGTTGCTGTGCAAACACCAGACACTTTGTTGTCCCATAGAATTGCATGTGTTGTGCCAAATGTCAGCCAACACAGCACATCTGAGCGAGACTGGATTACTGAGCGGGCACAAAGTGGAAGCACCCATGCAGGTCCACTCATGTGCACTTACTCCGATGGCATTCCCACTGGTATCGCGTTCCCATGTCTGCCCACCAGGCCTGCGTGTCCACACTCAATCATGCATTGCAAGGATGTTACCAGCAAGTCAGGGCACGTCTAGCTGAAAGGGTGGGGGTACTTCCCACCATAAAATTGCTGCTTCAGAAAAAAAAAGTGAGTGGAGAAACAGCGTCGGAATGTTCGGAACTGTCGCGTAAAGTAAAGGATGGTTTGGCCTTGAAGGCACCACACCATGTTCAGTCTGGTTTTGCAACTGTGACTCTGGGTAAACATCCTTGTTTATTCTTCACTGTGTTATTATCGCTGTACATTGCACATATAATCATACCTTAGCTACATCTCCTTAGCCACACCTGCACCAATACCAGACCTGTACCAAAAATGCTGCCTTTACAAAGATAACAATGCTACAGGTGTGTTCATTTAACAAGACTGTAAAAGGTCAAATACAGGCCTCTATTCAATTAACCTACTGCATAACTGCCAAGGTTTCTAATTAGTGCCGGGTGAACAAACACTGTTCCAGTAATGGCAAGTCTCAATGAGTGGTCAGCATCTACCTGCCTTGTAAAGGAAGGTAGAGAAAGCTGTTTGTGTGAAACTCATGTGTTTCACCTGCCATACTGCTGTTTACAATGGAGCCACCAGTCCTATTAATGCTGGCTCAGCTGCTTACGGCCATTACAACATTGGTTCTGTTGTTGCTGTGTTGAGCATTATATTTAATGACGTTAATAAATGACCATCTGGTCAAAGAGAGCCACCTTTTTTTGTCCGCTAAACTTTATAAACGTTTTTTTTTTTTTTAAATTCAGCAGTTATATAGCATAATATTCAAAATTCTTGAAATAACAACCTCTTTCCAGTTGCTTGCTGCCAAATTAACACCCCATCCTCTTTGCTGTTTAGATAAATAAAGCTGTTATATGTTTATTATCATGGTGCACAGCTATACTGCATCGCTATTTGGACCCTCTGCTCAAACCGGTTAAGCCTGCTCAAAATATGGAGCAGTTGTACCAAAGTTCTAGTGTGGAAGACCCCAAAAGTTTAACCAAAGAAAATTGGACTTGTTTTCAAACCGTCATCATGCAAAATGTCAGTAGTAAGTAGTGAGTGTTTTAATTTAGTTTTTTAATACAATTATTTTACTCTGGTGCCATGTTGTGGGCCCAGTGACTTTAAGCTGAACTGACTATTTTGCATAAAAAGCTCGATGTCGCCCTCTCACCTAGACGTGAACTTTTCCAAACGCAGTACTGTTTCATGTCAACATCACCTTTTCGTCTAACCTGGCCTCATACTGCAGGTGTGCACCTCCCAACTCCAAGTTCTTCTCCGTAAAATGCACTCCCAGTGTCGAGTACGGCATCATCCCACCTCACAAGGAGACCTCTCACCTCTCCCCCATCGCCTTAAACGAAAAGTCAGTGCTGCTCATCTCCATGAGCGGTGCCAGCCAGCATGAAAATGACAGCAAGGTGAAAGAGGAGACGAGTCAAATTCATTCATTGCAGCTTGTTAAGCGGGTGTAAACATCTGCTTGAAGTACCTATATTATTTGAATTAATAGGTACTAATTAGAGTTTGAATTAACATGAGTTACATTATTTTGCAAGCTATCCGTCAGGTACTACGGCCAAGATAAAGACGTTTTGGGGAACGCAGTCCTGCACCTGACAGCACTTGGTATGTTAAAACACGAGAAAGCAAAAGACATATTTAAGAAAAGGGTATTTGTGTACACGTTAACAAACTCAAACACATGAAACCGCTCTGTCACATAGAAATCTCTCTCGACGTGGACGCGGACCGAGATGGTGTTGTGGAGAAAAACAATCCCAATAAGGTGAGCTCAAGCTTAACTTGTAAATAATCTTAATGGAAATTTTCCTTTCAAAGTTATGTAAAAAAAAAATAAATAAATAAAATTAATTAATTAATTAATTAATTAATTAATATTCTACGACAAAAAAAAATAACATAAAAATGGATTTTAATAGATAATTAATTTAATAATTAATTTATTGATAAATTACACACATATATACAGTATATATGTAATAATTATTATTATGTATAAAAACGTATGCTACGATGCTAACAGTCATTACATATATAGCAAATTGAGTACAGAAAGCTCATAGGCAGACCCATGAGGATTTTACCTCATACCCTAAGACCCTAGACCAAATGAGAATGGATAAAATGCTAACATATAGGTGAGTGAACATATAGCAAGATAGCATCTTGAGTACAGAAAGCTTTAAGGCGGACCGACAAGGATTTTACATCATGCCCTGTAGTTATATACAAATTCAAATGAGAATGGATTAAATGCTAAGATGCTAACAGTTCGTGAGTGAACATACAGCGAGACAGAATCAAGAGTACAACAAACACTGAGGCAGACCCATGCAACTGCGTAACAAGACAGAATCTGAAGTACACAAAGTGATAAGGCAGATCAATACAGATTTGACATCATTGCATGTAGTCCATTTTATCAAATGGATAAAATGCTAAGATGCTAACTCTTCGTGAGTCAACATATAGTAAGGCAGCAACAACTGTAGACTAAACGCTTAGGCAGACCCATAAGTATTTTACTATGTGATGGTTTCAAAAGGAGGATAAGCGGCATAGAAAATAGATGGATGGTTTCAAAAGGCTGATATTGAAGTGTTACCATGCTAACAGTTGGTATGCTAAAATCTACCGTGATAGCGACGTGAGTTAAGAAAGCACCCATCCTAACCCATTGTTTTGTGCATCCCCATTTTTGTTCAAAATGTCTTAGGGATCCTGGGAGTGGGGTCCTGATGGGCACGGAGCCATCCTATTGGTAAACTGTGACTCTGAGCGGCGCTATTTCCAAAAACCGGACAATGAGGTGGACTACATCTCCAAGTTGTCAGGTATAGAAGAACCAGCACAGAGTGCAGACCGCCACCAAGGCCCAACAACCTGAAACCACCTTCAACATGACATTCAAATGCATGTGGTTGGACTCCCGTCCTGTAGTTGGCAGTAAAGTCAACTTCCAGACATTCTGTAGTTTTTGCACCACAGCTCCGTTTGGTGCTGTCGTCACTGCCGCAAATTCTTCATTGTGCACCTTCATCCAGAACTCCACAAACACATACCTGATGTTGTGGCTTTCTTTGCATGCCTGCAGACCTGAGGGACATGTCTGTGATGGTGCTGCGGACCCGCGGCCCTGCCAAGCTTCCAGAGGGCTACAAGCTCACCATGCACATATGTCAGGGCCACGCAGAGGGTGTCAGGGTGTACAGGCCCAAGCCTCGCTATACGAGCAACTCCTTATGTAGGTAAACCTGGAATCATATGACCACTTTTCATCAGAACACTTGAAAAGATGCATCTACGTTCTTCTCCCTTGTTTAGCTGGTGTGGCGAATAACTTTGCCCAAGTGCTGTGCAGCAACGTCTTGTCCAGGGAGGTGCCTTACCTGGGGGGTGCAGCGGAGATGAACTTTTACGTGGAGGGTCTGAAGTTTCCCGACAAAGACTTTGACGGGCTCATCAGCATCAGCCTCAGCCTGCTGGAGCCCATCTGCACAGTAAGACTGCCTCTGTGTGTAGCAGTTGAGCAGATTCACTATTGGTGGACCAGCCAGGACACCTCTCATGTACTGTAGTGTTTGAGTTGTGTGGCGTGCTTATTTGACTCACATAAATGATCAGCTATCACCAACATAAACACAGTAACAACACAAACAAGGTATGTTAGCAGTCAGCATGCACTTTTTTGTTTTCATGTCTTTGTCACCTAAATATTTTTATTTATTTTGCTGTGGCTTTTTTTTTTTTTTTTTTACTATATGTTAACAGGGTCTCCCCGAGACTCCCATTTTCACAGACACGGTCATGTTCCGAGTGGCGCCTTGGATCATGACTCCCAACACCCTGAGGCCTGTCGAGGTGTTCGTCTGCAGGTACAAAAAGTGTACTGTCCGTGTTTTAACATTCAGCAACCCTTATTGCCTCTCTATGGTTTTACAAACTTTATCCTGAAAGCTTTTGAACTGTTAGACATTTTCTAACAGCAAACATTGTCTCACTAATGCTCTCTTCTTCAGCACCTCAGATAACTACTCGTTCCTGAAAGGAATGAGGAGTCTTGTTGCCAACAGCGGATACAAACTAAACATCTGTCATGAGTACATGAACAGAGGAGACCGCTGGATGCAAGTAAGAGTCCAACTAATGCTAACTTTTTGTGTTTGTTTAAAAAAGGAAACCTGCCAATTTCCAGAAGTAATACGCACCTCACAGCGGAGAAAGGACAGGGAGAGTTGACGGGACAGCAACATAAAGAGATTCTCTAAAAACTCCAGTGATTGGAGAGGACTAAAATGCTGAGAGAGAACAGCAACTGAAAAACTGAAATGAAACTATCTCGCCACTCCAAAACGCACAGTAAGAACTACGTATTTTTCGTTAGGATGAGTTGGAGTTTGGTTACATTGACGCTCCACATCACCGCTTTCCCGTTGTCCTGGATTCGCCTCGAGATGGCAAACTTTTGGACTTTCCGTACAAAGAGCTGCTGGTGAGCACCTCTAAGTATTACTTTCACAGTGTATTAGGCTGATTCCCTATTCTACGCCTTGCCTCTCATCTTAGCACTTACACCTAGATTTTGTACATTCACGAGAATTCTCCTTAAATCAAGGAATCAGGGGTGAGTGCAAAGGGGTGTACAGCCGTAGAAACGACTTGTGGTCGGGGACCAAGCATTAAACGTAGCGGGAGGCGGAGTTTACTAGGATAGCACACTCCAGCTGAAAGGATGGCCGAGGGGAGACCGAAAGAAGCATATAAATGTAAGTAATTAAGCATAATTACTGATTTTCACAGCAACGTCACTCATGTTTTATTAGATAATCAATCATCCACGTCAATATTCGCCATGTTGGTTGTCACTTGTTACAAGTAGCTGGCTAACACTGAACTTCACTGCGATCTGCTGCATTTCATAAATGATTCGACAATAATTAGATAGCAACCACATTAACCTGTTAATTGTAAGTTGTATTTTAAAACCGCTCGCTAGCGAGGGGGATCTCATTACTGAACTGTACTGTGACATTGGCATTTTATATTAGCCATCTAATCACTCATGTATAGCAGCACAGCGTAGTGAAGTCTGTTTGCTGTGAATTATAGCCACCATGAAGTGAAGTTAGATATCGGTGTTATAACGAGGGACAACCAACAATTCAAAACATGGTGAATATTTACGTGGCGTACAAAATGCTTGAATATCTGATAAAACACGAGTGGCGTGACTGTGAAAATCAATAATTAGATATTTACATGCTTCTTTTGGTCTCCGCTCTGCCGTCCTTTCAGCTTGGAGTGTGGTATCCGAGTAAACTCCGCCTCCCCCTGCGTTTCATGCTTGGTCCCCGACCATACTCGGTATCTAGGGCTGTACACTCCTTCGCACATACCCCTTGATTTAAGGAGAATTGGGATAACACTTGAATCTCGTGAAAGCACAGAACCTACGGGTAAGGGCTAAGATAAGGGGTAAAGCGTAGAATTGGGATACAGCCTTAGTGTCCACGCTGACATTAAATCTTCTGATGTGTCATTGATGTCTTCAGGGTCCTGATTTTGGCTATGTGACAAGAGTGGCACTTAGAAAAGATGTGAGCAGTCTGGACTCATTTGGCAACCTGGAGGTCAGTCCTCCTGTGACTGTGAATGGAAAACACTACCCGCTGGGAAGAATCATCATTGGGGTGGCGTTTCCTACGTGAGTCGGTTTAGCAGCAGTTATTTTGTTTAGAGGTCCCATATTGTTGTATTTTTCAACAATTTTAAGTTTGTCTGAGAGGTCCCACAACAGTGTATTGGAAGTCTGTTGGCCAAACCCTTGCCTTGATGCTGGAATTTAGTTTAAAAGCTTTTGGCAAGCCCTACTGGGAACACACCGTTATGTGTGTCTGTAGCTTTAATGGTAATGAACTGTGATTTGTCCACGCCTGTCTTTGAGTGTGTCCACTTTATCCACATTTTACATATACACTGTAACTCTGCACCCGTCTAAGGTAATAGATGACATATATCACATACAACAATGTAACAAGAAGTGGGACGGGAGGACACCAACATTAGCAATACTGGCATGTGAGCTGCAGTGCTAACATTACACTCACATTTAACTGCAACATCATACTAGGTTAGCCTCTTTGCTGAAGAAAAAACAAATTATACAACTTAGCGCTATTCTCCATGAAGTGGTGGGTGCCTTCATGACGTCATGAAAAGCCACAACTTCAAAAGTGAGCGCTTGAGTGCCTCTTCCCTCACAAGTGGAACAAACAAGCGAGGGAGATCACTTTTGTCGCACTTGGTGTTCATAAACAAGCTCTAAAAACACCTATTACTGTGTACCGAATGTCATTAAAATGTCACATTTGCATAAAAGGGGCCCTTTAAATATCAGAGAAGAAAAATGAAACATTTGTGTTTGTTTAAGGACAACCAAAGGACGGAACATGACCAAAGTGGTTCAGGACTTCCTTTGGGCACAGAAGGTTCAGCAGCCCATTGCTTTGTTTTCAGACTGGCTGCTCGTCGGCCACGTGGATGAATTCATGACTTTTGTTCCTGCGCCTGATAAGAAGGTAAACATTTTATGAAGTGATTTTACCCTTCTTTTCTGTAAAGCACTTTGAATTACTTTGTGAATGAATTGTGCTCTATAAATAAACTTGCTTTGCCTTGCCTTGCCTAATATTAAGAAGTAAAAACAATGAAACTCCCAGTCTTAACTTCAATAGGGTCACATTTGCACATTCTTCTCTCATTTTTTAACATTTTTAGTTGTCACTTAAATGTAAAAATGAATACAGCAAAAACAAAACAGTCTCAGACACATTTTTTCGTATACCTTCCAGTCTTTCGATGCTTTAGGAAGCTGTTTCTGACAATACTGATGCCACGGTGCAAACTCCCAGTGACCATCTTATTATACATTGTCTCATTGGCAGGGCTTTCGTCTGCTGCTGGCCAGTCCAGATGCAGGCTACAAGCTCTTCAGAGGTTTGAAAAACAATGGTCATGGCCAGGCCAAACTCTTTGAGGGTAGGTCTTTACGTTTATTATTTCGTCATCATATACCTGTACATCCGGACACTTATCTGAGGGATACTTCCTCAAAGGTTGCAGAGACCAGGTTCCAATCACAGTGGACGACATACTTGAAGATGCAGGCTTCCAAGCTGAGAACAACTATGTTCAGGTGAGGCCACTATAATCAAAATATACTACAAACTATACTCAGTGTGTTAAGGGGTCAGCTCCAACCTATGTAACCACACAATTAAAACGCTAACAGCCTTTCGCTCTTTAGTAGGGGTGTCGCAAGATCTCGTGAGATTAAAACATGACAAGATTTCTCTTTCAGAAAAAAATATTGCCACCCTCAATACATTGCCATGTGCATGCGTGTCTGTTTTCCTCATCTCTCTCCGCCAAACAGGCAGAAATATGGTTCACTCTGTGCATTGGTTTCAGCACCTTGGTGCGTTTGATCATAGAACAACGGCACGAATGGAGTGAGCCCTTTTGTTGGTCATACTGTCTCTTTGTCTCGGTGGGTGGCGGAAGGGCCAGAAGCATACACACAGAGTGCAGAACAGTGTAACGTACAGTACAGGCTAAAAGTTTGGACACACACTACACAACTGATAGTCCCAAACCTAATAATAAGGCAACAAATTCCATTAAGTAAGCCTGCCAAGGCACGCCTGTGAAGTGAAAACCATTTCAGGTGACTACCTCATGAAGCTCAGCAAGAACCTCATGAAGAACACCAAGGGTTTGCAGCGCTATCAAAAAAGCAAAGGGTGGCTACTTAGAGGATTATTTCACACTTTTTTGTGAAGTACATAATTCCACATGTGTTCATTCATAGTTCTGAGAATCTACAATGTAAATAGTCATGAAAATAAAGAAAACACATTGAATGAGGTGTGTCCAAACTTTTGGCCTGTACTGTAGTAGAAATTAAATTAGTAGATTGCAGTACATTGTCATATTGTTTTTACATTTTTTTCATTGTACTTTTTTTAAAAGTAATGTTAAAATCTCGTCTCATCTCATTCTCGTAGACCCAATCTCGCGTATTGTCTCGTCTCGTGACACCCCTACTCTTTAGTATGTACACCAATACATGATTTGCGTGTTTTCTAGAGCTGCATCGACTGGAACCGAGACGTACTGAAACGAGAGCTGGGCCTTGATGACTCCGACATCATCGACCTGCCCATCCTCTTTAAGCTACAGCAGGACGAAGATAATGAATACAGAGCTGTGGCATTCTACCCCGACATGGTATGTTAGTAGTTTATTAGAGGGGAGGGCTTGTTTTTATAATAGTAACTAATGTTATCGTAAATGCTCCAGTTAACCTGTCCATTCAATCCTAATGTTGTTTTAATGAATTCCACAAGATGGCAGGAGATGCATTTGAAGCGTTATGAGTGGTCCAGCAGATATATCTACCTTTGCATACACTTTAAAATGTTGGTTTCTACTACTCAGCTGTTGGTGTAAAACTCACGCATGTTTTACTCGCCGTACTGTTGTTAATAGGGGTGCTCTGATCAGGGTATTGTCAGCAACTGTGGAGCTGTCGAGTGTTTGACCCCCAGTATGCAGAGACAGACGGTAGTGGTGGAAAATAAAAATACTTGAATAAATCAGGTGCAGGAAAAACAACAGAAAGCGACAGAGGAAAAGGGCTCCGTGAAAAACATACACGGAAGACGAGGCAGTAGCAACAGGTCAAGGAACCGTCTAGGAGACAGCACAGGCGAAGTACACAAAGGCAATGAACCAGCGCTGTAGCTGCGACGACGCTGGGCTTTTAAACTCCACTAATTGAGATCGAGAACAGCTGTGCATAACACCACTGGGGCAAATTATGTTCCACAGGTGATCGGTTTTTGTAATCGCTGTTGAAAGGCATTGATTAACATATGCAGATCACATACTTGTTCACGGAAATCAGTCAGCTGTGATAGTCTCCAGCATACAGTAGGCATTTTTGCGATGCAGATGTATTATCTCTTTTGAACGCCTATTGTTTTGAGAAGACAAACTCCAGCAACTACCTGGAACTACGTTCTTTATCACCGAAATCCGACCAGAACTGGACTTAGGAGACCAAGTGGGGAGTGAGTTGCTGTTGGTGGACTACACTGCTGATAGAGATGTCATACAACTTCATGTCAAAAAGTCCGAACTATCCCTTTAAGCACATTTTTAAATACACTTTTACACATTAAGAAACAACTACAGGAATATAGTATAGTGTTGTACTTGCGTGCAGTTACACAACATCTTGTCAAAGCATCCTCTTGCTGGAAAATGTTGAGTGGATCGACTTGTGAGACAGCACCCTCTGCTGGATTCATAGTTTTTCCCTTGAAGATTGAAGAAGCACCATCCAACCACTTTCTATTTACTGTAAGTTACAATTTAAAAACAATTATTTACTATTTGAATGAACCGCAACTTGGCATGGATCTACTTTATATTACCTAACAATGTAATATGCATCCATTTAAATTAGGGATATGTTTACATTTCATTGTTATTTTCTTTTTATACCAGTGTTTTTCTATTGGGATGGGAGAATCACGCTCTTGAATAACAGTAGCACATGGGCGGCCATTACCGTTTTGGTTCCGACGTCCCCTGACAGTGAAGACTCAACACTAAACGATTTCATGTCACACAGCCAGCACAAGACAGTGTTTAACGGCCACAAGACGCTTAAAGTTTCCAATCGCTTACGTTTCCAGGTGAACTTGATCGTCCTGGGCAAAAACCTCGGCATTCCCAAGCCGTTCGGCCCGAAGGTGAACGGCCGCTGCGCCCTGGAGGCGGAGATGAGCTCCCTGATGGAGGAGCTGGACCTCAGCTGCACCTTCATCGACGACTTCGCCTCCTACCACCGGCTGCTGGGAGAGGTCCACTGCGGCTCCAACGTGCGTAGGGAACCCTTTGACTTCAAGTGGTGGAACCTGGACATGTGAACTGAAGTGTATGAGGTAAAAGCCTCCACCAGCCTTCTAAATGTCACCTTTGTTAAACATCTTTATTTACAATATGGATGTAAAGCAATATGTACAACCAAGTCTTTTTTTTTTTTTTTTTTTTTTACAAGGGCTTCAGTAGACTGAACAGACAAGAAGAGAAATACAATCATTTACAACAGATCACAGAGAAAATTTCAGTCCAAACTGGTCTACTTTGGATTTGAACAGTTGGGCCAGACACATGGAGGTGCTATTGTGATGAGCCACTAGGGGGCGCAAGCAATCTATGCTTTTCGTTTCAAGTCAAATTGCAGGATTTTAGAGTTCGATCTGAATCATTTATCAGTCTTTCTCTACAGCCTTTTTTCAACCCAACTATAAACCACGTGTGCCTGCTTCATTTCATCACTGACTCAGGGTGCGTTCACACTTGTCATGTTTGCTTCAATTAAAACTTAAAACATACTCTGGTGCTTTAGTCCTGCTATTACGGTTCATTTGGTCAAATGTGAAAGCCATCCTCTGAGCCCTGCCGTGCAACAGACAAGCGGGCCGAGGCCGCATGAACGATGGGTCTTGGTCCTCTCGCAAGTGGATTGGTCTGGTTCACTTTAGGTCAAATGTGAACGCTACATGGACAAAGACACGGACCAGTGTTAAAATGACAGCAAAAAGCATGCAGATATGACAAATATGTAAAAGAAAATGCGTTGCAAGTTGTTTTTCATGAAATCTAAACTGGTAAATGTAGCACATAAAAACAAGACTCAATCCAGCACACAGCATTTTGGTTTGGAATATTTGATTTACATCACTTATGTCACAAAATCGAACTTCAGAGTTGTCCAAATTTTTCATAAATGGAAGGATGTTTGGGCCACTTTCATATTGTTCACATTTATGAAACACACTAAAACCAATCCAATGTAGGTCAAGATATACAAAGCGGTTTATTAAAAATAAAGACAGGTGACGAGGCAAATAGTGGCAAATCCCCCAATCAAAAATTGTACGTATTTTATTTAGGTGTCTGGGGCACGAACGCCCAAAACCCATTCAGTAGTGCCCCCCAGAAAGTGAGAAAATATTTGCACCTGCCACTAGGTTGTCCGATTGACACGAAATCCAATACACATGATGGCGAGCAAGAAAATCATCAAAGAACCTATGCCATCTGCCATTTTGGTTTGCAGGTGTCATTTTTCAGAAATCTGTGCCATTTTGTTTTTGTTTTTTGTGTGGCCCTAATTTTCTTCTGTTGGCTGTGTTTCATTTATATGTAAAACATTCCGCGGGCCAATAAAAAAAAAATAAACGGCTGCCGGTCTCGAATGGGGCCACACTTGCCTTCATTTGCGCATCTGTTTTTAGTGTGCATCTGTTTTTAGTGTGCATCTGTTTTTAGTGTGCAGCCTTTGGTCCCATAACAAAAACACTAGTATGAACGCACAGCAAACTGCACCAAAGTGCGCACAACGTGTCTTTTTTTTGTAATTTTCCAAACCGCAAGTGTGAACGCAGCCTTAAAAAAAACGAGACAAGGGGAGGGGGGCTCACTGAAGCATCATCCCCAATCTGCAAATAAACAGTGAAGATCCATGTGGCATGTGTTACATTCAGGGATAAAGACGAGCTCTCACCTGACACAATCATCGTAAAGGCAACTTCAAGATGAGTCACAGTGTCGTTGAAAAATAGCAAACAACCTTAGCGTGCCTTACGTCGTGTTGCGTCGCACACATATCAACATTTTACACATGAAGTAAAAAACAAAGTGTGGCCACAAACGTACACTGTATGTGGTTTCAATAAAACATTAAGCACAGGTACAACATGGCACCAGAGGACGTTTTGCTTAGTTTTTGTCAAGCAGGTTGACACAGTACACACACACACACACACACACACACACACACACACACACACACACACACACACACACACACACACACACAAACAACCGCACACTAACAATAACTGAATGACATTTGGTGATTTCAAATGCTTGTTGCTGGTCGAGGCACCACAGTAGACATATTTGGACATAGTTTTCCTTTTTATAGAATTACTGGGGTTAAAAAATGCTTCAGCTGTCATTCAACCATCACACAAATAGCCTCAATCCAAAATTAAGCATGACAAATGCTGCTGGTTGCTGAAAAAATGCTCGTTAAATACATCAGGAATTCAAAAAGCCTCAGTAGGCCAACTCACGTGACAATAAGACACGAGATCTCCGTTGACTTTTGTTCCATTGCTCTTGCTTCCTTTCCATCCCAAAAAAATCTAACTAAGATGGTTGCTCACTGGTCAGGATAGGCCAAGCAGACTTAATCTGTCAAACCACATGACAAACAGTAATGATGCTGCGTGACCTTTAAAGGAGGACTTTGAGAGCCGGACTCAAGGCAGGTCATCGGAGCTTTTGTTGGCGTCTGTCAGGACAGTCAGGCGGATTCTGAGCCGAACGTTTCGAGGATTCCAAGTTGACCTCTGTCAGTTAAGGAAGCAACACAACCTGTCGCTTGGTTCTGACATGTGGTGCCTCTCGAAGAAATGCTGTGACAGAGATAAACAGGAAGTTAGCAGTCAAAGGTGAGTGGAATAATTAAAGGTCCCCTATTACTTTTTAATGATGTTATGTGTCCCTAGAGTGAGGCTTTCCAAACATTTTCAAGCAAGGGCCACATACTGAAAATGAAAGGATGCAAGGGCCACTTTGATACTGTGTAGTGTGCGTGTGTGTACAGTAGGTACGGTATTCCTATATCTACGCTTCATATGTGTACCACCATGTGTTCCCACAAATCTCCCGCGGACCAGGGGGTGGGGTTTGGGGGCGGTGTTTGTACATTATAGATCTAATTTATCTTATTTATTATGTATTGTTTAAAACGAAGACATGAACAACATCTGAATGCCGACCAGAGAGATTATTACATCGCTGTTTGACGTGTGTGGTAAAAGGCGGTGCGCTAGCATGAATTAACTTGAGACAAATGTGCACATTAGCACTCAATAAGTCATCAAAACTTACCTTCATGCATTCCCACATAGTATCAGCATTTGAGACCAAATATGAGGTGGAAGAAAAATGCTAAAAATACAGTAGTAGTCTATCTGTGCGGCATGAGAGAAAGTTAGCACACGCACAAGTGAGACGAATGTAACAGAGAGAATCCGGCCATTTTTCAAAATAAAACATAATGGAAATTATTTTTTCTTTCTGTGCAGCCCGGTACCAAATGACCCACAGCCCGATACCAGGCCGTGGCTGGGGGGTTGGGGATCACTGATATAGGTGAACAAGTATATTGTTAGCATGAGCTTCAATCCTTGCTCTTTTTTCCACATTTATTCTTTTTTCCACATTTATTACTGTTTTTTTTTTTATATTTCATTGTAACCTTTTCCGCTACCTCCTTAAATAGGCATGCCCATATAAGGAAGTCCGGGTTGCACTGACGTCAATGGAACAAACACAGCGTGCCGAGCCGTCCAAAACTGCTTTCAGGGCCCACTTCCAAATGCCTAAACCTCATTATCTGACGTGCTGGCATCGTTTAACACAGGAATACAACATTGCAACAACATTGATAGGTCAGAAAAGAGGAAAAGCAAAATGGGTGCCCCTAAATTCTATGTTGTTGTATGTGACATATGGCATGTATTACATTGGACAAGTGGAAAATAGTATTACCTGAGCCCTTTAATATATATCTGTTTTCCACTGCGCAGTGCCAACTCAGTCCCATTTGCTAGAATTAGCAGCTATAAATAGTACAAATAATCATCACCATTGGCTCTCACCTGATAATGGACATCAATGCGGCGAGTCAGTTGCGTGTAGCTAACAGTTCTGTGTAAAAAAAAACAAACAAAAACACATAGATTACAACAGCTACTGTCAACTTAAAAAAAAAGATGTTTAAATGTGGAACTACTGTTCAACCTATTTCCTGCATTCACGACTGACTCACTGATAACTTGTGCTCCAGAGGGGGGCGCTCTGACTTGGGGCAGCCATCTGTGGCTTTAGACCCGGGTCCCTTCAGAACATCGGTTTGATGCTGGAGGCGAGTGGCTGCAAGGTGGGTAGAAGAAAGATCTGTGGCTATTTAATTAAAATAAAACACTATACATATAAATAAAGATGGATCATTCGGATTGTCAGAACATCTAGTGTGGAATATGACTTTCCCACTAGGGCCGCATGGTGGCCTAGTGGCCTAGTCAGGAGATCTGGAAGACCTGGGTTAGATTCTCCGTTGGGCATCTCTGTGTGGAGTTTGCATGTTCTCCCCATGTGTGCGTGGGTTTTCTCCGGGTTCTCCGGTTTCCTCCCACATTCCAAAAACATGCATGTTAGGTTAATTGGTGACTCTAAACTGTCCATAGGTATGAATGTGAGTGTGAATGGTTGTTTGTCTATATGTGCCCTGCGATTGGCTGACGACCAGTCCAGGGTGTACCCCGCCTCTCCAACAAAGTCAGCTGGGATAGTCTCCAGCACACCCGCGACCCTAGTGAGGACAAGCGCCATAGAAGATGGATGGATGGACTTTCCCACTAGCTCACCCCACCCTCAGGCAGCCAATGACCCAGTAACATGTGGGAATGTTCCTGCTAAACTCACCTGGAAGGCCTCCATGACTCGTAGTGAGCGCTCCGTCATCCAATGAGTGTCTTGGCGTCATGGCGGACACACTTTCCTGAAGGAAGACACATGCAAACTTCATGGTGACATTTTAGGTCCCCGATTATGCAAAAGTGACGGTAATATTTGTCCCTGGGGCCTGCTTACGAGCAGCAAACGTGGGAATCATCTCTTGCGACTTTTCATGACAACCTGAAGGAAAAAACACCTTCCACAGGCTTCGCTACACATCTTAAAATAAAGCCTGGAGCTCTGTCAATTATCAGCTATCAATTTGACCATTTTGTTTCTCTCCATTGAATAGGCTATCTTAGCATGATGTTGCTGTTAAATGTGAGTGCCTGTAATGTTTGCACTGTAGCTCACATAGCTGTGCTAGTGATGCTAACGTTTGAGTCCTCCTGTTCCACTCCTTAATGTTACGTTGTCACAATAGGCCTTCCTGGTGACACAGGCATGGGAAAAACACAGCTCATTAGCATTAAAGCTACAGACACACAAAATAACTTGCTCTCAGTACGCCTTACTGGCAGCATCAAGTTGAGATTTTGGCCAGCACACTTTCAAGTCGCAATTGTGGGACCTCACAGACACATTTAAAAAAAAGAAAAGAAAAAGAAAACATTGGACCATTAAGGTAACGTTTCAGCACCCACCAGTCCAGTGTCGTACTCCTCCTCGGCCTCGTGCTCCTCCACGACACTGGCAAAGCTGCTGGCGTTTGAAGAGGAACGGGAAAGGTCCTGAGCCTCGGGGATGGATGGTGCCCTGCAACACATGACCAAACTACACACCTACGTCACTTTGACCGCTCAAACACACACAGTATCCACACAAGTTCTCTCAGCTTCCGCAGTAAAATCATAAAAAGAGAGTTTCTATCATTCAAGTTTCTATCTACCTGTTCTTGGCAGCAGGAAACTCTGGAGAGCTATGACTGGAAGAGTTGTCAGACTTATTTTCCTGTGCGAGGAGGCCGCTGTCGGACGTCCTGTGGGTGCAAGGTGACACCTCGTGGCTGCAGCGTGAGATAGAGATGTCAAGTCAGTACTTGTGCTGCTGTGAGAGCTGCTGCAAAACACAAAATGTGCTTCATCTATCGATTTGTTGCACACATCCCAAAAAGTTCCAAAACTCCACGGAATGAGATGCAAAGAATTGACTGGCTAGGAGTCGATCCATGATGAATTTCCTCAATAGAGGCCTCCACTCTAATAGATGTCGTGGCTACTAGAACAACTAAACACCACAACTAAAATTCAGTAGATAGACAGAAAACTGACTACAAGTTTACCATGACTGATATCAGCATGTGTTCAATGTTATTTTGTGATAAAATTACAATATAATAAATACATTTGTACAACAAAGGACTGTTCCCCCAAATCAAGGCATTGCCTTTAAAATATGCCTGCTACTCTCTGTAGCTGAGTAAACAGTCTGCAGTCACGTTATGAGGCAATACGGTAGGCCAGGGCTGTCCAAAGTGTGGCCCGTGAGCCATTTGCTGCCCACGGCTGTTTTTTTTATTGGTCAATACAAAAAAAAAACAACAGCAAAAATGGTTAAAGAAAGAGCAATAATTATATGAGAATACAGAGAAAAGAGTTGTAACATTACGAGTCGTCATATTATGAGCAATATTGCAAGTTATTTTTTTTAAAGTCGTAATGTTATGAGAAACAAAAAATGCAAACAAAAGTTTCAGCTTCTGGAAAATTAGGTTGGGAAAAAGTTACATTAATTACAAAAATAAAAGCTAAAAAGAAAAAAAAATTAAAAAAGGATGAAATATTTGTAAATAAAAATGCATAAAAATATAAAAACTAATCATACACTTAACAATAATAAATTAATAATAATACATTTTACTTGTAATACCCTTTTGCGGTAAGCTATACGTTAGTGATTCTCAAGTGGTTTGTGGTGGGTCAGGACCCGCTCTGGAACCTACGTAGTCAAAAATTCCATTCAAATATGTAACATACAGCAAATATTTGACTTTTTTCATGTTTGAATAAAAATATTTTGACAGGAATCTTACTTGATTGTAAATATGCACAGATATAAGTGCAATATTTAATTTTAGTGATCTTATTTAGTGGAATTTTGAGATTTACTTTACTTGAGGTTGTACTGCACTAATTATTTTTATGCATGAAGTTAGCACACTCCTCATCATTTCCTTAATAACATGCTGTTAAACACGCTTGACACATGTAATTACATGTAAATCTTTGTTTGACTTCATTAGTGGGTCGCCACTTATTGTGGGGAAATGTTGGTCTCACTCAGGTTGAGACCATTTGAAAGCCCCTGGTTTCATCACCTCATTGTAATGTCCTTATTTCATTGTCTTGATGGCCTTGGCCTCACCTCCTCTCTTGGACTTCCTGGATGTTCTCGATGCCGATAGCGCTGCTGCGGCGCGAGCTGAAGGGACCGCTCTTCTTTCTGGTGGGGCTCTTCCCAGGAATGATGAGTGACTGACAGCCGGCGGGGGAGAGGAGAGTCAGAAACACATAATGTGGCTAACACCACACCAACACAACATGCTTGGCAAGGTGACTACACAGATCAGGGGTGTCCAAACATACAGAATACAGTCATGGCAAAAATTATTAAACCACCCTCGTTTGTTCAGTTTCTTGTTCATTTTAATGCCGGATACAACTAAAGGTACCTTTGTTTGGACAAATATAACAATGACAACAAAAATAGCTCATGAGAGGTACATTTTTTTGGCAGTACAATGCTACAGATATTCATGTAAGAACTTAAGTGATTTTGGTTATTATTAAGAAAACCATGGAAGTTGCTAGATATCAGCTCTAAATTAAACTCTTATGATCTATATTTGTTATCATCATTATATTTGTCCAAACATGTTCCTTTAGTTGTACCAGGCATTAAAATGGATCAATAAACTGAAGAAACAAGGGTGGTCTAATATTTTTTTCCATGACTGTACATTCTTTGTACTTTAACCTTTGGAGTCCAGGGGAAAGATTTTGCAGTACTTTTGCCCCCAATAGTAGACCTGCCAACCTTGAAGAGTACCACTTTTAAAACTGTGTTTTTATTTTGTAAAAAGGCTAAAAAATGTGCAACATATTTACAGAGAAAGCTTTCTTAGTTTTTATTATCAACATTTCAGCTTTTTCTCATTATATGATGCATTTTGTTCAATTTTTTCCCCATTTTTGAGGTTTCTATTTTTTTTTGCCATGGCCAAGGAAAAATTAGGTTTCTGGTCCCTGGGCCGCACTTAGGAAACCTATCTCGAGTGAACAATGGCAATTAAAGAGAGAGGGCTAGCGTTATTGCAGCTGGAACTGATCGAGTGGATCCGAAATCGTCGGAGAAGTCATTCACGAAGTTGTTCTGTCCGCCCTCTGAACAAGTTGTATACAAACAGGAAATAATCTACTACAATCTGATCCATCACAGCCTTAACGGTCAGCGCCACCGCAGCTTGAGGTTTATTTATGGAGGTGCGCAGAGACAGAACCCGAAACTGAAACCGGCAACATGCGTACCAGAGAGCAGCAGAGCGTAAAAGCGTATTCAAAGGTCAAATTGCATGCCGTGTACAAAAAATGCGTGCATATTAGCAGGTCTGGTGGTGTAATGTTTCATTGCCTGTTTACTTTCGCTTTCAAAGCAGGTGCCTTTCCTTTCATCCTGCACCGAAAATGCAAATAAATGAACAATAAACACAATGACAAAATCGTCGGGAATATTACTGATCAGACAAGTAAATCTAGTTTTACTTGGCCAATTGATACCACTCAAAAACGCCTATGCAATGAGAAGTCTGCACTTTGGCACGTCTGTGTGGCTGTGTTATCACGCTGCGATGCTTATCATGCTGCCCTGGCATAGACTGCGGATATGAGGCTGTGGAGTTTAGATGAGAGTTAAAGATGCTAAAAGCAACCCAATGTAAGTCAATATATGGTAAGATGTTTGAAGAGAACTTTCACATCTTAGCATTTGTGTTATAGGTGACAAAGCAAATAGTTATTAGTATGATATCTAATAACATATCTCATTAAAAATGACCTAATTTAATTTTCAGAATATGTTGAGGGCCAATAAAAAACAAAAAGGTCCCCGGGCAGTATGTTGGACACACTCTCCAGCAGGAGTCCAACACTACAGGTATACCGTATACAGTATATTCCACAGTACATATTCCGCACTAGCACTTTTAGACATCTTATTACAGATGTCAGACTATGCAAATGTCAAAATGTCTGGTGTACACTTCTAATTTAAGCTCCATCATGTTCATGCTGACAAATGATACATTTTCATCATTTTTATCAAGAGATCCGCCAGGAAATGCAAAGCAAAACTCCTGACGATCACCCGTCACGTGTACACGGGCGCTAAATTAGCTGCAACACACAAACAGAAAACACAGTGAGTGAACAAGAAGGGAGAAAGAAACATGAACCTCTTCTATTGTTCCTATCCCTATGGCACTGCCTCGCCGTCCGTATTTACTGGGACTTTTCCCTGGGACAAGCAATGACTGAGCCACACAAGCCGGGACGGGGGTCACAGGGGTGGGTGGGTCGCGGGTGATGCAAAAAGAGAAAACAGATGGCAGTTTGACAAAGAAAAGAAACACATCACAAGATCTCATGCAGCACACAGTAAGTTCACAACACTGTATACAACGACACTCTGATTGTGGGTGAACGCGTGTCAAACTGCCCTGGAGGGCCGAGATGCTGCAGGTTTTCTCTCCAACCAGTTTCTTCAGCAGGTGATTTAATTGATGAGCTCCTTCCCTCAAACTGAAGGTGTTGATCATTAAAATCACCTGCTTTAGTGACTGGCTGGAAAGAAAACCTGCAGTGTCTCGCCCCTCCATGGCACGAGTTTGACACCCCTGCTCTAAAAGTTCCTACAATTTTCCCCCAAGGGCTGACAGTCTCTGGTGTCTTACAACAATGAGACCGTTTCAGCTTGTACAGCTTGTATAGCAGCATACATTTACTATGGTCTAAATGGTTGGCAAGACAACACAAGGATATTGGCCTACAGTCGAGCATGGTGGTGGTAGCGTCACGCTCTGGGGCTGCACGAGTGCTGGGGAGCTGCGGTTCATTGACACTGTGAAGCAGACCATCATCCTCTCCCTTGACAAACTCAGATGCATGGCAGTTTTCCAACATGAAAGGGAGCCCAGACACAAATCCAAGATGACAAGTGCCTTGCTGAGGAAGCTGAACGTGAAGATAATAGAGTGGCCGAGTATGACTCCACCAGACCTGAACGCAAGCCAAAAGGTGGAGGAGCGCAGCTTCACCGGTGATGTCATCATGGAGGAGTGGAAGAGGACTCCAGATCTGGTGAATTCCATGCCCAAGAGGATTAAGGCAGTGCTAGATAACAATAGTACTCACACTAAATATTCACACACAATTTGGACATGATCAACGTGAGGTGTATTCACTTTTCTGCAAAGGATGACTTGAGACAACCAAACTTGTTGAAGGCGCTTCACCTTTAATGCAAAACGCTTCTTGTGGCGTCTTCCTAT
Organism: Dunckerocampus dactyliophorus; assembly: GCF_027744805.1. Classification (NCBI taxonomy): domain Eukaryota; kingdom Metazoa; phylum Chordata; class Actinopteri; order Syngnathiformes; family Syngnathidae; genus Dunckerocampus; species Dunckerocampus dactyliophorus. The sequence continues at coordinate 14,884,592 of NC_072826.1, forward strand.
TTAGGTCTCTGGTGGGTGTGTCATAACAGGGTTGCTGTTGCTTCGCATTGCTGGTGAACAACTGCCCTGCATAACAACAGGTCATTCGCCCATCTGGTGGCAAACAGCTTGTTAGTGGCCACTTTTGCCATGTAATGTGACAATCTTTGTGGCAATATGCCAGGATACTGCTATAAGAAGACAGCAGGTGATGGCGCAAACTTCCTCCTCTACGTTAGAGAGCTCCTTTAGACATACTGTAGATAGCTTCCTTTGCATCTGTTTCAAACAAGAATTTGGACAGTGTTGTCCTCAAAGGAATGTCCTTTTATTTTGAGATGCAAACAAACTGCTGACTCCGGGCCCGAAGAAACTGCTCTCCTATATTGTGCCGGGTAAGGAGGTTGCTTGGTCTCTCCATCATTGCACTTCTCACTGCATTCACTTGTGTTGCCAGCTATTTAGACAATAATGGCAGTGTGCTGACTCATTTTCAGCATAGAGTAGCTCTAGATTGCTATACAAGTTGTACATTGACTACTCCAAAGTATATCCAAGTGTACGTTCTAGTGTATTATCCCTTGAAATGCTGAAATGTGAGGTCTGTACTCCATTTTGCAAGATACTGCACATTACACAGACAGTTGCATTCTGCAGCCATACATGCACAACAACACTGAGGTCACATGCACTGCAGCAGCAAAGGAGCAAGGGAGTCTGGGTAGTCAAACAGATGCTACACGGAGCTCACTTCACCACTAAACAACCTCCTCATGTTGATTGATTCTCCTTCTTTTTCCTGTACACTCCAGTCTCATACTAAAAGGTGACAATCCCAACAGGTGTTAATGTGCCAAACAAAGAAATAAAAGGAAGTGAGAGTGGGATGAGACACATACAGAGTGAAGTGTAGTGTAGCGAATCCTCCACTGACACACACCGTGCTACTTACAATGCCGGGTGTTTTGGGGCTCTCGGCCAGATTGTGGGTAAAGCTGCCACTGTGACTAGTGGAGACTGTGTGTGACTTCTTGTTACTGAGGCCCATGGCGTCCATTGATTGGCTTCTGCTGCGGATGACCCGCTACAGAGAGAGATGAGGAGATACGGTCACTGGATGGACTCTGAGGCGCGGAAATCTACATTATTATTATTAGGGTTGCAATATTGTGCAACTTCCTGTGGGACTTGCTAATCTCCAAATACAGTGGAATTTTCAAAGTCAAACGGCCCAAAAGTCCTCAGGCAACATCCCCAGTATGCACTTTTTTGGTAGTCACATTTGCTATTATAATAAATGTTACATTTTATTATACTTATTGGTTTGTTGAATTGCCAAGTGGTTAGCATGTTGGCCACACAGTCAGGATATCGAGTTAGCATGATCTTCCCGTGCGTGCGTGGGTTTTCTCCGGGTACTCCGGTTTCCTCCCACATTCCAAAAACATGCATGTTAGGTTAATTGGTGACTCTACATTGTCCATAGGTATGAATGTGAGTGTGAATGGTTGTTTGTCTATATGTGCCCTGCGATTGGCTGGCAACCAGTCCAGGGTGTACGCCGACTGTCGCCCGAAGTCAGCTGGGATAAGCTCCAGCATACCCTAATGAGGATAAGTGGCATAGAAAATTGATGGATGGGTTTGTTGAGTGTATGCCTTTTATGCCATTTATGTACCTTGTTTTGTGCACTGGGAACAGGGAAAAAAAAGCTTTCCTCAAAATGTTCCCACAAAGATGAAATAATACATACCATACAATGGTCCAAAAATGTCTATAATTCCTAGTTTAAATCTTCATTGGAACATCTCTGTGTGGAGTTTTCATGTTCTCCTCTCATGGTGAATGTTTTTTTCTTTATGTGCCTTGCGATTGACTGGTGACCATTACACCCCGCCTCTCACCAAAAGTCAGCTGGGATAGGCTCCAGCTCACCTAATGACAGTAAATCAAATGGATGGATATCGAGAAGAATTACGATGCAGCCACACTTTGATTAATACATTTGTCCATAGGTTGACGAGCATCCAAGTACGTGTTGTATTGGAGGCAGCTAGGTAGGTAGGTTGATTAAAATGGGTTTATTATATATAATGATGTTTGGTGGTACGCATAGTATACGCGGGTTTGCAGTGCAGCTAAGTCTCATATTTGAGGAAAATAGGAGAGGCAACAGTGAGAGAATGAAAGATCCAGAGAGACATTTACAGTGCAAGGTGTGGAGCACAAATGAATGTCAGCAGACAAACGTGAGAGAATGCTGGCTGCCATTAAGAAGAACATGCAACATGCATCATCAGCTCCCAGATGAGGGGCCATTAAAGTGTTCATCAGGCATACACAATCACACCTGCCACCGCTGTGGCTTGGACGCGCTCCTGCGGGCCCAAATGGTCATTGATGGAGCACGTCCAGTCAAAGTGCTTCTCGTACGCAACGTGGCACTCCAGCATCCAAAAATTTAAATAAATGCGGCTGTCACAAGCCAAGCGAGGAAGTCAAGCGCCACACAGGTCTGGTCCTTTGAGATACGAAACCCATTTACTACACTGGCTTTCTCGTGAATGAATACCCAGAATCCTCCAGCCACCCAGAGACAAGGGAAAAGCATTGGCAAACTTTCTGTGCTCATTCTCTCATGCAGATGGGGCCGTGCCTTATGGGACAAAGTAGAGGCCTTACCTTAAAGGACTCAAAGAAGCCTCCGCCTCCTCCACCGCTGCCGCCGCCGTTCTCCAGCTTGTCTTCATCTCCGCCCAAACCCATCATGGACTGACTGTTGATGTGGAGCTCCTCATACAAGGTCTCCAACAGGGCTGAACGTGTGCGCTCCTGAAACCAGTTGGTTTACACAAATTTAGTTCACATGAAGTCAAAGTCAAAATATAATGATAGCTGAGACAAATGATTTTCATGCATTTTTTTTTACTTCCTGTGGATGTAATAAATACTTTTGTCCATAAAGTGTATGCCTAGTGCACGGGGCCTCACACTTTTTCAGCCTGCTGGCTACTTTTAAAACGACCAAGTCTCAAAGATATCCCTATTATAAACAGAGAAAATATATTTATAAATGTATAAATGTGTAATATATTTACAAATATGGGTATTTATGAACGTTACGTACATGTATATCAGTGGTGCACGCACAAGTTACAAGTCAGCACGATCAACTCTTACTATGAAACATATAACATATATAAAAAATCTAACCGGTAAACTTTGAAACTACTACACTAGATACTAACGACTAGTATTTCACATTCACAGTTTCAAAGTTTACAGGTAATCAAAGTAGTTGATATCATTCAACAATGCAATTCAATATGGCAATAAAGATAATTACACATAATTCCTCAATAGTTGTGTACGTGACCTGAGTAGTATGTCAGTTAAAATAGCTATGTAGCATTCATTATACACACAGTGTATGTATTGCGTCCAGTTAGCTAATTGCAAATGCTAGCATTTGCTATCAAACGTTACAGATATACAAGAAATGAAAATGATTATGCAAAAGACAACGCAGCCAAAGTCAAGGCAACATATTAAAAAGGTTTCTGCAATTGGCACATTTTCCAATTATTCTTGAAATAATTGCTTAACAGGCGTAGAAAATCTGAATTTCTAAAGCGGAGCTCAGGACACAAAGCAAAGCCATCATTTGACTTTTTTTCTACATAACTAAATGAACGGATAACTTTTGTTATAGATGCAGGCATCTTACCGCTGAGTTACTTTATCCGTAATGAAAGTTGCACCTACAGCTACACACAGCTGTGTGTAGCTTGAGACGAGCACCGGCGAATCACGAGGGGAGCTTAATGTCAGCTGACTGATGTCCTACGACATCTACGTTGACATTTATGCGATGACCCACACTACCTTCCCAATCTACCGGTAGCTCGCTATCGATGTAATGGGCACCCCTGGCCTGGAGCATATGGCTGCCGATTGACTTCTGATTTCAACTGTACAAGACAAATTGAAACAAATGGAAAGCAATATTCCTGCAGGAAACAATTTAAATGGAAACAGTCCGTTCCAGGGTCAAACTGTTATCATAAAATCTTTACAGAGAATGTTTAAGTAACTGTGTAGTATTTCACCTCCAGCTTGGCAAACTTCTCCGCCTTGTAGCAAGCGTACTCGGCATTGATGAGCTTGGTGAACAGGAACTCGCGAAGCTCAGGGCCCTGAGGAAGATGCAGAACACCCCCACGGTGGAAAAAAAAGAGAAGAAGAAATGAAGATTCTTGGTGACCTCTGCTGTTTAGTCTTGCTTCGCTTGAGTGACGCCATCACTGACCTTTTTGAAGATGGCCGGGTCAGGCAGGGCCGGCCCAAAGAAGGGCACGTCATCCCTGGCTGTCACAGACACCTGCCGGAGGAAGAGGTGGAGCTAAGACGACGCAAAAAAATGAAAAGATGGAATTTTCTCATGTTCCCTGGAGACAAACCTTATAAGTGACATTGTCTGTGCATGCGTTCTCCACCTGCACCACCACGTAGGCGTGCAAGAAGTTGGACTGGATCATGTCGGGAACGAACGGCGTGTTTTCCTCCTGGAACACGATGGCTAGGATGTCGTTGCCTATGTGCCGTTTTCTCTGCAGCTGGATAACACACATTGATATACCGTAAATTCTCTATTTACATTACATTGAATTATTAATATTCTATTTATTATTCTATTTAATTATTATAAAATGATTAATATTTAAAACATTTAATTACATGAAGACTGAAGTTACTTAGAAGCAGTTATTTCCTAAATTAAAAACTCATACACAACAAAGTATTTTGTAACTTGGAGTTGATTTTTTTTTTTTTTTTTTTTATTTTGTTGATTACAACGTTCAAAGGAAATCGTAGCTCTCTTTCACCACATGGTCATTTATTAATAACGACAAAGCAACAATAGAACCGATGTTGTAATAGCGGCAAGGAGCAAACTGCTCAGCCAGCATGAATACCACCGATCGGTTCATTGTAAACAACAGTACGGCGAGTGTCACACGTTTCACACTAACAGCTGAGGAGCGCAGTGTAGCGCATGTTGAGGTAGATAAACTGCTGAATGCTGACCACTCATTCAAATGGCGAAGGTTACCTACAGCCACAGCTGCTAATGCCAATGTTTGTTCACTCGGCGCTGACCGCGGCTGAAAAAGTCTAATTTGGATTTGTGCGCCCACTTCCTGCATATGCCTGAATGTTGTTATTAAAATTCATGCATTCTGCACAAACAGAAATCCATGGGGGCTTCTTTGCGCACAACCAAGAAGTAAAGTCTTTGTCACTTAACATTGATTAGCAATATTAACAGGGAAGTGCAGTTTAGCAGCCTTACACAATAGAATCAACTGGGACGAAATAAAAATGAAATACACTAGTACCTCGCATAACATAAACCTCCTTTTACGTAAATTCCACTGAATGTAAAGAATTTATGTAAAGTTTTTGCATCGTGTTACGGAAGAAATTCCATATAACATAAAAGCGTCAAGTCGGTGCAATTTTTTTTTTCAATCAACTTTATTTATGCCTCAAGTCGGTGCAAGTTCAGACTAACACGCCTTCTGATGCTTCACGCTCTCATTGGCTCATTTTTGGGGCACCGCCTCCGCTCTCATCTCATTGGTTGATTATCAGTGCACCGCCTACGCTCTCATCTCATTGGCTGACTTATACAGCATGTTTGTGTCAGAGACAGGCTTCTCCCTTCAACCTCCTTCATCTTCGTAGTTGTCCTTAAACTAACTTCAACAATTAAGTTAAAAATAAAAATTTTGCACACAGCATTATCGTGTAGTGCAAAGAGAGAGACCAGCTGGCTCTTAGACTCTTTAAGGCTAGTCCTCCTCCTCCTTCCTGCCTCCACTTGCGCTCCTGATCAAGACATGTCGTGAACGGTAAGATTGTTTTTGTTTTTCAGTTTTATTCATTTACAGTAATCTTATTTATTACCTTATTTTATATTGGAATGTTATTCTATTATGTTTATGCTAACGTTTTCTTATATTTACCCACCATATTTGGTGGACTTTGAATATTTTGAAGTGTTGAAGGGGTGAGTTTGGGAAGATCTTGGAACGTATTAGGCTATTTACATGTATTTTACGCTTCGTATAACATAAAAACCCTATAACATAAAGGTTCTCGGAACGGATTATTTACGTTATTTACGAAAATGGATGCTGTGCAATGACAGATCTGCAAATGGAAGCTCTCTTAATGAAAGTTGTTGGCAGAGGTATCAAGATTGCATGAATGCACTACTTTCTTCCTCTTGAATGCAATTGCACCTTTTTTTCTCACTTTTCTCAGGAGTCAGCCTGTGTGAGGTTTTGACTATGTCCGTCGATGCTATAATGGCAGCGTTACCACGGTAACCAACTTCCAACCATTCAAGAAAGAACAGAGGAGTACTAATGCAGCTTCAACATCACACATGGAAGAACACCGGTAGTGACAAATACACCAGATCAGGAGTCGGCAACTGGATGCGGCGGCTGTTCAGTCTCCTTGTTGCGGCTTCCACGCCGAGCTCTGTGATTTTTTTAAATGTGCATTTTCTAAAAGAGTTTGAAATATCCGACTCACCGCAGGTCCATGAATGCAGTGGCCCACAACCTTTTTGGACCCAAGGCCCGGCTCGTGTTCCCATAAATCTCCGCGGACCGGGGGGCGGGGGGGTCGTATAGCGATGTAATTCGTCTCATTTAGTATGTATTATGTCAAACTAAGACAGGAACAACATCAAACTAAAAGCACAAAGTCAATACGGACTCACCACCCACCACTATAAGCTTGGAGTTTGCTTTTCAGAGAGAAGATTATAGCGCCGCTGCTTGATGTGTGTGCTAACAGTCAGTGTGCTAGCATGAATTAACTTGAAGCTGTGCACACAACAAAGCACTCGCACATTAGCACTCGATAACGTCATCATACTTTACCTTTATGCATTCCCACAGAGTATCAGCATTTGGGAGCAAATATGAAGTGAAAAAAAACGATAAAAATACAGTGAAGTTGACCATCTGTGCAGAGTGGGAGAAGGCTAGCTTACGTACAATGTTGCGTTCGAGAACTGTCAAACAAAGTGGGACTCTCGCAACAAACAACATAAACATGCAAAAACTTCAAACTATATTATTTTTTGAATAAAATAATGGCCCATAATTCCAAAATTGATATGCATTTACTTAAAATTGTATTGAGTTATTTACAAATGTGTTTTTTTGGTGTGTGTATTTTTTTTTTTAGCATTGCACCTGAAAGGTTTCCACAAGTGCACAGAACACAGCTTTCAATACATTGCAAAGGCAAGACGATGTACAACATCAGACACACTATACTTACAATTCCTCTGGAAAGCTTTAAAAATAATGCAACTATCGCCTCAAATTGCAAGTTCATAAAAATACAATCTTGTGACGCCGATTAAGCCTCAGATAGCTCTATGTACAATTATTCAATCAAAACAGTTAAAAAAGTTAGCATAACCAATAAATAACCGACTTTTGAACAACCGAGCCCAGGTTGTGATCAGACTTTCCCAGCGGTTGACAGTTGGAAGGGGGGTGGCCATGTATGCATCCTTTACATTACCATACTGTTGATCTATTCTCCTGTTCAGTCTGGTGGGGCCGTCTACAAACTGGTTACAATCCTGCAGTGTTTAGTCACGGTAGTGTTGTTAAAGTCACCGATGATCAAAGCTTCAGGATGCTGTGTTTGCAGTGAGTGCATGACATCCCACTCCGTCTCCACATGCACTCGTGGTGGAATGTAAACAGCAATGGCGATGGTGAGGGAGAACTCCCTCGCCATGTGATAGGGTCGAAGACTCAGCTCAACGTCCCGACTTCAGATAGTGTCCTTCACAGTAGTATAATGTTAACTTATAGTGCGAGTCCCCCTCCTTTCATCTTACCACTTTGTTTATAGCCTCTTTCCTGCTCTCACCAAGTAGAATCCAGGTAACTCCACATTAGCATCCGGCATGTTAAAACACAGTAGGCTGCTCTCTCTGTAAGTATTCAGAATTTGAACTAGGGCTGCCAGCTTGTCGATGTTGTTTGTCAGTGAGCTCATGTTTCCCACCACCAACAAAGGAACTGCGGAGTTGTATGTTCACTTACGCCTTACTCCAGCTTTTCAGCTGCAGATGGGATGCAACGGACAAAGCTGGCTGATCTCATTGTCCGGAGTTTAAGCAGCTCTTTCCGTGAATAAACAAGCTTTTTATTGCTATCTTGAATCGGAATTGTTCAATATCCATACGATACTAACCACACAGGTTGTATGGATGAGGAGTTTGAAAGCAGTCACGCATAATAATGAAAAAAGTACTTAAATGAGCTACTAGAGAAGGCTGCACTCACAACATTAAGGCCAGTCCTTTAGCAATCAGTCAAGGCCATTAACCCTTCAAACCCTAATTAGCTTGCCTGTAATTAATTACCGGAGTGTTGTCCTACCTGCTGGGAGTCTCCCTCCGTGTAAGGCAGCTTGGTGGACACATGGAACATAATCTCCTTGCTGTGGAAATGGGTGTAAACTGACTCTGTCCCCGTTTGCCCATGAGTGACGTCGAGGCCTCCCCGGAACCTGGAGCACCCAATATGAGAAAGGACAGAAAAATGCACAAGACGGATGAGACAAGAAGTTTTCAATCCCAGCGTGAGCTGCTTGACAAATCACCTTTTATTAGGAATTCATTTAAAGGCGACACATGATCAATAGAGGCGTGAGTGATGACTGGGCCCAGATGTGAGCTAGAGTGCAGTAAAAAGACTGGAAGCGAACGTGCTGAGAGCAGCAAGGACAAGAGCGCTACATTGGAAAATTTTGTACTGAAATGCAAACGTATATCTACACACTCATCACTGCATGTATATTGTTTTAAAATGTTTAAGCAGAACTTCATAAATTGTGTTTATATTGGTGCTATAGCTAGAGATTCACATCCCGTAAAAAAAATGTAAATCATCATGAAGCGCACACACTTCATCAGACACCAACAATATTTTACAGCGGCTGTCGTCAGCCGTGTTTATTGTGTACGTTCGACTTGAGTGCTTTGCTCTGCTGCTAATGTTTTATTACGGCATTAGCTGATGTCGTAATAAACATTAGCAGCAGTCACAGCAGCAGCAATTAGCAGGGAGGAGGAACCTCAAGACATGACCTACTGTATTTTGTTCAAAATAAATAGGTGTTCCTTAACTGGTAAAGGCGTGTACCTGTCTGACATTTGACACCAGCTACCTTTTTTGGGTATCATTTAAAACCTCTAGGATTCTTCTCACATCGTGAATCACCCTTAGTACCTATTTGACCTTTAACGTCAATGACAAGGATCAGAGACAGTAACTTGATGAGGTCGATAATTTTTTGGTCTCTTCTATGTTTATTTTGACAAATATCTGTGTTTTTGGTACTGTTACACTGTTGATATTATTATATTTATGCATTGTTTACAAAGTAGGGCTTGGGGACAAAAAGCCAAAGGATTTCAATGAGAGACAATAGTAGTGTTTGCTTTTGTTGTTTGTTTTGCACTACTGACTTTATTTTGCTCAAACAATTGCATGTAATAAAAGAGAACAAGGGAGTAACTCTTATTTTGTTGTTGATATTGTATATTGTTAAATTGTTCACTAATAAGATAAAAGCAATTTATTTGCCTAAAATCTTATTTGTGTGTTTTATTCTGATTAGAATCATGATCAAGAAATTAAAGATAAAATAACAAAATCATTCAACGACATTGAAAAGTTTCAAGTAAACAGTACTGGCAGTAATGACCCTGTATTTTTTTGGCATCAAATCGAGAGCAAAATTTGTAGTATTACCCAATCCTGTTTGGGGCACTTTTGCATCATTAAAAATCAACCGGGTTCTTGCTATGACGTAAGGAAATGACCCACTAGAGTGCTAAGATCTTAACTAGTAGAAATGAATGAACGTCGATATCAAAATCAAGCATACAATAACTCTAGTCAATTGCACAGCATGTTAATCCATCCATCCATTTTCTATACCGCTTCTCCTCGCTAGGGTCGCGGGGGTATGCTGGAGCCTATCCCAGCTGACTTCGGGCGAGAGGCGGGGTACACCCTGGACTGGTTGCCAGCCAATCACAGGGCACATATAGACAAACAACCATTCACACTCACATTCATACCTATGGACAATTCAGAGTCGCCAATTAACTAAACGTGCATGTTTTTGGAAGGTGGGAGGAAACCGGAGTACCTGGAGAAAACCCACGCACGCACGGGGAGAACATGCAAACTCCACACAGAAATGTCCCAAGGGAGATTCGAACCCCGGTCTTCCCGATCTCCAGACTGTGACTGTGTGGCCAAAGTGCTAACCACGAGACCACCGTGCTGCCCTCAGCATGTTAATATCATGCAAAATTAAAACTGACTTCTTAACAAAGCATTTTGGGTTTTGTGTGGTAATTTTAAAAAGTATTCAAACCCTTTAAAGTCATGCAGCTCAATCTTCTGGCCCAGAAACTCCAAGAACTCCACAAAAGCCGGACTTTCTTCCATGTTCCCAAAGAGTTCCTCCTCCGTGGTCTGCAAGGAAGGTCAGTCAGGAGGTGTGACACATCCTCCAAATAAAACATTTTTGTGTTGTACTCACTTGGCCAAACTTTTGATAAACGACACCAAATTTGAAGTTGTTGCTGATGACATGCTCGTCAAAGGTGACAATTAGGCGTGATGCCTGAGGACCAGAGGACAGGGAGGATGAACATGAAGAGATTTTTCAAAAGTAAACACAAGTTGCTTACCTTTGGGTAGAGGACTGGATAGAAGCGATCCACGTTGACATCTTCACACACAAGCTGTGAAAGATAAAGATGAAGATGAGCAACTGCAAGGCACTTTAATGACATTGGTCTTACCTTGGCCATCTGGACCACGTTGGGGAACTCTGTGAGGCAGGAGATGGGGATGACGTCGTGATAGGTTTTTAGCTTGGTGCTGAAAGTCAAAGAGATTTATTTTGACTAACTTTAATGAATATTCGAAGTCAGCGGCATCTTCTGCATTCAAGGAGCAAAAGTGTCCTTGTGGGCTTTGTAAGCCTCATGGATGTCTTTTTCAAAAACTTCTCAAGGTTGTGTCTTCAATAGAAAGTGAATCTTTTTTTCAAGGCATTATATGGAAAGAGATAAAAGGCAGGATGGATTTATGCTTTCATACTCAGTTGATTATGGACTCCACCATTAGACAGTTGGAGCAAAAATCAAGACTCATCACATCAGACAACCTATCAATCTTGCTTTGGTGACCAAATAGACCGTTTTAAAAACGTATATCCTGTAAATGCTCTATACTTATAGCCGCAGATCTTATTTACCTATTCACCAAAGACGACGGGGCGATAATTGAAGAGATTTTATTTCCCAAATTGGAAGACTCATTCATAACAAGTCCCTTTTTTAACAATACAATTACAACAATATGATTTTAACAACAAAGTGAAAAGGAAAACAGCTCTCTTTGGCCACGTGGTCATTTATTAACAGGTATATTGAACAACAAATCGACAACAACAGAACCAATGTTGTAATAGCGGTAAGGAACAGTAAAGCAAGCGTGACACGCATGAGTTTTACACCCAAAGCTGAGTAGTGTATCCAATATTTTGAAGCGCATGCAGAGGTAGATCCACTACTCACAGTGTTTCCCAGAAACTCATCTATTTGTGGCGGCTCGCCACATTTTGGACCACCACAAATTGGTTTTGCTCCCCGTTTGCCCTTTCACATAAACACATTATAATGGGACTACTTGTCTTTCCAATTCTGCACAGTATAAAGCATCAAAGGCACATGGGCTGCCAGATAATAAGGACGAGATTAGTGCTGCCAACTTAGCGACTGTGTTGCTATATTTAGTATTCAGCTTTAAGTATTGAGACCCTTCCAGGGACAAATCTAGCAACTTTTCCTAGTCTTATTGTATACTTTTGCAGACTCTTAACGTGGAGGTGCTGTGGGCCTCCCCCCCATAAAAAAGCACTCTCAGGCAGCTCTGTCTTGCTTGTGACGTAGAAAACAAAACCCGAGAACCGATAGAAGAAAGTTCATTTGTATTTCTCAGCATGATTGTTTTGCCTTTCATGTTTTTGCTTGCTCAATATTACATGCACATGCGTCGCGGCCAATTATGCAAATTACACAATGATGTAAGCCACCTCCCCACCCCACCCCAACCCTCTCCTGTGGAAAACACTGACTCATGATACTTGAAATGCAACTATTGCCATCTTGTGGAGTTAATAAACAAAAATGCATCGGAAGGTTGCCTACAGCTACAGCTGCTAAAACCAGTGTTTTTTGATGCGGTGCTGATTAGAGACCCCACTGGCGACTGTAGAAGACTCAGTGAATTCAATAAAGGTGTTAACTGGAGCATTTACTGTATATGTTTCATCTTTAACTCGTGTCCTAATGAAATAAGTTTTTTTTTGTGTCTTGGGGTGAATGTAAAAAGAGGACACCGGGTTTAGAAAGCTGCAAATAAGGAAACGAGATGATCCCATGTACACCTGAATAAATGCAAAGAGTTGCTGCCATAGGGTTGGCTTATTTGTCCTTGAACTGAGTTACAGGTATCAAAGAGGCCAATTAAAAGTTGTCAGCATAAGCTGAAGCAGAATATACAGTAAGTATTCATAGACACTATTCATCTCTCCCCTGTGTAAAAAAGAGACTACAACAGCAGCGTAGACTGGGTGACTCCTAGCTTGCATCATTCGCTACGCAGCTCCATTAAAGAAAGTGAATGTGGCTTTTAAAACAGATTTCATCAGTAAAATGATGCGCACAGGCGCAGTGAGAGACACTGGGTGCTTGCCAATGGATGCCATCATTATTCTCACATAATAGAAGTTTTTAAAGTCAGCACATGGAGAGGCTTGTGTTTGGTCTTGTACAGATATTTGAACTCTTTTATTTACATGCACTTTCCAATTCATCCAGTCATGTGAAGTGTGTGCTTGAGCGAGGTTGTAATTTATGGCGCACAATGGGACCCAACCAGTACCACCTGCTACACCAACAACACAAATGACAGCCTCGGAAAAGAGCGCTTAAGTAAATCAATGGCTCTCAGAGGCACTTTCCATAAAAAGTCAGCCTTTTCAATCCTCACAAGAGGAGGATTTAGCTTTGGGCTAATGCTTTAGTTTAGTCGTCCGCAATACACTGACGACTGAATTCATCTCTGTTGAGCTCCAGCATGTCTCTGGCTGCCTTTTAAAGTGATTTAGATGAAAATGATGCAGTAAAAACATAGAACCCCCCCCCCAAAAAACAACAGCCTGTGTTTTGCTATTGCTGTTTTGAATGTGACACACTTGTACAGACGTAAATATAAAACACGTACACTATGACACAAAAGTGGCAAAAGATCTTTTTTTGGTTGCAATCTGCCCCATAAATTCATTAAATCCAATGAAATTAGCATAGTTGCTACTAAAAAAAATAAAATTTCAGGATGGGCATTTGACATTTTCTTTATTGCGTTTTGGTCATTTTAAAAAAATTATTATTATATTATATTATATAGTATCTGGGTTCGAATCTCCGTTTGGGCATCTCTGTGTGAAGTTTGCTCGTCTGTCTGCACTGCCCATTGTTTTCTGCGTCCTGATTGGCTGTAGACCATTGTCAATCAATCTCCTTGCCGTCCTGCCATGTTTCCTGCTAGCTTGCTTGCTAGCTTGTAAATGAATCAACGGTTCGTCTGCAACAATATGTTTTAATAAGGATACATAAACGCTACAGTACAACGGAACGGTGCCAGGACAGGCACGGTCACAGGAGTGAAAATATATGTGAGTGACTTAATAATTTCTTGTGTTGATCATGAAGGTTGATCATTAAAATTCAAACGAAGGTTTGAAATGTAAGAAAATGTTATTGCCTCTCTGAGAAAAGTGTATGGTGTGGGGTTTTACAGCCTTAAAACATATATAATAATTGTAATAATAAAAGATGAAGTTGGCTTCTTTACGTGTTTCAGTTTTTAGGAACCTATCCCTCGCAATAAACGAGGGAACACTGTACTCCCGCATTCCAAAAATATGCATATATGGTTAATTGGAGACTCTAAATGGTCCATAGGTATGAATGTGAGCGTGAATGGCTGTTTGTCTATATGTGCCCTGTGATTAGTGTACCCAAAGTGAGCTGGGATAGGCTCCAGCATACCCAGCATGTATATAAGACTCGTTCTTGTTTGTGTTGCTATAAATGCGTTCGCTAGGGGAGCAGAATGAATGGCGGACAGGAAGTGACGTTGGGGGTTCAGAGTTGAGTTTCATCCTGCTGTGGAGTATGGCTTTTTTTAGGGACTTTTATTTTTATTATTATTACTATTACTATTATTATTTTTATTGTTATTGTGATTGTGCCTGTTGTGAGATCTTTCAAACCTGCAATAAAAGCCTGTTGTTCCGGCCATCAAGTCTGGTGATTGTGTGACACTAATGACAAAGTAGAATACTACATTTCATTCCCAGCTTCTTTGAATGCGTCTTCTGAATGCATTATATTTGTATTTTAGTTCATTTAGTCATTGTGATGGCCGCACTGAGGCCTGGTGGTTATCGTGCTGGCCACACAGTCAGGAGATCTGCAAGATCTGGGTTTGCAGCTCCATTTGGGCATCTCTATGTGGAGATTGCATGTTCTCCCTGTGCTTGCGTGGGTACTCCAGCTTCCTCCCACATTCCGAAAACAGGCATGTTAGGTTAATTGGAGACTCTAAAATTGTCCATAGGTGTGAATGAGAGTGTGAATGGTGTGAATGCCTGGGCCATTCCAGGGTGTACCCCACATCTCGCCCCAAGTATAGAAAATGGATGGATAGTCATTTTTATGCTTGCAAATGCATGCTTAATTTAGGCAGAAAATATATACAATTAGCTTAAATATGCTATTAGTTGTCAAAACATGTTAGTCAGTAGTCAAATAGTCAAACTAATAATAGTCCCTGTGAAGAGGCGAGGCACAACTGTATATTTAAATCTGTATTTATTTTATTATTTGTATTTTTTATTTGACAATTTTATCTACTGGAGAATTACCTGGTGGAAGTGTTTTATGTTTCATTTGAAAAAAAATTAAAAGTGTTTACACAAAAGCTAAGCAGTTTTATGTTTTACATTTATTCCCGTCCCCCCGGGGTACGTACCAAACCATGGTTACGGCGTACTGTTAAAGCGCTCGTCAGCACAAACTTTCACTTTTGAGACTATTTTTGCCATCTTAGAAGCTTCTTTGTGAAATAAAGGACATCTTGTGGAAGTATCCGTTGATAAAAAACCGAAGCCCCTCCAACAATAGCAGGCTGAATAGTTTGCACAAATCTGAAGTCACATCTCATTGAAGGCCAAATGAATGTGGACGTTAACAGCTTGTGGTGGTCAGACCGTTCTCTCCCTGCAGCCAATTCCCTTTATGAGCAATTATCGCTGGGGAATGCTTTTTGAAATGAATCGCTTGACAGACGTCCAGACCGCTCCTCGTCGTCGCCGTATTATCCCCTGACTCAGAGTTGCTCACGGTGGAGATGGAATATAAAAATGGACCAGGAAAATATCTTTGAGCTCTTTTGCTCGAGATTATTTGGGTTAAAGAGACAAACATCATCTGTGTAAAGGCAGTGTAATTATAAAAAATATATACAGGAAATGTACCGCAGCATCAAGCGCAGATGCTCCTGATCCCCGATGACATCATACTTTAATGAGAAGACCAAGTGGCCGAGGGCGGCGTCCATGGTGTAGTAATTAAAGTGCTCCTGGGAGAAGAAGAAGATTTAATGCATGGATGATCTGACAAAGGATAACACAATAAAGAAGAGTCGTTACAAATGCATCGGGTATGTTATCATCTTCTAATGAAGTCATTTTTATTCAGCTGAAATGTAAATGTTTGCTATCAACTTGGCTGACCTTGCCCATGAACTGTTTCCTGTAGATCTTGGCCGTGCTGTTGGTCTCTAGCTTGACGTAAGAGGCGGGGCATGGAAGTTGCTCCTCCTCCTGTGTCTCTCTAGGCTCGTGATTGGTTCCCTCTATCCAGTAGCCTCCAAACTGGGGCAGCAGGATGAGCGGGAACGGACTATGGCGACCAAGAACCTGTGATAAGACAACAGGTAATGTAAAATAAATCGATGACATTCGTGCTGCATTCGAGTGCAGAGATCCTGCAAAATAGCTGCTTCACAGCCATAACAGTCATAAATAACATCATAAAACAGAACAGAAGCAAAATGTTTATTCTTGTCAAAGATCCTTAATATGAGAGGAGAGATCTGCCGTTTTTGATGATGTACTGCAAACGCACTAGCAAACACACTTGTCAAAGATCATCTCCTAGACAGGAGGGCTCTGCTGTTTTTAAGGATGTGCTGCAAAAATGCTGGTCAAATATCCTCAATTTAACTGGAATGCTCTTCTGTTTTTGAGGACATGCTGCAAAAACGCTAGTCAAAGATCTTCGATATGACAGGAGTGCTCTACGGTTTTTGAGGATGCACTGCATAAACACTACTCAAAGATACTCTAAATAGCAGGAGTACTTTGCTGTTTTTAAGGACATACTGTGAAAACACTAGTCAAAGATCCTCTGTACGACAGGAATGCTCTGCTGTTTTTAAGGATGTGCTGCAAAAATGCTGATAAAAAAATCATCCACATGACAGTCGTGCTCTGCTGTTTTTAAGGACCTACTGCAAAAACTTTTTTTGAGGACGTACTGCAAAAACTCTAGTCAAAGATCTTTGATGTGACAAGAGTGCTCTGCTGTTTTTGAGGATGTATTGCAAAAACACTAGTCAAAGATATTCTAAATGACAGGAGAGCTCTGATGTTGTTTTTAAGGACGTGCTGCAATTACGCTAGTCAAAAATTGCTTGTATGACAGGAGAGTGCTGCTGCTTTTAAAGACATGCTGCAAAAATGTTACTCAAAGATCCTCTATATGACAGAAGAGCACTGCTGTTTTTAAGAACATACTGCAAAAGTGCTAGTCCATGAGTGCTCAGGTGTTTTTAGGAATCTGCTGCCATATTGGACGTTTTTTTTAAGGTTTTGACATCAGGAAAACATGCGAGTAGTACCTCATGAACACTGGGATAAGGGATGTAGTCCTCCTCTGTCTGCAGGGGTGACAACAAAATATGAGTCAAGCCAAAAAAAAAGATGCTTGTAGTAAAAGTTGAGCTGACACGCAGTCAACATTCATGCAGCTAGACGCTTTTCAGGGTCACTTATCTTGCCTGCAAACATGACAGAGATATCTGACTAAAAGCTTTGCCTTGCCCGCCGTGAACACAAGTGCTGCATTTTGTTTTTAATAGCGTGTAGCACCAGCTTCTCACATGTAGCCATTGTTGTTACTTGCTACCTTATTTCAAACACACGACTGAACATTTCAATTTTCCAAAATTGGAAAAGTTTCAACTCCAATTTCACCCTCTGGTTCTCGTGGAAGTCACACCTGTTGCTCTTGCCTCAAATTTGGGAGATTACAGAAAATGTAAAAAAAAGATACCCTGGCAAAATAACCCAAACATCTACCTGTTTATTGGATTTTACTTTGACCCATGCCCTCCACTTATACAACCCTCTTGATGGAAGTAAAAGAAAACTGTAAAAATTAGTACATTAGGTTATTTATTTTTGGGGAGACAGTGAGCCCGTTTCTAAACAAAGTGTTTTTTTAGGTCATATAGAACGACTATCCTGACAAAAATAGCCAAATACATATGAAATGATAAACACACTTACACTCAAGATATACTAAAAAGCCAGTCGGACTGGTGGTTTTCAGGCAGCTTGTTTTAAAATGAACTGGGAACAGTCTTGTACTGTTTTTATAAATAAACATATCAAGAAAAAAAAAAACTAATAACCTTCTATTGGACTTCAGTAGACATCTCTCGGGTGAGTGAAAATCTTCTCATTTTTTGGAAAAATACCACTTAGAATGTTGAAGCTTACGATATCGGTTCAACAAGGGTCAACAATGGAATTACTGTAAGGTCTTTTACTTTTTCTTTGGCTTTTTCACTACGCTTATTGATCCAACAGGGAGCAGCCTCCGCAGGAAAGTGAAAGTAGAAGAAGATACCTGGCAAGTTGTACACGTAAAGTATGTCGTCCAGTGGTTAACTTCTTTTTACACTTGGGTGACATGCTGCGGTGCTTTGGCGCAAATCATTGCAGCTTTTCATGACGCTTCTGACATCAAGGTGTGCTGTAGTTTATTCACGTTTTACCAATAACATTTTGATTTAGGCAAATATTGGCAGACTTTTGGGTGACAATTCAAATGTGTACTTTGTTCCCCCATAGCATTTGCGACAGGAGGGCTCTGCTGTTTTTGAAGACCTACTGCATTCGTACTGCCAAGCACTCCCCTCACCAGAGAAAAGCATTTTTGGGTGGAAAAAAAGACACAACTATAACATCACTATCTGATTTATTACTGTCCAGAATGTGCATCCATGTGGTTCTTCTTTGAAACATAGGCCGATGGATCGGCCACCGATTAGTATTGACTGATTTCAGGAAAAAAACACGTGATCGGCAAATGCCGATAAATGCCTTTCAAAGGCCAATAAAAAAAAACGCGGCAACATGACAGTTCATGTCATGACAACACAAACATGATGTGAATCTACATGTGTGTTGTGTCACATAGGGTTCCCAACACCCGTATTGAGCCAACAAGGAACACACTTTGTCCCATATTGCCGCGAGAATCAACACTAGTCTGTAAAACCTCAACGGTTTCTGTTTGATAGCTTGCCACAGGCTACGCCAATCGATGCCAGTGTGTTTGATCACTCCCTTGGCAAACCTATTAGTGTTCGGCTTCTCTTGCATCTTTCTATACACGCTTTGCCTGGCTGGTCACAGCCGCGGCTAACTAGCCAGCTAGCTAGAATTATCCGCCTTGCTTCTTGTCTTCGAACTGCAAATGTGACTTTTTAACCACAGTGACATTTTGTTTTTAAAACAAACGAGCAATGTGGTTAGTTCGGAGCTCATTTTTGTCCCACGCGGAAGTGGATATTATGTCCATTGGGTACGTGCTAACTTTTTCAAGTGTCTACTGTCATCATACTAATTATGTCTTGTCCTCCAAACACTATTTCTGCGTTTTAACAAGGTTTTAATGAACATTATCTATTTGCCAGGGGCCCTTGGAATTGTCTAATGGCCCCCCTGGCCAATAGCAATCATCATAAATGAACTGAAAAATTTACAGTTAATCGGTATCGGCCGATCTCACTTATGGATGATCGGTATCCGAATCGACAGCATAAAATCCAGATCGGAACATCCCTAAAAAAATCCCTAAATTAAACAAATAATTACAACAAAACAAATAATTAGCTTAATTACGAACAAAGCTTTGTACACATAAAAATAATCAATTAACTTAAATTGGCCTCTTTTGGATTATAATAAAGTAAATAAATAAATGCAAATACAAATTAATTTATTTAATATACTGTTTTTTTTGTTAATTCTGTCTACAATAAACATACTATTTTTTATTATGTCTACAATAAACACACCATGACTTTTATTTATTTGTTTAATCTCAAGTACATCTTCAAGTACACCCTGGGTTCCCCATTTGAGAAGCAGTACCCTACATCAAAGGATAGCGCTGCTGTTTTTAAGGACTTACTGCATAAAAAAACACTAGTCCAAGTGCCTCTTTATGACATGAGAGCTGCCTTTTTGGTGATTCAAATGTGGACTCAGTTTACCTCACTTGAGAAAGGCATAAAAGCGAGCTTATGGATTGTGACTTTCACTGACCTTGTTCCTAAGTCGACTTAATGGTGACATGTGTCTGAACATCTTGAAATATTCCATCTAATGGTTCCCATCTATTGTTGAGCACCAGTCCAAACTCCAGTGCTGAGCGTGTCCCAAATGCATAAGCCCGTGTAGGTAACAGGGGGATTTGGTCCCGCTGTTCCCCGTCAGTGAGCATGCTTAAACAGCCTGTCTGACAGCTGATAAGCAAAAGCTTCATATATCATCCATCATGGATGTGTTTCCGCACTGTGCTCTGGGAGGAGATGGGAGGATTTGAGACTCACTTTGAGGGGCGGAGGAAGGGGGCACCTCTGCTCATCCATTCTGTAGCCCTGCACACAGGAAGAAGGGAGTGAAAGGATGCCAGGAGAACAGCTGAAAATAAAAGACACAAGCTAAAGAGAAGCATTTTGGCAGTGTCAAAGTCATTCCTAGTGCAGCGCAGAGGTGTCGGATTATGCTTTGTTATCTGTGACTCACAATTACATTACGTAAAGTCAGTCTGATGAGGGGGGGGAAGGTAAAAGATGCTCCAAAAAAAGATAAACGTGTGGAAATGCCAGGCAGCGCAAGTCATGAAGCAGAAATCCTGGTGTGTGGGCTGAAAGGTGCCAACAAAGTATTTCTGTATTTTGTATCTATTCTTGTTCTGCTGACAGTTCCAAAAGCTCAGTGTGGTTTTGTGACTAAAGGGAAATAAAAGTACTGCTGATCACTAAGATGTTTGTGTGCAAAACCCCACAGCGAGCTTTGAGACGCATCACATTTTGAAGCTGATGTTTTCGGACAATGGGGGAGAGGAGTAGAAAGGGGAAGAGACCTCCACTGCTTCTGGTTCTTTCCCGGCATTTGTTCCCTCGACATCAAAACATGGAGCTGTTGTGTGCAACTCACAAGTGCTGAACCAGACAGATTAGGGGTGTAACAGGTGTAACAATTATTCCATACGGAACATAAAGAATGGTAGAGAGCTCCCCCTGGAACAAATTAGGGAGTGAGAAGGAAGTGCTGGCAATAGACAAAGACAAGCGGGTAAGATTAAAGCTGTTGGTGTGGAACTCATGCGTGTTCCACTTGCTGCACTGTTGTTTACAATGAACTCATCAGCGGTGTTAATGCTGGCTGAGCCACTTGCTCCTTACTGCTATTACAACATCGGTTCTGTTGATGCTCACTCGATTGGTTCGCAGCCGAGTGCGAAGCGGCATTAACATTTTCTCACATTTCAAACACTCCAAAGTTCAAATTTCGTTTGAATTTTAATGATCAATCTACTAGGTTGGACACAAATTATTAAGTGGTTCACGCGTGACCGTGTTTCGTCCTGGCGCTGTTCGGCTGTAGCATTTTTGTATCCTCGTTAAAACATATTCCTCCTGCTGTCGTCCTACTCCACGTCCTACTCCTTGAACTGAAGATTTATTTAGCCGGTTAGCTTCTTCTTCTTCTTCTATTGTTTATTGTCAGTTAGCAAGCAGCTCACACCGTAAGCTAGTGACGGCACAAAGGAGATTGATGACAATGCTCTAGAGCCGATCAGGACGCAGAACACAATGGGCGGGTTCTCTCTTAGCCAATAAGGACTGTTGTGGCTCTACATTTAGCCGGCTATTGTCTACTGTGGGTTCCTAATACGCTAGTACAGGCACGTAAACACACTGAGGTGAGGTGGAGCTGCACGTCTTCAACATGACTATACAACTCCCTCTACTGGTAGCAGCAGTAAATACAATAACAGACACACAACTAAGCACAGATAGATCGCTCTAATAGGACACGGAACACAATGTGTGTTCAAACGCTGTTAAAAAAAATATGCAAAAAACAGTGAATCCGTGAAAGTTGAAGCTCGAAATAGCGAGGGAACACAGTACCTCAAGATTACACGCGCGACCAGTGATTGTGATCGGCATAAAAGCAAAAAGGCAAAGGCGCTGAAGACAGCAGAAAACTGGAAGACTGTGCAAATGTAAAATGCGAGATCAAGCCACATATAAGCTGCAGGTTTGCCTGGAATACCAACAGGACAGGCAGGCTACCGTGTCAGAGAAGAAATAAATTGTAATTTAAGTGTGAAATTCAGAGGAAGGCGCGTTTGTGAATATAGCTAGAGGAAGTGTCACGGCCACTTACACTACCTGCATCCTGTCGATCATGGCAAGCAGGTCCGAGCTCTAGTGGAGGAGAGGAGACAGTTGACACACATCCAGACTTGTATTAATATCACTTCCCTCCTTTCAGTCTTTAAAAGCCAACCCCACTTGTAGCAAACTCGCCGAGAGGATCGTTGAAGTGCAAACAAGTAACTCATCTGGGAAAAGAATCCTCAATGCTCCACAGGCTGTGTTGCTACAGCCAATAGCAGCCCAATTAGCCGGAGGATACTTTGCTACCTTTGCCAAAATGTGTCAAACCGGCCCATTTAACCTCACAGGTGAGGTCAAAGCAGCGCAAGTCAACAATATGGAAGCAATTTGTCCTCACTGCTAATCATTGAAGCTTTTTTCCACAATGAGACCAAAACCTTGTCACAAGAACTAAATAAATAACATTGTGGTGTAAAGCAGCCCAAACCTGAGGCGAAGGAGGAGGCGGCGACCACATCTGGCCTTATGCTTGTTGTGTATTCAACCCTATTTGTACACCATGTAACACAAGTGGACTGAAATGCCAAGATGATGTTTCCACATGACATCTTCAATTTACTAAGGGCCATTGCTGAGTTTGCCAAACACACACACACACACACACACACACACACACACACACACACACGTCTAAAGCAAGGGCAGAGATACAAGTACACACACTTGTGTTTTTAGACCTTTTTCAGGGATGCACTTGTAAAAATCCAATTAGTATTAGTAGTAGATAATAGTAAATCATACAAGGATGTATTATCATGATCACTACAATTTATATTTGACTACAACATATGTATTTAATACCGCAAATGTTCTAATTGTAGCACCTATTCAATTAACTGCGGAGTCTCCTTTTATGGTCTGCAAATTAAAATAACCACCGTGGTCTCTAGTGCCAGGTATTAACATCTGTGGCTGTAGGCAACCTCCCGATGTCGATGTTTAATTAATTCAGCGTAATTAATTCTGGCTGAGCAGTTAGCTCTTTGCTGCTGCCACAACACTGGCTCTGTAGTTGCCGTGTTGTGCAATATACTTGTTATCAAATGACCACATGGGATCGATGAACGGACGGAATCGCAGTCATGGTGTAGCCAGTGCATTACTGTGGTGTGTTCAAGGACCACCGAACAAAATGCCAAATCTCGACGCTTGCCGACAAAACATGATCAATGAAGCATAAAGGAATAAACAAGCCAAAACTGTAGTCTTTCCAACAGTGGTACATGTGTGCTGTGCATTTTAACTGTATTATCACATTTATAAATGAATACTGACTTTGGGTGAAGGAGCGATGTTTTCTGTGAAAAACAGCGCGGATCCACTGCATATGTATTTCCAGTTCTTCTTATGAGATTTTGCGCCAACCTGCACGCCTGCCAACCATTGCTTTGCTGCAGATGTGTCCCAAATTTCATTGAGTTTTATGTTTGTTGGCACACTCCTGACTCCAAAACAAACACTGTCCATTGCAGACTACATGATCAGTGAACCACAAGTATCTTGTCTGTCTCTGCAAGTATCTGGTCTGTCCCTGCAGGGAATGGGAGTGGGGGTGTCACACAAGAAGCAAAGGACCTCATCTGGAGCAGAAGCGCTTGAACCACTGAGGGATAAGTACATCAGTCACATCTCTCTCACCATGGCAGAATGATGCGCCCACTTGTAGCAAAGCAAACATACTCACATCACTCAAGCACCTCTTCAACAGAGGCTTGCAGGGGGCGCTGTGGAGCCGCCTGTAGG
The DNA here is from genome assembly GCF_027744805.1 of Dunckerocampus dactyliophorus. NCBI lineage: Eukaryota > Metazoa > Chordata > Actinopteri > Syngnathiformes > Syngnathidae > Dunckerocampus > Dunckerocampus dactyliophorus. Next base: position 14,908,348 of record NC_072826.1, read on the forward strand.
ACAAGAACCTATTCTCTGTCATCACTGCAAAATGCAAAAAAACGCTAACCCCGTCACTCAGCAGCCACTCGATGCCAAAAAGAAAAAAGAAAAGAGGGAGTATAATTGAGTTGGTGCGTTAGTGTGCGAGGAGAAAGCTGATGTTAAAACGTGAGGATATAATTCCACTTCCTTCCTCTTTTTTACGCACCGTACAACAGTCCAGCACACACATTTGCTCTGCAGGAAGTACAAGGAAGGGAGGAACAAAATGTCTCAGAAGCCCCCCTCCCCCCAACAACCAGACACACACACACACACACACACACACACACACACACGCACATACACCACAATTGTGTATGCTTCTCTTTTTTGTTGAATCACACCATGGGAACACTCATCTTCCTCTTAGCTCTGTGCACAAAGACAGCTCTTAAAGGCCCCTTATCATGTAGAAGTGACAGTAGTATGTGTCCCTAGCGCCTGTTTATGAGCACCATACATCAAAAAATGTTGCTCACTTGTTTGCTCCTTGATAGAAGAGGCGCTCAAACGCTCGTTTTTGAACTTTCGGTTTTCCATGACTTCATGAAGGAAGGATTCTTTCTCATGGATCTCATGGACATGACCCGCCTCTAACTAGATGAAGCCGCCTTGTGTATAAGCCCACCTCTTCACAGCGGACAGCTTTGTAAAAAGCCAGGCTTCGCTACACGACTTAAAGTAAAGCCTGGTGCTCCGTCAACTATCCATTTGTCAACTACAGGCAAGGGAGCTGGGAGTTTGGTCCTTTTGTTTTTCATCAGCAAATATCAGCTAACCTAGCATCACGTTGCTGTTAAAATGTGAGTGTAATGTTAGGACTGTCGCTCACATAGCTATGCTAGCGTGGGGACGTTTGTGTCCTCTTGTTCCACTCCATAATGTTACATTGCTGTATGTGATATATGGCATCTGCTGTATTACGTTGGATAAGTGCAGAGTTACAGTGTATATATAAAGAGTGGATAAAGTACACAACAGCGCTTCTTGGGACGAACACATCTCATTAGCTTTAAAGCGACAGACACACAAAATAGCATGTTTCCAGTGGGCCCTACTAAAAGCACTTTTAAACTGTCAAACTTCCAGCATCACGGTTAGATTTTGTCCATCATATTTAATGCTGTCTTTTATGTCAGTTCAAGTTTACTCCACATCTAATTCAGATTTCCACACTACGGAAACCAAAAGGAAAGGTTGCCATCGCCAGTATCATTTCCCACTCTGTGTGTGCAAGTAATGGAGCAAAAAAGTTGATCTTATTTAATCCTACCCCCTGTCTGTTTCACATCAGTGTTCACATCCTCTATTCCAAATGTACTCTACCAATTTTAAATACATGGGAACATGATAAGGCAGTATAACAAAGTTTATAATCACTGTACAGAAATTCTAAACGTCATAATAAATAATAATAAATATCTAATAGCTGATGAAAGGGTTAATAGTTGGAAGAAACATAGTTGGATGAGTTAGTAAGTGCAAGAGTGGTTAGTATCGTGTGTACAGAGTGGCTCAGGACTCGTCGCCTTGTACTTTGTAAACATCAACTGCTTGTTCTGTTTCTTGAAATGGCTCATTTTAGTGCATTGTTTGAGTTGTGTACTCAATCCATTCCACAACTTGATTCCACATACTAAAGGTTTTTAGCGTTGCATATACCGGTGTTTTAAGTAAAATTTTCCCCTAAGATCATATTTCTCCTCCTGTTGATGTATGTTTTTGGGTAGCGTTCTGCATAATTTCAGCTGTTTGAAAGCTTACCAGATCATCAAATTGTAATAATTGTGTCAGGATTGTGTGCTGCGGTACTGCCTTCTACTGCTTCTCTGTTGCAGCACACTCCTGAGCACCCTGATTGCTGATCATCTTCACCTGTGCCTGATTAGTTGTTCTATTTAAGCTGTGTGCTTACTCACATCCAGTGCCAGATTGTCCCTTTGCTACACCCTGTTCAGCTCCTTCCAGCTTGTTCTTGTGCATTGTGTTTTGGCTTTCTGACCCTCGCTCGGCTCACCTGTAAGTACCTACCTGCCTGCTTGACGTCTTCAGCAGTAGCTGTATTTTTGGTACTTCTGCTAGTTTTTTGTTAGCAGCTCTTTTCGTTACTTGTCTGTATTTTTCCCTGCTCAGCTCACCTTGCAAGCAGTGTTTTTTGTTACCATTTCCCGCGACTAGGTCCGGATGTATTTTTGTTGTACTTTGTTTCTTGTGTTGTTTTTGATACCCTTTTGTTATCCCTTTTTGTATTAAAGACTTTTTCTGTTTCACTTATTCGACTCTGCATTTTGGATTCCTGTCTCACGGCCTTGGCCGTTCATAACAGAACAATCTGGCCAAACATGGAATCCGCAGAGTTCGCACATATAAGGGCCGCACTATCCCAACAAGGTGCGCTCGTCGGCAGCCATGAGCAATCCCTCCGGGGAGTTATGGAGTCCCTGGCCGCCCTCGCCACTAGCATTAGCGCTATTGAGCAGCATCTGGGACTTGGCGCTCACCCAGGACAGTCAGAGGGTGCAGCTCCCTCATCAGAGGTTGTTAGAATTGCACCTGCAGCCAGCAGCAGTAATAGTCGCGAGCCTAGCCTCCCACCCCCCCCACGCTTTTCGGGGGAATCTATGGATTGCAGACAATTTTTACACCAGTGTACCCTGATTTTTGACCAACAACCCAGCACTTACTATTCCGACCAGGCCAAAATAGCGTTTATAATGAGCCTACTGACTGATAAAGCAGCAGCGTGGGCTATAGCGGTGAGCAAAGCTAAGCCGGAGTTGCGCACCTCCTATCCTGTTTTTTTTGGAGGAGCTACGGCAGGTCTTCGATCACCCTATCCGTAGTAGGGAGGCCGGTAACCAATTGTTGGACCTACGACAGGGCAAACGCTCGGTAGCGGCTTTTTCTGTGGACTTTAGAGTGCTGGCGGCAGAAAGCCGATATGACGAGGAGGCGCTCCGCGGAATTTTTCGCAAGGCTCTTGACGAGCGGATTAAGGATGAACTGGCGGTGAGGGAGTTCACTACCACGCTCAACGAGCTTATCGACCTAGCCATACGGTTGGATAATCGCCTCCGGGAACGTGATCGTGAACGGAGTGAGGGACTACCTGCAGGATCAGCCAAGAACCACCGTCAGGAGATTCGGCTGATACCACTAACACCTGGAACCAGCGGAATAGAGGGAGTCCCATCTACGGCGGCCACCGAGGATTTTGCGGAGCCGATGCAACTCGGGGGAAGACGCCTGTCTGCTGCGGAGAGGTCGCGCAGGCTACGACTCCGCCTTTGCCTGTACTGCGGCGAGCCCAACCACACCATCAGCAGATGTCCAGCGCGCCCGACACGCCGCTCCGGACTCCCTCCTGACGTCATTAAGGAGACGGGCGCAGGATCGACCTCCGTATCCAAGTCAAGGGAGAGTCAGACTGCTCAGGGCCATTGTGAGTATGCTGAGATGCCTCCGGCGTCGGCTCCAATTCCAGCAGTCTTTAAGAGACTACAGGTGACGGGACTCATTACGGGGGGGGGCGTCAATGTTCAGGTTTCTGCATTAGTTGATTCTGGGGCGGATGATTGCTTCATTGACTCTAATTTTGTTAAGAAACATGGCATTCAGGAGGTTGAGTTGAGGAACCATAAGGAGGTCCACTCACTGGATGGACGTCCCTTGGCGGTAGTCACTCATAGAACCGTTCCGTTATCCCTTCAATTGTCCGGTAACCACCATGAGTCCATTAGTTTTTTTATCGCCCCGTCTCAATCCGCACCCGTAGTTCTGGGTCTTACTTGGCTGCAGATTCATAACCCGACGGTGGATTGGACGAGGGGACAGATAATTAATTGGGGTAGCCACTGTTTTGCTAATTGCTTACGTTCCGCGGTACCCACAGTTTCTGGTAAGCCTAGCAGCCCTGAGAATATTGACGTTACCGGTGTTCCCGACATCTATCATGATCTCCGCATGGTTTTTAGCAAGGATAGAGCTCAGAGTTTACCCCCCCATCGTCCTTATGACTGCGCTATCGAACTCCTCCCGGGAGCACCGTTACCCAATGCTAGACTTTATAGCATCTCTGGACCTGAGCAACTTGCTCTCAAGGAATATATTGCGTCCTCTCTGGCTGCCGGACTTATTCGCCCCTCGTCCTCTCCACTGGGGGCCGGTTTTTTCTTCGTCGAAAAGAAAGATAAGTCGCTGCGGCCTTGTATTGATTTTCGCGGCCTTAATGACATTACCGTTAAGAACCGTTACCCGCTTCCTCTCATGGACTCCGCCTTTTCGTCCCTTCATTCGGCCAAGATTTTTTCCAAACTCGACCTTAGGAATGCTTACCACTTGGTTCGTATTAGAGAGGGGGACGAGTGGAAGACGGCCTTTAATACACCGCTCGGTCACTTCGAGTATCTCGTTATGCCCTTCGGCCTCACCAATGCACCCGCTGTATTCCAGAGTTTAATAAATGATATTCTTAGGGATATGATTAACCACTGCTGCTTTGTTTATCTAGATGACATCCTGATTTTTTCTAATTCCCTTCAGGAGCATGTCCAGCACGTACGCCGCATCCTTCAGCGGTTGTTGGAGAATCGCCTTTTTGTCAAAGCGGAGAAGTGCGAGTTTCATACTACATCTGTGTCCTTTTTAGGGTTTATAGTGGAGAAGGACAAGTTAAGAGCCGATCCCGCCAAGATCCAGGCGGTGGTCGATTGGCCTTCTCCCAAATCAAGGAAGCACTTGCAGAGGTTCTTGGATTCGCGAACTTCTACCGGAAGTTCATTCGTAATTTCAGCATAAAGGCAGAACCTCTGACAAGGCTTACATCAGTAAAAGTTCCCTTTGTTTGGTCTCCCGAAGCTGAGGAAGCGTTTACCAAGCTTAAAGCACTGTTTACGTCTGCCCCTGTCCTTACTCACCCTGATCCTGCCTTGCAGTTTATCGTTGAGGTTGATGCCTCGGATACGGGAGTAGGGGCGGTCCTATCCCAGCGCTCACCAGTCGACCAGAAGTTGCACCCGTGTGCCTTTTTCTCACGTCGCCTCACCTCGGCAGAGAGAAATTATGATGTGGGTAATCGGGAACTGCTGGCCATTGTGCTTGCGCTGCGGGAGTGGAGACATTGGCTGGAGGGTGCAGCCCAGCCGTTGGTAGTTATTACGGACCACAAGAACTTGGCATATATACGCTCAGCGCACAGACTCAACTCTCGCCAAGCCAGATGGTCACTGTTCTTAACAAGGTTTAATTTCTCTATCACTTACAGACCTGGATCACGGAATATTAAGCCTGATGCATTATCAAGGATCTTTTCCCCGGTGGAGTCGGACTCACCACCGGAGACCATCGTACCTGTCGCCCGGATACTCGGCGCTCTCCAGTGGGAGGTGGAGAGGAGGGTCTCTGAGGCGGTGGAGGAGACGGAACTACCAGAGGGGTGCCCCGAGGGGAAATTGTTTGTTCCTGAACGACTCAGATCCGAGGTGCTGCTGTGGGGTCACTCGTCGAAGATTGCCTGCCACCCGGGGATTCGACGAACCCTATTCCTGGTCTCCCAAAGGTTCTGGTGGCCTACCATGACAGCCGACGTTAAGAAGTTTGTCGCCGCCTGCTCCGTCTGCGCCAGAGGTAAAGCTTCCCATCGCCCTCCTGCCGGTTTGCTTCAGCCGTTACCTGTCCCTGGTCGGCCATGGTCCCACATCGCAATGGACTTCATTACTGGATTACCCTCGTCATATGGCCGGACCGTCATACTCAATATCGTAGACAGGTTTTCTAAGATGGCGCATTTTGTGTCGCTCCCCAAGTTGCCCACGGCCCTGGAAACAGCTAAACTGTTGGTGAGGCACGTTTTCCGCCTACACGGGATACCTACAGACATTGTTTCGGACAGAGGGCCTCAATTTGCGTCAAGAGTTTGGCGGGCATTTAATAAGGCATTGGGGGCGACCGTTAGTCTCTCTTCTGGATACCACCCACAGTCCAACGGCCAGACGGAGCGGGCCAATCAGGACTTGGAAGCAGCACTTAGGTGCGTTTGTCATCGACACCCCTCCTCCTGGTCAACCCACCTCCCTTGGATCGAGTATGCCCACAATTCGTTACCCTGCTCGGCGACAGGTATGTCACCCTTCAAGACTGTGTTTGGTTACCAGCCCCCGCTTTTTCCCTCCCAGGAAGCAGAAATTACCGTCCCGGCAGTTCACGCACACCTTCGACGCGCCCGACGCATTTGGCGAGAGACCCGGGCTGCATTAACACGAACAGCAGAACACAACCGTCGGATTGCTGACAGGCACCGGGTCCCCGCGCCTGATTACCAGCCTGGGATGGAGGTATGGCTGTCCTCTAAAGACCTCCCGCTTGCAGGGACCTCTCGGAAGCTGGCTCCAAGGTTCGTGGGACCTTACAAGATCAAAGCTATAGTCAACAAGTCAGCTGTCAAGCTGGAGCTCCCACCGGCTCTTAAAGTCCACCCAGTCTTCCACGTCTCCTGCATCAAGCCTGTCGCTACCAGTCCACTGTGCCCTTCGGTCGAGGCTCCACCTCTGCCCCGCATCATCGACGGCCAGCCCGCGTACACGGTGAGAGCCCTATTAGATTCGAGAAGAAGGGGGAGGGGGGTGCAGTATTTGGTCGACTGGGAGGGATATGGACCAGAAGAGCGCTCCTGGGTCGCCTGCTCCCGTATCCTGGATCCCTCCCTCATTTCCGACTTCCACTCCGCTCACCCCAATAAACCAGGTATGCCGCCAGGGGGCGTCTTATAAAAGGGGGGGATACTGTCAGGATTGTGTGCTGCGGTACTGCCTTCTACTGCTTCTCTGTTGCAGCACACTCCTGAGCACCCTGATTGCTGATCATCTTCACCTGTGCCTGATTAGTTGTTCTATTTAAGCTGTGTGCTTACTCACATCCAGTGCCAGATTGTCCCTTTGCTACACCCTGTTCAGCTCCTTCCAGCTTGTTCTTGTGCATTGTGTTTTGGCTTTCTGACCCTCGCTCGGCTCACCTGTAAGTACCTACCTGCCTGCTTGACGTCTTCAGCAGTAGCTGTATTTTTGGTACTTCTGCTAGTTTTTTGTTAGCAGCTCTTTTCGTTACTTGTCTGTATTTTTCCCTGCTCAGCTCACCTTGCAAGCAGTGTTTTTTGTTACCATTTCCCGCGACTAGGTCCGGATGTATTTTTGTTGTACTTTGTTTCTTGTGTTGTTTTTGATACCCTTTTGTTATCCCTTTTTGTATTAAAGACTTTTTCTGTTTCACTTATTCGACTCTGCATTTTGGATTCCTGTCTCACGGCCTTGGCCGTTCATAACAAATTGTGATTTTAGGAAAAAAGGGTTTGTGTGTTCTTTCTAAGGGGCATTATGGATTATCCTAACTGACCTATTTTGTAGCATGGTTAGCGAGTGAAGTGTACTTTTATAGTTATTTCCCCACATCCCCACACGGTAAGTTAGATATGCCACAGAACAACAGAGCTTATGAAGTGATTTTTGGTCCAGAATACATTTTGCTTTATTCCGTATTGAGGTATTTCTTGCCACTTTATGTTGTATATTTTTTTTATGTGAGATTTCCAGCTCATATTATCATCTATTGACTTTTCGTTCACCCTGTCAATGTCCACGCCGTCAATTTGTATTTGTGCATAAGTATCCTTTCTGCTTTAACCAAATAGCAATAACTCAGTGGGCAAAAACATAAAGTTCACACGTGAAGACGCCACAGACAAAAGGGTTGGCTTTTTTGGACTGTCACGTTGGTGTTTACAGAAAACACTACCCGATCCCTACTTTTTGATTGACACCCCCCACTGGAAAATAAAGTGGATGTTATCATAACCCTACAACACAGAGCTGATAATGTTCCCACCAGCCCACAGGCCAAAGAGAAAGAGCAAAGAGAAATGCCCTCAAAATCTGTGGTTACCCCAGCTGGTCGTTTGTGAAAAGTGCATCTCGTTCCAGAAAGACCAAAAGCAAGGTGGATGAGGAAGAAAAGAGTAGCAGATGCTATAACATTGTCATCCCGTATGTCGCTGAAAAACTAACAAGGATTTTTAACAAACAACACATACCAGTACAATTCAAACCTGCTAACACTTTGAAACAGAGCTTGGTACAGCCCAAAGACAGGACATCCCATACCCAGAAGAACAATCTGGTGTATGCTGTCCAATGCAATGAGGAATGCACCAATTTTTACTTTGGGGAAACCAAATAGCCACTGAACAGGCGCATGACACACCGCCGACAGGCTAATGTACAATGCTGTCCTTTCATCCCCTCCTTCGCCTCTAAGAAATAAACGAGGCATAGCCACCTTGGTTTCAGATGGGTCCATGACCATCATTACACCAGAATGGGATGCTAACGAAGGTGATACCGCCCAAACGACCATTGTTGGCCGGCAGAGGCCCCCCTCCATTGTATCCTAACGATGGTCTTTTGACATCACTGAAGAGCCAACCATTCCTGTCTGGACCTGCCTCCTCCTTTAGAGGATAAATAGATTGGATCTTGCACCAGGCTGTCAAGACTAGAGCTGTCCTATCTAGTCTGACTGGTTTGTGTCCCTACTTTGACTTGAACTAATGAAGCTTGCTCCGACGACACATGATTGAGACATGCGTCTGTGTAGGCTCTCAGTCGTACAGGAGTTGTCCATCGAGGAAAAGGCTTCTTGAGACGTCATCTGTACTTCTGTGTAGAAGGTGTCGGACGTTTCGCTCCTCATCCGAAGAGCTTCGTCAGCAAACTAATAAGTGCTGGTAGCTTAGGCCTTAAATACAGTAAGAGTGGGCGGAATTGGTGTGCCAACACCCTCCTCCTATATGTTCGTTACACTAAGCCTGGGCGGAGCAGTGGTATAATCCTATCCTGTTATTCACACCTACGATAAAAGGGAAGTGTCGCTCCCTGAATTGGGTATGAACGACTCTGATACTGGCTTGTTAGCATCTATTGTTCTGGCTCGGCCCTGCCTTCACCTCATTTGCAAGACTAAGAGCTGTGGGTTTTGGTCTCAGTAACCTGCTGAACACAGGGTCCAAATTAAACCTCAAACCACCATTCCGATTCAATGATGGGTTCTGTTGTTTGACAAAAATAGCTTCCTTTACTCCTCTTTCAAACCATCTGTTTTCTTTGGCCAAAATCTTTACCTCGCTGTCCTGAAAAGAGTGATTGGTAGCTTTCAGGTGTAGATGTACTGCTGATTGAGGACCACTAACATTGTCCCTGCGATGTTGATAAAGCCTTTTTTGGAGCATTTGCTTAGTTTCCCCAATGTAGTGCTCTTTGCATTCCTCATCTTTACAGTGGATGGAATAGACCACATTGCTCTGTTTCTGGTTTGGAGCCTTGTCTTTAGGATGCACTAATTTTTGTCTCAGGGTATTTACTGGTTTGAAATAGGTAGGAATTTTGTGTTGCCATAAGATCCTCTGGAGTTTTTCGGATTGAGACATGGTTGACATGGTTGAAACACGATTGCGACTGAATACTTGATGCAGCCCAGACTCACCCAGACTCACCCAGACCCTACCACAGTGGCCCCCAGTTAGGTTGAGTTTGAGACCCCTGCTTTTGATGCATATTTTTCTAGAAAATGCTCCTTGAACTATGTCAAATTGTACAACTTTTAGGGCCTCCAACTTCATAGCGGCTGTACTGTAGTGTTCCTGCAATGAGACAATCAGAAGGCCCTGCAGTGTTGGAAAGCACGTAGGGCTAAGATCTCTTCATCTCAGAGTATAGCGGCGCACGAGTGGCTGACTTATTAACGGAGCCGCCGCTTGCCCGGCAGACTTGCCTCGGTGCATGTCAAAGACCCTGCATGCAAGCGCATATAATAGGAGGGCATAAATAACCATCAACTACCGCCGCCCTTCTTCCTACTCGAATGTGAAGTGTCAAAGAGGAGGTGACGCTCGACTTCATTAAGTTTACACAAGAGAAGAACTTCTCTTTTTTTTTATTTCCTGAGGCAAACTAACAAAAGATTTGCATTCAAGGCAATATGCCCACACAGCGCCGTACCCCCTCAGCGCCACATCGATGCTCTCAGGGTTATTCTCAGCCTCTCATGGTACACTAAACTTCAAAGAGAATCAATCAATGACTGCAGAGGTTTGGTTGAGCCGCTGGAGGTATGTTCACCTGCTGAATGAACATTGTTCGACCTCCAGTGTGCGCCTGCATGAGGGGCTGAAGCCCCTCTATGCGGCTCAATTTGAACCGGACTTCTGGAAATGCAGTTGAAAGGATTGAGTGACTGACTTCAACAAAAGACACTCATCTGATTGGACCCCACAGACATCATCATCACCACCAACGTGAATCCTCATTCACATCACATTGAAAGAATAACAACAAAAGAACTGATTACCTTTATTGTAAATATTGTAACATCGTATAAATATATATAATGAATCCCAAAATGATTCATACACCTCTGATTTGCTGAGGTAAAGTTCATGTTTATTTGTTTAAATGGCTCACTTGTGGCTGGATATGGGCATCTCTATCTGCAGTGCTTCAAAGTAAAACCTTTGAAATCTGCCTGCTGACCTAGTAAGTAGAGATCAAATGATAGTGGGAGCAAAATGGAAAGCCTTCACAGACATCCATCCATCCATCCATCCATTTTCTATACCGGTTCTCCTCTTTAGGGTCACGGGGGCGTGCTGGAGCCTATCCCAGCTGACTTCGGGCGACAGGCAGGGTCCTTCACAGACAATTTTGTTAAAATAATTTTGAGTTTGCGGGTAAACATTTCTCTTGGAGATGAATAAAGCGTCTATCTGTTCCAGAAATGTTCATTAAACTCGGTTTATGCTGCCACAGTTATACATTGTTGTTACACTGTTGCACTACCTCAAATTCAAAGTGCACCGTCTTTTCACAAAATCTAAAGTATCTGATAAATTTACAATGAAAAACTTTCGCAATTTGGGTTGCCGCTTGTTAGTAAGGGGTCCCGCAGCCAAACCAGTTGAGCATCACTGCTCTAAATGACATTTTTAGCCCCCCTATGTTTTGGAAGACATGCTAGCATGCTTGTAATACAGATATCCCCAGACACGTGCTTGCTAGTCCACTAAAGGCGTGTACTAAATTTCAATTGAAATTTTCTGTAAGATATCGATTTTCAGCCGCTACATTTACGCTACATGTGCTAGCTTTTTGAGCCGAGCATCAGGGATAAAGCGCAAAATGAAATATTAGCAGACGTATTATGTCACAGCAATCCTTGCGAGTACTCAGCCCATTAGTCTTGTTGCGTTACAATATTTGCTGGAGGAATAAGCACTCTGAGGCATCAATCAACTGCAAAAAACGCTTCTGTATTGTAACAAAAAGGAAACGATTGTCACAAAGAAAAAGTCGCCACAAAACACGTCAACGCTGCCACCTAGTGGTCTCCTTGAGGTACAGCATTGTATAGTTGTAAAATATGGCAACAATAGAGACATATTTCAAAGATGAAAAACGGCAATTGTTCCATTTTATTTATTTTTAAATTAATAAGTGTTAATGTGTCAAAGTTGCGCCATGTTGAGCGTTCATAAATGAAAACACTAGTGGGGTATAGTTAGTATAATAATCAGTGTTAACTTCACACGCTCGGCATAATTCTGCCAGTGGTCCTCCTTCGCTCATAACACTCCATGACAATTACTTGCTCATCTTGTGCGGCTGGGATCGCTTTGTTTCTGTGCAGAAGTAGAATAATATGACAAATGCCCCCTTTTATGTGAACGTGCACTGAGCACAAAGCCGAGAACCGGACTTGACAGAGTAAGTTGATAATCACCTTTACAGTACCGTTTAACTTTGTTTGGTGAACTTGGGTTTTGTTGAGCTGCATCTTCATGAGCTGCATCTTCAGCACAAAGCCGTGGTTTGTTCGCAGCATACCCCCCGTGTCTATCCATCTATTGTACAAATATTTACATATTCCACACACATTCCCTCAAAACAAAATACATTTTAAAGGCATGACATATACTGCAGCGACATGGCTATTTATCCTCATACATAATAATTTATATAGTCAGTGCATTCGTCAATATGAAAATAGAGAACCAGAGTTTCAAAACCATAATGTATGTCTATGTAAATCAGGTCCTGGCAGCTCCATATACTGGGTATATTTATATATACTGTATGTAGGGATGCCACTTGCAAATGCTTGCAAATTGTATTTGCAGCGTGACAGAAATAATAGGCTTCCTATGCTATGAATTAGAGAGGAACTTACTGCTGCACATCTATATTTGTCTCACAGGCCTGCGACAGAGCGCACAGACGCCGTCAGGCACTACAAGTGCCTGCCAAGCACAGTTACAGGGGCTGGGATAGGATGTGATGGCGGGGCGTGGATTGGGCATTCGCTGCACCTTTCACCCGGATGCAACAGCTCCAGGATAGCAGCTGATGAGGCGGATAAAGGCACACATGAAAGTGGGCTGACCAGGGATGACTCACCCCAAAAGTCTGGATTCAGGCTAAAACTAAGACTTGAGGCTAGAAAAGTCTCTTTTTTTCGAGTTTTTTCAAGTATTTTTCTTTGTGAGCACTGACACGCGTACAATTAATGCAGTATTTGAGTGTTATTTCCAGACTGATGGATGACAGTTCCGAGTTCACAAGCAGCACTGACTCGCCTGTTGATTGTGTCTAAGTAAAGCAAACCAAATGATCCCCATCTTATGCTGCGTACATGCCAAGCAGCCTCATATATTGGAAAAATATGATCCATTTTCTTATTATGTTTTAATATAAAAGAGAATGAATGGCTGAGTATGTTGAATCTATCCTTTGGTAGTCAACAATTTTCGGTGCATAGAGAAAAAACATTTTTCACAGGGCTGTTTTCTCAAAAACGAGTGTCTGCCATCGACAGGTGCATCATTTTTGTCATTCATCACATCCACCATGTGAAAAGTGCTCTATTGTAACCATCTGGCTTCATCCATCTGTATTTTTCTAATCAATTTGTTCTATTTTATATTATATTTTATATTTATATCTATTAACGACAAACAACAAAAAATAGCGAGCACACAACAGGAATAAATATGACTATCTTGTCATCTTATGTTTTAATTCCAAGGGCGCTACACTAAAGTTGGGGTGTCCAAACTTTTCCTACAAATCAAAGCACATAAGGGGCCACTTTTAGATTTTTAGATATTTTGAAAACATTTCTAAAAAAGGCTAATAAAAGATATATATATAGTTTAAGACAAATAACTGTATTATTAGTTATACTATCAACATTTCAGTATTTTGTCTTTACAATGGGGCCATTGTGGCCCCCGGGCTGCACTTTGGACACCCCTGCACTAAAGCAAACAAGCAAGGAATCATTGTGATTCTTTATAAAACATCATGAAATGAACATGCAGACGCAGTCACGTACTGCAGATCAAGAGAATTGCTATTATTATTCATGTCACTTGTTGCTTGGCAAAATACTTGGAGCACCCCTCAAATATGCCAGTCACAATTAGTGTTTCCTGCGCAGCTTAAGGGAGCCGGTCCACACACCAGCAAAAGGGTAGGGAGAGTTGGCAGCAACATTGTCAAAGTCAAACAGACATACACTCAGGATACTCCGCTACTTCTCTGTGTTAAACATAAAACAGCAGTTTTTGCTGTCCAATAAAAAAAGCGTTGACGCGATGTGGCATGGTGGACCACAGGATGCAGAGGCAGGAGCGAAGTGAAAAGGTCTTTTATAATAATGCATTAGATTTATATAGTGCTTTCTCAAGGTACCCAAAGCACTTCACAGCCCAGAACAGGAAATAAAGGAAAACAAACACAACAGAGTTGCATGCAGTCCCAAACAACTGTGAACACTTCATTTGCAGAAACACATTTGTCTGAAACACTAAGAAAAGCTGTATCTGTTGTTTGTCTTGATGGAAATAAACACAAACCACACAATTTGGAGTCATGTGTTTAGAACTGGTCAGCAAAGCTGCAGTAAAAGAAAGGCCTAAATCTTATTACTTATTAAGGCATGATCTATAATCATTACACACATATTGTACACATTTGTGACCGCTAGATTCATTATTAAGGCTGTCAAATTATTAAAATCTTTCATCAGATGAATCATGATTAATCACCATTTGCAAATATGTCTGAAATGTGCCCATTTTTACTATATTTTTTTGAAAGAAAGATAAATGACAGGACAGAGTTATACATAAGTGTACGCAGCAACAGCTCCAAACAAGCTGAAAATGTAAATCAAGCTAAAAGATAGCACACGTCTGAAAATCTATTTACCTATCACTAGAACCATGTTATTATGAGCAATGAGGGGATGCGTTCAAACACACCACGTCATTGAAGTTGAATTCATGTTTTGAGTGTATTTTCTGGGATTTCTGAGCATACCTAAATGCAGAAAATTGTACTTCCACATCAAGAGTTACAAAGTGAGTTATACGAATATCCACTTACTGTTTTTCTTAGTATTTGTTTATTTAGACCACACATACGCGCATAATAAAGACGTTGTTGGGATGTTCCATGAATGCATCTCGCGGTCGTCTAGTGACAACAAGGCAGTGTTGTCCGATACGTGTTTGTGAGTTGGAGATACATGTATGGTGTTAATTTACTTACTATTTAGTCTTCATTCTGTTATCATTAGTTAAGGTATTATTACACATTCTGCACTCATTTATTACAAAACAATGTCTCTATTAACTCTTACTACTTTATTTATTTCTATTACTGTAAAAGCTATCTGCAAAAATCTATCAACTCTGCTATTACACATCTTTATCCTTCCTTTCTTATCCAAAAATGTGTGTATTGAACACAGGAAGTGAACAAATTATTAGTAATTACTGTGCCAAGGAGAAGGGGTAGGATTAAATAAGGTCTGCTTCTTCCAACTCCTTTTCGGACATGTTTATTTATGAAACTGTAAACAAGCAATGGTTGGAATCAAATAAAGCATTACAATTATAGATAGATTTGGTGGGGCACTGCCCCCACTTGTCCCAAGTGCGAAATCAACTCTTTGTGTTGCAGAACCAGGTGTTATTGATCAAATGCCTTTGGCCAACATCACAAACTTGTCTTTTCTGAAGAAAGAAGAACGTACCTGTGAGATCAAGGGAAGAGGAAGTAGTCCACCGGAATGTCGGAGTGAGCGCTTTACTTCATCGGGGATGCAAGGGATTCTTCCATCTTGCTTCCTGAGTACCACAGAGGGAGATTAGGACTTGAGTGATGATGGGTTGTTTTTAAGAAACTAAAAATGTCCTTTCTCCAAAAAATGACAAAGAAATAAAATGAATGGAGGACTCTACACAAGCTACCGGTAGTGTTTTGTTTTGTCTATGCGCCACAAAGCAAAATAAAAACTTTTATCTCTTTGTTCCTTGTAGCACTTCCTCCCCTTTGTGTTTGCGTGTGTGTGTGCGTGTGTGTGTGCGTGAGGAATTATCAGGCTGGCCGCGCAATATTACTTCACACTTTGTCTAACACATCAGTCACTAGTCAGAAGTGGCGGCCCATCTGTGCGCGCATCCTGCTCGCAAACCTGCAGCAGAGGGACAAATTACCAAACCGACAGAGAACAATACCACAAATCGGAATCCTCGCTCGCATATTTCATACGTTCTGTTGTTTTGCCACCATGAATAACAACTTTCAGTGCGAAAGTTAGTGAAATCAACCGGAAATGGAGCGCTTGATTGAGTTCATGATGATGTCATACTGTCATTGTCGTTTGTCACAAAGCATACAAACAACGGCACAATGAAAAGGTGCAATTGCATCTTGCAGATAGCAAGCCCCAATCCACCACGCAGGGTCAAAGCACTCAAGTACGTGTGTGTGTTCTTACTGTCAGCGCACAAGGCAGGCAAGGTTGTACAAGGCAGATAAAAGGAACACATTCATATCAACACATAACCTGACGTGAGATGACTTATGAACACAGAGAAGTAATCATTGCCCAAAAGGTTGCACGACTCGGGGAAATGAATGCAAAATTCCAGAAAAATATGGCACACCAACGTGGAAGTATCAAGAGACATCAGCATATCTTGGGAGTAACTCAAGGATAATCTTTTTTGCTTATTTTTCAATTTTTTTCTGTTTTTTTCTGGTGTGTAATACCAATGATAATAAAATAGAGAATGTCTGTCACCAAGAACCTTTTCGATTTTAAGAAGCTTCCTTAGGACTAGCTAGGGTCAAATGTCATAAAGGCCTGTTTTTTTCCCCCGTCTACACTCAACCCCGTAACATTCACACTTTTTAAATGTCATTTCAAGAGTCCTATTTAGATGCAGTCTATCTAGGCAACTGAGATCAACTTTTGTCAGACTTTCAACACTTGCATCTTTAAGTTTGCTTTCTTAAAAGACTATGAGTTACGATTCTATGTACTTCAATAATCCTACTGATTTTGGATGACGTGCTGCATGAGGTGCCTGTCAGAGGTCAAGCTGATGTTTTTTTTTGTTGTTGTCTGCACTCCACACCACTATCATACACATTTCTTTAAACATTTTGGATTGCCGTTTGGTGTTTTTTGCCAGCCTTCAAACGTCCATCACTTCAGAATCCTATTGATTTTGGGGACTGTTTATTTTCTTGAAGCGGATGAGGTGATAGGTCAAAATGGTAGCTTTTTTTTTGTCATTGCTCAACTTTCAGACTAGTAATGAACATTTTGGATCATTGTTTGATGTAAGGTTAAGAACCCTCTTGATTTTGGACGTACTCTGTTAAAGGTGCTTGAGGTGGCTGGTGGTCATATTGTTAGCTGTTCTTTTGTCCGCCTTAGAACAGTTTAGTTTGAATTCTTAAACCTAAGTCAACAGTCTATGAATCCTATTGATTTTAGAAGCCATGTAGAAAGATATGCTTATGGCGGCTGGGGTCAGCGGTCAAATGGGTTGCTTTTTTTTTTGACAGAAGTCAACCACTTTCAAACTAATTTCTCAGAACATTTTGGATTATTGTTTGGTGAACTGTTAAGAACTCTCTTGATTTTGGATGTAAAGTCGGCAGAGGTGCTAGCTGGAGTCAGAAGTCATATCATTTGTCAGCCTTCAAAGGAATCTCTTCAAATCTTTGGGAATTATTATTATTATTACCAAGAACCCTCTTGATTTTCGAGGATGTGTCATCAGAGACACGCTGCAGTTTACATCCTTAACTTATTTTAACACTTTTACATTGTATGACAGTCCAGATAATATAGGTTTGGCCACAGTTTGACTTTGCATCAGATGAATTCGCTTTACATTGTCTCCTATGGGGAAACGGTTTTGAACGATCATGATATAGAAATACACTGATACATTGCAGGAGAGGTGGGGTTAAGGCCCACCTTATACCATTTTGTCAAAGTGTCCTTGACCGCCATCACTCTTAGCCTTCTAATTGATGACTAATAATGCAACATTATGATATGGATGCTTGTACCGTGTATAATGGATACATCACAGCTATAATTGCCAACTAATTACCCCCAACCCTGGTCAATTGTGACACCACCTCTTCTTCACAGATGCTGCGTGCTCTCCTGAAGGGAATCATCTCATTACATGGATGATGTGGTGATCATTAGGTCCAAATGGAGCTAATAATCCAATAGAGAAGAGAAAGGCACTCTTCTAGTGTGCAAATTAATGCAAGTATCTTCTTTGGATGCTGCTGAATTGTGATCAGTGCAAGCACATCAAGCAAAAATAAAATCAACAGAGAATTGTGCAGATGAACTAGTTGCCATGCTGTGTCTCATGAATTCACATGACAGCAGCCAAGAGAGTGAAGAGAGAAACTAAAGCAGCGTGTCTTCTCCTCTCTGAACCCACGGCTGCTGCCAACAAGCTGCATCGTACATCTTCATTGGTTGGCCAGTCAAACCAAGCGTGGCTTATTTTTCACGGCCGTAAATTCTCTTTCACCTCTTGCTCCGCTGCTTCCAGCTGCAAGTTGTGTAAATGTGCGTTACCTAGCAACCAGATGAGTGCTAGCATTGGTGGAGGGAAGTGCGGTTGAACTCAACTACTGTTCCACTAAACATAAAACAGCATCCAAAGGTACTACATTATTCTGAGTATGTATAAACTGCACATCATACGGTACTATGCCATGGACAGCCACCGGGGGTGATGGGGAGATTGGATGTTCCTTGTCACCTTGCTAGAGGTCACATTTCAGTTCTAGAAGCTGGTGTTAAAAGTCGTATTGCGTCTTTTTGTGGATTTTCTTCTTTTTTTTTTTTTACCACTTGCAACTTTTTAACTGGTTGTTTTAAAACCATCCGTGAATGATCGTTACAGCAAGAATCCTATTGGTTTTAGATGCCATCTAGTTCAAAGTAGCTGAGGTCAGAGGTCATATTGCATATGCTGCTTTTTGACCAGTTTTAAGAGTTGAAAAACATTTGTGGTCTTGCCTTTTATTTGTGTATGAAACACTTGCACCCTATCCTTCTCCAGGAAAACTTCTGATACGTTCTTGTAAAAGTCTGATCACCTTCTGTTGAGTTTAGATATACGGTTGTCCCTCCTTTATCATGGCCAATTGGCTCCAGACCCTGATGACGATAAGTGAATTTCCATGAAGTAGGATTCAATATTAACAAACGGGATATTTTTGTCTGCGATTGGCTGGCACCCAGTCCAGGGTGTACCCAGCCTGTTGCCCGAAGTCAGCTGGGATAGGCTCCGGCATACCCCCGCGACCCTAATGAGGAGAAGCGGTATAGAAAATGGATGGATGGGATATTTTTGTACTTTTGTATTGAGCATAGAAAACCTGTTTATGACTTTCTTTTTTTTACCATTATCAGAGCCATGTAGACATGAAATAACACCCCTATAGTCACATTTACGCTCCTGTTACTCTTCACAACCACACTGCACAACACTAATGCGCAGGGTACAGGATCACTGTTCATATATACAGCAAGTTACCGAGCTAACTAGTTAGCCTCCAATTCAGTTATTGTAAACTTAAAGAAAGTGTTTCAAACAGAGTGGGAAAGAAGAACAAAGCAAGAAGCCAAAAACCTACCACTTCCGCACGGAGTGGGAGGACAACTTTTTTCAATTCTATCATGTCGGACATGCCAGGAGTGGCTCTATGCAGAATGTTAAGGTAATGTAATCTGTGTCTCATCAATGTCACAGTACTGATGCCTTGTGAGCACAATACTACATATGACTTGACTTGAAATATTTTTGGACTAATAATAGGCCATACTCATCTACAAAACAGCAACCATTTATTAATTTTTTTTTTTAAAGCAATAGAGCGAGGGAGCAATGTTTAACCGCAATGTAGCAAAGAACGACTGTATAATCCTCCATCTTGGCAAACTCATTCGTTCATTCAGCAGAGTATGAAAATAGGTATAAATAGGTATCTAATGCTGCTGTTAAAGAAATATGCAGTCTTTTCCTCTCTATGGAAGTACAGTAAGTGCTTCAGTGCATGACATTACTCTTATTTTATTGTCCGAGTGGCAAGAATAATGATGTCACACTTACAAGATGTCACTCTTACAAGACACAGGCTGTAGAAAGTCATGGTGTATAATACATTAAATGTTCCTGGCAAACATTCAGTGGCGGAGACATAAATTTTTCATTGGGGTGGCCAAGGTGAGACCATTACTCACATAGGGGTGGCAATAAGTTGATACCTGAAATGTCTAGATGGCCAGTGGGGTAGCCGGAGAGTGACGGTCACGCCTGGTCGGCCACTGCAAACATTATATTGGCGACATGCTGACAAACAGAAACAGTGCAGATGATAGGCCCAGTTTGCGCACTTAAGCCGAGAGGAGACTCGCCGCAGCCTCGTTTTAATGAGACCCTGTGTTTGATCGGGAAATTCAGCAATTTTTATTTAAAATGTTAAAAACAATTAAAATCCTGCAAAAAATAATTTTATAACACAGTTCAATGGATAAATATTAATATTCATAACTCTGTTGTTTTTTTCTCTGCTTCACCTGCCTCTCCTGACCACAACTGCCATAATCCATGCTAGTGGAAGGTGGGGTCAGAGGTACTGATCGGTTGGTGCTTTTCCTCCAAATCAAATGATTTTCTTTAAGCCTTCAACTTTATTATTCTACTGCATGTCCGGCCAGGAACCCTATTGATTTTGGATGCCATGCAGTCAGGTGGGGGGGGCGTCAGACGTCATATGTTGGTAATGTTTTCCATGTTTTACTGTCGTGTTTAGCCCTGCTCTGCCCTCGGGTGGTCAAGACATACTATGACATCCAAATAAACCCCTTCACTGTAGCCTGGGGTAAATGCATATTTTACTCATGTTATATTTGTTTAAAATCTCTGTGTGGAGTTTGCATGTTCTCCCCGTGCGTGCGTGGGTTTTCTCCGGGTACTCCGGCTTCTTCCCACATTCCAAAAACATGCATGTTAGGGTAATTGGCAACTCTAAATTGTCCATAGGTATGAATGTGAGTGTGAATGGTTGTTTGTCTATATGTGCCCTGCGATTGGCTGGCGACCAGTCCAGGCTGTACCCCGCCTGTTGCTTGAAGTCAGCTGGGATAGGCTCCAGCATACCCGCGACCCTAGTGAGGATAAGCGGCATAGAAAATGCATGGATGGATATTTGTTTAAAGACTACAATAATTATAATATTAATGGGGATATTAAATTCAATATGACCTTGCATGAATAATTTATCTGCCGATCAGTAAGTTACCACGGCAACAGCGTGAGAAACTATTAATCTGCACAGAATCTGCAGTTCGCCCCCACCCGCCCACTCCACTAAAAATTGCGTCACCAAAAAGTGCTGTTTTACCAAAACTTGTGATGTCACTGACGTGTTGGTCAATGCTGGAAACTCTTTCATGGGATTATGACGACACCGCGAGACTTTGTGACAAATTAAAGTGCAGGGCGGCGTCAGTCCTGACTTTAAAATAAACGAATCAAGTCGTGTGAGAAAGAAAGCGATGATGAATTTTGTGGACCAAAGTCCGCGCATTAAGAAGAGGCGCCTGGGATTTGAGACAGCAGCATCGGGGAAGATGCTGCCATCAGTCAGGCCTGATAGTGATAGACAAACTAATGAGCAACAAAACAAGGTTAGTTTGCCTCAACAATACCGTAGACTGATATAAGCAGCATACTCTTAAGTTGTACTAATGGAACCCTGACTTTTCTTTTTTTTTAAATACAAAAATAATGGTCATTTCATGAGTTGCAGAAATGAATTAATTTAACAATATGTTGTTATTGTGTCGTTCATTTGCATTGAGAGTTCTACCCTGGGAAACAGCTGTTATTTGGATAGACGCTGTTCATAAAGGAATGGTTATCAATATGGAATAATATATATGACACGTTCTCCAAGCCTGCAGATATCTTTACAAGGATATTCTATGTATATTAGGAAATTGTTAGTCGTGGGTGATGATTTAAAACTATATTAGGTGGGGTGGAGGGGACACGCGCCAACACTTGACACGGATATGGTTTTGAGTTTGTCTGCTATTAATTGTACACTCAGCAAAAATATAAATGCAAAGCTTTAGTTTTTGCTTTCATTTTTCGTGAGCTGAACTCAAAGATCTAAAACTTTTTCTATGTACACAAACGCCCTAGCTCTCTCTCAACTATTGTTCATAAATCTGTCTAATGGGCGCCACACACGGGAGGCGACATCGCCTCTACTTCATTCATTTTCAGTGGAACCTGCGCGATAGGGCGATTTATCGAGCCGTCGAGCCAAGAGACACGCGAAATTCGTGTGAAAGTTTGTGTTCGTGTCATCGCGCACACGCTGGCCTTGCGACGCGGTCCCATCGCTGTCGCCCAGTCGAGGACCAATCAGTTTCATTGATGGACCAATGAGCGGACAGGATGCTAATCAGTACGCTATACTTGCAGTGTTAGATTTCCCGAGCTATTTGACATTTCTAGAAAAAGAATATGGACATATAAAGAAAAAGCGGCCAGAGTAAACATATTGGGTAAGTTTACATTCATCCGAAAACCAGTCAGTATCTGGTGTGACCACCTTTTGCCTCAAGTATAAGTTGATCCAGAGCATCTTGGCTATCTTCAAAATGCCATCAATAAAATGCGTTCATGTTTGTTGTCCATAACATACATGCCTGCCCATACCATAACCCCGCTGCCACCATGGCCACTCCATCCACAACACAGGTGCATGTTACTGTATGGATGGCATTTTGAATGCACAGAGATACTGTGACCAGAGCCTGAGGCCAATTGTTGTTATTCATCCACAAGCATCACCTCATGTTGCAGCAGCATAATGCTGCAACGTGGCCAACCTAAGGCACACCTGTGCAACACAGTTATTGTACAGTTATCTTTTTACATGTTTTTGATGTGGAGGCGATTGAACACTGCAAAATGAAACATTTAAGTATATTTATGCAAGTTTTACCCAGCAGATTCAGAGAATGTGTCATAATTAGGAGCGTCATAAGATTATGTGTCACAAGACGTGGCATGATTAATATATTGCCATGTACATACGTGTCTGTTGTGCTCGTCTCTTGCCTCCAAACAGGCAGGAAGAGGTTCACTCTGCACTGGTTTCAGCACGTTGGCGTGCTTGTCGTATATTTTTAAAGATTTTTTTCATTGTACTTTCCTTATGTTAAAATCTCGTCTCATCTCGTTCTCGTAGACCCAATCTTGTGTCTCATCTCGTCCCATGAACCGAGTGTGGTCGTGACACCCCTAGTGTATTATAGGAAATACATTTAGACATTGTTGGTGCTGAGATGAACATTTCCGCATGAAAACATGCAGATCCCTCTCACCGCAAGAATCCTCAAGGAGCCTTTGAAGACAACCAAAAACACCCAAGCAGCCCATCATTGGCAAACCTCGCTGCCGTCAAACCCCGCACACAAAACAACCAAACTAGGGTTCCCGCAAATCCACATGACTCAGCAGAAGACAGTCTCCACACCTGCTCAACAGGTATGTGCTGAAAAAAGCCCCACCACAGCACTAATTCCATCCTTAATATGCTTTTTTTTTTCAACACGACACTTGGAAGCATGGCTAGAGGGAAAATTGACAAATATTTACGGGGACAAGGATGTGTTGACAATGCCAGCGCTAACTTTCCTAGCCACTCCAGCAATTCTTCACCTGCATAGTTTGGTAGTTGCATACTTCGAGCAAACCTTTTGATGTGACAATTTATTGTAAATACTCTAATAATGATTTGGCGTGCATGAGAAAGTGGAACGGAAAACGCAGCTCTCTTGGATCACGTGGTCTCTTATTAAGTTGCACAAAACAGCAGCAAAAGAAACATGTTTTAATAGACATAAGCAGCAAATTGCTCCGCCAGTATTAAAGCTGCTGTCTTTCATGGTTGGTACAGCAAGTGTAACGCACATGAGTAGCACAACCAACATTTAGGTAGGTAGGTAGTTAAAGCTGCTTGCTTACCTCACGTGATACTACAGATGTAGCTACTGTCATCTTGTGAAGTTAATGACAAGTACATCAGGTGGTTGCCTACAGCCACAGATGTTAATTGCAATTTTTTGGGCCCGGTGCTAATTAAAGACCCAGACGCTTATTCCATTTTGTAGTCCACACACCTGGTGACTATAGGACACCCAGCAGTTAACTGAATAGAGGCGTTAAATGGAGCATATACGGTATCATTTTGGCAGCCTGTTTAGGAAGCAAACTAGATGGACCTGAACTAATTGCGCACTCTGCCGGCTACTGCCAACAAGTGAATTTGCCTGGATTGTGTCAAAATGAAGAGACTATTACATTGTTGACATGAATGCTAGCTCAATTCTTCACAAATATATAGTCAAAAAAAGTGCTGTCCTTCATCTGTTACAGCTGAAGTTCTTAGTGTCAATTCTTTGTTCAGATAAACAAAAGCAGCTCCAAGAACAGAATCCTCACTTCCCAATCACAGGGCAGGACTCCTGAATGTAAGCGCCTCACAAAACAGTTATTTTCTCCTGATACCGTCAATGCATACTCGAGTAATTTCTATGAGCGACATACTGTGCTCTCTGATGCTCAGCGGTTCTCCGAGACACCAAGCGATGCCTGACGGCATACGAGCAGAACGAAATCAAAGAGTACCGACACGTGTGGTATGTCGGAGAGAAGGCCAAGAAACAACGACGTTTGAAAGAGGTCGTGTCAGAGGACGGCGAGTCATTTGATGACTCCAAAGGGTTCTACAAAGTGGTGAGTAGCCCACTTAATTGCAGATCATTTTGTGTTGTATTTTGAGTTGATGACAGAATGAATTGTTTTCATTGGCAGAGGGTTGGAGACCACCTGGCCTACCGCTTTGAGGTGATGGGGGTGATGGGATCTGGACTTGCAGGAAAGGTGCTCAAATGCAAGGATCACAAGACCATGGCGCTTGTCGCCATCAAGGTCTTTCGAAACACGACCGAGTAAGACATCACTGTACCAATACATTGACAACAAACATGAACAAAAACACCATTATGATGATGTACAGTCTGTTTTCCTGTAATGTTGTCTGCTAAAAAAAAAACACATTCTAGGTCAAATTTATGAGTGAAAATACTTCTTTCGTCACAGGTTGTTTAAAAGTACATCACATTACTGTCCAGCATGTACAGTAATCAGTGACTTTCCGCCAAGTAGGATTCCTTATTTATAAAGCAATATTTTTGTAGTTAGAGCACAGAAAACCTGCTTACAACCTTTTAAATACGGTTTTTAACATTAGAGCCCTCTAGACATAAAACAAAGAACCCTATACACCTTTACGCTTTGTATTACCTACTATAGGTACATAATAAGAGTATATGAGGCATTTGAGATCTAAATAAGACTCGAGCTTGTGGGTGCTGATGAGTGAGTCACAGGTGGGCAGGAAGTCAAATCGGGAGTTGAGTTTCATTTTGCTATGGGTTATGGCTGCAACAGTAGCCAGTGTTTTTATTAGGGACTTTTATTATTGTATATAATATATTGTATGCAATATATCAGACCTACAATAAAAGCCTGTTGGTCCGGCGATCAAGTCTGGTGATTGTCTCACCGAACATTACAGTGACATTACTGACACCGAGTGACCCGTGTAGAATATTACCTGAGAGTTAAGCAGCGAAGTTCCAACCGCGTAAATGGGAGCCATTCAAATTGTATCTCCAAAAATTAGTTTTTGTTTCTGGACAAATGAAATTTCTGGGATACATGCTTTTCATTCAGCAGTAAACTTTTAGTGTCTAGTGTACATTGTTTTGGCAGTGCAGTGAGAATGTTTCTATTTCCAGAGGTCATAAGCTTGCACAGACAGAGTTAGACAATCTAAAGACCTTGCAGCGGCTAGACAAGACCAACAAAGCCAACATGGTCCACATGAAGGAGCACTTCTACTTTCGTAACCACCTGTGTATCACGTTTGAGCTTTTTGAGTGAGTTGAAGCCTACTCGATCACTCTACTCTTCCTTTATGTCCAAGTAACATTGGCGTCTTCTCTCCTGTTAGAAAGGACCTCCATAAAGCCTTAGTAGAAAGCAAACTGCGGCGACTCTGTGAGGCCGACATCAGGAAATACGCCATTGATGTGCTCAAGTGTCTGAAAGTGCTCAAAGACATGCAGCTCATCCATGGCGACCTGAAGCCAGTAAGTAAATACTGGCCATTATACTTATTTTTGTTTGAAAGTAAATACCTTTTTTGCCTTCAACATTCCTAAAAAATAAAACATGGCTGCAAGACATTCTTCAGTAAAATGGTTGAATATATGCTGATCCCTCCATATTAATAGAGCAGGCCGGTATAGGCTAGTTTAACCATACATTAGCATAAACAACTGTGGCCGTAGGCAGTTAAATAATAATGAGATATAATAGTTTTGTGAAAAAGCGTCTACCCCCTTCCTGATATGTTATTTTTTGCAGGTTTGTCACACTTAAATGTTTCAGATAATTGCATTTAAATATTAGTCAATGACAACACAACTGAATACAAAATGCAGTTTTTAAATGACTTTATTATTAAGGGAGAAAATATCTCCAAACCTACACGGCCCCGTGTGAAGAAGTGATTGCCCCCCTGTTAAAACATAACTGACATTAATTGAGATGTATCAGTCTGGAAAAGGTTATAAAGTAATTTCTGAAGTTTTGGAGCTCCAGTGAACCACAATTATCCAAAAATGGCAAAAACATGGAACAGTTTTGAGCCTTCCCAGGAGTGGCCGGCCAACCAAAATTACCACAAAATTGCAGCGACGACTCATCTAAGAGGTCACAAAATACCCCACAAGAACATGCAAAGAACTGCAGGTCTCACTTGCTTCAGTTAAGGTCAGTGTTCATGATCCAAAACACACCAGCAAGTCCACCTCTGAATGGCTGAAGAAAAACAAAATGAAGACGAAGTGGCCTAGTCAAAATCCTGACCTGAATCCTATTGAAATGCTGTGGCATGACCTTAAAAAGGCGGATCATGATCGAAAACCCTCCAATGTGGCTGAATTACAACAATTCTGCAATGATGAGTGGGCCAAAATTCCTCCACAGCGCTGGAAGAGAGTCATTGCAAGTTATTGCAAACGCTTGATTGCAGTTGTTGCTGCTAAGGGTGGTCCAACCAGTTATTAGGTTTAGGGGGCAATCACTTTTTCACACAGGGCCATTTTTTTCTCCCTTAATACAAAGTGTCATTTAAAAACTGAATTTTGTGTTCAGTTGTGTTGTCATTGACTAATAATTAAATTTGTTTGATGTAAAACATCAAGTGTGACAAACATGCAAAAAAAAAAAAGCGGGAAGAAATCAGGAAGGGGGCAAACACTTTTTCACACCACTGTACACGTAAGATTTAATTTCCACAAGATGCAGTAGGTGCATTTGATGTAGTTTCAAGCAGCTTAATCTACCTCTGCATGCGCTTTAAAGTGTTGGTTGCGCCACTCAACTGTCAGTGTGGCTGCCCATTGTGTGACAGAATTAACCCACCAGTGCTATTCATGCTGATGGAGCAGTTTGCTCCTTTCCAATATTACAACACTGGTTCTGTTGCTGCTATACTGTGCAATATTCAGGTGGTCCTCAGGTTACGTTCAAGTTCCATTTCTGGCTAGATCTTATACCTAAATTATACCGAAATTAACTCTTAAATCATTGAAACTGTACACGGAACACACGAGGGACATACAATACATTCACAAAATAGTAAATACTAGACATAAATGAAAAAAAGTTGAAGTGTTGTTTTGGCGTAGCTGCTGCTGACAGTAGCGTGTTTTGTTTTTGTAAGAACAACCATCTCCTCATCTTAATTACAAAGTCTGGGTAGACGTTATAAAACAATCTTTTGTTGTTTGCTAAATACAAGGCAGAAGAGTCCTGATTGTTCTGTCAGGTTTGTTATTTTATTTTATTTATTTTTTTATTTTCTATTTTATTTTATTTTATTTTATTTTATTTTTTATTTAATTAATTAAATTTTTTTTATTTATTTATTTTTATTTATTTATTTTTTTTTTTTTTATAATTTTTTTTGTTGTGTTTAAAAAAAAAAAAAAAAAAAGCTTTGTTTTTATTTATTTATTTATTTATTTAGTATTGTCATCATTATTATCATTATTATGAATGTTCTCTCTTTTTTGGGGGGGGGATGTGTTATTATGTGTTATTCTGACTATCACTGAAAACA
This sequence comes from Dunckerocampus dactyliophorus, assembly GCF_027744805.1. Taxonomy (NCBI): domain Eukaryota; kingdom Metazoa; phylum Chordata; class Actinopteri; order Syngnathiformes; family Syngnathidae; genus Dunckerocampus; species Dunckerocampus dactyliophorus. The sequence goes on from NC_072826.1 coordinate 14,936,091, forward strand.
TGACATGGAATCCAGGAAGTGAACTACATGTACTGTATTAGATGTAGAATGGATGGGGGGTAGGATTAAATAAGCTTTACTTCTTCCTACTCCTTTTGGACATGTGGAACTGTCAAAGAATGATTCACGAGATGTATTCCATTGTAACATTCATGTTCAAATAAACTAAACCAAACCAAAAAAAAAAAAAAAATCTTTATCTTTAATGATGGTCGCAACAGTCTACTGCAGAGAGAAGTGTGGCTGCACATTGTGAATTTTTCTGCCGTAGCTACTTCATGAGCAAGTCTCATGGTTACAGACCAAAACGAGGTTTTTAATTTATGGCAGCGCGTACATACCCACGAAAGGTCGTAAGCTATGGACCACCTGTAGTTGACCAATGACCATGTGCTCCTTTCCGCTTTCTCATGCACTCCAAATAATTAAAGTTATCAAAATGAACTTTGCATAAAAAACAGCCTCTCTCCAGTCGTCGCCTGCTTCCAATTATTGCCCTGTAATCTTTGCGGTTTAGATAAATAAATTCCCCAGCAGCAATTTAAGTATTTACTGTATTTCCAAATGCTGCATTTCTACTTTAACATCAAACAACATCATGTAAATAGCAAATATGGTGGGTCCAAAGATAGAACCTTGGGGGACCGGTGGACTATTAACCATTTTGACATGCGGCAACCTTGTAGAAAACATGATAAATCATTTCAGGTGTTCACAAATGAGGTTTTAGAGAAAACTAATAAATATATTTGAAATATGGAAAACAAAGAATAAGGACACTGGTGAAATGCTCTATGGATCTTTCAGGAAAACATCCTATTGGACAAAGAAAACAATGCAGCAGTGAGTGACTTTGGTGGGAGCATCTTCATAAGAGGTGAGACACGGTGACCCCTATAATGGAGACATTTTACATGGAGACATGCAGTATGAAATGCATCTCTTGTCCCACAGGTCGGCCCACCAATCAGACACTAGCCTACATGGCTCCAGAGCGTCTGGTTGGCAAATGTTGCACCACAGCCTCGGACATGTGGAGCCTTGGCTGCACGCTGGCTGAGCTGGACTGGGGATTATTTCTCTTTAAAGGCAAAGACAAAGCAGACATTTTTAACTGCATAACAAGGGTAATAACCAATACTAATTTAATTCTCTGGACTGTTGTTGTTTCTAGGTTAATGACTGTGACTGTTTACTCTAGGTGCTCGGTCTTCCTCCTGTTGACTTGCAGGCTGCAGCGAGTAAAAAAAACTACTGCATCGGTGAGCAAAAGGTTTAAAGAACTATTTCTCCTCACCTTGGGGGCAGGAATGTTATCATGATTGATTACTTGTGATACAGAGAGCTCGGACGCAGACGACAAAAACCAACCAAAGAACCCTCTGGCCATGAGACTGAAGTCTAAAAATCCAAAGTTTCTGGATTTCATTGGCTGCTGTCTCGAGTAGGTTGACCCTCCTTGAGAAAAAATACACAGGACATTCTGAAGAACATCCATGAAATGATTGTGTATCATTGATCAGATATGACACAACAAAGCGACTAACTCCAGAGAAGGCTTTGCGGCACCCATGGATCAAACAAGCAACCAAACATTCATGTGAGTCCACTATAACACACATCACTGCTTCTATATCGATCATATTCATAATAACTGCTAAAAAATGATTTTTCTTGGTCAGTGAGTTCAGCACTTGGACGTGGACTCAAGTAGCTCAACTTTATCTTAATAAATTACCAAGATTGATCTTGGGTGGGATTTCTATATGAAATATGAACATTTTTCAAGAGAGAATCTGTCTTTGGTCTCATCTGTATGCAGATGAGTAATAATGCTGCATTCAAGGCTGTTGGAAAATAGGAGGCCTGATAGGCTCGATCTCAAAGTTCTTGTTCAAAGTAAACAACAAACAGTGCTGATGACCTTGTCAAGCATGTACAGTGGAACCTCGGTGAGCGCCATTAATCCGTTCCAGAAGGCTCGACTAAAACAAATCCAAATGAAAATCAATGCATATAAATGATGAATGAAAAGAGTAAATGAACATTTAACATCACTTTTACCTTGATTGAAGACGTGATTGTCGGCGTCTTTGGCCTGTTTAGACTGATGATGAGGTGAAATTACTTGGAGTCATTTTGGAGTATAAGCCAACAAAATATCAGGACTGTTGACTGGGGTAAGTCATGCCAGTTGAAATATTCAGATATTATGTTGGCGTGTCGGCTTATCACTTCTGGTAACATGACGGAGACGTTTTCAGCGACAAGCCGGCATTTTCAGATTTTCCCACACTGGAAGCCGTTTTGAAAAAATACCATTTCAGGGCGCCCAGAGCACCGTTTCTGTGTGGATGAAAGACTAAAACAATAAAATACTTTGCCATTTTGACCTGAAAACTTATTTGTGTGGACAGCCCCTCAGTTGTAGGCAATCCTCAACTTTGCCAGTACAAACTCTGAAGACTTGGGAGTGCAGCCCATTGTACTTTGTCAAGGGTCTGCCATTTTTGAATGAACTCATCCATCCATCATCTATGCCGCTTATCCTCATTAGGGTCGCAGATATTCTGGAGCCTATCCTAGCTGACTTAGTGCGAGAGGCGGATGGGTTGCCAGTCAATCACAGGGCACATATAGACAACTATTCATACTCACATTCATACCTATGGACAATTTAGAGTCTCCAATTAACCTAACATGCATGTTTTTGGAATGTGGAAGGAAACCGGAGTACCCGGAGAAAACCCACGCACGCACGGGGAGAACATGCAAACTCCACACAGAGAAGCCCAACGGAGATTCAAACCCAGGTCTTCCCGATCCATTGACTGTGCCACCGTGCGCCTTCTGAATGAACCTTGATATTTATTTAAAACTATTTTTTTTAATGCCCGTTTAGGCCGCAAACTACTGTGATTGCTCCACTCAACACTTCAAGTCAAGCCAAGTCTCAAATTACAAATAACCAGCAGTATCTCTTAATTAGTCCCGGGCCAAAAAACATGCTGTGGACAACCTCCTGATTTAGTTCTTTAGTTGCTGCATTCAAAGTATCATGAGAAGTCAACATCCAGCAGCTTTATCTACCTCTACATGCGCTTTAAAATATTGGATACGCTACTCAGTTGTTGGTGTGAAACTCATGCGTGCAGGTTGCTCTTTATTGCTATTACAACATTGGTTTTGTCACCGCTGTGTTGCGCAATATGCGTAAATGAATGTGGTCAAAAAGAGGTACGTTTTGCTTCCCACTTTCTCATGCATTTCAAATCATTAAAGTTAAGTTTTCAAATTTTGAAAATATCTTTCAATGAACGCCCGGTCCTCTTGGCGGTTTATGTAATAAATGCCCGGCTATGATGAGTGTTTAGGATAGGTGGGCCAACTTCTGGTTGATGCCAATGGACTCCCATTGCTTCAAACTGAAGACAAAACAATTGTGTTGACAAGAATATTAGCTCAAGCTACACAGGTATGACCTAGCCACAGGTAGAACCTGATAGTGCTTAACCTGTCTTCAAAATGTCTTTTTTTTGTGTTTGTCCGCTCAGATAACAAACCGACTATAAGCAGCTTACTGAAGAGAGAGAAGATTCCACCACCGATGTTGCAGCCAACCACACTTTACAAATGACACAAGGATGTCAGACCAGACGCCCGCTTGACGACCAGCTTTTTTTATGTATAGGAAAAATTGACAGATGCAAAATAATTGCAGAAAAAAAATGCATGCTTGTCCAATGACTCATCATCATCATCAACTTTATTTCAGACACATACAGTCCATGGTCCGTAGAACATTCAAAACACATCACCAACACGACACGGTAAAAGATGGCTATCCCTTGCTGTATAGGTTAAGGTGCCAGTGTTTCCAGAAACTACAAAAGAACATTTAGCATATTGCTGTTTTTCCTCTTAAAATGTAGCTCTTCCTTAACCACTGGCAAGAAAGGCTACTGAAAAACAGCAAGTCCTCAGTTGTTCACTTAGTAGCAGCCCCTTATGTTTTAAGCTTGTCTCTCGTCAGCAGAAAGTTGCCAAGATGAACACAAAGCCTTGGAAAGTAAATCCTAATTCCGCGTGTTTCCTGCTTAGACTGTTGGGTCATTAACTCAGTGATAAGAATCCTGGCTTTTATGTCGACCAATCGTGGCCAAGTGTGTGTGTGTGTTGCGGCTGCAGATGAGGTTGCGAAACGCTGAATGTGCCACCAAGTGAATTTAAAACACAAATGTAATTAGGATGGTGGATCGGCGCTACTTCTGTGGAGCACAGCAAAGGCCCTCACTCCCCCCCCCCCCCGCCCCCCCCCCTCCCCCAACCCCATTGTAATTGTATTGATTGTGATCTTTAATGAGATGCTGATGAATGGACCTGTTTCAATGTTATCAGATGACGTTAATTACGTGTTCCATTTATCGTTAGCACCTTATCAGGCCTCGTGTGGCGTAAGTCTGACCAGCACATGCAAGAGTCCAATGGGCCCTCAAGTTCCCAATGAGTCTGAAGTCGAAAAACATCTCCCCAGACCAGATCAGGTTCTGCTGCAGATTTGGCTGTTGCTATTGATGGCAAAAAAGTGAGCCATAGAATAGGGAATGCAACATTCCTTTGGCTTTTTGGAAAGCCACCATTCATGGAAAAGATAGTAATAACTTGAGAACAGGAAATGCAACATGACAGAAGTGGGACACACGTCTATCATGGCTGTTTAGTACAATATGGCTGAAGCTCCAGAAGGAAGTCTTAAATACAAATGTGTAGTTGAGGTGCCGCTATGTATCAAAAATAAATGGACATGTATTATGAGCTCCATCTTAAAGGTCAGGTTTCATCAGGGAAACCCAACCATTGTGTAACTATCGCCGACCCAAGGCCACATGCAGTGCAAAAATGACTAATGCATGTGTAGCGTCGCTAAAGATGCAGCGCGTTCTTTGGCAAATAGCAGGAAGCCGCAGGCAGCACAGGAAGTCAGACATCATCGCATCAAGGTCCTCTATGCTACTATAGGCTTGTTTATTAATGGAAGACTAACTTAAGTCCATTAGAGCAAAAAAGCTTTGTCAGAATGACAATATCCTAAATACTCAACACCGTAGCAGCCTTGTTCGTCTAAACACACCTGCATGAGCTGAAGAACATTACTATGCAGCGTCACTCAGTTCTCTTTGATCACACATTTTGTCTCAAGGTTCCACAATAGTGACTTGGTGTGTTGGTCTTGCTGTAAGTGTTGCTGCTGCAAAAGTGCTTTGCTGAAGCCCTTCTGCAAACACCATCTTGTGTGTGAGCCTTAATGCTAATGAGCATCCATGCTTGTGTCCGACTGCATGCGTCAAAGAGCTATTGTGCACTTTATGCACTTTTTACACTAACACTGCACTTGTCCAAGGTAGTGGATGCCATATATCAACGTGAGAAAAAGTAGTTAGCATAGTAGCTAGCATAGCTATGTGAGCCACAGTGGTAACATCACACATTTTAACAGCAACATGCTAGGGTAGCCTATTCACTAGACAAAATGATCAAGCCTACAGCTCCCGATTGAGATTGAAGCTGCATTTTAAGATGTGTAGTGAAGCCTTTTCATTTTTACAAGCTGTCCTCCCTGAAATGGTGGGTGTATAAATGGAGCGGGTTCATCCAGGGAACGCTCATCGGTCAGAGGTTATGTCTAATGTGTAATATCCACTATGGAAGGAAGCGGGAGCTTATAGAGCTAGATTTCTTTTAAACAGGCTTTAGCGACACATTACTGTTACTGTAGTTACTACAAAGTCACTTTTGCAAAATAAGGGACTTTAAAAAGCGGTGTTCAAGCCTCACAGTCACCCAGAAAAAGCTTTGCAGGTCTGCTTAGTGGCGAGCAACTAATCTAATCAAGCTCAGTGTCTTGATGCACAGTGAAAGCGGAGTCATTTACCAGAGAGGCCATTCAAGACACTTCCTGTCAGGATGAGTCGAATCAGACATGGAAAGTTGGGATGCACATGAACACAACACGTAGCTTAGCCATCAGTTTTTATAATTTGCATTTGCATCTATGAGCAAAATTCAAGCCACCCTTACCTGCACGCTGCGCCGCATCATTTCAATCTACAGTCCGCTCGCTGTGTGCGACTCGCAATCGTCCCAACACCTGCTGTTGGAGATGCTCTCTCTCACATGATGCGGAGAGCATCCCTCCCCTCTCTTCCCTCCCTCACTCACAGACCGCCTTCCAGAGCCTCCCACTGCTCTGCAATTCTCCTTCATCCATGTGCATGACTATTTTGGGAAGAGCACAATCACTGCTCCTTGCGTCCCCCCCTTTGTTATGATCCCTATTTGCTCACTGACGGTGCTTGTCAATCTCAAGTGCTATCAGAAAAAAGTACTATCAAACCTCCTAAATGGGGCTATTAGACTGATACTAGTTAGAGCAAGATGTCAAAGGCTGCAGATTTCCTCACCCATTCACTTAGAATGTCGCACATAGCTTGTTCAAGCACACTGGTGTGTCTATGCATATTTTTGTGTGATATTTTGGGAGGCAACACAAGATGTTCTTACTCATCCGGTAGAGCTCAATATGCTACTTTGCAACCCACACATGATTCACCATTACAAGTCCTGCCAAAATCCCGCGGATGGAGACAAGAACTACTGAACAGCAAAGCAACGCAAATTGGTACTTGTTTATTGTTTATTTGATTATGGTTTAGTTTTATTTTGAACATGCTTTGCGCATGTCCGAAAAGGAGTAGGAAGAGCTCATTGGCGAGCAGGAAGTGACGTCGGGGGTTAAGAGTTGAGTTTTAGCTTGGCGTGGGTTATGCCCGCAACAGGAGCCCCGTGTTGGGAATTATTGTGCCTGTTGTGAGATAATTCAAACCTGCAATAAAAGCCTGTTGTTCAGCATGTCTGGTGCTTGTGTGTCTCACGGAACATTACAGTAACATTAATGACACCTGGTGACCAGTGTAGAATACTTAATATAATCTCAACGTCTTTGAATGCATTTTCTGAATGCCTTATATTTGTATTTTACTTCATTTAACCCATTTTTATACTTTATTTAGGCAAAAAATATGTACAATTTGCTTAAATATGCATATTTTTGACTTTATAACAGGCTGTATTCAACCACAAAACAGCATGAGCTAGTAATATATATTTTTAAAAAACGTGATAGATTGAAGCCACGAAGTTTTAAGTGCCAAGTAGCGAGGGATTACTGTACTTCTATTTATATTGTCTACACTGTCAAATCCAATTAGTTAACCTTACTTTAAAAAAGCATGCAAACTGATTGCCTTGAAAAAACAAAGTAAACTATAGCCATAGTTGACTACAAGTACAATAGATGTTTGTGTTGTACGTACAAAGGATTTAAGTAAGTACTCAGTACTCAGAAGTTAATTACAGCCTACGAAGAAAGTTCACACAACTTAATTGTTTTGAGTGCTATAAACTTTAGTCTTTAGTCCTTCTTATTTATTTGATTTTCATTTACTCAATAGATATTAAGTGTAACTTAAGACTTCTTTGTTCTTACTAGAATTTACGATCTGATTCACTAGATTAAACCATGCAAACTGTTTGCCTTAAAATTATCGATAGTGTAATTAGTGTAATTCAACACATTAAGCATCATAACAGACCATACATTTCTATCAATTACATTTCAAATAAAGAGTACCAAAAGATAAATGTAGAGTATTCCATAACAATACAGTAACTGTATACTGTACGAACCAAGTACATCTGAAAATGTCCAAAATATCCTTTCAATGTAATTCTATTTCCAACATGTAATTTCCATCACTTTGAACACTGCAGATGCAAAAAAAGGGCAACAAGAACAAGTCTGAATTTCAGGCCTGCTCATAATAAACTGTACAAACAATGTGGTTGAGGTAAGACCAGATAAAACATTTAACAATGCCACTTAGCTATGCAAATGCCAAGCCAAGCATCACTCTTTGATGAATCCAAACCTATTTTTCATGGACTTTGGATAGTCCAAATGCAGAGCGTACATCAGTACATCAGTGTTCACAACTTAGCGACTCTGTTGCTACATTTACCAACTACAGACCCCTCTCGATTGTGTTTTTCAAAAGAGCGACTAGCAACAAATCTAGTGACTCGAGGGCCCCGTGGGTGCACGCCGGTCCAACAGATGCTCGCCATCGTACCCACCTCGACGCAACCCATCGCCGTAAAAATATCGCCGTAAAATATGTATTAACTATTATGTGTCCATAATCCATTTGTCAGTCCCCAAAGTCAACAGATTCAACAAATCATTTTCATCCCCCCAGAACAATCACGATCACTTACGAGAATCCTTAAATTACTCTTTTCTAAATCCTTTCTCCTGTTTGTTCCCCGCATCGTGTTCAGTTCAGTTCATGGCTCCAATATTAAGATGGAGAGCGGACATATACGGCAATCCGAAGATTAGATTTAGAAGATTAGATTCACCTTTTCCTCGTCGTCCGAACACTGACAAGCACTTTATTATACCCCGTTGGCCATGTCCACACAAACCCTTCATATTATAGAAAAATAACATATATAATATGATTCTAATGCATTTATGATACATTTAAAATTAAGAAATTTGATTTGTTTTGTTTTGGGGTCACAGTAAACTGACTTTTTTGGAAAACTGACAGGAAGAATGGGTTTAAATAAAATGAAATAAAATATAAAAATATTATCTTCAATGGCAATAGTTAGAAGTAAACCCACTTTAGTCAGATCCATCCACACGCATAATCCATCTTTCCCCCAAGTCACATTGTTGGGCCTCTTCTAGAAATGACTTTGCTCCGGCTTCTGATTAGCTTAAAAGGCTTTGCAGGTTGTAAGAGTGGTAGCCCCACCTGCTCATTTGCTATGTTCAAACCCCTAAATGCGGTTTTATGAAAACAGCGACTCTTTTATTTGTTTTAAAGCCTTCCTAAATGCACATTAATAATATTTTAATGAGTGCCGACAAACTAATTAAGGAATAATTCACTCTGATAGTCAACATGATCACTATTATTTACATCCAACAACAGTCCTTTTAATTCTCTTGTATCAACCTCATAATTCCCACCTCAAATGACAAAGGGAATAGTTGTTGTAGCGCATCATTCCACAGCCGGAACGACAATTACGGAAGAAATGTCACGGCATTTAGCACGACCTATACTCTTCCTCATCGCAGGAGACGAAGACAGCGAGCGCAGGCAGCCTCGATGGCAATCAGGCTAATGAGCATCTTAATTGATGACACTGCACGACAACAAGAGTCCCCTCGCCTCCCGTGGTAACCCAGCGAGTCGAGTAAAACCGACAACAAGCGAGCATGCGTATGACCTTTGAACTCTGCTACCCGGCCGTGTCGCGTGAGACATCATTCAAACAAATGAAACCCTGAAAGATTAGCATCAAATCGTGTCAGGTAAATTACCACAGGGAGTTATGAAGTAGTCCCATCTTTTCCAGACACTACAAAACTACTACAATGCTAATGAGTGACTGTTAGACCCTTGCAGTTTTTTTGGTGGGAGTCTAAAGGTGGCCACTCTCCACAGCCAGCTGGTATTAATTCTTCTCCATCTGCTCTTGTGGCTGTGTTTAGTCACACACTAGCAACTCCATGCTGGGTGACTCTCTTCCCATCAGAACATCAAGTTCCTTTCTCTCGCCTTCCTTCATATGTGAACATCCACTGAGGGACAAAAACATGACAAACAGACACCCTAAAATCTCAAAGGCTTTAAGGGTCCCCGATGCACAAGTTGTACAAAAGTGACTTTTTAATAATGTTACAACAGAAACATGTGTCCGGCTGTTTTTTATTGGCCTTCGGCACATTCTTTTCTTTTTTTTTGCCCTTGGCGCATCCTAAAAATACAATTAAAAAAGAAAACTTGAAAAACAACAGCAAAAATGGAAAAAAAGAGTAGTAATTTTATGAGAATAAAGACAAAATATTAGGAGAATAAAGTCATAATATTAACAAAAAGTAGCATAAAGTTTAAATATTAAGGACTAAAAATGTCATTTTTTAACAGTTGTAATATTATCGGAAAAACAAGGAATAAAGTTGCCATCCATCCATCCATACTGAGATCGGATCACAGGGGCAGCAGCCTAAGAAGGGAGGCCCAGAATTTCCTCTCCCCGGCCACTTCGTCCAGCTCCTCCCGGTGGATCCCGAGGCGTTCCCAGGCCAGTTGGGAGACATGGTCTCTCCAACGTGTCCTGGGTCTTCCCCGAGGCCTTCAACCCTGAACACCTCCGCAGGGAGACGTCCTTGAGGCATCCTGACCAGATGCCCAAGCCACCTCATCTGGCTCCTCTCAATGCGGTGGAGTAGCGGTTCTACTCCGAGTCTCTCCCGGATGACAGTGCTTCTCACCTTATCTCTAAGGGAGAGCTTAGCTACCCTACGGAGAAAACTCCCAGACCCTCACAATACATTTGGGCCTGCCAGGTCTGACCGGCATCCTCCCCCACCATCGGAGCCAATTTACCACCAGGTGGCGATCGGTTGACAGCTCCGCCCCTCTCTTCTCCAGAGTGTCCAAAACATATGGCCACAAGTCCGATGATACGACCACAAAGTCAATCATGGAAGTGCGGCCTAGGGTGTCCTGGTGCCAAGTGCACATATGAACACCCTTATGCTTGAACATAGTGTTTGTTATTGACAATCTGTGACGAGCACAGAAGTCCAATAACAAAGCACCGCTCGGATTCAGATTGGTTCCTCCCAGTCACGCCTCTCCAGGTCTCACTGTCGCTGACAACGTGAGCGTAGAAGTCCCCCAGCAGAACAAGGGAATCCCCTGCGGGAGCTCTCTCCAGTACTTCCTCTAGAGACTCCAAAAAGGGTGGGTATTCTAAACTGCCGTCCCACCAACCGAAGGCGGAGGGAAACTACCCTCCCGTTCACCGGGTTAAACTCCAACATGCAGGCCACAAGCCAGGGGGTAACAAGAATTGCCACACCTGCCCGTCGCCTCTCACTGCTGGCAACACCAGAGTGGAACGAAGTCCATCCCCTCTCGAGAGGACTGGTTCCAGAGCCCTTGCTGTGCGTTGAGGTGAGTCCGACTATATCTAGCCGGAACTTCTCAACCTCATGCACCAGCTCTGGCTCTTTCCCTACAAGAGAGGTGACATTCCATGTCCCAAGAGCTAGCTTCTGTAGCCGAGGATCAGACCGCCCAAATCCCCGCCTTCGGTTGCCACCTAGCTCATTCTGCACCCGACCCCTTTGGGGGCACCCATGTCGTCTCTTTGGGCTGTGCCTGACCAGACCCCTTGGACGTAGGCCCGGCCACCAGATGCTCGACATCGTGCCCCTCCTCCAGGCCTGGCTCAAGAGGGGGTCCCTGGTGACCCCCATACGAGCAACGGAAAACATGGTCTAATGGGGTTTTTTTTCATCATAGAGGTCTATTGAGCCGCTCTTTGTCTGGTCCCTCAACTAGGACCTGTTTGTCATGGGTGACCCTACCGGGGGCACAAAACCCCCCGACAAATTCAGGACACGATCATCGGGACACGCAAACTCCTCCACCACGATAAGGTGGTAGCTCAGGGAGGAGGGAATAAAGTTGCAATTTTAAGAAATATACAGTAGGCTGGGTAAAAGTTATAATATTACACGAATAAAGTTGTATTCGATGCTACGATCGATCAGCCACCGATCAATATTGGCCGATTTCCATGGAAAAGCACATGATCAGCATGTGCCGATAAATGCCTTACAAAACCGATCACAGAAGCCAGTCATCTCTGGCTTGCACCACTGCAGCCTGCAGCCCTGTGTGATCCCTGTGTGCCGTGTGGTGTCTTGCTCTCACGTCTTGGAGAAGTGTCCCCCGCCCACTTTCCTTTACACTGCGCAGGTGTGCCAAGGTCAAAACAAACGTGTCTGCTGTGTGAAACAGCAGCTAACGCAGACAAAACGCAGGACAACAATCGCCCATATGTGCGTGACAGTCAGGTAGCTAAGCAAATAACCCGAAAAATAACTGAATAACTGCCTTTCTCAGTGGTGGAAGACAGGGGGTTCACCAGCTGCTCTCTCACTTGGAGCCCACCTATGTGCTACCTGGAAGTCCTGCTGTAGCTCCATCAGATAATGTACTCTCACATCAGGTCTTCTTAAAGAAGTTGTCACATCCTCTGGAAGTTTCATGAGTGATACACTGTATGTTCTCCTGAAAAAGTAAGTAACATAAGTTTTTGTCTAAATTAAGGTGAGTTTATGGTTCCTTTTTTCAGATCACATAGCCAATAGCAGGCGTGCAGCCAGGAATTTTGGGCCCCCCGCCTTTTATTACCTATTTTTTGGACCTGGCAGTCAGGGCACCTTGGAAATGTCCTAACTTTTCCTCTTTATACAGCACTGCTGGCCAATAGCACTCATTATAAATAAAATGAAAAATTTACAGTTAATCCGTGTGATCGGTATCGTCCGATTTCACTCATGGATGATTGGTATTAGAACTGGCAGCGTAAAACCCTGATCGGAGCATCTGTAATTATATATATTAATTATATTAATATCCATCCATTTTCTATGCCGCTTCTCCTCATTAGGGTCGCGGGGGTATGCTGGAGCTTATCCCAGCGGACTTCGGGCGACACACCCTGGACTGGTCGCCAGCCAATCGCAGGGCACATATAGACAAACAACCATTCACACTCACATTCATACCTATGGACCATTTAGAGTCTCCAATTAACCTAACATGCATGTTTTTGGAATATATTATTATATTTATATTATGAGAACAAAGACATAATAAGAAAGTTGAAATATGTGTAACAAATATATACATATATATATACATATATATATATATATACATATATATACATATATATATATATATGTATATATATATATATATATATATATGTAGGATTTTAGTGGTATTTATTTATTTATTGTTTTGTGGGGTGGGGTGGTGGGTAGACATGGAATAATGACTGTAATGTTAGCACTTGAGCTCACATAGCTTTGCTAGTGATGCTAATGTTTGTTTCCTCCTGTCCCACTCCTTAATGTTAGGCTGTTGTATGTGATATATGGCACCTATTATGTTGGACAAGTGCAGAGTTACAGAGTATGTAAAAAGTAGATGAAGTGCACAATAGGAAGCACACACTGTCTGGGACTCAGGTGGACAAACACAGGTCATGAGCATTAAAGGTACAGACGCACATTGTGGGACCTCTGAGACATTTGAAATTGCTGAAAAAGGTGAGTGAGTAGGATGCAAACTTGCGGATCTTATTAGGATTCTATTAGTACATGTCAGTCGTATAAATATACTGTAGTACTTGATGCAACATTCACACTATACAATAACCGGGCACACCAACACGACACCACGTCCAGGACAACAGCTTTAAAGAAAAAAACAGGCATTTTCAAATATAATAATTCTCTGTTTGATTGACACTGTCACAGAGGTATTTCTAAATGTATTCCTGAATGCATACCCACACATCCCTTCATAAAACGACAGATGGTAGCTGTAATATTGCAAGTTCTTATGCTCCAGATATAAAACTGTGCCTTTTATGGTCACCGAGTGACCACCACCGTTATATATCCGCCATATTTTGGAATATGAAAAAAAAGAAAGAAAAAGAAACCCTGACATCTTGGGATAGTTAATATTATGCACTGGAAGTCAGAACTAATAAAAACATGTCATGGTCGGGTTATACAGTACTCCACTCACATTGAAGGTGGTGCCTAAATAAAGTCTGGATGCTTCGGAGGACTCACCAGAAGGAGGTTCTGGTCTTGGAGATGCTCTTGTCAGTCCTGTCAAGACAATTGGCTTTGGTTAGCATCATACAGTATGCTCTGCACACATCATGAATTAAAAGCAGCTCTGTTTCAACATCCCCCAACTGAGTTCAACGAGTTCCAGCTAGTGACCCCTTTTTCCAAATGTAAAAACAATGTAGAACACAGTCGCCCCCATCCCCCCCCGAGATCCAGATGAACGTGATCTGCATCACTTTCCTCCACTGATCCTTGTTCTTTTTCTCTTCCACTTTCCTTATCAGCACTGATGCCTGCCGGCCTCTAACTAACGATCCACAGTGGGATTGACTCAAGGATGGGAAAGGACGGCTGCCAGTGCAGGCGTGGGAGTCTGGAAGCGACTGGAGGTGAAGTGAAAAAAGTGCACGTTTAGTTCAACTGGCATGGACTTGGCCTTCAGGACTGGTGTTTTTGTGTGACAAAAATACTTAGGTAGGTTACTGTCTAATGTGTTTTTTTTTACTTTCATTTCCAACAGCAATGCACTGAACCACTCAGATAGACAAATAGACAAAATGTCAAGGTGATTCATGATAAAAATGCACAACTGTAATTTGCTGGTGAGGAGACACAGCAACCTCTGCTCAGCAGAATTTCCTGCTCAAACCCAATAAACAATTGGAATCGCTTGCTACGCTGTAGTGTTGGCAACCCAAAAAGAGAAAGGACAGAGACAGTCAATTGACAAGTTGACACTTGTCAACATTTGCATTATACAGCTAGTGAAATGTTCCGGAAAAATAAAATGCTGTTTATTTCGATGCGTCTGTGTAGGCTCTCAGTCGTACAGGAGTTGTCACATCGAGGGAAAGGCTTCTTGAGACGTCATCTGTACTTCTGTGAAGAAGGTGTCGGACGTTTCGCTCCTCATCCGAAGAGCTTCGTCAGCGAACTAATAAGTGCTGGTAGCCTACGCCTTAAGTACAGTAAGAGTGGGCGGAATTGGTGTGCCAACACCCTCCTTCTATTGGTTCCTTACACTAAGCCTGGGCGGAGTAGTGGTATAATCCTCTCCTGCTATTAGCACCAACGATAAAAGGGAAGTGTCGCTCCCTGAGTTGGGTATGAACGACTCTGATACTGGCTCGTTAGCATCTATTGTTCTGGCTCGGCCCTGGCTTCACCTCATTTGCAAGACTAAGAACTGTGGGTTTTGGTCTCAGTAACCTGTTGAACACAGGGTCCAAATTAAACCTCAAACCTCAAACCTCAAATTAAACCTCAAACCAACATTCCGATTCATTAATCGGAATGGTGGTTTGAGATTTAATTTGGACCCTGTGTTCAGCAGGTTACTGAGACCAGGCTTAGTGTAAGGAACCAATAGAAGGAGGCTGTTGGCACACCAATTCCGCCCACTCTTACTGTACTTAAGGCCTAGGCTACCAGCACTTATTAGTTCGCTGACGAAGCTCTTCGGATGAGGAGCGAAACGTCCGACACCTTCTTCACAGAAGTACAGATGACGTCTCAAGAAGCCTTTCCCTCGATGTTTATTTCGATGTATTTACAGAAATATGACTTTTTGTGTTCAATAATTCTGGAAATACATCTTAATAAACAGCATTTTATTTGTTTTCTTTAATCCATCCATCCATTTTCTGTGCCGCTGCAGTTTTTGCAGTTTGTCCTCAGGGTATAGCCAGAGTCAGGAAGTAGCTACCACAGTATGTGTCAGTCCTGTCTCATGTTGAGCTGTAGAAAATGTACAGGAGAATGTACATTTAAATGTCTAATTAGCTGTCATATTTGGAGGACTTTGAAATCCCCATGTACATCTCTAATGCTAATCGTTATGGGATTTCTAAAGTCAATTAGCATCAGGCTAGCACATGTCTTTATGTTGAATGTCACAGATAAATTATTTATATCTTACATCTATACCTTATGATTAACATGCTTTATTTGGTGACTTTCAGTTTTCAAAGTAAACGCTCTGAAATGGAACTCAGCTGGAGTCCTCATTGAGAGCGTGTCTGCTGAGCAAGCAAGTAGAGGCCAAACGTTAGCGTGAGCAGAACAACGCTGACAGTGAAATGTCGAGTGATGTTGGATGAAGCACCCGGCAAATAACCGGGACATGGCGTTTCTTTAATCAGGAGTCGCTATTTGAGGACGTACGTATCACTATGGAAGAAAAAAAATCACCGCAGCGCTATCGGCTGCATCTGATGGTGCACTGCCCGCCTTGTCCCCAAAGAGATAACGCTGCAACGACATATCTAAGCTTCAAGAATCTTATTTTATAACAAGGCTCATTTTAAAAAGTCACTTTGGTTCGTAGCTCTTCATGCATGCACACTCGTGCACACTCAGTTTCTTGCCAATGTGGCACCGGTTCAACCATTCAGTTGCTGCACCTTCCCATTGTTTCATGTAAAAAAAAAAAACAACGTTATACATCTTTCTATGTCTCTACTCGTCTTTGTATCCTGACTCCACCATCCGTCCATCTGTGTAGGCTCACGATATTTACCATCCTAACCTCACTATTCTACACCATCGCAGCTCTCATGCGTGCTATCAAGAGATGAGATCACACTGAAGTGAAAGCAAAGCACGGTCGCAGTGTGAAATCAAATGTGATTGTTTCCTTTGTTTTTTTTCCCCCCGCTGCTGCTCACCTTTGAACACACCTCTAAGGTTGTGTTTACACCAGCAGTGATATTGTGTGTGTTGCTGCTGGTGTGGGGGTGTTTACAGTGGAAATATCAGACTGCCTATCAGCGATGACACAGGTGACACACACCCTGAACACAGAAACACAGGTAAAAGTAGTGCTTTATACACACGCAAGACACTTTTCAGATCGAATAATATATTAAAAAAAATTTTAAGAGGTTTTCATGTGACAGTATGTTTATGATTGTTGGAGTGTAGTATTTTAGTAGCCTTATTTAATGACATCTCACAGCATAAGCCAGTATGCAAACAACAATAATAAACATATTGTGAAGTTAATGCCTCAACGGTGAGCATTATAATGCTGTTTATTCATAACGCATGGTCTTACAGCCATGCAGCAAGTCGCAAACATGAGATGAGCCAACGGCTGTATTTAAGCTATGACTCGATCTAAGGTCATTTTATTTTTACTACGCTTTTTAATCATCTCATTCTGTAAGAATATTTTTAGGGCTGCATTTTCTTAGTTGATTACTGAAGCTTGTTGTTTTGATTAATCGAGTAATCGGTTCGGCCCTAATCAATATGAACCAAACACAAACATTTTCATTTTCTATGTCGCTTCTCCTCATTAGGGTCGCGGGGGTATGCCGGAGCCTATCCCAGCTGACTTTTGGGCAAGAGGCGGGGTACACCATGGACTGGTCGCCAGCCAATCACAGGGCACATAAAGACAAACAACCATTCACACTCACATTCATACCTATGGACAATTTAGAGTCTCCAATTAACCTAACATGCATGTTTTTAGAATGTTGGAAGAAGCCGGAGTACCCGGAGAAAACCCACGCGTGCACGGACAGAACATGCAAAGTCCAAATAGAGATGCCCAAGCAGAGATTCTTCCCGATCTCCTGACAGTGTGGTCAACATGCTGACCACTCGGCCACCGTCGGCCCAGAGGATATTTACATTTTAAAATTAAAAAATGATTAATGGAATACCAAAATAGTTGTTGATAAATTGAATAAGTGATTAATTGCATCAAAGCCAACAAAAGTTGTTTTGACAACCGGTGGAGTTCTATTTCATGTCTACTTCACTGATCACCATTATCTTAAAATTAGCATCATAACTCCTCCTCGGTTGTTTGCTAACTTGCTAACAACCTGTGAGGCACTTTTATGGAGTCACTGGTGTGTGTGACGGGAGGAAAAGCTCTGTCAAAGACCCCAAATATGAGATGACCCGGGACTTTTTCCAGAGGAATAAAGGGTTCTAGGAGTCTTATACTAGGAGTCAATAGAGTATACACTATATTTTTAAGGGTTAGTATTTCAGGGTTAAATGTTTTTAATGGGTTTTCTTTGTTTTAGAACTGCCAGTGGCTCTCGGGTCTGGGTGGCCCACCTCTCTTATAGTCTTCTATAGTCGAATCAACAGATAATCTCACCTGTAAGACAAATTTCTTTGATAAATAGCTGTGTGCCATTAGCGAAATGACATGAAGACCTACAGTGATGTGCATGCTTCTATTTCTTGTCTTTTATCAGCTTGTACTGCGACGACTAAGAATTCAAGTGACATCAGCGAAATCCATTGTGAGGAATAATCAGTTCAAGATGCTCATAAGTGAATAAGCAGCCATGAAGAGGATGGATAGATCTCAACAGCAATTCAGTCATTATCATCAAGCTTCAAAGACGTGCACCCCCGACTCTGTGAAATATGATTCATCACATGCTAATTAAAATGTATGTATTTTTATATTTGTGCCACACGATAGTCACACAAAAATCTGAGCATGTTTGGGACTGAAAATGTGCCGGCTCCCTACACAGTATCAAGTAAGGATGAACAAACGTGACCCAGAACAGAATAAGCAGTAGAAAAATGAATGAATAAACGAATGAGTGGGTAAAGTTGCCGCAGCATATCAAGACATTGAAAGGATTTGTCAGCTACCTTCAGGCTTAAAGTCTCTTGACGTTGCTCACCGGTGCAGCAACGATTCTCACAACTACACAACCATTGACAAACCTTCACCTGCCCAACAGTGAAGCCTATTTTACTTTCATCCTGCTCTCACTTCATATGCAGTCAAGCAGTGATGGACTCAAGAAGCCTTTATTAGTCCCTCAGTAGAGATATTTAATTTACAGGAGCCTCTTGTAGTACTTGAACTGTCAGCTCATACACTGGTGTGCGCGCTTGGTCGGCCATTAATAGCGCTAACGAGCACCCTTAGCTGCCAATGAGCCAGTAAATTGCTATCTAACAGGAAGCAGCAACAGGTCAATCGTCCTTGCAAAGCACTCTAACCTTTGACCTGCTAAAAGCGCAGTGCCAAGGAGTCAAGGATAGAAACTCTAACTCTCTCTTACTGCAACAGGTGCACGGATGCTAATGCTACGTCTACATGAATACATCTATCTTACCCTCCATACGCTCCAAATGTGAAACTTCTCCTCCTCTGAAACATCCTGCTGAGCAGCTAATGAGGCTCCTTGGGGGGCGCTTTCTGCTTTTTTCGTGCAACATAAGACACAACGAACGACTGTTTCTTCACCTCTAGCACTTCCCTCCTCCCTTGTTGTCACCCTCATTGGGCGTGTGTGTTTTTCCTCTATTTGACGAGAGTCCTCTGAGCTTTCTAATGGGAAGCACGGCCCATTGAAGGGGGGACGTGTTCTAATTTTGCTTCATTCATTTGCTTCATCGCCCTCTGACAATCCGTTTATGGAGATGTGTCATCAAAACAAAGCAAACGGTTCAATTGCAGCTTTAGTAGTTGTATTACTTTGGGCAAACACTGGTAGTCCCTTACAAAAGTGAACACAGAGAGCATGTTTAAAGTAAATGCTAAAGAAAGCAGTGAACTACACTATAAACGCTGGGTGTTCAATCACAGTGGAATCACAGCAATCCCCAGTGAGCTGACACAGCCTTATTCAGTTTCAAGTCCACTGAAGGTCACGTTTTATGAGGCAATAACCAAACAAATAGTTATTATATCACTGTATATTCACTGTTTAGCATTCGAGGCCCAGCAAATGTGTGGATTTTTGGTAAAAAAAAAACAAAACACAATATTTATACTCCTGGTCAAAATTTTAAGACCAGTTGACAAATTGGAAAATGTATATTTTGCACAGTTGGATCTTAAGGAGGTTCTAAGTAGAGCTTCAAAATTATTGCAAATAAGCATTAAAGTGAAACAGGCTGTTCATCAGCTGATCAGGAGTTTAAGACCACAGCCTTTAAAAGCCAAAATCTTGGCAAAAATGTGGATTTAGTGTAATTTTCTGTCAGGTGTTCACACTGTCATGATCTCTTGACGGCAAAGGCAAAAAAGCTTTCACTCTTTGAACGCAGTCGGATTGTTGAGCTGCATAAGCGAGGCCTCTCGCAGTGTGCCATTGCTGCTAAGGTTGGACGCAGTAAGTCAACTTCTTAGAAGATCCTGAGGGTGATGGAAAAAAATGTCAAGTGGTAGACCCAAGAAAAATGTCACCGTCCCTGAGCTGCAGTATCCAATTGGCTGTGCGTCAAGACCAGATGCGAAAATGGTTTTACGAACAAAAAACATCTTCAAATCAAATCAACAATTTGAAAGTTTTTAGAATTTTAAGGATCTGTTTTGTCTAAGTAGGTTTTCAATGTTAATTTGTAATTTAAAAAATTACTATACTTAAGTATATATATATATATATATTATATATATATATATATATATATATATACACATATAAATCTCCAAGAGACTCTATATAATGGGGACCATTTCTGGGCGGGGTAGTTTTTTCAGTATTTCAGCCTTGATTGACTCTGAGGCTGATGACAGCTTTCTAGACACCAATTTTGTTGAAAACAGTAAGCTAGCTAAGGTTAAGCTCCAGCCTCCTAAGGAGGTACACTCTTAAGATGGGCGCGTCCTGGCGGTTGTTACTCACCAGACCAAGTTACTTTCTCTTGGGCTTTCAGGTAACCATCATGAGACCATTCGCTTCTTTATTGTACCGTCCCTGTTGGCGCCCGTGGTTGTGGGTCTCACCTGGCTCAAGCTTCACAAGCCTTCCTTTGATTAGGGCAAAACGACGGTTAGTAACTGGAGCCCTTTTTGCCATGCCAATTGTCTATTTCCTGTGGTACGTGCTGCGTACCCGTAGAATACCATGACCTCCGCCAAGTGTTTAGTAAAAGACTCTGACCCCGCTATGACTGCGCCATTAAACTTCTTCCAGAAGTATCGTTACCTAACGCCAAATTATATAACACGTCTAACCCGGAACAAGAGTTCTGAGTTGAGTTTTAGCTGAATTACCATTGCAACAGTGGCCCGCGTTGTTGTTATTATGATGATTATTTTTACTGTGATTATTAGTATTGTGCCTGATGTGAGATCTATTAAACCTGCAATAAAATCCTGTTGTTCCAGTGATCAAGTCTGGTGCTTGTCTCACCAAATGATTACTGACACCTCGTGATCAATGTAGACTACTAGATTCATTTTAATGCGGCTTCCAAATTTCTTGTTTTTGTATTTTAGTTCATTTAGTTATTTTTATGCTTGACAATGCTTAATTTAGGCAGAAAAGATTTGCTTCATTGTGCTTATGTTTTGACTAATAATAGGCCGTATTCAACCACGAAACAGCACTATTTAAGAATTCATATATGTTTGACAGAGTGAAGCCGTGAAATTCAAACCGCATTGTGCCAAGGGATGACTGTGTTTCGACTTTTTATATGGATTTGTTTTTGAATCAAATGCTGACGATCTAAGGCTCACCTCTCTTGTTGCCAAACTTACGTAATTTCCTTGTCTGTTTTGCCTTCTCGTTATTTATGAGCGCTCTTTCTACCATGATGGGACTCTAAATCCGTTATTTTCCACTCGGGTTCATCGATTCACCGCCGTCCTGCTCCGCATCAGCGCCGATGCTGGATGCCCCTGTGACTCGCCAGTCAACCTTTTGTTATTCTATTAAGTCCAACTGGACTCTGGCCAGACACAGGCCATAAATCAAATCACAAGCTGAGAGGACGGGCCACAGGAATGTGTCCCGCATAGGCCCAGCCGTCCCCTTTCCAAGGTCCTCCTGCTCCATTATGGATTGATATGGACATTGATTAGGTTTGACTGGGACATTTGTCTCTCACTTTCCAATCATCAGTCACCCTCTTGTGAAAATTAGCCTCGATATTTGTTCACTGAGGAGCTTTCCCACAAACAAACCAAGAACCTCATACCAAATGCGCGTTCATCCAAGTCTCTTCTTGTTAAAGACTTTTGTGTCTTGTAGGATTTAGTCCTTAACCTACCACAGCATGCGAGCATTTGTCCTGGTGGTTTCTGTAAATGTGTGCTGCTACCATCTACAAAGTCAATCTGGTGTATTAGGTGGAAGGATCAACTCCCCCTCGTCATTCATCATGCCCTGGGCACCTGACTGATAATAAGGCTAAAATATTACAAGCCAGACTTCATTTCACTAACTCAGTATAAGAGCACGTCTCCACCCTTAAAACATGTCCTTGGCGAGGATGAGAAAAAGACATTTGGTAATGATCTGTGTGAGGCAGGTGAAAGGGAAAGGGGCGGTTGGGTGTAATTAGTCTTCGCCCGTTGGCTTCATTCAGGACACGGACGGGCGGGTTAAAGTGCTCGTCAGCCTTGACTTGGAGGACCTTACTGGCAGCGGAGGGAGGTGGGAGGGTGTGCTAATGAGAGTGTGCACTGTGAAATGAGGTTCAGTAACCCCTGAAGCGCTTCTGGATAACCGCATTATACTGTACACTAACTAGTCACATCCACGCTGAGAGACGCTCAGTGAAACCGCTGCTGAGGAAGAACACGTCTACCAGCAGTAGAATGCAATAATCGTTCAAAACCAATAGGGTTTTTTCGGCGATCTGAAGAAGAATGACTGACAGTCTCATATAATGCATCCCTGTTGTGCTGCATATCCTTCAAAACCAACAGGGATTAAAGTAATTTTAAAGATGTTGAGTTGACTGAAAATCGCTGATATCACCGTTGTGTCAGATATACATGTTGTGTCAGAGTATAACACTCCACAGTCTCCACTTTGTTGTTGTCAGGCCTGTAAAAGCTACTGCTTCTCATGAGCCTTTCTTCCTGATTCTTTGGCCCGCCTAGTGAAAGTGAAAAATTAACCTTGTGTAGAAGTGAGAGTTAAGCTTGTCCGAGTGAGAACAATTGTGTGTCTGCGTCTTCCAGTATTTTTACATCAGACATATGTAACTATCGCGCAACTCTGATTGTGCTAAGTGAGTGTGTGTGTGTGTGTGTGTGTGTGTGTGTGTGTCAAGAAGGTCTTCTAAGAGAAGCTATTAGACTGAAAATGCACTAAGCTAATAGACTGAATCTAGAGGTGCAATAATAATATCTAACAGTCTCCTCTTGGATACAGTTGGTGCCCTTATCAACGCCACATGCCGACAAGCAACTCCAAGCCATCATTGTTTGTCAGCATGCCTCATTTTTACTGATGCGTTCAATGCAGTATGGATTTTGCAGTATAGATCCTGGATGGTCTACAAAAGCAAATGTCCGTTGGTATCTCTATTTAGCATCAGGCCCAAAAAACATTGGCATCAGCAGCTGTGGCTGTAGGCAACCTCCTGATGTAGTTTTTAATTAACTCCACGAGATGGCAGTCTCTGCATGTGAAGTATCATGAGGGGTCAGCATCCAACAGCTTTATCTATCTCCGAATGTGCTTTAAGATGTCGGCTACGCTACTCATTAGCCGTAGCCGTACTGTTACAATGAACTTATTATAGTATTTACACATAAAAAGCCAAAACAGTAAAAAAGTAAACACAAAAAGGTCCACTTACAGTAGACTTCACTACTTTGTAAACAGCACACAGCAGCTGATATTGGAGACATTAAGAGCAAAGACAAATTTGCATATAATGCCTGAAGAGTGGCCATTCGAGCGAGAGTATAGTTAGTTAATCTTCAAATGCGGCAGCAGTAGCGCTTCTAAGTGCCTGTAAGGCCTACCGAGCCAATGGCATACTTACAGTACACTTCCTCCCCAGAGGGAACGACGAAGCAGGACTCGTTAAATATTGAAGAGCCTCTCGCACATAGCCAGACCCCTGACGAGTTAGCAAGGACAACACGCTGGCGGTGCCGTCTGCATTCCTGTCTTTGTCAAAAACTTTCCGCTGGATTTATTTAAATTTTTTTTGCCCCGGCTTCAAACAGCGGCAGTGATCTTTTAATGTGATCTCTTCTACAAGCCGATTTAAAAGTCTCGGCAAACGTCATCTGTGGGGAAATTCAATTTATGAAGTAGCGACTTTCATCAAATACTTCATCTGTTGAATGCAAATAAGGCTGCTGGCTTTATTGATGAGGCTGCATAATGAGGTACAACACACTTGGAGAAGCAGCCAAGTCTACCCCAAGTCTTAGAATAGAGCTTTATTGTCACTGCACAAATTGTACAATGAAATTAAGTCCACCTTCACTTGTCAAAACATTAGGTACACCCGCAAATCTGACGACATTCAACACGAGAGATGCAAACCTGAGTATTATTTGTATTGGACATAATTTAATTGTACAGGAGTACTTCATGCTTACCTAATGAGTACCTCATTGTCTATTTTGGTCCGTTTATCAAATCTTCTCTAAGATATAATGGTGCCTTCCAACAAGTTGGTCAGAAAGTTTCCATTTTATGTAGAGATACCAGCAAAGCTGGGGGACTAATCTCAACCAAACCTAAAGCAAAATGTTTTTTCGATGTTGCTCAAATGTAATGATAGTGTTGAAAATGTGTGGTTTGGGTAATACTTTGGTAAGACTGATTAACCTTGACTAACCTGTAAAAAATCTCTATAATCACTATAAGACGACTGTAGCAAGTATCGACCTTACCGCTATTACAACATTGGTTTTGTTGCTGCTGTGTTGTGCAATATACAGTACTTTAATGAATGACTATGTGATCAAACATAGCTCTGTTTTTCTTTCCACTTTCTCATTCATTCCAAATTGCTATTACAACATTGGTTCTCTGATACCGTCTGTGAATGTTGTCATTGATTCAGGTCATTGTACTCTCAGGGCATTGAATCGATCGCCACTGGACTGTTCAGGTTGTCTTAGAAGATGTCTCACCTCTCATCCAAGCAGGCTTCATCAGTTCATGCTCAATGACTGGATAGGACAGCTCCAGCCTGGAAAGATGGTGCAGGATCCAAGTGTTTATTCTCTAAGGTAGAGGCAACCCTCCCAACCAAGAATAGTTTTACTTTTTTGTGGTGCAAAGCGACAGTTGTCAATATACAGTACAGTAGCGTACACCCACTGCCAGCCAACGACAGTCATATGGGTGGAGTCATCCTTGTTATCATTCCATCAGTTGTAACAACGGTCAAGGACGTACCTGAAACCGAAAGTGGCTGTGTCATGTCTGTTATTTGTTAGAGGCTAAATGATTGAATCTCTTAAGAAGGGATGAAAGGCAGCACTGTATGTGGGGGGGGATAGGTGGTGTCGCAGACCTCCCCCTCTGTTCAGCGAGGGCGTGCCTTAATCCTCTTTCAAACCATCTGTCCAGAATGTGTCCATTTTTGTCCTCAAACGAGCGCTGTTTCTCTTTGAGGTGCAGGTAAACAACCAAGTCTTGACCAAGACTATGACAAATACCGAGCTGCCCATGTACATAAACAGGCAAACCCACACTCATGAAAATAGAACCTTTTGATGGAGGAGATAAAAGTGTCTCATTGCAACAACAGCAAGCAAGCAGTCTAATGGAGCAGCCTGGAGGCATGAGGAACCTCTTGCAGGAAGCCCTGATGATCCTTCCACGTTGCTTTATGACATACACAGCGTCCGGCGTCCAGACAGACCAGACGCCGCCGTGAAATGATGACTTCACAGGAGCGAGCAAAGGGGAGCTGACGAGGAAGGCATTAAGACTTTATCTGCTTTAACTGTCTATGACTGGTGCCATTAGTCCATCTCACATTGCCCACTCACAGAGAGAACAACAAATCTGACTCACGCAAACACAGCAGTGGAAGCATGAAGGCATATAAGAAGAGTGAGGATAAAGCTCTACAATTTAAAACACACACAGTCCTTCTTAAAAAAAGCACACACACACACACACACACAGCAGGGCACACAAGTCGTCCTCTGGGGAAGCCAACCCGCAGCAGAAGCCCATTAGAACAAATAAAAGAGAGTCATCAAGAGCAGAGGAGAGGCGAGGGAGAGCGCTTATTATTTCATGGAACGACTACTGAGTTGAGGAGGAGGAAGAAGAGGACGAAGAGGACCCCCCGGGGACGCATCGTGGGATTAATGACTTTTCAGAGTGACTCAGTTCGAGGCCCAGTTTGATTTATCTGTGCAAGAGTGGCAGACGGCGATGCCAGGATGTCTGATGGACATAATAGCTGCCTCAGACCTGAAGCCTTGTCACACGTAAACAACCTCCCGCGCTCAAGCAATACACATCACACATCAATTAATTCATTAATGCCATCGCTCCTCCCGCCAGCTGATGAATGATAGCCAGCACGCCTCACCAAGGCAGAGCGTTTCTTGTGATGCAGCTAATTGAGTTAAAAAAATAAATACATCAGTGATACTTACAAAATAGATCGCATGTTCATGTGAATCGAGGTTGCTGTTTTTTTTTTCAATTTTTTCTGCTGGCTTAGTTCACAAACAAGAGGTTATTTACATCGACAAGGGTTGGGAACTGGTGCTCTGAAAGACGTAGTCAATTAGTAGTTAGCAGAGGTATCACAAGATCTTGCAAGATTAAAGCGTGACAAGATTTTTCATTAAAAAAAAATGCCTCCTGGGCACTGGGCTTCATACAATAATAAATTAATTAATTAATCACACAATAAATGAAAATGAACTCGATAATTTTGCCGGCCTTAACATAATGCCATGTGCATGGCTGTTTGTTTTCCTCGTCTCCCGCCTCCAAACAGGCAGGAAGATGATTCACTCTGTGCATTGGTTTCAGCACCTTGGCTTATTTGTTCCATAGAACAATGGCATGAACGGCGTGAACCCTGTTTGTCTCAGTGGGTGGAGGCAGGGGCCGGTAGCGTACACACAGAGCGCAGAAGTGTGTGACGTAGTAGAAGTTAAATTAGTAGATTGCGATATATTGTCACATATTTTTTAAATTTTTTCATTGTACTTTTCTTTAAAGTAATGTTACAATGTCGTCCCGTCCTCTGAGACCCTATCTCGTTTATCGTCGATCTGAGTGTCTCGTGAAGTTAGCGTACAGTTTGCATAGCAGCTTCAATTGGTTCATTTTGCCTTCTTATTGAATATGTGTTCAGTTTATTATATTCAGACTAGTTTTTAGGTATACAGTGGAACCTAGATTAGTATACGATTAGTGTATTTTGGTTAATGTAAAAAATTTACAACAAAATTTTGCCTCTGTTTGTATACATTTTCGGCACAATATGGCTCTGTGCTCTTAATGTATTTTTATTCAACAACGGCCTTGTTAGCAGCCTATGCTAATAGATGGAAACAGGAACCGGAAGCCGGCTCGTCGCCTGTCTGTTACAGTATGTCGTGTCATGTTATTGGCGGTTGACTCTATAGTTCTTCGCTAACTAACACAGTTACGCCCCAAGTCACAAAATTGTTAACCCAAAACACATTTTTATAGTTTTACAATCATAGTTTTACATGCATAAAACAATTCTAAATGCATATAAATGACAAATGAAAGGGCTCTCGCTGCCACAGCTTGTCTTTGGCAACAATTACTTCCTCAATGAAGGTAAAACTAACCTTAAACGTGGATTTATACCTTTCCTTCATCGTTTATGTATTTTTATGCATAAACATTGTTTTGTGCACGTAAACTATTATTGCAAAACTATAAAAAAAAACGTGTTTGGTGTTAACATTTGTGGCTTTGTGGAACAGATTAATTGGTTTGACATTATTTCTTATAGGAAATACTGATGATGTTTCAGTTAGAGTTTGGCCTTCTGGAACGGTAACCAAGGTTCCACTGTATTAGATGGAATTTTTTACCTTGACGGGTTTTGACTGTCATCTGCAGTCTTCCTCAGAAGGATCACCTGACATGCCGCTTATCAGCTGTACATCATAGGCGTGGCCAACCCCACTTGACACGTCCGCCCAGTTGGGTGCATAAATGCTCTCCCATCACGACTGATGCCGTCCTCGGCACACTTCCTTGTTTTGATCGCCCCCTTAGTCCATGTTTTGTTTTTATTTGTTTTTGTCCCAACGCTTTTGGCGCTGTCCCATGCACTCCATGATGTGGTTATTTCTTTTACAGTGATCCGATATGGCTCATTTTGAGGTTCGTTTTTTGCCGTGTTCCATTTTGTCCTTTGGGTGTACAAGCAGCTGTCTTGTTTTTATGTGAGGTTTTACTGCTGTGTTTATTTTGTGTTTTTTTCATGTTTGATTGGTTCTTTTATTCCCCTGTGGTATAGTAAGGTCATTATGTCTTTCTTTTTCAAGTTTTGGTTTGGATATTTTCTTCATTCTTGTTTCCTTGTTGTTGTCCTGGTGGCTCTGCATGGATATTGGCAGCTTGTGAGTTTGATGTGTTTTTGCGATTCTTACCTGTCTTC
Organism: Dunckerocampus dactyliophorus; assembly: GCF_027744805.1. Taxonomy (NCBI): domain Eukaryota; kingdom Metazoa; phylum Chordata; class Actinopteri; order Syngnathiformes; family Syngnathidae; genus Dunckerocampus; species Dunckerocampus dactyliophorus. The sequence continues at coordinate 14,964,220 of NC_072826.1, forward strand.
TTCTGATCTGATGTTGTCCTGTCCGTAGAGTGTTCTGACAGTGTGTGCACTGTAGTGTGTTTAGAAGTCCAGAGTCAGTATTGGTGTGTGTGTGTGTCGGTTTTCTGTGGTTTTGCTGCGGTCATGTCCGAAAAAGCTATCGTCCTGTCAATTTTTTTGTTTCATGCGCAAATTTTATACTCCTTATCAATACTGTTGAGGTGGTCAGTAAGTTCCAGTGTGGATCCATTTTTTATTTTTTCTAATATTCCGTACGTAGCGTTTCCAAAAAGTGGGTCTCCAGTGTTTTGGCGCTGTTTTGATGGCTGTGGTCTCCAAGTCCCCCATTAAAAATACTGCTCATTATGGCAAAATGGGGTCCCCCGCTGTGAAACCCTCTTTCTTTTTGTACTGTATATGATTCCATTGTGTGGACACGTCATCAGATTAGTTCTTGATTTTAGTGTCTTCTTTGAAGCGTGTATGCGTATCTACCAGGGTTATGGTGACTAATGAGATGTGATTTTTTTTTTTTGTGAATTTTAGAGGTGCCATAAATTCTTGGGGTGCTGTATATTAAAGTTATGCAGTGTATATTAAAAGTTCATATTGCTCTTGCGTCCATGTCTTGAGCATTTCGTTCTTTTCTGCGGGTCTTTTTTTTTTTATCTTCTACATTTTGTTGTCTTGTTGGCATGATGGTGACGGTTTTGTCTTTTTTGAGTGAAATGATGGCTTTCGTTTGTGATGTTGCTTTTTGGGAGTTTTGCCGTTTTTAATATTTTTAGGTTCTACTGTGTTATCTTAGGTGGTTCTTGTAGCGTGTCTGTTTTTTTCAGTGGCTCCCAGCAGCAGAGGACTTTGACATAATTTTGTCCGAATCCCCCCCCCCAAAATTGGGTCCACACAAGAACCCACAGACCATCTCGACAGTATTGATAAGACCAAACACATACAATTCACGCTTAAGGAGGAAATAGCTTTTTTGGACAGGTCAGGACAGGTCAAGAAGACTGCAAGTGACCGTTGAAACCTGTCGAGGTAAAAAACTCCATTGAATATACCTAAAAAAAGTAACTGGTACTGCTGCCTACAGTAGATTTACTATCCACTGAGAATGACGCACAACGTGAGCGGCACAAGTCCTCTGAACCTGGCAGACGTGGGAGCAATTCAGTGTTTTGCAAGTGTCAAGTCTCAAGTAAAGACGTGCAAGTCCAAGTCAACTCAAGTCAAGACAAGACAGGTCGAGTCAAGTCTGAAGTCCTAGGCTTGAAATTTTCAAGTCCTTACAAGTCATAAGCGCGGCTTAGTGTGTCCCACCAAAAAATGCCAATTTAAACACGTTACGTATCTTTGTTCTTAAACCCGATTGGACGTTAATAGATGCATTCAGTGAGGCAGACTCAAAGGGAAAATATGTTGTCTTGCTGGAAATTATATAATGACCGTCACATTAGCTCAATACTTTGAATGGGGACACATTTTACTAAACACGTTCACTGAAAATCTCAAATATTTTCAAGTCATCAGACTAAAGTCCGAGTCAAGTCCCTCGTAACTGATGTCAAAGTCCAAGTTGAGTTGCCAGTCTTTGATGATATTGTCAAGTGGAGTCCAGAGTCAGTCAGCCTGTGACTTGGCTTGGTTGACCGATGTAAATAAGATCTGCTTCTTCCTGCTCCTTTTCAGACATGTTGAACTGTGTGAACATGCGATGTACTTCTATGTAACTTTGTTATGCATGTTCCAAATAAACTAAACAATTACCATTACAAGAATAAAGTCATCATTTTACAATTAAAATTGTATCATGACAATATTATGGCTTTGATTTCAAAATGACACAAGCTAGAGTCTGCACAAATGTTTTCAATTTACCAAAAAGAAAGCAGCGGGTGGTGTGAATTGTAAAATCTCGGTTAGAAAACGTTATTACCCTTCCTCTTAAAATGTCACACACTCTATTGCTTGCACCCAAGTGTTAAATTCACCACTTGACTATTTTACTGTTTTTCCATCATGCAGAGCAAAATTGCTGCTTGGTCCTTCCTCCTCAAGTTGGAGATGTTCTGCATGCGCGCCAGCGTGAATGTCAGTATAATCTCCAGAAAGTGCACACTCACGTTGCACTAAAATAGCAGCTCAGTGGATTTTACAGGCTCCACTGAGGAGGACACCTTGAATAGAACACCTGCTGGGCTGTACAAGGTGCCTATCTTTGTAACATGAGCGTAACGTGATACAGGAGCAGCCCTTGGCGGCCTTTACGCTCATGTTTGTGTTGACTTGTTGGCATACAGGTCGCCAATTCTCATTGAGCCAAAAAGTCACAAAGGACAACCAATGCGATGCAATTAATTAGCAGATCAATTATCTTGCCTGAGGATAATTCAGCATTGTCCTGACTCACATTGCCACGTCACCTCCCAAATAAATCATAATCTAGTCATGAATATTCACGCTGTCACCTTGGAACAACAATATGAATGAATAAATTAATTAATGGACTTATGTTATTCTGTTTGATTTGTAGATTTTTTTGTCATGCTCATACAAAATGTTCTTGTACGCTTTTCAGCCAGCAATATGAGCATATACAACACTAAAGACCGACAAAAAGGCAGTATCTAGCCATCATTTCAGAACAATTAGTGGTCACAGTGTATTATTTTCACAACATCCCCATTATAATTTAAAACAAAAACCCGTCAGTGTTCTGCTAATGACAGTGCAATGTATTTTTATGCAATTATACATGTACGCATTAGGACCACATTGAAAAGAAAAAAATGTATTAATACTAGAAGAAGAATAACAACAATAAAGTGAAAATATTGCCAGAAAAAGATATTTTTATTATTTCGAGATAAAAAAAATCGTATCATATCGTATTGTTGTTTCTTATCGGAGTATAAAAAGATCGTATCAAATTGTATCGTATTATTGCAAGATTTTTTTATATTGTTTTACTTCACCCATGGTGCACTATTCTTGCCCAGATTTTTTTGTAATGTCACTATATTTTATTACTGATTGCTGGCTGCTACCAGGCCCTGCGTCAATCAATTTGTTCCTAGCATGTATGGGTTTTTCCTCAGTAATACTACAAGACGAAAAGTCGTAATACTACAAGAAAAAAGTTGTAAAATTACGAGATAAAAGTCCAAATATAACAAGAATAAAGTCAAAATACTGCAACAGAAAAGTTGTAAAATGATGAGATAAAAGTAGTAAAATTAGAATAGAAGAATAGAGTTGTAATCAAACCGCTTCTTAAAAAAAAAACGAACCTTGATCCACATGTCTTAGCTAACTACAGACAAATACCCAACCTTCCATTTTTCCCCGAGATCCTAGAGAAAGCAGTTGCCAATCAGTTATAACATTTCCTTCAAAACAATCTTCTACTTGAGGTCTTTTGGCCAGGATTTACGATGCGCCACAGGACAGAAACGGCACTCGTGAAAATGACAAACGACCTCCTCATCGTATCAGAAAAAGGCCTCGTTTCAGTATTAGTTTTATTAGACAGCAGCATTCAACATAACTGATCACCAAATCCTAATACGGAGATTAGAGCATGCCCTTGGCATTAAAGGAACTGCATTAAAATGACTTCAGTCCTATTTGTCAGATCGCCTGCAGCTTGTATCCATTAGTAATGAAGAATCCAGGCACATAAAGGTCAGTCATGGCATCCCACAGGGTTCTGTGCTAGGACCTGTATTGTTCAGCTTTTGTATGTCCCCCTTAAGCAATATCATTAGAAAACTCTCCATTAACTTCCACTGCTATCCAGATGACACACAACTGTACTTATCAATGAAACCTAACCAAACTAATCAGCTGTTCAAATTCCAGGCGCGTCTTAACGACATAAAGAGCTGGACGACCTCAAACTTTTTACTGTTAAACTCAGATTAGACTGGAATCATAGTCCTTGGTTCACAGCACCTCAGAGAGAAGATTGCAAATGATATTACTGCCCTAGATGGTCTTGCACTCACAGTCAGAAACCTTGGTGTCATCTTCGATCAGGACCTTTCCTTTAGTTCCCAAATACGAAAAGTGTCAAAAACAGCATTTTTCCATTTACGAAACATAAAGAAAATTCCTGCCACTAGCAGATGCAGAAAAACCTGTTCATGCTTTTGTGACCTCCAGGTTGGATTATTGCAACTCTGTTAATAGGTTGCCCTAAGAAATCTTTAAAGGCCCTTCAGAATACTGCCGCACGAATCTTAATCAGAACCAGAAGAAGAGATCATATTTCACCTGTATTAGCCTCACTGCACTGGTTACCTATCAAATTTAAAATTGAGTTTAAAATTCTCCTTCTTGCATATAAAGCACAGTATATCTTAAAGAGCTCCTAGAACCCTATCAACCCAGGAAAACACTGCACTCCCAGAATTTAAATTACTTGCCACTCCTAGAATTTTTAGAAGTAGAACAGGAGGCAGAGCATTTAGTTATCAGGCTCCTCTGTTGTGGAACCATCTCCCCTACACCCTGTCTCCATTTAAAAGTCAACTCAAAACCTACCTCTTTGCTAAAGCATATACAGTAGTTAGAACTGACCCCTGATAAACTGATATGTATCAGAGATACTCCTTTTTCGGCTTTGTGCTAAGTGTGCTTTCACATGAAAGGGGCGTTTGAGGTCATGTTAATCTACTTCCGCTGAAAAGTGAAGCGATCCCAGCCGGTGTGCTTTACAAAAAATGAGTACGTAATTATTATGGAGTGTTATAAGGAGTTCCCAAAAGATTATGACTGCTAAAAGCAACACTGTTGCCGCCAACAGACGAGACCACTGACAAAATAAGCATGTAATGGTCAAGTTAACACTGATTTATTATACTAACTATACCCTACTAGTCTTTTCATTTATCAATGCTCTACATTGCACAATATTGACATTTTAACACGTATCCATTTAAAAAATAAATAAATTGGAGCAAAAACTTATTTTTTGATATTTTTGCAGTATGTCTTTTTGTTGTATCCCGTTGCCACCACTAGATGGCAGTGTTGACGTGAGTACTCCCAAGGCCTGCTGTGACGTTAACGTCTGCTAATGTTGGCCTAATTAATATTTCATATTGTATTTTATTCCTGGTGCTTGTGTGAGCATATCTAGCGTATTCCCTCGTCTGGAAATCTATCTCGCTTATGGATGGATAATATCATCAGGGAATGGTCTTTTTTTTCTTTTTTTTTTCTTCTCCATGTCGCTTCTGAAACCTCGCATGTTCTCAATAAATGGTGACGCCATCTCCGAATTAGTTAAACAGTGAAACAGTGGAGTTTTCATAGCTAATTTTAGGAAGAAAGGCCGGACATAACCTGGTTATAAGTTTAGCCTAAGTTACTATTTCAAAGAGAGCTACCTTCGCTGAACATGCAAGTCGGGCTTTGAACTCAACACAGCTCACTAACCCACTAAGCTAGCTTCACCGTACACCCCCTAAGACTTCTGGCTTGATCTACCATTTAGCCTTCTATTTTTATATCTTAACCCAACCAGTTGAGACCGACGGCCGCCCCACAGAGCCTGGGTTCCCTTCAAGGTTTCTTCCCCAGAGGGAGTTTTTCCTTGCCTCCCTCACCAAGTGCTAAAAACGCCTCATGTGGGGTTTTAGTTGGCTCTCTGTTTTTAAATTTATGAATGTGGCCTTCAAGTGTAACGTGACATGAGATAACTGCTGTTGTGATTTGGCGCTATATAAATAAATTGAATGAATAAAACGAATTAGAGTCGGACAAAAAAAAGGCATAACTTTACAAACATTATTTTCACGTTCTGCTGGGACACCTGTTGGTTTTTGTTTTTTATTTTGTATTACTTTTGTATTGTTTCAAGCTTCCCACCTCTCTTTTGTTTTGTTTTGTTTTGTTGTCTCTTGCAGACACTAGTCCTCCCTGATTCAGCACCTCCTTTGAATCACCGCAGCTGCATCAGGAAGGTGTGGGATTATTCCTCACTTCTGGATGCCACATACCACGTTATTGCTTCCATGATTTCCAAGTCTTGTAGTTGGCTTATTTGCTTCTAATGATTTACTATTTTTGTTCTCCTTGTCCTCTCCCTGCCTGACTTACAGGTAGTTTTTAGTTTTTCTTCTTTATCTAGTTTTACTTTTTGTCACGGTGCTGGACTTATGTTTGAGCACCGTGGTTTTTTTGTTCCCGCAGCTTTTGTTATATTATTAAAGACTTGACTTACTTTGAGCTGGCCTTGCCTCTGCACACTGGGATCCACCCTCGTTGCTCCGTACTCAGGTGTGACAATTAGGTTGATGTTGGTTGGGAGCTTTGGTATTTACTCATTGCTTTTTACTCAAAATTCTATACTTTTTATCTTTTTTTTTAAGATAAAGACAAGAGTCATAACAGCATTATTTTTTTTTCTAATAAATTTACTATGTGAGCGTAATTGTATTTTTTTCCCTATTAACTGTCATCCGAGTACTACTAATACTTATATACAGTGTTTCTGTGTGAGCCTCACGTTTTAGTCGCCATTTCATATTCATGATCATTCGGAAAGCTCTCACAAAAAAAAAGGAGAATTTCTTCACAGCTAGTTTATTTTTATAAACCACCAAAGAAATATTTTAGCATAAAACATACTTTCCTGTGGCTAAAAGCCAACAAGCCGTTAAACAACAACATCAACAACCATTATTTAAATTTGCATTAAAAAAGGCTGGAATGGCGCGCAGGACCAAAACGTTCATTTTACTGAAGAAAAAACATACAAACAAACAAGCAAAAGATGCGGTACGTGCAAATACGTAGGCTTTAAATTATCATATTAAACTGTAACCTCCATATTGTGACAGATTTACCAGCCTAAACATGGGCGGGATGTACTTCAAGCTCCCTGCTTTGATTGGCGTGTACTGAAATGGGATGTGCATGTCTCTCACCCATGGGCAGACCGGCTACCGAGAGTACCGGGAGTTTTCCCGGTGGGTCGCTCAATAATGGGCCGATTGACGGCTGTTTGTTTATTTATTTATTTATTGCTGCGCCTTGCCTTGGTAACTAAGGTAACCAATCGCAGGGGCCGGCCCGGGACCATGCCGCTGCAGACAACACAACAGAAGGGGCGAGTTGTCACAGTCGGAGCCACCCCTTCTGACACGCAGAACAAGCACTGTGCGTACGGGTCCGCAATCCATGGGGCGGGGGCATTTTGTGCACGGGAGCCATAAGCAAAGGAGCATCAAGTCAGCCCAAAGCTCTGCCACCAATTAGAGAATAAAATGACAAAATTCACAAACTCTACTGCCAGTCTCTGTTGGTGTGGTACATGCATTTACCATTAGGCAAACACAGGCAATTGCCTAGGGCCCTGAGCTTTCCAGGGGCCTCATAAAAATTACTTATTGATTTTTTTCTTCAATTTAAAGTACATATTAGTATTTCAGTCTGAATTGACAGGCTAAAAACAACATCATAATGTGTAATCCGCTCCTCTCTCCCTTCTCCTGCAATGGACTATTCCATGTTTCTGCATGTGCAGACTGATTCAGGAAGACGATAGCAAAACAAACTTGTTGGAGAAAGATGAAGCAGAGTTACGCCAGTGGAGCGGAGGTGGAACAGGACAAGGCAAGAGGAAAAAAAAAACGTTTTCATCAAAACTACCGAAGGGGTCAACCTTTTTCACAGTCACAAAAAAAGTAGACATGACAGCAAGAGCCAGATGCTCTTGGCAGCAGCCGCAGCTGCTGTCAGTGTCAACCACGGAGAATGCAGTAGTTCTGGAGATGAAGCTGAGAGTGACCCTTTTCATCACAGAGATGTGAGTATTAAAGCGGTGAACTAAATGTTGCTTAATGTTCTGAACCTATTTGCTGCTGCCAACTTCCTTGTACTGTACTTTGTAAACATCAACTGCCGGGGTGGGGCCAGTCTGAACCAAAAGACCAAGACCCGGTCCACCCCTACTCTCACCTGCTGCATAGCAAAAAGAAACAACATTTTGAGCATCTTTTTTGGTTGTGTCAGTTTAATGTGAAGATGATTTTTTGGTGTAAATAGTTTCTAGATGGGCTCGCTGTGCTTTGTACTCCCACCTGAATCTATCATCTTCATCTGACATTTCCTGAATGAGGCGGTGTAATTATCATGCCGATTGAGACGCCAGCTTATCATCCAGAGAATGTATGATAGCGTGCGCGTGTGTGTGAGAGAGAGAGAGAGACAGTGCAATTGATGACGAGATACAATCACCAGCGATGATGAAATAAAGGTGAGACGCAGACAAATGGCCGTAGTTATAAAAGCTTGCACTTCGCTTTATGTCTTCCTGAAGAAATCATCATGGCAAATATGCTAACAGTTATGTCCTACATACAGTGCTAACACCACTGTGGTACAATTTTATGGAATAATGTGTCCCAAAACTTGGGTATCAAACAGCAAAATACATCATTTAAAATAAAAATGGCATGGTTTGTGATGCGTCAACAAAAGTGTGCCAGTGATGGCAAAGGGGAAAATAGGGATGGTAACCATGGAACCGGAAATTGTTGTACATATTCAGTTTTTATATTTTTGAAAAAACAACCACTCTCCAGTTATCGCCTGCTGTATGCCTTGACGGATAAATTTTAGCAAATGAACCGTATAAAGACACAAGTGGCAAATGATCGGGACGCAACCGCTACTGTTAACGATGTCGTCCAACCTAAGCAGGTGGCCCGCGGCCTCCCAGCTAATCAGTTGGATTAGATGTCATCTAACTCGGGCAATAGGAAGGATACCTGAGTATTCGGGGTCGTGCAAGGTGACACTGTGGAAGACACCAAATGAAAGCCTCAAGACGATCTATGTTGGATTTATTGTCTTGTTATGAAAGAAAGTGAAAGCGGGAACATTTCAAATGTTGCAGAAAGGGCAGTTTTACAGCCATTTATTGTGACACACGGTGCTAGAAGGTGGCTTGAATTGTCAGTGGTTGGAGTATGTTTTTATACTGAACATTACAAAATAGAAATAAATCCTCCTAAAATGCTGGAATTAAACTTTATCAGCCGCTCAGCAACAGTCGCCAAGGTTATTTCAGCAACATGTTGTGTTCTTGCAGCTGCTTAGCAATAATCTCACAGCACACACATAGTTCAGGACTCCGCAGCTATCGCAAACGCCACAGGAAGTCACCTGGAGCACCGCTGGGCAGCTTAACATGAGCACAAAAATACACATAAGAAAAAAAACAACAACACATCAGCTTGTGTCTCCCTGCAAGGGATGTGATGATAAGAAAAGGCAAATGAACCTGGATAATACAAGTGTATTGCACATCTTATCAGCATCTTAAAGAGTCAATACAAGCTAGAGGTTCTTCCATCCAAACAACAAAGTCAGACGTCACCACACAATAAACCTAATATAATCCACACATCACATTTTGCTACAAATCTGTGATGTTCAACAGACGTGTTGACTTATACATAAAATAAACAACATACAGTATATAAATAAAAACTAAGGACAATAAGGGCAACTGGCATACACATGCATGTTTCTATTATACCTCTCAGACAGTGGCAAATAAACCCCAGCATTATTATCTGTGATACAGCTCTTTTATTGGCTCTCATTCGTTTGCACTGATGTATATATCCTCCTATCAGCAAGGGTTTTGGAACATGTGCGACAAACTGAGACCTTGCTTTGCTTCCTTGATATTTTTTTCTCGACGACGTTGATATTCTATCACATCATGCTACATGCGATGCAATTTGCTCAGACTGCAGCAGCCCTCAGCGCCATCATGGCTATCTCTAGCATCAGCGGCACACCTGGTAGGCATCTTAATCCTAATTAGCATGAGGAGGAGGCGGGGTCGCTCAGCCACTTCGGCGATCTTACTTCACTAAGCCGTGTACGTGAATGCTGCTGAGTGTAATTACAAAGCGCTGATGAGAAGAACTGGAAAATCATCTCTGATACGTCTTTCAAAGGGCACAATGGGTTGTTTCAATCTGAACAGATGTCACTTAAAAAGCATATTACAGATGACTGGAATGCTGTTTTATCTGTGCTACATTTAGATAAACATGGAGCATCCCGTGAGCTTGTAGCATGTGTGTGTGTGTGTGTGTGTGTGCGTGTGTGTGTGCGTGTTACAATCAATATCAGCAACAGTGTTGTGCTTCTCAGCCCACACGTCAGCGTGCATCTGGGGAACATGGCCTGTTTGCACAAGCAGCTCACCTCAGCAGTGTAGCAGTCTGCAAGCACTGGACGTCATCTTCAACATCAGCAAAAAAAAACATCAAGGGGTCGATGCATCGATCTAACTTCTTCTCGCTTCTTACATGACTTCACGACCGTCTATTATATTACCAGAGGCCACGCAAGACTGATGCAAAAACAAGTGACATGGACTGGCATCTGACCTCCAACGTCTTGTCACAGGTGTCGTTAAAAAATCAATACCGCTTTTTTTTTTAAGTTTAAGTATTGTTTATTACAATCAAACATATGAAGGTCTTTAAATACGATTGTGTGAAAAAGGTGGACTGTAGGCAACCACAAAATGGCAGTAGCAGAAGCATCATGAGTGGTCAGCATCCAGCAGCTTTATCTACCTCTGTATGCACTTTGTTCCCCCTTGTCCTGTCCAGCCAATGAGGCAAACAGTATTGTTGATCTCGATGCCCTTACAGAAGACCTGGGTTCGAATCTAAGTCTGGCATTTCTGTGTGGAGTTTGCATGTTCTCCCCGTGCATGCGTGGGTTTTCTCTGGGTACTCCGGTTTCCTCCCACATTCCAAAAACATGCATGTTAGGTTAACTGGAGACTCTAAATTGTCCATAGGTATGAATGTGAGTGTGAATGGTTGTTTGTCTATATGTGCCCTGCGATTGGCTGGCGACCAGTCCAGGGTGTACGCTGACTGTCGCCCGAAGTCAGCTGGGATAGGCTCCAGCATACCCCCACAACCTTAGTGAGGATAAGCGGCATAGAAAATGGATGGATGGATGGATGGATGGATAGATGCCCTTACACGCTAAACAGATTTGCTCTGCAAGGGAAACGTGTAAGATACTTTTCTCCTGTTACATAGTTTGTATTTGACTTTAGTTGATGTTTTATTGTGATGCAAATTTGCGGCCGGACCAGAGCAGGAGGGGATCGAGAAAAAGCGAAAAAGAGACAGAGGAGGGAGTGTGGCGACAAGATTCAAGATTCAAGAGTTTTATTGTCATATGCATAGTAAAACAGGCAGTTATACTATGCAATGAAATTCTTATTCTGTTCATTCTCCCAAGAAAAGAAAGAAAACACAAGAAAGAATAAGAACATAAGAAACATAAATACCAATAAATTAAGCAACAACAACAGAAGAGACATGTGTGAGTGCTTCATTGAGAAGCCTGATGGCCTGTGGGTAAAAGCTGTTTGCCAGCCTTGTGGTCCTGGACTTCAAACTCCTGTAGCGTCTGCCTGACGGTAGGAGTGTGAATAATGAGTGTTGTGGATGTGTGCTGTCCTTGATGAGGTTGTGTGTTCTTCGTAGGACTCTAGATTTATAAATGTCTTGCAGTGAGGGGAGGGCTGCCCCAACAATGTTCTGTGAGGTCTTGATCACCCGCTGGAGTGCCTTCCTATCACGTGTTGTACAGTTACCGTTCCAAACAGTGATGGAGGCGGTAAGGACACTTTCGATGGTGCATCTGTAGAAGCAACTAAGGATTGTGGTGGCCATGCCAAATTTCCTCAGTCTTCTCAGGAAGTACAGTCTCCTTTGGGACTTCTTCATAATTTGTCGGGTGTTGTGAGACCAGGTGAGGTCCTCGCTGATGTGTGTGCCAAGGAACTTGAAGGTTTTCACCCTCTCCACCTCAGTCTCATCAATAAACAGGGGTCTATGCGGCTCCTTTTCCCTTGTTCTTGGGTCGATGATCATCTCTTTAGTCTTAACTGTATTGAGAAGGAGATTGTTATCACGACACCAAGCTATGAGGTCCACCACCTCTCTTCTGTATGATGTTTCAACACCACCAGTGATCAGTCCGATGACTGTAGTGTCATCCGCAAATTTAATGATGCTGGTGTTGTTCTGGGAGGCCACACAATTGTAGGTGAAGAGCATGTAGAGGAGCGGACTCAGCACACACCCCTGTGGGGTCCCAGTGCTCACAATTCTTGAGCTGGATGTGCGATTGTGGACTCTGACTGACTGGGGCCTGCCTGTTAGAAAGTTAAACACCCAGTTACAGAGGGAGGGAGACAGGCCAAGTGTGAGGAGCTTATTTGTGAGTTTGTGGGGGCTGACTGTATTAAAAGCAGAGCTATAGTCTATAAATAGCATTCTGACGTATGTGTCCTGGCCCTGTAGGTGAGAAAGGGCTGTGTGGATGGCAGTGTTGACTGCATCGTCCGTGGACCGGTTCTGGCGATATGCAAACTGCAGAGGGTCCACAGTTGCCGGGACGCTCTTTTTGATGTGGGTCATGACTATTCTTTGAAAGCACTTCATTACAATAGGAGGGGGGACCATACAGTGAGAGACAACAACAGTAATAACAACAATGGCAACAACAACAACAATAGAAATAAACAACAAGACTACATCAGAAAATGTCTGTGACAACCATAAAATCCAAACGTAATTTAGTTTCACTTTCTGTCAGGGGTCATTAACAGGGTCATTCATGACAAGGACGAAAAGAAAAGGATATCAAAGAAGGTGGGGGGAGTACTGCAGTGGTCTGTATACAAGTAGAAGAGGTGTGGGTGACATTACACTGGACAGAAGTGGCAACAGAACCAGCCTCCCTCAAGTCTGAGGTCGAATGGCCTCTCAGGGAGATCAAGGGAGGGAAAGCACCTGGAGTTGACAAGCTACCAAGTAATGTGTGGAAGGCTACCGGTTCAGCCCGAATCAAGTTGTTATGGAGGTTGTGTGTCCGCAAATGGGAGCTCAAGGAGAAGCCGGAGAGCTGGTGCAGGCCGATATTCATCCCACTGCCAAAAAAAGAAAATTCCAACCACCAGACCACAAGCCTCATTGTTCACGCAAGCAAAATCCTACTTACGACAATAGCAGGCTGAAATAGGCAGAAATAGCACAGGAACAAGCCGGCTTCATGGAGAATGGTCAACAGACATATGTTAATAGAGAAGTGTAGGGAGTGTAGCATCATCTCGTGTATGTGCTTAATCGATTAATATCTATTACTAGATTATTATTTAAGGAATGTGTCAGCCAGAGCAACCAGTAGAGCATCATGAAGGGCATGGGGTTTCTTCTGCATCTGGTCATCTTGATCAGTAGTCTCTATTCCAGTCAGCTGTGAAAACATCAGTGGGAGACAATTCAACATTGAGGCAAGGCTGCGTAATTTTGCCCTGCTGATAATGTTTTTAAGAGCGGGGTGCAGATTGGAGGCAAGCGGCTGAACAACGCCCATGATACGACTGTCAATTGCAGCGGAGGACACGATCTGCAAAGCATGGCGCGGAAAGTTAAAATGGGAAGTGGAACAAACGTGGTCCTGTTAAACGTCGATAAGATTAAGATGGTGGTGGATAAGAACGGGGTGAATCGTAGACCATATGAGCTAGATGGCCAAGTAATCGACGAGGTTGACGATTTTGTGTATTAGGGGTTATGCATTAACAGCAGGGGCACCGGCGCCTCAGAGATTAGGAGGTTAGCGATGGCAAGGGATGCAGTGAAGAGATTGCTGACCATCTAGAAAAGTGGAGGGATTAGTATCACTCTCAAGGTCCATCTGCTTTGCGCCGTCATCTCCTCCATTGCCACATATAGGAGTGAGTCATAGACAACGCTGAAAAGCAACAAAAAGAGGGTGGATGCTTTCCAGATGCGGTGCGACCAACATATTGTGAGGATACCGTGGACAGCGAGAAGGGCAAACATGTGGGTGCTGAATGAGACAGGCGTAGAGCTTATGGTGTACAATTCAGACAGGGATGGAGGCAGCAAAGCATCGCATTAGGCGACCAACGGAGGTGTCGTCACAGGGAGTCGCATTTGGCTTCGTTTTCACACTGTATGCCCTTCTTGACACAAGCCTGGTTGAGAATCAAACTCATGCTCTCCGCAATTAATGTCAGAAGCCTGTTTCATTACACCACCGGGGATCACTGTGTTGTGCAATAACAAAAAAGAAAGCTGTGTTTTTTCTTTCCACTTTCTCATGCACGTCGAATCATTTTTAAAGTTTATTAAACTTTCTCCAATTATTGCAAGTTTCCAATTAAGGCCAACTGCAACTTTCTGCAGCTGAGTCAATAAAGGCATATTGCCATTACAGTATATGAGTAGATGAAGGTGCACTGTGTGATTTGTATGGCACATTTTATACTAGAACTGTATATCAATAAAAGACGACATAAGAACTAGATATTAAAGAACACATTCCTACTGTGGACGTAAAAAGGAGTGTGACTCATGTGTCCTCCAGGCTTGAAAGCGATGCACTGAGGTCCACGTTGTCCTAAACTCTACTTTCTCTCGCTTGTGACGTCACTCTGCATCACTCCGCTGGCGTCCGCTGTGACGTCTCCTTGCAGCCCAGCTGACAAGTTTGACGTAAAAAAGGAGGCCTGAATATTCTGTCTAAATATATTCTATGTTTCCGGTTTGTTTCATCATCAGGATGAAAGACACAGCAGTGAGGATCTACAATGTTGTCTGTCAACAAAGAAATCATTTTTCATTCAGATATGAATGAAAAGCCATCTGAAGCTGAAATGCAATTGCTCATCAAACAACCAATCAGGATTGTGTCCATTTTGTTTGATTCCAGTCCAGCCTCGTTCCTCCTGCAAAATGAAAAATGTCTGAGTTGTTGATGAAAGTGTCCCGTTACAATTACAGCCCCAGAAACGAAGGGCTGATTGCCTCACTCTGCTGTGTTGTTTCTGTGTCTGTGCAGGTGGAAATGGAAGGTGGTCGCCATGATGTGACCTTGCTTCACAGGTGGGAAATTCACAATCTTCACAAGAAACAGAAGATGACAGCTGAAGCACAATGACATCATGTCATCAGCATAGTCAGTGGGGCATTACAACAATGTTTTTTCCCCAAAACTCCACACAGTGCTCCGCTGTGGCTTCCTGTGAAGCTCAACAAGCTCACTTGATCAAGACTGAAGAGCTCTTTAATTTTATTTGAACATGCATGCAGGATACAACGGAATACATCTCATGAATCATTTCCAAGTTGCACATGTCCAAAAGGAGTAGGAAGAAGCAAAGCTTATTTAATCCTACCCCCCATCCGTTCCACATCTTGTACAGTACATGTTATTCACTTCCTGTATTACATGTCATATTATTCCATATAATAATCAGTGCAATAATGAAAATAGCAAACATCAACTGCTTGTATTGTTTTTTGAATTCGCTCGTCATGGTGCATTGTTTGAGTTCCTTGCTCAATCCGTTCCATAATTTATTTCCGCACACTGAAATGCTGTGGGTTTTCAGCGTTGTTCTCGCATATAAGTGTTTTAAGTTTAATTTTACCCAAAGATCATATTTCTCCTCTCTTATAGAGAAATACTGTATGATGTTTATGGGTAACAAGTTATTGTTAACTTTATGCATTATTTTAGCTGTTTGAAAATTTACTAAATCAGGAAAATATAATGTCTGTGATTTTAAAAATAAAGGGATTTGTATGTTTCTTTATACGCGGCATTATGAATTATCCTCACTAATCTTTTTTGCAGTCCATTGAGTGAGTGAAGATTGCTTTTATATATATTACCCCATATCTCCACACAATACGTTAGATATGGTAATACTAAGGAACAGTAAAGAGTGTGGAGTGATTTTTGATCAAGAACAAATAGAAGTATTGCTTGCCACCTTTTGTGGTATATTTTTATATGAGATTTCCAACTCATTTTTTCGTCTGTTATGATCCCCAGAAATGTATTTTCTTTCACTCTTTCAATGTCCACTTGGTGTATTTGTATTTGATCGTACATATCCTCTCTGCTATTTCCAAATAGCATTATTTTAGTTTTACTTAAGTTCAAGGAGAATCTGTTTTTATCAAACAATGTCTTTAATATGACCATTTCATCCTTGACCTTTTTAATTAGTTCTTGTGTGCTTTCCCCAGAACAAAAGGCAGTGGTATCATCCGCAAATAATACCAACTTGAAGCCCTTTGTCACTTTACAAATGTCGTTGATATACAAATTGAACAGTTTTGGTCCCAATATTGACCCCTGGGGTACTCCACACGTGATATTTAAACTTGCAGATGTGCTTTACCAATTGCTTCCTGTTTGCTAGGTAGTTTTTGCAATGCAAAACTAATCCTCTGATTCTGTACTTTTCTAATTTTGTTGTTAAAATATTGTGATTAATTGTATCGAAGGCTTTTGTAAGATCCATGAATACTGCAACTGCACACTTTCTGTTGTCTATAGGATTAGTAATTTCCTCCATGATTTTGATCAGTGCCTTAGAAGTTGAAATGTTAGCTCTGTATCCGTATTGACTACCTGCTAGTAATTCATTCTTATTAATAAATTTTTCCAAATAGCTTCTCGATAATTTTAGAAAATTGGGGTAAAAGGGAAACTGGTTGATTGATGTTTGTCTCTTTGAAAGTTGGAACCACTTAGCTATTTTCCTTTTGTTGGGAAATTTTCCAGTCTGAAATGATAAGTTACTAATATGTGTTTGGTTCTACAATCTCATTGATAACCCTTTTAATTGTTTCCATTTCGATTCCATTACAGTCAGTTGATGTTTTTGCTTTAAAATTTTTGACAATGTCAACGAGTTTCATCAAGTCACATCAGTAAGAAACATGGAATTAGGATTCCTATATTTGGTTTCATTCCGTTCGTCCATTGTCCAGAGTTTTGGAATTTCTTCTTCCAGTTTTGGTCCAATATTTACAAAATAATTGTTCAACATTTAAACTACCTCATTCATATCATCTTTATTAGTGTTTCTTATTGCTTATTAGTGTAATCTATCCATCAATCCAACACTCAAGTCACAGTCTTCACAAAGACTTGCTATTAATAGATAGTCATCCCTCGCCACATCGCTGTTTGAATTTCACAGCTTCATTCTATCACGGTTTTTCAAACACAAATTAATAAATCATGCTGTTGCGTGGTTGAATACGGTGTAAAAATAAATATTTAAGCAAATTTGATCAATTTTTCCCCCAAATTAAGCATTTACAACCAAAAAAATAGCTGAATGAAGTAAAATACAAATAGAAGGAATTAATAAGATGCATTCCAAATTGTGAATGTAGTATTCTGCATTGGTCACAAGGAGTCAGCAAAAACGAGCCTTTATTGAAGTTTTAGATGATCTCACAACAGACACAATAAAACATAATAATAAAAATAACAACTAGAATCTATAATCCAGCTAATCCACTCTGAACCCTCGACGTGATTTCTTGTCCACACATCTACACACACACAAGCACAACTTTTATTTAGTCTTAATTATTAGTCTTCAATGGCTTATTTTCGCTGATTCTTCTGATTCTCTGACGTAAAGTTGACTATATGGGTGTTATTTCATGTCAATATTCCATTTATAAAGAAAAAAATCTTACTTCACGGAAATGCATTTATCACGGTACGGTATGGAAACGATAAACCGCAATAAACTGCAGAATTTCCCTTAGGATTTTCTGAAGCTGTGGTGATGGGCTGCATGGGACTGCCGCCGCTATGTCGTGCAGCTGCTGCATCTGCATGTTTTTTTTTAGTATCACAATTTTTTCTATGACTTAATTTATCTATTAACTTATTTATTTAATGTTTTTCAACAACCAGCAGAACATGAACCGAGAACATTGCAAAACTGTTCATTTAATGGCAAAGTTGCTGACAGCACTTAAACTGAGAGTTTAAAATGTTGAGCCTCTTTTCTGACCTATTTAGTCCAATAGTACTTTGTGACTATTAGTACAAAAACATTTTGTACTATTTGACACAAACCTAAATTTTAATTTGATGCCTGTTGTGGAGTAAAACTAACACATGGGAAATTTGTCACATTTGTCATGTTTGAATAGAACACTTGTAAAACTACTAAGAGGTGAAGCAGATATTCTTTGGTGAACTACTCAACATCAGCTGATGAGCTACCGCTAGCATATGACCTACAGTACCTGTTGGAGGTAGCTGTTTGATTTATACTTAATTTTTAGCTGTTTGAAAATGAACTTAGATCATCATATTTTGAAAAGTGTGATTTTAAAAATAGAGGATTTGTATGCAAGTATATTCTCCTAGCGTCACATATTGCTTCCTGTTGGCTATATAGCTTTGACCCCAATTCAACACTAAACTTTACCGTATTTTCACATCAGTCAAAAAATGTGTCACAAAGAGTAAAAAAAGAGTACAAAAAAATACAGTATATAAGTCGCCCTGGGTTTTAAGGCGCATGTATTTAGAAATTTATTTGACAAAATTCAACAACAATAACAGACATTTACTATGGAAAGGCTATTTTTGTCAAACAACAGAACCCATCTTTGAATCGGAATGGTGATTTGAGGTTTAATTTGGACCCTGTGTTCAGCAGGTTACTGAGACCAAAACCCACAGCTCTTAGTCATGCAAATGAGGTGAAGCCAGGGCCGAGCCAGAACAATAGATGCTAACGAGCCAGTATCAGAGTCGTTCACACCCAACTACAGGGAGCTACACTTCCCTTTGATCGGAGCTGCTAATGTAAGGAGAGGATTAGACCACTACTCCTCCCAGTCTTAGTGTAAGGAACCAATAGGAGGAGGGTGTTGGCACACCAATTCCGCCCACTCTTACTGTATTTAAGGCCTAGGCTACCAGCACTTGTTAGTTCGCTGATGAAGCTCTTCGGATGAGGAGCGAAACGTCCGACACCTTCTTCACAGAAGTATAGATGACGTCTCAAGAAGCCTTTCCCTCTGTGGAAAGGCAAGTTATTCAACTAAACAATAGCACACAGAGCAGCAGGCTAAGGTGTCCGGTACATTAACGTAAGACATAAACAGTTATTCAGCTAAACAATAGCAAAAAGAACGTGCCGGGGAGGCTGAATAGGCTAAGTCAACGAGTCCAACAAACAAATAACCGTTAATCAAGTTCACCAAGCTCCCAATCTCATTCCACATCACTGAATGGCAGAAACAGCATGAAGATGTCACAAGCCTAGACTGCCCTCTCATGGGTGTTGATGGTAATGTTCACCTCTTGGTTCATGGCAGTCTGTATGAATTAACGTTTAAAACAAAATGATACATACAGTATATCTATACAGTATGACAATCTGACATCAGGTGGTGAAAGTAAGAAAGGTCAAATTATGACGTCTTAGTGCTCTATGAGACACGTTTTAAACAATCTTTTACAACAGCATTGTTGTAAAATAGAAACACATATTGAATCAATTACAATACATGGGACCTAAAAGGGAGCATTGAGGGACGCCAGGTTTCACCTTATAGCTCTCTGGGTTCTGAGGTCAATGGTTCATTTTTGCAATTCATCTTTGCAATCAGGCAAACACTGCTAATTCTCACTCTTAATTCCTAGTAATCTAGCAAACGTGACGGATAATGCCCCATAAGAATAATGACTGCATATATGTTCAATTCATGTTAGTAGCGCAGCAGCTCATTAACGCTCCACTGAATCACTGCACCCTGGCTCGCACACAGAATTCCAATAGGATATTCTCCGTCCTCTGACTTAGTTCCCTGCGATCTACGACCACATGGGCACAGGTCCTTTTGTAGCCCACAGTGTGAAGCGCATGTGATAATGTTCTGCATAATGGCCCAGCCAAAAAGCCAGCATGGAATGAAAGAGGAGGAATTTTCAATAAGGTTCTCCGTCTCTGTCAAGGTGATGATACGCAGGGATAATGGATTCCCGTGTCTCTGAGAAGCGCCGAAGCCGCATCAAATCACGAGGAAAAGAAACAAACCACCACAAATGACATGTAGTGAAGAAGCCTGAGAGAGGATGAAGAATTCATTACAGAACTAGAAATAATAAGGCCGGCCTGGAGGTACAGTTGAAAACGTTTTTATGAAACACAAGCGCCACGGAATACCAAACAGGCTTTCTAAGGTAACAAGAAGAGCAGAAAACAGTATGGATACTTTCAATAGGTTTTTTTTAGTCTTAAGAAAAAAATACTTAACTGGTTTCCACAAAACTCCATGGAGCAACAGGGGCAGGGTTTAATGAAAAATCCATTAAATTGTGTCAGAGTCCTGTTTAAAGATGCAGATCAGTTATTATAATTATTAATATTGTTAGTGGTAACCATGGTGATGGTAATGATGATAACTGATAATAATTATGATAAATATTGTTGTTATTGTAATTCATTTTTAGGTGATTTTTGTTATTGTTTGTCAAAATCTTTTATAAATATCATTATTATTATTATTAATGTTGATGGTATTATTATAATTTTTTTAGTACGGTATTTATGTGTCTTCCCGATTATTGTATGTAAATTTATATCTTTTTATCTTTGGAGTTGCGGTTGGTTTCTTTTTTTTTTAATTATTTTTCATTTCTTGACATTAATGCACATTACTGCCACCTACATGACTGGGTTGCAACTTGGGACTGCTTCAATGTCCAGTGTTGCAGGCAGTGTAGCATTTCCTTTACTACTACTACTACTACTACTACTACTACTACTACTACTACTAGTACAGTACACCTCCTAAGGCCAAATAGGACTCAAAAACTAAGAGACAGACAGACATGCTCAACAAAAAGCTTTAAGATGAAATCTGGCATCCCCCACGGTTCCCTTTTAAGTCCCATGTATTGTAAATAATTCAATGTGTTTTTCTTGTACTGTGATACCTGAATGTTGCCGTCAGTTGAACTATGACTTGTAAAGCACTAACATGTCATATGTCAGAAGTCTTAAGGAATCTGAGCAAAAGTACGCATGTCTGGACGTGTGTGATGGAGTGGGTCCGTGACAACGTGGTATTGCCTGCTTGCACTTTGACATTTGTGCGGCTTTTCTGCGCCATGTATTCTGACAGGTGGATTTCTGTTATGGAAAACATCAGTATACGAGCATTATGCACCTTTTTCAGATGGACTACTGCCATGGATAACATACTGTCATGTTATCACAGTATACTGATAACATCTCTATTTTATGTCACTTTTTTTATGGCAACACTTATTTCACTGTACGGGCTGCCCAACTTCTAGTATGAAATTGAGATTGAAATGGGACTCCACTGCCTTATTGCTCTATACCGCAGCTCTCCAAAGAGCATGAAATATTCATTTCAATAAGCCCTTGTTTGCTCTCTTATCCCATCACAGAACATTAAACTATCCTTCACTTTGCAAATATGCTCAGAGATAAACAGCGAAACAGTTAGGACGTCACGTCGCTGATGATCGGGAAAAAAGAAGATGAATGGCAAAAAAGCACAAACTGAAAATTGAGAAAGTGAGAAGAGTCATTTGTGGCAAAAAGCCTCAGGCTATGCCTGTGAAAAAAATTGCAGGCTTAAAAGGGGGTTATTTGTGATGACATTCAACCTGTTGCGTCTTTTGGGGGTGGGGGGGTGGGTGGGGTCAGGGTTCACAGATGTGCACAGATGTGCACAGCTGTGCGGACAAACCCCAGCCACATCCAGATATGTCATTAGCATCAATTTGGTGTAGGTGTGTGTAATTACAGAAACAAGTGGGCGGCCGCTGCCATAAAAGTGATGCACGTGCTTGGCTTTTGTTACCTTCCACATCAGGCATGTTGCGAGTGCTGTAAATCCCCTTTTATTGCCTTCCACTGGGCAAAACGCTTCCTTCACATATAGATGCACGTGGACATATACGTAGCAGAGAGTCTTCAGGGACTATTTTGCAGCGTTAACCTCCACTATAAGTTTTGTGTTGCATCGCTAGAGTCATTTCATGGATCACTGGGGTGGGAAAGGGAATATACCTGTACTCCCTCCCTCTAAGTGAGATGCATGCCATCAAGCATCAAGCATGAAAACCCAGTGTATTTTTAGTCTATAGGAGAATAACCTGAAAACAACATGTTACATACAGTACATGTCAACATTTGCATTTGAAAACTAGATTCTGTAGAAACTGCATGTGAATACTGAAATTGAAATGTTGAAATATCCTACAAAATGCATTGAAATCTATTCACCGACTGAGGACTGAAGCAGCAACCATCAGGTTGGGAGGCGACCACTCTAGGACCTGCGCCATGACACCGTGAAAGAATAAGCAGAATTGTCCATGTAATGTTACGTGTAAAATTAATTCCCACCAATAGGGGGCAACAATGAAATTGTCCATTCATTTTCAATGGGAAAAATGTCAGAAAATATTGAATTGGAATGGAAAAGGTGGGATTTTTAGAAAAGTCCTGATAGATAGCCTAAATGGAATTGGAATTTTGCCCATTATTCACTATCCTTAGGTGAGACACGAACACACGTCTTTCCTTTTTCCAGTGTGTTTTAAAGATATAAAAACAGCTAAAAAGAGACAGCTAAGAATGCACGTAATGGGATGCAATTATTCCACTTATAAAGCTTTCAAAAAAAGCTCCAACAATGCTCCATTTACATAACGTGACCTGCATATTAACCAAGCTACAGCGACATTGTTATTGCTGTTATTAACATTGTTACCCCAAACAACTACTTTACTGGCGTAGTGACACCTCGCCACACAACCATAGGTAGCTACGAGCGGGTTAGCCACTAGCTTCACCACACACTCGCTCACAGCGCGTCACTCACAACACCTCAGGCCACTCCCGAAAGGTAATGCTACATATTGGAGCTGCCAACACTGCTGCTGTGTTTTTAGGGCCCGAGCACCAAGCCGTCCAAATGCCCTATTGAAACTGCTATGATGATGATGATGATGATTATTATTATTATTATTATACCAATTTAATCACATTTTGAGGGCCTTAAAATGCATGAAAACTCACCAAAATTTGCAAGCGCGTCAGGAGTGTGATATTTCACGGGTCCCAAACACAAACTCCCAATATTCACTCAGTAGCGCCCCCTTTAAATTTCTTTAAAAATAGCCTCTGCCACCAGTTTCATGAATCGTCACGACCTTTGGTGGGCAGATCAATCATAACAGGACGCACAAAAAAGCCTCAAGAACCCGTATTCCCAAACGAACAGGAAGTCAGCCATTTTGGACTGCGGTGGCGATATTGGCGCGAAAACCAGGTGTTGCATTTCGACAAACTCCTCCTAGCGACTTTGACCAAATGAGCCCAATGGACCATCAACGGACACTAGACAGATGGGCGATGTTATATTGTGAAGAATTTTAGGCTGGTCCATAAGATGTGGGTGGCCATTGCAACAAACTTTGATGTTTTCATTCTAACGTTACTTTGAACGTTGAACAAAAATGTAAGCGTTAATAACTCGGCTCCACATGGTCAGATCTTCATCACATTTGGTACATATGATCAAGACAACGCCTTGAAGCTATACATAGGTCACTTCCAGAATTCGTCTCAGCGCCACCCAGTGGTGACAGGATAAAGTTTGTGATGTACATTAGCCTTTTCCTGATCGACATCTAATTCAATAAAAAGTATGAATGACAGACTGATGATCTTGAATTATGGACCATTACGCATGTAAAGCGCATGCGGTTGGTGTGGCATTGCGGCGAAGTGTCTGCCTTCGCCACTGACCATCAAAGTATCATAATTTCACTGCAGTTGGTCACATGTGGTTGAAAACGTACACGGGAAGTAGGAATCCATGCCCGAACAATATGGTGCAGCTCTCAAATCAGACCACCCCAAATTGACTGGCTAGCGCCCCCTATAAAATTGGAACCCCACCATCTGTTTCACAGAGCATCATGAAATTTGGTGGAGACATCACTCATGGAAGGACGCACAAAAAAGGTTTTGGATGTTGTTTTAAAGCGGCCATTTTGGGCAAAAACCAGAGGTTGTATTTGATTGACTTTCAGCAAATGAGGCCACATGAAAATCACTGATACTAGACATATGGACGATTACATTTTGCGAACCATTTCAATGTATGCAATAGAATGTGGGCGGAGCCTTGGACTCGCCAAGCAACAGGAAACTCAAATGACTGGACTCCACAAGGCCAAACTTCCACAATAACTAGCGTGTATGATGTAGATGACACCCTGAAGAGACTTACCTGTATATGTCACTTCCTCAATTAGTAACAGTGCCTCCTTGTGGCGTAATGTTTCATTACATGTAACTTCACTTGATATCATCAGATGTCTTTCAAAACTGGCATGAGGATTACAGGCTGGAGTCTGATAACATTACAGTTTGATATTGACTGAAATGGCGCCACCAACTGGTGTAAATGTATAACTGCTCTAACTAACTAAATTTTTTATGGTGGGTTGGGGCATCGGATAGGACCACAAGGCCATCTTGGCACCAGTGTCACCCCCTCCTGGCCGAAAATTATAACTGTCATAATTCCCTTCCACAGTCAAAATGTTTTATGGTGTGTTAGGTCACCCTCCAGTCCGTGGCTGTGGGTATACATCAACACAGATTGCGCCCCCTGCTGGATAAATATTATGCATGTTAAAATTCTGCTCGAGACACTCCGATTTTTTTCAAACCAGGGATACTGGCGTCGAGTCCTGCATCCCGAGTTGCGTGGGGGTGCGAGGGCCCATTCAACGCTGCTAGCAGCTTTAATTGTTTTTGACTTTGGAAAAGTTAACGCTAGGTGTAGCGTTGGTTTCTATGTTGCTATGTGAAATCAATGCGCCCAGGAAGGAAGCTCTGATAACGCTCGACATGACCAAAGCATGGCAAAATACTGTACGTATTTCATATTATCAAGAATGTGCCTGTTACTTCATGGCCACAGCATGTATATAAAATCATAAAACCTTGTTGGAGGTTTTGGAGGTGTTTTAATAGTAGCTTTTGTAGGCGGAATAGGTGTGTCTCATTACAAGCATTAATTACCTGCCTCTTTTGGAGCGGTTTTTGTATCTTTAGAACGCACGGAAAAGAAAAAGACATGCGTTCATGTCTCACAAAAGGATTGTGGATGATGGGCACAATTCCAAAAAAGGTGCAGTCTTCCTTTAAAACCCTTCTCTCACAGATGCTGCCTGATAGTTATTGGACTGCACCCAGGCACCAGTAACAACCTTCATTTGAGCCGGGCAGTGACATTTTATGGGGGTCTACCACTTCACTTTTTTGTTCTATAACCATCAGGACCTTTTCAGAATTTTCAAATGACTGTCTTACAACATCCAACCTCAGCAGCAATGGCGCGCTGCGAGAGGCCTTGCTTATGCAGCTCAACAATTCGACTCCAATCAAAGCTTTGAATCCACATTTTTGCCAAGATTTGAAAGGCTGTGGTCTTAAACTTCTGATCAGCTGATGCACATCCTATTTTGGTCTCACGGTTGTTTGCAATAAATTACTGACTCAAAAATGTTTTTGCCTCACCCGCGTTTCTTCTTTTGCATTTTGAAGCTCTTCTTAGAACCTACTTAAGATCTAACAGTGCAAAATGTAAATTCCTGCAATTTACAAGTGGCCTTAAAAGCAGTGCATGTTTAACAATTACACTGGGACTGAGGATCGAACAAGCAACCATCAGGTTGGGAGACAACCTATCTATAATAAGTGGGATGTTACAGTCATGGAAAATGTAAAGTGATTTTTCACAGCATTTGTCCTTCATCTGCTCTGTCAGACAATCTCTTATCTTTTCATCATTTATGAAAGAGAACCATCATAAGGACCAGTTTGCTTAATGTTAAATACCACTACAGAATCTACAAAGTGTATGGGTGTGTGTGCACGCATGCGTGTGTGTGCGTGCGTCTGTTTGTGTGTGTGTAGGAGAGTGTCTCATGAACATTGGGTCATAAAAACAGATTTGTGTTCGTAGACGTTCACAGTATCTGACAGCACATGTCTAAACATTGTGTTAATGCCCTACATCCACACATACGTACACACATAAAAGATCAGCACATTCTATCCTGCATACTGAGTTCGTAATCACCTTGACTTGTTTCTTATATATGCCCCACGATGCAATCCGTTCATCTTCACATACAAATAAATTGACATTCACTTACAGCACAGGCTTTTGTATGTCAACACATGGATTCCTGGTGAAGAACAGTTTTAAATCTTATATTCATGTTGAACAAATACAAGAGGAAGGTCTCAAGGGGTGATATGACATAGGCAAACACAAGAAAACCACGCTACCACAATCAAAAAATACCTGGCATGTACAGTGGTGTGAAAAAGTATTGGCCTCCTTCCGGATTTCTTATTTTTTGCATGCTGGTCACACTTTAATGTTTCAGATCATCAAACAAATGATCTGAAATGACAACACAACTGAACACAAAATGCAGCTTTTAAATTAAACTTTTTATTATTAAAGGGGACGTATAATACAAATTTTTGGGCCTTTGTATTGAGTTCTGGACTCCTGGAGAGAAGCGACACATGATAAACCGCGCAGAAAGCTTTCTAGACCTTCCAGACCCTGCACCTTTTCCTGCAGTGTTTCCCTGGGTTTCCTGCTTCCCGCCCAAACAGTTTGTGCAATTTACTCCACCCCCGGCTCTCCTACAGGTACGCCTCCAACCAAGTCCACTCTGCTATGATTGGTATGCTCGCTGTATGTAAACTCTATAATGCTACACAGACAACCGCTTTTGTCCGATTACTTACACAAAATAAACTCAGTTAGGACGCTGATAAATTGTTACTTACAGGTTGCTCTTCTGACTCTTCAACACAACCATGTAATGTTGGAAAGGCGTCGGACCTCAGCGAAAGTTTGGCGGACAGTCCAGCTTTGTATTGTTCATGTTTCACCCGTGTGAAATGCCGTTGACAGATGAGCATATTTTTCTATATATACATATATCAGCAACTCCAGCCACTTCTGCCTGATGCTTCCACCTGAACAAACATTTCCTGGGAGCCGTCCATGCAAACACGGTGAACAAAGCAGAGCGAAGCAGAGCGGGGAGAGGGCGGGCCTACAGTGATTAGCATATAAGGAAGTCCGGGTTGCGCTGACGTCACAGAAACTCTGTGTTATAAGAAACTCTGTAAAACACGCGTTGGCATAGTTTAACACGAGAATCCAACATTGTAACAACATTTATAGGTCAGAAAAGAGGATAATAGCATAATCTGTCCACTTTAAGGGAGGAAAAAAAATCCAAACGTACATGGCCCTTTGTGAAAACATAACTTAACTGAGATTAATTGAGATCTATCAGTCTGGGAAAGGTTATAAAGCCATTTCTAAAGCTTGGAACTCCAGCGAACCACAGTGATTATCCACAAATGGCAAAAACATGTAACTGTGGTGAACCTTCCCAGGAGTGGCCGGCCAACCAAAATCACCCGAAGAGCACAGCAACGACTCATCCAAGATGTCACAAAAGACCCCACAACATCCAAAGAACTGCAGGCCTCACTTGCCTCAGTTAAGGCCAGTGTTCATGACTCCAGCATAAGAAAGACAATGGGCAAAAATGGTGATCACTGCCAAACAAAAAGAACATTAAGGCTTGTCTCAACTTGCCAGAAAACATCTTGATGATCCCCAAAACCTTTGGGAAAATACTCTGTGGTCTGATGAGACAAAAGTTTAACATTTGGGAAGGGGTGTGTCCCATTAAATCTGGCATAAAGAAAAAGAACATCATACCAACAGTAAAATATAGTGGTGGTAGTGTGATGGTCTGGGGCTGTTTTAATGTGATAAATGGAACCAAATTCTGCTGTCTGCCAAACAATCCTGAAGGAGAATGTCCGGCAATCTGTTCGTGACCTCAAGCTGAAACCAACTTGGGTTCTGCAGCAGGACAATGATCCAAAACACACCAGCAAGTTCACCTCTGAATGGCTGACGAAAAACAAAATGAAAACTTTGGAGTGGCCTAGTCAAGTCCTGGCTGGAATCCTATTGAGATGCTGTGGCATGACCTTAAAAATGTGGTTCATGCTGGAAAACCAATGTGGCTGAATTACAACAATTCTGCAAAGATGAGTGGGCCAAAATTCCTCCACAGCGCTGTAAGAGACTCATTGCAAGTTATCGCAAACGCTTGATTGCAGTTGTTGCTGCTAATGAGAGCCCAACCAGTTATTAGGTTTTGGGGGAAATCACTTTCACACAGGGCCATGTAGGTTTGGATTTTTTTCTCCCTTAATAATAAAAAGTTTCATTTAAAAACTACCTTTTGTGATCAGTTGTGTTGTCATTGTCTAATATTTAAATGTATTAAATCTGAAACATTTAGGTGTGACAAACATGCAAAAAAATAAGAAATCAGGAAGGCAGCAAACACTTTTTCACACCACTGTATTTTCTATTTGCATACTACTGTAATTGTGCTTTTACTATACTATAGGAGACTCTTTACAAAGATACTAACGCTCATGTTTTGCCAATCAAAACATCAAAAAGGTCAGTTTTGCAGCACTGCAAGTCACAACCACAATAAATCAGATATGCAAGGATCAAAGAGGAGGTTTACTTACATGGTACACTGTGAAAAGTCAGCAAAGCCAAGAGAAGGACAGCGGCTTTGACATTCAAGAAAGGTGATGGGCTAGACTGCCTAGTGCGCTGCAAGGTCACATTAATTGCATGCAGCCTGCAGGATGCCCGACATACACACACACACACACACACACACACACACACACACACAAACACAGCATGAAGCCTGTGTCTCTGCAGGTCGCCAATGGGTGACACACACACAGTCTAATAGGGTGAAAGGAGCTCTTCCTATAATTTGTTCTTGTGTGGACCAGTCGAAATGTCCACAAGAGAAACATCCTCATAGGATGTCAAGGGTTGCACTTCTGGATACATATAAAGATAAGATGAGCTATGTACGCATTGAAATCAACTCTTAATCAACTTTAAGTCAGAAAGGAAACCATCTATGCAACAGCCTTCAAAATAAAATGTAAAAAAAATAATACATATGGGATGGCATGAGAGCTAGATCCTTTTTTTTTTACACTGCTGAGGTGCCCTGAAGCCAAATCAAATCAAACGAATAAAGAATTTTGAATTTTCTAGGGGGGCATTAACATTTACAGCAGTGTTTCTCAAACAGTGGGGTGTAAGGGGCACGGTGGACTTTCACGATCGGCGTTCTTCTGCTCCCGCTAACATTTGCCGTCTACTTGCTAGCTCAGCTCACAGATAAGAGCTTCTCATTAAAGACTCCCGTTATTGAGCTTTTACCTTGAAAACTCAACATACAGAAATAAAGCATGTCAATTACGCCTTACTTAAGTTACAAATCATTTCTCTGTGACATTCAACATCAACAAAATGCATTTAAGCAAATGCGCTAGCTTGATGCTAATTTACATAGGAAATCCCATATATGCACTAGTGATTAGCATTAGCGATTTCCATGGCGATTTCACCAACAAATATGACAGCTAATTAGACAACACGAAAACATTTCAGTCCCCTAGGGTGGCACGACATTGAAAGAGTATTTACCTCCTAAATGGATAAACTGATACATAAGTAACACTGAACTGAATTGGAATTATTCAATTCATTATTCGAGTCATTTTATACTGTTGGGGTAGCCTGTGGATTTACCTGGCAAATGAGTCTCCATTTGTAAGGAACACACACTAAGGGATGAGCAACACACCAATGAGTGTGCATCCATGTAAAAGTCTTCACTGCTTATTCTGCTGTTGTTCACTCTTGTTTTGAGCCATTACAGACACATTGGTTGACTTGCGACAATTCCTGGTTGAGGAGTGGAATGCCACCCCACAGCAGTGTGTGACCAGCATGCGTTATAATAATCATTTGGTACATGAATAAAATATACAATTGTCTTGGTGCTGATAAAGCAGTTGTGAAAAATGGGGCAGCATTTTTACAACTGGAAAATCTTCTGTTTGTACAGAAACTACATGACATTCAAAAATGGTTGCATGCATTGCAGATCAGACATTACCGTAATGCACAATGTGTTCAGTTCAACTGAAAGGGACGAAAAAGTTGTCTTACCTTGCTGGAGCACACAGAAGATGCTCTGCCTGCGCCTGGACCAACCCCCCTAACTGATGACACGATCACCACAATATTTCTACTAGAAGAAGAAGAGGAAGGAGAAGCAGGGCTGTGAATGATGTGGAGAAGAAAGCGGGAACAGCGCCAATGTGAGCTGCATGCAGGAGATGCAGCGGAGAGGAGGAGGAGGAGGAGGGCGGATGCTCCAGCGCGGTCTGCTGTGCGCATCAGCCCGATTGTGATGCTCCAGTCCCTCTCCACCCTCATTCCTTTAAAAAAAAAAAAAAAGTGTCATGTGACCACTATGTGATCATTGAGCATGCAAGAGAACACACCTCCTGGGACTCTGAGTTAATTACAAGCACAATCCCGCTGGGAATAATTGCTGTGGATTTATAATAGTCTGCAGTCTTACAAAGATCAAGGGCTAATATACATTTTTTTTTATTTAAGAACATGCATGGTTGTCACATTTTCTCTTTTTTTCTAATTGAATTATAAATATATACAGTATGTTTTACTTGTGCGAAACACAAACATCATGAAAGCTTTATAGGCTTTGATCTCATTTGTTGGCTACTTAGTTAGCCTCTTTTAAGATGATGATGATTTGTGAATCTAAATACTCCTGCCCAGCATGAATACACAGTTCTGTTTTGGTACAAGTTACAATTAATTAATTTGTTTGATAATCAGTTTTTGGTCAGTCAGTCAGTCAATCAATCAATCATTTGCTCATTGTGCAAAATAACGCAAAATGGATGGTGGCATGTGGGCCAAGGAAGAATCTTTTTTAACAATTTAATTAAATTTAATTTAATTTAATTTAATGTAATTTAATTTAATTTAATTTAATTGTAGTGTATTGCAATTTAATTTAATTTAATTTAATTTAATTTAATTTAATTTAATTTTATGTTCACTTAACAGTCTGCTTGCATTGGAGCCTGGTATCCACTTTGCAATGCACATTACTGCCACCTGCAGGACAGGAGTGGAACCGTAGGCAGGTTGCATTTGGTGTTACTACTTCTGATGAAAGGTCTTCTCAGTCTAGTGTAAGATGGACATCGCTGAAGGATGCAACCAAAAGGAGACAACGAACATTCAAGCAAGATAAATGAATCAGCGTCATCTTCGTCTTTTACTCGCAACTTGCAAAGTGGTGGCGGGTGCAGCAAAAATTCAATAAATTAAAGAGCAAGAGAGTTGAGATGGAAATCCTCTGTTGATTCGCCTCCCGCTAAAAACGCATACTAAACAGCCTGCAGCGGTGGAACATCTCTTGTGTAACAGCATTATTTAGATGCATTTTAATGAAGTGTGCACTTCCCACAAAATAGCACATTTCTGTACTGCCACCTTTGCTGCTTGATAAGGGCTGTGGCTTTATTTGATTTACAGGGGATAGCAAATTCTGCAATGGAGGACACAATGTTTGTTCTCAGATGTTTTGTTCTGGGCCCCACAGCATTCTAAGTGAATGTACGATTGCTGTTACGTATGACGCATGTAAAGGAGATTACTTTGGTTGGAGTTGCTTGTCCAAACTGTCCGAAATGTATGGTATGGCATGGTATGGTTTATTAGCTTCAGAAAAGTTCAACAAGTTACTCTATTTTCATGTTGAACACAGGAGGTGAACACCGATCAGTAAAACTACCGATCAGCAGTTTTGAAAAATGGAGAATAAATAAACTCTGCTTCTTCCTACTCCTACTCCTCGAAATTACTAAACCATTGCCATTACCAAGAAATGTATAAATGCTGGAACACTCCAATGTTGGAGTGAGTTTCACAATTTATAAGTAATTTCTGTTTATACAGTAATCTCTCGTTTATTGCGGTTAATTGGTTACAGGCACAATCGTGTGTGTATGGAACCAATTAACGGCAGTGAATTTCCACAAAGTAGAATTCCTTCTTTATAAATGGTCCATTTTCATAATTAGAGCATAGAAAACCTGCTTATGACCTTCTAAATCTGGGTTTTAAAATTATCAGAGCCCTCTGGACATAAAATGACACCCATATAGTCACCTTTTACACTCATATTATCCAATATAGTAGATACAATCAGAATAAATAAGCCATAAGACATAAAAATAACTTGTGCTTGTGTGTGTCGCTGTAAATGTGTTCTGTGTGGAGGACAGGAAGTGAGGTCGGGGGTTCGGAGTTGAGTTTCAGCTTGTGTGGGTTTTGGTCGCAACAGTAGCTAGTTTTATTATTACGATGATAATGTTGTGTTTTGTCAGATGCTCACTGATGTGATTTCTTTCAAGTCGCTTCTCTGCCTCAGCAATCCCGCTTTGTTTTTTTTGTTGTTGGTGAACTTTGTGATGACAGATATTGTTATTCCTGCCAGACATTGGAATGTATGTATAGACGTTGTTGACAGCCACATCCACCCCCTTTGACTGCAGAAAGTTGGCTACCTGTTGCCCTGGCATGAGACTGTGTGTAACGTCGGATCCAGTCACAATCACATTGGTCGTGCCTGTGTTGTGTTCCAAATCATCAGTCTTACACAACATTTGCAATATGTTATCCTTTTCATCATTTTGCTTCTTTAAAGCATCCACTTTTCCTTCCAGCCCATCAATTTGTTTACAAAGTGTTGCATTATCATTAGTCTATTCCAGGTAATTCAACATCACCATTATCACCCATAGTGTGTCTGGTTCCTGGCTCTCTTCTTGCGCTGCATTCGCGGCAGCAGAAGCCTTTTTTCTGCCCATTCCGACCACTTCCAAAAGTCAGTACCTTTTGAAATTATGATGTTAGCAATGGTTAACTCGATCACGATTATCGGAATCGTAACTCTGCAACACGACTGCATCTTTTACATTTTGTGTGAGTTGCTTACATTCTGTTTGTATCTCATATTGTTCTGTCCTGTAAGTTATCTGGGTATTTTTTATAACGAAAGTTTTCTATCTATCTCTCTACACTTCTCGTGGTCAGATGTATCTATCTATCTATCTATCTATCTACACTTTCTTCTTCTGAATAGTCTACTATTATTTTCACAGTACCAAACTACTGCAACCCTGATTATTAGAAGACCATCAACAGAAAGGAGCACTTTTTTTTTTTTATTCTTTAGCCCGAATCCATTTTGGTGCCAGCAGAAGTGCACCCTTTCTCATGTGAATCAATGGTCATTACCCACAAAGGTCTTAGATGACTGTAACTTGCGACAATTCAATCTAGAAATCAAAGCTCAGCATTGAGAGTGCAGGCCTGCAGGTTATAAAAGCGACATTTGGGTTAAGCTGACTGAGGAGAATGACATTGCGCCACAACAATTTCACAGCTTTTTGTACCCCCAAGACATTTCTTGAGTTGTATAGATTTAGCTCTATAACAGTATTCCATATCTTGTATTTTATAGTTATGGTTAATTATTGTTTTTTAATGATTGCCATTAACCATTTGTCCCGTTCAAAGCAGCGTGCCTAATTGAATCTATTCATTATTCATAAGACGCTCCACATTGTGGAAAATATCAATGTGAAAAGGTTTTAACAAGCTGTGCTGTCATTCATAGAATCATCAGCTGTCACATGTAATACATGTCAAAATGCACAATTATGTTTTCTAGATGAGATAAAAATATTCATTGTTGCCACGCTGCATTATCATGATAACAATTACACAGATAACAATACAGAATGGCAGAGTGCTTAGCATGTACATACCATGCTTAGCTTAGCATGCGTTCCTAATGAGAATTAACTGACATGAATACTTCTTCTGACGCTAGCTTCGTAGTTTGAGATTTTTGCCCACTTTAACAATCAATAGTATTCCCATATAGGACTGTTAGCTATGAGGACTTGCCTGTAAGTTGTCGTAGAATGATCAAACCCGTTTGTGCTGTTTGTGCTAGGCCACAAGCTAACAGCATGTTAGCGTAGTGAGTTTTTGGATACATTTTGTGATGTACCTGAACACATCGTTAATGATGTAGATATCACTGTGACCTTGCACTTCTTCAACATTCGTGACCTGAACTGGTAAATGGTTTGTAACCCAAACAAGCCTAGCGAATTAGTTTTTCCGGCCCTTGGAGGATCCACCTGCATCCTGGCGCAGACTCACTGATGACTGTCAGGTAATCTGTTCAAGTCCTGATTGGGCGCTGGTACCCATTGCCGGGGCGAACAGCCTTTTATAATCTCCACTTCCAACCGCTGAGATTCTCATCCTGAACTGGTCATAGTTGGGTCATGGTGGTCTGGACCAACGTGTAGGGGATGGAGCAATGTCCATTGTACACAGTATTGTGAGGTCTCCCTTGCTCTCTCGTGCTTCCCGGATGAGCTGAGTCACCACTCCAGTATGCTCGAGAACTTACTCTTTGGCTATAAATCACAATCTCGACACTATAGATGACACCAGACTGACTTTACCTTAGCAAAGGCTCAAAACAAAATCAAATCAACACCACACAATGTCTGACTGAGCACGCTAAGCCACAAAAGTACAGTAGTTTAGCATGATTAAGTTATGTTTATACTCACAATAATGATGCATAAGACTGAAAGCGTGCATGCTCAGCATTAGGAAGGCTTATCTTTGGGCTGCAATGTATTGCATTGATGTGTGTGCTAGGCCACCACAGTGTTTGCTTTACAAATCGCAATGTTGACACCCTACTAGGTTTACAATAGCAAGACTAAAAACAAAACAACCAAATTAACACAACACATTATGTCTGATGGAGTGGTCCTAGAGTTAGCTTAGCATGTCTAGGAATTTGTATGCTGTGAAACAGTGACAGCTTTTTATCTTATCTTAGCTTGAAGGGATGAGCCGGATACTCGTGTCCGTTACAGATAATGCATTTTTGCCAAGTACGAGGATGAAACAAGTGCAGTTATTATTGGTAAGGGAAATCCCCATTGGGTTTGTATGCTGCTGTTCTGTAGTTAATTTTTCATTCGTTTTAAGTTCTTTTTTTTTTTAAAACCTCATTGGGTACTGTATTCACTCTTCACGGCCTGTGATTGGACAGTCAAACACCGATACCACTGACTGGCCCCCACGTTCACCTGACCTAAACCCAATAGAACACCTCTGGGACATTATGTTTAGGTCCATCTGGCGTTGCCAGGTTGCTCCTCAGACCGTCCAAGAGCTCATGGATGCCCTGGTCCAGATCTGGGAGGAGATCCCCCAGGACACCATCCGTAGTCTCATTAGGAGCATGCCCCGACGTTGTCAGGCATGCGTACAAGCACGTGGGGGCCACACAAACTACTGAGAATCATTTTGAGTTGCTACAATGACATTTTAGCCAAATGGACCAGTGTGCTGCATCACTTTCATTTTTGGGGTGTCTTTGATTTCCCCCCTCTATAGGGTGATCATTTTCATTTCTATCAAATGATGTGGCATCATTTTGTTACTATCACCCACTTGTTATCAGGAAAGATATTCAAGATCATTTTCCCCCCAGTTTAGATCTGATGTGTTTTCCAAGTGTTCCTTTAATTTTTTTGAGCAGTGTGTATAATGTATAATATATATATATATATATATATATATATATATACACATATACATACACACACACACACACAGTATATATAGCAACTTCTGATCAACCCATGTAAATTTCAGACTTAATGTACCGTTTGAAGCCCCGCCCATTAAACCACGGCCACTTCCGGTCTATGCCCCGCCCATTCCGAGCAAGATGCAATTTACATGGGTGAACTGGTGATATATTGTCACAAAATGGCGCGGACACCAGACACTTCCGTGAAACAAAAATAGTTTAATAATGAAAAACAAACAAAGTACAAAAACAAGAACTAAGAGTGTCCACAGGGGAAAAACACTAACAAAAACAGCGGACCGAGTCGCGGGGAAAAGATAACTAAAGGGTTAGGGTTAGGTAATAAAAGTACAAACAAAAATCACTGCTACAAAAGGTAACAGGAAAACACTAAGCACGATAACAGAGGAAAGCTAGACTAAACAATGTCCACTGCTACACAAGCAGGAAAAAAACACGATACTCACGATAGACGAACAACCAAGAGACCAGAATTAGGAACAGGGTAACAAGACACAGTGGGAATCAGGTGTGTGTTAGAAGACGTTCTGGCGAAGAGTGAGCGGAGATGCAGGCACTATATAGTCCATAGCAGATTGGTGTCAGGTGTGTCTGGACTCCTCCCCTGGTGATTGGGTGTACTGCAAAGAATAGACATTAGATGGCAGCAGAGCACACCTAAACCATGACATATATAAGCTAATAGGGATAAGTGAGTACACCACTATCTGTATATGTATCTGTATCTGTATCTGTATCTGTATCTGTATCTGTATCTGTTCAGATACAGTGTCAATTATTTTGATTGCAAATTGCATCATTATGCGACTGGTGCTAGCTTTTACCATTACCGTGTCAGCCAGGTAGCAAGGCAGTTATTTAATCGGCGCATTAGTATGTACTAACGGATGAACAGACAAATGTTAATCAGGATAATAAGACATCATCAAAATGGACACCCGCCATGTCCTACTTAGAGTGTCCATTATAGATAGACTCCCACTCCCGCTGTAAGACACCTGTAAGACAGCTCACTGCCGGAGACAGCAGCTTGTCGAAAATATGGACGCAATTACCGCATTCTGCTTGTCAGTACATTTATACAGCCGACGTGCCGGAAATGACAAATTTCACATGTAGGGCCAGCGCGTAAAACACCCGCTGATCCACTAAATCAAAGGTAATTATTCGTTCCATCTGGCATTCATTTTACAATATGATTATTATTGTGGTTTTGGACGTTTAATTAACTTAATGTCTTTGTATTACTTGTAATTCTTTTGCTTTTTTTCTTTTTCCTATGTGTCCATCAAGGTGCCCCGCCTGTGTGGAGATGTCAGTGCAAATTGATTTTTAGCTCCCGTGTTCAATGTCAGGACGTTTTGTCGGGATCAGATGGGGGATCAGAGGAGATAAAACATTAATCGCTTCAATAAAAAGTGAACTGAGCGTCCATCTTGAGGGCTGACGATTGCACTGCACTATCTCCATTATCACACTGCTGTTAAAATGACTGGCAGCCCTCAAAAGCATCTGTTTTGTTTTTTTTTTCTTCTGGACAAAGCTTGGGTGATCTGTGGCTGCTGCCTGGTGCCGAAGGCTCCATTGAGCCCAGGATCGATACAACCCAGTTTAATCTGGACTCTTGTGTAATAACACGCAGTATTAAGAGGAAAACAGCACACACACACACACACACACATATCCCATGATTGATCTGTTGCAGGAGTGGAGAGGATTGTTCACACCTGACTGTGTGATTGGG
This sequence comes from Dunckerocampus dactyliophorus, assembly GCF_027744805.1. Lineage (NCBI taxonomy): Eukaryota > Metazoa > Chordata > Actinopteri > Syngnathiformes > Syngnathidae > Dunckerocampus > Dunckerocampus dactyliophorus. Next base: position 15,001,649 of record NC_072826.1, read on the forward strand.
CTCATAAATTTGGGTGCAGGTGATATTGTTTTGGATTTGGCGAGCTCTCGCACAGTAGTAACACAACCAGTGTTGTAATAGCGGAAAGGAGACAACTGCTCAGCCAGAATTAATACCACTGCTATGTTAATTGTAAACAACAGTATGGCAAGGGTAACAGCAAGAGTACCGCAAGCAACATTTTAAATTAAAGCGCATGGAGAGGTAGATAACGCTGCTGGATTCCATGCCACTCATTATACTTCAAATAGAGCAACTGGCATCTTGTGGAGTTTATCAAATAAAACTATATCAGGATGTTACCCGCAGCCGCAGCTGTTAATGCCAGTGGAGTGTCTCTACATAAAATAGCTGCAATTCCTAAATGGTTAGTACCGTATTTTTGTGAAACCTCTCAAATCAAAGCTGAGAGTCTACACTTCAATCACATCTAGATTGTTTTCTGTCAAATCCATTGTGGTGGTGTATAAAGGCTAAATGACTGCCATTGTCCAAATACTTGTGGAGCTAATTGTATAGTCCAAAGCACACAAAAGCTTCCTGAGTCGTGTTCTGCATTTAGATTCAAAGTCATTATGATGAAATATGACGCTGGCACAGTCGACCAGAGAGTGACTCAGCACAGAACTATATATAATATCATGAAAAACAATGTAGGACATGGAATGTGTCTGATCCTTTTGTTAAATACAGTAGATATGAATAAGAGCATCAGTCAAATCAATCACAGAACGACAGATGACACTTTGTCTACAGTGATGTTACTGTCTGTCGCTTCCTCACAGTGGAAGCCAAGCAGTCGATCACCCTGCCTGAATGATTTGCATAATGTCTCTCCTTCTTTGCATGACTGCGCTCTTACTTCCTGTCACGGCCCAAAGCTCAGTTGGTGGACTCCCATCCAAGATGCGCAGCCTCCAGCGTCATGTGACAGCAATAATAATCAGCCGGAGCGAATGAATGTTGATGTTGTTTGATTCCATCGGTAAATGAAAAAGCGGAGTGGTTGTTCCTTAGAATAACGGCGGTCTCGGAGGAGCGACACACGAAGAGACAATTCACTTTGCATTGTTTTTGGTGTCTTTATTAACAAACATCAGAGGTCAGTCACATACAAAGGACTAAAACATTGAACAATTTCAATTAGAAAGTACAGTAGATCGCCGTCATTTGTGGGGATCTCACACGAATGGGGAAAAAAACGCAACCATTAAAGAGCCCTAAAAATGCCTATTTAATATGCCTCTCACAGTTATTAAACACATTTTGAATTCAGTTTTACACATGAAGAAACAATCACACGCATACAGTGTACAGTATCGTGCGCCCAGTTACACGACATCACGTCTTGTCAACGCATCTTCCTGCTGGAAAATATTGAGTGAATTGGCTTGTGAAACAGTGCCCTCTGTTGGATTGGTATCTGCAGCACTCTTTTTCCCCTGCAGATGGCATCATCAAACCACTTTTTATTTAAGTTACCATAAAAACCTACATATGTAAGTATGCATACTGTATATAAAATGCGGGAAAGTGAAGGCCATACCACAATTAGATGGGAATCTAATGTGCTTCTACTTTAAAGACAAAATTCAGCGTTTTACAAAAACCAATAGTGGATCCTCAAAAGTTGAACATTCCTGGATATGCAAATGGAATTTACCCAAAAATATGCTTCTAACTATACGGTCATCAACGACATTTTTGAGCAAATCCTCGGTTCAGCAAGCACCACAGTCTAAAAAATGTGACTTTTTCTTTGGCTTTTTATGTATCTTTTGCAACACTTAGATGCCAAAAGAAATGCTAAACTCAGCAAGTGGCATAAGCCAAAAGGAGCAGAAGATAGATAGAAGAGAAGTGGGCTCACGTTCAAACCAGTCAGCCTCCAATTGTCCCAGTACATTATCAAAGATAAGGTAGACCGTTCTATTGCATTTCCCTGGTTAACTTCTTTTTACACTTCAGTGACCGTTAAAATGCCACTTAAGCCGGGTTTATGCCTTTTTGTCCCTTTCAATGGTATCATGATCCTTTCGAAGTTGTGCGTTGGAGTTAAGCATGTGCCGTGCAATTCCCAATCCAATCCATGACACTTGTTGACTATTTAGCTTGTTAGCTTCCTTTGTTGCTAGTAAATAATGTCAAGTAAAGAGAGACAGACCGGGTTATTATGTGTTACATCAGTCACTAACTTCACCTAACACAGGAAATGTAATATAGTAAAAATATATATATATATATATCAAAGTGCACCTCAAAAAAAGGAGTTTTCAGTCTGAATTGTATCACATAGAAAACATATTAAATAGTAGCTTTCATGTAGCAGTGGCTGTGGATAATGCAGGTCAAAGATCATCACTATTTTGTCATATTTCAAATGAAGTATTCAACTTAATAATAATTGGATAAATCTGCTGTTCTAAGTTTGCATTACATTGACATCTTAAGCATCCAAAGCGCATTTGCTGGGTTTGGCAAGGAGCTCTTTTTCAAATTTAGGTTGATGTTTCGGGCTTTGCTCTCTGAGTCCTCTGGGACGGTGCCTTCCGGGATGGAGGATGGGAATCCGGGACTCAGTGTGGCAGAGTGGTGTTAATTATTCATCTTCCCACCCTGCTCGCCTCCGTGCTGCTCTGCAGTGCGTCCACCGACCAGACCTCCATCATTATGTAGTCAAAGATCTGCACTCTCCTCACTCGGTCTTCAGTGACCAATGAAGCGGCCATGACCGTGACAATATCATACTGCTGCTGATAAAGATGGAATTTCACACGACTGGACAACGCGAGAAGTGTCCTCAGCGGAGTCTAGCTTGAAAAGGGAAGTCCTTTAACTGTTAAATTGTTGTTGTTGACGGTTTCAATGAGTAATGCTAATTATCAAGATATACACGAGATGAGTATCTATGAAGGTACATAATCGATGTTAAACTGTTTTGGAATTCATGAAAAAAACATGGGACCTAAAAGGGAACCCTGGGGGATGCCGCATTAAATTTTTCTACTCAATGGATACTGTACTGCATGCCATTCTTGGGCAGCGTCCTCATCCCACCTTCCTTCACAGTGCGCAGACGTGCCAAAACAAAAACAATCATGTCTGCCGTGTGGAACTTGCCTGAAGAACAAAAATCTGACCGAGTATGGTGAGTCAAACGGCAGCTGACGCAGCCATGTTAACGACACTCGCCCGTATGTGCGTGACAATCAGAAGGCTAAGCAAATAACCTGAAAAAGAATTCAATTAATCAGACGAGATGAGCAGCCTTTCTTAGCGGTGGACGACACCGGGTTTGCTGACTGCTCTCTCACTTACCTGGAAGTCCTGCTAGAGCGCCACCGATGTACTCGCACATCCAAAGTCTTCTGAAAGACGGTGTCTCACCCTCTGTAAGTTCCACGAGTGATATATGTTCCCTTGAAAAAGTGAGTAAAATATGTTTTTGTCTAAATTAAAGTGATTTTATGGTTCCTTTTTCCTTTTTTATATCATATAGCCAATAGCAGAGGTGCAGCCAACAATTCTGGGTTCCCTGAAAAAAAAAAAATCACATCAAAGCATCCCTAACTATTACCACTTATAAGTCTAACTGTTTCAATACAGTCTTATCACTGTGGATGTTGGTATCATTTTGTTATTTCTATTATGGACTTTATGACTGTCATAGACATTTGCTGATATACAGTAGTCCTGTTGTTTGTTTCTGTTGTTCTGTTATTGTTGTTGTTGTTTCTCTCTGTCTTGTTCCGCCTATTTCCCCGCACTGCCCCCTCGGTCTCCTTTTCTTTTCTTCTCTATCCCCTCCTGCTCTGAATATGCATTACAATAAATATCAAATAGAGTCAAATAAAAACTGTGTAACAAGAGAAGAGTATCTTGCACTTTACCCTGACAGAGCAAATATGTTTTGCATGTAAGGGCATCTAGATCAACAATACTATTTGCCCCACTGGCTGGACAGGACAAGGGGAAAAAAATATATATGACTTTTTGGTTCATTCATTCATCCTTTTAAGGGTCATTTCATTTGTTCTTTCTTTCAAAGTCGTAACATTTTAGGGTAACTTTGTTCATTTGTTCCTGAATAGTTGTATACGTTGAGGTTATTTTAATTTGTTCGCCATTCATCATATTAATATTTGCTTACGTTCAGGTTCATTCACTCAGACATCATTTGTTTGTATTTTAAATGTTTAGGTTCATTCCTTTATTCATCCATTCGTACTTTTATACTACATTCATCTATTGACTATTTTTTTATTCTTTTAGGCTTATTTTATGTGTTCATTCTTTCATATTTGTATAGTTTTAGGTCCATGTCATTCATTCATTTGTTAATCCTGAATATTTCTATACTTTTAGGTTAATTTAATTCATTTATGATTGTTCAATATTTGCTTATTTTAAGGTTAATTCAATCAGGCATCATTTGTATTTTTAGGCGTTTAGGTTCATCCATTCATTCATTCATTCCGCGTTTTAAGGTTCATTTCATTTGTTCGTATTGTTCATATTTGTATAGTTTTAGGTTCACTTATTCATTCTTCATTCCTCATTCTTTAAAGGGATAGTTCAGATTTTGTGACATGTTCCGGTCAGTTTTTGGTGTTGAGAAAAGTAGTTCCGGCTCATTGGCGGGGTCAGAAAAGTAAAGCGTCTCAAAACAATATGTTTTCAAAAGAATAATAATACATTTGCATCACAAAAAACTCCGATCTCGCAACCGCTCAGCGCTGTTTTCTCTTGTAATTATCCAGGCTGTGACAACATGAATCGCTGTATGTATTCCACGGCTTTCCTGTCACGGACGTTGATTGCTATTTGGCATTTTTGGCTTCTTTCCATTTGCTATAAAGTGGGAACCAAAGTGGCAAGGATGAAACAGCTTTGTGTGTGTAGTGCGCATTTCAGCTAGAACGATTATGTTCTCGCAGGACCCAGGACAGAGGAAGAAACATGTTTTGAAGCATCCTGCTGTTCCAGCACCCCGGGTAAGAACTAGCGTATTCGATGCTGCCTGTTACCAGCCTGGTTAGAAGCGACCTGTATTACACTTGGAACAGTTCATCGGTCATCCTATCTCTCACAGCTACACCTGTGAATCCAGCTTCAGCTTGGACCACTCCTCTGTCCCTCCTCCCTCTCTCTGCCGGTTCTAACGTCATCTGACGAAGTTTGGCATCAGTTTATTCCGGTTCATAAAGGCATCCCTTTGGCTTTGTGCTAAAAGGAATGTCGCCATCACTTGTTTCGTAGTCAGACGTGTTTCCTTTCACTATCCCAACAGTAAACACTGTGAAACAGGTGATAGAAAGGTGCGTGACCGTTGACGGGTGGCAGTGTGCAGTGATACGAAGGGAGCGAAAATAGCACAGAGCCATTGTGAGGTCTGACTTTTTCGTCCTACTCTTTTGAATGCATATTGTTTTGAGAAGCATAAGGCTTTACTTTTGTGCTCCCACCAACTAGCCTGAACTGCTTTCCTCAACACCAAAAACTGAGCAGAGCTCTGCTCACAGAAGAAAGTGTGCGAAAAGTCACTGTAGATGCACTACACTGCTGAGGGGGACGTCACACAACTTCATGTCCAAAAATACGAAATATCTTTTTAATTTTTGAATACTTGCCTGTTAATTTCATTGAGTCATTCATTGTTCATTTATATTTCTACACTTTTAACTACTTTTAATATGAAATGGCTTTTGTGTTTGAAAAATGCTAAATCTGTTGAAAAAATCTGATATTTTTGGTTAGTTTTTCGGGACAACACGAAGACCTGTTCTTTTTGCCTATAAATAAAAGTCATCCATTCATTCCATCCTCTGCTCATGCACTCTGGATAATCCTGACAACAAACAAAAGGAATGAGAGTAGACATGAAGAAGTCTCCTGGCAGGAAGTGTTGAAAGAGTGACCTGGCTGCCCTTTGTTGAAAAAGGAGGCTCTAAATTTGTCTGACCTCAGACAGAGTGTGGAGAAAATGGATGGACTGGCGCTTAAGGGAACACTTGTGCTTGTTCCTTCCAAATGTCACATGTGCTTTGCAGCTGGCACACACACACACACACACACACACACACACACACACACACACACACACACACACACACACACAGTTCAAAGTGTACATGTCCACCAGCAAGCCGAGCACGGCCACCAGCTAATTACAATTAGCTCCCCTCATCAGCATTCAGAGAAGGGCCTAACCTGAGGATGGGGTGACGGCGACGTCTCCGCCTGGTTAAGGCAGCCACACCTGTCTCAGCAGGCCGGGGAGGTCTCCACTGTTGATGGATGGATGGATGCGCTCTGACTTGTCAGATGAAGGTTCACTTGCGGGGTCGGGCCTGATCGTATCAAGCTGTCACAGCTGATGTATCACGTCACGATTAATTGCTCCGAAATAGAAAAAGGGAAGAGCGACGTCCCTTCTCTGGAAGTACAGCAGGTCAGTGGAGCACAGGGAAGTTATATCGTGAGGGATACACAGTTTCTTGGCTTATCTGAAAGCTTGTATTTATTTTATGGCATATCGTACAATCAGTTACCTTTATATGTGACAGATAGCTGTCAATTCATTTTGTTACATGAATTAGTCGCTGTGCTATGAGCATTTTTTATTAATTGCACACAAAATCTGATCAGATGATGATGATGACAGCTGCTGACTCTTGGTTGGTGCGACTCTGAAGAATGAAGCTTTAATGTCTGCATTCTGCTAGGTCTTGGTATGCACATGAAGTGATTTGAAAGTCGACCAGGCTCTCCATCAGGCCCCTGAACTCCTGGGCGACTCATGTGGGATGTTTCATTGGCCAAACTGTCATCTTTATTTGCATTAAGGGCATTACTGTTATGGCTCTAATTACAGTTTATTTACCTTTTTGTATTGCATAGATTGCACAACACAGCAGCAACAGAACCGATGTTGTAATTGTGGTGAATAGTTAGCTGTTCAGCCAGCATCCATCCATCCATTTTCTATACCGCTTCTCCTCTTTAGGGTCGCGGGGGTATGCTGGAGCCTATCCCAGCTGACTTCGGGCAACAGGCGGGGTACACCCTGGACTGGTCGCCAGCCAATCGCAGGGCACATACAGACAAACAACCATTCACACTCACATTCATACCTATGGACAATTTAGAGTCACCAATTAACCTAACATGCATGTTTTTAGAATGTGGGAGGAAACCGGAGTACCCGGAGAAAATCCACGCACGCACGGGGAGAACATGCAAATGCAAACACAGAAATGCAAACACAGAAATGCCCAGGGGAGAATCGAACCCAGGTCTTCCCGATCTCCAGACTGTTACTGTGTTGTTACTGTGTTGGCCAACATGCTAACCACTAGACCACCGTGCGACCTCAGCCAGCATTAATTTAAGGTTAACTGAGTAGACACGTTGATTGGAGCATTTACAGTATTTTACTTGTGCAGAATTACTTCATTTTGGTAGAAAGAGGCCAAAAATCTATGAAAAATGTTCTTCTGTGTTTCAGTGTGTTTGTGTAAACTCAATAATGTTGACACAAATCCTGCTTGTGAACATAAAAATGCATATTGCATCCTGTTATACAGTACAGTATGTTGCTGAGGGCTCCAGGGAGCAGTCTTGTTCATGATGGCTTGTTGCTTGTCTCATAAGTGCTGACTTCAGCCAAGGGGAGAAAAAAAGTCAAAGGCGCATTTCCACGCACACATGCAGGTGCACCCATGCATGGTAATTTAGAGTTTGACTAACAATTAGATGTGCAGGCAGGAAGGTTCTTAATGGTGAAAAACTGCACAGCATAGCAACAAGCATCTGAAAAACGTCCTCGTGTTGTAATTGTAGTTTGATGAGTTACTAATTGCGTTCATCCTCACAAGGAGCTTTAATCTTATGCATTTTTATCAGTGGTGGTTTCGGTTATGGACCACATGTGCGGGAGGGCATTCTCTAGGGGGCACCGCAAGAAAACAAGATTCATGCTTATTTATGCTCAGCACTCATTGAACACCCCCCCCATACTGTTCACATGAAGTGGAGAAAACCACACCAACTCTCAAACATAGAGCACCAGTCGCACAGGAAATGCTCAGAGGCAAACCTCGACTGTGTGCTCCTTTATTTGCTAATAGCAGCTAAGCAAACAGTCACCTACGCAGCACAAAAGAACAGAGGGTCATCGACCCGAACTCGAAGTCCACTCACGGTGTGACCAACACAAACACCAAGCATGCTGGGAAGCCCATGCGCACACTTCCCCAACACGCTACAGTTTGTTACTTCGCTTTGAAAGTGCTAAACCAAAACAAACAAGTGAATTGTGTGGTGATATGAGTTGGAGCGCCGAAAAGGAGGGCACCATTGGTCCTTTCTAACTTTTTTCTGACCTGAACACATCATCAGCAGTGCAATTCAAACACCATGCATGTATTTCCAACTCTAAACAAAACAAACAAACGTCTCTATAGTCCATTCGTCATTGTAACGACACTCCCTCGATGTCACCGCGAGATGCATTCACGAGCACCCCGACCATCACATGAACGTCTTTATTAAGCGTGTATGTGTGGTCTAAATCGGGTCACCAACACGGTGCCCGCGGGAACCAGGTGGCCCCTAAGGACCGCATGAGTCACCCGCCACCTTGTTCTAAAGATATCTCAAATAGTGCCGCTTACCAGTGAGCTGCATCTCATTTTTTTGGGTTGCTATTCTTGTTTAAATCACACTTACATGTAAAGTGGAAATGACAATACACATATAAAAAAATTGCACATGTGATTAAACGTAGCTCCCAATTATGACGGGAACATGAATGCACCAGGGCAGCCGCGGAGCTTTGCGAGTTGTTGTCGTAAAACAGACCTTGTTTTTGATGTCCAACTAACAGCGCGTGTCAATGAATGTGACTAACCTGGTTATTTTTCATTCGTTTAATGCTAGACGCTGTTTGCACCGTGATATTGTATTGTGTTGTATGCTTTAAGCATCCAGCCGCCGAGCTGGTCACTCACTGCTGAGCTAAATTAGCCTTGTCAGCATTGACACCAATTCATTATATTGTTAGCATGCTATTTTAATGTGTTTAGTGTACTGCTGATAGCTGAGACGTCATGTTGCTTTTCATTTGTGTATATGTCTAGGGAGGGTGACTGGCCAATCACAGAGCGTGAAGAGTGAATACATAATGGGGATTTTCAGTCATCCTGATTACGGATAACGACGACTCGTGCTCCTTTCATGCTCGTACTCGGCAAAAATGCATTATCCGTAACGGATACTCGTCTACAACGAGTTTTACCATCCCTATGCTAATCTAACTTCTCTTGCAACTCCAGTGTCACAAATTGCACTATTAAGTGATAACTTAACAACGTAGATGCAATTTTAACTCTCCCGCACATGCAGAAACATAAATAACAAAATTAATCACTTTGTTTTCCTTATGAGGTTCCCCGGAAGAGTTTGTGGGGCACAATTATGTGTGCCCTTTATAGACAGGCGAATGCACATACTAACAAATAAAGTAACCAACTAACGTCAAAGATGGGTATTTTTGTCAAAACAAAACAAAAAAAAATGTGTCACAAAAACAGCTACAAAATATGTTCAATGAGCGTCATTGATAAATGTAGTCCTCTTCTGATAAAACTGCTTCTCCTTTTAGCGTCGTCCAATGTTTACATTTCCAAGCTTGCAGTCCGTTCCCACTTTTGCCATCTCTAATCTATGACCCCGTAGCCCCGCTTCTGCCCCCTGAAAGGATGCTGATGGGTCCAATTATGAGTTATCGAGCTGCAAACAAGAAGAGATTATCTAAGAATGAGTAGGTCGACGAAATTGTTTTCACTCTTTTTCTTGATTTTATAGCTGATCATTGCTAGGCAGATGGCTCAAAGGGCTCAATCATAACTGCCCCACAGGCCAATGACATTATTGGCATAGGTCAGTTACGCCCACTAGGCTAGGTGAAAGACAAACCACATATCTGCTCTGTATTACATGTAAAGACAAACAGTGCCATCTGGTGGGGCAGGCGCTATTCTGCAGTCACGTCTGGTTATCAGTGTGAAACAAAGCAAGAGTTATTCTATTCATCTGGATAGAACATTGAAGCTGAGGCTGGAAGTGCATCACACTGCTGACATCCTCATCTGTGCATTTCTTTGCTTTTGGCACTATTCTCCTTTCCCATTTTTCACACTGTCCCTCGACCTGACACGGGCTTCTCCGGGGAACCTTTTCCGGGCACGCCAAAGCTTGTCGGAGTCAACCTGCTTGATGTTCACTCTCCTGTGAAAGCACAGTCCGCTGCTGCTGGCTGCAGCTAAAATGCATCAACCCTCCCACCTCGCTTCTCCCTGCAGCAGATTGGGGTCAAGCGTCTTGCTGCTGAAAGCCAAATTAACAGGTAGTGGATCTTGGTCAGGCAGCGAGGGAGTGTGCACGAGTGTTCACTTTAAGGCAAAAAGAAGAAGCTACTTCATGTTTGCAAGTACTGCATGGAGTCCCTGAAATAATGGCCCAGGGCTATGTACTCAACTGCAGAGAGTATCACCTTCGAGTGGTCAGTGGACAACAATTATATGTTGTGTCAAGGAACATGCGCCAACGCAAACGTTGACCTCAACCACCAAAGCCATCGTATATCAGACATCAGTCAAAATCTTCTTGTTTGATTGACCCTAGCGAGGACAAGCGGCATAGAAAATGGATGGATGGAATAGAGGAACACTTGGAAAACACATCAGATCTAAACTGGGGGAAAAATGATCTTGAATATCTTTCCTGATAATAAGTGGGTGATGTATTAGTAACAAAATGATGCCACATCATTTGATAGAAATGAAAATGATCACCCTATAGAGGGGGGAAATCAAAGACACCACAAAAATGAAAGTGAAAAAATGATGCAGCACACTGGTCCATTTGGCTAAAATGTCATTGTAGCAACTCAAAATGATTCTCAGTAGTTTGTGTGGCCCCCACGTGCTTGTACGCATGCCTGACAACGTCGGGGCATGCTCCTAATGACACTACGGATGGTGTGCTGGGGGATCTCCTCCCAGATCTGGACCAGGGCATCACTGCGGTACCTGGACGCATGGAGGAGATTCCAGGAGACAGGTAGTTACTCCAGGAGAGCTGGACAGGGCCATAGAAGGTCCTTCAACCCTCAGCAGGATCGGTATCGGCTCCTTTGTGTAAGGAGGAACAGGATGAGCACTGCCAGAGCCCTACAAAATGACCTCCAGCAGGCCACTGGTGTGAATGTTTCTGACCAAACAATCAGAAACAGGCTCCATGAGGGTGGCCTGAGGGCCTGACGTCCTGTAGTGGGCCCTGTGCTCACTGCCCAGCACCGTAGAGCTCCATTGGCATTTGCCATAGACCACCAGAATTGGCAACTACACCACTGGTGCCCTGTGCTCTTCCCTGATGAGAGCAAGTTCAACCTGAGCACATGCGACAGACGTGAAAGGGTCTGGAGATGCCGTGGAGAACGTTATGCTGCCTGCAACATCATTCAGCATGACCGGTTTGGTGGTGGGTCAGTGATGGTCTGGGGAGGCATATCCCTGGAAGGACGCACAGACCTCTACAGGTTAGATAATGGCACCCTGACTGCTATTAGGTATCGGGATGAAATCCTTGGACCCATTGTCAGAACCTACACTTCATTTAAGTTTTAATGAACAATGTACAGGTAGGACACAAGGAATTATGAAGTGATTCACGCGTATTTTTTCTCCTGTGACCGCGCCTTTTCATCCCAGCGCCGTTCCGCTGTACTGTAGCATTTTTGTATCCTTGTTAAAACATATTGCTTGCAGTCCTCCTTGGAGCCAAAGATTAATTTACAGCGACACAGGAGACATGCAGGGCAGCAGGAGAGAGGAGATTGATTGGCAATGATCTACAGCCAATCAGGATGCAGAAAACAAACAAACAGACAGCGAGGGAAGAGAGACACTCAACTTCACACAATGCAATTCTTCTTAAAGGGCCAGGCTCGCCTGTAACAGCGCTCATAGACACAAATACAAAATACATGACCCGATGTTTGGGTTAGATAAGGAGTAACCCAGGGCTAATACAAAAAAAAAAAAAAGCACACAAAAAATCCGGGAATCCGTGAAAGGGTAACCGCGATAGAGCGAGGGAACAGTGTCTTTCTAATTTGTTTGTATTTATTTGTATTTTGTGAAGCCTGTACTGTGAATTGGGTGATATGTTATCACCCCATTGGTATAAATGAAAGACAAAAACAATGCAATTCGATTTTTTTTGGTAAGCATATTTAAAATGCTGATGGAGGGGGCCGCCTAGGGCGTCACATCGGGTGGGGCACTGACAATAAGCCACAGTCACGCTATAGGAAATTGTAAACATTTGCTTTTTAAAAGGGGCTTCTCCTGCTGAGCGCCTCCCCCACATTCCTTAATAAAATAAATAATAGCAGGACATCTTACATATTATATTGAACCTGGGGGGGAAATCGTTTGAACTGGTAATCCTCTTCATCCATCAAGAAGCAGGGATTTAGAAGTATATGGGGAGCGGGATCAGGTCCATCCCGGAAACTGCATTGAAACACATGCTGCTGTATCTCATTAGAGGGGATTTTTTTTTTTTTAATCCAGCCTCAGGTTAGTATTTTTGCCCCCTTCCTTTTAAGTGCTCTCCTTTTTGAAGGTAAAAGGTCACCTGTATCACAGGGTATTAAGTGTGTACGGTGCCCTTTGCAGGACATCTGGAGGACGAGCGAGAAGTCAGGATGATGACAATAACCATGATGGCATCCAGATCAGGGTTAGCGTTACTGTACAAACTCATTTTGCTGACCTCGGCGTGAGGAAAATTAGCTCGGAAGGGAGGCCTGCAGTGTCATGACCGCTGGTTCAAGAGCATTTAAAGGTTGTTTGCTGATAGATGATACTGTTTGGTAAATAAGTTAAAACGTCACCGAGGCATTGTGTTACAGAGGAACCTCAAAGGGCATCATTACAGTGCATTGCTCCTCTTGGCCATCACTGCTACCCTGCTGTGGTTGCAGATATTTATTCGGCCTTTTTTTATATACTGTATAAAAATATAATTGAATATACACTCCTGATCAGATTTTTAAGACCAACTGAAAAATGGCAAGCATTTTCACTGTTGGATCTTAAGGAGGTCCTCGGTAGAGCTTCAAAATGCAAAAGAAGAAATGGGAGTGAAACAAAAACTTGTTGAATTAGCAGTTTATTGCAAACAACAGGGGTGTCACGAGATACACGAGACGATACATGAGGTTGGGTCTGCGAGAACAAGTTGAGATGAGATTTTAACATTACTTTGCAGAAAAACACAATGAAAAATCTATATGACAATATATTGCAATCTACTAATTTAATTTCTACTGTGTTACACTCTTCTGCACACTGTGTGTATGCTGCAGGCCCCGCCTCCACCCACCGAGACAAAGAGACTGGATGACTGACAAAAGGACTCACTGCGCTCATGCTGTTGTTCTATGAAACAAACGCGCGAACGTGCTGGAACCAATGCACAGAGCGAAGTCTCTTCCTGCCTGTTTGGAGGCGGAAGGTGAGGAAAACAGACACGCGTGCACATGGCTATATATTGAGGCAGACAAAATTATCCAATTCATTTTCATTTATTGTGTGATTCATTTATTCTTGTCTCAAGCATAATGCCCACAAGACTTTTTCTTTTTTTGAACAAGAAATCTTGTCACATTTTAATTTTGTGAAGGGGGCAGTGCGGTGCGGTGAAATGTCATCTAACTTTCTCCCGCGCTGCACAGAAAAGACTAGTATTCTGTATTTTTCCTCTTTTTCTTTTACCTCATATTTGGTCCCAAATGCTGATACTATGTGGGAATGCGTACAGGTAAGATTTGATGACTTATTGAGTGCCAATGTGCATATTTGTGCGGTGCATCTCTCTGAAAAACAAACTCCATGCTCTTACTGGTGGATGGTGGCTCTGTATTCATTTAGTGCTTTTCATTTGATGTTACTACTGTCAATAGTTTTACACAATACATAATAAATTAGATAGCTATAATTTACGTATGTTTTGCTGATGTGTGGAAAATCTGTCCAAGTGACGAGCTAACACGCTGCTAATGCTAGCGCTGCTAATACTTAAATCATGGTCACATTGAGAGCCCCCAAATAGGTGTCCATGGCTATGCCTGCCGGTAATTAGCAGCTCATAAACCAATTTAGCTTGCGGTTCAAAACAAAGAAGAGACGGCTCACATGTAAAAAAAAAAAAAACACTCGTTAGTTGGGACACTCGTATGACAAGGTACCACTGTATACATGACAAAAAAAATCTACAGTGCATCAGTGACTTCTCTCTTCTCCCTGGCATTTGAGAGGCGACATACTCCATGACAACTGAACACACAGCAACAGTAGATACAAATAACTTTGGTCATATCGAGAGAGCCATGACAGGACTTTGAAGATAAACCAAATTCATTCCAAATACCCTTTTCTTCGTCCGTTTCTGCTCAGTATTAGTTCCCGTTTGTGGCTCCTCATCAACTGCCACATTGTTGCCATTCCTCAAACGACTTTCCTCAAACAGGACGTGCGCACGTTAATAGCGAGGCCATTGAAGGAAATTTCCATTAACTTTGACAGCCCGAAAACATAGATATATAAGGCTAAACATATATCCTGTAAAACAAAGCTTTTGTGCCATTCATGACTTTTTAGTTTAATTGCTTTGTTATATCTCCCTCATTTGCATAGAGCCGTTTAATCTGGTTAGCCAATTGTTAATCACTATAATTAACAAAACACCCACATGCATCATGTGCTCCGTGTGCATCATTTATTCAGCCAATTTGACAACTTCCATTTCTTCACATTCACATTCCAAAACAACACACACAGATCTGAATTGTATTTGTATTTGTTTCTGTATTAAAACACTACTATGTTTTGTGCCCTTAAAAGAGAACACCATACACTTGCTCCTTTCAACATCTGTTGATTTTTAAAGTGTAAATGCATCATAAAAAGTACAGTCCTTCTGCAGTGAACTATCTACTAAGTTAAATCATTTGAGCAACTTTGGAGTGGCTGTGGTGTGTTTTATTACAGCATGTTGTGTGTTTAAAAAAATAAACACCAGTTAAAAGGCTTCACATGTTAAGTGTTGCTATTTAGATCATTTCATGTAACATAAATGCTCCAATGAATGCCTCTTCTGTTAGTCTCCTATAGTCGCTGGGCACTTGGTTTACCAAAGTAAATAACTTCCGGAGGCAGTGCTAAAAACACATTTGCCTTAACAGCTGTGGCTGTAAGTAACCGCTTGATGTACTTTTATTAATGCCAAAAGATGGCAGTAGCTGCTAAGTGATCAGTATCCAGCAGCATTATCAAACTCTGCATGCACTTTAAAATGTTGGTTGTGCTACTCAGCTGTTAGTGTGTTACACTTGCCATACTGTTGTGTACAATTCACTTCTCAGCCATATTACTGACTGAGCAGTTTGCTCCTTACCACTATTACAACATTGGCTCTGTTGCTGTCGTGTTGTAAAATATGCCTATTAATGACAATGACTATGTTTACATGCAGTCAATATTCAGGTTACGGTCAATATTCCGGTTTCTGAAACATTCCGAATAACCCGTTTACATGCGTTAAGGGTTATTGGTGCTTACATGGCCGTGCGCAACCGGGTTATTGCTAATATTCCGGTTATGATAGGGTTATATGACTGCATGTAAACGTACTCCGTGTCATCCAAGACAAGCTACGTTTTGATATCCACTTTCTCACTCCAAAGCATCATGTTGTTATATACTTTTCAGAAAAAAACAACCTCTCTCCAAATAACACCCCATCCACTTCCATAATTAGAGCATTTTTGTTCAATGTAATTAAAATTCAGAATGGATGGCATCCATCATGCTGAAAATGTGCTGGTGATCATGTGTAAAGGCCACTTGTGGATTGTATGGCAATCGATATGCTAATTTATGGAATGGTCATTTGGATTAAAGTCCTAATTAGCTGACCAACAAGTAATTTTCATGCATGTATGAGCGCTTCATAAACAATACCAGAATAAAAACACAGATATGCACAAATGACACACTCCCATCTCAAAAGACATCAAGTATCCCATCAGCCACTCTGCTCTGCAACACAGAGCAAGAGTTGAATTGTGTCTGAGACAAACGTGAATAATAATAACATTAATAAAGTGCAGCTAAAAAGTATGTGTTTTTTCTTCTGGTTTCCACAAAAGGTGAAAAGCGAAAAGAGATACAGCAGAAGTAAGACAGCGAGGCCACTTTGGTGTCCCTGGCAGCAGACATAAACAAAACCACACGCCTCCGAGCACATCATCAATACTTCCAGTCATGGAGAAACACAACCGCACGCTAAACTGAGGGGGCTGATGCAAGACGGTTTGACGAGTCCTCTATGGATGTTCTGTATAATAAGGCTGACTTTCATTTTGGTCCACTTTTTCCACACTTCCCCCACAAAAAAGTATGCAGCTGACGTACAATTCAAGGTTTTGTTGGGGGGTTTTTATGTTAAAATACAATTCAAATCGGCCTGATCGCTACTATACGTAAAAATATTATTGTAACATTTGTGGGTAGAATTACAAACATGTATTAGAGCCACAATGAAAAAAGTTTTAAATTACGAGAATAAAAAACAGACCATAGTACGAAAACAATGTCAGATTACTATGAGGAAAAAAAATCGAGAATAAAGAATATTAAAGACTGAATGTCTAAAGTCTAATGTAACTAAAACTATTTTAGTCTTGCAAGATTACAGCCTATTATTTCAACTGTACTTAGAAAATGACAAATGACCACTTTCTTAATGTCAATTTTACAACTCACAAAATTTACTTTGTTCTTGTACAATTTAGATTATATTCTTGCATATTCAACGTTATTTTCTTAAAATGTGTTTGTACTCCTTTTCAGAAAACACACTCAATATTTTCGCTTTGGATTCTTAAAATGCCTATCTTCTATATACTCGTGTAATACCTAAATGTATATAAACCTTTTTTTTTGCCTATTTTTCCCAACCTTATTCTCACAGAAATTTTGACACCCGACTTTTGACTCTTTATTCCTGTAAATTTCATTCTAATAAATGTCTTTATTTTGAAAAATATTTAAATTATTTCTTCAAAGAAATCTTTAAATTACAAGTTGTTATAGTCTTGTAATATTTTTGAGTTTATTCTCTTGAAATGACAATTTTATTTTTGTCAAATTTCGATGTTTTTTTTCCTCCTAATTCTATGACTTGACATATTTGATTTTGTGTGGCCCTAATACTCGTTGGTATGAACGTTGTCACACTATACACTTCATGTCAAATAAAAAATGTAAAATATAGTCCATGTAACGTCAACAAGAAACATAAATATATCTCATTAAGAGAAGCCCACTTAAGTGTGAACAGTCGTTGTCAGTAACTTATTTGGAGTATTTCAAGGGAAAGTGCGCCATCTGGCGGAGGGAAGAGGCCGTGCAGCAGCTACAGTGTGAGAGTCTACAGTGTTAAGAGCATTGCAGTACAATTTCTAAAAATTGTACTCCGTGAAAAAGTAGGTGTATAAAAAAGGTGGTACATCAGTGTACTGGCACTCCTTTTTCTTACAAATATTTAAAAATATCTTTGAAAAAAAAAACCTTCCGACTCGTCTTTTCACATCTCCTAGGCCACACGGTGCCCGTCAAGTGTTTTTATGTGACATGCGAGGTGAGATGGGAAAAGGTGGGGGGTCAGCAGAAGAAGTTGGGAGGATCACACACGGTAAACGCTACCGAAATGTCGTGACAGTGTGAAAATTTTTCTACGTCGTGGAACAGTCTACTCTAGAAAGTAAGACTCCTTATGGGACCGGTCTACTTCAAGAAAGTAGACCCCCTCTGGGACCAGTCTACTTCTAGTGAGTAGACTCCCCCCCTCCACCCGGTTCCCTCCTCACTGTGACAAAAACAGTTTGTTTGACAGCGGACTCCTCAGAGCTGAGAGTCAGCCCCCAGGCTGTTGAGCTCCTCGGGCGAGTGCTTCTCGCCGCCTGTCACGGCGCTCTGGCGGAAGCCGGAAGCAATCTCATCAAAAGTCCGGCCCTTGGTCTCCGGGACCTTAAAGTAGGTGAAGATGAAGAAAAACAGCAGCAGGACGATGAAGATGACGAAGACGTAAGCGCCGCACGCAGCCTGTGGAAGAAACGAGAGATGAGGACTTCTTGTATAGCCAACATGAGCGGAGGTTTTACAGGACTAATAACAAATTGGACTATTGGACATTTGAGTAATAATATTGTCTGAATTTGGTTACCTTTGTCTCTTTAAAACACTTGCTAATAAAAAAAATCAGTGGTCACTTTGACTATTTGTTCTGTAAAGGGTGTCTTTGAGCATAAGCAGTTTGTGCTTTACTGCAATTACAACATCGGTTCTGTTGCTGCTGTGTTGGTCTTTAACAGTAAGTACACAATGTAATGAATTAGACTAAGCATTATTGTTAAATTGAAATAATAGAAACTGGACACTTATCTTGAAAAGGAAGGATTTTTGATACAGCTCTTGCATAAATGGTTCATGTGTACCTAATAATGCCACATTTTTTTAATTTGTGTGCTATTTTGTAGTTTAGAATATGACATAATACAACCCCTGGCAAAAATTATGGAATCACCAGTCTCGGAGGATGTTCATTCAGTTGTTTAATTTTGTAGAAAAAAAGCAGATCACAGACATGACACAAAACTAAAGTCATTTCAAATGGCAACTTTCTGGCTTTAAGAAACACTAAAAGAAATCAAGAAAAAAAGATGTGGTAGTCAGTAACAGTCACTTTTTTTAGACCAATCAGAGGGAAAAAATTATGGAATCACTCAATTCTGAAGAAAAAATTATGGAATCATGAAAAAAACAACAAAAGAATACTTCAAACACACCACTAGTACTTTGTTGCACCACCTCTGGCTTTTATAACAGCTCGCAGTCTCAGAGGCATGGACTTAATGAGTGACAAACAGTACTCTTCATCAGTCTGGCTCCAACTTTCTCTGATTGCTTTTGCCAGATCAGCTTTGCAGGTTGGACCATTTTCTTCAACTTCCACCACAGATTTTCAATTGGATTGAGATCCGGACTATTTGCAGGCCATGACATTGACCTTATGTGTCTTTCTTCAAGGAATGTTTTCACAGTTTTTGCTCTATGGCAAGATGCATTATCATCCTGAAAAATGATTTCATCATCCCCAAACGCCCTTTCAATTGATGGGATAAGAAAAGTGTCCAAAATGTCAACGTAAACTTGTGCATTTATTGAAGATGTAATGACAGCCATCTCCCCAGTGCCTTTACCTGACATGCAGCCCCATATCATCAATGACTGTGGAAATTTGCATGTTTTCTTCAGGCAGTCGTCTTCATAAATCTCATTGGAACGGCACCAAACAAAAGTTCCAGCATCATCACCTTGCCCAATGCAGATTCGCGATTCATCACTGAATATGACTTTCATCCAGTCATCCACAGTCCACGATTGCTTTTTCTTAGCCCATTGTAACCTTGTTTTTTTCTGTTTAGGTGTTAATGATGGCTTTCGTTTAGCTTTCCTGGATGTAAATTCCATTTCCTTTAGGCGGTTTCTTACAGTTCGGTCACAGACGTTGACTCCAGTTTCCTCCCATTTGTTCCTCATTTGTTTTGCTGTGCATTTTCTGTTTTCAGGACATATTGCTTTAAGTTTTCTGTCTTGACGCTTTGATGTCTTCCTTGATCTACCAGCATGCTTGCCTTTAACAACCTTCCCATGTTGTTTGTACTTGGTCCAGATCTTAGACACAGCTGACTGAACAACCAACATCTTTTGCAACATTGCGTGATGATTTACCTTCTTTAAGAAGTTTGATAATCCTCTCCTTTGTTTCAATTGACATCTCTTGTGTTGGAGCCATGATTCATGCCAGTCTACTTGGTGCAACAGCTCTCCAAGGTGTGATCACTCCTGTTTAACTGCAGACTAAGGAGCAGATCTAATCTGATGCAGGTGTTAGTTTTGGGAATGGAAATTTACAGGGTGATTCCATAATTTTTTCCTCAGAATTGAGTGATTCCGTAATTTTTTCCCTCTGATTGGTCTAAAAAAGTAACTGTTACTGACTACCACATCTTTTTTCTTGATTTCTTTTAGTGTTTCTTAAAGCCAGAAAGTTGCCATTTGAAATGACTTTAGTTTAGTGTCATGTCTGTGATCTGCTTTTTTTCTACAAATTTAAACAACTGAATGAACATCCTCCGAGACTGGTGATTCCATAATTTTTGCCAGGAGTTGTAGGACTTAAGTGAATTTAAATCATACTTTAGCTGGAGGCCACTAGCATTTATCTTGAGATCTTCCGTAAACTGTAATACTGTAATGGTCGGCTCCTGCTCACCTCTATATACTGGAAGCCCATCCCCACGATGAAGTTGGCAGTCCAGTTGGAGAAACCGGCCACAGCGATGGCTGAAGGCCTCGGTCCCTGGGAGAACAACTCAGCTACAATGAACCAGGGAATGGGACCCGGCCCGATCTCAAAGAAGGCCACAAAGGCAAAAATGGCCACGATGCTCAGGTAGGACATCCATTTGAGCTGGTCCTGGAAAGAACAGGGAGGAGGGTGTTACAGATATCCATAACTTGCATTGTACCTCAAAAGGCCTTGTTCTGAGGATCGCTTACAAGCAGAGCCAATGCAATAGTCATGAGGATGGCAGAACCGGCCATTCCCAGCAGTCCCAACAGATGGAGGGACCTGCGTCCTGCGCGCTCCACCACAAAGAGCTGCAGAAAAAAATAGAAGAGGTCTTAATTTAATCATTTATGGTTTGTTATCTTGCGCTCATTTTCCTTTGAATTTGACAACAAATAAAATCATACTTACTGACACCACAGTGAAAGCTGTGTTAACAACACCAGCTCCGATCGTGGCGTAGACTGGCTGCTCGACTCCGGCCTTCTCAAAGATGCTAGTGGAGTAGTAGAAGACCTGACAGAGGACGTGACACACCAACTTCATATTCATGTAGTCCTCAGCATCTGTGTGCTTTGTGTGAAAGGCGAGCCTGCAAACTCACGGCATTGATGCCCGACAGCTGTTGGGAGAGCTGTAGCACGACAGCAACCAGGAGGGGCTGGCGGTAGATCGGCGAGCGGAAAAGCTCCGGGATGGTCACCTTCTTCTCCCTCATCATCTGACGGCTCTCCTCCTTCATCTCCTGCATGTCGGCGCTCACATCATTGGTCCCCCTGAGCTTCTTCAGCACTAAGAATTGGTCTGCATTAAAGAAACCCTCCCGAACCAAAAGATCACAAGTATTTTTGTGCAAGAACCTACCAGTCTTGGCTTTGTTTTCTTCATTTTTGTTGATGAGCAGGAAGCGGGGGCTCTCGGGGCAGAGAGGTAGCAGAATGCACTGCATCACCGAGGGGATGAAGATGAAGCCCAAGAGGAGCGGCCACAAGTTTGTGTTGCCCATAATGGCCTCCATTCCAAACACCTGAAATCATCACCAACGGACAGATTGCAGCCTCAGATAGACCTCAAAGTGGCAACATGGAAATATTGTAAAAAAAAACCTAATAATAATACCTGCGCTATGAGGATGCCCACAACGATGCCCAGCTGGTGGAGGGTTCCCAGAGCTCCTCGCAGAGACGTCGGGGACACCTCGCCCACATACATGGGCACGAAGCCAGTGGAGAGGCCTGAGTAGAAGCCTACCACGAAGCGACCTATGATTAGCATTTCAAAGGAGGATGCCAGTTTGGAGAAGCCCATCAAAGCGGCCGAGATCAGGGCCAGGACGTTGGCCATGAGCATGGCGTTTCTCCTGAGAGCATCAAATGGACACGTGGAAACTCAATAAAAAAAGTGCAGATGATATTTTCTATACTAATTATCCTGTTTAAGAACACAGGGAAGCTGAAGCCTATCCCAGCTGAGTCCCACTTCTGACACCAAATGTACTGGCAATTGTCCTTGTTGCTACGGTGAACTGGAATGAAAGTTGGGAACACCACTGGATTCTTTTTCTCTATTTAACCCTGCGCAAGATGAGAGAGAAACATCGCACAAAAGGCGTACAAGGCGCAGGTTACACGGCATCTAGCTAATACACCCCTCCCAGTGATGCAGACTCATGCCACATACAGTACCTGTCATTTAACATTCAGTATATTCATTGGGAAATAAACACCTAGGAGACACGGCTTACATGTTAATCTTTTTTTTCTGCAGATGTTTTTCATTCAATAAAAGCTTATGGTGGTGTACGATACATTTAAAACAGCAATGTGTCAAACTTTAAGGGATAGTTGGGATTTTTTGACATTAAGTTGTATGACATCCCCATCAGCAGTCTAGTGCATCAACGGTGACTTCTGCCCCACTTCGTCCCGTGAGATGAGTTCTGGTCGGTTTTCGTTGTGGAGGAAAGTAGTCTTGTCTAATTGCTGGGGTCTTTTCAAAACAATATGCCTTCAAAAGAGCAATACAGTACATTTGCATCACAAAACCGTTGCCCACAAAACAAGTCAGACCTCTCAATTGCTCTGCCTCATTTTCTCTCCGCTCATATGACTGCGCGTTGTCGCTTGTTCATTGTTGTGTATGTGTTCCAGTGTTACATGCGCGGATGAAGACCGCTGTGATTTATCATCCGCGCATGGGTTTATTACATCCTCCAATGAAATCAACAATAATGATAATGTGCTGACCCGGAAGTTATGTGCAATGTTCTGAAGAGTTCTGTGTTGTCCGACTGACTGTGAAGCCGAGGGTTTGTGTGTGTGCGGCGCTGCTGAGTGGATACAGCTACGTGCGCTGATATTCTTCTAGTATTTGCTGATATTCTTTTGGCAGTACACTGTTTTATTCAATCAAGCAATTGTTGATGGACCTTCTCGTCATTCTGATAGCATCAGATGTGACAATAGCGTTATTAAAGCAAACATAGCTTTAGTATTGCCAACAGTATCGGTATGAGCAGATATCTAAATTCAAGTATCGGGATCGGATCAGAAGTGAAAAAATATGGGTTGGTGCATCCCTAGTACTGTGTGCAATCTTTTATTTTATTTTCTTTGGAAAATAAAAATGATGCACACAGAGATTGCATTATTTCTCCTTTTTTTTAAATTACAAATTAAAACAATTATATTTTTTTAAATGCATTTGTTGTAAATCCCAACCAATTTCAATGTAAACTCACAAGACAAAGTCACAAAAGAAGTCAATCTTCATCTTGGTCATGTGACATGCACCACTAGCTACTAGTCTTATTACCTTCCAAAGCGGTTGACGAAGAAGCCGACCGAGAAGGAGCCAAAGATGCCGCCCACAGAGAAGATGGAGACGGCGATGGACCAGATGGCTTTGAGTGAGCTGTCTGAGATGGGCTCGTTGTAGCGCTTCACCCACGTGTCATTGATGAATTGCTCAATGATCTGAAAACACATGATGACATGAGCCAATAACACCACAAATGGAATGAAAAACAACATTGCATGAGTGTTTCTCCATCACGTTTTTATAAGCCTAATGTTATTTGCTGAGCTGAGCTGCCGCAATGTGGCCTGCTGGTGGCAGCACAGCGTGACGGTTGCCATTTCCTGAAGTTCAGCAACCTTCAACAAGTCGGGTGTCAAGTTTACTCCCCTCCCCCACCACGGCTGTGTTGACAAACACACCCACCCTGGCTGCAGTTAAGTAACTGTCTGTCTGCGTATACGTGCGCGTACGTCACGGCAGCACAGCTCACATGATTCTGAATATGTCACCACCCACTATGTGACTTCACTAGTATGTCGCTTGACCCAGGGCAAAATGTCACATGGCTGGTGTGTTTGTTTTCAAACGCTGTCTGGCCGGAGTCAACCTGTTCAACTAGCATGCCCTGTCCCTTATTTGAGTGCTTTCCTGTGAAAGCCAAAGTCCCTATCACCTCACACTTCAGACCGTGCTTAGTGATTAGTGTTATCAAACAGTGTCCTGACCTTCACAGCCCCTCACATCTATACTGACACACAATGTTTTTATAGTCAGATTATATGATGCCTGAATATATGTAACCCACCCTGTTTCGCACTGCCCGCACCGGGACTTCAACACAAGACCTTCGTAATGGGAGGCGAGGGCGCTGACCACGCGACTAAAAGCCCGAACTGTCGGCCGTGTGTTCAGCGCAGCTCTTGAGGCAGAGGGAGTGAGGTTTTTTACCAACGTACACTCGCACAGCCTCACAGGCTGGCATCCGTTACATATATAACAAGCAATCCAGTTTCAGTTTTGCAGGTGAGACACAAATTATGTTTACATAGCATTAGCAAGAAAAATGGTTAGGTGAGGACAACTATTTGACAGTGTCCTGTCACATAACCAATACAATTAGTATTTACAAACGAAAGGAACATTTTGATCCATGTTGTGTTTGTGTTTAACTCACTTCTCCATATGCAAAACCTACTTCCTGTTTATATTATAATAACAGATGAGTTGTTTGTTGGAACAATTTTAATGTGTGTAAAAAACACAGAAACAGAGGGTACCCGGCCTGCTTTATTAATTCAGACCAATAAAAGCGAACTATGGGTGTGAAAGCAGCCACGGTATAACTATCGTGGCTCCACCAAGCATACTGACAGACTGATCTCTCTTGCATTACTTTTGCAGGAGGACTGTGCACTCTGATCCAGCGCCCGGCAAAAAACCTCAGAATGAAAACAAGCCCTGCACTCATGCCGCCAGGTCGTCAGCGGGAGTCATCCAAGCTGGCCGGCTTTCAGGTTGTCAAGGTGAACGGTGGTATTCAAAGCCGAGTAGTTCTGCTGATATGTGATCTCAACAGGACGGGATAATTGCCGGCAATAACCTTAAAGTGCTGTTGACGCTTAAAGATTGTGGTGGTTAAACAATATCCTCTTAGGTGGTCATTAATACGAGGGGATTATTCACGAATGTGTTGGGTGATTGTTCTGTAGCCTTCATGTGACGCGACTTAAAGCTCACATTGACCAACCACATCCCCAACAGAGACCCTCCTCACAGCCCCTTCTTTTCCCGTTCTCTACCATTCGGTAGGCTTTAGCTCAGTGAAGCCCAACACGTGCTGTTTTTATGTTTTGCCCAGCCAACAACTCACCTCCGCAACCTGTGCAGATTAATAGTGCTGGAACAGGAAGCTAGTGCTTTTCTACATATGCAAACATTCCTGGTAGAGAGATGAGTATGACTCTTGATTATGTGGCTTATGAAAGAATTGCGATGTGCTAATTATGTTTTCCCTTTGGTTTTCAGCAGTGCATATTGGTTTTAAAAATGAATGTTGAGTTTATGGAAGATAGGATGGGGCCGATCCAATCCAGTATCTGAATTGAGTTCCCATACCAGCGTAATTCATGTATCGGAAAAACTGATACCACCTGCGGAGAGTCTCAATACATAAGCCTTGTCTGTCCTTGAATGTTCTCAACTTCTTGTTGGCAGCAACAGAGCATCAGTGAATGCAGACGTCCTCTTCCCTCGCTCTGCATGTGCACACACACAAGTGCTCCGCCTGACACATTCACAAGGAATCACGGCCACACAAAACAGTCGGACATCTATACAACACACAACTGCCAGGTCGCTCCTATCTTACTTGCCTGTAGAGAGAAGTTCATTATGATAAAGTAGTGACCCGGAAGTTAGGTGCAATTAATTATTACATTACTCATTATGTGTTGTCCGGCTGTCTGTGAAGCCATGAACGTGAGGGCTTGTGTGTGTGTGGCGCCACATGTGTGGAGACAGCTAACGTTCGATGATATTCTTGTAGCTACATTTGCTCATATTCTTTTGGCGCGGTTGCATATTAAAGCAAACAGAACTCTGGTGTTGGAATTGTATTGGTATCGGGCTTAGATGGGAAGTGAAAAAAATGTGGATCAATGCGTCCCCAAGACTTCATTTGTATTTCAGAATGGGTATAATCATTTCTACAGTCAGAAATTAATGTGCGTTAACAACAACAAAAACATTATGCTGATCAGTATATATCAATAATACATGAGAAAATAGCAATTAATCCAACTGGTTTTCAACTTCAAGGAGATTTAGTCAGGCAGCATGGTGGCCTAATGGTTGGTTGGCACATCTGCTTCCCAGTCAGGAGACCCAGGTTTGAATCTCCATTGGAACTTCTCAGAGTTTGCACGTTCTCCCCATGCCCAAACGCCGCTGGAATAGGCTCCAGCGCACTTGTAACCCGAGTTTTTGTTGTTTTTTTTTAATACAAAAAATAGATGTTTATTGAAGAGTCTTACCTTACCGTCACCCTGCACACGATAAGCATAGGGAATGAATGGATAGGTTCACTGTGCAAGAGTCCCACAATGTGCTGCTTGCATTGCTTATAAACAAAGTATGTGAGTGCATGTGAAAACCATTCAGTGAATCATTGCTGTGGAAAACAACAAATCTGTCAAAATTGTGAGCGGAGGTTGGGCCAGTCTGGCGACACACCTGTGACCCGTGCAGAGGGAGGGCGATGTGGCCGCAGGGTGCGCCCAGACTAATGCGGTCTAACAATCAAACACAAAACTTGCTGTACTATACATCCATCAGGAAATTGTCTCCTTTGTTAACCTCCCTGTTAATAAAAAATAAATTGACTCTGGAGGGGGACCATGAGAATGTTTTCTTAGTACCTGCGCCGCTGTGGGAACAGGTGCCCACTCATTTCCTGCAATAATCCTTGTCCTAGTGTTTCCCAGCCTGCTGTCAGTGAGTCCATTTTAGGGCATGGACACGCCGTTTTACACAGAAATCACTGGGAGCCTGTTAATATAGATGTCCTTGGAGTCGATAAGCCTCAATGCGGCTATTATTATCCCCCGACTAAGCCCACCCCCTTTTCCACTCTCTCGCCCTGAGTACAGCAGTCAGCAGGGGGCCCGGTTCAGCAGGGGACATCAGCAAATATTGCAGATCCAAAATATTAAGGACTTTTCTCTCTTAAACACCCAGCTACAGTCATGCAAAAATCGGGGTCGTCATTGTTTCACATGATAATAAAAATACATTGGTCGGTTGCGCTCTAAATGCCTTGGGTGACATGCTAGCATACATGTAAAACAGATATCCTCTTAACTTTTTAGTCATTAGACAAATGGTCAGTGACTTATCAACAATTATTTGTCCAACAAAGACACTTTGCTTTTTCCAAACAATCCAATTTTACAGACATAAAAGTGTGCACCAAATTCCGTGGTGATTTGTCGAGCACATTTAGTTAGCTGTGTGAGAAATTTCAAGTCAACCCGACTTATGGGGTTTAAAATACAACTATAATAGCATAGGCATCAGTGGGGGTGCAGGTTTTCTTACCTTTTGAGGCGCATTGATGACGCCCGTGTTGTATCCAAACTGCAGGGAGCCAATCACGGCAGCCCCCACACACATCATCAACGGGAAGGTGATTTGCTGCATGTAAGAAAGACAGGAAGTGATGTCAGTGGGTGCCTGAAAGGTTGGCGTCAACGAGTATCGTGTCAATGAGAAGGAAATGTAAAGGTTATTTTGTCACATACTATGTATCGTTAACTTTGTCACCGGTAGTAATCATGAGGTTAAATGGATCAAGCAGAGCTCCACGAGCTGGACCAGAGATAATTGCTCCTCCACGGGTTGCTTAAAACCCGCAAAATGAAGCCTCTTATGCTGAGGTCATGTTGTGTGACACGTAAAGAAAGTCTTCTAACACAAACTCAGATTTCTATCTTGAAGCATGTGCGGATGGATGATTCTGACTATTAATAGACCCCATCGCTAGCTTCCTCGAGAGGTCAGCGTAGTTCTCCAGACAACTGATGGAAACAACCATCAGCTCAAGGGGGAACCTCCAGACTCCTACACATCTTTACCTCGACATGAAGCTCAGTCGAGCCGGGGAGCTTAGAGTGTACTCTCCTCATGCCACAAATTTAATAAACCAGGGCGGAGGATGTCACCTTTCATTTCCTGGTCTCAGACCAGAATACAAGAGCTTCAGGCACAATTGGTTACAGGTTTTGCAGAGTTCATTTTATGTTATTGGTTTGTAGGCCAAGTGTTGCACAGTGTATTGTATCAAAGTTCCTAAGTCTGTTGGCTACGTTCAGAGTGCATTTTTTCCATGCGACAATGTGACTTTTTTTTTTAGAAACAGTCGTGAACAGGAAGCAGCGGAAAAGGCAAACATTTGAAGCATGTATCCGAGCACGCTCTATGAAAAAAAAAAAAAAAAACACAGAAATAAAGCCACTCTAGGCCCCGCCTTCACTTCTGAGCTTACAAGGATGTTGTGTGTGTCATCAAGCTGTGTCAATACCACTTTCGAGCATGGAGGGCTGTCTCTTAAAGGGTCCGGTGCTGAGGATTGAGAGTTTCCACTGGAAACAAAGAAATCTTGTCTCTGCGGGAGACAGCACCACTGACCCACACTGGGTAAACTAGAAATATGCAGCTACACTCGCTAACAAGTTTTTATTCAGTAAGCGTTGGAATGACTGACAGTGAGGGCTGGGCGAGGCGGGGAAGATCAACAACACCTTTTCTTTGTACCTACATATGCGATGCTTTTAGCCACTTAAAGATGTCCTAAGGAAGCAACACTTGTGCTGCTGCTCCTTTAAACGCATCACATCGAGACAGCAAATGGAAGATTCCTACACCTTTGTGCACACAGGCAGCAGCGTGGCAGCGAGTATTCACTCATTCGAGCGACAATGAAGTCACACCCCGCGTACGTTTTATCATCCGCTCGAGGAAGCAGAGTGCGCCTTCGTGTTGGCTAGTTGCCAAGACGTGCCTTGCGTAGTTGAGGCTGCAGTTTTCACTCTGGAAGGTGCGTGAGCCAAGAACAAATGACCACGTGTAGCTTTGTATATATCGTGGCGTGATTGATGACATAATAGCAGGTGTGTTGCGCAATGTGCAAAAAAAATATGATTAACTTAAGTCAATAATTTCTCCAGAATAAAGCCTCTGGATGAAAGTGTGTTGTGAACAATTCTAGCTTTGCTGCTTTGCCTCACCATGTTTTAATTATTATTTAAATGCCACAGTCAGCTGCAGCCTACCATGCAAATGTGAGGTCTAAGAATGATGATCTACTGTTGATGTGGCCAGTCAACTTTGTCTGCACAGTCATTGCTGCTAAGCACAATTAGCTGTGTTGACTAGGCTGGGACTGCACAGCCCTCCTCACAAATGCTGGGCTAAACAATGACACTGCATTCACAAAGCCAATAAATAGGAAAGGATGGTCACAAACCATAAACCAATTTGAGGTGATTGATTTTCTGCCCCGTGATCAGAAGCCAGTGTGTACTTCTGTTAATAGATCAAAGGTGGGAAACCTACAGACCGTGCGTAATACTAATAACAAGGCCCCTGTTATTAAGACTGATGAAGAACGCTAAAGCCTGTTTTATGCTTTCCGCGTCCACGAGGTCCGTGCGGACAAATGATGTAATTTTTTACACCCACGCCCCATCGAGCGTCCCTTTTCATGCAGAAAATTCCCACTCCATGCACCTCCACTACACGGACAGAGACACGTGGAAAAAAATGGTAGACGAGCAGGAGATCCTCGCAGCTGATATGAGGCGGCCTACACTGACGCTCAGTAGTTTAAGCATAAAAAAAAACACTGAAACAAGTTGTATTTGAAGTCAAGTTGTTTTTTTTTAATTTTCTTTTGACAAAAACTTAAAACTAACTAAAAACAGTTCCACTTTGTTTTTTTAGTTGTTTTCTTGCTATTGTTTTTGTGTGTCACCTTTTGTCACTGTTAGTACTTTTTTTTAACATGAAAAATTGCACAATATTTTTTTTAACTTGAGAATTGCACAACAAGACAGTGTAGTACCTTTTTTATTGTCCTCTTCTTTTGCACGGGTTATATCAGAAAAACCTAAAACTATTTGTATATATGTATTTGGTGTGCATTAAAAAGACCGTTTTTATTTCCAAGTCAAAGCAGTCTTGTGTTGAAGACAACGACTTTTTTTTTTTTGTTTGAGCACCAATCTTCTCAAAAGTGGAGCAAACGTGGGAGGGAAATGGTAGATTTTTCTCATGTTGTGTGCCCATAAAAAGGCTGAAGGGACGAATATTACTGTTCATCAACGTCATTAAAAAGCCACTTTTGCATTATAGGAGGACGTTTAACCCTGATTTCCATTTTTTCTGCCCTACATGCTTTATGTGGGTATCCCTTTAAAAACTTGACAATTTGCAGCTCATCACTTTGTATCCCTTCTTCTTGGAAATTGGGGCCCATAGTACTATATGCCGGGGCCGGACCGATATGGATTTGTGGGGTTGATGCCGATTCCGATATTTGGGAATACAGAATTCTGATTACCTGTCAATCAGCCGATTAAATTTTTACATTTTTCAATTTAAAAAAAGATGTAATACCTGCTTTTGATGGCTTACATATAGTTCCAAACACTTGTTACAAAAATATACATGTCAATGACGTGACACATTTTTGTGTTTCCATGGTTTAGTTACATTTAAAAAGGTTAAAATTTTAACGACGGAGGATCGAACCCGCAACCTTCAGGTTGGGAGACGACCACTATACCACCCAAGCCCCAACTTAATCGTCAAGGCGGCGTTCAAGGAGCCATTTTGTTCATCTGTATAAGAAGGCAATGTGGCCGGAAATTATGTCACAAAGAAGGACCCCTGATTAGCCTAACTGCTGCATGCCAAGGTCAATAGCTCTTTTTGAACTCTTGCTAACTTGACATTTCCAGGGTATGGTCAGGTGTGCTTAGTGTTACAAGTTAAATGGCGTAACTTTAGAAAACCATTTATAATGCATAATAACTTTTAGAATGCCTTTTTGAAAACTTCACATCTGATGGCTGGCTGATTAATCAGTGTGTTTCCTGGTATTCCTGGTTATTATTAAACTTTATACAAACAGTATGGAACAATGAGCTTGTTTGACCTGCCAGTAATTTTCTCAAGGATGTTCAGCTTGTACAGTATTAAGTAACATTGTCCACACGTGTTTAAAAAGTCTTCTAACCCTCTAACACCCTCTGGGCCAGAGACATACCAGACAGTCAATATGTCGCCGTGCTCTTTGCTAAACAAGTCGCTAAAGCAAACACTAGGACCTTGGTGACAAAGCTCATCTTAAAATAAATCTTATGTGTGACAGTCAGGAGGTCCTATGTGCGATCTCTGATTTACAGACTCGAGTTTCACTGGAACACCTCATGCCTGTGTGGAACGCGCAATGAAACTTTGAGCTCAGTCTCATTAGAAGTCTAGAGTCAATCACACAAGAAGGGAGCATGAAGGCGGCCGGCCACTCATGCACATCAAAGCCAGTCTGTTGGCAGAATGGAGGCGTGGCCATCATGTGTGTACAGTGGAAAGAACATGGGCTGCCGAGCCAGTCAGGAGACGGTTTCTACTGGAGAATAAGCCGGGTCAGCAATTCGCTTGACCCCAATTAGCGTTTTATTCTTTGCAGACAAAGACAAACAGAAGTTACTCACAGTTAAGCTGAGGCAGCTGCAACGTGCGGCTTACATGGCGACACTGTGCTTAGAATGTCAGGTGTGGAATTATTAGTGTAAACTTTACATCACTATATTACTTTACACTGTAAAGTAAAATAGAATGAGCCCTGGCGAAGTGGAACACACCTCAGCGAAACAACACATGTTAGGCTGTAATGATTCTGGTGAAAAAACAGACTCACTCGGCCAGAAATAACTTTGCAGCATGCAACAAGCAGGTGACAGGGTCATCAACTCACTACAAGTTTCCACAAACTTCACCTGCACCTTGATAAGGAGTTTACGTTCAACTACAAGTCCAAAAAGGTGCTTGGTTGCCTTGATTGGATGACGTATGGCCTCTTGATGTATGGCCTCTCAACTACTTTCATTACCTGTAAACTTTGAAACTGTAAATGTGAAATACTAATTTGTATTTAGTGTGTGCACCCCTGATATACATGTACAATGTACATAAATACTCACATTTATAACTATACTACACATATATATATATATATTCTCTATGCTTCTAGTAGCAAGTAAGTACTGTATATCTTTGGGACTTGGTTGTTTTACAAGTAGCTTACTGGCTGAAAAAGTGTGGGTATCCATGCCATAGACGGCCCAAATCAATATGAACCAAACACAAACAGTTAGTGGTTTGGTTTGCAACATTTCAGAAAAGAGGGAAAAATGTTGATCACTGTGTTCCAAAGTCAAAGTTAATATGTGTAAATATCTTGTTTTTCCTACAACACAAAGTTAATAGGTCTCCTTTCGTGGATGACTATGGAAATTTCAAAAATATTCACATTTAAGAGGCTGAAATCAAAGGTTATTTACATTTTTAAATTATAAAAAACAATAGATTACTAAAAGCGTTGGATAACCGATTCAACGATTTCATTGTTGCAGCTCTAAAATGAATTAGCTGTATTTAATGTACAATATTGCAATTATTTGGTGACATTGTGAGCTTTGTGGTGATATGTCCTTTCGCCTCCCAGTCTCGCTAATAATGTGTCATGTCAGTGTGTGCTCACTGGGACAAGATTCCTATCACATCCACACCCAATATGCAAAGCCGATTGGGTAACTACAAGTTAGTGGTGATGTGATGGGGGGGCGTATAAAACTCACACAGGGGAAAAGTGTGGAAGGCTAAAGCAATGACAGTTAAGGAAACATTTAGCGAGTGTCCCCCAGTGCTGCTTCACTGGCCATGGTCCAAAAATTTTTTTTTTATGTCTTGCTGAATTTCCTGTCTGAGAATGCCACGGCACTCAAGTCAGAGACAGCATTATCAGACGCCAGATAGTTATGTTTGGTTTCACAACAATACAACTTGGAGAGTTTAAATAAATCCTGATACCTTCCCTTTGGACCATTTGGATAAAGTAAGTCATCATTAGGAATCATTTCAAAGAGCTATGAAATGAACATTTGGGGCATGCAACTTGTTTTGTTTGTACAGAGTTTGGAGCGCGTTTTTATTAGTGTCTGTCAAGTAGGATTATGCAACAAAGGCAAAACACACAGTGCAATATTTCTGATTTGAAAGATTTCTGATTACCCTTTTAAATCTGATAATGTATGAAAGCCATAATTCGCTCCTGTGCAAGAGGTGGGTATCCACAGTGTACAATTTGCTCATCATTCAAATTAGGTTTGCTCGAATGGAGAGGTTGAGAAAATGCTGAGGCAAATTCCAAGGAAATCAACTGAGGGCTGGTTAATAAAAGATATCATAGCAATCCTGCGATTTTGTCAAGTGGAGCCATTACATCAGTGTAACATTTCCTGTTCATGGTCTTACCCGGTCAAATATTTCATGATTATGAATATTTGGGCTAAATAAGAACAACAGCTCTCCTATCCTGCTTTTTTTATTTTGTTTGAATATGCTGATAAATTAAGAACAGGCCTAACACTGTGTATAATACAGTAATAACTATAGGAAAAAATAGATTATATATGGCGTGCAATACTCCTGATTTCATTGCTGACAGAAAAACAGATACATATTTAATAATATTACAAATATAGTTTAAATGTTCGAAAGTGCGGCTTCGAAAGGAAGCCATTGGTGCGCAGTATCAAAATAATAGCAGCATCAGTGGTGAGCTGCATTATGGGAAAATAAAAATGTCGTGCACTCACTGACCTCGTATGGAAACAACACGCTTTCACTGCCAATAAGCCGACAATTTAACTACCGGCACAAGAACAGGTTTGACGGAGTTACCTTTCCAGAATCCATGACGGTGACGATAAGTCTTTTGTTATTGCTGGTCTTCCTCTTCTTTTAAAAAATGATGGACACACTTCCTACTCACACGAGCCAGCCGCCTCAAAGCGCCTTGTCACGTTTCGGACTACAAAAATATAAAGTCTTTTCACGGTCACGTTTTTCTCTTGTAGAAAAGTCCAGCTCCCTTTGAAAGGAGGAGACTGCTCTTAGTTCACCTCAAAAGCCAAGCGTTGCGATCTTTCCCTCTTCCGCGTCGCTTTATGGCACAGTTTCGTGGTGTGTATGGGGAAAAAGTCTATCCAGACTATTTAGTTAGGTTCCCCTTGTCCCGGAGAAGACTGAGTGGTTGTGGGAAGGAAAGCTTCTATGTGGAAGAAGTCCGGTCAGGTTCATATATTTCATGCAGCTGACGCAACGCTTGGGGGGGGCGTGTCCAATAGCCTCCCAGCCAATAGCAGAAGGCCTTGCGTCCAGTTGCGTTTCTAACTGCACAAAGCAGAAGGAAGAAACCCTTCCAACATCACCCAGCAGACTGCCTCTCTGTGCACAAATCAAATATTAATCCATGTTCCAAAAAGATTCCGTTCCATGCCATGCAATGGGACTAAACTCCCTTCAAAGAGGTGCTACATGGTGACAATTCGTCACTCTCCAGCCACCCCACTGGCCATCGAGACATTTCAAAAATCAACTTATTGGCACCCTTATGTGAGTATACCTTGGCCAACTCAGGCAGGTATACCCTGGATTGGTTGCCAGTCAATCAATGGACATATCTTTTGAAAGACAATCTGAATTTTTCTCCCCAATTTGTACTCACACAACGCTAAACGTACCGTGCTTAGGCACACTTAACACTCAAAGCACGGTACGCTTGGCTGGTGTGAACCTACTCATAAAGACGTGTTATTTAATTCATGTGTTCGAGGCTCTGGTGGAAATGAATGACAGCGGCAACCTTCCACAAAATATATATTCAGAGCGACTTCAAATGAGACTGAAATTATTCTGTAAAGCCATAGAAACTGCAGTAATACAACAGAATAGAATGTGACATTTAATTAATGTGATCGCCCTTCTTGCAAGTAATTGATGACGGCACCAGCCTTGCACTAGAGAAATTGCAGTCACAGTACAATAGAAGTGATGGGACAAGTAAACGGGCCACGGCATGAATGCTCAGTGTGAGCACAGGCCACCGGGGGCCAGGAGAGGGAGGTGGAATCATGCCCAAGCCCAGCACGGTACGAATGGCGTAGTGTGAGTGTACCCTCAAGGCTGGCTTATGCTCCTGTGTCCAGGTCACGGCGTAGACAATGCCATCTCATCCCTCCGCCCCCAAACCCTCCAGCGTAAAGTGACATATCCCCCCAAACCAGACCTACCGTCACGTCGTGGCGACACAGACCATAAGGGCTGTGATTGACAGGCTTTTAGTACATTATTTCCTGTGTACACAACTCAACTTCAGAGGGCGTACTGCCCATTATTGCAAATGCCTTCTCCTCCAATTTTGGATCAACATTTGCAATAAAAGTCACTGTTGTAACACATTGACTGGACCCAGCTCCAATAATTGTTCATTTGCGACAAATGAAGCAAACAAGCTGGATACATGCATCCAAATGTTTGGCAGGAATAACAACATAACACCTGTCGTCATCATCATAAAGTTCAACAACAGAAAAAAACAAGGTAGCATTGCTGAGGCAGAGAAGTAAGCTGAAAGAAACAAACGTCCACATCAATGAGCATCTGACAAAACGCAATGCTGACATCGCTAAGAAAGCATGTGACTTAAGGAAGCGGGGGAAAACTCAAGGCACTTGGAGCGGCAACTGCAAACAATCTTACATCAAGTTAAATGGAGGACCAGAGGAAGTACTTTTTTGTTAAAGACATCAAAGAACTGGACAAATGTTGAACATTACATTACGTCGACAAAAGACATAACACTAAAAAGACTTGATGGAGCTTTGAAGCCAACATCCTCAATGTTTTATTGTTCTATTTAATGTTTTACTCATTAAAATGTATTCCTTTATCAATTTATTACCTTAATATTGAACAAGGTTTATAGTGTAATTATTTTAACTCCTATTTGCGTCTTGATTTTTTTTAAACACCATCCTTACAAGAAGTGGAAAAAGTATGTTCATGACAAATGTCGGAAAGTGAAATATTGTAAGTGTCAACAAGTAAAAGTTATGGTGTGAATGAATTATCAGTAATAGACATTGGGAAGGGGTGGGTAGGATTAAATATAAGCTCTGCTACTTCCTACTCCTTTTCAAACATGTTGAATTGTGTAAATGTAACCATGTGTGTTCCTTCATGTAACTTGTTCCGCATGTCTGACCATACCATACCATACCATACCATACCAAGCTAAATAGTTGATCAATGTCATGGTTGCACACAGAACACTGCCCCGAGTGTTTCCGCAGAGCATTGCACAGCACGCACTCAACCCTGCAGAACTTCGAAAGGTTCATGACGGCGTCAGAAGGGACAGCGTGGTGACTATGCAGTGCTAATGTGATGGCTTCTTGCAAATTCTGAATGATAACTGTAATTTTTGTCATTTCATAATAAAGATACCGGTAAGTAAAAACCCACAGAACGCTTGTTCCTCCACAACTTTGTATGTTCTAGAAATGTTAGAAGCACTTTCTATGTTAGACCAACAGAACAGAAACAAGAACAATAAAATAGAACTTGTTCTGCAGATTATTTTGCCAATATACTGTTCCAAAAAAACAAAAAACACTTTTAGGACTGTGGACCACACCATTCTTAGACAGAAAAGGGCAGTACTATTTATTCTATACTATGTATAACAAATGTATTTTATATCATACATATAAAAATGTTGATGGATGAATGGATTATAAGCAAAATGAACATAAATTATTTAATAAGGACTTTCCCAACAAGGGTACAACCTGGGATCTCCACCCACGGTGTGTGATGGTCTTCTAACAATGGCTTATTGATGGTGTCCACATGTGTGATCTACGTACTACTTTCTTCTTTCACCAAGTTAGTGAGATGCCCTCCATTCATTCTCTCATCTGTGATCTGGAATGTTTGTTAGCTTGAAAGCTTGAAAAAACAAATTTTTCGACCCAAAACTGCGCAATACCTTTTGTTTAGGGTAGACGGATGGGAGGGGTCTGGCTGGGGTGGATGTAAAAAAAAAAATTAAGAAAATAATTGTGAGCAGCAAATGGGAAATATTGACGTGTTTGCACAGTGGAGGCAGAGGGAGGGTTTTTGGGTGTGAATCTGTGAAAATCTGCTCCCTACCCATGTCATCTCGTGCCTTTGAAAGGCTGCAACAATAATGACTTTGAGGAAACACAAGTATTTGGACACCTGGGCGCTACAACTGCAGGAAGTGAAAATAATTCAAATAAAACCTTGTCATTACTCCAATTGTTTTGTTTATTTAATGGGCTGTGCACCTTGATGATAACAAACATAGCACATAAGAGTTAAATTTAAGCGCTGATATCTAGTAACTTCCATGGTTTTCTTGATCATAACCAAAATCACTTACGGTAAGTTCTTACATGTATAGCAATAGCATTGTATGCCAAAAAAATTCACTCTTATGAGATATTTTTTTGTTATTGTTGTGTTTGCCGAAGCAAATGTCCCTTTAGTTGTATCAGGCATTAAAATGAACAAGAAACTGAAGAAAAAAGGGTGGTATAAATCATTTTTTCCATGACTGTAGGTGTTTGGTTGATGTAAGGCTCGTATTAACAGGGTATATCCACATTTGGTTATCCGATCTGAGAATATCAATGTTTTTTCCTATCCTACACGTAGCCCACATGGCATTTGTGTTTCCATCATAAATTCACATGGACAAAACAAAACTCCTCATTATAACCCAGTGCACACTTCAAATAAGTCAACACGTTCCCTAAACAGAGTGCATAAACATTGATTGTTGTGTTTCGTGTATTGGGTGTATTTCCAAGACAAAAATACTTGAAATGGAAAGAAAAATAATGACAGAGAAGGAAGAGCACCTGCATTTGTCCAGCAGCAGCAATGGGACACGGTGGTCTGTTTATGTTTGGCTTTAAAATGCTAACAATAACAGACATTTTTCTGGAACAAAGACCTGAGTTCAATTAAAACACTCAGGATGCTCCTCAAAGGAGTCCTGTTTCTTTTCCAGTATGGGGAATGGACACACATTATAATACTGAGCAGCAGAAGAAAGATAAGTTTATCTCCTAAAACTTGTTAAGTCTCTCAAACCTGGGCCGCTTTTCAGCTGGCAGCCTAGAGAGTCTCCTACTCATAAGAGCTAAGAGGAAGATCCGTGCACCCTTGCACGTAGTCTCCCCTGCTATGTCATTCTAGAGAGTCAGTGTCCATCACCAGCCTTTGTGTTGGTAATATTCTTCTCAGAGCCCACTTCACAAAGCACTGTGAGCTCAGAGTGGGCTCACCCTCCCTTTTATTGGGGGGGTTCACAGGGGGTAAAAAAAAAAAAAAAAGTAGGGTTCTCACTCAAACCACCGTCATGCAAATCTGCAAGACTTTAGCTTAGTGAGCATCTCAAAGATTAAATCCACAAGTGTGCTTTGCTTTGGTTTTATTTGTGTGGTTCTGTTTGTCATGCACAGACCACACGCAGAGTGGATGGTAACGAGGGAGAACGTGATGAACTTTTTGCCACTCACTGTAAGGTAGTGATGAAAGTGGTCTGTCCTGGCTGCTCAGTACAATATGGCCGCAAGCCAATCATAAGGCTAAAAGAAATACAAACTCGGGTTTGCGAATGTCACAGTTTTCACGATTCGACTTGCAACAGAAATGTTTGCCAAAATTTAGCTGTCTCGGTTATCGTAGAATATTGTGTGTGACAAACTGTTGGGTATTTTAGCCTTTGTTATGTTTAATCTTGTGGTATTAATAGAGATGTAGACGAACAATACTCCCTGCATTGCTTGTTTATTCAGCCATCTTGGATCACACACCCAACACTCTCGCAATACTTTGTTGACACAATACTACGGTCATTTGGCAAACTCAAATATGAATGTTACACAAACTAGTCCCTCTGCCGTATCAACAGTAAGTTCCATCCTGGGGGGAAAAAGAAGAAATCAAGGAAGCTAATGTTGAGAAATGGGTAAAGGTGTTAACAACAGAGATCTCAAACGATCGAAGATCTTGAGAAGGTGTTTTGGTGTGTTGTTGGTCCTCTCTCTCTGCTCCTCGCCACCTTCCCAACAAGACTCTTCAAGTAAAGTGAAAGTAAAAGTGAAGTTAAATGTTCACTTAATTAGGGATTCTCCGATCGATCGGTTTCCGTGAAAAAACTGCATATGCCGATGAATGCCTTTCAACGCCCATCACAAAAGCTGATCACCTGTGGCAGACTCGCAGCAATCCTTTCGTCCAGTGTAGTGTCTTGCCTTAACTAATGTCTTAAAAAAAAAACAAAAAAAAAAACTAATGTCTTGGGCAGTGTCATCCTCCCACTTTCCTTCAAAACAAAAACAATCATTTCTGCCGTGTGGAACTTAACTACGGCTATCTTGCGAGGGTAGCACGTTTAAAAGCTTTAATACAACATTTGAAGGACAAACACGTGACGGAATATGGCGAATTTTTTAGGCTGAACACCAGTCAAACAGTAGCTAACGCAGCCATGTGACCAACACTCGCCCGTATGTGACAGTCAGAAGGCTAAGCCAATAACCCGAAAAATAATTGAGCAGCCTTTCTCGGCGGTGGAAGACACTGGGTTCGCAGACTGCTCTCTCACTTACTGGAAGTCCTGCTAGGGCTACACGAATGTTCTCTCGCATCCAAAGTCTCCTTAAAGAAGACATCTCATCCTCTGCAAGTTTCATCAGTGATATATGTTCTCTTCAAAAAGTAAGTTAAAAAAATGCCGCCACTGCTTGGAACACTATATAGACTGAACTGAAAATGCCCGAACTGGTCTCAGTGAAAGCTTTTTGTTTTATTTGACACACTCGGCAGTGAGAAGCCTATGAGCAATGCTTGTGTTTTTAATTGTTACTGTCTTTAAAAGTATTGCATTTCCATTGCAAAATTGTTGCATTTTTTGCCATATGTATTGTTTATAATTTATTGCCTTTAAACTTTTTTGAATTTTGTATTTATTATGATGTGTGCCGCTGACCTCTTGTCCAGGTCGCCCTTGTAGATTAGATTCTGATCTCAATGGGACTTATCTGGTTAAATAAAAAATAAAAGTTGAAAGTCAAGGGATCTTTATACGGCACTCCTGGCCGATAGCATTCACCATAAATAAATTGAAAAATGTATCATTAATCCATGTCATCAGTATCGATATCGGCCGATTTCAGTCCTGGATGATCGGAATTGGAGCATCCCTACATTTAATCTATTACAATTGTCATTTATAATGATTTCACATTGTATTCTGCCCTGTAAAATTCGAATTATGCTCCATAAAATGTAATTTTTTGTTTGTGTATTTTGAGTGTCTGGAACGGATCAATGGGATTTGCATTATTTCTTATGGGAGAAATGGTTTTATGTACGTTTCGTTTTTGGCAAACTTTTTGGAACAAATTGATAACAAAAACCGAGGTACCACTGTATGGAAATGAATTGCGTTCGACCCATAGTGTATGGAAAACATGGCATTTGGCATTGCAGTCCCTCAGTGGTAGTGCGTAAAACAGAAGAATGAACAATACATGAACTTAGTAAAAACTGTATTAGTTTGATTCAATTTAATAACACATGCTAATATTGTCACATGAAGTCACAGAAGATTGGTTAAAGCTTCAATTGGTAGAGTACAAAAAAGTACATGTCTATTTTACCTTGGACCTCAGCTACCACAAATATTAGTTGTAATATAACTATAATAAAACATTGAATATTATTGGTTACCATAACCATTAAAGAAATGAATACTGTAAGTTTCTTTGCAGTCCATTGATTGATAATCGCTCAAAGATTTTTTTGAAAATAGTAAGAAGCAGCCAACTACAGACATGGTAGACCAGTGCCACATCCTATGTTGCTACCCAATATCGTTATTTAGGTCTCTAGTTGTAAACCTGACCCGATTTGACTCACGCTATTCAGTTTTACTAACTTTAATCCTCAAAGATAAATATGTTGTTGTATGAGAGGAAATGCGACAATAGGAAGCGTGCTATGGTATCCACCGGTTGAAGGCACTTCTTTGCTGGAGTTTTTCCGTAAAACCAAACATGCGTATGCAATACGAACACTCCCAAGATTCCGGGCTTGGGTTGAGCCAAGAAAAACAGATTTGTTTCCTGGTCTGCACAGCTTGGGTTGCGTTCTGGCAAAACACAAACGCATCAAAGGTCTCCTTTCATCGTGGAGGTCATTGCAGTACATCACTGAGCTGTTGTTGATTTTTGTTGACAAGTGGATTAGAATCAGTATTTCTTGAAAACCCACCACAACCAACTGTTAATTAACAATCTTAAGAGACTGTAAATGACATTTGTCATTTATCAGTTGCCAAGTCTTGTCTGTGGCCCTGCAAAGACGTTTTGCTTGATAGCAACCAGGGGCCCATTGCGAGAAAGTAGGATTCAGACATCCAGGATAAATGACTTAGCTGAGCTCAACCAACCCAAAACAAGACCGTCTAGACTTAATTGGTTGCACAAAGCCCAAGCCAGGTTGAGTAGACACGGAGTAACCAAGTCAGGTGAAACCAATCCCAGATACTTTGTGCGTAAGTAGTACATTAATACACACTCAATGCTTTGCTGAGACCATCTTAATTAAAATCAAAATAGTCAATGAACGTAATGTTTGTTGCTTGTTTAACAAATCAGGAACA
This sequence comes from Dunckerocampus dactyliophorus, assembly GCF_027744805.1. NCBI lineage: Eukaryota > Metazoa > Chordata > Actinopteri > Syngnathiformes > Syngnathidae > Dunckerocampus > Dunckerocampus dactyliophorus. The sequence goes on from NC_072826.1 coordinate 15,043,386, forward strand.
GCGGTGCACAGTAATATGTACGAAGTCTTTATTGCTTTATTAGCACATTGCCATTACTCGCTCGTACCTTCAACAGCATGTATACTTCCTGTTTCCCCTTGAGCGCTAAGCCTTCTCTGTAATGTAGCACACATCCACATTAACCGACACAATTAACATCTCCGAAAACGTAGTCGTAGTCCGTTGAAATTGTAAGTGAAAGTGACTGCAGATGTGAGTGACATTGTGTAAATGTATGTCCATCAGACTTTATAACTCTTTTATCTTGAAGATGTGTGTTTGTATTTTTATGGCATGTGTATTTTATATATAGTACTGTATGTGGGAGACTGTAAATGATCTAATAAATGATCTAATGATTGCAACGTCATCTAAAATAATTTCTCGACAATGATTGAAATGAATGATCACAAATGTAGAAATAATGACAGTGGGTGTAGTTGAATGTGATAACAATGTGTAGTCGGTAGTGGATTAATTGTTGGTTGTCATTTATGGTAACCGCTGATTGAGATAAGGGATGAGATTAAATACTGTAGATCCTGGACCTTGGCCTGGTCTGGAGCGGGCTAACTCCACAGAATAAATCTCTATGGTAATTTATGTCAGAACATATCCCACTTTCCACTATTCCACTTTTGTGCAGCTGGATCATGGCTCAGACATCCAAGACATCCCGACTTAATCTCTTATCCTAGTTTTGTGCAACAGGCCCCAGGTTTTTCTACCAATCTTGGTAAAACTTTCACTTTGAAGTTAATCAGACTTAGGAGGCAAGCTGAGCTAAAGATGCTGACAGGGCGTTTTGTGCTAAAAATACATTAAGAACACAGTTGGACTCACGCAGTGTATCAATAACGTGACAAGATGCGCACCAGTTTGTATGCTAACCGGTAATGTAAGCAAACCAAGGCAAAATTTTGGCATAACTTTTCGACGTTAACCGAAACACACGCTAACCGGTACTGCACTAAAAATGGCGAAATAAGACATGTCGTCATTGGTTGTTTAGCTATGCAGTGTCGACAAAATAGGACAATGTCTGAAACCAAAGTCTGAAGAATGTGCACTTCAATTCCAAAGCAATGGTGTCACTAGAGCTACGTAGTCATACTGTACGTTATTGTTTCAGCCTAGATTGAACATATTTTATATTCTGTTGAATGGTATCTAATCTAGGTTTTAGCTTTGCTTTGTAGTCAGGGGTTGATATGAAAATAATAAAGTGTAAAAAATAAACAGCGGGCACCACCCTGGAGGCCTTGCCTTATGTCTCCGGCAGAGTTACGGACTTGACCTCTTTGTCCTGACTTTTCCCTTCTCTCATGGCTAGCATGTCTGGTCGGACAAGGTCACGGCAGGCTGTCCTTTCATTCATCTTCCCAAAACATTTGGAATGTAACTGACTGGCAGGAGCTCATGCCAAGTTGTACCCAGCACAGGCTGTTAAAACACTGAGTGATGTCCACGCTTTCAATGGGAGTGGACAAGGTAATGGGTCCTCGCCGGAGGAATTTGTCACGAAAACCATGGAAATGGAAGATCCAAGGAAATGTGCTCAGGAACGATGTCAACCAGCCAAAAGAGGACCATTATCATTGAGACTGCTTTTTTAACCTTAGAGGCACTTTGACTGTCTTTGTCTGTCTTTTAGTCTTCCCATGCATTTTGCTAGAGGGAATAATTCCACTACAACTGGACGAAGAACATTTTTGACACTATAAATTCCAAGTAGAAGAATCACAAACTTACCCTGGCATCACCCTGACCAGCTATTTGACTGTTTGTCGGTTGAAGAACAAATTCCATAAATGCCAATGCTTTGTTGCTAATGTTCATTAGCTTGTTTTATAAGCAGGCTAGCATACTTAAATTGACTCTTGTGACTGAACGTATAGTGTTTGGTGATAATTATCATAGTAGCCTCTAACAAAGTTGTGCTATTTGTGTGGTAGCATTAGCATTTAGATTTCTTCCAGTGTAACTGTTGTCTTAAATTTGGAATTATTATTACTAATTGCGGTCTTAAAACCCATAATTGAGACACTCATAAAAGTGTCTATTTTTACATTCTTAACACAACCAACAGGATGTTATCAAACCAGATGTCTCCCTCACTCACTGTGCAACCAAAAATAATACAGCAAGAAACACATGGAACACACAATGTAACACACGGACTCTGCAGGTATTGAAATAAACACTTACTGGTACACACATGCAAGGCATGCTGGGAAGCCCACGTGCACACTTCCACAACGGGAAGTTACCCGGCAAGCCTTGCGGGTTACACATGAACATAAAATAGTATTGTTTTGCATGTATTTGAGTGTGTAAACATCTATTTCGATGCTCACATAGTCTTTGTGGTACAGTTACATTGTGTGTCACATATAAGTTACTTGTTATTTTTGCTCCCACCGTGAGTGAGGCGTAGGCATTTGGGTTTTTAAGCTCCTGTGGTTTGCCTTACGAATATGTGGGGCTCCACTGTAAATGAAATGAAAAATGTTCAACATCCATTGCAGACGCAGTTTGATTTATTTAATAATTAGTCAAAATGGCAGTAAAGACCACAATCAAGCTGTTCATGCTTTTAACTCTGGATGCTCTGATCGATCGTCCAACGATCAACATTGGCCGATTTCCGTAAAAAACATGTGATGACGATACATGCCTTTCAAAGCCGATCACAAAAAAAATTATCATCACTTAGGGTTGCCAACACCCGTTGTGAGCCAACAAGGGACGCACTTTGTCCTGTATTGCCCCAAGAATCAAAACTAGTATGTAAAACCTCCATAGCTTCAGCTTGCCACAGGCTACGGCAATCGATGCCAGCATGTTTGATCACTCCCTCGACTTTTCTTGCATGTTTGTTTACACGCTTTGTTTAGCTGTCACTGGCGGCAGCTAGCTAGCTCGCTAGCTAGAGTTATCCGCCTAGCTTCTCGTCTTGGAACTCTAAATGCGACTTTTTTTTAAAAAAAATTTCCCCCTGTCCTGTCCAGCCTTTAAGGCAGATAGAATTGTAAATCTAAATGCCCTCAGATTTACTCTGCCAGGGAAAAGTGTGATATACACTTCCCCTGTTATACAGAATTTATTTGACTTTGATGCTTATTATGCAAATTTGGAGCGGCCGGACCGGAGCAGGAGGGGACAGAGAAGAAGAGAAAAGAAAACAGACTTAAAATGTGACTTTTTACGACAGTGACATTTTGTTTTTAAAACAAAACAAACAATGCGGTTAGTTCGGAACTCGTTTTTGTTCCGTGGGAAGTCTACAAGTGGATATCACTTTCATGGGTACAAAGTTTTTCAAGTGTCACTGAAGAGTTTTGTTCTCTTGTTGTCATACTAAGTATATCTTGTCCTCAAAACACTATTTGTGTGTTGTTGTGTCCAGCCTTATGATGGTGATGCTATCACAGGGGTCTCCTAGCTCGCCAGCTGATTTTGAGTAGCTAACAAAGAATATTTGCTTCAACTCACATACTTTTTTTTTTATTATTATAACTGTTGAATTCAGACTTTATGCCTTTATATAATGACAAATGAGCACAAAATAGCATAAGGACGATGGCCACACTGTTTGAGTGGAGATGTGCTCGGTAAATAACATAGTGTGCAATTTAAATGTTGCCAGTCATAAATAAAACATAAAGAATTGGCAGCTCTCATAGTGATGAAAGTGGGAGACCCCTGCAACCTGGACACTGAATTTATTGTGTTTTAAGCTGAGCAGGACAGATTTCTATTTAATAAAGATATTTATCTGTATTATTTTATTCTGTCAATTTTGTTATATTGAACTAAAAAATAAATTATTGAACAGTTATTTTCACATGTATTTGTATTACTTTTAACATGCATCAAATTTAATTCATGTTTGTGTCAAATAGTACAAACGTCGTTTCACACAACTAAAGGCCAAAAAAAGATTTTTTTTAAATAGTTACCTATTTGCCAGGGGCCCGTGGAATTTCAAATAAACTTCAATCATGCACAAAACAAACAACAAGCAAACGGCCCGGGTCAATAGTATTCATCATAAAAAAATGTTAAAATCTATATGATCGGTATCGGCCGATCTCGCTCATGGATGATCGGTATCGGCAGCATAAAGCCCTGATCGGAGCATCCCTACTTTTAACATTCAAGTCTGCCTCCACCTGAAACCGGAGCTGCAACGCGTCTAAAATTGGGACATCTGCTTGTCTAATTGCTGATGTTCCTATCAGGAGACACTGATAGCTTTGACTATATATGCACTCATTTTCACTTCAGCGTCAACATCTGCTGCTGGCCAACAGATAAGCCTACATGGTGGTGAATATCTTTAGGGCTTTATCTGGAGGCAGCCTGAATTTAAATAGCAGTTGAGGACTTTGCACTGCGCCTTCCACTAAAGCCCCTTGCAACAACAATTGTTTTTTGGGGGAAAGGGAGTGGGGGAGGCCAATTGTAAAGGACAGGCAGGGGCAACATGAAACGGAAAGACTGTAACCATAACGACGAAGCTTGCATGAGTGACACATGGTCCTGCACGGAATTTTTTACAGGTGTTTTCCACTCACACAGTGGTTATTACCTGCTGTTTGGAGTGTTACTCTGGGGATAGTCTGGTCTCTTTATCACTCAGTTTGAGCCGCAAAAACGTCACCTACAGTGGAATTTCTGAGGTTGACGACTGATTTGTTCACATTTTAACAAAATTTGCCATAGAAATTGAAATATGTTCCAGGGACAATCTGTTGCCATCATAAAACCATCCGCTGTTCACATTTTGACATAATGAGAACAAGATGACACCAGGTGTTCTCAAAAGGGAAGTGGCCACTGATCTTAGAGTATCACAGAGTATCATGAGCAGGTTGTAACAAAGATACAGAGAGAATGGAAGAGTCACAGAAAGGGATAGAAGTGGACGTTCTTTGGCCACATCCCACAATGATATGCCTGTGAACATTCTCATTCATCCAGGCCATTGTACTCTCAGGCCATTCAATTGATCGCAACTGAACTGTTCAGGTTGTCTTAGAAGACGTTTCACCTCCCATCCATTGGATACATATTGTGAACAGTGCCCTGTGCAACCGGATGACAAATGCCATTCAACTCGAGGCACATTAAAGGAAGTGAGAGGCGCCAAAGTGTCATGTCAGATTATTGAAAATGGTTTACATCAGCGTGTCCTGCGTGCTGCAAGGGTACCTGACCACAAGGGACCAGTCGGCCACAGTGCCGCTGAGCAGAAATAATGGCTGCCAAAGATGTTGGTGACGTCAAAGAGAGAGCTACGCATCAGCCATTGAGCCTATGGTGGTGGTGGTGTTATTGTGTGGGCAGGTGTGTCTAGTCCCCACCCTTGGTGAATGGTACAGTGACAAGCCCTGGATATTACCTGGATAACCTCTTTTATTCAGTTATTGCGCCTCTGCATGAACAGCACAGGCCTAACTTCATCTTCATGGAGGACAGTGTTCGAGCTCATCGAGGATGCATCATTAAGGGACAGTGGCATGCACTTTCTCCTGACCTCAATCCCATAGAAACTCTATGGGATCAGCTAAGTCACCGTAGAGGCTTGTTACCCCAGAACCTCAATGACCTGAGGGTCAAACTTAGGGTCAAATTTAAAGTCGCCAATTAACCTAATATGAAAGTGCGAGGAAACCGCAGTACCCGGAGATAACCCAGCACGCACGGGGATAGCATGCAAACACAGAGATTCCCAACAGAGATTCAAACCTAGATCTTCCCGATCTCCTGACTGTGTGCCAACATGCTAACCACTAGGCCACCGTGCAGCCCACATCTGAAGATGTCATGCAAATGTAAAGATGTAATCAAAATTGAGCTTGAACTCCAAATTGAATGACTTTTGGGTCACCAGAAGTCAAATATCAGACACAATATGGGATTTAAGGTCAAATTGGTGCATGCTCTTTGTCACATCTCCACAATGTGACACAAGCATTCAAACCTGATTAGTTACCCGAGATGGGTGAGTCAGCTCGGGTCAAATAGTCATAGCTGTAGGGCTGTAGGGAGTGCCTAGCACAGTCAGGCACAGTAATGAAGGGAGGCAATACTGTAAATGTTGCTGGTTTGTCCCAGTTGTCACCCGCTGACCTCAGACATCTTCCCTCAGCTGACAATGATGACACACTTTTTCATGTCAGTAAACAGAGGGCCTACTTCAAACAAAATAGTAACCAGTTACTTTATGGAACATCACATGTTTATTACACTTACACAATTCAACATGTTTGAAGAAGTAGAGCTTCTTTAATCTGCCGTTTCTCTCCTCAGCAATCACTGATCTGTGAAGTCTGTTCACTTCATGTGTTTAACATGTTCACATATTACCATTTTCTAATAGGGATAGAAAAAAAATAACAATACACTCCTGATCAAAATCTTAAGACCAGTTGAAAAATTGCTAGAATTTGCATTTTTCACATTTGGATCCTAATGAGGTTTTAAGTAGAGCTACAATATGCAAAATCAAGAAAGGGGAGTGAGACAAAAAACATTTGGAGATTGTACAGCTGGCCTGGGAACGCCTTGGTGTCCTCCCAGTGGAGCTGGAGGAGGTGGCCAGGGACCGGGAAGTCTGGGCTTCCCTACTGAGACTGCTGCCCCCGCGACCCAGACCCGGATAAGCGGAGCAAAGTGGAATTTGAATGGAATGGAATTTAAACAAACAAACAAAACAAAAAACTGAAATAGGCTGTTTATCAGCTGATCAAAAGTTGAAAGACCATCGCTCAAAAAATAACAAAAACTCTCCAAACCAGAATAAAAAATGTTCTCAGTAGGATTCAGTAATGAGTAGCTCCACCGTTCTTGTTAATCACTTCAAAAATTGCTTTGGGCATGCTTGATGAGTGTTTCCAACATTGCTCCAAGTGGTGAAGATGGCTTCATGAAGGGCATCAACTGTCTGGAACTGATGGCCATTTTTATAAACTTCCCTTGCCATCCATCCCCAAATGTTCTTTATGGGATTTAAATCAGGAGGATGGTCCAAAAGAGTGATGTTATTCTCCCTGAAGAAGTCCTTGGTCAAGCGAGCATTGTGAACTGCAGCGTTGTCCTGTTTAAAACCCAGCTGTTACCACACAGACAAGGGCCCTCAGTCATGAGGGATGCCCGCTGCAACATCTGCACGTAAGCAGCCGCTTTTCCCGCCAATGCCGTCTGATGGTTATTGCGCTGCAGTCAGCACCAGTAAGGGCCTTAATGTGGGTGGAAGACCGTCTTGTGTCTTGAAGGACAGCCAATCGGATCCCCCGGCTCAGCGCAGGTGTGATTTTTTTGGGTCTACCACTTGACTTTTTTGTTCCATAATGCTCAGGATCTTTCAAAAAATTTGAATGACTGTCTTACTGCTCCCAACCTCAGCAGCAATGGCACGCTGCGAGAGGCCTTGCTTATTCAGCTCGACAATCCGACCACGTTCAAAAAGAGAAAGCTTCTTAGCTTTAGCCATCAGGAGGGCATGACAGTGTGAATGCCTGACAGAAAATGAACATTTTGAGTGAATTTTGGCTTTTGTAGCCTGTGGTCTTAAACTTTTGATCAGCTGATAAACAGCCTTTTTCTGTTTAATTGTTGTTTTCAATAAATTACTTTTTCAAAATGCGTTTTGTCTCACTCCCCCTTGCATATTGTAGCTCTACTTGAAACCTCATTAAGATCCAAATGTGCAAAATGAAAATTCTAACAATTTTTCAACTTGTCTTAAGATTTTGATCAGGAGTGTTCTATACGACATTGCAAAAACCTGTTTGTACTGTTTCTTAAACGGTCTCACATTAGTACATTGCTGGAGTTCCTTGCTCAACTCATTCCATAATTTTACTCCTCAAAGTGTGTTGGGGCATACAGACGTTGTAAATGTGGTATTGCTCCTCTCTTGTTGACAGAAAGTGTTCTTGTTTGCTTTGTGCATGATTGAAGTTTATTTGGAAATAATCTTCATTGGTGAATCTTAATATTTTCCATTTTAGGAATAGAGGGGTTGTATGTTCTCTAAATCTGGCATTATGTATTGTCCTAACTCCTTTTTTTGCAGCGTAGTTATTGAATTAGGTCTGTTTTGGGAATTAAAGAAACTCCTTGAAGGAATCCTGCCCCTCTTCTCACATTCGCCACACAATTGCACCTCTGTTGTGACCTTCTAAAGCTGCCCAAATCTGAATCCCCTCTCAGCTGCTTATTATATTGTGGTCCTCTTCCAAGAAGCCTTTCCCAGCCACTTTAAAGCTGCTGCAGGTTAGCGAGCTGTTTGTGTTTTGTTGTGTCTTCGGTGTAGTGGCAATTGCAACAAAACGCTAACCAGTTTATTCTGCTTCTGGTGGCAGGTTTGTTGGAGAGCTGTCATTCTTTCCTGTGTTCACATGTTATTTGATTTATAGGCTTAGCTGTGAATGTGTTGTGTCAGTGACTTGGAATTCCAGAAGAACTTGATCACGACAACAGCTGAGAGTGTTGAACATATACAGTAGCTGTTTCATTGTACACATACCTGTAGGTCATTCTTACCATTATGATGGCATTCATTTGTTGTTAAAACAGCTTTTTTAAAGGCAGGTAAACTGTTACACTGCATGTAAATGACCCAGAACATAAGAAATCCTTCAATTAGATTGTGTTTGATTGTTTAACGATCGCATTAACACACGCAGACTACGTGAATGGAAAACAGATTCCTTTTGCATGTTATGACTTTGATCGATCAATCATCGGAGCAGGCTTGCTACATGCGCCAGTCTCCGTGGAGGATAATAGTGTCACTCTTAACAACATCCAATTCACAGGAGAAGAAAAGAAGCTGGAGGGAGGAGGAATGATTACATCAACAAGGAGACAAATGAAAGCTACCAAAGCTGAACCTGAATATTTCAATATTTTTAAAGTCCAATATATGGATTAAATAAAAACCTACCTGTTTAATAAGGGGCAGAACATTGTAGAAGAAGACAAAAGATAACAAGAAAAAACATAAAAAGTAAATCTATTTCAGTGAGTGAAAACAACACCCACAAAACGTACAATGGTCTGCTTAATCAAACTTTATTTCGTCAGTAAAAATGGCCTGCAGATTGTTTTTTTACTAGCCCGCCACACATTATAGAAATAAAGGCTGAAATATTGATACTAATAACCACTAATAACACAATGCTTTGTCTTAAAATACTGTATATGTGTATGTATATATATATATATGTGTGTGTGTGTGTGTGTCTAAGTAATCCCTCATTTATCGTCATTAGTTTGTTCCAGACCCGACAGTGATAAGTGAAGTGGCAGTCCTTGTTTAAACATAGCCCTAGTGACCAGTGTAGAATACTACATATCATTTAAAGCATCTTTGAATGCATCTTCTGAATGCTTTATATTTGTATTTTAGTTCATTTAGCCATTTTTGTGTTTGAAAATGCTGAATTTAGTGCCCTGCAATTGACTGGCTACCAGTCCAGGGTGTACCCCGCCTCTTGCCTGAAGTCAGCTGGGATAGGTTCCAGCATACCCCTGCGACCCTAGTGAGGATAAGCGGTATAGAAGATGGATGGATGGATGCTTAATTTAGGCAAAAAATACATAAAAATCTACTTCAATATGCATGTTTTTACTTACAGTATAATAGACCATGTTCAACCACGAAACAGCATTTTTATGACAGATTTATGAATTTATATATTTAGGAAAAAACGTGATAGAGTGAAGCCACAAAATTTGAACCATGAAGTGGCAAGGGGTGACTGTACAGTACATATATATATAGCCTTTTTACAAAAGTGGCCCCTGCATCCTTTGATTTTTCAATGGCTAACTGTTTGCAGTCATCAGGCAATGGTAACAGGACCAATGATTGCAAGTGAAAAGCTATGTTGGTTAAGGGTTCAATATTTTTTACATAATATAGGTTTAAAAATCTATATGTTTAGCTGTACCTGAGGCTATATTTAAATCTATTACTTGTAAATGAATATGTATGTCTGCTAAAGTGCAGCATGGACTGACTAACATATTTCACGTGGGAACACATCGGCAGTGTTTCAGGTTTTGTTTACGCCACTTCAGCTAAGCTCTTATTTCACCAACACAAAGACGGTTTTGTGCTCAAAACTATTTGTTGAAGTTTTTGGATAACTCACTCCGCAAAATGATCTCTGTACAGTGCCCGATGGCGCTCAAAGGAACTTAACACAGACGTCTTTACAGAACCAGGAAGTTGTTCTTTGAAAGTGTAAAGCCTCGTTATGTAAAAACATGCCTCGTTTTGTAATTTTGCATACCAATGGTGTGCCAGTGAGTAAATTGGTCGTAAACAGGAGTGAAGTACAGTGGTGCCTTGGTTAGCGTCATTAATTCTTTCCAGAGGGTCCGACTCCAAACAAAACGGACGCTAACCAAGGCAAATTTTAGTTTTAGATGAAGAACAGAATGCAAGAGCAGCTACAAATGACAAATGAATGGACAACTGAACATTTAATGTTCATAGATTCAATAGCATTTCAATTGATCAGACTTCATACCGTTCATTATGTACAGTCCATGTTCCACCACTGGTTAAAATTGTGTGTAGCAACCATTGCAAACGTACAAAAAGGGAGACAATTATGAAAAAAATAATGCAGCTGAAACCAAGGTCACACAACAAAAATTTAAGCCACTGACAACAATTTTCTATTAGTCAAGAAATAATAAATGAACAAACAAGTAAATGGGGAAAAAAGAACATTTTCAAAATGTAGTACAGGGCGCGATCGGCACTGTCAAACAAGTGTCATTTTTCACACACACACACTAGCGCCTTAAAATATGATGGTGGCTATTCTTAAAGGTTTATGCATTTTACCACTGAGTTGTCTATCCAGAATTCAAATAATAAAGGTGGTCAGTCTGGTTCTTGTGTGCCGCTTGAGTCGTCGTCAGCTGCCAGCCACAGCATTGCTTGCACCTGGGCGACAGCAAATCAGGAGAGGACTTCACGTCAGCTGACTGGTCATGTGACAGCTCCTGGTTGATGTTCGATTTTGTGATATGGTTACATAAGTATTACAAGATTTCGTCTAGGGGGCTAGGTCCAAGATGACTGCATAAAAGCAGCACAAATACAACAGTTTGTCACGTGCGCCATATTGCACGCTAACCAGGCGGGCGAACGCCAACCAAGGGAAAATTTTAGCATCGTTTTTGGATGTTAACTGAAAAACGCGCTAACCGGGGTGGACGTTAACCGAGGTAAGTGTGCAAGTGTGAGTGTGCGAAGAAAATATTTGCCATAACTGTTTCACAGATGCGGGAAGTGGTGGTGACAATTAGGGATGCTCCGATCGATCGGCTACCGATCAATATCGGCTGATTTCCGTGGAAAAGCATGTGATCGGCATACGTCATCATAAATAATAGAAACATTTACAAGTAATCCATGCGATCGGTATCGGCTGATTTCACCAATTGTTAATTGGTATTAGAATCGGCAGCATAAAACCCTGATCGGGGCATCCCTGGTGACAATGCATACCCATGCAGGAACAAAGCCCGTATTGTCGTCCACTAGACGTATACAGTACTTAACAAGGTGTAAATAAGTCGTGCAGGAGCGTGGTCCTTTCGTGCCAATGTGCACCATTTTCGGTCACAATTTGAGTGCCAGGTGCATAATTTATGCGTAAAAAGAAAGCAAACGGTACACAAACTAGCCTTCACACTTTTCAGGCATGCCATAAAAAAATAAAATCACGTGCATTCCCACGGCAAATTGCGGGACAATGAGGAGGCAAGTGTAAACACTCTCTTTAAAATGTAGTGTAAACATTATTGCCAAATATTTTGGCTATGAAACCAACTTAAAAATCCGCTATTTTATGTCCTAAATGGAACCAGGTTAAAGATTTTTTTACATGTAGGGCAGCCGAGGCGATGGAGTTGACTCACTATCGCCAAGGCAACAGCCACCAGAGAGGCGCAGTGTCTCAACCAGCCTTTTTTTTTAGAGAGTTGGCACGTCAAGCTGCTGCGCCGACGGTTTCTCAAGCCCATTCTTCTTCTTTTGCACTCCTAGCCCAGCTTGTGAAACGGCAAGATAAAGCACGGCATGGCCAACAAAAGATGGTGTGTGTTTAAAAGTCCCGATCTGCATGCAATCGAACTACGCTACTGACATTTCTCAATCGTGTCACTCGGGTTTTGACCCAATATCAGTTCTTTACACCGCAGCACCATAGCTTTTTTCTTTCTACATTGGAAATATTCTTATTAGAGTCGAAATAAGGAAACTTCAGTCTTCTGTAGACCTTTGAAGACGTATCATCCTCTATTGTCCTAACATGAAATGCATTGTGGGTTGATGACTCAGAAGGGTTGTGTTGCCCTGCTATTTCTCATAAAAACATAAAAAATGGCCCAACATCAGGGGTGGAAAGTAACAAATTACATTTACTCATTTCCTTGCATTACGTTGATACATTTTACATTTTAAGCAGTCAAAAAAATTTGAATAAAAACAGCAAAAAATGCTGGAAACAGTTGTAAATGATGAGCAGGACAACCACCTGGTGGTAAATTTTGTAGGAAGTTTTTGCACTTTAATTCTAACTTTAAAGTTATTAACTCCAATAACTTTAATTTAATTAATGTTGCTTCATCAAACAACAATCAGTTCTTCTAATCAGTTTCTTTTTACTTTTGCTTGAGTATATTTTTCGACCTATACTTTTATCTGACTTGATTGCAATGTTTTACCACCTGCACTGGTAGTGCTGGTGCTTTTTGTGCAGACGCTGCGGGTTTCATTCTGCAGCCATTGCTCCAGTGCGGGCCCTAAGCCTAGATAAATAGGAGCGTTGCGTCAGGAAGTGTATCCGCTGTAAAAAGAAAGCCAAACAAATGTGATGAACTCGCTGCGGTCACCCTTGATGGAAACGATAACCTTTGCCATTCTTTACCTTCAAATCTTTTCCATCTTCAACAGTCTTTTTGTGAAAAACAAAAAATCACTAATATTGTTGGTATTACGATAGATTGTTAAGCAAGGAATATGCTTTAATTCCTCCAGCCATCTCTTTTTCAGTTATGCCAACGATGATAACGGGGCATACATATGTAACTTCAAAATGGTGTTTATTTTGCGCTTTTTGTGCCTGCTATGCACTATCTACTGTATTCTGTCAGATAACCAGAGGAGCAGATGCAGGTCAATAACACTAACAATAACAAACATTTTCAGGCTTTCCAAAATTAAAGTGCTGAATTGCATTGTATTATTACTGTCTTTGCTCCCCATACGTACAACTGTACCTGTACATTTAACCTGTCGTAAATATTTAAAGAAGTTCTAAAACGCACATTTGTCACACGTAAGCTGAAGAATCTTCACACGTAAAGATTTTTTTTAAATATTAAAGTTCTTTCTTGGTGTGAGAGACCCCACATTAAAAAAATCTCCATACGTGTTCTTGTGTTGTAGTTTATGGTTTGCACAAAGCAAGGCCGACACAGCACACCAAACACTGAACCATTTGTCCATCAACAAACAGACCTGATGTAGTATCTGGACTAACCTGTGAGAGGCCAAACTGAGCCACAGGGTACCCAGACTGCCAGAATACAAAAAGAAGAGGCTAAGCTAACTATTACGGTAGCTTATGTGACAACTAATGTGGTAAGCAGTGGCGTCGTCACGGTTATTCAATACAGGACACGTACTTTTATTTCTAAATATGGGACGATTCTGTTTTTCAGGGAATGTCTGGCAACCCTATCAATGAACCAAATGCTCCTCTTTGAATAAAACCTGGCTTCCAGACCTTCCCAGTGGCGTCATCATCATCGTTTATAATATGTGTACAGCTGCAACTAACTAAAAAATTGTTCTTAGTTGATTAATCTGAAGCTTGTTGTTTCGATTAATTGAGTAATCACATGAATATCTTGTTTTGCCTAAAACACAAAGATGAAAGGTCTGTTTTCATGGATGACTGTGGAAATGAAAAAACAATTTGTCACGCTCTTCGGTGACACAGGTCAGTCTCTTATTGAGTTTTGTGTTTCTCTTTATTTACGTTGAGTGTTGTTACTCACTCCACCTCTGTTGGCCGTTTCAGATGCCGAAACCTCCTGAGCTGGGCAGAGCTACTGGACCCCTGCAGCTGTTACTAATTAGAGTTCTTCTCATTTGCCTCAGCTGGAGCCAGCCAGCGCTGGATTGTTCCTCCATGGTTGCACCTTCAGACCATGTGCGATACTAATTGCTACCACCTACGTTTGTCCTCCGTCTACTGCAGCCTGCAACACCACTCCAACCGATCTGGCCATCCTGCAGCCCAGTAGTCCGTCCAGCTGTTGTTGTAGCTCCATTAGTCCTTTTGTTTGCTGAGTGAAGTCCTTGTTTTTTTTTGGCCACGGTGCCCTCCTTAGTTTTGCACCGTCGCCCTGAGTTCCTGTTGTAGCCTCTTCTATGTTTTTTTTAAATGAAATTATGCATGAACTGCTTGAACTGTTCCTGTGTCAGCATTCTGGGACCCACTCACATAATAGTCATATTTGAGAGGCTAAATCCAGATATTATTTATATTTTTTAATTTAAAAAAAACTATTAATCGAATACCAAAATAGTTGTTGATTAATGGGATCATCGATTAATTGTTGCAGCCCTAAATGTGTTCACCGGGCTTAATCCAATGAATGAAGACGCTCAATGCGAGCAAATACAGTTATGATATAGTGTTGTTATTGTTGCTTAAACGTGTCACTGTCCATATTTTGATGGTCTTAGCCACTCATTATTGTGTTTGCCAGCATAGCAGCAAACAAAAGAGATGAATGTCTTCCAACTTTTGGCTTTTGAGTGCAAACCAAAAACCAACCAGAACCAGCTGGCTGGTTCAGAAGGAGTTAGAATCACACGACAGGGCGCTTAATGCCCATTCTTCTTGTCCTCTCCATTTTGCCCCGTCCAAATTTGCAAAGCCGCCTACGCACCAACAAGGTCTCAATTCATTGTGAGCGCCTCGGTCACTACGCTCAGCTGAGCGGGTAGCAGGCGAGAGGCCAAACGTAGCCGTAACTCTCGGCTAAATCGCTGACACACTCCCTTCTTTTCATTGCAGGGCCCACCATCGCCTCAGCCCCCAGTGGGACCTTAGGGGCCCCTGAAAAGTTTGCCCCCATTAGGACACCAAGAGATGCTTTTGGGGAAAAGGACAGAACTAAAAGTGTCCCTGAGTCATGAAACAGCCAGAAAGAACTGAAAAATGAGTGTAAATGTTGGCGTTAACCTTTCCCATGACCCCGATGCCATTGTTACAGCGTACATTGGCCAAAGTTATTGCTTCATATGTTTCAGTTCGGCGCCAAGAGCTTGGAAGCAAAGATTCTATAGCGTTCTATAGCCATTCACTCGTTTTGTATGCCAAGAATAGCCGAAATATCTTTTTACTTTACAACAAATTACAATAAATATAAACCTCACAAAGAGAAATAAATACCAGGCAGAGAATAATTCATTTCCAGCTTCAAAGGTAGTAATTTTGGTGTTTTTTTAACTACTTTACTCCCATTAAATCACATGCGCATGCCAAAGCAACAGGATTCATCATAACCTCTATCGAAAGGATATCTTGGCCAATCAGAAACCTGAAGAAAGTAATTTGTGGAAAAGGCACAAAAACCAAAATAGTGGAAAATCAAGGAAAAGAGTGTTTATACTGCAGTTACAAAACAATGTTTACACCTGACAGTCAAACTGTCAGTATTTATGGTGGTGATTTGGTGTATCATCCTAAAGTTACAGTGGGTGTTTTTACCGAGTGCATTGAGCTCTATGAGAAATTTCTAGTCAATCTGACATATGAGGGTCAAGCTTTGGTGTATTTTTAGAAAAATAATAGCACAGAAAACACAGTAGTAAGTGTTCAAGCTTTGCAGAATTTGGTTGACGTTTTACAGGTGTGCCAAGCAGATATATCTGATGAACCACCACGGGTTCCTCATTAGCAGAGCAAATTTGCCATCGCTGGAATGTATGACGATCTATGGAAGTAGCTAGAAATGTGATATTATTGTCTTATTTTGCAGGTTGAAACAAGTGAGGAGAGAGTTAAACCCTGCACCCGTTGTCCATCACAAAGAGACATCATCCCACCCCACCTCCCTTCTCTCATCATTATGTCCATTTGGAAACATGTCAGTCCCGCTCTTCCTCGGAAAAAAACAGACTGTCACATGGCATTAGCTGGGTGCTCCCGGACTGTTTGGCCAAGCTCACTGGAGCGTTGCTGGGCCGCTTGGGCCGAGCCAAGTGAGGTAAGGTTGGAATGAAGCTGAGGGAGGACATGCAAACCTGCCGTCCTCTCATTAAACCTTCTGTTGTCCAATTAGGATTCTCACTGCAACGTGACGCATGACTTCTGTCGGCTCATGAAAACAGGACCAATCTCATGATGATTGTATCACAGCCGGAAGCACAACACGTTAACGTACTGGCGGTGGGGGAAAAAGTGTCAGGTCATTCAGTCATTATCACTTCAGATTATGAAAGAAAAGATCTTGTTCAGATCAGGAATATAAATAACTATAAAATCAATTCGATATGGAATATTCAGACAGTTGAATGGCTTTAAGTGAATGTGGCCTTTTGTCGGTTTTAAGCTCAAATTGATTGGTTTAGTGGCTCAAACTGATGAGTCAGCTTTAAACTAATCCCCAACCCTATTGAGAATTTAATTTGCGCTTGCTGGCCGCTCAGCCAACAGCTTTGGGGAATAACGAGGCTAATGGTCAGAGAAGCCTCCCATTGGGAAACAGAGGCAGCAATGTGAAACCTGTTGGACGGTGGACTTTATTGAAAGTTTCATCATAGTAGTGGCATATTTATCCTCATTTCAAGGAAATGTGTGTGCATGATCAGGCAAAAACACTTTCTGAGCACGGTTCAAGGAATAAGACATTGAATTTTGGTGTGGAACTGTGATCCTTCTGTTAGAAGATGTCAAACACTTGAAAATGTGGATTACTGCCTCCTGCAGGACTGTAATGAATGAATAAAACTTACTTTAAGGAACATCACACCATTCAACATGTCCGAAAAGGAGCAGAAAGAATTAGAGCTTATTTAAGTCTTCCTTTTCTCCATATGGACTGATTATGTATTCACACCATGGTAATGGTTTAATTTATTTTGAACATGCATACTAGTTACACTGGAGTACATCACATAGTACAGTTCACAGTTCTACATGTCCAAATAGTAGTAGGAAGAAGCAAAGCTTATTCAATCATACCCTTCCCCCATCCATCCGTTCCACATCAATTGCAATACATGACTTTGTAATACAATACATTCATTTGCAATACATTTGTTCACTTCCTGTATTGCAAATGTACTCTCTGCTAGTTTAAAATGCACCAGAACATGATTAGATAATCTACAATGTGGTAAAATTGGAGTCAAGGTTCTTGTCTTTGTAAATAAATTATATAACATCCACCCGTCCATTTTCTGTACCGCTTACCCTCATTAGGGTCGCAGGGGTATGCTGGAGCCTATCCCAGCTGACTTCGGGCGAGAGGCGGGGTACACCCTGGACTGGTCGCCAGCCAATCGCAGGGCACATATAGACAAACAACCATTCACACTCACATTCATACCTATGGACAATTTAGAGTCACCAATTATCCTAACATGCATGTTTTGGGAATGTAGGAGGAAACCGGAGTACCCGGAGAAAACCCACGCAGGCATGGGGAGAACATGCAAACTACACACAGAAATGCCCAAGCGGAGATTCGAAACCAGGCCTTCCTGATCTCCTTACTGTGTGGTCACCTAACCACTCGGCCACCGTGTGGCCCAAATTATATAACAGTCAGAATAAATAAATACATATAAAATAATAGTGAAAATAATAACCGATGAAAGGGTTGATAGTTGACAGAAACATAGTTGGATAATGAGTGAGTACAGACAATGTACTCGCAAAGAATGAAGAGTTAGTAATAAGTGTGGTAGTGGTTACACATTGCATTGTGTGTACACGGTGGTTCAGGACTCTTCTTCCTTGTACTGTTCCTTGAAGTCACTCATTTCAGTGCATGGTTTGAGTTCCTTACTCAATCCGTTCCATAATTTGATTCCGCATACTGAAATGCTGAAGGTTTTTTGCATTGTTCTCCCATATGTGTGTTTTAAGTTTAATTTTTTCCCGTACTTCTCCCCTTTTGTTGAGAAGAATCATATTGTTTTTGGGTAGCAGTTATTGTTTACTTTATACATATGTGTACTATGCACTACTGTATGTGTTTAACATAGCGCTATCCGTTGATTAAAATATGTAATCACGATTTCAATGGTATTTTTGTCCGTAGTGAACTTGTAATTAATTGCAATTTATTGCCGATAGTAAGAAGTTTTCATCTGTAATAAGTGTACATTTGAAATATCATTTTAAAGTTTTTAATACGCCTATCAGCATTAGAGTGGACAATGTGTTTTTATGCTTTCTTCAAATGTTGATTGTTGGACTTTATTCATCAGGCTGCATCATTGTTTGTGTGTTTCATTTTCCTTGTAGTCAAGAGGATGTAATCATCAGTATCTGCCCAGTTCCTTCGTGCTGCACGTTGGCTTCTTCCTCCATTTAACTTGTACATTTTGCAGCTGGTGTGAAATATTTCCTGCTTCCTCAAGTGTTGCGCTTTCTAGACAAAGTTGGCCTTGCGCTTTTGTCAGATGCTCTTTTGTGTTTGGTTTTGCGATTTATGTTGGTGAACTTGATGTGTTCCACGGTGTTATTTCTGACACACACGTACCAGCGTTGTTGACAGCCACAGCCTTTGATTGCAGAAAGTTAGCCACCTGTTGCTCTGTTGAAGCAACATCAATTTTCCACTGTCCTCCTCTGTCATCAACTACCCTGGCATCAGGCCTGCGTTTAATGTAAAGCCTCGTCACAATCACATCATTCATGCATGGTCTTTGCTCCAACTCATTGCAACGTATGTTCCTTCTCATCATTCAGCTTCTTTACAGCATCCACTTTTTCTTCCAGCCCAGTATTTTGTATTAAAAGTGCTGCAATCCCATCCTTAGAGTGTAAATGTGATGTCCTGCTGGGTAAATTGTTTTGCATGTTTGAAATAAACAATCATTACTAGCAGATTCAGATAACTTTTTAAAAATGTATCATACTACTGATATATTTTGTTGTTTAGCCGCTTACTCGTGTCGCCCAACTCTGAAGTTCAACTGTTAGGGACGGTTAGCTTGTCTCATCGGCAATCATAACTTGATTTTCAACTAGCTAGGTCCTCAAGCCAGACATTATTCCCGCCATGGTGTGAGCAAACAGATCTATAATTATGGTCAAAATCTATGGTCAAGAAAAGTGCCAAAGTAGTCCAAACCTTTAATGCAAGAGCTCTGTTAGCAAGCATCCGTTCCTCTTCAGACATGATCAACCAAAACTGATGTTTGAGAGAAATTTCCAACCAGGCTCCACATTTTTTTTTGTTTGACAAATTAGAATCTTGAATATTTAGGACTCCATGTAGACATGCGTGAGGTGCATTGAGGACAAGAAACTGTTTTCAGTAAACCTAGCATGAATGCAGAGTGCCTTTGGTATTTGCAAAAACAAGTATTCTAGTTTGAATGACAACATATGCTAGGTTAATTGAAGAATTTGTCTTCAATATTTACAGAAACACCTACTGTACATCATCGAAAGGCGTGTTTTGCCGTGCAAGACTTCAATAAAGGTACTCACACATGAAGGCAAATGTGTGTAGTGGTTCACGTCTCCTCAGGACAAGACAAGTTCTCTGCAAACTTCCATATCTATCAAAATCTTGCCCTCTTCTTAAGCCCCTATGCGGAATCATTTGCTTAAAAAAATGTTATCCCGTTGCATAAAATCTTTGAAATTGCCATGAATACGCCAAAAAGGGCACAAACTGGGGCATGACGTGTGTGACGTCAGGTTATGCGCGGGCCATCACTTTCCCGATGCATCGCGTTCACATTTACAAGTCGCACTGTTTTGATAATGTGAACGACAAGATAAAAGATCTGATTTTAACAAAAAACCTGAATTGGGTTATCGTATCCAGCAGTGTGAACGCAGCCTTTGATAATTCGGAAAATGTGTCCGATAGATTTGTTGAAGACTCTATTGTCTTCGATGTTTATGAAAACATGCGCGTTCGTTAGGTTGAGTGAAGACTGAGTTGTCTTTGATGAGTATAAAAACATGTACGTTAGGTGCATTGGTGGTGCTTAATTGTTTACAAAAATAGTTTAGTCCAGTTGACAAATAACTCTAAATTGCCTTGGATGCTTCGGAAAACGCTTAAGCTAGGTGTATTGAAGTCTTTGATTTGCTTTGATGTTTATGAAAACATGTGGTTCAGCTAAGAGGGCTGTCTTCCATCTTGACGAAAATGCTTACATTCGGTTCACTGAAGGCTCAGTTGTCTTTGATTTGTACAAAAACACGTACGCTACATTCAGTGACAAAACATAGTATGCTAGTTTGAGGACTCTCATTTGTCTATGAAAACACTTACATCGGGTTAGCTGAAGACAAGTGCGTGAAGTGCTTTGACGACGCTAAATTGTCTTTTGATGTTTATGAAAATGCATACGCTAGATTCATTGAAGACTCTCCATTGAAAACATGGATGTGAGGTTCATTGAAGAGTGTTGTCTTCCATATTTACAAAAATGCCCATGTGGGGATCACCGAAAACTCGTCTTTGGGGCGTAGAAAAACGCGCCAGCGTCAGTGACAACATACAGTATGCTCTGCTCATCAAAAACTCATTCTGTCCTTGCATCATGCGATTGATTTTTACATGTCCAGCACAAAGACCATTGGGAGGGGACGTCTGCAGCGGCTCATGACTCACATTAAAAATCCTTCCTGTAGTGGTACTAGCGTTGTCGCTGGAGACTCCTGACGTATTGACACCGTTCATGATGGACGTGCCATGTGCTCGCCATTCTCTGAGAGTCACTGATGAATGCCAGACCAATAAACCCTTCACACTCCATTCTGACACTGTCACTGACTGGAAATAGAGCAAATGTGTGCAAGCAGGACATTATGCTCTCACTGACCTTCTGTCCCTATAAACACAAATATATATAGCAATAGATACATAGAAATTCACATATTAAGTCATTCTTCAGAGCGACCTTTTCCACACGTCCAAGCGGTCAGGTTTCTTTGAAAAAAAAACAAACATTTAACAGCATTTCAGTGTGAGGCTTAACAGTGGAGAGTTGCTCCGCCTCCCGTCACCTCAGGTAACCTCAGAGCAAATGCAACCACGCATGATGGCAAGAGGAAAAGAGACTGGTTATTGAATGGAATAGTAAATTAGAGAAGTAGAGGAGGAGAATGGCTGGCTGCAACCCATGTAAACTCAAATTAAGTTTTTCTCTTTTCAGTTATTACATTTCAATTAAATGTAAATATGTACAGAGAGACTTGATCTATATAAAGTGTTTATATATGCATATATATATACAGTGTATATACATTTAATATTCTCTCTTTGACATCAAGCACAGAAAGTCTTACAGCTAATTTACATTTTTAGAGCAATGGAAATTTCCATTTCGTGACACAGCCACTTTCCTTCTTCTTGCGAACAGGTTTAACAAAGCATTTAACAAAGCAATGCCAAGTGTGCCTGCGTATTACTCACCAACCGTGTCTTTCTGGAATGAGGTTGTGGTATTTAGAGTTAGCTGTGATGAAGGAAATACTACTATAGTTCTGTTGAACAGGGAAAAAAAAAACAATGTACAGTACTTTCAGTATTTGCTCTGTTTCATGGCAACTTTTCCTGTGGAAATGATGAGAGAGAGAGAGTGAGAGATGAGCCAAAAAGTCCAAACACAGGCACGGGCTGCAGTGATAAACAAAACAAACACACACTTTGGTGGGCCGTTTATTGGCAATAAATGAACACATCTCAAAAAAACAAAACACTGGAGCTTTGTTCCTACACACACACACACACACATCACTGCACACACCAGAGTACCTTGTAACTTCTGTGGCAAAAATCCTATTATTTTGATCGGGTGTGAGATAATTGAAGTAATGAGGGCGTGATGAGACCCTCTAAGCTTACATACTGTAGCTCACTTAAACTACTACGAAAGATTCCATATTGGAATGTCTCATTTTGGCAGCTCTCTCAATACAGTATCGTGTTTTAGCAGTTTTGTTACTTTCATACGGAAAGTAAACTGGGTATATTTTATACAGTAGTCAGTGTAGAACATGTATAGCTGTATAGATTTACTATCCACTAAAAATGAGTCAACACACAGCCTTTATTGTCTAAATAGCTGGCAACACAAGTGAGTACGGTAGCAACATAACTGAGTCTTGGTCCTGGGCTGCATGAGTGTTGCCGGCACTGGGTGAGCTCCAGTTCATTAAGGCAAAATACGAATTCCAACCTGTACCTTGACTTTGACAAGCAAGAAACGATGCCGCTTGACAGTTTGCCATCATGATAAGGAGCCCGAACACACCTCTGAGATAACAAATGAGGAAGGTGAAGGTGAAAGTGATGGAGTTGGCAAGTACTGTATGTCTCCTCCAGACCTGAACCCAATTGAGCACCTGTAGGGTACCCTCAAACAGAAAGACGGAATGTGGACAAGTGCAGGGTGTCTCGTGAATTCCATGCCCAAGAGGATTAAGGCAGTGCTAGATAACAGTAGCACTAACGCTAAATATTCACAAGGTGTACAGCTGTGTGTTGACTCATTTTAAGTGGGGAGTCAGTTTATACTGCTCTACAAGAGATATGCAAGTGTGCTTCCTGTCGTATTGTCCATTGACAAGATATGTTGGAAGAAATTGCTGGCTGAAATGGGAGGTCTTTAGTCACTATTGTTGCTGATTTTCTTCCAATATGTCCGTTATCATGTAATTGGTGTATCGTGATGTTGTTGTTGTTTTGGTCATTTAATTGCATGCTAACAGTGTTTGGCAGGGATGTCACGAGATCTCGTTAGATCAGAAAAAAAATTGGCCCTGATCTGCCTCATCTAGTGAATTTTAGGAGACACATATGAGAAACATTTTAGACAAAGTAGAAACTAAAATGAAGCTGAAATGAGAATCTCAAATTTGTCTCCCGAGCTGTAGAAGAGCAAGCTTTGAGCAGTAAAAATAAAGAAAAAAAAAGAAGAAGAAATGAATTAATCACACAGTAAATGAAAGTGAACTCGATAATTTTGGCGACCTCATTATAATGCCATGTGCATGCGTGTTTTTCCTCGTCTCCCGTCTCCAAACAGGCAGGAAGATGATTCACTCTGTGCATTGGTTTCAGCACCTTCCATAGAACAACGGCATGAACGGCGTGAAGCCTTTTGTCAATCATCCAGTCTCTTTGTCCCGGTTGGTGGAGGCTGGGCCGGTAGTATACACACAGAGTGCAGAAGAGTGAAATGTAGTAGAAATTCTATTAGGAGAATGCAATATACTGTCATATATTTTGTACATTTTTTTCATTGTACTTTTCTTGAAAGTAATGTTAAAATCTCGACTCGTTCTTATAGACCCAATCTCTTGTATCGTCTCATCTCGTGAACGGAGTGTCTCGGGACACCCCTAGTGTTTGAGGAACATAACATAGCATTTTCAGAAGGCCGCCCCTTCTGAAAATCCTTACCTTTTCACAAAAAATTGTAGTAGGTTTGTATATTAGGCAAAATATACTAAATATATGCGCAATCTTGCTGTCCTACTGTTTTACTATGTCAAAATGATCTTCTGACACTCCTACGCTCCACCACAAAGGTCAACTATGAGGATGTCTGCAATCTCAAAATCTTTTTATTTTTTTTTTTTTTTATGTTGTGAAGTCTATCTGAGGTCATAGGGTGGGGATGTCCACAGTGCCTCAATCAGACTAAATATCCTTCCTCACAATAGTCATGGTTGCTGTGCAAACAGAGTGAGACGACTGCGCAACAATCAGTGTGGGGGAGGCCTTCCTAAACTAATAAGCAAACTTTGATGCCATCATTCCCAAGACGAGAACACAATTCATACAGGCATCAAGGTGGTTGAGGCTGCTGTTTGTAGACAAGAACAAAAAGCAAACACAACAGGACTGACTCACGAGGAAGTGAAGCCTTTGACAGCAGGAATTTTCATTGTGTCGGGAAAACAATTATCACTGTTCCTGGATACTATTTTGAACGCAGTTCTATGCCCTGGAAGATGACATGGGAAGGAATAACCAAGATTGGCGACATTTTGAGCAGACCACAGCACACAGAGAGCTTAGATTACTGTTTAGAGACGATGTTTACAGCGTAGTACACGACATTTAGTAACATTGCTTCAACGGTCACTGTTTGGATACATATATTTTTGTTTTCACAGTTTGCTATGACTTACCACGGAGCAGGCCGCACTATTGCGTGGCCAAGAATGGCAAGACGTGCAAACTGGTAAGACAATGCCGCCTCCCTGTGGAACTCTAACGAAATAGCATTAACACGAACCCTGTTAACGACGTTGTGGAAGGGCACAAAAAATAAAATATGTCACGTGTTGGAAAATATTTACCTCCAGAATGATTAATAATAATAGTTTTGATTACTATTAAATATAAGGATTGTATTTTAAAAGAATATTTCGCTAGTTCTGGTTTTATTTTGGTAGACGGCAAAATGTCAATTTACTTCCAATTTACTTCCTTGTCTGACGTTCTCATGCTATTTATATTGGCCAAACCAGCTAAGTGGTCATTTCTATTCTGCCCACTATTTAATTAGGTGGACTTCTGTATCTGTATTTTAGTTATTTTGTAATACATTTATTTTAAGTAAAAATGTGACAGATGACCAAAGGCATAAAATAAGTTATCAGGTCCAATACTTAGTAAACCAGTTTCAAATGAGCACTGCATGCTTCATATTGTTTTTCTGAGCATTATTATTGTTCATACAGCTCTAAAATCTTGTGTTCATATGCACGGGCCGTCTGACCCGGGCATCTCAAAATGTGCCTTGAGGGGGTCAGCCATGTTACAGGGGTAAAGCAGTGCTGATGCTGTGCCCAGGGAGCTATATGAGCAAACACAAAATTAACCCAGCCGCCATGCAAATAAGTCACATTGTGATCAATTATTCAGTGTTTGGATGAAGATGAATGCGCCGCCCTTTGCCTTTGCCCTCTCATGTTACAACACAATGGTGGCTCCCTGGAAACATTAGCAATTCATTGCTGTCTGTTTTTATTAGCATGCTGCCTCATTTCCATGCTAGAGCCATTGTGTGGTTTGGTTATGGTTTAATTAATTTCGAGCATGTATGCAGGTTACACTGAATGCGTCATGTTACAATTCACAATTCCACATGCCCGAAAAGGAGTAGGAAGAAGCGAGGCTTATTTAACCCTACCCCCTCTTCTTATCACATCAATTACTAATACATATGTTCACTTCCTCTATTCAACATGCACTAATTCACCATGCACATTATTCTTCCATACACCCAAGCAGTTACTATAATTATTATCATTATAATTATTATTATTTGAACAAAACAAACAAAAAAGTTCTTCCCTTTTTCCCCTTGTTGTTGTTCGGATCCACCTCCGGGTCTTCCTGTCCTGCCGTCTGTCGTGTTGTATTGTGAATGCCATTGAATGCGATGCATGGGTTCCTAATTCCAGTCCCTTGTTGAGCAGGCCTTTGCAACGATGATATCAAATGTCAAATGTTATTGAATGTAATCCTTCTAAAGGCATGGATTTGTCTTTGTGGGTTGTATCCTCAATATTCCTTGTTGTCAGGGCAATATGATCTTTAATATGTATCCAGATGGTTGATATCCTTGACAACAAGCACTCTTGCTTCTACTGGTCCTCCATTTTGCTTGATGTAGATTTTGCCGTTGGTGCTCCAAGT
The DNA here is from genome assembly GCF_027744805.1 of Dunckerocampus dactyliophorus. Taxonomy (NCBI): domain Eukaryota; kingdom Metazoa; phylum Chordata; class Actinopteri; order Syngnathiformes; family Syngnathidae; genus Dunckerocampus; species Dunckerocampus dactyliophorus. Next base: position 15,069,360 of record NC_072826.1, read on the forward strand.
CCTTTGTATCTTTCCCTTCTTCCTCAAGTCTTGTGCTTTCTCGGCGATGTCAACATTGCGTTTTGTCAGATTCGCATTCATGTAGACGTCTGTTCAGCTTCTTTCCCTGTTTCAGCAGTGCAGTTTAGAATTCCCTGTTGGTGAACTTAAAGATGATGACGGGTGTGCTGTTGTTTCTGCCATGCAGTGGGATGCAAGTATCGATGGTGTTGATATCTACATCCATCTCCCTTGATTGTAGGAAGTTGGCAATTGGTTGTCTTGTTGAAAGAACATCCATTCCATCTGGTTCTCCTCTGTTGTGGACTGCCCTATTTTTTGTCCTGGGTGTCATCATTCATTTGTGCATTCTGATCCATATCATCAATTATATTTTTCATTTGCTCAGTGATATTTTCCTTTGCTTCTTTCGCTTCCTCAAGAGTGGTGCGCAAGACAGCAATTATCTTAGGGCCTTTATAGGGCCTTTATAGCATCCTGTAGAACCTTGATATAATTGCATAATTCGCTATTTTCTTCCATAGGGTTTTGAACCTCCTTAAAAGCAGCGCGCAAGGCCGCATTATCATCATCATTGAGGCGTCGTCCTCCTCTTCCTCATCCAGCCAGACTGACCCTGTTTCTGATTTGGATCCAGATTTCCAGGGCCGAATATCATTTTGCTTTGTGTTTGGCATTGTTGCTGGGCAACCGCTTTGAACTTCTGCAGTTAGCCAGTTAGCTTGGCTTGCTAGCAGAATGACAGTTGAGGGTGTCAGCAAGCTGTTCCGATCTTGTGTTCGTAAACTGTAGACAGGAAAGCACCAAAATAGTTACAAATTTGTCAGCAGAGCTCTTGCATGTGCGTCCTGTCCGGTCAACAGCGAGGGGGAAAAAAAAGTTTGAAAACTGATGAATTTGTGCTAAATGTTGGTAACAGTGACTGCCAATCAAAATTTGCAGCCATTTGCAGCTTTTTGTGTGTTTTTTGGATGATAGAGACAATCACTACATGTAATAATACTAATACTAATACTGTTGAGTACCAGACTTTTTCCATAAGCTTTGACCATTAAGACAGGAGTGTCCAAAGTGCAGCCTGGAGGCCATTTGTAGCCCATGGTTGTTTTTTCGTTGGCCCGTGGCACATTCTAAAAATATAATTTAACAAGAAAACTTTAAAACAACAAAAAAGAATAAAACAAAAAAGACAAATGTAAATAAAATAAAATGAAAAATAAACACTGCCTCCTATGTATATTATGTATTATCAGTATTTGTGTATATGTATTGTGCAATCAGAGCGTAAAGGTAAATGTACAGTGTTGAAATGTGCAATTGTTAAAAAGATGCAGTATGCAAACAGGTAAAAATAATACATTCAGTTATAAGGACTTTTTAAAAGTGTCATTTACCTTGCTACACATTGTATCCCTATTATTAAAAGAACAAAATATGTAAATATTTTGGGAACTAACCACTAGACCATCGGGCTATTTGTTATACTGGATGGGTCAAAAGTAGGGTTACAGTTACTACTAAGGTGAAACAGATAATGAAGTAACTAAAGTAATGAAGTACTTTTGGCCCACTCTGTATAACAAATAGCTTGATGGTTCCCAAAATATTTACATATTTTTTTCTACTTTTTTAACAATAGGGTTAAAACGTGTTGCAAGGAAATGATCACTTTTCAAGGTTCTTATAATTAAATGTAGTATATATACATATATACGTTTGGTATATAGTAACATTATCTGTCACAGATAATGAAGTAACTGTTACAGTTACTTCATCTGTTTCACCTTGACAATGAAGTAACTGTTACCCTACTTTTGGCCCACCCTGTATTATTATTAGTATACTGGTATATTACTGTGATTACTGAAGTTCCTGAATATATGGGAAAAAGAAAAGTGGTCACCTTTCAGGTCCATTTTGATCCACTGCGCAGCGTTGGAGGCTTTTAAATGGTTCCTCCGGTTGCTATGGGGATGAAAACGTCGCTCTGGGCTGACAGGCCAAGGAAGAGGAGACAAGGGCAGACAGGAGGCAAGGGGCGGGGCCTGTAAAAGGGCGGGACTTCCTTCACAGCATACTCTCCTCATTGGTCGCTTTTGTGTCACGTTACCAGTTTGGAATGCAAATGAAAAAAGTTGCTGGTTCCCTGCCATTGCTCCTGCTTCACGTCGAGTAGTTGTAGGACACCGCCAAGCGTCCACAAATGGTGTAGGCTAGCAGAAAAAACAGCGAGGCACAACACCCAGACGGCACGGTCACCCGTGGAGGCTGACGACAGCGGTACGTAGATGACGACAATCATGCGCCTTTTGGCTGCTAGCTATCTTGCTTGTTTGTGTGCTGGAACGCGGGAGGGCTCTCCAGTTAGCATGTGTAAACTGCAACATCTACGTGTTGTCTGGACATGATGGTCCTCGTAACGGTTTGCTTTCATGAATTCTCGTGTGTCATGAGCTATTAAGTTGGACTGTGATGGAATTCACTGCGTGCTAAATGCTAACACGGTTAGCCTTGAATGAAAACAAGCACGTGAGTCCAGCCTTTAAATGTACAAGCCCGTCCAGGTTGTTGACAGGACAGCCTTGTGCATTGACAGCCTTCTGCACGGTGCGCCGTATTGATCAAGATTGCCTTTACCAGTGTACAAACCCTGCAACGAAAGGTATGTATACTATACAACCCTTGTAAGGTGCCATAAAAGTGGCATGCATCCATTGATGCTGTCTTGGAGGAATCGGGTTGCACAGGGCATGACAAAAGAGGAGGAGCTAGTTGTTTTTTTTTTGACAAGTGGATGTTATCACCTTGCAAGAATAGCATGGCCCAGGCGATAAACTCCCACGTCAGTTTACATTTGTGTCTGAAATCATGTGAGGGCATGTGGGTCAAACATGTGACCACAACATTAGATACACCAGGCTGCTCAATCTAATGACTTATTTCAAGAGTATATAGAGAGAGAGTCAACATGCTGCCAATACATCAATATGTTTATTATTGTAGTGTTGTCGTGGTATCAACCTGCACTGCATTCTCCTGAGAACTTTTTTTAATATTTTGATACTTTTATGCAGGTGATTAAAGCACCTGACAGCTCTTGTAGTGATTTGTTTTGGAGCTTTTGTTCTGGAATACACAGTATTACTTTCTCCACCATAAACATTAGCTTTACAGATGCCATGACAACCATGATACACTACTTTTCAACAATTTGAAATAAGTCTCAAATTCCCCACAGTAGTGCCTTGGAATCTCTCCTTGATGCTGGAATGCAGCCACCGACTGGCCACCCAGACATTTCGGGTATCAACTTATTGCCACCCCTATGTGAGTAATGGTCTCACCTTGGCCACCCCAATGACAAATTTCTGGCTCTGCCACTTCTGCTGGACTAAGATTGCTAGGCCTACATGAAAATTATGACGCTTGATTTTCTTCCCTGGAATTTTTGGGCAAAAAATGTAAATGGCGACTGACTTTTAAAACAAATGTCACAGCCTAAGCCTAATTGCAAGTATTTCTCAGATGTTTTACAATGTTGTACGATGTTGTGTACCACGTTGAGAAGCAAATTGCTGATGCTGTATCCATGACCTTCACAACAGATATGTGTTAATTTCACGACAGGAGATATGTGATGTTAGACATATCGGCATCGGAAATTGAGAGTTGGACAACATCGGCATATCTGTTATCGGACATCCAAAAACAATAATCAAACTTAAAGCTCCCACATCTGTTGCTGACTAATGCATCGTTGATAGAGAGCGAAGCTGCATTTTAGGATGTGTAGCAAAGCCTTCTTTTTGTGTGGTGTGAGTATACACATGTCGGGCTCATGTAGCTAGGGGTGATTTAGAGGCAGTATCATGTTTATTAAAAAAAAGTGCCCCAAGTAGTTTACAGAAGAGCTACAAATTACCAACACCACTATCGGATATTTCGGTGGAAGCACTTTTTGACTTTGATGCACCTCATTTGGGCTCGTACATGACCTGATTTATTTTTCCTCTGGTGTGAAAGAAGCCCATGAGAGTGATTCATCAGAGACTCTGCTTCTGTGCAACTGAAGTGCGTTCCTAATCTGCAAGCTTTGCCAGAACTATTTCACTGTGGTATTTATAGATCAGATGGAGACGGTAGCATTTTTCAGGCAACTGCTCTCTTTAAGGTTGGGCTTCTTTGGGAGGTATACTGTACTGTCTGAAAGTCCACAGAACAGACAAGAGATGTATGCCATTTAAAAAAATCCAAAAAAAAGCTGTGCAGTCAAGTGTTTTGCATCACTATTGTATTACTATGCTGGAGTGTGTCCTGGAAGTGAGCCAGAGTGTCTTTGTGCTGGTCCACTCAGCCGTGTAAAGGAATGTCCATCAGCATCATGTCTCAATTATTGGAAAACAACCCACTCGGATTGTGGTAGTAGGTAGTAGTATGGTAGTCCTGCGCCCTCTAACACATAAAATCTCCCACCTGCTATGTTTGGATAAGACCCTGACAGTTTACCATCCTCATCATGGCCTCTGTGATGTTTCTGACTGCTGTTTTTGGACGTTTGACCTTCTTTAGGCAACATTTGTCCACATATTTGGACATACAGATGGGTTCGTGTTGGCTGCCCTTCATCTTGATTTTGTCCTGTTTGCCAAGGAAACTAATTACAGCCAATGATACCTGCAATCTTGAGTAGAAAAGAGTAGTAAACTGTACACAGCTGTCACCATCCAAATCATGGTCCATAATAGTTGTCTATTAGATACTATATACAGTATACTGTAGGGGGACTTAAAGGAGATTTTCTAAGTGCTGTATGCTGTAACAGACATGTTGCAAGTCACCAACCGCTGACCATTGGGGAAAATGCAAGTTTCTGTTTCAAGTATTACAAAAAGTCCAAAGTGAAACACAATATTCCATAAAATTGTCCAATGGTACTACTAAAAAAGTAAAAAACCTGCAAAAAGTGGTCAATTTGCAGGGTTTCCCCTATCATTATATTGGAGAGGAAAGGGGCATCATATTCGTTATACAGGGTTTCCCCTAGGATTTTGTGAAACTGTGGGGGTGGGCTGAATGGGAGGGCAGACTGCCGCCCCTGTGCCGTGCCGCTGCTGCGTCTGCAATTTTCTTTTATTATGACAAATGCAAATTTTTATGACTTAATTATTAACTTATTTATTTCACATTTTTCACCAGGGTGTACCCCGCCTGTCGCCACAAGTCAGCTGGGATAGGCTCCAGCATACCTAATGAGGAGAAGCGGTATAGAAAATGGATGGATGGATGGTGACTGCAAACATTTATATTGTAGTTTATTTACAAAGCACATCTGCACTCAGTGTGCTCATTTGTCAATAGATACAGGCGTCATGTTTGAATTGAGCACTTAGTATTTTTATAAGATGTGAAGCAAATATTCTTTGGAGACCTGCTCAACATCAGCTGGTGAGCTATTGCTAGTTTACGGGCTACTCGTTGGAGACCCATGTGGTAGCGTCGCTATCTTAAAGCTGGACACACTACGTGTTTGTGTGTTTATGTTGAACACCTTTTTATACTGTAATTATAAGAAGAGAGCAAGATTGTTAAGTGACATAAAAAAAAACAAGTTAGTATGAATGTGATAGCCAGTTGTAGCTCGCTCGTGGGACAAAAACAAGCTAGCTAGCTACCGCCAGAGAGGCAAAATGTGCAAACAAAGATGCCACAAAGTCAAATGAGATTGAAACGTTATCGATCACACACGCTGGCTTAGCCTGTGACAAGCTGTCGTCAGTTGACTATTGAAAAACAGTTTGTAAAATGTATAGATACATTTTACAAACTGTTTTTCAATAGATAACAAGGAACAAAGTGAACATCAACACAAGACACGTAGGTTCATCTGGCCACATATACGCAAGTGCCAACATGGCAGACAGGCAATTCCGGTGCATCATTATCCAAATAAAGAGCAGTGAAACATTTTTATGATATTTTAAATTGTTTTCAAACTAATTGTGGTCAATATGTGTGTAAGTAATAAGCTATATATGGATCTATATAGCATATACAGTATATCCATTCACACAAGATATTTCTTAACATTGTTTTCAAGTAAAAAAAACCTCACTTTTAAGGTGTGGGGGTTTTTATTTTGTAGTGGCGGACCGATAGATTACATGTAGCGGAAACTACATGTCTTTATTTGAGTGGTGGTCTATTGATTTCTTCTATAAATGTGTGATGGTTATCCTATATAACTGGTGAGGGTGGATCGCCATGACAGTCACTATATGAATTGGCTCCACTTTCCTCTCAAGTTGCCTTAAAAGAAATCAAAGCAAATCACAATGGATCTTTTTTTTCACATAATTTAGGAGACGTGTGTTTGTAGGAATCCGCATTTAATGTCCATGTGGAGACCAGATTGTTGTTTTTGTTCATCCTCCTGGAAGAGCAAGTAAGCATATTCATTGTTGTTGAGACTAATGATGTGTTTGTGTTCCTTTTGAACAGAAGATGTGGTTTGTTTGCTTTAAAGCTCCTCTGCTCAATCCCCCTTACTTCATTAAAAAGTGTTTATTCTAGAATTCAACGCTTTAGGAAGCTGGGCTTTCATACCCTGAGGAAGAGCCCTGTCATTGTCCCTTTCTTCTTCTTTTTTTTTGTTGTTGACATCCCTCCCCCTCTGCCCTCACAGCTCAGCTCGCAAAGTGCGAGACTCGAGGCCCGGCATTTCCGGCTGTACCTCCAGCTAATCTATATGCTAATGAGAAGATGATAATCAATGAGGTTCATGCATGGCTAGCCCCAATCAATACAAGCCGCTCACATGGCTACATTTCACAGAGCCAGACATACGGGGGCTGTCTTAATGTGGCGGGGCTGACCATAAGCACACCATTATCCACTGATTCCATCTACTTTATTCCACATTAATGACGAGCCGTCTCATCGAGAGAGAGTCTTGAATTCCAAAAGTCTAAAAGTCATTTGATTTTATGAGAAGGAATTGCTATTTTATGGCTTTGTGTTTTGGGCAGATTTTTCCTTTCCAAGGGCTGCTGTAAAGTGGTTATCCCTCAGCCCATGCATGTCATTTATGTGACAATTTAGGCCACAACTACTTAACAAATAATACAAGTACTCTATATACTCTACTAGTGGCCTCCTCTCTATTAGAGAATAAACAGTGCATCTTCTTTCATTCTGTCCTCAAGTACTATTATGAAGCCGGAGATCTTGGTGAAAACGCAGCTTCATTGTGTGGGCAAACCAGCCCACAGGAACTGGTTTGAAACAAATAATTTTACTAATCAAACATAACATCATCATAGTCTTACAGCCTTGCAGCAAGTGCAAAGCGCTCCTATGGAGCAATAGGTCCTTAAAAAGCAGCTCAGCGCTCTCATATAGAGGATCTTGGTAATGGCTTATTTGTTTCGGACGTGCACGTGTTATATTGAGGAACATCACATGTTTACACTTGTACAAGTTAACATGTCCGAAAAGGATCTTTCACGAGTGTTTTTGCAGTATGTTCTTAAAAAAAAAACAGCAGATCCCTCCTGTCATGCAGAGGATCTTTGACGAGCATTTTTGCAGTAGGTCAGCTCAGCTCTCCTCTCCTATAGTGGACTGTAAACCAGGGGTGTCCCAAAATAACTTTTTCACTTCCGATACAATACCGATATTGCAGCCTTGAGTATCTGTCGGTATGAATGTGAAAAATGCACCACTTTGGCTGGGTTCTGTGTAAAAGGCAAAGGCACCTTTTACTGTATATTCTGTTTCTGTGTGGAAATGATGTGTGATGGTGTGGAGTACCAGGAGAGTTAGTTATACATGTAAATACAGCGGATGCCCCCTTCAAGTCAACTGGTACTCTCTGCAGCTGAGTGAATAAGTATGCCAGGTATTTGAGGAAATATGCAAGGCACATTCAGTGAACTGAAATAGCCTCATATGACGCTCCCAAATTCATGTGAATTACAGTCCTGCTCATAAGGCAACGGGTGAGTCACCACTCTTGTCCCTAGCTGACTGACTGACACCAAATTGGCCTCCTCACAGCTGCTGGTTATTTGTGCAAATTAATCAGTTTAGCCATACGAAAGCGGCACTGTGGAAGAGAGTGTCGGGCTTCAAATTATGGACGCACCAAGATGGACATGTGAGCAATTGAACATATGCTGTGAAAAGATGCATTGTTTTCATAGACATTTGTCATTTTTATATTCAGAACAATAGAAGTGATAATAATATTGGATATCATGTCAGAGGGTCTTTGCGTGCAAAAAATCCGGGCAGCGTAGGGGGAGGGGGCCAAACCATCATTACCATCATCTTCATTAGAGAGGATGCTGTCATCCAATCAGCTTGCCTCCCTGCACGGGGATTCCACAATCACCCCGTTGGCTGTCGCTAGGATACCACATAATCAGGAGGCAGACTGCGGCCTGGTTGGCAGACTGGGGTGTCGATGCTGGGACGTCGAGCTCGCTGTGCATTAGGTGGAGGTGTCTGTGGAGGGGGGCGTGATGGGGGGAGGTGGGCTCATATAGCACGCTGGCAAAAACGCATGCATTCACTCAGTCAGTCAGGCAGCCAAGCAGGCACTCACTGGAAGGCAGACAAAGAAGGGAAACATCCTGAAGTAGGACAGCACGCTCCCGGGGGATGGGACATCATACCCCTGCATCGCGTTGGGGGGGCCACAGGAGGTAGGAGCACCAGGGGTTATGGGGCTTTGTCTCCTCACATAAAAAAACATTTGCTGTAGCTCTCCACATTTGTGAGCTGATGTTAAATGCTTTGGATGCCGGGGCTGTTTCCTTGAGGGAAAGCACTGATGGAGGCTTCCATTCGTAGAGCCACCCAGTCTGTCTGACAGCATCTTAATGGCTCTCCTCCTTCTCTTCACTTCACAAATCTTTTGTCGGTTGCAGCGTCCATGAAATGATCATTATGAGGCTGCGGAAACAGTACTGTAGTGATGGTCGTCGCAGCTTGGTCAGTCTTCCGGGGTACCATAGCTTTTGCAACTGGAGGCATGATCCGGGACACAGATGTAAAATGTGGAATGCCAAATAGAATGTTTGGGAGGGGGGTTCTCCATCACACCCTGTCACTGATGGATGGGTGATTCCTCTCGCGGCGACTGGGGCCAAAGGCATCATCTCCAGAGGGGATTCCCTCCCCTCCTCTGCCCTCTCCTTTCTGTGCATCATCAGCAAGGCAGGCTTTGTTTACAACGGGAGTGCTCTCGTTGTCTGAATGGATTTAACGTGTAGGTGGGATGTTTTTAATGCCTTTAATGAGATGTAATATTCATGCTCTGCTCTTTATTTTGCTCCCGTGTAACATAGATGAGTTTTTATGATCATCTGCACTGAGACGCTCCCCCTTTACCATCACTGCCATTCCCATCTTATTTTAAACTTTGAAACCAGCTTTGTCCCCCTCTCTACTGTGGTTTACTTGACACATTTATTGGGAAGACATATGGTATGTAAGGATTTTATTAAGTTAGGAGTCTTCAATACAAGTGGGTTGTACATCTGGGCTCGGGCCTCTAATCCGCTCCAAATTCTAATGAGAAGGAAGGCGAGGAGGTGGTAATAGCTTTAGAATAGTAGTACTGCAGCAGGGTTGGTCCTTATTTAATTACTTCCATCAAACCCTCTTGACACTCAGACATGTTTAAAATCCTCAAACTGCTCTCTCAATCTTTTTCTGGCCCTTTCCTCCCCATCCCCTACTTTTTCAAATGAAATGCACCTCTAACCCCAAGGTTGGAAATTCCATCCTCCTCACTTTAAGCTCTTCTAAGCTGGGGAACCCTCTTCCTCTAAGTATGCCCTATTCCCTTTCAGAGACTTCTCAGCCTCATCTTCTTCTTGCCTCCAGCATCCTTTCTTTGCTCTCATTCTGCCGGTTGTCAGGGTGAAGCCTTCTAGATCCAAGAGATTTTTGCTTTGACGTTTTAGACGACTAAAATTTTGCGCATCAGTCATAGGGGTCCATATAGATGCCTGAGCCACGTAAATGGTAGGTAATACTGGCAGGAGTCCAACACAACCCTGCTTATTGGTATTTTTATTAAGTTTTGTGTATTTAGCATTTGAATTTTAGAGTATTCAACTCTCATTCATCACTTTCCCCCGATTTTGACTACACGGAGAGCAATTTTACTTCCATCCTAATTAACATTTGCAAAATGAATGTTTTCTTGTTTAAGTGTGATACTCCATCAGTGTTTAACATGTAATTTAGAGCCTCCACTAATATGAGCCAGCTACATTTTTTAATGCTAAATTGTCTGGCTCTCATTAGGGAAACCAAATTGTTTTTCCTTTTTTAACTTAGTTTGTTCTGTGTGTGATGCTCACTTTCTGTCTGTAGGGGGGAAAAAACATTTTCGCTGCCAAGTTGTGTGCCTTTTAATCAAACTGAGTAAGGCAAAGCAGTTTATTTACAGGCATTTCTGTTATTGATCTGTTCGTAGACACATCATTTAACAGTATCAATTTCCCCACTGACGCTAATGAAAGAATAAAGAATGAAAGCTGTATGAAGCATTGGCATTGCCATTTGTGATTTATTGCTGAAAACTGTGCTGTGTGCTTTATAGTTTTGCATTGGACACTCAAAACCTGAACACGATCCGTTCCAGAAGGCTTTTTGATCTTTGATTTGCTGAAAGTTTAAATGAGGTCAAACTTTGACCATCATAAATCTTTTGTTTTTAGCTTTTATTTGTACAGATAATGATTTGGGTACTGTTAAGGCATAGTAAATTCTCATATGAATGCAAAACTCTTATTTGGCACTGTATACAAGGCAAAAAAAAATTGCTTGACTTTTGCACCACATGTTCCTCAAATTGTAGACAAAGTTCCCAGTTGTTGGCCCTCCTAACTATTCTTGTGTGATGTTTCTGACTTCAAACATCTTTCCTACCTTGTGCTGTGTTCTAGACACAGGAGGGCCATTCAGAAGAGCCGAGGGTCAAAGGTGAGAAGAGCAGAGGGCACCATGAGCGAGCCGGGGCCCCCAGCTTCCACAGGCGGCAGCACCGGGACCACCATCTCCTCCGGCACCACCAGCTCTTTCTCCACCACCACTACCACCACAGCCATCAACAGCACCATGACAGCTTCTACTACTACTACTATTGCTGCTGCTGCTGCTACTACTACTACTACTACTACTACTACTACTCCTGTCACTAGCAGTACTAATAGTAGCAATAGCAGCACTAGTAGTAGTTCCACTAGCACCACCACTACAGCGAGACAGGCAGTGCCTCAAATTTCCGTTTATAGTGGGATACCCGACCGGCAAACTGTGCAGGTAATTACTTTGAATACGTTATATCTCCTAATACGACTGAAATGAGAGATGTTTGTGTTCCTTCAGGGTCTTAAAACAAATGGCTTTGGGATAGTTTAAGGGAGGAATGCTCTTTGTGCTTTAGTGCTCTTGACCCCCTGACCCCAGGATTAGCCTCCACACTGGCTGAATGAGTGCCGCTCCACTTTTGGAGACCACGCTTTGACAGCAGGTTTTTAGCTTTTTAGACCTTCTTTTCTCCTGCGTGGCCTTGTTGCCTTTGTAAGGCATACACTATTGTCACCATGCAGCCCTCTGAGCATAATGGAGCAATGGTCATTTCATGTCAGCTAAGAGCTGTAGGAACCTAGGCTATGTTCACACTGCAGGTCAGTTCAGATTTTTTTTTTTTTTGTGCTCATATGTGACCTGTATCTGATTTTTTTCCATGTCTGTGTGAACAGTACAATTCCATTTTTTTTCCAAATGCGACTCAGGCCTCGTTTGTATGTAGATATAAATCCGAAATGTATCAGGTGCTACTGCAGTATGAACATTCCATATATATCCGACATATATGTCGATATATATGGAAAGGGGTGGTTTATCGTGCAAGACTTGGATAAAGGTACTCACAGATGCAGGCAAAAGTTCTTCTTCTCATCTGAAAATGATTTTAAAAAGGTCAGTGAAGCAGCCCTCGTCAATATCTCATCACTCCTGCCACCGACATCCACTCACACGCTTCTTGGAACAGATGTCGCGGCAAGTGGTCTACGAACTGCCATAGCCAAAAATTTTGCCCTCTTTCTTCTGAATCTCCAACATGGAATCATATGGTTGACAAAATATTGACTCCCGTAGCGTTAAGGAGAGCACACTAGTGATGAGCGGATCGATACTGAAATATCGATACTTCTGAATCGACTCTGAAATGAAAATATTGACACTTCAGATATATGATTTTGTCATTTGTTTTTTTGATGTTGTATTTTAGCTTGGCTATATTGTAAATCACCAAGCTACCTCAATACACGTCAGGGTTTAAAATCAATAATAGTAATTATGATGTCTTGATTCTTTATGCTATGACTTGCAATACTGTACACTACTTACATTTTGGACGCTTTGGAAAACATGCTGGCATAAATGTAATATACTAGAAAAATGGTCAATTAGATAATTAGATGCTAAGTTCCTCCCGTGCCTCCGCACAGACATTTTGTTTAATTTTTCAACCAATCTTGTGGATGTTTTGATTGAGTTATACAGCAGACCCCGCACATCCTCATCCAGTGTCTGTCTTGCTCTTCGCACAGGTGATCCAGCAAGCTTTCCACAGGCAGCCCAACACAGCTGCCCAGTACCTGCAGCAGATGTATGCAGCCCAGCAGCAGCATCTCATGTTGCAGACCGCCGCCCTCCAGCAGCAGCACAGCCTCAGCACCGCTCAGCTGCAGAGCCTGGCCGCCGTGCAGCAGGTGATATATGCCTTTCATTCCAGTGTGGAACGCCACCTGGTTACCTGGTTTTTCACTATAATTAATTGTGGACAGACATGGACACAACCACAGCTTGACTGAGCTGTAGGTGAATCATGCCAGGTCCCTGGCATGATTCATCAACTTTGCTTAAATATGTTTTATATTGTTTGTAATTATGTTCTACGTCATTTGATTTTTGAAACTCAACAGTAAATTCTTAAAAATTACATTTATAGCTCATGGCTCCACCCATGACGAACTAGCTCTCAAAGCCTCATTCCGGAAGTGATGTCATCGGGGTGACGCCTCTCAGCTAAAGCAGTGTAAACAAACTCTTCTCGAGGTAGATCGTCGACTTGGTTCAGTATATTTTTTCATCAAACTAGTAGTCATGACAAATAGTTGTCTTGCTGCTGGATGTTCACAGTATCCGAGTGATACTGTAATATACTTTGTTTTCTTTTCTAAAAGAGGAAAGTTTAAGACAAAAATGGACAAAGCAAGTGCAGAGAACTAGAGACGGATGGAAGCCCACCTTCTGTTCTTTGATGTGTTCATTTTACTGATGAGTGCTGATGAGTGCAAACGCATTTTGAAAAAGGATTCTATTCCGCCAGTATACCAGCACAGGAAAAAACGACAACTATGTCAAAGTTGCCACAGAACAGAGTAAGTCATGTCTTGTTTACATAATGTCTTCTAAACACCATTCGACAATAGCGACAAGGCTGCAAAGCATTGTACATGTTATGTAAATATCTTTTGACAGCGATACAGTGGGGAGTGGTGGTGATGGCGGAGAAATATACAATAAAAAAGGCTATAAAGACCCCTTTACGCTCATTAAGAAGCTGATTTAAAACAATAATTGAAGGATAAGCAACTCCAGAGTAATTTACACTTACCATTCTGTGTTTTGAAAGCGACCAATCTTCATCTCCATGTCTTAAGTCCATGTTGTGCAAGTTCTCTATTTCATCTTCAAATGTTTCTCCCTTCTTTTCTCCTCGAAAACTATTGACACATCACTCAAATCTTTGCTATAATCACTGTAAACATCCTCTGTCTCGTACGGCGCTATGTTTGTTTACCTTAGTGATAGTACTCCAATGGCGTCACTTCTGAAAATGAGACTGAACAGCGAGAGCTAGCTCATCATTGCTGGTGCAGTGAACTACAAATGTAATGTACCATTAGCTTTCAAAAATCGAACAATGTAGATCATAATTACAAACAATATATAACATATTTAAGCAAAGTTGATGACCCTTTAAATAACTTTCGCCTTTCCTGTCTCCTACATGCCATAGGCCAGTATTGCAGCTGGTCGCCAGAACTCCTCCCAGAACGGCACGTCATCTCAAACAGGGTCGACTCAGGCTACGGTAAGAACAGTTTACAGGTTCAGACTCCGTCCTGCACATATAATGTTATCAGTCACGTCACTGACAAATTTACCAATTTGGAATTTTCCAAATTCCAAATTCCAAAAAATTTGAAGACAACTTTTCTCATAGGTAATGTAAAAAAATTAAGCTTCCCAAGTGTGAAAATAAGTTAACCACTGTATAATAACCTTAACCCAAAATAAAACTACTCACCATTTGAAGATGCCTGACTAGTGGAGAGGGAACAGGGAGGTGCTTAGAAAGTAATACTATCATCTAGGGATGTTTTATACTTTATACTACTGCAGTTAACTTGTATAATTGTATTTAATGTTATCTGCTTGGTAATATGTGTATGTAATTGATGTTAAATTGATTAATAGTTTGTATTGTACTTAGCAGCCAGACACGGACCTATGTGGTTCTATGGTTACCATTACTGTTCCTCTTTGGCATCACCAGTACCCTTCTGTGGCATCACAAACACCACAACACATCCTAACTAGGGCTGAAAAATGATTACAAATTTTTAATCAAATTAATTAAACATGATTAATCACATTTGCTTCTGTGTGGAATATGCCTATTTAGCTGTATATTATTGACAGAATTGACAGGACATAATTACATAAACTGCTCAAAAAATAAAGGGAACAATTCCTGTTGTACGGAAAGGATGGTCACGGAAAGAGCTCCATTTTTTACTACCGGAGTTTTAAACTATAAGCACACAAGAGGTAATTAAAAAAGTCACGGATGAAATGGCCATATTAAAAAGATGGTTTGATAAAAACAGATTATCCTTGGACTTAAGTAAAACCAAAATAATGTGCAATTGTGGCTTCGTCTGCCGTCAAAACAGAGAGATGTGGCTCGACATGATATGCATGCGTTAATGACATTTTTATGTCATTAATGAAATAAATTACTTACCGTCGTTAATGCGCTAGCCCTAATACTAATGTGATGCAATTACTGTGTATTAAAAGAAGATAAAGCTCAAATCCCTAATGTAGTTCTCCTAACGTCCCCCCCCCCTCCGCCCTCCCCAGATCAACCTGACCACCTCGCCGGCTGCAGCTCAGCTGATCAGCCGGGCGCAGAGCATCACTTCCACTCCCACCAGTATTTCCCAGCAGGCTGTTCTTCTGGGCAGCCCTTCAAGCACCGCCCTCACAGCCAGCCAAGCACAGATGTACCTGCGTGCACAGATGGTGGGAAAACAGCACAGTCATGGGCGCATTCACACCAGCCTGCACATATACATCAGCACCAGAGAACACAGACTTTTAAATGATTGTTTTCTACCCAAATGCTGTCTTCTGCTCGCTCAAGTGTGTGTGTGGGTATTTTTGTTGTTGTTGGGTAATCAGGATAATGTTTTACAGAAGCAGATGGGAATAGTTAGAAGCACTATTTTTAAGTTTGAAGTTTTTTCAGAGGAATTCCTGTTTCAGGACAACCACTTTTTAGCAGGCTCGTCTTACAAACACTGTAACCTAGCATTAACTCTTTATTAAAACAATTCATTAACGTTGTCTTATGCTTATATGTCTCATGTGTTGTTTCCAGGCCCAGCAGAGCAATGTTTTCCAGGCCCAGCAGAGTAACCTGGTGCAAGTGGCCAGGAGTTTGGGCCGAGCCGTTCCGCTGTCGCCGCAACTGATCTTCACTCCGACGGCCACCGTGACCGCCGTGCAGTCTGAGAGCTCCACACAGGTCTCCTCACAAGTACCTTTCGCTATTCATTTGTCTTTTTTCTCTATATTTCAAAGCCCCAAATTGTTGTCAAAGTAGTTTGAAAGCAACACTGGACGTGTGTGTTCAGTGTTGTGAAACAACAATGGCAGAGAAGATACTGCACTGCTACCACAACCAACAGTAATGCTTATTTACAAATTCTCAACTCAGATATACAACACTAGTGAAGAGGTTGGAAACACCTTGTAATTTCTAACTTGGACAAATGTGTCCAAACCTTTTAAGATCTGGGAAGACAAGCAGTTGCAAATGTGTGCAGTGTTTCTCAACAATGTGACATTGCCATTTACTGGTATGGCATCTATATTGCAGATCGTAACGGTTGTGTACACAGGAGAGACAAAGGAAACCTCTTTTTACCAGATAGTTGTCCTTTAAACTTATCCTAAAATGGTATCTCATGATTGTACATCAACTTTAACGAAACGTCATGAGAAGTACTTTGCATTGTTCCCAATTTATGTGCAATGATTACACAATCAGTCAGCTGTGCAATCTAGATAACACTGGAGATACACTCCAATTTTAAGACCAGTTGAACAATTGCATGTATTTACATTTTGCACGGTTGGCTCTTAGGGAGTTTCTAAGTAGCACTTCAAAGTGGAAAAAAAGGACTCGGCAATGAGTGGCTGCACCATTCTTGTTAATCACCTAAAAATTGGTTTGGGCATGCTTGATGCCAGTGTTTCCAGGAGGCTAGTGGGAATGTTGCTCCAGGTGGTGAAGACGGCTTTACGGAGGCCATCCGCTGTCTGGAACTGATGTCCATTTTTGTAAACTTCCCTTGCCATCCATTCCCAAATGTTCTCAATTGGATTTAGATCATGGGAACATGCAGGATGGTCCAAAAGAGTGATGTTATTCCTCTGCAAGAAGTCCTTTGTCCGACGAGTATTGTAAATTGCAGAGTTATAACTGTTGAAAAACCCAGTCATCACCACACAGACGAGGGCCTTCCGTCATGAGAGATGCACCCTGCAACATCTCCACATAGCCAGCTGCCGTTTGACATCCCTGCACAACTTGAAGCTCCATTGTTCCATTGAAGGATGGATCATGATGGCCCCCCCCTCTGTTGTGCCGTGTGGTGGGATCTCCTAGTCAAGCCAGTAACGTTGGAAGCCATCAGGACTGTCAAGGTTACATTTTTTTCTCATCAGAGAATAAAACTTTCTACCACCGTTCAATGTCCAATGTTTGATGCTCTCATGCAAATTCTAAATGGGCAATTTTGTGTGGTTATAGTAGACAAGGCCTTTTGAAGATGATTTTTGTTCTTAAAACCCTTTTCTGGCAGATGCCGCCTGATGGTTATTGAACTGCAGTCGACACCAGTAACAACATTCATTTGATTGTTCCGTGTCGTGACGGACAGCCAATCAGATCCTCCAGCTCAGGGCAGTTGACATTTTTTGGGTCTACCACTTGAGTTTTTTTTTGTTCCATAACCCTCAGGATCTTTTGAAGAACTTTAAAATGACAACAATCCGACCCATCAATATAAGAGATCATGGAATTGTGAATACCTGACAGAAAATGGCATTGAATCCACATTTTTGCCATGATTTTATCTTTTAAAGGCTGTGGTCTTAAACTCCTGATCAGCTGATGAACAGCTTATTTCAGTTTAATTGTTGTTTGCAATAAATTGCTTACTCTAAATTTTTGTCTCACTCCCATTTTTTTCTTTTTTGCATTTTGAAACTCTACTTAGAAACCTGCTTAAATACCTGATCCAAAATGTGCAAAATGTAAATTCTTGCGAACTTTAAACTGGATTTTGACATTGAATTTCGATGTATTTGTGTAAATAACAAACATTAAATAAGATCATTACTTTTTCTGTCTCTCAAGAATCAGGTTCAAAATCTGGCCATACGTGGCCAGCAGGTGGCGACCACGTCCTCCTCTCAAACTCAGACTCTGCAAGCCCTCAGTCTGAAGCAGACCCCCGTGCCCATCCAACCTGCCTCGCTCATCAAGAACCCCAGCCAGGGAGCCAGCCAAGTGTCTGCAGGAGGCAAGCCGGGCTCATCCGAGAGCCCATCTTCTGAGGGTGGAAAGAAGGGGGACGTCACAGAGGCCCAAGCCATTAACATGAGCCGCAGTGTTACAGCACTCAGTGCGCAGCCTCTCATTGCTCCGGGTGAGTGCCGCAAAGTTCAATAGTGTGTTTTATCAGCCTTAATTGCTGGCCACACTCCAACTAGACCAAGAACTCCCATAAATATAATTTCCTCACAGTTTGTGGTATGACCCTCCTTTCCCCTGAGTTGAACTAATCATCAAAAAAAATAATCTACTTTATCCATTATAAATGATGTTTTGGGTTGAAGCCCTCTTTGAACTGTCATTGTTCAAGGTGGGAGGGATTACGGCAGCCTGTCAGTGCACAACTTCACCTCACTTTGTTGTCGTAATTGATGTATAGAAGCAAAAGGGGAGGCGGGCAAGAGACTGAGCGATCTGTAAAAATTTACATTGGGTTGCCATGACAGCAGGCCACAAGGGACGGGGTGCACACAACATGCCGTCGTGATAATGCACTATGGCTAGTGGAGAACTCAAAGGAGTCGGATGACGATAAAAAAGGTCAAGCTAACTGGATTTTAGGAGTGCACAAGGGCTTGGAAAAAAACATACTGTAGATATGTCTAAACTATCAGAAAAAACTTTTGTGGATCTGCAGCACAATGAAATGGTGTCTTCTTCCACCCATGCCCCACCCTTCCACAAAGTCAGTGGAAATTGGTTAAGTAGTCTTTTGCATGATCCTTATGCCAAACTCACTGTGACAACATAACCTCTTGGTTGTCCTTAGTCATCATCGCCCCCTATCGGCCAAAAGGAGCACAGCATCTGCATACAGATGACAACATTTTTTATAAAGACATCTTGGCATATTACCGTAATTTCCGATGTAAAAGACGAACGGGTGTTTAAGCCGTGAGGACCAGGCAGCTCTTTGACAGGAGCCAATCATGAGCTATGAAAAAACTCCCGACAAGCAGTATCCCATTGGAAATCGCAAGAGGTCATTACTCAATATAACAGTCTGACTCATGGTGTCATCTTACGAAGAACGCTAAAATCATCACACAGCAACTTAATACGCAAAAGGTAGCTAGTAAATATTGCAAGACAAGTACAAATTTGAGTTTAAAATAACAAACTGCCTGGCAGCCATGGCAGCCGTTGGCCAATGAACTGCTCTGCTGAGAGTAATGCATTATGGGTAAAAATTAAAATAGCTTTTATTTTAAACTCGTATTGATACTTGTCTTGTATATTTCCTAGCTACCTTTTAAGTGTTAATTTGCTGTGTGATGATTTTAGCGTTCTTTGTAAGATGACACTGTGAGTCAGACTGATGCGTAATGACCTCCTGTGATTTCCGATGGGTTGACAAGCTCGTCATGAGTTCCCTTATAGCTCCTGATTGGCTCCTGCGACAGAAATAGCTACTGACTCTCCAGCAGCACAGTATTCAAAGAAATACTAGTATTTCTGAAGTATAGGAGATGTCACGAGATTAGAACATGGTCATAAATTAGCCGCTCCGCTGTATAAACCGCATGGTTCAAAGTTTAAGAAAAAAGTAGCGGCTTTTAGACCGGAAATTACGGTATACACAAGTGTACTTAATAAAACTGTATTTGCTGGTGCTGCTTTGTTGGTTTTGGATCAGAATAGGAACATGTCCTGAATAAACCCAAAGCAGCAGCAGCAGCCTGTGACACTATGGGAATTCAGGCATTTTCCAGGGTCCACTACTAACTTCATCAGAAACATTAGCTGGCATTGTAAAACACATGCAGCTTAGAGCGGAGGCCTTTTTGGTGACATGGAAGTGAAGCTTCCACTCTGTCATTGTACGGGGAGCTCGCACGCAGTGGCAGAGCTACGTGGTGGCCGTGGCCACCTTTGGTCACTCTCTGGCCACCCCTCTGGCCATCTAGACATTTAAGGTATCAAATTATTGCCACCCATACGAGAGTAATGGTCTCACCTTGGTCAACTCAATGAAAAAAATTCTGGCTCTCCCACTGCTTGCACAGTAGGTGCTGCTCTAACCGCTGGTTGTTTATTGTAGGGGCCGTCAATAAATTACTATTGCACTTTTTTTTTGTTTTTTTAATTCTACATCACACCACAAATTGATCTGTAATCATGTGAAATGATTAGTCCTACCCTAAAAATATTTTAGGTTTTGAGAAGCCAAAGTCTTTACTTAAATGTCCCCAGCAACTAAGCGGAACTACGTTATTCATCACTGAAATCTGACCAGAACTGGACTTAGGAGACCAAGTTGGGGGGTAAGTCGCTGTTATTGGACTACAATGCTGATGGCGATGTCATACAACTTCATGTAAAAAAAAAAAATCCGAACTATCCCTTTAAGGACCTGACTCACAAAGATGTGTTACTAAAACCAAACATGGAGTGTATCCCACAGCAGCTTTCAATGCAAGAACAGGTGGGGAGGTGGAGGCAAGCACAATTGGAGACAAACGCTGATGTTCCAAGCAGGTTCCCATGAGTGTCTTGGTTGTGGCTTTTATTCAAATGAGCAAACGCACCTCAAAGCTTCACATTATTGGGTGTGGAGACTATTTTCATGTGAATTCCAGGAAATAAAGGATGATTCTGTCAACTCTTATTGGTTCCTGGTAGAGTCGTAGGAGGCAGCCTAGTGTGGCTGTGACCCACTGACTCACCCTTCACTTTTATCAAGTGTCACATTTGGCTCGGTGGACTCATTCCTGGGATGTTGCTCATATTGGTCTCATTTTCCCCACTGTGCAATACACGCTCCCACAGTACACGACTGAAGGCTTCAGTGACTAGCAATGACTGGTGCTGATAGACCACCTTGAAACAGTTTCTAAGTAAATTTTAGGAATCAGCGGGGAACTTTCACAAAATTCCCAATAACACACAAGGCAAGAATCAGAATGAATGTTTATGTAAAGCAGCTCAATTCAACTGGTGTCCTGTGGGCCAAATACGGCTGTTAAATGACATCAGACCAGTCCACAACTTCCATTCTAAACTTGGGAGAGACTAAAAATGTTGCATCCGATTCCCAAAAACAGCAGAGTGCTCTGGTCATATAGAAAATCTTTGATTAGCATTTTTGCACTAGGTCCTTTTAAAAAGAGCAGAGTGCTCCTGTCATAGAGAGGATCTTTTACTAGTCTTTTTTGCAGTAGATTCCTAAAATCAGGAAAGCGGCCTTGTCATATTGAAGACCTTTGACTAGCATTTTTGCAGTAGGTGGTTAAAAACAGCAGAGGCTTCCTTGTCAAATGCACCGCGTACGTAACGAAACAAGTTTACCAAGTAACTTTAGATACGAGCTGAGCTGAGGAAAACCTAAAAAAAAACAAAAAACAAAAACATCCAGAGTGGAGGCAGTGACCAACGCGACACGAGCCGTTTTTAACACTGTCTTGCCAATTGCGCTGCGTACGTGAGCGAGGCATGGCTCCTCTCTCACTGCAGCCTGCAGCAAGTCTGTCTCGGGCGGTCGCTGTGTGTGACTGGCCAATCAGAGCGTGAAGAGTGAATACATAAGTAGTTACCCAATGACGATTTTCCTTCAACAAGATCACAGATGACGAGCTGTACTCTACTCATGCTCGTATTAAACAAAAGTGCATTATCCGTAACGGATACTCTGGCTCATCCCTACTTGTGCCCCTAAATAGCATAAGCAATACAGAAAATGGAGGGATGGTTTCTTTGTTTGATTTGGATATTGATAAACTAGCTCCAAAATGTGCTATAACCAAGTCACAAATACTTTCCATTACAATTTCTTGGAGGCCACAGTGAAGTCCTGCAATTGCCTGTCACTTTTTAGATGGATGTGGTTTGGAGCAAGAGTGACAGCCAGCTGACAAATGACTTCTTTATGGCCGCAATCCCTCCTTAAATAGCAATAACGCGCGCACGCAATCCCTCCTTAAATAGCAATAACGCGCGCACCCACATACACTGGGAATAATAACAGCCATGTGTTTCTGTTGTCAGAGTCACCCACTGGTGAATTTGGAATGCACAGTGCTGTGAATGCTTACATTTTGAAAAATGACAACTGTATCTGTTTTCCGTTCAGCCTACACGCAGATCCAGCCCCACTCGCTGGTCCAGCAACACAAGCAGCAGCAGTTTTTGGTCCATCAGAGCCAAAGCTCCCAAAGGATGCCCGGTCAGCTCCTGCAGACGGCGTCCATTCAGCCATCACAGCACCCTGTGCCCGTGTTGCCCAAACCAGCAGCGCATCAGCCTTTGACACCCAGCCAGCAGGCCACCATCTTCCACTCCACCATCAGCACCCACGCCCTCCACTCCGCCCCCTCCCCAACCTCCTCATTGGCCAAAGCCCAGCCCGTGCAGCTCACAGCCATCAACCTACAAATCCAGCCAACGGTAAGAGCCCCAACAAATTAGCTTTTGTCCGCACATACTCTGTCAACACCAGTAATGTGTTTTATTAATGCCTTCCAACACCAACAGCTATAACTCTAAGGCCATTTTAACCAACTGTTTATGATTTTAAATGCAAACACAAATTTTATTTGTAGATACAATGCCTGGATGCATTTAAATATACAGTTGTTGTTTTAAAATATGCACATTTGTTTGCACAAGGCCTAACATGCATGATGTAATTACAAATCAAACAAAAATGTATGTTTCATAGATGGCCATGCTCCACTTTCAGTGAAAATCATTTGGAGAAACTCTGAATCGGGATACTTGGGAATATTTTCCAGTCTTAATAGTCTCCTCTCTACCATATTGTTCATTGTAGGCCTCTCGGATGGTTCAGGACAGTAAAGATAAGCCAACTTCCCTGGTGGTGAGAGAGACGTGTGCAGCCCCGACCACACAGCAGCAACAAAAGCCGCCGCCTCTACCACCACCACTACCTCCGCCACCAACGCCACTACCGCAACAGCAAAAGCAGCAGCAGCACAGTGCGCCTACACCATCGCAACCCACCAAGCCTGTAGAGCAGCCCAAGTACAACCCAACAACACCCGCTGGTCAGCCACAAGGTAATCACTCAAGTTTACAATTTAAGCTGCTGAGATGACATCATCACATCATCTATCATGATAGAAAAAGAACATTATGGTTGTTGGACGTGTGATGATAGAGCTCTTTAGTGTCAACGATTGTGGCTGTGGGCAGCGTCTTACTTGTGGAAAGGCCTCTACGGTTGTAGCTTGGCAGATTTGTTTGGAAGGATATCCCACTCATGGAATGTGAGCTGACCATACCATGTAGACGGCACGAATCAAAAATTCCACAGATGTTGTGTCAGTGTTTGTGTATTGGTTTCTATGGTGACATTGGCTCTTCATGGTAGGGCTAATGTTGTGTTTCTTGTTAAGGCAGTCTACAAAGCTGCAAAAGTTTTTGGGCACCAAATTGGATCCTGCAGTATGTGAAATAGGCCCTGTCCATATGGGAACGTTCTTGGGATTTCTTTTTTTTTTTTTTTTTTTTTTTTGGCGGGTTGGAAAAAAAAAGTCACGTCCAAACTGTGCCGGATTAGTATATACTGTATATAGTATGTACAGTATATATACTGGAGTTGTGTGTGTATATATAGTGTATATATAGTTGCATCTATAAGGGAACGCATCACTGAGTGAAAATGGTGTGATACACAAGGCACACTTACGTGTGGCGCTGTGAACAGGCACACAGACAGAACCACGTGACACTCCAAACTAATGATGGGTAGATGGGGCCTTGTGAAGCGTTGTGGCACATTACACTGTATAGATACTGTGTTGTGCGTTGTGCGCATCTCTGCCATGACACATCAGACACATCGCGTTTGTCGATAGTCCAGGCTGAACCAGGCTGAAGTCCATCGTAAAATTTTTGTCCGATTCCACCTCTGATTTCAGTCAACCTACTCAAGAGACTCAACTGACATATTGATTCAACAACTATATACAATAATACTGAAATTATTGTATTATTTTATATCTTCATCGAAGTTCATTTGATAGATTTAAGTAATATAGTCAATAAATAACGAGAAGGCGTGTCATAACGTTTGGAAATCAAAATGAAAGTATTGTGAATGTGATGTTTCCTATTGTCTTTAATGCAGGAAAGTTTATATGTGTGAGTGCGTGTGTGTGTGTGTGTGTGTGTGTGTGTGTGTGTGTGTGTGTATAGATATACAGGTATATATTAATGAAGAAAATATGATTTTCCAGTGTCTTGGCATTCAAACCAAGTAAAACCAAAAGCAAATCTATATTGTAAACTGAAATCAATTATTAAATTAATTTAATATTTACTATTTATGAGGAAGTAGTCAAATGTTTGTACACTGTACCTATTCGTATTGATTAGGTGCTTTTCTTTACACAGGACAGTTCAGTAAAACAAATACATTGTTAAACACATTTAACCTGCAGAAAATAAACCAAATATTTTCAACTAAGAGTCACTGAAATGCACATGATTTCTGATAGGTCAAGGGGAGATGAACCGTTCCAGTGGAACAGGATGAAATAAGGAAATAAAAGCAAATAGCTTATTTGTCGATACAAAATGGTCCCACACGGCAGAAATCTTTCTTTATGTCACACTGGATTAAATGGAAGAATTGTGCCTCATAAGATTTGTTCTATTGCAGAGACGTTGCACCCCAATGACAGAAATCAGACTCATTTCCTTATAAATACAGTTTGGTGCTTCAGTGACAGGCGAAACAGCAACTATATCAGTCACGTGACTTTATCTCAAAGCGTTGCCCGCACCGACACGGGGCTTCGCTGTATGAGCTCGACACATCCACCAATGCATTGATGTTCCCGGACCCATCACTCTTCCAAACCACAGAAGAAAGAACGAATGTGCATAAGTCCGTCTTCTGCTTACGAGAAGTGGAATTATTTCTGTGAGTCAGAGTCAACAAAATATCATAAGAATGTTGACTGAGGTGAGTCATGTCCGTCGAAATATTCAGATATTATGTTGGCTTATCGTCAAAGCTCACTTCTGGTCATGTGACCGCGACGGTGTGGCGGTGGGTTCTCGTATTGCCTGTCTACACGGCAACGGCAAGCCATCGTTTTCAGATTTTCCCGCTCTGGAAGCCAAAAAATGCAGTTTCAGGTCACCCAGAATGTCGTTCCCATGTAGATAAGAGGCTGAAACGATTAAATACTATGCCATTTTGACCTTTAAAACTTTCTGTGTGGATAGCCCCTTAGAAATTAAGTGTCAATGCTGATGGCACTATGAGTTATATTTTACTTATTAGTTTTTGCCAAATATAATGGCAGCAGTTTGCAGATGTATAAATGTAAGCTGATCGGCAGTTGTCTAGGATTGCCTATTTTCCTGTTGTGAAAGGTTGCATATTCTACTCTTTCTTACTGAAATTGAAATAAGTTTCAGAGGCCCCACAATAGTGTATCTAGTTTTGATGCTGGAATTTAGACATTTTTAAAGTGCTTTCAGTCTGGCTTAATATGAAATGACTTAATATTTACTTCATCTTGCAAATAATTTATTAAATGTTTCCATGTACCGCCTGCAATTTGCTCGCGTACCACTAGGGGAACCCTTGTTGGGAATCACTGTCCTAGAAGCTCTACTTTGCATTTTATCCACTCTTTACATGAACACTGTAAGTCTGTACTTGTGCAACGTAAGGGAAGCCTTATATCACATACAACAGCGTAACATTAAGGAGTGGGACAGGAGGACACAAATGTTAGCAACACGTACTAGCATAGCTGTGTGAGCTGCAGGGATAACGTTACACTCTCATTGTAGCAGCAACGTCATGCTAACAAGACAAAATCATCAAACTTTCCTCACGTTTGGGGCTCATAAACAGGCTACTGTTAGAAAGTCACTTTGGCATAATAAGGGACTTTTAAATGGGGCTAACACAGACAGGGCATTGAAGGCGGTAGTAGCAGTGGTGGTGGTGGGTAGCTGTTTATTCCAACATTCTTGCTGCAGCCCTGCTCCAACACGCAGAAGTCAGCCTAACTTGACTGTGACGACGCGGTAGTCGGTCAGTCTGGAGCTGATCATTCACTGCTGTTCGTTCCAAATAGAGGTGTGGGCAACGCTGTCTCTTTAAGTGCTCAGACACAAGCCCGTCGTCCTTTGTCCGTTCGCCACAACAAGGAACAGAACCGCGTGTTTTCTGCAGGACACAAGAGTCGAAGCTGGTAAGAAAATTATTAAAAAGGAAAAAGAGACAAAACATGTTGACGTTTACTTCCGTTGTTGAACTTGATCAATTGTTCTACACTGCTGTGTGCACATAAGCCTTTGTAATGTTTTTTTGTTGTCGCGTCATGAGTATAACTTTATTTAAATGTGTTACATTAGCAGATACAAACCAAACACGTCTCATTGTAATGGTTAGATCATTTAACTCCTCCATTCTTTCATGTGTATCGCTGTAGCCATTTTTATTCATTCAGTCATTTCAAAGAGAAAGTGTTTACTGAAGAATATTACATTATCAAACAAGGATGATCAGTTTGAGTAACTTTTTAAAGGTCCAGTCTGCTTTGGTTAGGCACTCAGTGGGGGGCGCCAACTTTCGAAAGTGTTTATTCTGACCTCAGAATGCGTAGACTTTGCAAGCCACGCCCCATGTAACGTGCACAGCATTCGTTTTGCTTGTTGTCAGCTTATAGTGATTTGGCCAAATTGAGCTATCATTGAATGCCTATTATGACTTCTTGGTGGTGATCTCGACCATCAAAACAAAATCCTGCTCTTGTTGTTTTTTAAATTTTTTTATTAATAAGTATTTTTCTTGTACTCATTTCCTGGTCAGGAGGGGCTACAACCAAGAGGCCGACGGCTGCACCTAGGACGCCGCCCCCAGCTATGACCTCAGGAAATGAGAGCGAAGCGCCAAGCGTGACGGCCATCGCGCCACACAACGGCGAGAACAAGCTGCCCCAGGCTATAGTCAAACCGCAGGTTCTCACGCACGTCATTGAAGGCTTTGTCATCCAGGAGGGCGCAGAGCCATTCCCAGTGTGTGTAAGTGACCCCCACCTAGGCAGCGGCCACAACTTGATAAACAAGCCCCTGGTGGTCCAACACTCCAGTGTGTGCACGCCTGCAGGAAGCTGTCAGCCTACAAACACAAAGCCTCTCTCTTTATTTCCCGGCTGACAGCTCACAGCTTGTGTGTGATTCTGGCTTTAATTATGGACGGCCGCACTCGCTGAAAGAGTACAAATGGATGTCTGAATGTGTGATGAACATCAATTTTAACTGTGTCTGCTGTTTGTCTGGACGAGGTCTGCTGCATTAACAGGGACGCATGCTGTCACCGCACTGTTGGTTTATTTTGTGAAAATTGCGCACAAAAAATGTATTCTGATTATCCTTTTTCTTGTTTTTAGCACACGTTTAACACAAGCACAAGAGTGTCCATCCATTCCATTTTCTATACCGCTTCATCCTCATTAGGGTCGCCGGGACATTCACACATATGGACAATTTAGAGTCGCATGTTTTTGGGAATGTGGGAGGAAGCAGGAGTGCCCGGAGACAACCCACGCACACATGGGGAGAACATGCAAACTCCACACAGAAATGCCCAGGGGAGAATCGAACCCAGGTCTTCCCGATCTCCAGGCTGTTCCTGTATTGGCCAACGTGCTAACCACTAGACCACTGTGCAGGCACAAGAGTGTGTTTTGGAAATTTAATCTGTTGCAGGGTTCACATGCCGTCGTCATAAAACCTTTTAAAAATAAGTGAACAAGAGATAAAAACAATAACAAACATAATACCAACAATAAACATACTGTAATTAAAATGTTATATACAGGTGCATCTAAAAGTAGAATATATATGAAAAGTGAATTTATTTTAATATTTCAGATAAAAATGTAAAGCTCTTACATTTTTGATTCACTAGACAGAGTGAAATACTTAAAAGATTGTATTTCTTAATAATTTTGATGATTATGGCCGCACGGTGGCTGAGTGGTTGCCACACAGTCAGGAGATGGGGTAGACGTGGGTTCGAATCTCCACTGGGCATCTCTGTGTGGAGTTTGCATGTTCTCCCTGTGCGTGTGTGGGCTTTCTCCAGGTACTCCGGTTTTCGCCCACATTACAAAAAACATGCATGTTAGGTTGATTGGCTATATGTGGTTAGGTTATACAGACCCTTTCCAAAAAATTTGAATGTCAAGGAAAAGTTGTTTAATTTCCATAATTCCATTCAAAAAGTTAAACTTTCATAAATTATAGATTCAGGGCCCACAATTTAAACGATTTCAAGTGTTTATTTGTTTATTTTTATGTAATTTGGGCTTCCAGCTCATTAAACCCACGAAAACAGGAATTCAAAAAATTAGAATACTGTGAAGAAATCACCATTTACTTCTCAGTTTTTGCAGGAAAAAAAAGAAAGAAATTAGGATCACATCAAATCAATCAAAATATGGTACTTTCAAAACTATATGTCAATCTTCAATACTTGGTTGGGAATCCCTTTGCCTTAATCACTGCCTCGATGTGACGTGGCATTGAAGCAATCAGCCTGTGGCATTGCCTGGGAGTTATGGAAGCCCAGATTTCCTTGATGCTTCTTTGTTGTTGGGTCTGGTGCCCCTCATTTTCCTCTGGAGAATACCCCATAGATTCTCAATGGGGTTTAGGTCCGGTGAGTTGGCTGGCCAGTCAAGCACTGTGATGGCATGGGCATCAAACCAGGTTTTGGTGCTTCTGATGGTATGGGCAGGGGCCAGGTCCTGCTGGAAGATGAAATCTGCATCTCCATACAGATCCTCAGCAGAAGGAATTATGAAGTCCTCTAAAACATTCTGGTAGACTGTTGCGGTGACCTTGGATTTAAGAAAGCAGAGTTTACCAACACCTGCACTGGACATTGCACCCCAAATCATGACGGACTAAACTACTGCATAAACTACTGCACTCTAACCAGCTTTAATTGGTCTCCTAGTCTGAAATGAACTCCTGAGATGCACCTGCATAAAGGGTCGTCTGTTCTTTCTTACTTCAAAGATGGGAAGCAATGTTGTAAAAAAAAAAAAAACTAAAGAAAAAGCAAAACCAAGGCAGTGGCATGTATTTTGCCGCTCGCTGAACTCCCATGACATATAGTGATGACTTGCACGATAAATAGGAAATGCGCGGTTCATCTTTTGGACTAAGTGTTGCAGTAAAATAAAAAGCAGATAAACTCACAGTTACTGCGCTGCTTTGATGCTTACTGAAAGTATGCGCAAGTCTTGCATGCTGTCATCTATAAACAAGCCTCACTGGTTTATATTCATTTTGCAGCATGTTTCCATTCATGTGTAATCCTGTTCTCTTGTATTGAAACAGGTGGAGCGCCTTCCTATCCTCATCAACAGCCCCAAGAAGCTGGACAGTCAGCTCTCCTCCGACCCTGACAAAACCCCTGTCAGCAATGCGGCAAACTCCGACTCTGAGCCCGAAGACATGAACCAGACAGGTGAGACAGAGGAAGCACCAAAGATGCTCAGTAATTTAGTTTTATCTTAGATGGAGGTATGCATTCCTGTGTTTAAAATGTAATATGCAAAATGTAAAAGGTGTAAGCCGGTGTCGTAATTCGCAAGTCATAAACCTGAACATTACACCTCCTAAAGTCTTTCCAGTTCTTTTTAGACTCAACATCAAATATCTTCTTTTTGTTTTTTTGCCTCCACAGAACAGGAACAAGAACCCAAGCTGACGTGTGAATACTGTGGCTGGGTAGACTTTGCTTACACTTTCAAGGGCACCAAAAGATTCTGCTCCATGGTTTGTGCAAAGAGGCAAGTCTGACGTTTTGGGCACTTCATTAGACATGAGCATCTCTGTCCCTTCTCATTTGTGATGCTCTCTAACCAAAACGTAAACTCTCTGGTAGATTCATATACAGTCGTCCCTCGTTTATTGAGGTTGGCTGAAAGTTAAGGTAATGCAATGTAAAGAAATGTCTCATCAGTGTAACATTACCGGCGACTAGTGAACAGAATACTACATATGACTTGTCTTTCAATATTTTTGGACTCATAATAGGCCATAGTCAACCACAACATATATCAGTATCGGCCTTTATTTATATCCGATATATAGAAATAAATTTAAAACTGGGTTATTTCGGCTCATATGCAGCCGTGCCTCCCTCCCTCTCCTGCCGGCTGTGACTTCTGTCTCCAGCATTGCTCCACCCACGGCGCCATTAGTGCACCGTTAGCCAGTCTGAAGTGGACGCTGTCCTCACACACACACACACACATACACACACGGCTGAGAGGGAAGTTTTTTCGCGCGGAGAACGTCCTGAGAACAAATGCACATGTCACGGTAAACGCAGAAAACTCTCTCTAAATTGTAAGAAACATCCCAGTGCTCTACATCTCACAACTACAGGTAACGTTACAGTGAGAAGCAGAATAATGTAAGAGCTGCGTAAACATTAGCGACAGCTCTACTAGCTCATAGTATCTCCCGACATGTCTGTGAATTACTTGAAAGACGGCTGCTGATAATGTCGACAGTCAAACAGTCCGTGATAGTAAAAGCATGAATGTGAGTGTGAATGGTTGTTTGTCTATACTTTGTATGTGCCCTGCGATTGGCTGGCGACCAGCCAATCTAAATGGATAGATGGATCCATTCATTTTCTATGCCGCTTAGCCTCACTAGGGTTGCAGGGGTATGCTGGAGCCTATCCCAGCTGACTTTGAGCGAGAGGCGGGGTACACCCTGGACTGGTCTCCAGCCAATCGCAGGGCACATCCTGTATAACAACCATTCACACTCACATTCATGGATGGATGGAATACCTGCCCCAAATATAGCTTATCGGCCTCCTTAACTACTGATAATTGGTATTGTTATTGGTCCTGAAAAACCCATACCGGTCGAGCGCTAATCATTTATTAATTAATTGATTTTGCAAAAAATGCGGTAGAGCGAGGGAGTGCTGTTCAAACTGCAATGTAGCAAAGGACGACTGTAGAGGGAATCAATCATTTATTGGTTAATGGTTATTTTCTCATTATTTCAGCCTGTTTAGGAAGCAAACTGCTGGGTCTAAAGTAGCCTCTAGCTGGTTGCTGCCAAGTACTGAAATTCTCTATGTGGAATGGAAGAGTGGTCAAAAGCCACATTCAACGTACTGTCAATGACTCATACATTCTTAAGTGTCTTTTCATGGCCACTGAAGGAGATTATACTATACGTGTAAGTAATGTTCAATGTCTGTGTCCAGGTACAATGTGGGCTGTACAAAGCGCATAGGACTGTTTCGTCCAGAGAAGACCAAACCAACAAATCGCTGGCGTAGAAGAAGTCAGGGCCGTTCAAGCATCGAAGCAAAGAAACGGGTACACAAACACTCCTCATATCAGACACTGCAGCTATATATCATCAAGCCACTTGATCAACCTAATTAGCGTTCTTCATCTTCATCACCCTTCTCAGAAGATGTCCCCGTCGCCGCAGCAAGCTCAGGGCGGCTCTGTATCTTCGCCGCATCCCTGTCAGCCCAGCCAGGAGGAGTCCAGCCCATGTTCCGAAATGTCCAGCTACGAGGAGCCACCGTCCCCGCTGTCGGCAGCCAGCTCTGGACCCCTGGCCCCGCCGACTCCAGCCTCCGTCCCGGTCTCTGTCCAGCAGCAGCCCAGCCGGGCCTCATCAGAGCAGGATGGCTGCGCGGGGAGGGACAACACGGACGCTTTGTGTCAGCCTTTGTTACCCAACGACCCCACCAAGTGGAACGTGGAGGAAGTGTACGAGTTCATCTGTTCGCTGCCAGGTTAGCCTCTCACCGGCTCACTCCGCCTCTTTGTCATTTGTCATTTACTTATTTTGTATTGCAGTACCTCATTTTAGCAACAAATGACACTAGGAAAGATGATAATGCTTAGCTTTGATTGACACATATTCAAACCTGTTATAGTGCAATAATCCATATCAAGTAACTGCTTTCTAGGCCAGTGTTTCCCAACCTCTTTTGTCTTGCGTACCCCCAGAGCCTTTTTGTCATACCACAAGTACTCCGTCACTCATATTTGTTGATAACTCTCCAAAAGTAGAATGTAACACAACTGTTCTGATTTTGGCGCAGCTGTACCACAGGTTATTGTCTCCCTAGGGAAACTAGTTGTAGCGCACACTCTCCATTTTATTGTCCAGCTTAGTATGAAATGAGAATATTTACTTATCATCTTGAAAATTAAATTTCACAATTGTTGTTGTTGCTGCTGTTGTCCTTGTCTCTTGTCTCTTTTTTTTTTTTTGTCCCCCTCTCATCCCCGCACCCCCCTGTTTTCTTTTCTCTTCTTCTCTGTACCCTCCTGCTCCGGTCCGGTCGCTCCAAATTTGCTTAATAACAAGCATCAAAGTCAAATAAATTCTGTATAACAGGAGAATTGTATATCACACTTCTCCCTGGCAGAGTAACTCTGTTGAGCACTTGACGGCATTTAGATCTACAATTCTATCTGCTTTATAGGCTGGACAGGACAGAGGGAAAAAAAAAAAAAAAAATTAAATGTTTCCGCCTAGTGGTAAGCATATCCCTGGTTGGGAATCACTGTTGGAGGCTATCAACAACGAAGCACAATACGAATATAAAAAAAAACTATAATATACCTATAATAAATATGAAAATATTAAAAAAAAAAAAAAAAGAAAGATTTGTATTTGATACAGATATACCATACTGACCCGAGTATGTTTTGTTTTTTTTCTCTCTCTGGAAAAAAAATTGTGTCACACACACACACCAGCCTCACTGCATTAGACTGTTTTATTGCAATCTACCAGTTCTTTCACTTTCACATTGGAAACATAATTCCTAATGGCACTATTTTTAATTCCTTTTGTCTTTTTCTTTTTTTTAATAATATTTTTCCAAAAACAAGTCTTGAAACAGTCTTATATTCAGGGTGTACTTACTGTATATTCTGGCCAATATGTTATGATTATTATCGAACTATTTTCATATTAAAATTGTTAATACAAATTCAAATGGAAAGAAAAGATTTCAAAATATTATACAATATATAAAACTGGGATAATATAAAATTATTTTTGAAAAACTAAAATAAAGTCTTGTAACATTTTCTGGAGTTAAAACTGTGAAATTTAGTATAC
The DNA here is from genome assembly GCF_027744805.1 of Dunckerocampus dactyliophorus. NCBI lineage: Eukaryota > Metazoa > Chordata > Actinopteri > Syngnathiformes > Syngnathidae > Dunckerocampus > Dunckerocampus dactyliophorus. Next base: position 15,102,490 of record NC_072826.1, read on the forward strand.
TGAATTAACTTAATGTTTATTATCTTTGTGATTATTATCATTACTACTTTATATGTAATTTAATTACATTGCAACAGAAGCAGTTGTTGTGCAAACTCCAACTACAAAAGACATTGTTGCATTAAAAGCTTATCAAAACTTTACTAAGCATTATTATGTTTTGATACTTTGGTTGGCCCTCATTTGACTATACCTAATGAAATGACAGGTGAATACTGTGTGTGGTGTTGTCTACTCTTTATTGCGTAAGTGGTTTTTTGGTAATAGTATATTGACAATGACTGCAAGAATAAACGCTTTAAGTGTATATTTGCGTTGGATCTGTGTGTGTTGCTGTGATGATTTTGTCTTGTCTCTATTTGAACAAACGTGTTGTTGTCGTCCACACAGGATGCCAGGAGATAGCAGATGAGTTCCGCTCGCAGGAGATTGACGGCCAAGCTTTGCTCCTGTTAAAGGAGGACCACCTGATGAGCACCATGAACATTAAACTGGGACCTGCGCTTAAGATCTTTGCACGCATCAACATGCTCAAGGACTCGTAGCAGGAGCGAGTGTCTGTTGCTTTGTGTGTGCGCGCGTGTGTGTGTGTGTGTGTGTGTGTGTGTGTGTGTGTGTGTGTTAGCAGCACAGGACAGCGCAGCACTGACTGCACTATGACGTCACCATCTCATGTTTGCAGACTTTTTGCTCTCTAATGGCTGATCTTGTGTGGCTCGAGTGTGGAAGTTTTTTTCTTTACTTCCATATGGAGAACTGATCACTCCTTGAGATTAAAAGTGTTAACGTAGAGAAAGTTTCTCTAGTAAATGTGGTTTACAGAAGAATAACAATGAAGTATAAACATAAAGGGCTGAGAGTCTGATTAGTAGCACTGCTATGACATGAAGTGTTTTTTTAAAGATGGGTTTTTGTACTTTTGTCAGCCTAGGGAAAAATATTTTGGTTTTGGGAGCAAAGGATTGTATTAATTATTGTTTATTCATCAGGACTCTGCTTTTGTAGAGTTAGGCTGCCTAGAATCTTTAGTCGTATGTATTCAAATGTTTCAACAGTTCTGCTCATGGCACTTATTGTCTCAGTGTTGCCTCCACTTTAAAGTGTGAGAAATGTGGAGTTGCCAGATGTGTAAATAGCAGCAAGACTGAAACTGTGCGCTTAACTTATCCTTGTTATTTTAATACAAAAAGGATGTTTAATATTTTGAAATATGCAAATGTATAAAAAAATACATTGATCTGGAGTTTTTTCTATTTGTTTTTGGAAAGATATGACATCTGTGTGTGTGTGTGTTTAGTGGCAATGGAGGACTTTTATAGGTAATAAATATAAGTGTAAGTGTGCTTTGTCAAATGCTTGTATTTATCAGCACAGTTTGGTACACAGCTTTTTTGCAGCTATAAATGATTTGAACATCATTTTTGGCCTTTTGTGTCCTGTCTTGTGCCATTTTTACAGATTCACAGATCCCCTCGATTACCACTCGAGCGGTCACTCCGGTAAGAGCTGTCAGCTTCTTTTTTCTTAGCAGGTGATGGCTTGTGATGTTCTCACGTTGTTATGCCTTTTTTGTGTGCAAAAGTAGGAGCTGTTGCAAATGTACAGTACATGACTGACATCCTTGCAGGAAGAGGCCTGTTGCTTGATTGTGTGCTGCTGCAGGACCTCCTACAGGAGGAGAGGGGCGCTGTTGGTTGGCTGGTAGACGTGATTACCTGAGGTGCACGGCAAGTTAAAGGTATCACCATTTATCTTATCAGGGACAGTGCATATTAATGAACATCTGCTACAAATACAGCTGTAAATATGCCAAATTATAGCACAACTGCTATACACTATTTACCATATCTGTTTACAATCGCTTTCTGTTCATTTTTAGATGGAACAGTGACTTGTTATACAACTGCGGACTTGACAGCACAACTTTTAATGACAATTTAAGTTTGCATGTAATTGTGCTCTGAGTGCGTGCAGAGCTGATTATAATTTCAGCTTCATCCAAAACCATGAAGAGAGTTTCCTTGGGGCCATGCTGGAGGCATTTTAGGAGTAGATGCCCACTCCCAGTCATGCAAGTTTTCTGCTTCTTACTTAAGCGAGTCCAAATAAACTTACTTCCAACTAGAAGTAGGGATTAGCAGTGAGAAATAAAAGACAATACTATAGAATGTCAACTTGGACATACAGTATTTTAGAGTAGTGTACAATTGTACAGCAGTGTAGATTTGCTATCCAATGAAAATGAGTCAACCCACAGCCATTATTGTCTAAACAGCCGGCTACACAAGTGAAGAACAGTGCACGAGTGCAGTGCACTGGGGAACTGCGGTTCATTGATGGAAAGGTGCATTTCAACATGTTCTGTGACATTATGAAGCAGCATGATCCTCTACCTTGGGTCTAGAGGAGCGTGTATTTACCAAGCTGTACACAGACTACTCGAAGCTTATGCAAGTTTACTTAGTTTTGTCCCTTGAGAAGGTATAATTAAATGCATTAGGAAAGGACAGCAAGAAAACACACAAACAATGCTGACTTTCGGGGATGCTTTTCTTATTGTATCATTTAATATCATGAATATAATATTGCTTTTTGAAATTTTGAACCAGTATCACATTTTCTTTGACAAATGAAACTTTGGCCACAAACATGGGCAAAGCTTTGGATGCTGGTACAGTTTTTTTTTTCTTTTTTGTCCATATCAAACAGCTATTGTCTCCCGTAGACCTGGATCGATTGACATGCTCGTCTACAACGCTCATACCCGTTGCAGTACCGACATAACGAAGACCGAGGCCAGGAAGTAGACTTGACCTTTCTAGCTGACCTTTGTCGAGAAGGTAATGATACTTGGGTCCTGTTTAGCAGGCGATATTGGACAGGTTACCTTTCGTCTGTGTGATCAGGGGGAGGTTTGATGGTGGGGGTGTAAGTGTACAGGGCGAGAGCTAAATGTCAAAGAGTTGATTTCCTCCCTCTACCTCCTCCCACTAACTCACACATGGGCCGCTCGCTGGCTGCCAACTCACAGCTTGGTGTCCGGGAACTTGAACGCTGGGACGAGCTACACAAGGAAGAATACTAATGTTAAGAGAACAAAGACATGCACCATGTCACCCTGTCACAACCTGCTTCTTATAGCTGCTGCTTTTTAAAACACAGTGCAGTAGGGATGGACACTATTTATCCAGTTTGTCGATCATGCGTAAATATGTTGCGTCGTAGGTATCCCACATCATGAAGTAATAACATCAGGGATTGTACTAGTTCACAGCTACCAGTAGGGGGTGTTATTAGGTCAGTCAGTCCCTACTAATTTGCTGTACAGTATAAACGGACTAATCCGAAAGTAAACAGAGAGCAACTTTTGTGTGTGCAAACAAAGTTTCTTGTCAACATTGCAATGATGCTTTACAGTACAGTATTGCTGTTTTGCGGATTTTTTTTTTTTTTTTTGCGTTTGTTTTTAACAGCATATGAACACGCCTTGTGTTCTGCTTCCTTGTGGTGTATTGGAGTGGTCTGTCGGTGCTTTGTTGTATGTGTCTGTTATTGTATTTACTACTGCTACCAGTAGAGGGTGTTATATACTCATGTGAGAGTTGAAGACATGTGCAGCTGCACCTAGTCTCAGTGTATGTTTAGTGGCCTGTACTAGCATATGAGGAACCCACAGTAGACAATAGCGGGCTAAATATAGAGCGACAACAGTCCTTATTGGCTAAGGGAGAACCCACCCATTGTGTTCTGCATCCTGATTGGCTGTAGACCATTGTCAATCAATCTCCCTTCATGCCATTTCCTGTTGTGGTCAATAGTCGCTAGCAAACTCGCTAACTGTGTGAGCTGCTTGCAAACCGCCAATAAACGAGAAGAAGACGACGCAAACCGGCTAAATTAAGCTTCAGTTCAAGCAGTAGGACGAGGAGGAGGTCGACGGCAGTAGGAATATGTTTTAACAAGGATACAAAAACGCGACAGCAGAACGGCGCCAGGACAAGGCACGGTCAGAGTGAATATGCGTGTGTCACTTAATAATTTCTTGTGTCCAACCTAGTTGATTGATCATTAAAATTCAAACGAAATTTCAACTTTGGGTGTGTTTAAACAAGAGAGAAATGTGAGAAAAGTGTATAAAGTATATTGTAGGAGTACGTATATAGAACACATATAATAACTGTAAACAAAGTTGGCTACTTTGTGGATTTAACCGCGATAAACAAGGGAACACTGTAATGGAATTAAATCAGGCCCAACTAGTGTGAAGTCTAGACAGCCTACTGTAGAAATCAAATCTAGTGAAACATCCAAGGTTGCTGGTCTACCTCTGGTTTGTTTGTTTAGAAGAAAATGTAATTATTAATACAAATGATAAAAGTTCCGGATGTCCGAGAATATAGGCCGACCTATATTAGGGGCTGATATTGATCAATCTAATATCACACTTCAGGAAGAATCACTCTAACTCACACGCAGCCAGATATACCTGCAGCAAAATAATAAGCGATGGTAGATGTGCTGAATGAGCTCAGTTTCTAATTTCACTGATTGTATTAGTCCAGAGTTTCTCTGTACTTTGTCCTTAAAGCTTTCCAAATTGTGTCGTTGCCACAATTATTAACAGTAGTTAGATATCAAATGTATTAAGACTAGCCTGTTTTACTTGTCAATAGTAAGAGAACGGACTGGCGACCAGCCCAGGCAGGGTGTACCCCGCCTCTCACCTAAAGTTACCTGGGATAGGCTCCAGCATACCCCCACGACCCAAGGGAGGATAAGTAGCATAGAAGGTGGGTAGATGGATAGTTAGAAAACATGTTATTTTAGTTTGCTATCATGAGTTTTTCACTATTTTGTTGAGACAAAATGTTTAAAATAAACATGGCTTGCACGGCACATTGTATTTGTCTTAGTTTGCACAAACTGTTTATTTGTGAAATGCATCCAGCGGCATCACAGTCAAAGAAGCATAATGTGTTCATTCATTACACAAGATGTGATGTGACATTAGTTTGAGGAAAGAGCTGCCTATATCTGTATCGGTTGATATTGTTAATGAAGTGTTGGACTTTATTGATATATTGGATATCGGTAAAAAGCCAATATCGAGCATCACTAATAAAAATCTAATTAATTTCTGCAGTCATTGTATTTTTCCTCTCTGTCATCACTCATACACTCCTGTCGTAACCTGCCATGAGCCAAGGAAAATTGCAAAAGACACAATTTTGGTTGTCTGGCGGTCCAACTGCAGAAGTTCCACGGTAGAGGCATAGTGGGCTTTAATACTTGGCAACAACCAACAGAGAGTGCAAATGTATTCAGGCCCAACTCGAGTGCTGCCTCATGACACTACCAATGAAATGTAATTGGAAAGTTAAAAACAGAATAGTGCTTCAACTTCCAAATTTTGAGCTGTAAGCGCTATTGAAGCTGTAAGCATGAGATACAACACAGAGTGAGGTCCCCCAGTCTGGCAAAATGCATCTAAATGTATTTCATGTGGCACTTTATGTTCACATTCTGTACTGATGATATATTTATGTTGTTATTTTGTTATATTTGGCATTTGAATATGAAGAGGGTTATCTCTGAGCTGCAGGTTCCACAACCACTTCAACCTGTTTTTTTTTTTTTTGCTTTGGTTAAACCACTTTTTAAATTTGAATGTACCCATCCTTACTTTGCAGCCATAGGAGAGCAGGTTGCCTTGGTGACGCACAAAATGGGAGAACGTACATGAAATGTTGCCCGGATGAGGACGGTGGAGGGATGACTGAAGGTGACAGGCTGGAATGTTCAAACGGAGATGGACGAAGCGTGATGAGCCAGAGCAGGAGACGCCACAGTGCACACACACAGACTGGTCCGGCCCGGCCCAGTGCATCCACAGGTACCAGACCAAACGAACACTGCTTGCATGCATCACCGGTGGAAGCTAACAGTCAGAACACGGTGGCCAGAATGCCGCTACGGTGCCACACAAACACACACAGGTCTTAACAGTCTGCAAACACATCAGCATCCCCTGTGCACACACACAAACAAACGCACAGGGACAATGGCCAGTGACTTGACAGAAACAATCCAAAGGTAGCAGTGCACACAGGCAAAGGACACAAAGCGTGTCGACTCCACAACAAGCTTTTGATTCACAGTGCAGGAGGAGGAGGAGGAGCATCCTTTAAAAAAGAAATACATAAACATGGTGTGTCGTGCGCTCAGCATAGCAAATCCATTCGTATCATCACAACACCAACACATTTAAATTTGGTTCTTTTAACACGCCGCCGTGTGACACACTTAGCGTGTGCTGCCGAGCTTCATTTTAAATTGGCGTGAAACGGCACGTGTGGAAAGCCGTTTCATCGTGATAATGAGATGCTAAGTTGGGAAACTCGTGCTCGAGCCCTCTTTTAATATAGTCAACTCAAATCATGTGGGGCATGTTTGGATTTCATTTACAAAATTAGGATTATTATTATTATTATTATTTGTCTCAGTTGGCCTCAGTGTACGAAAAAAGTATCACAAAATGGACCCCCAGCTAAGAAAGGTTATTCAAAGGGATAGTGCCACGTGTGAACACAGTGTTTTTGTTGGTTTTCGTCTGCAAATCCAGGTGCTTTGCAGTCTCTCGGTGCTACCGTGATGCTGAGAGGCACAGGGCACATACAAGGCCAGAGCAAAGACCCCCCCCTCCCCCCAAATCTGGTCATGGGTTCACAATGTCCCAGGTGAAGTTATTTTGACACAGCAGTGCCTTCCAAAAAAACGCAGCGTGCAGTCATTGGGTGGTGTCCAGGAAGGGAGAATAATTTGGATATAACTAACATGAACTTCTCAAAGTGCAACAAGGTGTATTTGTGAGCAATGTACAAATGCATAGAAGAAAAAACCAAACTTGTTTATCATTGATTTGTCTGTTTGGCATCCCGTAAGCCAAGCGGCCTCCTCACAGCGCCTCACAGTGGTAGATGCCTGGTAAGACAGGATAGGCTACACATGGAAGAAGAAAAAGCCAAAACAACCAAATGTAAAATTTAAAAAAGGGAAAAAAATTGTGTAAAACAAGACATAAGAATAAATAAGCAACCTCTGGGTGCTGTCAAGGAGTTGAGGCAGATGCATGTCGTCATGAGGAGGAGGAGGAGGAAGGGGAAGGTCGGGAAGAAGAGGCAGTTTAGTTGACAGATAGCTCAGTTCTGTGGATCTTCCACTTCCAAGGCTCCGAATGACAAGAAGGCGGAGTCAAGGGGGTCCTTGTCATGGCAGGTTGGAGGTCGGTGTGGGTCACCGGGCGGGGCAAAAGGAGGAGGAGTGCATGGGGAGGCAACCCTGAGGGTGGCTATGCCGTCACAGTGAGAAGGCACGAGGCTCAAACTGTGTTTGTGTTTGTGTGCGCGGAGTACAATACAAAGGGAGGGAGGGGGGCAGCCGCAGGGACGGGGTGGGAGGGGGCCTCAGAATATGGTGGTCTCGTACTTGGTGCTGACTGGCCGCCTGTTGATGTCCCGCTGGTCCAAGAGCCAGGAGGTGCTGCCCAGGGAGTGCATGTCTGCATCCATCTCCAGGGGGTCGATCTGCCGGGTCAATTGGGGAAGGGGGAGGAGGTAGGGAGGGAGGGGGAAGTCGGGAGGGGAGGAGGAAGGACGAGAGGAGTGCGTGAGACGGGCGTCAGCGGAGGCCTTTGTGACCACACTGACATGTCTTCAGTTCGCACACATGGATTAGAGGTGCCGCCCGGTGATCGTCTGCCGATCACGGACACTTGAGGCTCAATCCACCACAAGGATGATGGACAGCTCTGTGAGCTTCCCCCACCACCACTATAGGCTAACACCCCCATGGGAGCTCAAAACAATAATAATAGCGACATCATTGTGAAATTTCTAAACTCAATGAGGACATCAAAGAAAATGAATAATACGTGCCTACTGTATGTAACATACACTGTACACGCTCCTTTCACATAGCCTGTAAAAGCTGGCATTTTTACACATTTTTTCACATGTCACTGTTCTGGCACAGAGACTGAATTGGGGAATCAATGTCAACCAGGCAATTTTCAGTTGAAGGTCGTAGCAGAGCCATAATAGAGGTGGGACGCTGTCTGTGTGTAAGGGTAGTCCACACTGTTGTGGCCGAGTGACACTCCCTTCTACCACCCTGTTGTGTTGAAAGTAATTGTCAGTATTCGACAAGTATCAATCAAACCACGCGTCACCCCAGCATACCAAACTATCTGCTTGCAGATTCTGTGTAAAAAGTACAGACAGATAGATGCTACTATTATGGCTGTGACGTGGCAATATTGCAGGATCCAAGTGCAAAAGTGCTGAACGGGCTTAGAGTGCTATTGGAGAAATGTGTTGTAATAGCAAAGGATTATGGGTAATCCTCAGCAAAATGGAGTATTTTCTGTGAATGCAACACTTAATGCTAATTAACTGATAAGGCAAATATATATGCAGCGAGTTTGATTGTATTTGCCGTATATTACGTTTGCCATGTTTTTTATTAGGTTTCGCACACCTTGCTAGCGCTAACATGAAGCATGCACTGTATGTTCACAAAACTGACCCCCTCTCAGACGTCCATTGACACAAAAGACATGGCCACCACATCCCAGAGGTTACAATCACAGATACTGACGTCTTCAAATGTAGAAGATAGAACACCAAGAAACAAACAACCATAACCACTTTGTTCCACCAGAGGCTAAACCTCTTAGCTAGAAAGCTAAACTGCAACACTGGACCTAATGGCGTCTATTTGGTCAGATGGCGATGGCAGGTGATGTGAAAGAGAGATGAGATTGGTGGCGCAAAAGGAAGAAGAAGAAGAAAAAGAAGAAGGGTAAAAAGAAGATGACTGGTGCATCCAAATAGCGGTTGGGCAAGGTGGTGCGTGAGCAGATGTGCAATGGCGGGGGGTGGAATAGAGGCAAGGAAAAAGAAGGACCTGGACTCCAGGGCTAACAGAGTGCAACGGGAGGAAGGAAGGACGGTGGGTGGTACACGTGTGACAGTGACAGCAGCGGCATTCGAGCACGGGGGCACCCTGGGGAGCAGCAGGACCAAGAAGACAAGAACAAAGACACGTTAAAAGAGAGACATTGTTATAAAAGGACATGACATGCTTGCCTAATGGAGGCTTGTGCTGTAAGGACTCGGGGTTTGGATGGTGTCTGGTTCAAGTGCAACTACAGAGCAAAGTATGGAAACTGGGAATGGTGTCTGGAAAGGTGCCAGTCAACAAGGTTAGACCCATTTCTAACATTCTGGCTCGGAAAAGTCTTTTTCTTGCAAGTTTTTATCGCTTGGTGCATCTGCTGCTGGTGCCATTTTCAGAAATTCCAAGTCATTTAATAGGGATGGGCATAATGATTGATGAATCGGTTGATTGATCATTAAGACCTCTGTTGATTGTGTGATTGTGTAAATGCTGTAATTGTAGCCGGAACGTTGATTTATCTAAACTGCAAAGCGGAAGTGATGTTGATTGGAAGCAGGCTATAATTGGAGCGAGGCTGTTATTTATCAAATATGAAAATTCATTACCTCGGTTAGTTTACACACCTGTTAGGATATTTTTCAGTTTACGTTGAAAATGAATGCAAAAATGTTGCCTCGGTTCGCGCATATTTCCCATTAGCTTACAATATGGCGTGCGTCTTGTCGTGTTATTAATACACTGCACAAGTCCAACGGTGTTCGTAAATTATTTTTATCACAAGATGTCCCTGTTAGCATCTTGTTAGCATGCTCTGAACTGAAAACCGGACCGGAAGTCATTGTCCTCCAGCTCCATCGCCTGTCTATGATGTCATCAGCGGTTGACTCTGTAGTTCTTTGCTAACTAATACAGTTACGCCACTTGTCTCAGCTGTTCTTATTGAGTATGGCTGCAAAATAATCTACAATAGAGCCAAATTGCCAATTGCCAGCATTTGGATAAAGAAGGCGATAAACAGTATTGAATTCAATAAATAACTCAGAGCAAAATGGGAAAGTGGTGTTCCAGTGAATCTCGCTGCCATATTGTGGCCTTGACAATAAAGTCTTCAATCAAGGTAAAAGTGATGTTAAATGTTCATTTATTGCTTTCATTCGTCATTTATATGTATTTCAAATTGTTTTCTACATGTAAAACTATAATTGTAAAGCTATAAAAAAGTGTTTTGTGTTAACACATTTTTATGTATATTTTTTTATGTATATGAAATGTATTAATTGGATTTGCATCGTTTTTTGGGGGAAACATTTATTCAGTTAAGAATACGTTTTGGTTTTAGTCTGACTCTCTGGAATGGATCAATGACGCTAACCGAGGTTCCACTGCGTTTCTCTCAAGTACATTTTTTAACTTTAATTATGATTTTGGGTTCATGAGAAAGCTTAAAAAGAAAATGTAGCGCTCTTTGACCACATGGTCATTTATTAATAAGTATATTACACAGCGGCAGCAGAACCAATGTTTTAATAGCGATTAATGTAGTAATAGCGTTAACACCGCTGATGAGTTCATTGTAGATAACAGTACGGCAAGTGCACGCATGAGTTTCACACCCACATCTGAGTAGTGCTATCAGCATTTTAAAGCGCATGCAGAGGTAGCTAAAGCTGCTGACCATTCATGATACCTCAAATGCAGCTACTGCCATCTTGTGGAGTCAGTAAAAGCCACATCAGGACGTTGTCTACAGCAACATTGGTTAATACCAATGTTTTTTGTTTTGGTGCTAACGAGAGGCCCCTGTGATTATTTGCTTTTGTAGACCATGCACCCGGCAACGTCGTTCTCATTACCAAAAAAATGCAACTTGTATTTGTGTGTGATGTGAACGCAAAGCGCCCGGGAAGTGACACGCATGCGCACATAACACCAACATCACACGCATGTGAGTGTGTTTACGGAAGTGAACATGTCCGCAGTTCTTTGTCCATCATGCCGCATTTGTGTCAAGAATTTTGTGAAACCGAAGTCAACATTTTCGTAACCCTATGGTCTGATGTAGGAGATTCAAAAGGAAGAACTTTTGGGTACGGAAGTTTGTGGGGTACTTGCTGAGACGTTACTTCCAAGGAGCGAGTGGGTGGATGTCGGAGACGGGAGTGGTGGGACATTGATGTTAGCCGCCTCACTGAAACATCTTTTCAAAATAATTTTCGGAAGAAATGTTATCTACATCTGTGTGTATGTTTTCCCAAATTTTGCAGGGCCAAACACGTCTTTCGATGATTTGTAGATCAGATATACGAGATCCGAACGTTCAGACTGCAGTAGTATCGGATGCATATCGCATTTATATTACCTACGAAAGAGGCCTGGGTGACATTTGAAAAAAATGGAATTGTACTGTTCACATTGACAGATACAGGTCACATATAAGCAAAAAAATTGGAATTGACCTGCAGTGTGAATGTTGCGCTACTTGCAATAAGCAATAAAACAAAGTCAGCAGTGAGGTAACTCCAGCAAACAGACTCAGTTATTCAAGGAAAGATGATACCCGCCTTTAGGCAACGGGTAGGACTTTACATATAAAACATTAAAAGCAGAAAACAAATGTGACTTTGTGGTTGTTTGTGGGGGCGCTACTCACTGCGGATCTCCTCATGCTGCTCCACGACTGCGACACAGGGCGGCTCATTTTCGTCTCTAGGACCTCTGAGCCCAGAGACGAATGCGGGACATACTGTCTCGGCCTAGACTGGACCGTCATCTGGTAGGCCACCTCGAAGGCCTGGCCCAGTGTAAGGATGATCTCGTAGGTCTGTGTCTGCCGTGAAGAAACGGTGCGTTACACAATTGTTTTATTTCTGAGTGCTTCCGTTATTTTCAGCTCAACCTTTTGTTTTATTGGAACTGTTACCATCTTGTACATGTAAATGTCACACTTAGCGGGATGGCAAACTTTAATCAAGCCGTCTAATGAGCCAATCGGAAGAGCTCACGTCCCCATGCTGCTTTCACAGTAGGATTTCATGATGAATAATAATTAAAGCATTATTGTCTCAACACTATACTTACCACCTCCACCGTGCTGAAGACGTGACAGAAATGGTGGCCGCTCTTCAAGTCCTTGGTGATGTAGGCAAACGTGCAGAGGTCATCCGGGTCCTGGGCAGCACAGGAGATGTTGCGGATCTCGTGCTCTGCAACTATGGTCTAATAGTGCAGACAGGAAGGAAAGGGAGGAAATGCTGACTGGAAGCAATAACGGAGGCAGAGGCAATCAGCGGGAATGTTTGGTTTGAGTCGACGATCAATAAACATGAAGAGTGGTAGACAACTCTTACGACATTACCTTTGTGGCTGCGTCGATGAACTTGACCCCCCTGTAGGTGATGGATAGGATAACAACTGGACCTTTTCTTGAGTCCTTTGATTTCTGCAATAAAAGAACCAATCTCAATGGAAGCTACTCTACAGTATGGATTAAGGTAAAGAAACAGAAATACTGTACACACAGGTTTCAGCAATACTTGCCCTAATTTTGGCGCAGGCATCTTGTGTGGACTCTATCCCTCGTAGATCCCTGATTATCATTGAACCTAAGTACTTTATTAGAACAAACTAGGTTAGACAGTGTCATCAAGTGTAACATCTGGCAATGCTAATGTTTTTTGACCTGGTGCTAAATAGAGACTTAGACAGCAGTTATTTGCATTTGTAGCCCACGCCCCCAGCAACTATACTTGAAGCATTTTTGGGAAAACATTAGATGATGCAGGTGTTCTATGAAGTATGTGGTGAGTGCACATCAATTACATGTAATTAATTACAATCTGTATCTAAACAGTCCTACGCTGAAGGCCGTGAAGGTGACTTACTGTTGCCTCATATCCGCAGGCGTCCAGGATGAGTTTCTCAGGCTGGTGGTGCCAGGCGGACACGGTGGCATAGGTAGCAGAGTGGCTGGGCGGCCGCAAGTTGAGACGAGATTCTTTGTGTCGTTCACTGTGACGGTCCTACAGAGAAAAGATCTAGTTGGCCACCAAACTGGCAATCGAGTCAAATGCTCCTCCTTGTGGAGGTCAGCAGCATTTGGTGACAAAGACCACTACGGATGTTTTATTATGGTGGACTGGTGAGCGGTTCAGTCAAGTAGTATTTCTCTTCTTCTGGCTGGATGCTCTTGAGTTGTGCACGCATGACTGTTTTTGTGTTTATACCACAGCTTGACCTTTAGCGAATGGTAACATTTGATCGCAGAGTTATTCTTAGTGCTTTCACCTCAGGAGGAAGCAGCTGATCACGTAAGAGCTGGAGAATTCACGACAGTGCACCGAGATGCTGGTTCCGATCTCGTTCACATGTTAAATCGACTTGCTAGATTGTGTTAGCATTCGCTGGCTGAGGCTGGAAACAGATGCGACTCTGTTAGTATGCATATTTAGTGCAGAATGTTACTGTCTGTACTTGGAATACAACACAAGCTTGTCTGAACTTCATTACTCCCAAGCAATAATTCTTCTATGTCATTAAAAACCCGCAACTGCTCATCTTGTTGCCACGAACCATAACAAATGTATACATTTAGTGGAAACTACAGGGGTGCCACCATGAATTTTGGACCCCATGGGGAAAAAAATCACATTGGGTCCCCCCAGTCAGCTGTCACCACATCTGTATTTTTGGGGGCCCCTGTCATTCCAGGGTCCTTGGAATTGTCCGAACTTTTCCCCTCTATACGGCGCCCTGGGAATCAAGCCTTTAAATCAAATAATGAAACAGCAAAGTGCCCTGAAACGGGCAGTAGTACTAGTAGTAGCACCAGCAGCAGCAGCAGCACCAGCAGTAATTCAAATAATAATACTAATAATATTAATACTAATAATATTACGAGTTTATTTTTGTAAAATTTTGACTCTTTTCTTGTCAGAATACGACTTTTTTCTCTTAATATTTTGACTTTATTCTTGTAAAATTACAGCTATTTCTGCTGTGTTTTTTAAATTTTCCAACTAATTTTTTTTCCTCCTAATTATGATTCTAGTCCCATAATATTTTGACTTCATTCTCGAAACATCATGATTATAGTTACAACTTTATTTTGTTTTGTTTGTTTTTCATTTTTTCCTGATATTATGTTATTCTCCTAAAATTACATCTTTTTTTTTTGTAGATTACAACTTTTATTGTTAATATTTTGACTTTAATGTTGTAAAATTACTACTGATGTTTCCATTTTTGCTACTGTTGTTTTTATTTTTGTTTTTTTTGATGATTTATATTTTTAGAATGTGCCGCGGCCTCTAAACAAACAGCAATAGGCCGCATTTTGGACACACGAGTGTCACTTTAAGGTTTTGTGGCTACTGTAGTATTAAAACTTGTGCTAAAACACACAACGACATGATAAAAATTGTTATCTATATAATACAATCTATACATTATCATGGATGAGGATAGAAGTTATAGCATGGCCAGTTAGTTTAGTAGATGATGAAGGAGATGGTAAATAAATGTAGCAACTTACGACAGAGCGCGGTCTCTCACAGTAGGAACGCAGAGAAACGCTACAGTCTTGATCTGCTCCTCTCCGCCTCCGGTCGGCCTCCAGGGGCAGGAGCATGTCCATGGAGCGACTGGTGTAGGGGTCCATCTGGCCCAGGGGGCACGTGCTCTGGGACAGGAGGTCATGGAACTAACACACACACACATTGATAGAAGACATCACACACACGCACACACACACACACAGATGACTGTTTAGACAGAATTGTCTCCCTGAGCACTCCTGCTCTAAGGCCAAGATTCCTCCTCAACAATAAAGCCTCAGCTACTTTCATCTGTCTGGGAAATCAGCTTCGGCTATTTACTTGTAGGCATTGTGAACATTACGGAAGAAAAAAATCTGCTAAAGGAGATGAATCCATTTGCTCACAAGCACAGAAATACAAACTAAATCGACAACATTCACCTTAATCCCTTAAATTTGTTAAAAAAGAAAAGCAGCACAATGCATTCTTCAATAGGTATTGTTTTGCGGAATCAGATTAAATGCATTCCAAGGGTGAGTAAATAAAATGTTTTCATTCTAATTTTCAATATGCTTCAGCTTCATTCCTTGTTGGAATGAATCATTATTACCCCGTGAGGCTCCAAATGGTATTACAAGACAGCAGCTAGCTGGTTAGCCTGTCACCGAAAGCAGTGATTCTCTACTGGTGGGTCGCGACACGCAGTTTTCCATGGGTCGTGGGGGTCTTGACCAATAAAATAATAATGTCATGACTTGATGTCTGTGAACGCACCTCACGCCAAGTCGGTGCTATTCGCTTGCTACGCCAACACGAGGCGCACGCGCCATTTTGTGGGCAACTTGGCCAAATTTGAGCAGGAGGGGAAAGACAATGAGTTCGCACTTAAGGTGCCGTCTGTCCGACACACTGCTAGATAGCTAGGTATCTACTGGAGAAGAGCGTGGCATAAAGTAAAGCTCACGTTATGTTACATGGGGAAATTCCGCCCATAATGACACTAAATGACGCCTCTTGTCATTGAAGGGTGATGGTTGATCCCTCAGCCAAACCAGTTGAGAACCACGGAGGTAAAGCAAGGGTTCTTAAACTTTTTGACAGTGGTGCCCAACTTTTCCTGTTCAAAGTGGCCCGGGGACCATTCAGTTATTTACGATGATGGTTTGATTCATATTAAATAAGTACATCAAACTAAAACTGTATGTAACCTTATATACACACGCGAGAAAACACCACACAAAGATTTCCAATAAAATATACATTTTCTACAGAACTTTGTCGTAAGGAGCTTGCTACTTCTTGCATCTTCATCACTAGGGCTTCTCCACAATTCTGGAGAAAATGTGAATCAGGATTTTCTTGCTTAGAATTGAGATTGCGATTCTCTGGGACAATTTTTTACGCACACACATACGACACATTCTCCGAACCTCTATCTTGTATTCTCATGTATATTTTGAAATTGGTAGTCATACTGTAGGTGAAATGGGAATTGTGTCGCTATGTAATTGCAAATGACAGTGTGGTCCTTGAATAATGCAGCTCGTTAAGTAGTTATAAATAGCATTGAAAATCCTGCTTGCAGTGACAGATTTGGCGTTAAAAGTCTTCTTTGTAACTTTCACTACAGGCTTGTCTGGCTTCTTCTGCTTATTGAAGCTCGTTGAAACACAGACTCACGCATTACTGCCACCAAGTGGTTGGAAGATGTATTTTAACTGTAGTAATGTATTTTAAATAGATAACTGTATTATCTCTGGTGTCTTCAACTAATAACATACTGTATGTCGTCCTGCTGCCCTCGTGGCCCACAGGTGCACTGACCTAAACCATACCTTACTACTAGAATTTGTGTCATTTAGACACTAAAAAGAACCAAAGGTACCAAGTGTGAGCATAGCTGTATTGTAAAGTCATTCTCACCATGATGGGAGACAGGCGACGGGACTTGGAGGGAGCCTCCTCGTAGGGTCTCTCGGCCAGAGAGGCGATGATCCTCTTCCTGTGGCCCAGGGGACCCACCCTGATGACCTAAAAGGCAAAGCATCCACGTCAGGCACAATGACGCACACTCTCTTTGCCTGGCACAGTCTAAGCTAAACTAATAGAGTCGCATCCAAAATACACCGAGTTGGTGGCACACGCCCCTCGACTCCCATCAATAATTCAGCCTCAATCTGTTTTACCATCAGCTTTATGTACTCTACTTTCTCCTTCCTGGGATGCTCCATAATTCACAATCTGTGAGCGAGCCCCTTTTTTATTGCAAAATAACAAATGCACTCTAATAGAGGCTGTACCCCACTTAGTCTTCGGTTCCACTTAAAATAGACAACTGTTTTTCCGTTTAGTGCTCAGCAATCTGTTGCTAAACAAAACAGCAGCACCCACCGAGACACATAAACAATCCCTCAGATTAATTCAAGGGTAGAAATTTACCCTCGTCTGGTAAAGTTCCCTTCGCAGTTTAAAAGACAATCATGTGTAGACAGCGTACTTGACGAAGAGTAGATAGCTGGTTGCTCCACAATGTGTTTATGTACCAGGCAGCCATGTCTTATTAGTTCCGCCCAGTCTGTCTCTGCTCATGTAATTTCTCTGCCATTTCTCCAGGATAGTCCTTTGTACCGTAAATGCTGTAATTGTTTCTGGGGTGTTTATTTACTTAGACTGTAAAGACGATGGGAGTGTTAATTGGAAGCAGGCGATGATTGGAGAGAGGCTGTTATTTGTTTTTTAACCTGTCCTGTCCAGCCTATGGGGCAAATAGTAGGGGAATACTGGGGAAGTCCAGATGTATTGTGAGTGTGTATATGTGTGAACAGGTATCTCTGTAGGTGTGTGTGTATATACTGTGTATATATATATATATATAGACATACAGTATATATATGCGTATGTATGTATGAGTAATTGTCACTGAGAATGCATGAAAGGTGAGGGACCGTTTCCCATCACCCAGGAAGCCCCGCCCCACACAGCCAGCCTGCGCCCCCACCACCAGGGAGCCACGGGCTCCACGAGGGCGGCCAGTTCCAGGACAGCACCCTCAAGACTCCCGCAAACCTCCCGTTTGTACACCACACACCCAGTGACTATTGGGGACTCGGCGAATAGAGGTATTAATTGGAACATTTACTGTACAGGCGTCCCTCACCACATTGTGGTTCGAATTTTGCAACTTCACTCTATCACTGTTTTTAAAAAATATGTTAATAAATCACGCTGTTTTGTGGTTGAATACGGCCTATTATTAGTAAAAAATAAATAAATAAATTCACATTTAAGCAACTTTTACATATTTTTGGACTAAATGAAGCATTTTCAAGGATAAAATCGACTAAATGAACTGAAATACAAATATAAGACATTGAAAGACATGTAGTATTGGACACTGGTCACTAGGTGTCAGTAATGTTGCTATAACGACCTGTTGGTGTTGCAGTGTTCTCAATTCTGATGTTTGTGAACGCACCTTGCTCTTAATGTTATTGGCTGAGAAGGATGAAGTTTTGTTGTTGTGCCAGACACAGCGAGGAGGAGACAGGTGTGCAGCTGAACTTTGGCAATAAAACTTCCAAAGAACGTCAGACTCTTTGTGACTCTATAAGAATGCTACATTACATTAGCCAGTGGTAGAAATCCCGGAAGGACAAAAGAAAAAAAAGAAACTGCAAGCAGGAACTCTCCCAGTGCTAACATGTAAGTTTATATTATGTGTTATTTTCTATTATTGTGTATACTATATTGGGTAATACAAATGTAAAGTTCCTAATTGTGTTAAATAAACGGTATTTAGGTGGTAAATAAGTTCTCTATGCACCAGGAACATATTCCATTTATAAATAAGGAATCCTATTTTGAGGAAATTCACTTATCACGGTCAGGTCTGGAACCAATGTACTGCGATAAAAGAGGGAGGGATGACAGTATTTTGTTTGAAACTACTTATAGTTTGATGTAAATGTAATCTAAATAGACACAAAAACTTTACAGGTGGTCCTCGTTTTATAGCTTTCTGTGTTTGAAGACTCGCTCATGAACTAGTTCCAGCGCACGGCGGCGGAAGAATACACTATGTGCTGAATATTGGCCACACTTGTCTCAATCGCTCGACTGTCACGGCCATCATTAGGATAAACATCGTAATGTAACATCTACAAGGAGGTTGTAAGGATGACGATGAGGTGGTTGATCAGCAATCTCTTTACTGCAGAAACAAAAGAAACTACTGTCGGCCAAACCATGACAAAACAACATCAGCAAACTCAGCTGTCCTCTCTGCACGCAGCCACCCTCCTGGTCCCGCAGTCACACACACACACAATTAAGCCTCAATTCACATTCATGGCTGCACAGAATGACAAAACTCTAACACCACTCGTAACTGCCAGGTCGCTACAGTATCCTTGTGCATGTTAAAAGATGTGCTCCTATGAAAGTGAAGGCAATAACTAAGCAGCATAGTATTTTCTTGTTCTTTCTTGTTTTATTGCTGTTTCATGTACTTCATCTAATTCTGTGTACAGTGTCAGTGACTTAAGAGTTAATTTAGGTATGAATTCCACAAACAACGCGTCGTCCATAACCTGAGGACCACCTGTAATATATCGTAAGACGCGCGCCTTCTCCAAGTAAAAAATGTTCCTCCTTGTTAATCTGTGATTACACGTCTCTGAGGTTGTTAGTTTTATGCAGTCAAAACTCTTTATCGTACATTTGCATAATTGGCCATTAACACTCATGCAGCCTGTTATTGATGTTCCATGTGCAATTAGTTTTTGCTGCTGCAACAGACTGTGCTGCTTCTTTGTCTGAAGCTTTCAATTATTCATCCAGTCATAGGCAGGGAGAAGAGGCAACTGGTCTGGAAGTTCTGCTGCATGTTTCCATTATTCTCCACATTCCCACTGGGACCAGAATAAGGCATGAGGTGCGCTGCATTTAGATAGGAATGTAAATCCTAATAAAGAGCCTTGGGATTGCATGGGAATGTAAAACGGTTTGTAGGTCATCTTGATGCTTGATTTGCTGCGAGATGCTGCAGAGCATGTCGGAGATGTTGTAGCGGGGGTAAAAAAAAAAAAAAAAAGATGGGACACTGAAGGAAATTCTACTAAGTGTAACCATGGAAACACACTCATTTGCTGAACCTATGCTCAAATAGTAGAGGTGAACTTCTAGATGGTATCTGACTTGTGTTATATCTGCCACAATGAACACCAAGGCTACAAGATGTCTGTGGCAGTTTCTACCCTAGAGTAAATTATTCATGCCAACCATTGCTAAAATAAGTTTTAAAAAAAAATCTTTGGAGAGTGTCTTTGAAAAAGAGGCCAATCATGGAAAAGAAGACTCTAAAACTAAACCTTCATTTAAAAGAAAATACCATGATTTCTACCCTAATTATGTTTGTATCACAATAGGTCATGTAAATGTGCTAAATAGAATATCTGTAATACATTGTGCAGCCACTGAGGGTGTATAATTTGGAATTTAACCAAAATTTTTCATGGAAACGCCTCTAAAAACACACAATTCTTTTCCAACTGCCACCATGCATTGTGTAACCTGAGATCGCTGCCTATTATTTAAGTACTCAGATCAGTGAGGGTCAAAGTATAGCCATGCGTGCGTGTTGCTTTTTCTTCGTTTTTTTGTAGCTTTTTGTAAGACAAAAAAAAAGACATTCTAAGAAGAGACCAAGAACAACATACTGTCTCCAAGATTCAAAGCCGTAAGTCTTCATCGATGTCCCAATACTTCTTTCCATTGTCACCATATGCATCAACACTTTAGCTTAGTTTAGTTAAGGTACTGTGTTTTCTTGTTTTTATGTTTTACTGGGGTTAAGTTATTTTTACATTTGTGATGTAATGTTAAAAAAAAATAAATGAGGAATATCTGCAGTACACCTTCATTATTAACATTACGACAGTGTTTTATTGTTTTTCTACCTTTAATATTGACAGTGGTTAACTTCTTTCTTCACTTGTAAGACAGTTAAGAATTAAACTTAAATTTTGCCTGTGCAGTTAATAAAGATTTTTTTGATTGTTCTGTAATGTCAGTGGCAAAATATTGCAATTAATAGATGCACCCATAAAAAGGCCAAAAAGCTAAAACCAGGGGTCTAAACCAGGGGTGTCCAAAGTGCAGCTACTCCTGGCAGATCCTGAGGCGTTCGCAGGCCAGCTGAGAGACATAGTTTCTCCGACATGTCCTGGGTCTTCCCCAAGGCCTCCTACCAGTTGGATGTGCCCTGGACGCCTCCCCAGAGAGGCATTCTGACCGGATACCCAAGCCACCTCATCTGGCTCCTCTCAATGCGGAGGAGCAGCGATTCTACTCTGAGTCTCTCCCGGATGACAGTGCTTCTCACCTTATCTGTAGGGGAGAGCCCAGCCACCCTACGGACAAAACTAATTTCAGCCGCTTATACCCGCGATCTTGTCCTTCCGGCTACTACCCAAAGCTGATGACTACAGGTGCGGGTAGGAACGTAGATCGACCGGTAAATTGAGAGCCTTGCCTTTCAGCTCAGCTCCCTCTTCACCACAACGGACCGATGCAAAGTCCGCATCACTGCAGATGCCACAGCAATCCGCCTGTCGATCTCACGTTCTATCCTTCCCTCACTCATGAACAAGAGCCCAAGGTACTTAAACTCCTCCACTTGTGGCAGAATCTCATCCCAGACATGGAGATGGCACTCCACCCTTTACCGAGGGAGAACCATGGACTCGGACTTGAAGGTGTTGTTTCTCATCATCGAATGTCTTCTCCAAGTCCACAAAACACATGTGGACAGGTTGGGCAAACTCCCACGCACCCTCAGGGATCTTGGTGAGAGTGTAGAGTTGGTACACAGTTCCACAACCAGGACGAAAACCACACTGCTCTTCCTGAATTTGAGATTCAACGATCTGGCCGATCCTTCTCTCCAGAACCCCTGAATAGACATTACGAGGAAGCCTGAGGACTGTGATCCCACGATAGTTGGAACACGCTCTCCGGTCCCTTCTTAAAAAGGGAGACCACCACCCCAATCTGCCAATCCAGAGGCACTTCCCCCAATGTCCATGCAATGCTGCAGAGTCATGTCATCCCACACCGCTGATGTCCACCAACGAATTCTGGGATTACCGGCACGACAGGCACATTTTACGGCCACGACAGGCACATTTTATGGCCACAGCGCTGATCTGTCATCTTGACAATGGAGGCTCGACATTGCTCACTCGGACTCAATGTCCACTGCCTCCCTCAGAACATGGTCGAAGGTCTCCCGCAGGTGGGAATTTAGACTCCTTCTGACGGGGGACTTTGCCAGACATTCCCAGCAGACGCTGACAATACATTTGGGTCTGCCACCCAAATGGGCAATCTGTGATGAGCACAGAAGTCCAATAACAAAGCAACGCTCTGGTTCAAATCAGGGAGGCTGTCCGTCCCAGTCACGCCTCTCCAGGTCTCACTGTTGCTGGCAACGTGAGCGTTGAAGTCCCCCAGCAGAACAAGGAAATCCCCTGTGGGAGCACTTTCCAGTACTCCCTCTATGGACTCGAAAAAGGGTGGGTATTCTGAACTGCTTTTTGGCGCATAAGGGCGAACAACAAGAACAACATGAACAAGAACCAACAAGAATTACCACCTCTGTCTGTCGCCTCTCACTGCTGGCAACGCCAGAGTGGAATAAAGGCCAGCTCCTATCGAGAGGACTGGTTCCAGAGCCCTTGTCGTGCGTTGAGATCCACCAGCTCAGGCTCCTTCCCCACCAGAGAGGTGACATTCCACATATCGAGAGCTACCTTCTGCAGCCGAGGATTGGACCACCAAGGTTCCCTCGCTTTCAACTTCTACCCAACTCACTCTGCACCTGACCCCTTTGGCCCATGTTGCCTCTTTGGGCTGTGCACGGAAACGGAAACAATTAAGAAACAATTACAGGCATACATTACACTGTAATGTGCTTATTGAAACGTGTAGTTACACAACATCACGTCTTGTCAAAGTATCTTCCTGATGGAAAATTTTGAGTGAATTGACTTGTGAGACAACACCATCTGCTGGATTCACAGCTGCAGCCCTCTTTTTCCCGTGCGGATTGGGCCATCGTACCACTTTGTATTTAAGTTACCATTAAAAACAACTCATGGGTTTGCATGGTTGCATTTAATGTACAACTGAATCATGACTTAAAGCGCATGCACTATAAGCTTCTTACATTGATGATCTCCAACTCCCATAGGTTCTTGACGCACTCCAGAGTGCGGTAACCGCTGGACAGGAAGTTGGGCAGGTATTCTTGTAGACCCAGGACATCCAGCCACGAAGCCAAAGACGTGCTGCCATCACAGCCCAGAGCTTTGACCTGCAGCACAGAAACGGTGCAGGTGTGTGGCCATTGTCTCTTAAAACACACTCAGACTTTGAACCCAAGAGCTTTTTCTCTCTGGTGCATTGACATAGTATTTGAGTAGTCCTGCAAATCAAAATATTATAACGGTTTTTGAGATGGAAGTCATACCTTTGGCAAGTTGCGTGCTGCATGGAGGATTTTCTTCCTGTGTCCTGGGTCCGTGATCCCAATGTCTCTGAGATCCTGGTCCTCCATCACGTTACTTCCCTGCATGTGCACACACGTAGGAGATGCATACAAATACAAACGCAGCCGCACTCATGCAAACACATGTACTGGGCATGCTCGTGCCAACAAATTATGGTGAGCACACACACACACAGACACACACACACACAAGAACTCAAGACAATAAAGCCTGTTATGAAGTGAAACGTGTGCATTCACTATTAATAAAAGTCCAGAGCCTCGTCTCCTCCAAGCAGCACACTTAAGCTCAGTTTGGTACAATTTTTGTGTTTCCATTGTTGAGAGTTGTACATCCATACAATACATTTTTTTGGCACCCTGTTCTTGGCATAGCAAACAAGGTGGTTGGGTTCTGAAGAGGTGGAACTTGTTAGAGCCAAAGGGTCAGACAAAAACCAAAATGTACGAAAACCGAAGCAATTTTTAAAAATGTCCTGTAGCAAGTAATGAAAATAATGTTTTGGCACTTGATGCGAAGGAATGATACAGTACAGGGCAAACGAGCTAGTTTGTCACGTACAATATTGTATGACAAACAAGACAGTGAACGGAACTGAGGCAAAATTTTGATGAACATTTTCATTGACAACCAAATCATACGAGAACTGCGGCATTTGAGGTTTGACTGTGTATATAAACATAAATAGTCATTCCCTTTTATTGCGGTTAATTGTTTACAGGCCCGACCGTGATGGATGAATTTCCGGAAAGTAGGAATCCTTATCGTTATCCTTATAAATGGAAATAATAACACCCCTGAAATAACACCCCTATCTCCTATAGTGACCTTTACACTCGTATTACCCAATATAGTAGATATAATGATAGAAAATAATATGCACTCACACATTATGGGAGAGTTCCTTCTTTTTGTTTTTTGTTTTTTAACCACAGGACTGCTTACGGTGGCTAATGTAATGTAGCATTCTTATAAAGTCACACAGTGTCAGACGTCTTTTAAAGTTTTAATGCCAGCCTTAACATCAATAGGGGTGCTCAATTACAACATAGAACACAGTTCAGCTCGTACACTTGTCTCCTCCCCACTCTCTCTCCCACAACAACACTTCCTCCTTATCCACCTATAACATTAATAGCAACATTAGAATTTGGAACATCAACATTACAACATCAAGAAGTTCTTACATTATTGGCACCTAGTGACCAGTGTAGAATACTACTGTACATATTCACATCATCTTTGCATGCATTTTCTAAATACCTTATATTTGTATTTTAGTGAGTCTAGTCATTCTTATGCTTGGAAATGCTTAATTTAGGCCAAAAGACAAGTAAAATTCCTTAAATCTGCATATTTTGACTAATAATAGGTTGTGTTCAACCACAAAACAGCATCCATCCATCCATCCATCCAATTTCTATGCCGCTTATCCTCATTAGGGTCGTGGGGTATGCTGGAGCCTATCCCAGCTGACTTTGGGTGACAGGCGGGGTCACAAAACAGCAATATACTGTATTTTTGAAAAAACATGATGGGGTGAAACCGCGAAATTCGAACTGCGATGTGGCACGGGACGACTGTAGTGGCCATTCCTCTAATATACGCCATTCCCCACTTAATTGCCAGGTCGGTATGGTATGTTTATTTGTTTCAGAGATGTGTAATAAGTTAAGTGACGAAATAAAGGGAATTGAAAAATTATAAATTGGGAATACATTTTAATGAGTAAAACATGAAATAAAACAAATAAAACACTGAGGATGTTGACTTTAAAACTGCATCAAGACTTTGAGGGTTATGTCTTTAATTTCCTTGTAGGCGACATGATGTAATCTTCAATACTCTTCCAGTTCTTCAATGTCTTTGACAACAAGTACTTTGGCTTCCTCCGGTCCTCCAGTTATCTTGATGTAGATTTTGCAGTTGGCACTCCAAGTGCCTTGAATTTTCCCCTGCTTCCTTAAGGCGCGTGCCTTCTTGCGTGTATAACACCTGCGTGTTATACAAAGCCCAGTCCCAATCACATTCTTCATGCGGGTCGACTGCTCCAAATCATCCACTCTGCATGTCATTTGCGATATAATGCAATCCTTTTCATCATTTTGTTTCTTTAAAGTTTCAACTTTTCCTTCCAGACCACCCATTTGTTTTCAAAGTGATGCATTTTCATTTTTCAAATCCTTAATGTGTTTCATTAGGGATTTCACGTCTTCATGCTGTTTATCTATTTTGCTGTTTAGCTCCTTCCTTATATCATTCAACATCACAATTAGTGTACCTAGTAGTGTATCTGGCTCCTGGTTTCCTTTTGTGTCCTCCTCCTCCTCTGTAGTTGCGGGCCCAGGAACAGAAGCAGAAGCCCGAGGCATTACTACAGTACAGTTCTAGGCATTACTAACATTGGTAATCAACACCTTTGAAGAGCAGACATTAGCAACAATTTGCTTGTCTTGTTAGCGATTGTCAGCACTCGACGTAATTCGTTTTTTTAACAGATTCTTCACGCTAGACATACACAACGCTAGGTATACAGTACAAGCTATTGGTGTCAGTAAACAAATCTGTAATTATAGTCAAGATCTGTGGGAAGGAAAAGTTCCAAAATAGTTAAAAACTTTGAGAACCCTCAGCCTCCTGGGAAAGTCTATTCCAGCATGCTGGAGAGAAGGGTACGACCGTTAGTTGAACCTTGGCTACAGGAGGAATGCAATGTGGTTTTTGTCCCGGTTGCGGAACACTGGACCAGCTCTACATCCTTGCTAGACTACTGGAGGGCACATGTGCTTTGTGGACTTAAAAAAGCTACTACCTGCCATTCGGTCCTTGTACAACTGGACCAGGAGCCTGGTTCGCATTGCCAGCAGTAAGTCGAGCCTGCTTCCGGTGAACATTGGCTTCCGCCAAGGCTGCCCTTTGTCACGGATTCTGTTCATAATTTTCATGGAAAAGGCGTCGAGGGAGTCCAGTTCGGGGGTCTTAGTATCTCGTCTCTGCTATTTGCAGATGATGTGATCCTGATGGCCTCATGGGCCTGTGACCTTCAGCGTTTACTGGGTGGGTTGCAGCTGAGTGTGAAGCTTCTGGACTCAACACCTCCAAATTCGAGGCCGTGGTTCTCAGTCGGAAAAGGGTGGATTGCACCCTCCGAATTGGGAAAGAGGTCCTGTCCCAGGTGGAGGAGTTCAAGTATCTCAGGTTCTTGTTCACAAGTGAGGGAAGGTTGGAGCGTGAGGTTGACAGGTGGCTCGGCGCAGCATCTGCAGTAATGCGGTTGCTGTACCGGACCATCGTGGTGAAGAGAGAGCTGAGCCGGAAGGCAAAGCTCTCGGGTCGTGACCAAAAGAATGAAATCACAGATACAAGCGGCTGAAATGAGTTTCCTCTGTAGGAGCTCAGAGTAAAGGCGCTGCTCCTTCACAACGATAGGAGCCAGTTGAGGTGGTTCAGGCATGTAGCCCGGATGCCTCCCGGTCGCCTCCCTGGTGAGGTGTTCCAGTCATGCCCAGCTCCAGAACAAAATGAGTTGCTAACCAAAACAGCAGCACCTACCAAGGCATGTAAAAAGTCTCTTATGAATTACAGTCTCTGAGGGAGTCTTTAACGATTTTCCTGCACAGTTTTAAAGGTGATCTTACGTGATGTGGAGACGGCATCTTTCGTGTTCCAGTAGATTCTTAACAGGTGCTCGCTCCACAACGTTGTTAGGGTCCATGTTTGTGTTCTAGACAGACCTTGTTGGTACAGCTCAGTCTTGCGATATCTTTTACTTTGTTTTGAAGTACAGTTTCACTTGACATTTATTGTAATATGCTAGTAAGATTGTTTACTATTACTCTAAAAATGCGTTAGCATTTGACTAAATAAATGTGAATAAACTGACTAAAAACGGCCACTTGCGCGTGTGACAAGAGGAATGGCATGAGATGATGGGAAAAGGCACTTTTTCCTCAAATAAGCGCATTTTAATACAGGCTGCTCATTAAGTGGACATCATAGAAATGATCAGTAATTCACTTGCGTTCAAAATTTTGTTTTAAATACTTCTTAGACCCATTTATTTATTTATTTGTTGTAAACTGAAAAACATTTGTGTTCTTACCTTTTCATTTGTATGTGCCTGTCCTCCTGTTGTAAGAGTCCATCACCTTCTGTTTTGTCTGAAAGTTTTTTTAGCTTGGCTATCTACTTATACACTCCTTGTTGCTAATTCTAGCTCTCGCTGGTGCTGCCGTCTGTGTATTTCAGTAAAAAAAACAAAAAAACGCTGGCATGGCTTTTCCTCTCTATGGAAGGGCGGAAGCGACAAGCACCTTCTAGTTCACACCCCCACGCCTTCGCGGTGAGGAAGAGTTCGCCTCAGGGTATGACATTTCTATGTATTTTATTGTCCGATTAGCAGGAATAATGATGTCACACTTACATTAAAGACAGTACACAGGCTGTAGAAAGTCATGGTGTATAATAAATGTTTCTGCAAACATTGTTATTGGTGACATGCGGACACACAGAAACGGACATGCACCATCAACCATCCGGTGCACTCCGACGGTAGGCTCAGCTGTGCACTAAACTGAGAGAAGAGATTCACCGCAGTCTCATCTATGCTTTCTGCCCTGTTTTATGTTATTATTTGTTTTTTAAATTACGGTATTAATTATGACACATCACTGAAATGAAGCCACCCAAGACCATTCCGAAACTGTACACTGCTTGGTGGAAACGTGTCTCTGGGTTGATGCAATGACAGCGGGTTTAGCACCTACACACACAAACATGCAGGATGTACACACCCCTGACAAAAGCCGAGTAGGAGGACAATGAAGTCAAATAAATTGTGCATGGCGAGGGAGATCAATGTGATGCGCTGCCACTCATAGTGAACAAAGCCTTAGTGAATGCATCTGCAGTAGCTATTTGCTGCTTCGGCTGCATGAAACAACTAACAGCAGTCGTTTTCTGATTCCTCATCTCATTTTAAAACTGCTTCTTTCTTAGCACGTTTATAGGCAGATATAAAGATATGCAGTGGACCCTGAAACTGTGGAACTAAGCATTTTTCCTCAATCGTGTGGACTGCCACATATCGATTGTCCCTGGCCAAGAACGTTAAAAATGTTCTGTAGTTTTTGCTCGCTGGCGCAGCCTCCAACGACCACTGCAGCAGCCATCGCAGGCCATGATCGGAGTGGGGGAGCTGATCACCGGATTAAAGGTCACCGCCAAAGCCATGAGGGCCTGAAATAGAATCTCGACTTTCTTTAGTTTGCCTTGGGAGGCTCTCGTTTTTTTCTGTTTCATTTGATGTCACGCTGCATTTGAAACGTGTGATGGGAATGTATGGTTGAGTACTTGCATAGCTAATGAGCGGCGCCGCTTTGATCTGATGCGCGGCGACTTGCACATGAAGCTGCGCTGGAAGTCGTCCGTCTCGCTGCGCACACTCGCAAATTATACTCGCTCTTTTGACCCGTACAAGAAATTTTCATTTTTGTAAGAGCTTGCAGGCGTGGCGACTTCCTTGACATGTGTTACCATTTGTTGTGTTCACATTGTAACGTATTTGAAAACCCATGTATATGTAATATGCATGGCAATGCGAATGCTTCTCCAATTTGCCACATGAGCTCGGACATCGGGCAACAAAGCATAGCCAAAAAAAGAAGAGAATCGTCAAATGTTGAGAACAAGCGAGACAGGCGACCCACTTCCTGCTAGCATGAAAGCAGCGGAAAATGATAATCGTCGTGTAAAAATGATGAGAATGGGCACACAGCTGTTCATAATTCATGATCCCTCAAAAGCTGCTTCTCTGAGCATGAGGCAGCGGAAAGAGCGGCTCTGCGGGCCAGGCCGGGGGGAAACTTCTCATGCGCCGCTGTCCGTCTCCGTGGTGACACTTTGCCCGCCACTACCGAACGCTCTCAAATTGAGAATGCGCTTCCTTCGGGCTCACATGTGATGGGAAGGCATGGATTTCTAAAGAGCATTTTTATCCTCAGAGTGCCAACGAGTGCTGCCCCCTACTGGTCAGTCGTCTTGATTGATGACCTTGATTAATGTGGCAACATCTTAAAGGGCGCAATATGAAACATTCACCACCGTCTGCCGGACTCGTCTGACCTTTCTTGTTGTTTACAAGCCTCACATCTTGGTATGTTAGCATGGGTCGTTTGCCTCGTGGAGATGATCATTCATCTTCCTGCTGCATCAGGTCCAGCAGACACATTAGGCGTGGTATGAAAATGAACATCAGAAAGCTTAATGACCCGTAGTCTGCATCACATTATGTCTGGGAAATTTTCCATCTACACCGAATCATCCAATCTACGCCCTGGCACTTTTTTTTTTAGCCTTGTGTCTATCGCATCCACTTTGAGCAACATGGGATTTTAGATGATAAAAATCTGCCTTCTGCTGCACATTATGTACTTAGGCGCTGTGCTGTGGGAGGGAATTACAAGATCGGAACGTTAGTTTGAACATATGTTTCATTCAAAGTATTAGCAAAAGCTGTACTTTGTATATCGTCACTGAAGTATATTTTTAACTTTTGAGGCAGTTGAATTGGTGTGGATGCAGAAGAACAAGCCAACCAATCAGCATCCCTTTTAAGAGCTAGAGGTGGAAATAAGGAAGGAAAATTGAGAAGCCAAAACAAAGAAGAGATTATCGTGGATGCCAACGGGGCAGCTTTTTTTTCGGAACAGAACATTCCTCTTGTCTTGTCTTCATTAGATTTTGCTACATTTTCCAGTTATATTTAGGCAAAATTAAATGTTGGGTTGCGCCTGTTGCCCGAAGTCAGCTGGGATAGGCTCCAGCATCCCCCCGCGACCCTAATGAGAAGAAGTGGCATAGAAAATGGATGGATGGATGGAAAATGTTGGGTTTTTTCTGTCTGTGAAAAGTTCCATAGAAAAATGCATCCGAAACAAACGTTACTGTGGGTTGAATACAGTTTGTCATGTTTTAGCTGCTGAAAGCCCAGCCGTCAACAATTAAAATCTTATGTTATCAGCGGTGCATTGGGGGCAAGTGAGACAGTGCCCTACCAGATCCTTAATATACTTCATGTGTTAATTAAGGAGTACAAACAAATTGGTCTTTTAATGCTTTCAATGACATTTTGGGGTTATTTCTCCTTTGAGTTCCTGAGTTCCGGCTCTCTTCTCACGCTTTCAGTGGTACTACTATCACGGTATTTTTTACCTTGTTTTATGGCAACAATGGTGGAGCCCTTTAAATTATGCCTAGCAACAAGTGGCTAGGTAGCTGCTTTTTTGTTGTTGTCTGTTCTCTTTGTGTTTTGCATTTTGTAGTAGAAGTATTTGTAGTATTGTGTTTTTTCCTAACTTTAGTGGACCAAAGTGTATTTTTTCCATATAAAGCAACATTTCATGTTATTGCGGTTATCGCCTTTCTGGCCAGATGAGAGAGTCACAGTGCAGAGCAGAGTACCTCCACTCCCACACTTAGCAGAGTTTAAGTGACGTAATCCACAGTGCCAACACAGCTCTGTGGCCCGACAGACGCACGCCTGGAACCCTTTGGGGTGGCGTTATTTACAGCGTGCGGCCATCGTCTGACCTGGGGAGCGGGCGACATCACAGCGGATACGCGTTTTTCCCGGCAATTTAACAAAAACACAGTAATGCTTTTAGTCATGCTGTGGGCACCGAGGTGCAGTTAAAAGAAGTGATTAATATGTAATTAGGTGGAGGCGGTGAGGATGGGGTTATTGAACTCAAAAAGGTAAAATAGATAGTTTGCTGTGCTCACTTTTTAGCAGACTGTGTCATGATCAGCACAAGCTGACGTTTGGGACTTAATGAGACCGAGCAAAGTGCATTAAAAGTGAGCTCCACTTTGCTCCAATAAGGAGATTGAATAAAATACTTTAGAATTGTCCACTAAATGAGATCATCTAATTGTCGATGCTGAGGAAACGTTAATGGCTTTGATGGCCATTTGTCTTGCCAGTGATGGCGGCCTATGCTCCAGCCCAGATAGAGATGGGGGGGGTTATAAATCCTGGCAGGGTCATGCATCGCACAGAGGTGAAGCTACAAGAAGGGAGGGGGGTGATTTGGACGGATGATGTCGATGGTGGGTGGCGCAATAAGGTGAAAGAGCAGCAAAGTCGAGGTGGCGAATACAAGCAAGCAATGCCCCGAAAACCACTACCCGCGCCCCCAACCCCACCATGCTGAGACTCACCATGAAGCGCAGGTCGTCAAAGCCGTTGAGCAGGAACTTGCCCTCGTACTGCGGCAGCCCCACGTGCTCCAGCCACTCGCCCACCGGCTGGTCCAGGGCTTTGCCGCAGGCCCCATCTGCCGAGAGAGGGAAGCGCTTGAGCAGCGAAAAGCCGTTGAGCCTGTAGCAGCGGCACTCGGAGGACGACACGTGGCACTGCCACATCATCCTCGGCCAGCAGAGGCAGAGCCGAGTGCAGCAGCACCAGGCGGGTCTAGGGGGAGGCAGGGTCCGAGCTGGTACAGGCTAACACAGGAGGGAGGGAAGGAAGCGCCCTGCAAGGGGGTGGACTACTTTGTGCTAGCGTGACTGAGTGGAGATGTCAGGCGAGGGTGGAGGTAGAGCGGGGAAAGGAAGCCCATCTGAAGCTGGCATTTTCCGACAAACGGGGCTCACTAAACATCCCCTTAGTGAGCAGATGAGCAGGTGCGAACACAAGAGGCTAGCGGCTCCAAAGACATCACAACACTAAAGCAAGTCAAAGGAGGTTCATGGACACATTAGAACACATTTACACATTATTCACTATCCCTAAGTCAGAAATTATTAATGGGTCAGGAGGTTGTCACCACATACTTGTAAAGCTCTGGCTGAGTCCCATGGCTTCATTGGTCAACCTCTTTGAGAGCTAGGGCACGGCTCATACAATGAAGGTAGCAGCATTCTAAAGTACACTTGAGGCACCCGAAGAAAATACACTTAAATCATTTTCACTCCGGAACCACAGCGGTTTAGGTAGACATATTGTAAATCCTGCAGCACGAGTAAAGGATGCTTCACGTTGTGCAAACTCCTCAATTCATAGTGAAATCCCAACAAAGGTTCAAAGAGGACGCTCCAGACCAGCGTGGAGGAGGGTGGAAGTCCTCGCCCAGCATTCACGCTCTGGAGCCGGCAGAGAAGATGCTCCCGGCCCCCGGGAGCGTCCACCTGAGGCCAGTCACGGAAAATGACGATGGGAAGAGTGCCGCAGCCCACCTGGCTCCTCTCCTGGCTGTCAGGGCAGAGCTTTGCTGCATACCCCCCCACCTTGGATGTGTGTACAGAGAGAGGAGGCAAGTGGAGGGGGGGGGTCGCATACGCTCGCCACTCTTCAGTGCTCACAGGGCATGGCGTCCCGGCGCCTGCCACACAGACCTGCCTCGATCTTCGACCGCCGCCGCCGCTGCTGCTGCTACACGTCCTCCCCCACGACAGGAAGCAGACTCAAAGATCATGCCCCCCTCTACACCTCACTTCGCTCTCTGTCTCTCTCTCTCTCTCTCTAGCCACATCTCCCAGCAAATCCCCCGAGCTGCTTTTTTTAACGCCACCCCCCTCGTTGTCTCTCTCCGCAGCCGATTTCGAAGCCCCCTTCTTCCCAGATCGCACTGCAGGGCTGCTGTATGGGGTGCTGTGATCACCCCTCCTCACCCCCTCCTGCCTCACTAGCTCTGCCTCTCTAGCTCACTGGCACACAAACACACACACACTCCGCTCATGTCTCCCGTCTCTCGCTCTCTAACTGATTAGGAATGCACATGCAGAGGCGCTCTGATCTTGCAGAAAGGACATCAGAGGTACAGCAAGGCCAGACCCCCCCCAACAAAAAAATCCACTGCATTGAGTGTACATTGAGTGTAAGGTGATGCAGGGATAAGCGCCATCCTTTGGCTGTCAGTACAAAATATTCATTTGCATTTTATTTAGACGACAGGTCAATTTTTTGTCCGGGGGGCGGGGGGCGGGGGGGGGGGGTCACATGACAGACAGCAGACAAACTACCGTCTTGTTGGACCTCACTCTCACATCACATCTACAACAAAGATGACAAGTTTGCTTATGTAGAAAGACATTGACTCTGACTTGAATAGTGTTATGGTACAGTTCACTGACCACAACATCGGGTACACCTGCATAAACACGAAAAATAAAGACAGGGGTTAGCAAACACAAGCCAGCACTTAGCGTGTGTTTATTTATTTGCGGTTTTTGCGGCCTTATTAAAGTAAAATAATATATGTCCCCATTTCACATTGATATACAGTATATCTAGAAATGTTGTAAATGCCATTTGTTGATTTAAGAGTGCCAGAAATGAATGCTTTCAAATTAGCCATATAAATGTCTAATTGCATTACTAAATACAAAATCTGTGGTACTGCAGTCCAGACAAAACAAACGAGACTTAAGTTAAAATGTACTTTGTTTTTTTTTGGAGGGGGGGGGGGGTTTGGTTTCTTTGGTGAACTGATAAACCTTGAAGTCGCATAAAAAAAGGTAGATTAAACAACACTAAGGTTTGGTCATCACTGGGTAAAAAGAACATATCTGTGAAAAATTGTCTTTTGTGTTTACTAAAACATGTATATTAGATTCATTAAAGACATATGCAGGGTTCATTGAAGAAGACTACATTGCTGAACGTTTTACAACAATGTCAAAGATGTTAATATTCACGTATGTTACGTTGATTGAAGAACGTATTGCCTTTGTGGAACCTGCCACGTTCAGCCAGCCCCGCGTTGTGCCCTGGGCTCGCACCAAGGTTCGCAGAATGAGAGTGGGAGTGCTCGCTGTCAAGCTAAAAGCCCGGACAGTCAACTCGTCGTCCGGCTCGACTGTTAAGGCTTCAGGGAGTGGGGTTTACCAACGTACATTCGCGCAGTTGCGCCAGCTGGCATCTGTTACATTTGGCATTGACATAAACTTACTGTGTGTTAGTTTTAACGAAGGCTGCAAAATGAAAACACGCATAAGGTTCGCTGAAAACAAAATTGTCTATGGTGCACACAAAGAAGTTTCATTGGACACAGATTCAATGGAGACTAAAAAACAAATGGGAAGTTTATTGATGGCTACATTGTCTGCAACTTTTGTGAAAACGCACGTTAGGTTCAGTAAAGAACAAATTGTTGTCAATGTTTATGTAACGATGCATTCATTGCAGATTGCAAATGGTCTCAGATATTCATGGTAATGTACGATAGGTTCAATGATGACTTGAATGGTCTTTGATGTTTACAGAAAGACTAGGTTCATTGACGACTAAATAGTATTTGACAGTATCGTAGAAGACGTATCGTATGCTAGGTTCAGTGAAGACTAGTTCATTCAAGACTAATATCTTTAGAGTGTTTACGAAATGTTGGGTTCAAAGAAGACTAATCTGTAAAAGTGAGTGTGAATGTTTGCGCTTGCCTGTTTCCGTCATGTGATTGACAGGTGATCAGTGCGTGGCGTCTGCATAGAAAATGAATGGACGGATGGAGTTATTTAATGGATTTACGAATAAATTCAGTTAATGACAGTTAGAGCTTCTTGCCGCGTATAGACACCGAGGCTACAGCGTGGCTCCCAGCGTGCATTGCTGCTCAATGCGGTCTTGCTGGTTGGCGTTTATCTGGGTGCAGCTGCGGGCCGAGTGGGATTATGCAAGTTTTCAAAGCTGCCTGCAATCAGCCTCCTGTATGGCTCTTCAGCCAAATGAGAGGCTATTGATTGGAGTTCCTCCTTGATTGGCAGCCTAAATGCTTTAGCGATGGAGTGAAAGTCTTTCAGTCACCCACCTATGCTCATCTATGACACATGAGGAGGAGGGCTAGTTAAGATGCTAATAGCGAGTAAGACGGACTAATTCTAATTCACCGTGAGACCCCCACAGCTCGACTAAACTGAGCGCTTACGCCAGCGCATGCAGACAAAGCTTGGTAAAAATACCAGCCGCCCCTTATGATGACTTCCTAATTAGGCTCCTCTGTAGGGGGAAGCAGGTCACTATCTTATCCCGTGTTAAACAAATGTAGCGCCAGGTCCACTCTGGCGATCCCTGTACGAGGAGAACCTGGATAGAAACTCTTTTACCAGAGGCGAGCAAGAAGCAGCGGCTCCTTGTCAACACGCGAGAAAAAGAGTGGCAAAGCTGAATTAATTCAGGGAAAGTGAGGACAGTTGCTTTGAATGTCAGCGTGTCTCTACTCGCTCTGCTTTAAGCTCATTTACACGCAATGGAACAGCATTGGAACATTGGAACACTGCCGTGATGTTTCTAAACAATGCAAGCTATTGACACCGTATCATAATTCATGTGGACTTGTTAGCACGTGACGTATATTTCAATACCAGCATCCTGATGAACTCCGGAGCAGCAAACATGACTCAGCGGGATGTGGGGCACTTAGAGCACGTCTTTCTGCAAGGCTATAAATAGCACACACCTATAGTATATGTGACGTGTGTGTTTGTGTGTGGGGGGGGTGTAAAGGCAAACAAACATTGCATATTCTCCCTTATGAAACACACAACGACCTCAGGTGCTTCAGTCATTTTAGTTTATTATTGAACACGTACAGTACAGTAGTCTGGGTCTTATGAAAATACTAATAAAACCCAAAGCTGAATAATTACTAAAGTAAAAGAGGCTTTCTTAGTAGAGTACCTGTGTGTATTATTGAACAACTATAGGAGAAAAACGACATTTTCGCATCCTAATTGTGTAACTTTAATGATAGTTTGGAGTATAGGAGGAAAAGAAAACATAGCTTATTTACCAAAATCCACAAAAAGGATGGGGCATTAATTGGAAGCAGGTCATACTATGTTATTTCCACATTAATGATTTGTGTCAGGGAAATATGGTTTCTTAATGCACTTCAAAACAACCACATGCTTCCTCCACATGCTTATCACCTCATTCAAATTTGTTTACCTTGTGTACACTAGTAGTAGGGAAGGGGTGTAAGTGGAAAGGAAAACCTATCTCTCTTTGACCACATGGTCATTTATTCACAACTATATTGCACAACACAGCAACAACAGAACCAGTGTTGTAATAGTGATAAGGAGCAAACTGCTTAGCCAGAATTAATACCACCGATGAGTTCGTTGTAAACAAGAGTACAGCAAATGTAAGACACATGAGTTTCACAGCTGTCTAGCCATACCAACATTTAAAGTGCATGCAGAGGTAGATAAAGCTGCTGGTTGCTGACCACTCATGATACTTTAAATGCAACTACTGCCATCTTGTGGAGTTAATAAAAACTAACCGAGAGGTTGCCCACAGCCACAGCTGTGAATCCCGATGTTTTTTACCCAGCGCTAATTAGAGATCCTGGTGGTTATTTGATTTTCCTGGCGGCTATAAGTGTTATTATAGTATGCTGGAAATACTCACTTACCTTAGAATTGTGCACACAGTGTACATATTACAATATTTTTAAGTACCTGTTGCACTTCCATGTGTCAAATTCCATGCCCTCGTTGCTTATTGTCATAGGAAAGTAATTGGGAGAATGTCTAGCTTTGGTGGAGGTCTCTCTTCTATTGAGTGTCTTTCTAGTGTAGTTCAAGTTCACAACACGTAGCAATTAGCTATTAGACACAGAATGCTTTCTGACCTTTCAGGTTTATGTGAGTGTTATGTAATATCCAATCTTCAAAGTCCTAATAACGCCAACAAATGCAGTCAGTCACACGGTCATAGAGGTCATGGTTGCATAGAGTTTAATGTCCAAAGGAGGTTATGCTCACTGCAGCCGCCAGAGCAATAACAAGCTCTATAAACGCTTCATAACTAAGTCTCACTTAATCCCAGAGCCCCTCTTGTCATTTCCTATTAGCTAACCAATAAATTACACTCATATCTCTCAGGGGGGGAAATAAAATCACTGCGCCGTTTGAATGAAATTGGACCATTATGGGGAAAGTGTTACCTGAGCTCGTTTGATTCTTGTCTGTCTTTTCGATGCCCGCTCCTATCAGGTTCATGATCTTCTCAATCTGTTCAAAGATGGAAATGATATGACACTCGTCATCTTTCTTTCTCATGCAAACGTCAGCAGATTCCCACCACCCAAAAAATGCAGACGCTGATGCTGACTCTATGTAGATGAGTGTTGTGCTTCGATTCAAGGTTGGGGTGGCGGAATGCTTTGGAATGATGGATGACGAGCAAGGTGAAGGCGCCAGTCACACACACACGCACGCACACACACAAACACACCCACAGCTAAACTTTTGCAATCTAAACTCAGCAAATGATGCAAACTTCAAAAAGTCCAAATTGAACAGAGAGCTGTTGACTTTCCAAGAAAAGTCAAAGGTCTTGCATCCATGTTTGCAAGTTCTCATCCATAATACATTAAATATAAGCATTTATTTTAGTTAATGATAAATAAATTAGTTTAATTTATTTGGTTTTTAATTCTACAACCGACACTATAAAATAATAGAAAATAATACATTTCTTAAGTAATTTCAAGTCGAGCCGCCTTTTCTTGGATTTCCTTGAATTGCGTTCCGCAAATGACTTTGTTCACCTTTCTGATTGGCTACAATGGCCTTACAGTTAGAGGCGTATATAGCGCCACCTGGTGCTTTGGCATGAGCTTGACAGGCCGTAAATGCATTTTTATGTGTAGGAAAATCAATCTTTTTATCCTGGAGTGCAATGTAATGTTACCTATTCTATGTCATCTCTATTAATCTGACAATGAGGAAAATCAAAAATTGTTACTGGTAAAATAGTTTAATTTTAGTACAGTAGTACCTCGCATAACGTAAACCTCCTTTTACGTAAATTCCACTGAACGTAAAGAATTTATGTAAAGTTTTTGCATCGTATTACGTAAGAAATTCCATATAATGTAAAGCGTCTTTTTTTGTTATTCAATCAACTTTATGAATGCCTTATAAATTACACTAACAGTGCATCATACCATGGGCATTGAAAAATAACAGTTGGATAATAAACCACATAAAATAAATCACACAGAAATCGAGATTAAAGAAAGTGATAAATAAATTAATAATAAAAAAAAGCTAATAATAATAATAATAATAAAGTAAGATACACCAGGGGACATGAGCAATGAAAATTAAATTGAATAAGGATATTGAAGTGGGAGCACAGCTTTATAGTCTTGATAGCTTTCTTGTTATTAGCAGAGGATATTGATTTGAAGTACAGCTTCAGTTCTTTCATGAAAACATAATAAAAAAGGGGTTTCACTTTGGCAAATTTAAAGTCTGTGCAAGTTTTTTTTGTTGTTGTTTTTTTTTAAAGTCAGTGCAAGTTCAGACTAACAGAGTACTGTACACTTGGTGACGCCTTTCAGTTTTATTCATTTACAGTAATCTTATTTATTACCTTATTTTATATTGGAATGTTACTCTACTATGTTTATGCTAACATTTTCTTATATTTTCCCACCATATTTGGTGGACTTTGAATATTTTGAAGGGCCAAAGGGGTGAGTTTGGGAAGATCTTGGAACGGATTAGGCTATTTACATGTATTTTACGCTTCGTATAACATAAAAACCCTATAACATAAACGTTCTTGGAACAGATTATTTACGTTGTAGGGGCGTCTACTGTATTTATTTTGGTACAATAAAAAGGTCAAAAATCACATACTTTTTATACATAATTATTTTTATTTTATATTAATATTTTTCTTTGAAATAATGGTAATATATAAAGTTGTCATACAGAATACTGGTAATTTTTTATTTAAATTTTTTTATTTATTTTTAATTTTTTTTTTAATAAAATAATAAAATTATTTTTACATTTTTATTTAAAAATTTGTAATTTAAAAAAATGTCTGAATATAATTTTAGAACATATGAATCAAATTGAGCAAAGCATTAGCTTCTCTTTTAGGTGTTATAAATAAACAGCAATTTCTTAGAAAAATCTCTTGTTTTACTAGAAAGCAGATGTTACTTACTGACTGATAAACTAGTTCGTCATTCCAAAGTCCACACTTCATTTGTTTTGTTAGTTAGAATAAGACAAGTGACAGGCTGCGGTCACCTGCAGCAGAGCTTTCCAATGACTGTCATCAGTGCAGACTCAGGGAGCCTAAAAAGCCGCCATGTGTGCCCACTAGCACGGCACCAGCGCCGGCCCGGGCTCATTTGATGTAATATTTAGTGTTTGAAAAAGCCCCCGTGCACTTGGCTAGTGGCATCAACACTGTGAAAGAGCCTTGATTCATTTGGAAGGCAGGCACGTGGGACGCCTACTGTGGCATACTGCAGCCTGCAGCGACGCAAACCTCACATTACTCCCTGAATTAACCCACTTACATTCTATATCGCACACACACAGTACACACAGCACATGACAGGACAGCCTAAGTGCACCTTTATTGGATTCTGTCATCAAAATGTCACTTATGCGGCAACCGGCAGTGTGATGATTTATTTAAGTGTTTCATCACATGCTGCACTGTGTGCTGCACTCACTGTCATCGCAACTTTTGATTACAGATGCATTTTTTTTTTATTGGGTTATACATCTTTATATTATTTTCTCATTTGTCCACTAGGGCCACCACAAAATGTCTTTTTTATGATTAAAAATGACATGCTATAGTTAGATAGGCGTGCTATGTAATGTACTGTACAGATTTACATTCATTGGTCAAATCATTTGGTGCACCTGCACGATCTCACGAAAGTCAATACAAGAGTTGTGTTGTATACATTTTACACAGAATTCTATTTTTTAAATGATATTTTTATTAATATAATGCACAGTTTTGATTGACACTGCCAGAGGTATTCTATTTAAATATTTGCTCCTTATTTTTTTTACATTTTCTATTGTTATATGTATTACTATATGTTTAACTTTATCTATTATCTATATATTTTTTTCCAATAATTAATTAGAAATATATGAGGGGCAAAATATTAGAAACAGCTGTGATTATGATGCAATACAAGCCCAATAATCAACGTATTGTCAAATGAATACCTTTCAAACCGCTTCAACCAAAATTCAGCATTATCATATTTGAAAGGCATTGTGGATCTCCTGAGGTGTACCTAATGTGGTGTCCTGTGTGCGTATAAAGCACTTAAATATTGAACCACGTCTAGAGAAGCTAATAAAAATAATATATCTGTGAGAGTGCACCATCCAATAAAATGATCTTATTCAGGAATTCCCCCATGAAACATTCCCAATGTGTATTTATATCACCAATCTTATGTAAAGCTGCTAAAATTAGTCTTGGAAATACACACGCTGTACACACGTACACTTTAAAAGCTTGCAAGAGTAATGACTTAGTGGGGAATACTGCTGGGAAATGAAGTGATGCACTCTCTAAGATGTGTGTTACATGTAACCTTTAACCTCCTGAGAGTTCCACACACGGAGATGATGTGTCGGTCAAACCTTGTGCTACGCTACACGCTACGCAGCCGCCCCTCGTTTATCTTGGTTAATTGGTTGCAGACCCGACCGTGATAAGTGAATTTCCACAAAGTATGATTCAATAATAGTAATTGATTACCCGATTATTTGCGTAGATAGAGCATAGAAAACCTGTTTATGACTTTCTAAATATGAATTTTAACATTATTAGAGCCATGTAGACATGAAATAACACCCTATTCCTAATATTCTTTGTTTACATCACATTGCGCAGGCTACGGGATCACTGCAGGGACATAACAGATGGCTTCCGCTAGCATAGCAAGCTGCTGAGCTACCTAGTCACCCTCTCCAATGTACTTATTCTAAACTTAAGGGAGTGTTTCGAACGGAGTGGGGAAGAAGGACAAAGAAGCCAAAAACGTACCACTTCCACACAGAATGAGAGGAGAACCTTTTTTCCCCCTTTTTCCTTCATCCTCAGCCATAGCATGTCCGTCTCAACCATGACATGTCGGCTCGGCTCTGCTGTCTTAGTAGCCAGTCTCCATGCGGAGACATCACATTACTGACGCCTAGTGACCACAATAATACATATAACCTGTCTTTAAATATGTTTTGACTAATAATAGGGCATAGTTTACCACGCAAAGAGCGACCATTTATTAGTTCATATTTTTTTCAAAAAGCGCGATATTGTGATGGAGCAATATTCGAACTGCAATATAGTGAGGGACTGTAAATAAACAAGTTTCTATAGTCATCTTTGCAGTTATATGAAGTTATGACTACATTTTCACCCTTTTGTTGGCAGTGGTTCAGGAGTAAAAGAGTTACACCACGGGGCGGCCACAATTTTTCCACGTTAATTTACGTTCCTGCGCCAGATTGCTAGGTAAAGTGTTATTCCAATTGTGAGGTTTTGGATTAGATGACCAGTTTGAGCTCCCGTCATATGTGATGTATCACGTTGAAAAAAGAGAGTCAAGTAGTTCTCCCAGTACGGAGCCTGCCTAAGTAGTTGGTGCACCACCGTATTATTTTGTATACACTATATTTGTGTGTGCATGTACTAGCGATTGATGATACACACAACATCATTTGGCTTTGTGCACTCGCACGCACAAACAACGAATGAGTCGGGCCCATCATCAGACAGTCGGGGAGCAGCTGCATAAACAGGATGCCCTTGAGAACAGGACACCCCACCCAGCACGGCCTGAATAAACAGTGGTGTCACAGCAAAACCCGGGTTACCACTGCGATGACACAATGAAAGAATAGCCTCTTTTAACACAGGATACACTGAACTACTTGGAAGTCTCAAGCCAATGCTTGGAGTACATTACAAGACCTTTTATTTTTCGGACAGTATCATATTGAACTGTAATGCTCTGAAAATCTACATTCAGACGACTCTTTTTATCCCACCATAGGGATGATTGATTTCCTTGTATATGGCGCATTTGCAACATTAAATATTTTATAGTATTAAATATTCAATAGTTATCTTGCAATTGTGCCATATCATACTTAAATACAGTAATCCCTCATTTATTGCGGTTAGTTGCTTCCAGAACTGACCATGATGAGTGAATTCCTGCAAAGTAGGATTCCTCATTTATAAATGGAATATTTTCATAGCTAGAGCATAGAAAAGTTTACAACCGGTTTACAACCTTGTAATGGTAATTGTAATGGTAATGGTTTCATTTATTTCGAACATGCATGCAGTTTACGTTGAAATGTTTCATGTTCCAAATGCGTTTTTTTAACATTATAACTAAAAGAACATTATTAGAGCCCTCTTGACATAAAATAACACCGCAATGGTCAACTTTACACTCATATTACCAATACAGTAGACATAATAAGAGTAAATTAGCCGCTTAATACATTAATAATACTCATGCTCATGTGTGTTACTAGAAATGTCTTCCGTACGAGACCCGAAAGAGGGACGGACAGAAAGTGACATCAGGGTTTCAGAGTTGACTCTTGACTCTAGGTTACGGCCACAAAAGTAGATAGATAGAAAGATTGATTGATAGATACTTTATTAATCTCCAAGAACCCGTGCTTTTAGTTTTATTATTATTATTATTATTATTTATTAGGGCTCATTAGGGATTATTGTGGCTGTTGTGAAATCAATCAAACCCGCAGTAAAAGCCTTTTTCTCCGACCATCAAGTCTGATCCTTGTGTCTTTCACCCAACATTTCATTCAAAATACGTAACGTTTGCGCCAACATACATTCACAGCATGATTTATGATTTCATATATTTTTGAAAAACCGTGCTAGAATGAAGCCGCGAAAACTGCGAAGAGGCGAGAGACGACTGTATTGTTATAATATGTACCAAATACTATATTGTGCTCATAATTATGTTGCAAAAAAATTATGTATATTTATATAATATTTAACATATTTCAAAATAAATTTAAAAATAGTAAAATAAAGTCATTACAATTTAAAAACTTAAGATAAATAAAAAGGTGTGAGTTGAAAATTGTATTTTAATTTTTAATATTTTATTGTTTTAATTGAATATTCTGTTCTATTCTATTCCATTACATTCCATTCTATCCTATTCTCTTCTATTCTATTCTATTACTAATATATTCTATTCTATTACAAATATGTATTAATA
The DNA here is from genome assembly GCF_027744805.1 of Dunckerocampus dactyliophorus. Classification (NCBI taxonomy): domain Eukaryota; kingdom Metazoa; phylum Chordata; class Actinopteri; order Syngnathiformes; family Syngnathidae; genus Dunckerocampus; species Dunckerocampus dactyliophorus. The sequence continues at coordinate 15,145,618 of NC_072826.1, forward strand.
GTAAAATGAAATATTAAATATAAAAAGATGAAATATTAAAAATTTCAGTAAAATATTTAATTAGCATTCGTTTAGCTTACTAGTTTTTTTAATTGCAATTATTTTATTTGACTATTTTCATTGTAATATTTTAAATTTATTTAGAAAAATGTTAAATATATAATTAAAAAGCTAAAAAGCTAAAAGGGTGCTAGTTGAAGAAATACAAAAATAGAAATAAGAAAAATAAGTACAATCTTCAGGATGTAACATTTCATTCATCATTTTTCTCAGATTGGAGGCAATAAAAGTAATAACTTGCAGCAGGCCTGTTATTATTATTCTTATTATCATATTATCATTATTAATGTGACATTTTCTTGTTCAGAGATTGTCAAAAACGCTTCACTCTGCTCTGAAGATTTTGTTAAGACTCCCTCCAAGCTGTTTGTGCTTTCAAAATGTTTTTTTTATTGAGTTCATAAACGGGTATACAACTTCATGCTATGAGAAAAATATCTGTGGTGGTGATGCTCCACGCTGCCCCCAGTGGTGGTGAATGGTGGTGGTGGAGTGAGAGGAGGACATGTGACAGCACGAACCCAATTAGCCTCCAATGCTCGAAGGATGCTAGTCGTCGGCACATGAGCGGCGGCCTGCAGGAGGTGCCATTGCCATGGCAACCTCTGCAGGACCCCCACACCTCCCACTTTCTCCTTTCCTTCCTTTTTTCCAAAAATGTGGTGCCTCGCCCTCTTCCCATTCTCTCTCATGGTAATCCCAATCACCCGCTCCCCCCCCCATAGATGGATTACCTCATCCCATTCGGAGGCAAAGGACGGCATTCTCTCCGTGGACATCTTGCCGGACTTGCACTTGGACACGGATCCACTCCGAATGGCATGGCCTCCCTCGTCCTCTCCAAGTGGCGGCGCCAACAAGTCCGAGTCTGACTTGGACAAACTTCGGGTCAGCCTTAGGTCTGCGGGTCTGGATTTTACGACCTGGTTGGTCTCTTTGCTGTCAGTCTGGATCGCTTTGGAGGGGTCCGGCGTGCACAGTGCCATTGTTTCAAAGAGCTGTCAGTGTGGGGGGGCCGTCCTCCTGCAGGGAGGGACATCCAGTGGTGAGATTGGAAGACAAAGATGAAGTCAAGTGGGGCAAAGTGCTCCAGTTGGGAGAGGAAGGGAGCATGAGAGTCACTAAGGTCCACCCACTGGTCGCTTCCTGTTGCCTTCCCCTCCACTTCCTCTCCTTTCAGTTCTCTGACAAACATTCCCACTTTTCACTTTGTGTCTGAGGAACATCCCCAAAGAGGACACTTACACGGATTGGCAAATAGTGCACATCCAAGTCGTAATGAGTACTTTCCATTACCTCATTGAAGTCTTTCATGGCTGGCCCGTCCCAAGGATGTCCCAAAGACTGTGTCCGGGAATCCCAGAAAGCCTGGTCCTAATCGCAGTGACAGCTGGATAATCAGGTTACTGGTGCACATTTGAGACGGGACGCCTCCTCCGCCTCTGCTGTCCTGTCCTGCCAAAGACGCTTGAAATACAGGTCACACTCTAACTTATTTTAATAGCACAGACATGATGTAAATATGTCTGTCTGGCTTTCCATCAATGGCTGTGATGATTTCGGCCAAATACAAACAACACTGAGGGACATGAGGGACAACACTATGGTGCCAAGAAAGATGCCATTATGTGTTGGTGAGGATCTGGATAAAGGTGCACCATGTCCGGTATTAGAAATTGCAGTGGCTGAAGACTTGTTGCACAGTACACACAACAATTAACGTACCTAAACATGTCACATATTTCATGTAGTGCTCTTCGACTTCCTGCTCCTGCCGCCTCTCCCTGTCTTTTGTTTCACGTGTGAGGCAGCAGGGCCGTCTTCCCCCGAGTTGCCAGAAAAGCAGCACTGTGACTGGAGTATGCCAGTTTCTTTTTAAAACTGGCCAAATTCTGCCTAGCGACAAGTTTTAAGGCGAGGCGCAGCATCTTGGAAAAGAATGAGGAAAGAATGTTTTTTATAACTAAGCTAACTTCATTCTATGCACTTAAGTGTTTAAAGGAAAAAATGGCAAAATCAGGGGTGTCCACAGGGCGGCCCGAGCGCCAATTGCAGCCCGTGGCTGATTTTTTTTTTCACCCCCCAGCTCATTTGAAAAATACAATGAAACAAGAAAATTAACAAAAACAACAAAAGTGGAAAAATGCAATAATTTTTACAAAATATTAGAATAAAGTCAGAATATTAAGTAATTATATGAATTATTAATTGCTAAATGAATAATTAGCACAAATTAATACTTAATTTTAAAAGGCATTATATAACTTATTTTTTTATTATTATTTCGAGCATAAAGTTGTAAAACTGATAAAAATTTTGACAAATTGAAATATTAAATACATTTTAAGGTTGAGTATATTAGAAACAAAAAAAAGGAATGAAGTTGCAATTTGGTGGGGAATATTACAAAAACAAATATTATGGAAATAAAATCATAATGTTTCGAAAAAAATTACGAGAAGATCTGTAAAACTGAAAAACAACAGCAAAAATGAAAAACGAACAGTGGAGAAAAAGAACTTTGTCACCTTCAACACAAAGCTGAGATGTTAGGCTGTGTTTTCTGGAAATATATATAACTTTTTAACGTATTTATACGGTTTACAGAATGTAAAATATGAAAGTGGCCACCGTATTCTTTGATTTTACCGTATGCAGCCCTCGCTGGGAAATGTTTGGACACCCCTGGCCTAAGTAAACATGTCACACACTTGAAATGAACAATGAAACTGAATAATGAATCGTAAGGCAGGCACAGCAGCTTGAGAAAATGCAGGAAAAGCTAAGATAGCTTCAGCGATGCCAAAGGCAAAACAGAGTCTGTTATTGAAAAGTCACAAAATGGGCTTCAGAAAATACTTTTAATTTAGATTTTTTTTAAATTCTATGTTTATTAAATGCTACTGTCCAGTAAAAAATGATCTATGGGCCCCGAATGGCCCCAGCACCAGACTTTGGACACTAATGCACTACTGTAGTATGTAAGTGTGTCGATATGAAAACACCACTAATGTGTTTTCATTTGTCGCTGTTTGATACTGTTTTATTGCATTCCTTGACCCGACTAAGAGTATATCATCTAGTGTGTTAATCTTTGAGCTGTGTCGCCATGACGACCTCCTCCTCCTCCTCTTCTTCCTCCTCCTCCTCTTCTTGTCGGTGCTGATGCTCTCATGACAGGCCGCCATCTCCATGCACAGCACGCCTGGCCGCCCGTGCCCTCAATCAGCCAAGCTCCTCTGCATTGCTCACCTCCTTCCTCTCGTAGCCGTGACAGAGAAGATGACCTCCTTCTCTCCCCCGAGGGGCAGGGGGGCTTCACGAGGCCCCATATAGTGCTGAGCCGCCACAAAAAACAAACGCCACATCTAATGATGCGTGTTGTGAAGTGAAGTCTGATCATCTCCATGACCGTGATGACGATGTGTAGCCTCCTGTGTCCTCCTTGAAACAACCTAAGCTTTTAAGAGAATGTCTTTATGGCATGTTAGAGGTCGGACGTAAACACGCTGTAGTCGGCTGATGATCCTCAGGCCAAAGACAGCTGTGACTCATGAGCGTTCTTGTGGACACGCCACACACAGGAAGTGAAACAAACAATGCACACGGGGTCATGGTCGGGTTGCGTGCTCTCCGCCGCACACGGATGCATCTTCGGGATTCCGGTGTGCGTTCGTGTTTGCCGCACTTTCCGCCTGCTGTGTTGCTTCCTCTGGTGCGTGGTTGACATAAACTGTGCTCATGCAGGAAGGACCACGTCCCTGTGGCGCCTTGTAGCCACCACGCAAATGAAGTCGCACTCAACAAAAGTAGTCATCTGGCACAGAAACAGGAGTGCAGAACAGTCGTAGAAAAAAAATGATTACTTTGGTCCAGTAGTTCTCAATTATTTTCTGTCATGGCCCCCATGATTAATTACGATTACGGTAATTACTTTCTTTTGTGCTGATAAACCTCCTGATCAGAGCAGCCATTTGAAAGAATGTTGCAGCAACTAGCGAGAATACACCAATGACAGACGTTTTGCAGCGTGCCTGTGCTGTTTTGACCTGGACACGCCGCACTGGATGATGACGACACTAAGCGCCACTGCTACTGGACCGTAAACCACTGCCAAGAGGCATGCAAAACGTCCTTCCTTTGCATTTTGTCCCCTTAAAAGGAGTTTCAAATCAAGACAGATGAGTTCAATATGAATACTGAATGAAATGAATTAACCGACCAAAAGAAGAAGACACGAATCCACTGTATTCCACAGGTCCGCTACCACTCCCATGACCGCTGCGTACCCTGAAGACAACGACGTCACCAACACAGACTGAATGTCTTAATCGTTAAAAGTGCTAAAAGAAAGCACACACATCCATACACATAAAGCAGTGCTTTATATCCTAGTATCAAGTCAATTGATTGATTACCTTTTAAACGATGTTAGATCGATATAGTTGGATATAAATATAAATATAAATCAATGCATCGATGTAGTGGATGAGTCGTTACAGCCCTAGTATTTATCTGTACATACCACTGTATGAGTTGCTGGCACCAGTATCATTCAAGCATGAAGAAAGACACTAATAGACCTGGCAACCTACAAGGGTGTTTTATGCTTTTTCTTTGGCTTTTCTTTGTTTTTTTTCCCCCCTCAGAACGATACCAGTGATAGCAAAAAGTGTGACAACCACAGATTCAGAAATGGAACTTACTGCACCTCAACATTTACCGGTGGTGTTATTACAGTTATTCGTATTGTTTTTCCATTATACTACACGGGGCTTAACTTCTTTTTACACTCGTGACATTCGAGACTGCATGAAGTCCACAACGGTCAACCAGCCTCACATGCATATCAACGAGCGCGTGATGTGAGTTTTGCTTGGCAGTGATTAGCTTCATTTTAAGGCATTGCCTGTGCAGTAAAAAAAAAGACCTGGCTTGTTGCTGACTGTCGCGCTGCGAGTGAATCGGCGTGCTAGCGTGAAGATCATGAGCAGATAAATTTAGCATTCTGCAGAGATCACAATTACAACATACCTGCAGTGTCCTCCTTTTGAGAGATAAACAATGTGTGCATGTACTTTATGTACGTGCGTGTGTGCGTGTGTGTGTGTGTGTGCCCCGCTGCCAGTGAAAGCACCGGGCATGGCTCCATGTTTGTGAATGTACCATGAGCAGAGGGTGACGACAACCACCTCTGACAGATTTCAATGCCTTCAGCCAGGAATTGAACCAAAATGTAGGGTTTAGTGACACTGAGGAGGAAGCATAGTGCAGGAAGGGTTATATCATCCATAAATAATCCATAATAGTGATGGATTACAACCAGGACATTCAATTCAATCTTATATACAGTATCTCACTAAAGTAAGTACGCCGCTCACATTCCCGCAAGCATTTTACTATATCAAAGGACAAATAAGCGTGGATATATTTTAGAGTAGTCAGTGTACAGCCTGTATAGCAGTATAGCTGTACTATCCACTGAAAAGGAGTCAACACACAGCCATCATTGTCTCAATAGCTGGAAACACAAGTGAGTGCACCTCACAGTGAACACGTCCAAATTGTGTCCAAAGTGTCATCAAGCACTGCCTTAATCCTCTTGGGCATGGAATTGACCAGAGCTGCACAGGTTGTTACTGGAATCCTCTTCATGATGACATCACTGGTGGTGCTGGCGGATGTTGGACACCTTGTGCTCCACCTGCTTGAGGATGCCCCGCAGGTGCTCAATTGGGTTGAGGTGTGAGGAGACATACTTGGCCACTCCATCGCCTTCATCTTCCTCAGAAGGCACTTGTCATCCTGGAGGTGTGTTTGGGCTCCTTTTCATGTTGCAACCCAGTTTCCCAAGCTCTGCAAATGTTTGTCACAGTCCATCCGTCCATCTATCTTCTTCCAGTCCAGACTTCCCTCTCCCGAGCTACTTCGTCCAACTCCTCCCGGTGGACCCCGAGGCGTTCCCAGGCCAGGTGAGAGACAAAGTCTCTCCAACGTGTTCTGGGTCATCCCCGAGGCCTCTTACCGGTCGGACGTGTCCTGAACACATCCTCAGGGAGGCGTCCGGGATGCATCCTGACCAGATGCCCAAGCCACCTCATCTGGCTCCTCTCAATACGAAGCCGTAAACTTCTGAGGTCTTGCACCCTTGTCTCGGTACGGTGCGTCTCTCTCTCTAGTGCGGCAAATCCGATAGAAACAAACGCTGTTGCTCTAAAAAGGCGCCTGTGACCCACAATGCATTACACAATCACGTGTCAAGTATCACAAGATTTGTGGCGCGTGATCCAGGACGGCAGTGTAAACAAACCGGACGGTATTTTGGACGCAAAACAAGCGGGCCAACGCAAGTCAAAGCAACATTTTAGCAAAAATGTTGGATGTTAGCCGAAAAACGTGCTAACCGGGGCGGATGTTAACCAAGGTACCACTGTACACCCACGTTGTTTGTTAAAAATCAAAGTTCATAGCAAAACATGTTTTTCTTTTCAAACTTGCACACTTTTATTGGGCCGACGCAGAGCTCAGGCTTTTAGCCTTTCTAACTTTAACCATGGAAGATCTAAAAGAACCTTCCTGTCTATAAAAATAGATGATGTCCTCCACCTTGTATGGAACATTTCTTTTAGAAGCTTTTTTTGCCCTTGTTGCAGCGGAAAGCCTGACAGCGCTGGGATGTTCTCCCTGTGTTTGTTGCTTTTGCGATGTCAGTGCAAACGTAAGTCGGTTGAGAGCGACTGATGATGACGTCTCTTTGCTGCACATTAGCTCGAATGGAAACATGCATGTAAGTGGTCTCGAAACAAAAGCTGACTTTGAAAAAAAAAGACAGCAGCGGTAAGCGGATTGTCACACTTGGCGATAAAGACGCTTTCTGTGCTTCCGTGAAGCACTAAATGACTTTTTCCCTTCCACCTCGGACGCCTGTTGACTGGCAGCAGGGAAGAAGAGAAGAGTCTGCGGAGGAGATAAGAACGCACGCTTTTATAGTTTCGCTAAAGAGAACAATAATAATTGAGGCCTCTGAGGTTGGAGGAAGAAGTATTTCTCTTTCTTTCTTGGGATGGAAATCTGCTGTCATCATCAGGAATAAAAGTGCTAATTTGGCACCTTCGTTTAGGTTTGACATTTTATTGTTCATGATGAGTTCGCACCGTACCGTCTTTTGGAGTTATCAGACAAAAAAAACACAATAAAATTGTCCAAATAATTGAATAAAATAAATAATTACTATTCATTATAATTTATTTTAATTATACACATACTGTACTACGATATATTAAACTACATTTCAGTTTTTGAGGTATCAAAGTGAAATAAGACAGAAGATTAAAGGACATATTTGTTCACATAAGTAAAATATTATTATTATATACAATATTTTTTACAAAATATAACGTCCATAGCGCTATTTGAGGCATCAGACTGAAAAAAGAAAATTCTATTAAATTATTATTTATTATTTTTTTTGTATATTTTGAAACAAAATTATGTTCACAACATAATTTTGAGGCATCAGACTGAAATAAGTTAAAAATCCCATTAAATGACTGTCCAGTCATTTAATGGGATTTTGTTGAATTTAATTTCTATTTGGTTTTTTTTGTTGGTTTTTTTTTTACATAATTTGTTGCTGTTAAGGAAAATTGTGTATCTCCAATTTTTTTGTCAGTTTTTAGGTTAATTGGTGACTCTAAATTGTCCATAGGTATGAATGTGAGCGTGAATGGTTGTTTGTCTATATGTGCCCTGCCATTGGCTGGCGACCAGTCCAGGGTGTACCCCGCCTCTTGCCCAAAGTCAGCTGGGATAGGCTCCAGCATACCCGCGACCCTAATGAGGATAAGTCGTGTAGAACATGGATGTACAAAAAAAACTACTTTGTGAATCACATTGTTTTATGATTTAATTTTTTCACATAATCCATCACAGTCTAAGGGGAATCAAGCATCTCCAATTTTTCTTGGTTCTATATGAAAAACAAAGACATTTTATTACATAAATATCTGTTTTTGAGGTGCTCAACTGAAAGAAGAAAGTCGATGAAATGACATGTTTGTTCAAGTTAGCCAAAGATGATTATACAAAATATGATTTCATCATACTTTTTACAAAATATAAAGTCCACAGCATTATCTGAGGTATCCGACTGAAAAAAGATAATCACTTTAAATAACGTCATTGTCATTTATTATTTTGAAACATTTGATATACAAGTATATATCATAATGCCTAATATCATTTCTAAACAAATAATCTTTCCAACATTATTATTTGGCATCAGACAAAAAAAGGAACTAAATTACTAATTTGTCTAAGTGTCATTTGAAAGAATTCAATTTAAACATTAAGCGCTCATCTGCAGCCGTCACTCCTCCTGTGTGAAACGTCATGTAAGATGTGCTGCTGCATTTTTAAGAGCACAAAGTGACGTGAAAGGCCAGCATGATGTACATATAAGTATTTAACTGTGTATATATACATAGAGATATACTGTATGTAAGCATAATGTGTGTCTGAGTGCGTGTGTGACATCTGCCTCAGTCTTTAAGTGACACAAATTGGCAAGTACTTTAGCATGCATGCTGGGAGAGATGCAGCATATGTCCGAGGTGATGATAAAACATTCAAGTCCTCTCGTCAGAGGTGAGGTCACATGAAAAATGGATCAGTTTGTTTCCAAGTTTAGCTCGGGGAAAGACAAACACAAAGACACCCCCCCCCAAAAAAAAAGACATCCATAGAGTGTAAACTGAAAACTTGAAAGGATGGACTCAAAACCATAATCACACAAAAGTGCCTAAATATCTCGAGCGAGACCTCCTTTCAAAGGATGAAACCGCATGTTTTGTTTATTCTGCGGCTTTTATTGTGGCCAGCCTCGTTAGAGTACACACGGGGTTAGGCGAAGCAGGCTTAATCGTATGCTTTTATTGCGCGTTGGGAAGTGTTTGGATGTTTTTAACGCTTTACGGTGCTGAACTTCTTTTTACACTTTTAAGGAATCAGAATGATTTTTTAAAAAAAGCGAGTTCGGATTCACCTTTGTAAGTCATTTCGAAGTTAGTTTCATTGTTTTTATTTTTTAGTAACTTTCTTTTGTGACAATTTAAACATATAATAATTTGTTCAAAACTCCTGTTTTATTTGTCTTTCAGAATGACTTGACTGTTTTATTTATTAGAATAACATGAACGGCATTAGCATTATTTCAGCAAAGTGAGCATTTTTACACGAGCAACATTTTGACTGAATTAAGATAAACAATCAAAACAATGCCGACATTAGTGATGCAATATCGGCCCACCGACTGACTTTGTGCGAGAGGCGGGGTACACCCTGGACTGGTCGCCAGCCAATCACAGGGCACATATAGACAAACAACCATTCACACTCACATTCATACCTATAGACAATTTAGAGTCTCCAATTAACCTAACATGCATGTTTTTGGGACGTGGGAGGAAACCAGATTACTGCTGTCGCAGTCGATTCGAACCCAGGTCTTCCCGATCTCCTGACTGTGTGGCCAACATGCTAACCGCTCAGCCACGGTGCGGCCAATTGGTAGTGCAGTAATACATAATAAATAATAATAATACATAGTAATAATAATACATAATAAGGTAATGAGTCCAGTCCTGTTACACATATCGGTATCGGTTGATATGGGAAATTGAGATTTGGACAATATCGGTTATCGGCAAAAAAGCCAATATCGGACATCCCTTGTGGATATTGGACAAAATATCCCTAAAATAGCTGAACATAAATAAGAACAATACATTTACATTGATATCAGTCCTGTATCTGTGCTAGTATAGGTGCTAATTGGATTTGATTGGATTACTGTCAATGACTTCTAGCAACACTTAGCAGTTTAGTTTTTGGGTGCAGATGCTGACATATGAATATTTAACGTGGTTATTTATAAAATATGGCCGTACAGCAGGTGAAGGAGGGAGGAGAATCACAGCCGGTGTCCATGATCCGTGCATGGTGCTGGTCCTGGTCCTGGTGGGACTTAGTGAAGCAGAAACCCTCACAGTCACGTTTGGATCTTCTGAGCTTCATGTTGTTGAATGTGTGAGACAAAACGTGCTGACAGGAAGTCAATACTTGTAATGTCCCCTAAGGTCAAATGAACCTTATTTGGAGGTTGTTTGGGAGACCCACAGGTATACTTCACGTCCTTACCCTCATGAGAAGGTAAGATGTTTATTGCGCTGCTTGTAGTTTGCATACTGGGTCTGACTGAGAGCTTTCTGGAATATTTAGTCCTGCAGGCCGTGTGAGGAAATGGACATTGATCTCGTCCGTGACTAAATGGATTAGATTGCAGTTGGAAGCAAAGTAAACAGCACAGAGAGAAGAGGAGGTAAAAGAAGACTTGTCTTGTTATCATCTTTAATCAATGGTATTGTCTATAATTCATAGCGTTTATATCCATTTCATATGCTTTACTAATATTTGATATTTATGTGAAAGTATCACCGCCATTAGTATGACTCAAGACAGAAATCTATCATGACATTTATTTTAAAGAGTTCTGTATTATTTTCTATTTTTTTTAATGATTACTATTAGGGGAGGTGACAAGATTAAAACATGGCGAGATTTAATCGTTCGGAAAAAAAACGTCTTGCGATAATTAATTAATTAATCACGCAATAAATGAAAAAGAACTTGATCATTTCTGATCTTTTTTGCGGTACATTGAGTGAGGGAAGATTGCTTTTATAGTTATTACCTGATATCTCCACACAATAAGTGAGATATGGTCATTAATACTAGAGAACAGGAAAGAGTGTGGAGTGATTTTTGATGAAGAACAAATTTAGCTTTATTCAATACTGAAGTATTTCTCGCCACATTATTTTCTATATTTTTGATGTGAGATTTCCAACTCATTTTTTCATCTATTATGATCCCCAAAAATGTATTTTCGTTCACCCTTTCAATGGCCACACCGGCAATTTGCATTTGCCCGTGCCTGTCCTTTCTGCTATTACCGAATAGCGTTATTTTAGTTTTACTTAGGTTCGAGGATAATCTGTTTTTATCAAGCCATCTTTTTAGTATGGCCACTTCATCTGTAACTTTTTTAATTAGCTCTTGTGTGCTTTCCCCAGAACAAAAAGCATCCGCAAATAATACTTTCGTCACTTTACAGATGTCACTAATATACAAGTTGAACAGTTTTGGTCTCAGCATGGACCCCTGGGGTACTCCACACGTAATATGTAAACTTGCAGATGTGTATTCTCCTAGCTTTACAAATTGCTTCCTGTTAGCTAGGTAGCTTTTGACCCAATTCAAAGCTAACCCTCTGATTCCGTACCGTTCTGATTTTGTAATTAACATGTTGTGATTAATTGTATTGCGAGTAATTCATTGTCATTAATACATTTGTCCAACCTGTTATTGAATCGCTTTTCGATTGTTTTAGAAAATTGTGGTAATAAGGAAACTGGTCGGAAGTTTGTAAATTGATGTTTGTGTACATTTTTGAAAATTGGAACTACTTTAGCTGTTTTCATTTTGTGAGGAAATTGACCAGTCTGTAGTGATGAATTACTGATACACGTCAGCAGTTGTACCATCTCGTTAATAACCCTTTTTTATCGTTTCCATTTCGATTCCATGACAATCAGTTGATGTTTTTGCTTTACAATTATTGACAATATCAGTGTTTTCTTTTTTTGTCACATCAGAGAGAAACATGGAATTAGGATTCCTGTCTATTGCTTCATTCCTTCCCTCGACTATCCACAATTTTGGAATCTCTTCTTCCAGTTTTGGTCCAATATTTACTAAATAATTGTTAAACATTTCAACTACCTCATTCATATCATCTTTATTGGTGTTTCCAAGCATAAAATAATGAGGGTAGTCTGCTTTCTTAGTGCTTTTCCTTGTAATACTGTCTAGAATGCCCCACGTTGCTCTACTATTTTGATTTTTGTCTAATAATTGACTATAATATTCTTTCTTACACTCTTAAGATTGTTGTTAACTTATTTTTGTATGTCTTATATGTTTTTTCTGCTGCTTTAGTTTGTTGAATGATACATTTATGATACAATAATGTATTTTTCTTCTTCCAGGCATTTTTTTGGCCTTTTTGTCATCCATGGCTGATTGTTTTTCTTTGGCTTATTGGGTTCAGAAGATCAATATTGAAGTCTCCACATACAAAGATTATTTTTTGACTGACGTCTGTGACGGTTGTTTTGATTCAGTCCTCGAACATTCCAATGCTTGACTTTGGAGTTCTATATGACCAATTTACGAATACATTTTGCTTTTTTTCTTTACAGATTTCAAATGTTATGCATTCCAAAATGCTATCAATAGCGAATGACATGTTTTTTTTACCATTTTGTAGTTCAGATGTTTGTCCACGTGCACAGCCACTCCCCCTCCACTTGTATCATTCCTGTTATTGCAGATCATTTCATAACCATCCAGCTCAAAGTCCACGCCTTTGTCGGCATTAATCCAAGTTTCCGAGATTGTGATTACTTTGAAGGGTTCCTTGAATTGATTAAAATATTGTCTGATGTTGTTGTAATTTATGTGGCTAACTGACAACTTATTGCCGATGTTAAGGTTGTTGTTGTATTGCTCCTCCGTGGAGTAACAGCAAAAGGCGTCCAATTGCAGATCTTCTTGTGGCATACTGATGACGTTGTTTGAGTTATTTTCCTTTTCCATGTTGTCGTGTTGGTATGATCTTTAGTGTTTACCCAGATCCTTCATGTCTTTGACAACAAGCACTCTGGCCTCTGATCCTCCATTTAACAATGAAAATTTTGCAGTTGGCACTTCAGGTACCTTGTATCCTTTCCTGCTTCCTCAGATCACGTTGCGTTTTGTCAGATGCTCATTCATGTAGACATTTGTACCTTTCAGCTTCTTTCCATGTTTCAGTAGTGCGGTTTTAAATGTACTGTCAGTGAACTTGACGATGATGACGGGTGTAGTGCTGTTCCAGCCATAGAGTGGGATGCAAGTGTCTATGGTTTGGATGTCTACGTCCACCTTTGGTAGAAATTAGGAGGGAAAAAGCCAAATGCCACAGCATTTGATAATAATAATGAGCAAGGTGAGCCCATCAAAACGAACAAGCCAGTTTGCCAAATTTATTGGAAAGTGGTGGCAACATAAAAGGCAACGAAACAAACTTGCCCCCCTCAAGCATATCCACCCGACCTAAAGTAGTTTTCCCACCTGGGAAAAAAACTACACATAGAGATGCAGAGCCTTCGTCCCGACAGTGGACACGGAGACGTTTGGTCAGCAAAGTGAATACAAATGGAACGGTGCAAAATGGTGTGCATTCACAGAAAGTCATCACAAAAGTTGAAAAGCCAAACAGACTGCGAATTGCCTGTGTGAGAAAATAAATGTCAATACCAATTTTGGAACTTTAGAGTGAAAGATGACATATTAAAAGGAAGTATTTCATCATATTATTTGCTATTATTATCATGATATATTCTAACAGTGGTTTATTTACTGTGAAAAAATGTTAACAGCCATTTAGCGTCAATTTGTGGGACAATAAACAATTCATAACGCAGCTGCATTGTTTTGTGACTCGATTACATAAAAAAAAAAGTTTGTCTTTTGTTGTTTAGATTTTTTCATTGTACTTTTCTTAAAATATTAAAATCTTGCCTTGTTTTTGTGGACCCAATCTCCTTTAGCATCTCTTCTAATGACCCCCTAATTACTAGCATTTTCAGTAAAATAGTCTGTTATGTTAAATTTGTATTTTTATATAATATTGTATTCTAATATTCAATATAAAACGTTTTCATTTCAGAAATCAAAAGCATCACTCCTATTTGTGATACTTATGACCAATTAAAAACGTATTTCAAACTAATATTTGCAGGAATTTACTGATAAATGTATTAGACTTTTGCATTAAATATATCACTGCCATTAGTGATACTTCATCAACATTTGTTTCTTTTCTTTCATAATTTGTAATTAATATTTACATAAACATTTATATTTATTGATATTGAATACTTTAAATGTATTATTAATTCAAATCCCTGCCATTAGCGTTAAGACAGAGCCCTTTCCAAATTTCTTGGATATTATTTTTCACTAATTGTAGTTTTAGTAATATACTTATTTACTCATTTCAGATATTTTACTACTTTCACTTCTTACATATGATGGTCTTTCTAGGGGATGATGGTCTTTCTAGGGGAGGTTGCAACTTTTGAGCCCTTTAGAGTGAAAAAATAGCTTCACATTGAATATTTCTGAAGACATGTTTGGTCACATAGCACTGAATCATCTTTCATAGTAAACTATGCATGAAATGTACGTGTGAGGATTGACAGTCACGTGACCGTTTTTTTTTGTCGTTATTGTACAGTGATGGACCAGTGATAAGACGTGTGCTCGCACTTCATCACTAATTTCATCACATTTATGCTCTCAGGGCATTATAACTCTCTGGCTCCATCTGTCGGTACATCTAATAATACACACAGACATATTAGCTTTAAATGACTGCTTTATTTCTCAAAGCAATGTAATGTGAAAAAAACTAAGTAAGGTAAAAACATGGTCAATAAAGAAAATCAAATATGCTGTAATGGGTGTGTCTGCAGAATGAGAGTGAGACAACCAAGCAGTACAGATTCCTATGAAAGCAGACGTGTGCTACTGAAGAAATAAATACATGCATGTGTTCATCACTCATCACTCTGCAGCGCCTCCTTGTGGTAACAATAACAGAAACGTCCATGTCAGTCTTATCTGTCTGGTCTCATCATGCCCGGCCTGACTGGCATCATCATGGGCCGAGGATGACGCATCATGTGAGGCGGTCCTGGCATCATCTGCATGGGTCCTCCCATTGGCGGACGCATTCCTGCTGGAGGACACAACAAGGAGCAAAGATGAGGGCAATACCAGGAAGTGTTAAAATGCTGGTCTAAGTTAATGAAGCTTCTCTTGCAGAAGTACCATAATTTCCGGTGTACAGTGTTCTCTCGCTACGTCACGCTTCACCATTCGCAGACTCGCTGAATTTTTTTGTGTATTTTTTTTTTTTTACAGCGTATGAGCGTGCATTGTGTTTTGCGTCCTGATTGGCTAAGGAAGAACCCATGCATTGTGTCTGCGTCCTGGTTGCTTGACAATGGACTACCGTCCCTTAGCCAATCTCCTCCGTGCCTTCCTGTGCAGTATGAGAATGCGTTCGAAAAATTTTATCCCCGACAACACCCACAACGTTGACGAAACGTCTTACACCGTCAAAGGCACCTGCGGTCGCACCCAAAAGGCAGAGAAGGATGCTAACCATCGCACAAAAACTTGGATTTCTGGACGTGCTGAAGGAAGGTCGAAGTTGCGGCTATAGGCGCGATTACGGAATAAATGAATCTTCGGTTCGAGGAGGAGGAAAATAGCAGGAGCAACATGTTTTAACAAGGATACAAAAACGCTACAGTACAGCGGAACGGCGCCAGGATTAAGAGGCACTGTCAGAGGAGTGAAATACATGCGAGCCACTTAATTTCTTCTGTCCAACCTTGTAGGTTGATCATTAAAACCAAACAAAGGTTTTAACTTTTTTGAGAGTGTTTAAACAGGAGCAAAATGACAACTTGTTAACGCCCGTCTGAGAAAAGTGTATAAAGTGTATGGTGAGGGGTTTTACAGCCTTAAAACATATAATCATTGAAAAAAAAATTAAGTTGACTACTTCGCGGATTTCACTTATTGCAGGCTATTTTGGGAACCTGTCCCCCATGATAAACGAGGGAACACTGTATAATCCGCTACTACTAAAAAACACATTTTGCATTAGGGATCAGCTGCCGAGCCGCTATATTTTGAAGATTGGATACTATCAGCTTCCCGCCACGAGATGGGGCCAATCCGGTAGGTGAGGTAATGCGCCTCAGAGCTGGTTGCACCTCGACTCCCACCACCCCCAAGAAGAAGAAAACGCACCACCACCACAGTCATATATTCAAAATCACACCACAAAATGACCCATAACCATGTCAGATGATTCGTCCTACCCTAAAAATGTATCTTGCACGGCCATTTTTCCAATTTTATCTTTTATTGGATTAGGGATCTGACTCACAGAGGTTTGTTCCAAAAGCCAAACAATATTGTTGGTCATGCTGTGTAACAAAAAAGTAAATTCAGCAATACTTTGGTTGCATTATTTTAATACTTTGAAGAGCTATTTTCATAACCATATTCAATTCCACAAAATCATATTTGTAACAAAAGCATATTAGAAAAAAAAAGAAAAGTATTGGTACCGGATCGGATCGGCAAGACTATAAAAAAATCGTATCGGATCAGAAGCCAAAAAATGTGGATCGGGACATCCCTATTTCCGATGATGCTTAGAGTGCAGCTACAGGAAGCAGTAATGTGGACAAATGAAGCAGAAGCTAATATCACGTTTTTAAGACACATCTTAAGTAAATTTGATCAAGTGGAAAATTACTGTTACTTCTGTTTGGACTACTTGGACCGCCAACCGTCCATTATCAATGCGTTTCTAAAGGCTGGACTGCTGTGTGATGAAGAGCTTTAGCTCAAGCTAAATGGCTAATGGCTCAAAAGAGCGACAACGAAAGAGAGAGCGAGAGAAACTGAAAAGTGTATAACGAAGGAATTATGGCGCTGTTCCATTGTGATGCTGAAGAAGACGACTTGAGTGGTTTAGTTTAGTTTTCAATTTAGTGGATGCGGCTTACGTACCGGTGCGCTCTATGGCCCGGAAATTACAGTAAAATGGATCTTACCGGGACCGCCGGGCATCATTCCATGAGGCGGGGGTCCCATCATGGGCATCATAGGAGGGCCAGGCATGGGTGGGGTTGGCAGCATGCCTGGACGTGGAGGACCACCTGTGTTAAATACAAGACATACGGTACGTTTACACAAACATGTAAATCAAAGTACATAAATTGCCCGTGTATTGGGTTTTTTATTTGGGCCCACTCAGACAGTCTCGGTTGGTCCGGACTGTGTTCACACTCGACCAAACTGTACAAGCAGAGCAAATGAACTGCAGTCCGTTTAAAGTGTGAACGCACCCTAAAAGTAACATATGTCGCTACAGCCTGTTTATGAGCACGAAACATGTCTCCCTCACTCGTATGCTCGCCTTTGTGGCTTTTCATGGCATCATGAAGGAAAAACCTTCTTCCTCATGGACATGATACTCCCCCGCTGACCCGCCCCTTGCTAGATGAAGAAGCTGGAAACATATTCCTGTAATCTACTTATTTGTAGCACATCTTCGCCGTAACAACAGCCTTAGGGTAATTCAGGCCAACACTCAGTGTGCATGGGCTCAGTCCGGTTCTCTTTGAATGCCTGCATAAATGCGACAATAAATCACTTGCTTGCTGCACTTTAGTTACTAACACATAGGCCTGTCACGATAACAAAATTTGCTAGTTGATGATTGTGCTACAAATGATCGACAATCGATAATTTTGACCTTTAAGCCATGTTATCATTAAGATTATCATTCAAAGATCATTGTGTCACATTTGAGCCACTAGATGGAACTCAAGCGTAGTGTACCAGTGTGAGGCCCAGAAATCGACTTTAATGTTGACGCCCAAACGCCTCAGTAAGCGTTGACTGTCAGGAGGAAGGCTCTGATGCACATCCACAATGGAACTGTGGCATTCGGCTTAGAAACTATCGCTTTTGTCTTCATTCACATTCACGTCTGCTTGCTAACTGCTAGCACTCCGTGTACGTAGCCGCCTCCTCCACTACTGGGACAAAGAGGCTTATTAGATGCGAAGATGCTCACTCTCATCCTTATTCATTTCATATAGAGCCAATGCGCACAGACACATGCAAAGTGAACCCTCTTGTCATCCAGCCTGTGGACCACAGACAGACAAACAGATGTGGCAGACGTGCATATACTGTATGTACATGTCGACTTATTGAGGGCTCATAATTATCAACCAGCTGTTTTTTTTTTTAATCGTTCGATAAATCGATTTATCCATTGTCGTGACAGGCCTACTAACACAATATGTTGGATTTCCTCCAGCAGCACTAAACGTTGATTGTTACAGTACAGTCCTTCGAAACATCCTACCTGGAGGGGGTGCACCTGCGAATGGTGTGGGGGGTATTTTTCCTTGCTGAAAAGCAGCCGCTGTTGAGGAAAACGAAAAAGTCATCAGCAATCATTCATGTACCATGCGTTATAATTCCACACAAGCAATGGAAATCTCATTTTCACTCAACACACAGGAGTACAGCCTTGTTAAAAATCTGTCTTCGCTACACATCATGGAGTAGATAACGGCACAGACGCAAAAATACTACGCAACTATCTTAACAATACTTACTCGTTTTATCAATAAGGCTCTGGGCCTGCTCTTCCATCCATTTCTGGTAGTAATCTTTCACATTTTCTTTGTGTTTTCTGCCACTGCAGTGGGTTTTCCTCACCGAAGGCTAAAGAATCAAGAGCAGGGAAGAGAAAATAAGATAACAGTACACCTGTACATACGACGGACACTACAACAAGCGTAATGAGTCGGGGTAGTTTTATTTGTAGGTGAAAGCTTACCGAGTCGTGTGTAAGGTAGGTGTCACAGTAGTCACAGTAAAACCTTTGGAATGAACACAAAAAAAGAGAATAATGATGAATAACAGCACCACAACAAGTCTACAACTGCAAACATGTTTGAATTTGTGTATTACACCACATTTATGTTCCATTATTTATCTTAAAGTCAATGCTATTGACAATCCATGATGCAAAATTACCGGTTACCGGTTAAATGTCAGAAATAATAGCAACCGTAATAGCAAGTATTTAGTTTAATCATATCTCTGAATGTTTACTGACAATGGGACACGGCTAATACCAGAAAAAGCGACGAATTCCTAACAGTTTTGTAAATTATGTAATATTTCTAATAAATGTATATACAGTGCTAATAAATTTGTATTTACTGACATTATATCACAAGCTTAGAATAGTACAAAATGAAAAATGTATTCTAGTGAATTCCCTTCGCAAAGAGGTTGGCTCCAGCAAATAGACAGAGCCGGAACAAAGGTAGCGAAGCTTCAATACATGGGTCGATTAGGTTAATTGTTTTTTAAAATCAGAATCAGTTAGAAATAATTGTTAACATTTTTTTCAATTATCTTAAAGTTAGGAGACACAAATTATATCGCTACGAACAAAGAAAACATCCACACTCACTTAGGCATGTTTCGGAATGAGAGTCGCTCAATGGTCGACTCGAGTGTTCCCAATAAATGTTCCCACCAGAAATGTGTCCTGGGCACAAATAGTTCCGGGTGGAAGCTGAGCAACATCGTTTTTAGGGTCCGCTTAACTGCTTACGTTTTAAATATTAAAAAACAGTTTATCATGCATACTAAATTGCGAGATTAAAACAGGAATTGTTTAATTTCCTTTGACATGTCAGAAAGAGGGCATCTCTGTGTGGAGTTTGCGTGTTCTCTCTCCCTGTGCGTGCGTGGGTTTTTTCCGGGTACTCCGGTTTCCTCCCACATTCCAAAAACATAAAAAAACATGTTAGGTTAATTGGCGACTCTAAATTGTCCATAGGTATGAATGTGAGTGTGAATGGTTGTTTGTCTATATGTGCCCTGCGATTGGCTGGCGACCAGTCCAAGGTGTACCCCGCCTCTCGCCCGATGTCAGCTGGGATAGGGCTTTGGAATCATCTTATTGAACTTTTTTAAACATTCATTCTTTGGGATTGTGTGTTTGATTATAGATAGAATTTTGTAATACAGTATAAATATTTGAGAAACATCGCCCTAGTCAAATGGCATGCTCACACTAGGCCAGATGTATCGTTCTTGGGTCTACTTTACACCGAAAGTCTGGAATGTTTGGCCAGTGTAAGTGTGTGCTAAAGTTCAGTACACTTTCCCTCCTGATTGGAAGAGGTACTTGTCATGATTGCATGCACACATGCAAAGTAGCCTCGTTGGTTCTTAATGATAACTGACACATTTCATAATACAAATAAAAATACAAAAAGCCCAAATAATCCAAAAGTCAACTACACAGCATACTCGTTCACTCGTGACTTCATTCATTTTGCATAGTAAAAATGTGTCATTTAATTAATGCGATTGTTCTTCTCACAAGTAATTAATGACAGCTGCCACCTTGCACAATATAAATAACAAACAACTCAAAATAAGATCCACAAGGGAAGGAAGGTGGACCTGAAGTCCAGCATGGTACGAATGACCTAGTGTGACTATACAATAGCTGACAGTGGCAAACACACAGCAACGTCCAAACACTCCAAACTCACAAACACCTTAAAACAAGAAAAAAAGGAAAAATGCTGCAAATTAAAGATACTGCAAGAAAGCTGCAGGATCAGAAACAAATGCAAAAGGAAAATGATGCAAATTGTAAAAGAACACATACAAACCCCAGAAATAATTGCATGAGAGAAATGCTGCAAGTTCATGGCACAAAACAAAAGTTAGCCAGGCTACCAGGGACATCAGACCTGAGGGATGGTCCTTTTTTAAAGACATGAGCAGGATACCCGGAAGAAAGTTGGATTGAAAAGGTTTTTTGTTTTGTTTTTGTTAAACACTTGGCCCTGATATTTTACAGCTGATACAGCAACCAATTTTCATGATTACATTCTAAATGCAGTGGAATAAACAAAGTCTGTTAGGGTTTAGCTGTGAACACAGGTCCAAAATTATGGACATTAGAACTGGTAGCTGGAGATAGGCCTGTGATCTCTTTCCTGTATTTAATTATTATAAATGAGACACTTACACTTTTTAGGTGTACATAATCATATATAAATGAGCTTTTAGAAGGTCTCAATTTTTGAATGTTTCAAAATGAATTCATAAACCATGCTTCGCTGCAAAATGAGGAAGTTGGATTGGAGCGATGAGCCAATAGGAGGAGGGCTGCAAATAGCAACAGATGACGTCATCGTCAACGCCGTGATTGGCGCAGGTGACGCGCGGTGCTGTCGTAACGTCAAACTTCGTCCCCCTTGTCGAGCCATGCGCATTGACGCTTGTTGTCGTGCTTGTGGAGCTGCTTGTCATGGCTAGACCAGGCCTAAGACCCCACTGAGACACAAGAGAGAGAGGACTCCCCCTGTCCTCCTCCTACCCACATGGAGGGCACTGACATGGACGTAGACGCGGAGCTCATGCAGAAGTTTAGCTGCATGGGCACCACGGACAAGGACGTCCTCATCACGGAGTTTCAGAGACTGCTGGGCTTTCAGCTCAACCCCGCCGGCTGCGCCTTCTTCCTGGACATGACCAACTGGTGAGTCCGGGGATGAGGAGCGAGGAGGAGGGCCCTGCTGGTGGTGCCACTGGACATCGACTCGACGGCTAACTAACTAGCTAGCACAATTAGCTTGTTAGCATACATGTTTCAAATAAAATGGAGCCAAACACATTGTGTTAACAACTTCGTAGCGGTTTATTTAACAGGTCAGACACTGAACAAGACCACTGGCGATCATTTGTGACATAGTAAGTACTTGCGATATAAATAAAAGTGACACTTTTAAAGGTAAACACAAGCAAGCTAGCCGATGAGAGGGTTAATTAAAGTCCAGGGAGGCTTCCGGTTTAGCTAGCCCGCTCAATGTTACGTCAGCTACGCTACGCTCGGTTGGTGACGTCATCGGTCTTGACGCGTTGGCGGATTTCAATGCCAGTGAATGATTTTTAGTCTTAATTTTTATTATTTTATATATTATATTATGTTATATTATTATATATATATGATTATACACATATAATATAAAAGTAAAACATTTTATAATTTGATATTAGATAATCAAAATCTTGAGGCCAGTTCAAAAATGGTAAGAATATGCATTTTGCACTGTTGCTCTTAAGGAGCTTAAAAATGCACCAAAAAAAACCCAGCAGGAATTTTTTTTGAAAACTGCATTTAAGCTCAAGCATGCTTTTGTAAGATGGTTAAAAGTTTAAGACCACAGCCTTTTAAAGCCAAAATCTGCACAGAAATGTGAATTCCATGTCACTGTGTGTCAGCTATTCACACCTTCTGATGGCAAAGAGTGTTAAGACTTTCTGAACGTGGTAGGATTGTTGAACTGCACAAGGAAGGCCACTGGTTAGTTTGACACGGTATTTTTTAATTTCTTAAGATCGTGAGGGTTATAGGACAAAAAAAAGTCAAGGAGTTGACCCAAAAATATTTCACCTGTGCTGAGCTGGAAGATCCGATCGGCTGTCCCGTCAAGAGGCCATTACTGGTGCTGATTGCAGCCCAATAGACATAACAGAAAACTGAGGTTTTTGGTTTGTGTCATAAGAAATGTGCAACATTATCTCATGTTTTTAAAACTTAATTAACAATACAACATGAAGTTATTGACTTACGGGCGTTGGTTTGATTTTGTGCAGCGGTTGTGTGTCCTTTGTGTGCAGGGAGAAGTTTGTTTTTTGTCACTTTGGATAAAGGAACCATGCAAAACTTTCCCCAATGAATTGTAGATACAGAAAGTAACCACACCCCAGGTTTTGTGGCCATGTCCTAATATATAACACTGCTATCCTAAAATCACTGCTCACACTAACACCATTCCCCCACTGTGCTGCACCAGGAACCTACAGGCTGCTATCGGTGCATATTACGACTTTGAGAGTCCCAGTATCAACACGCCCTCTATGTCCTTTGTTGAAGACGTGACGATTGGCGAAGGCGAGTCAGTCCCTCCAGACACACCCTTCACAAAGACCTGGAGGATACAGAACTCGGGTTTGGCTCACGTCTTTGCACGTAGGGCGTGCCTCTTTTTTTTACATACTCACTGCAGGTTTCATAGTTTTTTCTGTTTGCGGCATAGGGGCAGAGTCATGGCCGCCCGGTGTGTGCCTGAAGTACATTGGCGGGGATCAGTTTGGCCATGTGAACACGGTCATGGTGAAGTCTTTGGAGCCCCAGGAGATTGCAGATGTGAGTGTGCAGATGAGAAGTCCTACCTCTCCGGGCATGTACCAAGGCCAGTGGCGGATGTGCACAGCCACAGGATTGTTCTATGGAGGTAGGAGAGAACCAAAGACCTAGATGAGGAATTTATATACTATTTTTTTTTTTTTTTTTATTTCCTTGACTCATCAGAAAAATTAGGACAAAGTATTAATTGTTCACATTATTATGATGTGGAGAAATATGAGTTGCGACATTTTTTCTATAGACATGTACAGTTTGAGCGCAAGACAAGCTGGTGTACGTATGTGCGCTCATGGTACGTCCGGTCGGGTTTTAGGCACTGGACTCCTGGCTGGAGCTTGCGGGCTGCGTGCCTGGAGAGCGGCAAGGCAAGGTGGTCAAAATGCGTGCCTGTTGGAAATTCTCCGGGAGGGGAGGGCCATAATGTAGTAATACATTTTTTTGTCTAATATTCTCGCGATCGATCAGCAAAGTCCCAAAGATCGACTTCTAGCTCGTGATCGACGGGTTGGTGACCCCTGCAATATACAATACTAATACAGTTATTGCTGCGCAGATTAAACTAACAATATAAATACCCATAATATTTAATGTTATGTCTGAGTCCGTGTAAAAAGGTACCTGGGCCCAGATCAATTTCTGGTTTTAATAGACATTTTGCATGGGATTGAAGTAACGCTTCAATTAATGTCTCTATTCAATCATGTCTCCTGAAGTCACAGGTGCGTGGTCTACAAAAGAAAATAACCAAGTCTCAAGTGTTAGGTCAGAAAATATCTGCATAACCGCTGTGACTGTAGACAACCACCTGATGTTGTTTTTATTAACGCCACAAGATAGCAGTAGCTGCATTTGAAGTTTGAGTCGTCAGTACCCAGCAGCTTTATCTACCTCTGCGTGCACTTTATTTGTGGTTTGCGCTACTCAGCTGTTGGTGTGAAACTCATGCGTTACATTTGTTGTACTGTTGAACTTCTCAGCGGTATTAATACTGGTTGAACAGTTTGGTCCTTACCACTATTCCAACATTGGTTCTGTCACTGTTGTGTTGTGCAATACTTAGTAAATGACCATGGGGTCAAAGAGGGCTGTTTTCCTTTCCACTATGGTGCACATTTAACATTTAAAAGCCAGTGAAGTGTTTTGACATTTTGATCCCTCTTGTCCCCACGTCGTCATGACAGACGTGATCTGGGTGATTCTCAGCGTGGAAGTCGGCGGCCTCCTCGGCGTCACCCAGCAGCTGTCGTCCTTTGAGACGGAGTTCAACACGCAGCCGCAGCGTGACGTGCAGGAGGACTTTAACCCCTTCGCCTCACCGCAGAAGAACAAGCGGGAACTGGCGGACTGCAGCATCGGTGACGCCGGCGGCGCATGGGAGCACACGCAGGAGTCAGCCCCACGGGACGAAAACAGACCGTCTCACAACGCCGTCAACAGGGCGTCAAACGGCCTCCAAGCTAATGTGTCAGCAGTGACTCGTGACCAGGTACGCTAGTTCCACTTGTATTTTTATGGCCTCAACACAGATTTTTAAACATGCTTGTCTTCTCCAGGGTGTTCATGGACCCTTTCCTTTTGGACAGAGCTAGAGACACAAACAGACCTCACAGCTGGGAGTCCTTAAAGGGGGGCGGGGATAAACTGTTTTTCTAATGACTCTGAACAAGCCCCTCCTCCTAGCCCTGCACCCTCTTTCACCGACACAAAGACATCAGCCAGACGATGCATGTGTGAACGCTTCTTTCAGATTGATTACATTTTTTATTTCCATCACCAACCACTCCCGAATGGACGGGATATTTGCGAGGGTGCGGGATGTCTCCACAGGGTTCCTGCACAGGTCGGGTTGCTCATCCTTTGGCCATCTTTTATAGATGTTGGCCTTAAAAGTCAAAATACACGTCACAGCAGCGCAAACCAGAGTGTTAATCAACTTAGAACTATTGGAGTTTTTGAAGGCCCCTTCTTTCGGCCTTTCAGACCCAATTATCATTTAAATAATCCTTAAAGGTCAAATGAAATGAAAATAGGTCAAAATCCAGCATCAGTTAAGGCATCAATCTTGCGACTTTTATGTCTACAAATTCCTGTGTAGGAACTCCCAAAGATGATGCTAAAACATGAGGGCATCCAGCCGCAAGGGAGCCCTCTCATGGAACAATACTGTATGTGTGTGTTTTTTAAGGCAGGCTTTCAAAGTGTGCAAAAGTGCAAAAACACTATGAGTAATTGAAGTGTGAGAAAAGGTTTTAAAAAGCCATGAAAAGTCTATTTTGCCTGGTGAGTGATTGTGTTTTTCCACGTCTTCGTTTGTGTGTGTGTGTTGCATTTAAAAGTTACAATGCAAGGGGCGTGGGTGTGTGTGCTAACTGCCCAACTCATTCATAATCCACGTTATTTATTTGTACTCTGCAGGCGCTGCAATGCCACTCTTGGCCAGCAGGTGGTGCTAGAAATCTATTTTAAATCCTTTGTGCGTGTGTTCTACAGATTTAAATTGAAAGGTGATTCTGCTTGGAGGGAAAAGTCAGCACTGATCTTTTACTGCTGTTTGCACACACACTTCTCATGACTTCTGATAGTGAAAGTAGATTTGATTTGATTTTGGGCTTGTTGTGAAATGTGATGCATTCTTTCTGTCTTTCACAGCTTTAAAGATTTTAAAACCTGCTCGCTGCACCAAATTGTCCTCATGATAGTGAGTTTTACATCGTCATTATCACCACGTCAGACAGCGACTTTGAACGTGTATTTTTGAATGGAGAATAAAATGGGTAAAGTTGTTTGAAAAGTGTTGCCTTTTCTACACATGACGTCTAGTATTAATAGCTAGTCTACCTACAGTTCTGTCAAATTAATGTGAATGACATTCAATGAAAGCTGAAGGTGTGCCTGCCTGATAGACAGCTACACCTCCGTGCACGAGTGCAACAGCGCAAATATTGACCTTTCTTTTTTTTTTTAATACAAAAGGTCCAGTGACGCACCTCTATCACATCTACCATCTTTCATTGGTGCTTTTGAGTCAACATGCTTGTTTTCTTTGATAACTGCTGTCAAGTCAGAAAAGACGAGCAGTTTGAAAACAAAATATATTCAAAATTGAAAAAATTGTGACATGGGGAAAAAAAAGACAAAACAGAAAAGTGACATTTTCTGCCATTTCTGTGTCATGTGGAGGAGGTTTCAGCCACCTCCCGAACTGGGGTTTCAACCTACACAAAACAGCTAAAAGCTAAAACAGCTCAAAGCCTCACACCGACTCTAAACCCAAGCCCAACCTTAATACCGCCCCAAACCGAAACATCAACCTCAAACCACACCCTATCCCTGACCAAAACCCTAACCCTGACCCCCAGATTTTAAACATCCATCCATCCATCCATCCATTCATTTTCTATTCCGCTTATCCTCACTAGGATCGCGGGTAGGCTGGAGCCTATCGCAGTTGACTTGGGGTGAGAGGCGCTGTACACCCTGGAGTGGTCGCCAGCCAATCGCAGGGCACATATAGACAAACAGCAACGATGTTATGCGGATCAAACTACATAACTGGCGCATTGACACTTCGCCAAAACACACTGGCTAGCTACTAGCCGGCTAGTGACTAGCTTCACCACACACTCGCCCGCAGCGCGTCTGGAGACACATGCTGCAGGCTGGGGACCACGTGTCATTTCTGATCTAATCTGAAGAAATTCAAACAAACTCATTTCACACTGGTGTCCGAAGCACACACAATCACACGCACTGGCCACTTCATTAGGTACACCTGCACAATTTAATGATCCTCAAATACAGCTTTTGTGCTGGTTCTCATTTGATTGTATACTTACTATTGTGTTTGTGAATGTATTCTATATAAATGATTACGGGTCTGAATTTTTCTTTTTATGATCAGGATGTACAGCAATTCTGGAGTTTTTAAAACATATTTTGGTGAGATGAGATGGGAAACTATACTAATATACATTTACAAGTAAAATACACCAGTGAAAAGGACAACTTTTATCATAAACATTGTTAAATGAACACCCCAATGACAGTGTCAATCAAAACTGGGTATGGGTACCTTCGTAAAGTCACATGACGGGAAGAAGCCGTGTGTCTTCATGCACCATCTGCTTGTTGCAGGAAAGTATTAATATTACGATTGTGGGTTTTATTTGCCAGGAGGGAGGGAACGCCTGCAGGCGTTGTAAACGACAAATGTCAGCCAAGAATCCGTCGATAAACTGCACTAGAGCGACCTTTAGGGAAGTTTTTACCACATTAAAACGCTGCCATGATACATTAGATGGCTTGTTTAAACTGTTCATTTCACAAACCAATGTGGTGAATAGGTGATAAAAACTGCTTGGAAAAGTACTTTCAGAAATATATTTAATAAAAAAAAAACAACAACAAAGCTACAGTTATTGATCAAATTATACATTTAATCATAAATCACAAAATCATGGATTCTCTACTTATTTTATTAAAAATGTTTGTATGGACAGACCTGATCAAAATCTTAAGACCAGTTGAAAAATTGCTAGAATTTGCATTTTGCACATTTGGATCTTAATGAGGTTTTAAGTAGAGCTACAATATGCAAAAGCAAGAAGGGGGAGTGAGACAAAAAACATTTGGAACTTGTAATTGAAAATAAACTGAAATAGGTTGTTTATCACCTGATCAAAAGTTTAAGACCACAGGCTATAAAAACGAAGATCTGCTCAAAATGTTCATTTTCTGTCAGGCATTCACACTGTCATGCCCTCCTGATGGCTAAAGCTAAGAAGTTTTCTCTTTTTGAACGTGGCCAGATTGTCGAGCTGCATAAGCAAGGCCTCTCGCAGCGTGCCATTGCTGCTGAGGTTGGGAGCAGTAAGACAGTCATTCTACATTTTTTGAAAGGTCCTGAGCATTATGGAACAAAAAAGTCGAGTGGTAGACCCAAAAAAATCACACCTGCGCTGAGCCCGAGGATCCAATTGGCTGTCCATCAAGACACAGGGAGGTCTTCCACCCAAATTAAGGCCCTTACTGGTGCTGACTGCAGCGCAATAACCATCAGACGGCATCTGAAGGAAAAGGGTTTAAAAAACAAAAAAGGAATTGAAAGACCTCATCTCCTTCAACACCACAAAACTCCCAGTTTAGATTTTGCCAGGGAGCATCAAACATGGGATAATGACAAGGACATCCCACCTGAGATGTTTTCTACCCGGCACAGTGGAGGGGGGTCCATCATGATCTGGGGTGCTTTTTCATTCAGTGGAACACTGGAGCTTCAGGTGGTGCAGGGTCGTCAAACGGCGGATGCTTACGTGCAGATGTTGCAGCGGGCATCCCTCATGACTGAGGGCCCTCGTCTGTGTGGTAACAGCTGGGTTTTAAACAGAACAACGCTGCAGTTCACAATGCTCGCTTGACCAAGGACTTCTTCAGGGAGAATAACATCACTCTTTTGGACCATCCTGCATGTTTCCCTGATTTAAATCCCAAAGAGAACATTTTGGGATGGATGGCAAGGGAAGTTTATAAAAATGGCCATCAGTTCCAGACAGTTGATGCCCTTGGTGAAGCCATCTTCACCACTTGGAGCAATGTTCCCACTCGCCTCCTGGAAACACTCACATCAAGCATTCCCAAAAACATTTTTGAAGTGATTAACAAGAACGGTGGAGCTACTCATTACTGAGTCCTACTGGGAACATTTTTTGTTCTGTTTTGGAGAGTTTTTTGAGCGATGGTCTTAAACTTTTGATCAGCTGATGAACAGCCTATTTCAGTTTAATTTTTGTTTTCAATCAATTACTTTTTCAAAGTGTTTTTTGTCTCACTCCCCCTTCTTGCTTTTGCATATTGTAGCTCTACTTAAAACCTCATTAAGATCCAAATGTGCAAAATACAAATTTTAGCAATAAAAATGTTTATTAAAATGTTTTATATTATTTATGTAGTTCAGCAAGTTTTGTTATTTTTATACTCTTCTATTTTTACCAGCACAGATTTCACAAAAAGCTTCTAAAATATCCTTTTAAAGAGTGCAGTTGCACTCAGTTGTGAACGCTACACGGACCAAAGACCAACGTTAAAATTACAGCACAGAGACATTTGTTGGAACTTGTCTTTTCCAGATCATTTTCAGATCAATACCGCCTTATATTTGTGTCAATACGATGATGTTGTAATTTGTGTCCAAGATCCAAACATTCAGCATCCTGTTCTGAAATTCAATCGCTTTCTTTCATCAATCTTTCGGAAGGACGCGCTAAGCGACCCACGTGTGAAAATAACCATTTCCTGCCCTGCAACAATAGCTCGTCAAGCTGTAGTTTAGAGCCGAGGATTCTTGTTGACTTTGCTGAGACGACCCTGGCGGGTGGGGTCACTGGCACCTGTTGACATAGGGGGACACCTGCACGCTCATGACTCACATGCACGCCATTAACATCCCGTCTGTTAGCTTCTATTAGCTCAGCAGCGCTGAAGCGTGACAATGTTGTTTCAGATCCAAAGGAAAGTTCACACGGCACTTGAAGAAACTGCCATGCAAATTTCATTTTCATTTTTATATATACGGCGTATATACAGCATATAGGAGGACAGCTACTCTGTGTGTGTGATTTAATACAGTGGAAACGTCAAAGTCCGGTGTTTTGTGTTTGTGGTGCTGGTCGACCTCTAAGTTGTCGGAACTAAAAAACAAAGAAAATGTCACAGAAAATAAGCAACATCTTAGAAGCTAAGAAGCCTGTTCTATTCGCATGTGAAGAAATATGGAAATAAAGGGAAATGTAAATGTTTTTTGTTTGAAATATGGTATGTATTTAGACATTTTCTTTTGAATATTGAGTGATGAACAACTTCTTTTTCTTTTGGAACCTCTTATGCAGAAACAAAGCAAACCCGCTTCCACACTTATTTACATTTCCATCTCCACTACATTCAACTCCATCATATCATTACATCAACTCAAGAAAACTGGCCTGAGAAAAGTGCAAAGTAATTAAATTCAAAATAAAAATAACATTTTAAAGCGTGTTAAACATCCCGCACTAATGTACTACAGTAATTGTATTGAGAACACAATTTTTTTCTTCATGATTCGTAATCTTCAACTCTCACGTGAACCAGACTCCTGCTCCGGTTGTACAAGGACCGAACGGCACACAGTAGCGTGTCACGAACCCCGTATTCCCTGAGTAACCCCCCACAGGACACTGAAGAAAAACACGACAAAGGAGTCGAAAGTTAATGTTGAAGTGCAGCCAAAACCTGCTTATTTTTTGCAGTGTTCAATCACCGCGACACCAGAGAAAACATGTAAAAAAAAATAACTGTACAATGTTAAGTTCATGAAAAATAGTGGCAAATGAAACCTTGCACCCACAAAACATTCACATCAGTGATAACAATCATGATGATTGGACACCACACGAATTTTGGATATCAATTCAATACATAATTAACTTAATAACCGTTTGTTATCGTGGAGCAATTTGGCTACATTACTCCATTACTACTATTTGCTTTGCAGCTGGTGTGTGTTAGAAGCACAACAGAAGGTGTTTAAGGCACGTCCCACGCTAATTAACGCGTGTAATGGTGAACGGCACAAAAGGTAACAATCACTATTGGATTTCCAAATTTCCTGTACTTTGTCAATGTAATCTGTGTAGCAGAAAATGCATGTGTATTTTGCAAACAGCATATCAAGCCAAGGCAAGACGAGTGTATTTATAGAGAACAATTCGTACACAAGGTCACTGAAAGTGCCAAAAAAAATTCAGCAAACCACAGTGAGTGTCATTATCCACAAATGACGAAAACATGGAACAGTGATGAACCTTCCCGGGAGCCAAACAAAATGACCCCAAGAGCGCAGCGACTACTCATCCAAGAGGTCACAAAAGACTGCATCCAAAGAACTGCAGGCCTCACTTGCTTCAGTTAAGGTCAGTGTTCATGACTCCACCATAAGAAAGACACTGGGTAAAAACGGCCTGCATGGCAGACATCCACTGTTGAACAAAAAGAACCTTATCATCTCAATTTTGCCAGAAATCATCCTGCTGATCCCCAAGACCTTTGGGAAAATACTCTGTGGTCTGATGAGACAAAAGTTCAACTTTTTGGAAGGTGTGTGTCCCATTACATCTGGCGTAAAAGTAATGCCAAATTTCAGAAACAGAACATCATACCAACAGTAAAATGTGGTGGTGGTAGTGTGATGGTCTGGGGCTGTTTTGCTGCTTCAGAACCTGGAAGACTTGCTGTGATAAATTAAACCATGAAATCTGTTGTCTACCACAAAAAGAAGAATGTCCGGCCTTCTGTTCGTGAAACAAACTTGGGTTCTGCAGCAGGACAATGATCCAAAACACACCAGCACACCTCTGAATGTCTGATGGCCTAGTCAAAGCCCTGACCTGCATCCTATTGAGATGCTGTGGCATGACATGAAAAAGGCGCTTCATGCTGGAAAACCCTCCAATGTGGCTGAATTACAACAATTCTGCAAAGATGAGTGGGCCAAAATTCCTCCACAGCGCTGGAAGAGACTCATTGCAAGTTATCACAAACGCTTGATGGCAGTTGTTGCTGCTACGGGGGGCCCAACCAGTTATTATTAGGTTTAAGGGGCAATCATTTTTTCACACAGGGCCATGTAGGTTTGTTTTTTTCTCTCTCTTAACAATAAAAAGATTCATTTAAAAACTGCATTTTGTGTTCAGTTCGGTTGTCATTGACTAATATTTACATTTGTTTTATGATCTGAAATATTTTAGTGCGACAAACAATAAGAAAAAAAATAAGAAATCAGGAAGGGGCAACCACTTTTTCACACCACCGTATGCACAAAACCATACTTTAAAAGTCAATAGTGTGAAAAGTGATATTTCTTGATAAGATAAAGACCGGAAGTATAACGTTTCAAATGTTTGAGACACACTGACATCCCAATAAAACAAGCTGCCGCTGCTCTGTTTTCACTTTAATCCAGTGAGGTCAAATAGTCGCGTTTTGACGAGGCCTGAGCTTACGAGCACATACATTCAGGAAGTGAAAGGAGCTCCTCATCCTTGCATTTTTCACCCAAAAATCCCCACAAAGACAAATATCCTTACAATAAAAGGTGAGAAGTCAAGGGTGGTGCCGCACAAAGACAGAAAGACAACAGAGCGCGCACACACACACCAGCTTGTGTGCATAGGTAAACAAGGCGGCCCTATAAATTTAAATAGCTGTCAATGGAGCTGGAATTCCTTCACTCTC
Source organism: Dunckerocampus dactyliophorus (assembly GCF_027744805.1). Classification (NCBI taxonomy): domain Eukaryota; kingdom Metazoa; phylum Chordata; class Actinopteri; order Syngnathiformes; family Syngnathidae; genus Dunckerocampus; species Dunckerocampus dactyliophorus. Next base: position 15,177,965 of record NC_072826.1, read on the forward strand.
ACTCTGTCAGAAGTGAGTGCGAGTGTGTGTGTCTCCACTCCAGCAGGTGCTGCTGGTGCCTTAACTTGAAGGCAGCCTGACGTGGGGTCTTTTTCTATCTGCCACCATCATCACTCAATTCACTGCCTGATGCACCTCCACCCATCCCGTTAGAAGGTCATCCTTCATCGCATTGAAGCCCACGGCTACATCACTGCACCTTCAGTCTATCAACAACATCATCTGTAGCCGCTCCAGGTAAGACCACACTGGTTTACTTGTGTTCAGTCAAATTGCAAAGATTTGTGGTGATCCACAAAAAAATCCTTTCAACTTCCAGCAGATATTATTAAATATTAGATATGATTTCTTTCCCTGCAATATTTTATTTTAATTGCGTGGGGTGTCCAAAGTGCAAACTGGGGGCAATTTGTGGCCTGCAGCTGTTTTTTTAATGGCCCTTGGCACATTTAAAAAATAAAATGACACAGGGAAACAAAAAAAAACAAGAAAATATGTGAGAAAAGAGCAGTGATTTTACAAGAATAACGTCAAAATATTAGGAGAATGAAGTTAGAACAGTAAGAGATAAAAGTGGTAATCTTACGAGAAAAAAAGTCATAATAGTATGAGGAAAAAAATTATTTTAGAAGCATCAAGTTGAAACATGAAAGAAAAAAAAGGACGTTACTTTTTAAAAAGTCGTAATATCATTTGAAAAAAACAAAACAAATATTAGCAAAAATGCCGTTTTATAATAAAGTCAAAATATTTTGGGATAAAGTCACAAAATTACAAAAAAAAAAAAAGATTCACAATAATAAAGTTGAATTATTTGTAAAAAAAAAAAAAAAATGCAAAAAAAAAATTGTAAAAAAAGTCTATTGTAAGGAGAAAACGTTAATATAAATATTACGCTTTGTCACCTATAACATAAAACTTCAGATGGACTACTAGTGACTACTTAGCATATCTACATGGATTGGTTTGCATTAGAGATGCTCCAATCAGGGTTTTATGCTGCCGATACCGATCATCCATGATATCCACCTTAGACCGCCGACTTCCACGCACACACGTCTACATTAGCCGCCGCCAGACCGATGATCACATCGCGAGCTTCAAAAACTCATCACACCCTGCCCCCCAAATGCCACACCAAACTAAAGGTTTTTAACACGCCAGACATTTTTCGTGCAGGGTGCAAAACTTACATCACTCTCACAATGACAGGTAAGTCCCAGGCTTTGTGAAAGGGAAGTGGGCGAGAGACGGTCACTATAGGCTGGATGCTGCAATGGGGGCGGAGCTGATCGGTGCTACAAAGCGAGTATCGGCACATGCCGATACCGTGCTTTTTCACGGAAATCGTCCGATCGGAGCACGCCTAGTTTGCATAATATAAATATAAAACATCAAAGTGGACACCCGCATTTGTGGAAAAAGTTTGGGCCCCCCTGGTTGTATGTTCGACATACAGTATTTTTTGTTTGTTTAGTTTCAGTGTTGGTTGCTAGGCAGAGTTCAAAGGACTCAATCATAAAGGCCCATACGACAATAAAAACATTGCAATGCCTGCTCTGTATTAAATATACCGTACAGTAAAGTATCTGCAGAGTTGCTGTTTATTTGAATCATTTTATAAGGCTTTCATAATCTGGACTATTTAACTTAAAATCACCTGCCTTTTGTTGTTAGCGTAGTTTTTAGCATTAGCTTCGAAGTCCACTGACAGCTTGTACCGTCGTTGTTGTCTTCTTGAGGGTTTCTGTTTGTCCAGAGTCTATTTGGAATTTGACAAAAATCCATCATAATTGAAGAGGAAAATGCCATTTTTGGCCCATGCTGGTCTCTCAAGTCCTGTTTGAAACACAAAATAAAAACTGTGACTTCTATTCTGCAAACACCGATGACGATTTTTCCGCACGGTGACTTTCCACAAGTAGACCAAAAGACGCCTGGCTGGACACACTCAAACCACACACACTTTTTGTTGGATGTTTGGTTCACTTTGGGGAAGATTTTTTTCTTTTGTCATTTGTACTCATTAACTTTCATCTAAACACTCTGCTGTCACACTCCTACACTGATGAAGAATGATGGGTTCATTTTAAGCTAGAGATCTGTAACTCTGATTTCAACAGAACCTCTTGTGAGGCCTTTTTGTTGCCGCTTTAAGTCCAAAGCCTGCAGGTAACTTGCTGTCCGTCAAAGAAGCGAGAAATCCAATTACACAGCTGCAGTCCTCACATCGTCACTGTCTTCCCGCTCAAAAGGATCACGTATGTGGAAGAAATGCGGTTCCCATGGCCTGATGCCGCCGTCTTCCGTCACTGTCAAAAGGCTGACTTTGCTGAGCAAATGGACTGAACGCTAATGCTCCTGAAATGAATATCAGCTTCTTGACCAAACTCATTTAGAGATCAGTCAGGGACTTAATCCGTCTTCCCCCCAAAGTGTTTGTGTCTTTTTCCTGTGCCCCCTCTTGCTTTTAGAAGAAGGTAATATGGCTAAATTTGCTATGCTAATGGGCTTAGCGCAAGCTGTTACAGAGCAGAGTTGACACGCAGCAGAGAAAGCTTTAAGTGTGGCTTAGACGGGACACTGCAGATGAAAGGAAGACTGAGCAGGAGGGAGGACGACGAGGGGGGAATCTTTTTTTAAGCATGTTTGGGGCAATAACTTCATTTTAAGTTCACCAATGAGAAACACTTCCTTATGATACCATGGCTCACAAACAACGGAATTTCATCACAAATCATCCACAATCCTTATGTGAAACATGAACACATATTTCTTTCCCTTTTCTGTGTGTTCTAAAGACAGAAAACGGGTTAGCATGAGGGAGCTAACAATGAACAATCACGGGACACACCTATTTTGACGATAAAGCCCTAAAAAAAAAAAAAAAAAATGCCATCAATGTTCAGTTTACATAACTGACCTGCATATTAACCAAGCTTCTGCGATATTGTTATTGTAGCAGCTAACACACAGAACTATATTTTTCTGGCAGAGTAACACAACACCTCGCGAGTCTCAGCGTTACTCCCAACGCCTCAAGCCACAGCCAAGCGGTAACCTACCGAGTGCAGCTGCTACTGTGCTGTTTGGGAGTTTTGAAAAGTTAACGCTAGGTTCTTAATCATGCCTCGCTGTGTATGGTAGAAAATTGTGGCAATAAGCCAAAAAGTTGGCCAACTTTAAGATTCCGCACGCTACCAACTAAACAATGGGACAGACTTGAAGAGTGGATACTGTTGGCTCTCAACGTCAGTACGAACACTCAACAAGATGCTCGTTTGCTGCCAGCATTTTTTACCTGAGGACTATGTTGAATTTACCATCTCAACGGGGAGCCCAAGTCTTGTGCTGAAAGACACAGCCATCCCAATGAGAGCGGAGTAAGTGAGTGACTGTTTTCATGACACTGTTATCCATGATACATTTAGCACTAGTGCTAATGGGGGCAAGGGGGTGTCTTACCTGATAACCTGTAGCTCATCCTCCATATATTCAGGTTTATAATATCAAGTTCTGGTTCCTCATTTGTCCAAAAGTAGTCTTTGGTGGCGGCGGGACTCTCACAAAGTCTGCCATGATCAGTAAGAGTAAACAGACATGCTCTTTCTATGCTGCTGTTGTTGACGGAAGTAGCGTTACCTCCTACTGGCTATGTGAAATCAATAGGAAAGAAAACAGCCAAATACATTTGGACCGCCACAAATACATTTCACCCTCGCTCATTAACACATCTTTGTCGCTATACGTTTAGCGAGGAATCAGACCCACCTCGATACTTTTATTCCAAATCTTTTGAAGAGCCTTTTGGCGCCATGAAAGCATGTTGCTCTTCTCAAGGGTCGCGCTTCTGCAAATGCGACATGGCCGATGGTGCAAATTTGCCGTTGATGTCGTTACGTCATACCCCATTCCTCCTGCACTGGGAGACACTGAATTTTCAAAATAAAATGAACAGATATGACCTCTGACCACAACGCAAACATCTTAGGGTGATCATGCTTTAAAATGAGTAGAGTTCTTCGATGTTTCACCCCAGCTTCCTGCAGCATTTCGAATCTAAACATCACACTATAGCATTATTTTATTGATATTAAACATCACAGACTGAAGAAGAACCAAAAGTAAAATGACTGACAAGTGAAAAAGATGTTGGTGTCACTGGCAATTCTGCATTAGGGGTAAGGGGCCAGTACCCCACTACATGAGATGAGCTTTTTGTATTAGTTTTTTTTCCCAATATGTATGGTGTTTCTAACAGAGCGATGATGTGATAGAATTGTGTGCATTTTCGTGCATGCATGACTGGCATATGCCATTTTTTTCATTGGGCTAAGGCCCCTATGAAGTCTGTCTAGCAAAAGGTGGCCATGCAAACATTTTAGTTGCATCTTTTTCATTTCATTCCAGTTGTGAATGATTCATTGCAATACTGCAGTGGTTGGTGACCGTCTCCAGGTAAAAACCTAAACATTTTTTGATCTGAAGTTTGATGGGCGGTGTTGGTCATTTCCTAATCTTTTATTGGGGCTTTAATTTCTTGAAGATATGGACAAACAGAGCACATGTGTGCTCTGTATAGAAGATTTCTTTACAGCTGATAAGCTTCTGCATATGCCACCTGTGTGGGCTACACATCACGTCTGGTGCCACATCCGAGTTCCCCGTGAGATTACAACACTTGTGCTGACGTCCATAAAAGCACACTTACGATGGTGATCATAAAAAAAAAGGAGAAAAAAAAACAGGCCATGGGCAGATGAAGTAAAGTGTTCCAGCACATTATCAGACTTTGGTTTTGATTAAAACCTCCAGCTGACAGTGGAGCCAGTGGCCGTGGTGACGGCACCTTAAAAGCTGAGGCTGAAGAGCGCCTCAATATCAGTCAACTGCCCTGAGACGGTGGCCATTCTGGATCACTGACCCACAAATTTAAGACTCAGACAAATCCAGGTTGCACTGTGTGGGTTTTAACCCTGTCCTGGGTCAGCCCCCTACCCCAATACCTCATCATCCTTAAAGCAGCTCATCAGTTTGCGTCCAGCCTGAAGGTTCTGATGGAGCTCCTCACAGGACTACATGCTTTGCTTGCCACCAGAATGGCTCTTATTTAGGAATATTTATCTTTACAATATACTCACACAGGTGGGGAAGGTCCTGAGATCGCAGAGATTCTTTAACGTTTCATTCAAGGACCGAAAACGACGCTCGAGGATCTTTTGTAAGTTTTATAAAAATATGGGGTTTTAAATTCTCTGTTAAAAAGTAGGGCTGTTTTTGTGATCTTATGACAAGAACAAAAATGGTAAAAATGCTGAGAAAATGAGTTAAGGTGACTATACAGTACTGTATATCTTTTTATATTTGTAATAGAAAAATGTATACATATTAAATAATAAATACATAATATTACAGGTATGTATTATTACACCTACCTTATTCACTTTATAGTTTAGTTCAGCTCAGTTGATAAATACAAAAATTAAAAAGACTGATAGCATTCACGGCATAACATCATAGAATTGTAGACATAGCTATGAAAGTTAAAATAAAAAAAAACACAAAGTAGAAAAACACAATGATTAATAAATTATGTGTATTGGCATGGATATATTGGATAATGTAAATATATTAATAAATATATATATAAATATAATATAATAAATATAATAATATATTAACTGTTTTGTAAATAGTCGAATTGTTTGCTTGTTGTATTATTATTTTAGTATATTTAATTTGGTCTTTTTTTCCTTTGTCATGGAGCATAGCACTTACTGAGTGTTCAATAGAACTGTGCCGCTTTCATTCTTATACCAAACACCAGTACGCCAGTAGGGGCCATATTTGCACGGATGTTTTACTTTGTCTCTGTTCCATTCACAGGTGTCCGTTATGTCAAATTCCATTGGAGGTTTAGCGGAAGTCAGTGTTTACGGATCCCGGATCGGAATCCCAGAAGATTCCCTCACCATCCTCGAGCGAAACAGGGATTGTGGTGAACCCTGGGACGCGGTGGAGGCCAAGCCAGGCAGCATGTCAAGCCTTTACCTGCCCTGCTTCGACATGCTGGCCACAGAGGACGCCGCCTGGCTCGTCAAGGTGTCCGAGGGCTCGAACATGTCTCGAATGGAGGCGTCCCGAGAGGAGCCGGAGCAGTGCCCGGTCATTGACAGCCAGGAGCAGGGACTCTCACCGGGGTTGGAGGGCCCCGAGGCGGAGCGGTCCCTAGAGCAGGTGCAGAGCATGGTGGTGGGCGAGGTGCTGAAGGACATCGAGACGGCTTGTAAGCTGCTCAACATCACGCCAGGTAGATGCGCACTCTAACTGAATAAGAAACTAAGAGTCCAAAAATATTTCACTGCTTATTTGCTGGAAAAGGCCATATTGATTCTGTGATATTTACTGTAAGCTTCAGAAACTTAGTCCCAAAACCAACATGGCTCATTCTGGATGACAGATCTCCTCCATCATATCCTTACTCATGCAAAGCACCAGGATGTGTTTAATCCTAACCTTTGCATCAGTATTGTCGGGTCGTGACGGCCAAGGCTTCTTAGCTGCCGGTAGAACGTGTATGCACAGTCTCCTGGGCGAGGTCGCCTCCCGCTTGGAGAGCAAACACTCAACTCACGCTTGTATAAGCTGTCATAAAGCAGCCATCATAAAAGCCTGTTGACTTTGAGTGTGCAGGACATCGATCATGTAGCCAGAAAAAGTGACGGGAATGATCTGAAAAGATGGATGTTTTCTGACATAAAACAGCTTTTTCAGCTGCCACATTCTCACAGTGTCCACATCTACCTCCAACAAGTGTGAACACTTTTAGTTAGCAGGATGATGCCACAACTGACAACTGATTTCCATGAAACTTTGTGGCGGGTTAGCACAACTGGCAAGCAAAAACCTGTTACATTGTGGTGCCAGTCCAGATAAAAATGGATAAGTGTAAGTGTGGGTAAGTGTAATCTTTTTGGAAAATAGCCTGCTAGCCACATATAGACTGCAGTTTTCTGCAATCTATTAGTGGTGGGTCATATAATTTGTCTGTGACTCATTTGCATGTACAGTGCAACCTTGGTTAGCATACGCCTTGGTTAGTGTGTTTTTTTTTGGTTAACATTGAAAATGTATGCCAAAATTTTGCCTTGGTTTGCGTACAATACTGTGCACATCTTGTTATTAATACACTGTGTGAGTCCAACTGTATTTTTATCACAAAACATCCTTGGTAGCAGTCTGTTACCTTGCTACAACATGAAAACAGGAAGTCTGCTCCGTCACCCATCTACGTCATCAGCGATTGACTCTGCAGTTCTTTTCTAACAAACAGAGTTACACCACAAGTCTCAAAAATGTTAACACAAAACACGTTTTATGGTTTTACATGCATAAAACTATTCTAAAACCATATACATGCCGAATGAAAGGGATAAATGAACATTTAAGGTTACTTTTACCTTCCATGAAAACGTGTTGACAGATTGACAAAGACACAATGTGGCAGCGAGATCAAAACGGACACCACCTTCGTGTTTTGCCATGAGTTATTTCTTGAATTCAGTCGTGTTTCTCACCTCCTTTATCAAGATGCTGGCACCTGCAACTTTCTTTGGCTCCATTTTGGGTTATTTTGCAGCCATGATCAAAAGAAAAGCAGAGGCTTGAGGTGAGAAACACAATAAGCAAGAAATGTCTGTGATCTTGCTGCCACATTGTGTCTTTGCCAACAACACGCCTTCAGTGAAGGTAAAAGTAACCGTAAATGTTCATTTCTCCTCTCGCATCTTCTTCTGCGACGGAGCGTTGCGGCCATTTGTTTACTTGTGTGTTCCGCAGCGGAAGAAGATGTGAGCGTCTTCATCACATACACAAGGATGCACAGGCGACAGTGCGCAGGGATACGGCGGGAGACAAATGTAACGCCGAGCGATTTGTGAGGTCTGATTTTTTTGAGGAGGCACGTTTTTGATGCAAATGTATTATTAATCTTTTGAACGCATTTTGTTTTGAGAAGCCAATCTCTTTACTTAAATGGCCCCAGCAACCTAGCGGAGCTACGTTCCTCGCCATGGATCTCCAACCAGAACTGGACTCACGGGATGTCTTACAACTTCATGTCAAAAAAATCCGAACTATCCCTTTAAGGCTCCCAATTTTGCCAGAAAACAGCTTGATGATTGCCGCACGGTGGCCGAGTGGTTAGCATGTTGGCCATACACCCAGGAGATCTGAAAGACCTGGGTTCAAATCTCCGTTTGGGCATCTCTGTGTGGAGTTTGCATGTTCTCCCCGTGCGTGCGTCGGCTTTCTTCGGGTACTCCGGTTTCCTCCCACATTCCAAAAACATGCATGTTTTGGTTAATTGGAGACTCTAAATTGTCCATAGGTATGAATGTGAGTGTGAATGGTTGTTTGTCTATATGTGCCCTGCGATTGGCTAGCGACCAGTCCAGGGTGTACCCCGCCTCTCGCCCGAAGTCAGCTGGGATAGGCTATGGCAGACCCTCAACCCTCGTGAGGATAAGCGGCATAGAAATGGATGGATGGACATCTTGATGATCCCCAAGATCTTTTGTCTGACGAGACAAACGTTGAACTTTTTGGAAGGGGTGTGTCCCATTACATTTGACGTATTTCAGAAAAAGAACATCATACCAACAGTAAGATATGGTGGTGGTAGTGTGATGGTCTGGGGATGTTTTGCTGCTTCAGGAAGACTTGCTGTGATAAATGGAACCATGAATTCTGCTGTCTACCAAAAAATCCCGAAGGAGAATGCCCGGCCATCTGTTTGTGACCTCAAGCTGAAACCAACTTGGGTTCTGCAGCAGGACAATGAAGACTTTGGAGTGGCCTAGTCAAAGTCCTGACCTGAATCCCATTGAGATGCTGTGGCTTGACCTTAAAAGGCGGTTCATGCTTGAAAACCTTCCAATGTGGCTGAATGACAACAATTCTGCAAAGATGAGTGGGCCAAAATTCTTCCACAGCACTGTAAGAGACTCATTGCAAGTTATCGCAAACGCTTGATTGCAGTTGTTGCTAACCAGTAACCAACCCATAACCCAACCAGTTATTAGCTTTAGGGGGCAATCACTTTTTCACACAGGGCCATTTAGGTTTGGACTTTTTTTGTCCCTTAGTAATAAAAAGTGTCATTTCAAAACTGCGTTTTGTGTTCAGTTGTGTTGTCATTAACTAATATGAAATTAGTTTGATGATCTGAAACATTTAAGAGTGAGTAGAAATTAGGAAGGGGGCAAATACTTTTCACACCACTGTATAAGCATTTCACATTGTTTTATGCATGTAAAACTATAATTGTAAAACTATTAAAATGTGTTTTACATTAACATTTTTGGCTCTCTGGAATGGATTAATTGGATTGACATGATTTATTATGGGAAAAATTGATCCAGTTAGCATACGTTTCGGTTAGAGTCAGACCTTCTGGAATGGATTAACGCTGCTAACCAAGGTTCCACTGTAATTGTAATAGTCGGACAGAGAAATAATGTTGTGTGAGACAAAAAGTGAGTAAAAACATGGCAAAGAAGACACAGCAGCACTTGGTGCTCTTTGAGCAGAGCAATACGTGCTTTCGTGTCAGTCTTTTCACTACATTTGTGGCTAGTCGCTTTTTCCAATAAGATCTACAGCAGCGCTCACCAACGTGGTGCCCGCGGGCACCAGGTAGCCCCCCCACGACTACATGAGGTGCCCGCAAGCCTGCTTTTCATTCAGGTTTTCAGTTAATAATGAAAGAACAATAGATGTCTAAATTGTCCAAAGGTATGTTTGTCTGTGCCTTACGATTGACTGGCAACCAGTCCAGGGTGTACTTTGCCTCTCGCCAAAATGTCAGCTGGGATATGCTCCAGCATACCCCTGGCGGACAAGTGGCATACAAAATGGACGGATGAACAGTTTAGCCGTGACGGAGGTCTGCTAAGTGCTCATCTAGTCCTTCTATTTCTTCTCAGACCCGATGGACTGGAACACGGCCAACGTACAGAAGTGGCTGCTTTGGACCGAGCACCTGTACAGGCTACCCCATGCAGGGAAGGCCTTCCAAGAGCTGATGGGACGGGACCTTTGTGCCATGAGCGAGGAGGACTTCCGCCAGCGCTCTCCGCAGTGCGGAGACACATTGCATGCACACTTGGACATTTGGAAGTCTGGTGAGGAGCTTAACAAAGTGCCGTGTCAGCATCACAGTGAGGTTTGTCTAAAAGCAGCTTTTTTTCTCTCTGTAGCTGCCTGGATGAAGGAAAGGTGCACAGTTGGAGACAGCAAAAGTCCTGGTAGGGTAACCCTTAACCCTAACCCTTTTAGCACACAAACAATAGCCATAGCCGTAGCATGAGCCCCTCAATCTGTGGACAAGCGTCAATAAAACATGAAGCGTTTTTTTTTTTGTTTTCAATCTGTTATGTACAGGCACTGATGAGCTATGGTCTGAGGCTGATTCCTCTTGTTCGGGTCAACCGATTCACTTGTGGCAGTTCCTCCGAGAACTTTTGCTCAAACCTCACAACTACGGACGCTGCATCCGCTGGCTCAACAAAGAAAAAGGTACTCCTAGATGATATTCCGATATGAACTATATTAAGGAAAAGTGGAAATAACATCAAACACTTTGTAACACGTAAGGACAAAATAACATATGTACGTAATAAAAACAAATACATAAAACCAAGACTCGTATGCTTAATAGGGATGAGCGATATGGCCTAAAATCCACACTGCGATACATATTGCAGCCTTTTGCGATCAGGATATATATCACAAGATACTCTGTGGCATATAAATTATAATGGAACCATTTCAAAGCAGGTTACAGATTACAAAAGTTCCTCCCTTGGCTTCTGACGTAGGCGTTAACGTATCATTTTTGGTGATCTGTGTAGCTGTTGTATTACTCTCTCTGGACCAGGGGTGTCCAAAGTGCAGCCCGGGGGCCCGCAGCTTGTTTTTTATTTGCCTGCGGGACATTGTAGGAATAAAATTAAACCAAAAAACCCATCAAAAATAGAGCGAAAAAGCAAAATGTACATTTCTATACTAATAATGATACTGATAACTAATAAAAATGTCTTTAAACATATAACTTTTTTTTTTTAGCCTTTTCACAAAATTAAAAAAATACATAAAAATATAAAGTTCTCTCTCTTAGCTTAGCTATTCCTCAACCTGTTTTAATGATAAAAATAGTAAGAAATGTTGTTTATTTGCAGCCACGCAGGGTAGATTACTGACTTAGAAGTATGGTTCTGCACGTACTTTAGCCGCGCTACATTATGACTTGCCGCAGCTTGTCGCTGTCAGTTTTGCAAGACACGGTTAGGTTGCGTCACCAACGTGCATTATCGCGATAGAATTAAAATCTCTATCGTAGGCCAAATTGATATTGTTTCTATCATATATCATTTATATTGTCCATTCCTAATGCTGATATAATCAATTTTATTGACTCCCACAATTCAAGTTTTAACAATTGAATAAAATTCAAAATGTATTGTCGTTTATATTGAATAGTTTAATCATTTTAATTGAAACAAAATTGTACATTTAAAATTTTGCCCATCACCCACAATCGTTATGTGAGACATGAACACACACGTCTTTCTCTTTTCTGTGCGTTCTAAAGCTATAAAAAACAGATAAAAAGAGACAGCTACTGTACGTAATGGGACACACCCAAGCCGCCTACAAAGACCGCATTTAAAAAAAACTCCAGCAAGGTTTTATGGTTTTCTATACATGCTGTAACCATGTAGTAACAGGTACATTCATGGTAACATGTAATACTTAGTATTTTGTCGTATTTTGGTCCTTTTAAGCATTACCAGAACTTCTTTCCTGGGCACATTGATTTCACATAGCAACAAACAGTACAAACGAACGTCTACACCTAGCATTAACTTTTCCACACTCAAAAATAAGAACACATCAGCAGCTCCAATATGTAGTTTTCCCCTTCGGTAGTCGCCAGTAACGTAGTCCGATCGGCGTAAAAATGTTAATAATAACAATGTCTCTGTAGCTTGGTTAATATGCACATCACATTATATGTAAATGGAGCGTTGTTGGCACTTTTCAGAGTTTTTTTCAGAAGGCTTCATAGGCGGAGTGAGTGTTTCCCATTACGTCCATTTTTAGCTGTGTGTTTTTAGCTGTTTTTACATATTTAGACCGTACAGAAAAGAGAAAGACATATGTGCTCATGTCTCATATAAGGATTGTGGATGATGGGCAAAATAAATAAAAAAAAGTGCAGTTTTCCTTTAACTTTCAAAAATGTAAACAAAAAGAATTAAATAAGTATGTATGTATGTACTGTATGTACAGTTTAAAAACAACATTTTGATTTTACATCTAAATTATTACATTACAATGATTTACACCCAATAAAATTAGACTATTTATGAATAATATGAATAATCAATATACAGTATTTCCATGTTTGAAAATGAATACTGAAAACTTCTGAAACAAATGTAATTGCATTAAAATGTATTTTATGTGAATAGAGTATTTGAACAAAAGGAAGTCTAGGGGGTGAGGAGTTCCTTAAGGTATTGGGGGGCATGTTTCTAATGCATGTTTCTGTGATCGCATCCAGGTATTTTTAAAATCGAGGACTCGGCTCATGTGGCAAGGCTGTGGGGGCTGAGGAAGAACCGTCCCGCTATGAACTATGACAAGCTAAGCCGCTCCATACGTCAGTACTACAAGAAGGGCATCATTCGCAAGCCGGACGTCTCTCAGAGGCTGGTGTACCAGTTTGTGCACCCGGTATGAAGAGCAATACATGCAAAAAGCCACTCAAAAAAAAAAAAAAGACTCCTGGAGGTGACCTCTGGCCAAAAAAGGTCGGACAAAGTATGCAAATCGTTTTCCACTGCCAACACAATGTTGTTCACCACAGCCACTAAATATACTGTACATTGACTACATTGTCTATAGCGCAATATGCCTGTTTCTTTGTTTTTACAAAGTGATTTTCTATATTTTTCTAATGAAACACGTCTTAAAAATACAACAGGAAGTGAACATATAAGGACAAAGGACAAGAGCGAAAGACAAAACAGGACAGAAATACAAGGTTGCCCACCCTGTAGAAACAAAGGGAGGAAAATACAGTTGGATTTACTTTGACATGAATAATAGAAATTGAAAATAAGACGACAAAGGGTTGGTTCCCTCACCAGGTTAAAACATCTTTTACTTCATGTGTACAGTCATCCCTCGCTACATCGCTGTTTGAAGATTGCTCGCTCACTCAATCGTGGTTTTTGAAAAATGTATTGATAAATGATCACTGTTTTGTGGTTGGTTATGGCCTATTAGTCAAAAAAATATTGAAAGCCAAGTCATAAAGTGGTGTGAAAAAGTGTTCCTTTGTCACACCTAAATGTTTCAGATCATCAAGCAAATTTAAATATTAGTCAATGACAGCACAACTGAACACAAAATGCAGTTTTTAAATACAACCTATAATTATTATTATTTATTATTAATGTCCACCAAGGCCGCACGGTGGTCTAGTGGTTAGCATGTTGACCAAGACCTGGGTTTGATTCTCCCCTGGGCATTTCTGTGTGGAGTTTGCATGTTCTCCCTGTGTGTGTGGGGGTTTTCTCCGGGTACTCCAGTTTCCTCCCACATTCCAAAAACATGCATGTTAGGTTAATTGGCGACTCTAAATTGTCCATAGTATGTAAGTGTGAATGGTTGTTCGTCTATATGTGCCCTGCGATTGGCTGCCGACCAGTCCAGGTTTTACCCCGCCTGTCGCCCGAAATCAGGCTCCAGCATGCCCCCGCGACCCTAATGAGGAAAAGCGGTATAGAAAATGGATGGATGGATAGAAGTCCACCTATGAATGGCTGAAGAAAAACAAAATGATGACTTTGGAGTGGCCTAGTCAAAGTCCTGACCTGAATCCTATTGAGATGCTGTGGCATGCGGTTCATGCTGAAAACCCTCCAATGTGGCTGAATTACCACAATTCTGCAAAGATGAGTGGACTAAAATTCCTCCACAGCGCTGTAAGAGACTCATTGCAAGTTATGGCAAACGTTTGATTACAGTTGTTGCTGCTAAGGGGGGCCCAACCAGTTATTAGGTTTAGGGGGCAATCACTTTTTCCACAAAGGGCCTTGCAGGTTTGGATTTTTTTTTTCTCCCTTAATAATAAAAAGTGTCATTTAAAAACTGCATTTTGTGCTCAGTTGTGTTGTCATTGACTAATATTTAAATTTGTTTGATGAACTGAAACATTTAAGTGTGACAAACATGCAAAAAAAGTAAATCAGAAAGGGGGCAAACATGCACCTCTTTATGTAGTATTCTGGTCACTAGGCGTCAGTAATAGGGGTGTTATCGCAAGATCTCATGTCACAAGATGTCATGAGACTAAAACATGACAAGATTTGATGTTTTGAAAAAAAAATTTTCTCGTGGGCACTAGGCCTGGGACGATAATAAATTCATTAATTTATCACACAATAAATGAAAATGAACTCCATAATTTTGCCAACCTCAATACATTGCCGTGTGCATGTATGCCTGTTTTCCTTACCTCCTGCCTGCATGAAGAGAGTTCACTTATTGGTTTCAGCACCTTGGCGCCTTTGTTCCATAGAACAACAGCATGAACGGAGTTTTGTCAGTCTTTGTCTCAGTGGGTGGAGGCGGGGCCGGTAGTATACACACAGAGTGCAGAAGAGTGTAACGTAGTAGAAATTAAATGAGTAAATTGCAATATATTGTAATATATTTTTTGTTTTTCATTGTACCTTTCTTAAAAGTAATGTAATGTCCTGGGATCGTTCAAATTTTTAAATTTCAATCCCGAGTTTCCATGCCTTGTCCGATGACCGGAAGAAATAGCCACAAACGCCAACGAAAAAGAAGCGGCTACAATGTTTGCCTTAACTTAATAAAAAAAATTTTAAAAAAGAGTGATTGGCTCAGTGCAATATTTGCAACACAATGATATCAAGCAAAGGAGGGTGCATGACAAACAAGATTAAAAAACTCCAGATTCATGGTGTACAAATAATGGAGCCCTACATTGAGCTTCCGCTACGCAGTCCGAATCAGGGAGGTCACACAATAAGTGACGTCTGTCTCATGCCAATGTCCAGAAGATTTCAGGATGCCTCTTGATGTTGTGGAAGTTTGGTCAAAATAAAGGACGGGAGCCACGGCTGCTGGATGCAAATTTATTCATGTTCAGAGCGAGTCTCTAAATAAGACTCAAGAGACCTTCTCGCCCCACACAACACACTCCCGACCTTCAAAATAAGAGTGATGTGCACTACATCCTGTTTGCTTATGGTAACAAAATAAGGGTGCCATTAAAAATAGCTTACACCAGCATTGAGGCAGTAAGTAGACAAGTGCTAATATGGTAGATCAAGACTCCTAACTCATTGACAACATTCTGCACCCGGGTTAGTGCATGTTTAAGTGCCTGCAGCATCACTCACACATAAACGACAGCATATGTGGAAATGCTTTACATAAGCTTTTTAAAAGTAAACATCTTTTGTGAAAGTGTTTTCTGGGAAAATAGATCTGTGAGAAATGGTGTTGATACAAGTTGATACAAAAAAAAGTTCATATCGTTTAGAAAATTCATGGAGAAGTTCAGACATTTCATCCAAAAAGAACTCTGTTTAGCACGCTCATTTAAACCATGCAAACTTGCCTTTGAATGCATCGGAATCGAGAATCGTCAAGAACTAGAATCGAAACAAGGAATCAGAATCAGAACCCGGAATCGTTCAAATTCAAGCAACTCCCAACTCTACCTCACGCAGGTGTTCTCTGGGACAAACAATGCACAGAGTGAACTCCCTTCCTGCCTGTTTGTTGGCGAGAGACATGCAAAAGAGACACGAACGCACATGTCAGAGTACTGAGGCCTGCTAAATTATTGAGTTCATCTTCATTTATTGCGTGATTAGTCCCAGGCCTAGTGCCCACGAGAAATCTTGTCACGTTTTAATTTCGCAAGATCTTGTGCCACCTCTACAATATACAGCGCAATACTTATAGTACGAAATGCAACTAAATTCTTCCAAGAACAGGCTCTCCTGCTGCATGATCATAGAGCTGTCTAGCTGATAAAAAAAGTTAGTAAATACTGACCTCCAGCGGCCAAATCTTTTTACAACCCGTTCAGAAAACTGCTTTGAGACTCTGGTGTGCCTCCTGATGACAACTTTTATTTCCACTCAAACAGGCACTACAGTTTGGACTTTGGAGCAGTGTTCTCACAAAAAGACAGTCGTTGAGTCCTTTTAGTAGGAGGTTGTCCTCACATTTTCCAACAAGAGCAGGGAGGACTTTTAGGGTTTCATTCCAGGACTGTCACAGTGTATGCAGCCATTGAAATACTGTTAAAATGCAACAAGTCAGTCTCTTTCTGTTGGTGGAAAGTAAACAAGCGCTGCAAAGTCAGAAGAAAAGGAGTTGAAGCAAGCACTTTGGATGCGGCAGGGTGGTGGACTATGATAAGGCGATGTTTAGTCCACCTGAAAACAGTAAACAGTTTGTTCACAACCGGCTTCTTTCTTGCGTAAGGAAACGCTCATCAATATTTCATATGCTGGTCCCGTTTCTTCTTCTTGTCGGCTGCAGCTTTCTCTGCTTTTGCAAGTAAGACAACACCAGACAGGGTGTAGTGTTCACTTCAACGCTGACACCTGTAGCCACCACACCACTATCATATAACATACCTATGCTGCAACATGCTCCCAGGAGTCTGCCTGATACCCAAATGTTCATTACATACAAAACATTGCAGAGAAAGCAAATTGAAGCAATGCAGTAGTTCTGGTAGAGCGTTTGTGTTAGCAATAGCACACACATACTGTAACCACCAAGGGAGGCTTAGTTTTCCATGTAAATATTTGTAAGAAATGAGGCTATTCTCCTTTAAAAGGCGGTAAGTGGAGGCAGGTTTTGTTTCTGGTCGAAATGGGGGGAGCGGAAACGTGTGTGCTAATTCAGTGGCTGCTTATTAATCAGGTAAACCCACTGAACTGTAAACTACTTAGAGTTCAGTGGGTAACCCTGGTCAAATGTGACAGCGAGCCTCCGGATGCTAGGTGGCTACATGTTAGCATTACTAACGACAAGTATTTTATAAAACATTATAACGTCGGCAGCGAAGTTTCACATGTCTACCTTTGTTGTTTAAATGAGTAAAAAAAAACAACATACTACCTACATTTGTGCTGCCATGTATTTTTGGAAGTAGCGGCGCGCAAGGCATGATGGGAAACGTGAGGTTCCCAATGATGCGCACGATGATATGACGTCATATGTCTTAGAATGCAGCCCGTAAATTGGCACACATGCTTTTTGTGTTCTTGCTTAAACGTAAATAGCAAATTCCCCACAAAACAACAATTCTGATCTCAAGTAAGTCACAGCGTTAGCTTATTAGCTAAAGAGTGAAAACATGGTTAGTGCTGCTAGCAATATCAAGTCAGTCACAGCATTAGCTTGTTAGCTTAGCACAAAGAGTGAAAACACAGTACTGCAAATGATATGTAGTATTATGGTCACTAGGCGGCAGTAATGACACAAAACATTGAGACGTTACGTTACATTTCAGTGCCTCTCAAATAGTGGGGCGGGCCACGGTGAACTGTCCGGTGTGAGAGGCAGGGAGGACTTTCAACAGACCTGCCAACATGTATGAATTTGTCGTACTCTGCAAGCAATTTGACTCTTGAATACGCTTGTATGCTGGTTTCAGTTTCGAGTTCAGTCCTTGCAGTACGGATAAATAAATAGATATTATGAGTTTCTCAATAGTATTTCAAATTGGGGGGGACAACGAGGGACAAGTGTATATTAGAAATGTATGTAGGAAATAACCGTGCCAATACAAATTTACTAACCAAAGATTTGCTGAAATTGAATTGACTTTAAATGTTCCTTTACTGGCTTATTGTTTAACTCAATTTGGTTATCTATGAGTTATCTACTGCCACATGTCCACGGCTAAATTGTGATGGCAAATGGAGGTAGCAAATGTACTTGCAAAGCAACATTTTGCGGTGGTTCTTGGTGTAAAAAGTTCGAGAGCCCGAAATTGAAGAGCAATATTGTTTTTTGTGTATTGAGTACAGGTTAATTGGCAAAGTGTAAAAATGCCAGTTTTTGCTTGTCCGTGGATTTTGTTTCCAGTTTTTAAGCTTAGCTAACACCTAGCCTGCCTGTCGCATGATCTTTTAAACCATAGTCTTTAGGATCCTTTAAACTAAAAATGTAAATAATTCACAGTCTATGAAGAGTCAACATTGTGCAAGCATCCAGATGGTAAAAAAAAGGAAATATATACATGAAATGCACAATGCATAGCTCGTTCTTGCTATCCAGGCATGACTTTGAAGACCATCTCTTAAAATGCAGAATTGGGAGTCACATGATCCTGAATGGGGAAAGAAAGCTCAGTGGGATGGACGCACGGAGAAGCGTGAGAAAGTCAGTGTGCGTTCATGGTTTAGTCCAGTTTAGAGTCTGAAAGACCGCTAGATAGGCTCCACGTAATTGGCCGGGTAGAGACCCAGCTGGCCGTTGTCGAGGCGACCTTTGCACCAGCCCTGCTCATCCTCGTCCTCCAGCTTTGTCAGCTCGTCGCCTTTGTGGAGAAACACACACACAAGACTCCAGCAGGATGACCAATAGCAGATTTGTTAAGATTGTGCGCGACTCTCACCTGCTTTGAAGCTGAGCTCATCCTGCTCCTGGCCCTCGTAATCGTACAGCGCCCGCACTCTCACGCCATTGGCCATCTCTTCGTCAAAGGGGTTGCCGCCACCGTTGGTGTCGCTGGCTGAGTTGGGTGCCGTCTGGTCCTCGTCCGACCACTCGTTGGAGGCCGTGTACGCTTGGTTCTTCTCGTAGCTGCTCACACTGAATAAAGACCAAATAAAGATTGTTGTGTGGACCCATGAGGGAACATGGAATGACCAAATTGACTCAGCGTGCAGAGATCTTTTGGTCCCCTATCCAAAGGTCACTTGAACACAACTCACCTGCCCTGATCTGCAGCTTGAGCACGGTCCACCACTGTGGTGACATTGGTCAGCATGATGCTATCACTGCCTTTCTTTGACTTTTCCTTCTTTGTGATGCTATGGGCAAGGTCTGGGTTGTACTCCTACAAAACAAGAAAATGGTTTGGTCGCTGCCCTTGTTTCTGCATTGACGGGACTGTGGTGGTTACTGTACCTCAAACTGCGGCCAGTTCATGTGCATGCCGGGGCCATGGTTGTTGCTGAACCACTGCAGGTCTTCCTGAGGGCTGGCTGACGTGATGGTGTGTTCGAGTTCCCGGTACACTGACGTGTAGCTGCTCAATACAGACAAGAGTTCAGGGCCGATTTCTACAGCATCTCACATATGTAGGCACACCCTATACTTAGCCTTTAAATGATTCAAACCTTTGGTTCTCTGTGAGGTTGAGGTGGCGTTTGATGTCCAGCAGCACCTCCCTGAGGAAGCTCAGCCTCTTCTCCTCAAACTGCTGACACTGGTCAAAGACTTGTTCCATGTTCTCCATGTACGCAGGCGTGCACTTATTCAGCTCATCCAGAGCTTTCTCGTACTTGTCCTTGGCCTTTACACACACCCACACACAGCAAATCACAGCTCAACAGAGTGGAAGCCAAAATATAGCAGATTCCAGTGGAGAAGAGATCTGCTCAGTGGACTCAGAGGGAGGTGGGGGTTAAAGTGCGGTGCTGAGTCACATATTAACAATGCTGATAACACCCATGATGCTTCTCATCTTTAAAAGAGAGGCTTGCATCGTTCTCACCTTCTGTGAATCGACTTTGCACTTATCCACTTTCTCATGGAGTTTCTTCAGCTGGTCGGCAGTTACAGTGGCTTCACCCTTGCCGTTGGCCTCCCTGGTGGAGGCCAACCTCTCCTCTTTGCAGGAGACGTGGTACGATTTCTTGGCCGCCTCCAGCTGACAGGGCGAGATGACAAAAGAACATGTCTGTGTGGATTCTCTCTGCCATCTGCAGGTCACGGTTCCAAAAAAGGTGAATTGTAGGCAACTGGACTCCTTCATTGTTGTCAAGATGTTTCAGAATTCTTCTGATTTAATGCGAAACATCTTCAACAACCACAAAAAAGGATTCTAGGTGGCACTGATTCAACTTTTGTGGAGTTCATGGCTTCTATCATTTTCTCACCTCCTTCAATTTTTTAGCCCAGGGCTTCTGGGCCTTCTTGAAGCCGTCCTCTGCCTCTTTGGTTTCCTTGAAGCCTCCCATCATCTGCTTGTGGTACGAGTCTTTCTGCCAATTCTTCACCTTCTCAAAGTCCTCGCTCATCAGGCTGTTCTTCACGTCCTGGTGAAGCTCGCTCACCTTCTCCGCCTCCGTCATCAGTGATATCCAAGCGCGTTCCACTGTCCCATACTGAGGACCTGGGATGGGATGGGTCATGTTATCACAGAGTGAGAATATGTCGACCTGGGAGCTTGAAACTTCTCTCACCTTTGTCTACCAGCTGTCTCCATCTCTTGGACCACTCGGTCAGCTGCTGTGCGTAGGCTTTCTCAATTTTAGCTCGCTCCTGGATGCAGTTCATGAGGTCATTGCAGAGTCTGTGACCATCGTCGATCCGCTTCACTGAACGCTTGTAGTTTCCGACCTTACCAACAGAATGAAATGTGCAAACTCAAAGTACGTTTTATGGACTAAGTATCCTGACCACATGTGATGTTTGATGGGGTTGAAGTTCATATAACCCTTGCTAACACCCCAAACTGTTCCCATAAACTTGAAATTAGCATTCTGGAGGAAGTGAGCTGTCTAGCTCATCGCTTGACTGATTCATGAATTGATTAAAATGTGTGTCTGTAGCACCTTTTAGTTGGTTATATGTGCTCGATGGGAATATACCTAATTGGTTTTGGGCTAATGAGCCGCCATGATAATTAATTGATGAATGAAGGAGCCACAAGAACAGGGATAGCATACAGATTAGATAGAGCAGGCCTCGCATTCTTTCAGTATAAAAGTTACAGCAGAAAACCTTTGTGACTGGATTAAAGAAATTAAAATGTGAGGATGAGTTCAGCAGTTACATGATGAAGAATCGACTAAGCTTAATCGACTAAACTATGTCCATCCAGCGGTCTTTTGCATCTTATTTATTGTACAGACGTGAGCGAACTTAATTTTACCTTCTGACTTACATATGCTACTTGAAGCAATTTACAGGGCATACGGTGATGTGAAAATGACATGTGGCGCTCCCCATGGGTTGTGGTCAAAATGCTTTGGAAGACATACCAGCATACATGTCATACAGATATCATCAAAGTTTTATAACAGACAAAATGTCAGTTAAATGTCAGGTTTCAGTTGGTGTTGTGTACAGAAATTTCAAGTCAATCCGACTAAGGTGTCAAACTTTGAGGTTTAATAACAGTGCCACAATGTGGTGCGTTTATGTATTTGTATGAAAAAATAATAGCATAGGCAACACAGTATGGTAGCAGGAGTAAAATAATCATCTTACACAAATTCATAGTCATGTGAAAAAATTAGGACACCACACTGTATTGGATTAATTCATAATATTAGAAACACAACCTACAACCACAATATTAAACATACAGTTAAATAAATACCTCTCTGGCAGTGTCATTCCAAAGTGAGCATTATAGTCTTTATAAAGGCAAAATGATTGTATTTCATTGCATTATATTGTAGAATTAAGCCACTATGGGTACAGATTCAGGTCTTTGGTCTGGCAGCTCAAGATCTTTCATTACGATTTATGAATCTAGCGATGTCACGCCCCTATACATGAACTCAACACCCTCAGTGGTACCGTCAGCATTGCCAAGCAGTCGAGTCAGCACCGCAGCACCGTGATGCAGCGGGCAACACTGATGTAGCGATGCTGCACTGGAAGACGACACCTATTGCTGCTCCGGCTGAAAGCACCGCACAGCTGAGTGACATGTTAATGATAAAACACTGCAGGGTGTGAGGGGACACGCAGGAAGGGACGACTTTGCGTGTGAGAACAGTTCCATTCCTTGTTAGACTTCCAAATGCAGCAAACCCGCTGAGGCACAGTGCTACTTGTGTTAAAGCGCTTCTTGGTTGGAATTCTCAACAGTCATCAGCTCTCATATATAATGAATGACCTCAGGGAAGTCCAGTTACTCTTGGTTGCTTGTGCTAGAAAGCCGTAGTTGGTGGTGTCATGTTAATTTCTCATTCATGATGACGTCATCTTGCTATTTTGTCAACAAAACGGCACTATTTCACAGCTTGGGAACACACATTTACATTTTTAGACCTGGAAATGGTACAAACAGTTACTTGGAGTCCAAGGCATTACTGTAGACTGGACATTAAGGGACACAAATAGACTCCTACTCTAACCCTGTTTTTGACTTCTTTGAGACACACACGATCTTTAGACAGTTTAAAGGACAATGTCTACATACACTCCTGGTCAAAATTTTCAGACAAGTTGAAAAATTGCAAGAATTTACGTTTTGCACTATTGGATCTTCAAGTGATCATGACACAAAAACAATAACAAAATGAAAATACTCACTCAATCAAACATTTTTGTCATACTGCTGTCATAGATAAATAAACAACTATAAAATATAAGTGAAATGAATTTTGACACGCCCCCCAGCAATTTTTTGTGAACCGCCGCCATCTTGGCTGTGACATCATGACCAGAACACGTTCTGGGAACCAGATTCAAACAAATGCAGCCATGAACTCACAGCAAAGACAAGGAGGTGACATATTGAAATTGTACGAGAGCACCAAACATGGGACATTGAAAGGTGGAAGAAAGTATGAAAAAAAAAAATGTAACCTTAAATGGTCCTGATAGCTTACAACATTACTGGCATTACAAGAAGGTCCCACCTGAGATGGTTTCCACACGGTTACAGTGGAGGGGGCGCCACCATGATTTGGGGTGCTTTTTCAGCGCTTCAGCTTGTACAGCGACGTCAAACTGCAGCTGGCTATTTAGACATGTTGCAGGGCGCATCCCTCATGACTGAAGGCCCTCGTCGGTCTGGTAATGACTGGGCTTTTTTTACAGGACGACACTGGAGTTCACAATGCCTGCCTAACAAAGGACTTCTTCCAGAGGAATAACCTCACCCTTTTGGACCATCCTGCACGTTACCCTGATCTAAATGCAACTGAAAAAATGTGGGGATGGATGGCAAGGGAAGTTCATGAGTTTTTGCATTTTGAAGCTCTGCTGAGAACCTCCTTAAGATCCAACAGTGCAAAATGTAAATTCTTGCAATTTTTCAACCCGTCTTAAAATTATGATCAGATGTATATAAGCTAATCGGGAAAGGCTCAACACAATAATTAACCAATTATTGCACCAGAACCCTTAAAGTTCCTCCTGAATTTAATTTTGTCATTTTAGCAAGATATTCTAAACTATATTGTATTCTTCGTGGCAACAATTTTGGGGTAGGCTGTGAACTATCCATGTTTACCCATACGCACAGGTGTCATCCTGCCTCTGTTACAGCTCGCATAGTACCTCTGAAGCAGGAAAAAACGTTTTTTTCACCTTCCCAAGGCTGGAATATTGCACAGCTGACGTTGTCCCCCCATAGGGTGTCTTCTGATACGAATTCAAAAAGCCAGAAAAAGGCTAGCTTTTGCAGGAAGTACACTGTGTAAGGCAAGCAACGCCATATTTACCTCCATTCTTCCACCACTGGCCATTTGGGCTATGTTTTACACATGGTCCTAAAGAAATCTATTTCCACAGATGTCTGGTTCACAGAGAGATCAACAAACTGCTTCCCTCGTATTTCTCACCTCCCAGAAACTGTCTGTGCTCTCCTCCAGGCTGGCCGACTCGTCGTAGGCACCAGACATGTTAGCAGTTAGGGCAGGGCAGCTTTGGTAGCTCCTCTCATGCACTGCTGAGTAGAAATAAAAAAAACAAAAACAAATGAGATGTCAACTTCCATGAAAAACACTACAGCATGTTTAAGAACATTACCTCTTTGATTAAAGCAATATGTATGCGACCATGCACAATACGCATGACATTCAAGCTGCAACAATTAATCGATGATTAATCGATTATCCAATCAAACAACAACTATTTTGGTATTTGATTAATCTTTTTTAATTTAAAAATGTAAATATCACCTGATTTTAGCTTCTGAAATGTGAATATTTTTTAATTTCCTTAATCAGAAAGCAGACCTATGACCTTTGTGTTTTAGGCAAAACAAGATATTCACACACATCAGCTTTGACTCCAGCGACACACGAAAGTGCAACTTTCATCTTTATTAGTCCGATTACAGATAAGCTAAGTCAGCAGTATGATGCCGATATCTTTAACAAAAGTTATCCGTTCACTTGCAGCGGCTAGTTATATAGGACAAAACTCAGTTGTTTGACAGCTCTGCTTGGCACCCTGAACGCCGCTATAGATGCGTTTTCTACAGTTTTGTTTGTGAAACTATTATTTCATGATTCATTTTTGCCTCGACTCCAGCTGCATTGTCTTGCGCATAATCATTTTCATTTCTTGTCTATCTGTAATGTTTGACGGCAAATGCTAACTGGACGTAGTACATGAACTGGAATGTATACAATGAACGCTGCGTAGCTATTTTGACTGACATACGACTGAGGTTATCTGCAGAATTTTTGAGAAATTATGTGTAATTTCTTTCATTGCCATACTGAATTGAATTGTGAATTATTGAACAATATCAACTACTTTGATGACCTGCAAACTTTGAAACTGTGAATGTGAAATACTTACTAGTACTTGTATTTAGTAGTTTCAAGTTTCAAAGTTTACCGGTTAGATATGTTATACGTTTTATAGTAACAGGTAGATCATTTTGACGTGTAACTTGCATGCTGAAAAAGTGTGTGCACCCCTGATGTACAAGGTACAATGTACATAAATAGTCATATTGATAAAATAGCTAAATATATAAATTCTCCCTGTTTGTAGTATGAGGTAGATCTTTGAGACTTGGTCATTTTAAAAGTAGCTCACAGGCAGAAAAAATGGTACTCGATTAGTCGAGACAGACTAATAATTGTTAGTTGCAGCCCTGCTGGACATTGGTCAGATATATACGGTAATATTGATATTTGTGCAGTGTAGTAGTAGTAGTGTAAGCAATCAATACTGACAGTGACGGCTCAACATACTCATTTTGAAACCATGTAACAAAACCATGGAACAAGTATCACTCCATACTCTCTATTGTTCTGATTTTACCATATCTAACCTATTGTGTGGCGATATGGAAATAACTATAAAAGTACACTTCACTAACTGTGCTACAAAAAAGGTCAGGATAATCCACAATGCTGCTTATAGAGAACATACCAACCCTTTATTCTTAAAATCACAATTATTAAAATTTGCTGACATCAGCTAAAACTATGCATAAAGCAAACAATAACCTGCTACCCAAAAACATACAATTCTTCTCAACAAGAGAGGAGAAATATGATCATAGAGGAAAAATTAACTTAAAATATTTACTGTATATGTGCGAACAACACTAAAAACCTTCAGCATATCAGTATGTGGAATCAAATTAAGGGGGATATCTCCTTTTGGACATGTGGAACTGTGAATTGTAGTGTTATGTTTTCCAATGTAACCCGTATGCATGTTCAAAATCAAATTAAACAATTACCATTGCCATGCAGTTTTACTATTATGCACACACAGCAGCTGATAAAAGTACAAAGTCTGAATCTAAAGGTGAACCAGTCGACGGCATCAAGGAAACAGTAGGTTCTCAACCTGAATGCTTCGGTCTCTTTCTCCAGCTTTCTCCTCCCTTGAGATCAATAAATACAAAGAGCAGCTATTAATCTTCAGTGGAATCGACCCATTGACATTTCCGTGGGACAACTTGCAGAGTCACTGTGTTGTCAACACACATAAGGAGCAATCACTGAATGAAGAATTAAACAGTTGCAGTCAATTGTTACTATCTTTTGTTAAGTTGCTATACAACACATGGACGATTGACATTTTATTATTCTTTTAATTGTCGCTATAAAATGCACATGTGACAATTTGATGTAGCAATTAATAAGGGTGTAATTGTTTGCCGGACTGCTGGGAAACACAAACAAGGCACAGGGATGAATAAAGCATTTCAAAATGAAATGCAAACTAGAAAATGACAGAGTAGTCACATGATCCTGCAATATTAAAACTGATTGTCCAATAAAGACAAACAAGTAAGTTAATAAGAGCAATTAATTAGCCTAGTTTAGTATAAAACATTAAAAGTGGGAAACTCCACTCAAATGTTTGCCTCATGGCCGAATCCAACTGAGGAGCTTGTTTATCATCCTATAAAAGCTGATTTTTGTTCCATATATTGTAACCCAGAATTTCTGACTTCTTACGTTTTTCAACAGACCGAATACTGCTTTGTAAACACTCCGTCACTTTGTAAACAAATTAATGGGCTGGAAGAAAAAGTTACATTTAAGATGACATCATCTTGACTACAAGGTAATAAAATACAAGTTTATCCCAAAGACACGAAGTGGCAGCGAGGTCAAGACAGACACCAACTTTGTGTTTTGTCACCAGTTATTTCTTGAATTCCAAAGTTTTTCCACTTTCTTTATCAAATGCTGGCACTCGCAGCTTTCTTTGGCTCTGTTTTGGGTTATTGACGTGAGAAACGCTATTGAATTCAAGAAATAACCCATGGCAAAACAGGAAGGTGGTGTCCGTGCCATTGTTTCTGTTCTGTCGAATTTGGCTTATTTGAGAACATTTTGTTAAAAATAAGCATCACATGACTGTGCATGACTGTATGTGAGAGTATGACAATTTTTATGCTAACCATGATGCTTAATAAAAGCATGTCTTTCAAGTCTGATAAGAATATGATGCAAAATTGACTTGTTTGATACCTATGTGACATAGCTATGACATGTTTTATATGATGCTAGCTGGTTGTACAAAGTAAATAATTGGTAAATTCAGTAGAGAATTAAAAGACACTACTACGCAAATGATTGTAAGGAGAGAAGAGAGACCACTGGTATGTAAAAACTACTGTTGATGAAGATACAACTGTGTCTTGAGTCGTAATTTGATGCTATTCCTCTTTGATTCAAATGTCATCCACCTAACTTGCAAGCTCCCGTAAATAGTTCAAGTGTCAGCGAAAACTTAAGAAAATCTACTGATAAAGCGTCTTATACTATCTTCTCAGCCTTTTCCAGTGCAGGCTGGCTCGAGACCAAAATAACTTCACAGTTGATAACCATGGTGCAGTTGTTGGACGGAAAAGAAATTCTGTAAATGTTCCAAACCAAACTGCGGACCAAGCTGAGATCTATTGAAATGGAGGATCACGTAACAGAACTCAAAATACTTTCAAGGAAAAAACCTTCTGCTACAGGTTCTTTCATGAAGAAATTTAACTTAATTCACAAAATGGCGGACAAGATGGCGCAGAAATTTGTTGAGGAGCTCATTCGGACCAGTCTAGTGACTAAATGTACACTCAACAAAAATATAAACGCAACACTTTTGTTTTTGCTCCCATTTTTTACGAGATGAACTCATTAAAACTTTTTCCACATACACAATATCACCATTTCTCTCGAAATATTGTTCATACATCTGTCTAAATCTGTGATAGTGACCACTTCTCCTTTGCTGAGATAACCCATCCCATCTCACAGGTGTGCAATATCAAGATGCTGATTAGACAACATGATTAGTGCACAGGTGTGCCTTAGACTGCCCACAATAAAAGGCCACACTGAAATGTGCATTTTTATCACACAGCGCAGATGTAGCAAGATTTGAGGGAGTGTGCAATTGGCAAGTTGACAGCAGTTGGTCGTGTATTGAACGTTCATTTCTCTACCATAAGCCGTCTCCGAAGGCGTTTCAGAGAATTTGGCAGTTCATCCAACCAGCCTCACAAACGCAGACCACGTGTAACCACACCAGCCCAGGAACTCCACATCCAGCATGTTCACCTCCGAGATCGGTTTGCATAACCAAAGAATTTCTGCACAAACTGTCAGAAATATATAATATTCGCGATAACTACAAATCACATCTGGATGACCTGGAAAAACAGGTGACTGAAACAACTTATGCTTTTTCAGCGTGGCAAATGTGGGGACCACAGGATGAGATGAAGGAAATAAAAGCAAGGGTCGAAACTATCCTAGAGACTAAAAGTGACCTGAAGTATAAGTATAAGAAATGCCAGTTCCACATCCCACAGACTGATCATGAGAGTTTATCGCTAGTCCCAGCACAGTCCAGAAAAGTTAAAGCAAGTCGTCTACCCATGTTCAATGGTTGCGACAGACTACTACTGATGGAAGAAAGATTAGATTTCACTGCAAAAACAAGCAAATCCACACGGATCAGATGAAGTCTTGGAAGTTTAGTTCATAGACAGCTTAGATAAGAGGATAATAAAAGACCTTCGATTAACATCCTACAGTACTGACGAAGAAATATTCTGAGTCCTTGCCAGCAAGTATGGAAACAAACCATCCCTCGTCATTTCGATCCTGAGGAAGTTACAGGATCTACCTCCCATCGAGGGGAACAACCCAAGGCAAATAACTGAACTCATCAAAAAGATAGAACAGGTTCTAGCAGACAATCAATGATTGAGGTTTGTAGATGATACCAGGAACGATGTTTCTACTTCAAACTGGTTCAGCAAGTTGCTGTCATTCCTCCAAAGAAAGGAAAAGAACCTTGTAGAAATTACACGATTTAGCGCACATTAAAGAAACCCCCCCTACGCTATTGAAAGAACACGATCATTCACCAAAAACATCAACCTCAACGAGGGCCACTGGAAGCACATGCATAGTGTCCGGAGAAGGTCGACATCACTACAGAGTCTTTCTCTGTGGGAAGTTCAAAAGGCTTGGACTGCTTGGGAAGAAAGCTGCGGTGGCGAATTTAGGGGCCTGCGGACTGTGTTAAGATGTCGCGATGAAGAAGAGCACTGTGATAAATTGTACCTCTGCAACAACAAGGAGTGGAGAGGGGATCACCATTACTTCCTCTGTCCAATATAGGAAAAGAACAGTGGAAAAAGGAAGAGAGTACTAGCAATCTGGCAATCTTAGCAGTGATCAGGTTAAACTCTTGTCAAACTTGTCAAGCTTGTCGGCTAAAGGAGGCCAGAAAGCTCTTGGTACTCAAAGGTGCCAGGGAAACCAAGAAAGCTTTTACAAACAAATCAAGCACTTTCATCGAGCATGATGACCTATCAAAGACAGGAGAAAATGCCATCATTTTTAACACTGAAGACAGACCAACTGGTTGCATTGCTCAGGCAGCTATGCAAGAAACCGCAAGAGTAAACTTGTCAAGAGTAAATTTGTCAAAAAGTAGTTCAGGAAAACAAGGTTCTCAACGTGTCTGATATCTTGACTTCTCCAAAAAGGTCAAGACAGACTTGACAAAACCAACCTGACAGTCATCAAGATCACAATGTTCTTGAAGTATCTGATAGCTTGATTCTCCCAACGGTCAAGAGGAACTTGGATACACCGAAGCTGCAGCAGCTAAGGAAATCTTTGCTCTCCCAAACCAAGATGACAAAGCCTTCAGGAAAGAAACTGAGGAATATGTGCAGCTTGCACAAATCAAACTCCACACGTTTCACAAGACCAGACTGGCAAGGAAGACCGAATGAAATCACATTCTCCAACGGCAGTGACAAAATCCATGGAGGAATTGTCCTGCACGTTAAATGGAACACAAACCAAGTGACTGTAGGACTTATAAAGTCAAAAGACAATTTAACACCACTAGATCAGAAGAGAGCTAGTCAAACTGTTCAGGAAGCTATTCAGAGATATTTCAATTTGCTAACGTCACTAGAGCATGCACTGATGACACTGGATGGAAAATTGGATTTATAAAGAGTGGCCCAAAATGTCAAACAATCAGTGAGAAAACGAGAAAACGCTCTGGAAGGCCCCTTCCATTATTTCCAGGACAAAACAGGTATTCCGAACTCAACCTTCAGTAGGTTAGCGGGCTACGAAGATGAAGACACTGAGCCCTTAAGGCGGTAGTTCGAATTTTTTGACATGAAGTTGTATGACGTCCCCATCGGCATTACTTTGTCTGTTGATGCACTACACTGCTGATGGGGATGTCATACAAGTTCATGTAAAACTGAACTATCCCTTTAATGTGTGGGGTCAAAGCCCACACATTTGACACACAATGAATTTCAGCCAACGTTGAAGAAGGTACCAGGAATGGAACAGATTCAAACAGAAATCAGGAGGATCTTGGAACAACAACCTCACATTCTCACTCCTCTGGATTGGAGCAACCGAGGTGACCCAAGTCCAAATAGGAAAACAAGCCCTCACCGACCTTGAAGGAAATGGAGTTTTGATTTGGGAAGAAATCCAATTTCTTATGGTGACCAACTTTGCACATGAGCGACCCCTGATGCAAGGATGCCAAGTCAGGAAGTGCATGTACATGTCAGTGCCAACGCACTTCTACTAGGACAAACCAGGAGGAAGCCAGGCAATTTCCAATTTGAAGGTTGGAAAAGCCATAAAAGACTGGTGTGACTTCCTTGGGTTTGAGAACCACGAGGTCAAGTAGAAGGTGTTCTGTCGAATGTGGCTTATTTAAAAATCTATTGTTAAAAATAGCATCACATGACTGTACAATACCGTACACGTATTCATCAAAGAGTATGACAATTCTTATGGTAATCATGCTATAAAAAACGCATGTCTTTCATACAAATATGATGCCAAATTGACTTGTTTGATACCTGTGTGACATAGCGATGACATGCAAATTCAGTAGAGAAGGAAAAGACACTACTACGCAAATGATTGGAAAGAGACCAGAGAGAAACCACTGGTATGTAACAACTATTGTTTCAACATACAACTGTGGTTAGTTTTCAGCAGTAATTTGATGCTATTCCTCTTTGATTCAAAGGCTGTCAACCTAACCGGCAAGCTCCGAAGTGTAAAATAAAACTCAAGAAAATCTACTGGAGTTGAGTTGATAGTGTCTCTACAATCTTCTCAGCCTCCAAAAGAACTTGACTGTCTTTGGGAACAGTCACGTCATGATAATTTAGCCCTTTCATTCATCATTTGTATGTATATTTTAAATAACATTTTGAATTATTTTCTGCATGTAAAACTATAATTACAAAACTATGAAAATGTACTTTGTGTTAACAGTTTTGGCTTTCTGGAAGTGATTAATTGGATTAATTGGTCATTGAACGTTTCTGTGTGGATGAAAGGCTGAAACAATAAAACAACATTTCGACTTGAGGGAAACATTTAAGACAGGTCTCAAATTTTTGCGGGTCAGGTCATGGGTTGAGTCTTTTGGGGCACCAGCGCAATTTTGGTCTCAAGTCTTTAAGTTAGTCAAGTCCAGAAGAAATACGATGTTTGGATCTGGACTTTTTTCTCAAACCTGGTTTTGAAATGATAATTTTATAGAGAAATGAGGAACGTGGGACAGATCTGTAAGAATCTGATCTGTTTTTATAGGATGTCAGGGGAAGTTGTAAGGGGGTGGGGCGGGAGTAGTATTGGTATTTGGGTCAACCATTGCTATCACATGAAGCGACACTTTTGCCAATGATCATCCCTAGACAGTGAGCGAGAGATTTCCCAAAAAATCCACTTCATTGAGAATTTCCACAGCAACATCTTTGGAGCGTTGGGAGGGGCGAGGACACACTGTGTTTATCATGCTTGCTTAATCCATTAGCTTCACGCTGAGAGAAGGCTTTTGTTTGGCACAGCCCTGCTAGCTGCTCCCACTTTTAAACATGGTAGTGCACAAACATCGACAACATTAACTGAGGCTTCTCTGCTCCTCCCTCAGCATCTTCCCAAACATGCCGGAGCACCAGAGCATGTCCAGAAAGAACCAGAACTCCCAGCATCAACACATCAAGAGCCGAGACAAAGACCAGCACAGCCCCCACGCCGGAACAAAAGCTTACCCCCGGTCCTCCATTAGCAGCAGCCTAGAATGCAGCCAGGAGAAAAAGAAGACACGTGGTCTTGGACAGCAGCTTCCTTCCTCTTTGGAGCAACAAGAGCATCAACAGCAAAGCAGCTCGGATTGATCGTTTGTGTTTGTCAGTGAAGAGAGTGATAATCCCGTGGTGTTTAGCTCAAGTGGTTCTGACAGAGCGCTCAGCTGGAGGGATGCAGGCAGAGAGGGAAGGCAGTTGGAGGGGGGTGGGTGTGTTGCTGTTTGTGTGTAGGGAGTGACCCGCCTTTGGAGGGGCTAATCCAGAAAGGCACTAGGAATCAGGACGGCTACACTTACCGTCTAACTCAGCTCTTCAGATTTTAGAACGCTAACATATACAGAAGTCAGGAATTAAATGTTAAAAACAACATCATTGTTATTAGAACATGTTCTTCAGACTATATGTGCCTTGTGATTGGCTGGCGACCAGTTAAGGGTGTACCCCGCCTCTCGCCCGAAGTCAGCTGGGATAGGCTCCAGCATACCCGCGACCCGAGTGAGGATAAGCGGCATAGACAATAAATGGATGGATGGATGGATGGTGTCCGTCAGACGAAACAATTAACTTTTCATGCAACAATGATGCCATGGCATGTACAGAAGTTAATCCTGATTAATATTCATCCAATCAAGAGTGCTAGAATGTTAGTACTATGTTGCTTATAGCCACCAGAGAGCATATTTGTGTGGTAGCGTGGATTGCTATAATAGGCTATGATGTACAGTATGTAACAGTGTTAAAGCGGTTTATCCATGACTTTGCGACTGCAATGTCTGAAAAAAATGACAATTTCTAGTTATTAGACCAAGAATCTGCAAGCGCTATATAACTATATAGCTAATAAAAGTTGAATCATTTACATTTACATTGCACTTACATAAAATAAAATCTTAACATTTTGCAGCTACAACAGATCAGCACAGATACAAAACCTTGGTGCGGTTGCTGTCTTGTTCGTCCCGACGACCTTCAGGAGAGCTGACGCCTCACTGAAAGTGTGGACCGTTGTTGCTGTTGCTGGCCTGCAACATGTCGCTATGCAGCACTCCTTTAGCACACACGCACTGCAGGAGTGAACTTTGATATTTCCCTGCTAAGACACATCAGGCCATCAATAATTAGCAAGGGAGGGTCACGCACATTCCTCTCAGTCCAGCAGGAGATGACGCGCTGATAGACGAAAGAGAAAGAAAGGTGGTGACACGGCGCAGAGTCATCAAGTGGTCAACTGCCAATCAATTGTGGGGGAGGGACACATCTCAGAATATCAATGATTTGGGGACATGTGTCCTTCAGAAGTGACAGGAATGGATGAATTATCAGGGCCAAAGAGATGGCCATCTCAGTCCGAGGTGTTGCAGTTCGACGTGCTTGATGGGCTTCTTCCACACCAAATCCACCCAAGCACACCTTTAGGAACAGAAAAGAGCCTTCCATCAAAGGAACCTGAAAGTATATAGACTTCATTGATTCTTTAATTGATTAAAGAGGTGTGTCCTATAAAGACTGTAATATCTAAGATGATGCACACACAGGCGGATGTTCAGGCCATCTGTAGATCATCTAATTAGGGTGGCCTCTGAGGAGACTCGCTCCATCTGACCTCTGTGTTGCATCCCACCATTGTTACAGCTAATTTATGACAGCCGTGAATCACAAATTAGACAAGGAAAGGGGGCATCAGGTCCGGGGTTATCTCTCGGACATTGAGACAATCTTCTAAGTGAGTCCAGCTTGGCATTGTTGCTGTGCTTGGAAGACAAGTGCTGGCCGAGCTCGTGTCAAGTTGAAGACAATTGTTAGTGGAAATATTTGGTAATGGTAAGTATCGATGACACCTGATGCAAATCCAGTGGCGGGGAAATATGTGTTCCTTCCCTCGGTGCTTTAATAACAGCGACGTGCTAACACTCCATCGAAGGTTCTGCTTTGGTGCAGTTTGGCATCGTGAACACTTGCTCATTGACGCTAAACGTCTAGCTGTCTCTAGAGTCGCCTCTTCATGGCAGGGAAGCTGATACTTGGCAGGATGACTCGCTCGAAGGCGCTGCAGCTGCACATGCACGCACACACACATACAAGGCCTCTTGTCGTCTGACTGTTAGATGCTGCCAGTAAGTCTGCAGCCAAGCAACAACACACTATAGTACAACATAAACACATGCAAAACTGCATCATAGCTGGGTAATGCAACAGAAAGACAATACAAGAATATGTGTCAACATGAGACTTATTTAAATGTCACAGAAGTATATTGGAAGTGTGTTGGCCAAAAGACCGTTTAAAAGTGCTTTTAGTAAGCCTTACACGCTATCTTGTGTGTCTGTACCTACAATGCTAATGAGCTGTGTGTGTCTCTAAGAACCGCTATTGTGCACTTATCCACTTTTTACATGTACACTTGTCCAGCGTAATTGATGCTATATATCACATACCACATAACAAGAGTGGGACAGGAGGACACAAATGTTAGCAACACTAACATAGCCATGTTAGCACCAGTGCTAACATTACACTCATATTTTAACAGTAACATCATGCTAGGTTAGCCTGTTTGCTGATGACAAACAAAATGATCAAACTTGCAGCTCTCACATCTGTAGTTGACTGACGCATATTTGACAGAGCTCCTGGCTTGTCCTCACTAGGGTCGCGGGGTTATGCTGGACCCTATCCCAGATGACCTCAGGCGAAAGGCCGGGTACACTCTGGACTGGTCGCCAGCCATGTAACACAGCCAGACCATTTCAGCACAATCAAAGCTTCTTAAGGCTCGACAATAAGCATCAGTAACACACACACACACACGTCTAATAGGCTGTTGTTGTTCCACTGTGGCTGATTTATTACAGGAAGTGATAGCTGCGCATGCCACATTATGAAGATAAACAAAGGACTATAAATTATAATTTGAAGAAAATTTGTCGAGAACTATTCATAACTATAGCAAGACTCAACCTTTACTTAACTATCTTATAGAAACATATTTAGAGGTGATTACACTGAAGGAGCACTTCAGCCCAAATAAGAGCTGGCGTGAAATCAATAGAGCTTCTGAATCATTTATATATGACATCATTAATGTATAAGTGTATAGCTGGAGTCTTTCAGGAAGTTTTTAAAGCATCGGAGCACGTACACGATTGTGTGCCTCGAAGCCCTATAGCTGTTCATTACCTTTGCCATGGTTATATTTTCCAGTTTGTGATCATAATAGAAGTGAGGATTACCGTTATTACAAAACAGAACACTTAAGGCTAATGGAAACTATGACAAAATATGCTTTATACAGTGGTGTGAAAAAGTGTTTGCCCCCTTCCTGATTTGTTATTTTTTTTGCATGTTTGTCACACTTAAATGTTTCATATCATCAAACAAATGTAAATATTAGTCAATGACAACACAACTGAACACAAATTGCAGTTTTTAAATGAAATGTTTTATTTATTTATTAAGGGAGAAAAAAAATCCAAACATGGCCCTGTATGAAAAAGTGATTGCCCCTTGTTAAAACATAACTGAGATTCATTGAGATCTATTAGTCTGGAAAAGCCATTTCTAAAGGTTTTGGACTCCAACGAACCACATTGAGAGCCACTATCCACAAATGGCGAAAACATGGACCAGTGGTGAACCTTCCCAGGAGTGGCCAGCCAACCAAAATTATTCGAAGAGCTCAGCGACGACTCATCCAAGAGGTCACAAAAGACCTCACAACAACGTCCAAATAACTGCAGGCCTCACTCGCCTCAGTTAAGATCAGTCTTCTTGACTCCACCATGAGAAAGACACTGGGCAAAAATGAGTTCCAAGACTAAAACCACTGCTGAACAAAAAGAACATTAAGGCTCGTCTCAATTTTTCCAGAAAACATCTTGATGATTTCCAAGACCTTTGGCAAAACACTCTGTGATCTGACGAGACCAAAGTTAAACCTTTAAGAAGGTGTGTGTCCCATTACATCTATAACACCGCATTTCAGAAAAAGAACATCATACAAACAGTAAAATATGGTGGTGGTAGTGTGATGGTCTGGGGCTGTTTTGCTGCTTTGGGACCTGGAAGACTTGCTGTGATAAATGGAACCATGAATTCTGCTCTCTAACAAAAAATCCTGAAGGAGAATGTCCGGTTTGTGATCTCAAGCTGAAACAAACCTGGGTTCTGCAGCAGGACAATGATCCAAAACACACCAGCAAGTCCACTTCTGAATGGCCGACGAAAAACAAAATGAAGACTTTAGAGTGGCCTAGTCAAAGTCCTGACCTGAATCCTATTGAGATGTTGTGGCATGACCTTAAAAATGTGGTTAAAATCCTCCAATGTGGCTGAATTACAACAATTCTGTAAAGATGAGTGGGTCAAAATTCCTCCACTGTAAGCAACTCATTGCAAGTTATCGCAAATGTTTGATTGCAGTTGATTGCAGTTGTTGCTGCTAAGGGGGGCCCAACCAGTTATTAGGTTTAGGGGACAATCACATTTTCACACAGCGCCATGAAGGTTTGGATTTTTTCTTCTCCCTTAATAATAAAAAGTTTCATTTAAAAACTGCATTTTGTGTTCAGTTGTGCTGTCATTGACTAATCTTTAGATTAGTTTGATGATCTGAAACATTAAGTGTGACAAACATGCAAAAAAATAAGAAATCAGGAAGGGGGCAAACACTTTTTCTAACCACCGTATCTATGTAAAATGAAATCAAGATTTCTAGGTGTGGACCTTTAACCAGATCCTCACCACAGTTGATCTGCAAAGGAAGCGTATCAGAGGAACTGAAACAACCTTTCTGCCTGTGAGGCTGCCAACTTAAAGGAAGAGGCCATCATAACGGCTACTGCCTGTGTTTTTCATTTCAGCCGGCTGAGCCCGTAGCAGATGTTGCGAGGCCAAATGAGAGACGGTGTCTGGCAAGAATAACACAAAGGTCTGAAAGACAACTTAGGGGATGAGTGCAATTAATTACATTAGCAGTGACATTTCGTCTGTCACCTCTGCAGCCTAAATGGAGAGCAATTGAATGAGTCTCTTTCTCTTTAGCCTGACATCCAATAAGATACTTGTTTGTTGAAGTGAATCCCAAACATGCCCCTGCATTATAATAACAATAAAATACAAACGCATTAGGGAGTTGACTTAAAAACCACATGGGGCAAGTGTAGGGCAAAGGGGGCCACACATCTCCCACTAGAAGACATTAGTTTAACCATGTGACTTAATCCAGCCAATGAGCAAATAAAGGTGATGATAATAATGTTAAAATGATTAAATGTAATTAAATTATTACTCGCACATAAACTTTATAAATATGATGAACAGCTTTGTAAAGTTATTAAAGTAAAAAACAAAGTTTCACAACATACCACAAAACTTTTCTGGGTTTATTTTTTTAAATAAAATTTTAATTAGATAAAAAAATAATAATAATGGAAAAGTCTAATAAATAATAAAGATATCACAATCATTTTCTGGCGTTAACATTTTAAAAAATTACATACAATTTGGAGAAAAAACATATTATGTTTTTTTTTTTAAAGACATAGGTTAGAAAAGTAGAGTATGTGTTTTTTTAAATTGGAAAAAAAACCTTTAGGTGGAAAAAAAAAGTCATTTTCATTTCAAATGAAATTACATAAAACACTGACAAAAGTGCCTTATAGGAACACCTAAATACATTTTTGCACTGGATAGATGACACTCACAGCGCTTGACTTTTTCTTTTTCCAAAATGGAATAAATTCATAGTCATATAATGAAAAAAAGTACTTTGTAAATGTTTTCAATTTAAAAAAAAATGTAATGTCCAAAAAACATCACATGTACAAAAGTAGACCTATTCACAGCCTTTACGTAATACTTGATTACAGCCTCAGGTCTTTTTGAATATGATGCCACAAGCTTGGGACACCTAACTTTGGGAGGTTTTGCCCATACCTCTTCACAGCACCTCTCAAGCTCCATTAGGTTGGATTGAAACCGTTGGTGTAGAGACATTTCTAAATCTCTCCTGTAATGTTATTTCTTTTTTTTTTCTTTAAGTTTTTTTATTTTGAACAAATTTGCAAACATTTTCAAATCATGTTTTTGTGTAGTCATTAGGGGGTGTTGTGTCTACAATTTTGAGGAAAAAAAATAATTCATTCCATTTTGTAATAAACGTCACACAAGAAAATGTGGAAAAATGAAGTGCCGTGAATATTTTACGCATGCACT
Source organism: Dunckerocampus dactyliophorus (assembly GCF_027744805.1). Lineage (NCBI taxonomy): Eukaryota > Metazoa > Chordata > Actinopteri > Syngnathiformes > Syngnathidae > Dunckerocampus > Dunckerocampus dactyliophorus. The sequence goes on from NC_072826.1 coordinate 15,216,306, forward strand.
GTATTGTCCCGTTGCAGCTCTCAGTATACATGATGTAGTGCAGCTGCACACCGCTGCAAACGAAAAACACAATAATAGACGTGTGTATGAGATAAAAGGAACTTTAAGGAGGAGCCTACAGTGTGCACTGCCCAGCAGCCCCCTCACTTCAGAACCATGGACAGAGCCCGAGCCCACTCAACATGGAGGTCAGCGGCAGAGTGACCACGACCACCACATAAATAAAATAATAATAATAATTTCTACCCGGCACATCCCTCTCCACTGCATGCAGTCTTGAACATTGTCTTCAATTAAAACTGCAGAGTAGGATGAAAGCAATATACGGCACGTAGCAGCAGCTGCAGCGTTTTAAATTAGAATTCTAGATTGCTTAAGCAACTCTTACGTAGAAAAGATTTGTATTTCAATAAACGTCATGACATTCAATATTGTGAACCAACGCTGACAATTGGACAAGCGGATGATGAAAAGGACACAGTTAACGCAGTTAATTTACAATCATATGTATGCTAGGTTTAAATTAAAAAAGGCTTACATACCGACGAGGACGATCCACGTGCTTCAGTCTTTGGAAAATGAAACCATCGTCTTCTTTATTCACAGGCAGAAGGGGGATGGCGAGAAAGCGAGAGATAAGGTCAAGACAGCGATAGTAATGTGCACTTCCGAAAACCTACCTGTGTATTTCAAAATAAAAGGCAAGAAATAAATCTCACCAAGTCAACGGCAGATTACAAGCACTTTTTTTAAAGATCGACGAGAACATTGGAAGGGAATATACTAAGCCGAGATGGGTGGTTTAAAAACGAAAGACATTTTATTAAGATAAGCAAATGACTCAACCCAGTGAGGTCCAAAACAAAATCTGTCTTAAAAATCTGTCTTTGCAAAAACAGTAATTCTCTGTTTTAACTGACACTGAGGTATTGATTTATCAACAAAACTCCATAGATAGATAGTGATGAAGTAGTCCGGGCTGCTATTATCCTCCGCAACGACAGGGGGCAACATTTCACTCCAGTCTCCTAGCGGGAGCATAACCCCTCCTCACCAACACCGGTCTGTCCTTCCGGCTCCGGTCTGACATCAAGTGTAAAGGTAAAGATACCGACTGGTGTAGAAATCTAAATACATCTCCAACATCGTGAGTGCTAATAAAAATCAACAACGAACATTCAAATCGTGTAATCATTTGGGTGGAAGATGTCGATGTATTTTAACCGTGATTGATACGAATTAGATGATATTCAGACTGGTGCTGTGGTGTTCGTCCCTGACTGCCATTTTATTTCGGCTAAACTAGGCCCTGATATATTGTATTAATATCCGACAAAGTGTGCTTAGCTTATGCTGTCATTGAACACCATATTAGAGTGTCTATGTTATAAGGCTTGAGATAATGTTACATACTTTCCGGCCATAAAGCCACACTTGGTACTAACTGGTAGGCTAGCAAGTTAGCATTGTAGCCACTGGAGGGAAACCACGCACTAATGATTACGCCTTATGATTTTAACACAGATGCTGATGCCCAAGAAGAATCGCATTGCTATCTACGAGCTCCTCTTCAAGGAGGGAGTAATGGTGGCCAAAAAAGACGTCCACCTGGCCAAGCATCCCGAGCTTGCTGACAAGAATGTGCCCAATCTTCATGTGATGAAAGCGATGCAGGTGAATTACTGGACCAGTTCTGCTAAACAGTGGTGCTGGGTTGGGGACTATATAATGGACTAGTTATATCAACATAATATATCGTAATATATATTGCGATCACGCCTTCTGCTGTGCGCGCTACAAAGAGCAGAGAATTGTAAGTGCATGACCACGTAGAGGCACAAATGACATGCTGTTGTGTACGTAAGACAAATCGTTTGTTGTTCAGTTAAAAGCAGAAGATGGAGACCTGTTCTTTTAAGAAATGTATCCTAAATGACTTCTGTTGTGATCTGGCGATATTCAGACACCCCACCCAATGATGTAGGAAACACTGCTTTGCCATAAACTGAACTACGAAGAATGAACTTAATGCTTTTTTGTTTTGTTTTGCTTCCAGTCCCTAAAGTCGTGCGGGTACGTCAAGGAGCAATTTGCATGGCGTCACTTCTACTGGTCCCTCACCAACGAGGGCATCCAGTACCTGAGAGACTTCCTCCACCTCCCCTCTGAGATTGTGCCGGCCACCCTGCGTCGTCAGACCCGCCCCGAGACAGCCAGGCCCAGGCCCAAGGGTGAGCCCTTAGTTAGGTCATTTTTTAGAACTCATTTTGCAGAGTGAAATTGATAAAGGTAGGTCAGTAAGACTAATGTTGGGCCAAATAACATAAAAATGAGGGTGATTTTATGGTTCCCTTTTTCATATCGAGCAGATAGCAGGGGTGCGACCAGGAATTCTGGGCCCCATGAAAGAAAAAATCACGATGGGCACCCCCCTTTTTTTATTTTTTAATAATTGCTTATTTATTGGGCCCCCTGGCAGTTAGCGGACCTTGGAATTGTCCTAACTTTTCCCCCTTATACGACGCCCTTGCCAATAGCACTCAAAATAAATACATAAAAGCATACACTTAATCTATGTCATTGGTATCGGCTGATTTCACTCATGGATGACCCTTGCATCGATCGTGTGGGATATCCCCACTGCCTCAGACAAATCGCGCATTAGCTAGCTAACTAACCGCAAACACTTTGCGGCGCGAGAAAGAAAGAAACAAACACTCAGCACACCAAATCCCACTAGCCACCTGACATGCCAGCAGCATCATCATGGCCAGCTCCGATCGCCGCTGTGTCCTCAATCACCGAGAACACCAGCACCTGCCTCCAGCAAACCACTATGAATCACAATTTGTTTTTGTTGGTCACCCATGTGAACCCTGGCTGTTGACATTACAAAAAATGCGACTTGTAAACAAACGTGAGGCGTCCAGGACATTACGAGCATGCATTGCTGTCTGTTTACAGGAGTAAACATTGCCACAGTTTGTGCTCTCCTTGGCAGTTTCAGATTTTGTGCAATGGGAGCCGACATTTTCTGAAACCAATGATTCCATGTAGGAGATTTAAAAAGGAAAAGGGCAAGACTTTTTGCTATGGCAGTTTGTGGTGAGCTTGCTGCAGTCTTTGTTCTGAGGTGCGTGTGGCTGATGTGAGCTGCTTCACTGACACTTTTTAAAAGTAATTTTTGGATGACAAAATTTTTTTTCTGAGTACGTTTTTATTGAAGTCAGGCACGACAAAACACTGCTCTTATGTATAGGTCGGACATGTGATCTGACCATTCAGACAACAGTAGATCGGATTTATTTACATACGAATGAGTCGCATTTGGGAAAAACATCGAAATTGAACTGCAGTGTGAAGGTAGCCTAATTTTCCTGCAATTTTAGGCCATGTCTACACAGGAATGCTTTTTTCCCCTTTTTGGTAGGTTGAGAAAAAAATCACCGCTTCACTGTTCTGTTTACCACATTTTTCAATATGCTCACTTTGCTGTGTAGCAGTGCAAATGTCAACGCTAAACTTGATAGAACATAATCTTCAATGTTTTTCATTCATTTCTGCAGGAATGGAAGGAGACAGGCCTGCCCGCCTTAACCGTGGAGAGTCTGACAGAGATGCATACAGGCGATCTGCAGCACCCCGTATGTACTATTTCTTCACAAGTGATTTCTGAAATACATTTTTCAGGCCTATTGAACTGTGGTGAAAGTTTTTTTGCAAATTTGCTGACTTTTAACATCTTTTAGCTGGTGCTGACAAGAAAGCAGAGGCTGGTGCCGGAGCTGCCACAGAGTTCCAGTTTGTAAGTACTCAAAATTGTCAACTACTGCATGCCTAAGACGTTGAATACTACAAATACCTTTTAAAAGTGACTGAAGTTGGATGTTGATGAAAGGTTGTTTTGTATTGCAGAGGGGCGGCTTTGGTCGCGGCAGAGGACAGCAGCCTCAGTAAATTTACTATCTTTCTGTACAATAAAAGAAAATCCAAACAACTCATTCCTCAGTGTTTTGCTTTAATTTAAACTACATATGATGGAAAAGTAACATCTAAAGTCTTTTAATAATCCTTATTGTGTCTTGAAACAGGAAGCTAAATTCTTAGTCATATGAAAATGTTACATGGTTAAAGGCGCCAGTGGAAGAGGGAGTTTCAAATACTTAGACATATTCAACTGATAAGCTGAGTACAGGTTGTTCTAACTACAAAAAGGCATGGACAGACAGGCAGACAAGGCTGTATGTGAAATACTGGTGTTTATTGTTGGCACATTTATATTACAATCTTCAGTCTTGCACTTTTATTCTACAGTCCCAAATGACAAGAGAAAAAAAAAACTCCAGTGACACGTTAAACAAGTATAAGGATGTTACTTCTAGGCTAGGTTATTGGCCAAAGAAGTACATGTGTTGACGCAGCTAAGAACGTTTTACTTTTTTGGGGGGGGGCATTTCCAACCACTGTTAGTCAAGTTTGCCAGATCTGCAAGCTGCTTTTCACAACTTTGACCACTAGGTGGTGTCAGTCAATACCCTTGGTGTGAGCTGCAGTATTGCTTCTGGTTAAATGTGACACCTCCCAACTATAAATTCCAGATGTGTGTCAGACAAGAGCCATGCTAAAACTTCTGGAAGGAGGACTATGTGGATGTTAGTCACTTCATAAATTTCATAAATCTCCAGCTTGAATCACTTCCCCTTTAACAGCCTGCAGTGTTCATTTTGAGTAAAGGAGGATTTTTTTTTTTTTTAAACATCCTTGAGTGTCATGTTAGCACTGTACAAATATAAGCATGTGGACAACACAGGATTAAAGACAAGGATGAAAAACATGGACTGAAATGAAATAGCTGAGACTTTTTTTTTTCCCCCTTGTGACACCTGTCCTCCACATCAAACCTATTTGAAGTCTCCAACTAAAGGTCAATGCCCTCAACTTTTAATTGCACATTCAGATGAAGACTCAAAAACGTCATGCGAAAGGGGCGTCGTAAACAAAGACTTTGGCCACCGCACCTTTCCTGATAGGTGGCAATAAAAATAAGACTCCTTATAATTTTTACCAGTTGACGAAGTCTGATAAATTCAGTCATCATTGCAGGAAAAGCCAGAAGAGCCTGATAAAAGAGGAGGAGAGACTACTCCCTCAAAAGGTAAACAGGAAAGGAAAAAAGGTGTTGGGTCTCAGCATGGTTTCACATGACTGCTTCACAAACACCAATAAGCTCAGTTTCTGGCCATCAAAAATGACATTTTGCCTCTTATCAGCCAAGAATGGAAAAAGCTCACACAGATCCCACAAAATTGCTGCCTCAAAGCTAACAGAAAATTCAGCATTAGTTAGCCTGTGCCTTTCACACAGATTCCACTGAAGGGAGATGATGCTGCAACTGTGTGCCTCTATTTCGGCTCTTGGACAAGGGCTATTTCATACGCACATTGGCTAAGGCAACATCTCGCTTGGGTAGGTTTTGTGTGAAAGGCACAGGCAAATAAATGCCAGATCTACTGTTAGGGCTCTGAGAAAGAAAGACCATCTCATGTGAAAACACACTGGGCTTCAGCTAAGGTGTCACTCCCCGAAAGAAAGGGAAAGGATGTCACGGGTATTCAATCACAGCCTCATCCCACATTATTCAGTGTCTCGTTAAGACCGTCGATCGGCCTCTGCACATGCCAGCACTTGCAGGATCTCTATCCTCCGTTGAAAGAAAAAAGCACAAACACATGTGCAAGAGATGCTCTGTCGTTTGTACGCTCACCGTTGATCTATACAGAAATAAACAATTTACAATAAAACCTCTTCCGTGCTATCTACAGCGCTCCCTCCAGTTTCACAGTATCAAGCCGGCGGCTTGCGTGACGCGGCTAACGAGACTCTTGCCAGACCTTTTTTTTTTTTCTTTGTGGAGAGGGGAAAAAAAAATAGTATCCAAAAAAAGGAAGCATTTTACATGTGAAAAACAAACTGTACAAGGCTTGTTTGCTCTGCATCATGCCAAAAATAGCATTGTGGATTGTGTTACTTTACTTTCTAATGGGGTGTTTTTTGGAGGGTGGGGAGGTGGATGCAGATTAAATACTACAGGAGGAACAATCATTTAAAAAACAATGAAATGTGCCCAATAAAGTTACCTGTGCTGTTACAATGTAAACAATTGAACCAAAACGACAGAGGGGGAGTAAAACAGGAAGTGATATGTTAAAAAAAAAAAAAAAAAAAGCTGAAATGTTGTATTTCACCCTCAGCATGTGGCCAAAGACGTTTCAGTTGACAGGCAAAGCATTAAAAAAAAAAAAAAAAAAAAAGAGGCAAAAGCAAATGGAGAAGCTATGTTGACATTCTTTCACTCTCTGTGGAGCGAACGTGTCCCGAGAGGATCAAACTGAAGCACAAGCAGACAGAAATCCAAAGAAAAAAAGAATGGGAGACAGGGTTGTGGTGGTGTGGAGGCGGCGGGGGGCTACATGGGCACATTCACACACAGACAGGAAAAAAAAATGAAGGAGACGTTATTAAAAAGGACCACCAAAAGCCTTTCAATTAGCACTAGATACACACTTTTACATGACAACAGTAAAAAGTAGTTCTTTGCATTCCGTTAACACGTTAATTGTGTGTCCAAGGAGGCCAGGGAACTTTTTCTTCTTTCATGCAAAGAGTTCAGTAAAAAGAAAGCAAAAAGAGGTCAAAATGTACAAAGTGTTTTCACACTTTTTTTTTTTAAGCCAACACTTGGTCATCCAGTCTGTGCCACGATAGCTGTGGCACCACAGAGTTGGCAAGGCAAACCAGACAAAGAGTAAAAGAAGAAGACTAAGAGCGCAAGTGGTGGCTAAAGCTCCCAACGTGGAGGAGTGAAGGAGGGAGATTGGGGCAGTGGTAGGTGGGGGTTGGAAGGGGGTCTTCAGTTATGGTTTTAGTTATCTGATATCCGAAACAGAGCTCTGGTTGATGCTGTAGGTAGGGGAGAGGTCCCCGCCTATCGTGGTCACCAAAGGTGTTCCATTGCTGGTCAGGCAGCTCTCCTGGAGAGCCTCGAAGTAGGTGGCCTGCACGGGCTTGTGACACTGCAACAATTGTATGGCATCGTCTATTTTAAACCATTCCCTTTTTCTCCCTGTTGGTGAGAACAAGACACCGATGGAGAACAAGTCAAGACATGGCAAATAAAAGGGCTGGAGACTACAATACAGTGTGATATTATAACAGCTCTGAGGGGAAACAAGGCTTTAAACAGCCCCGCGCCATGTGACGACCCCCTGATCCATCATTATCCCACACTTGGACAAGTAAACAAAGTGCTGTTTACCAATGTTGACTGAGTCCTCCCAGTCCTCCAGAACCTCAGTCACGATCAGAACATACACATATGTCCTGTGTTTCCTCTCCTGGTTCTGTGAGGGGGGGAATAAAAAAAAGACAGGTTTCACTTGCAACTTACAAATATGGTGAACTGTATTTATGGGACAAACATCAAAGGCAGCTCACCTCAAACACGCCCACTAAGCGACCCAAAGTCCCCTTCACCCCTGCCTGCCAAAGAAAAACAGTAAAACAGTGACAGAGATTCCTCACATATACAGTACAGTATCTATTTAGACCATAAAAATAGTTGTGTGTTGAGTTATTTTCAGTGGATAGCAACTCTATCCAAGCTTTACACAGACTATAGTACGTCCATGCTTACTTTCTATGGTGTTGTCCCTTGACAAGATATAAAATTAAGGCTGTTAAAAATATTGCATTAACGGTGCTAACTAAATTATTTAAACGTACTGTATGCCCCGCCTCTCTGATATGGGGACAGAGTAGCGTCCCCACAGAGTACCACTCTTGAATTCTGAGAAAATCTGGCAGGGAAACATCAACAGCAGTGCAATTCCAACGCAGGGTTTCTGCTGCATGTAATTGATTGTGTATAGTGTAGCATATGGTTTACACGCATATTGAGCACAATTAAGTTTGAAAACAATTTAAAATATAAAAATGTTTCACTGCGCTTCATTTTGATAAAATTCGAATTGCCTGTCTGCAGTGTCGGCACCTGCTCATGTCGCTGGCTCCAGGCACCAGTGATGGAAATTTCAGCTCTTTTTAGTGAGCTGTTTTTTTTTGGCTCTGTTCACTAAAGACGGCTCTTTCACTTCCAAGAGGCTCCTCAGATTTTTTTGTAGTCTTAAATTAAATTTATGACCAAATGATGTGTATTGTGTAAAAAGAGTTACTAATGTAAAAAATACAAATTATGAAATGTTTATTATTGAAATGGATTTATTTAAATCCTCAATGAGCAACTACAAAAAAATATAACGTTATAAAATTTTGATTTATATTATCTTGATTTTGCACTTTCTATGCTTTTGTACTATGCTTTTGCTGGTGTAAACCAGGAATTTCCCCTGTGGGACTAATAAAGGTATATCTTCATCTTAAAATACAAGACCCATCTCAATAGACAAGGTCTATAATGTAAGGTCTATAATCTCTGCATGCAAATTTCTAACTACCGGTATTTACAATCAAACAGCACATCAACAAAAAACAAATTAAAAAGTGCAAAAGAAAAAGAAAAAGCAGCATCCCGGTAACAGTTGTGTCTTTACGGAACACTGGCATTCAAAGACTCCTCCTCCATGTGCTGTGTGCCCTTATGGCGTCACACTTTAACAGGAAAAAAAAGCCAAGGAAAAAACAAACTCTCTAAATTGGCTCCCAACGATGCGAGCCGGCTCCTGTCGTTCATTTCAAAGAGCCAGCTCTTATGTGCGATTCGTTCACCACCGACACATCACTACGCAGCACTAGCATCTTGTGTTGACGTTTACTGTGTTCCTTCCTTATTATCGGGCAAACAAAAACATTGTCCGTAAATGTATCAGCTTGTCACATGCGAAGCCTTTCAATGCCAGCGTGTGTGATCGCTCACGTTTCAATCTCATTCGCCTTGGTGTCTGTTACCCATTTGCACTGCCTCTCTGGCAGTAGCTAGCCAGCTCACAGGCGAGCTAGAAGTGCTAACTTACTTTTTAAAGTGTCACTTAACAATCTTGCTCTCATTATAATTATAATACTTATGGTTTGACACTTAAAACACTATAAGTGTGTTCAACCAATCAGTGTTCCTCAGTACAGCCCACCCCTCAATAGCTCCGGGAACTTCAGAGAAAGTACCTAGTGGGCTAGGAGGAACTTTTTAGGTCACTAGAGGAACTTTTTTTACCCAGGTAGGCTTTAGGAGGGTATTTCAAACCACCAGGGTAAAGAGGAAAGTTCCTCAAAGAGTTCCTGCGGTGGAAAAGGGGCTAATGTGCGTTGTGGCTAAAGGTTTGCTACAGTGTCAGTACAGAAGTACAGTGTCAAGAGCATGGAGGAGATATCAGAAGAAAGGCCAGTACACTCGGAGACATGGAGGGGGCGCTAGGAGAACAACAGCCCAGCAGCAGGACTGTTATATGCTCCTTTGTCCACGGAGGAACAGGAGAAACACTGCCTAAGCCTTACAAAATGACATGTGCATGTTTCTGCTCAAGCTGTCAGAAACTGACTCCATGGGTGGTATGAGGGCCCGACATCCACAAGTGTGTCCTGTGCTCAAAGCCCAACACCGTGCAGCCTGAATCGCTTTTCCCAGAGAACACCAAGATCGGCATATTCACCAATGATGCCCTGTGCTCTTCACGGAAGAGAGCAGGTTCATCACACTGAGTACGTGTGACAGAGTCCGGAGAGGCTATGGAGAATGTTCTGCTGCCTGCAACATCCTCCAGCATGACCACTTTGGCGGTGGTTCAATGATGATTTGGGAAAGCATATCCTTGAATGACCGTACAGACATCCAAGTGCTAGCCAATACTGCCATTAGGTGTCTGGATGAGATCCTCAGACCCGTTGTCAGACCATATGCTGGTTTAGTGGCCCCTGGGTTCCTTCTGATGCATCACAGCACTTGCCATGATGTGGCTACAGTGTGCCAGCAGTTCCTGATGACGATGGTCACAAAGGACTGGCCTGCCCGTTCCTCAGAACCAAATCCAACTGACTTGGGACATCAAGTCCAGTTCCATCCACTGTCGCACCATAGACTGTCCAACAGTTGACTGATGCCCTGATCCAGGTCTGGGAAAAGATCTCCTCCATCATCTCAGCAGGAACATGCCCAGATGTTGTATGGAGTGCATACAGGCACGTGGAGGCCACACACAACTGATGATACTCATTTTGAATTGACTTGAGGAATTTCCACAGAAGTGGAAATTGCTTGCCTGTGATCTGATTTTTCCACATTTGAGTCAGATTCTGAATCCAGACTTCCAAGGGTTCATGATTTAAATTTTTGTTGAGTATTCTTGTGCTTGTGCTATCAAAATGCTATTTTGTTCTGAATGCATACAACTACACTGTATGTATTCTCAGGGCATTGAATCCAGTCTGGGCATGCCTCTACCTTTAGAAGATAAATACTTTGGATCCTGTACCAACAAATTAGAGCTGTCCTATCTAGTCGATGAGCATGAACTAGTGAAGCCTGCTCAGATGAGGAGAAACATCTTCGAAGACAACCTGAACAATCGAGTTGCCATCAATTAATTGCCGTGAAAATACAATGACCTGGATGAATGAGAATATTCACAGGCATTCCACTATGTAATGAATGAAAAAAAAGAATATTTAATCAAGATCAAGAATGTGTAATTTCAGTGGTCCCTTATTTCTTGACCATTTTATAAATACAGTACCAATAAGTTATGAAGATAACTTCTAAAGTCAAATGGCATTATGTTGTACTGAGCAGGCTCACATTTTACTATGTGGCCATGCGGTCCATTTCCTGTTCTATGGTTATAACAAAAATGCAAAAAACTGTCAGTCAATCTGTTATATGACCACTAATCTTAAGTCTAAAAAAATTTGTGACATATACAATCACCGATGATGCTGGTTTGAACTTGTTTGACATGACTTATGCAGATCTTCCCAGAAAATGTAGGGTTAAATTTTAATTAGGACTGTCAAATGATCAACTATTTTAATAAAATTAATCAGTCCTGAAATTAATTAATCATGATTAATCACCATTAGCAAGTATGTCTGAAATATATATAATTTTTTTTTTTTTGTCTAACACTAGCTTCTTTAATAGTAGTAGCAGAACATTTGAATCACACTTTAAACCGTGTTATTATGAACAATGAGGTGTTGTGTTCAAAGACATCAGTAAATTTAAGGTAAATAATAATTTAAGGTTACTTGTTTTCAGTGTATTTGCTGATGTACTGAAATGTAGCAAGTTGTACATCCGAGTTACAGAGTGATTTTCGTCCTGTTCCGTCACAAAAGAGGCGTGCTTGATCTGGTGCGCATACGTTAATTACACAAAAAAAATGTTACGTGATGAATTCAATTAATTAGTTACCGCCATTGACGCGTTATTTTTGACAGCCCTAACTTTAATTGTATCACTTTAGGTACACTCCACTGTCATGGTTCTTCTGTAATGCATAAGGAGTGAATAATTGCCTGGTCCAGTCAGCCCCGTGTTCTGCCAGGGTCTTGAACCAGGGTGCAGAGAATGAATATTTGAGAGCACTGGTCATCGAGCTAAAAGCACCGGACTGCCGACTTGATGTCCAGCGACTCTAAGGGCGTCAAAGAGCGAGGTAAACATTCCCACAGCCACACTAACTGACACCCGTTAAGACCCATTGATTGGAACATTTAACACAAGGAGAAGCTACACCTTAAGTGACTACTTCACTTTTCTAAAAACCAAACCAATCGCAAGGGGAGATGCCAAGGTGAACGGTAGGTCAGCTGTAGCTGTGGAGCCACTCAGCTGGCGTCTTTGCTGTTTCTTCTTCATCTTCAGCTTCCAGTTACAGTCTAAAAATAACTTGACTGCACTCGCAGGACTGTGGTGTCAGTATTGCACCCTTCAGGCTTCCAGCAAAGATCATGTGGGAAGGCAAAAACAAACAAACAAAAAAAAAAGGCCTACTACCGCATGAATGGGATGAAGCGATGAAGTCAGGGACCAAAAGTCAACCTGTGCACTTCTTTTATGCAGTGCCTAAGTGGAGCATTTATGTAGCTGATAAGGATGACTTAGCTTCGGCTCGTAAGATTTTTTCGTTATGCAACGCTGTCCTGGGTATAGTTAAGAGGGATAACCGTGTGCAACGACTGAGCATAAACAGACTGATAGAAGAGCCTTCTTAAACCTTTTGCCTACTCATGAGTCAAGTTTGTTTGCCTCAGCTTTGGCAAGATGTGTCAATTAGCATAAATGCATCCTTCAGCGCAATAAGTTAGAACATATGACAAGTTAAGGATCCGTTTGAGAGTTTGTTAAAAAACAAACTAGACTTTGTATTCAGCGCTTACAGTGTGTGGCGTGTCTCTGGCATGTTGGCAGCATACTGCCACTGATCAAAAGCCACCACACACAAGAAGCTGGGGGAGAGAGAGATGATATCCAGCCTCCGTCATTGTGCTTGGACCTTGCACAGAGAATAGGCTTTTTATGTTCAGCAACCTGCCAACAACTGACAGCCGGGTGAGGATTCAGTGTCTTCCATGCCACCGCCATGACCGCTCTCTGTTCAAAATGTCAACGGCTTGAACAGCATGTACCCTCCAGAAATACTAGAATTAAGTGATGGGACAGGGTCCCGGAGGAAAGATATTGATTTCCATGGAGCTTCACAACTGTTTATTATTTGCTGCCCTTCCCTGACCACAGCGATGTGCATAAAAACCAATACAGTGGAACCTCAAAAGTCGAACACCTCAAAGCTTGTGCAACTCAAACTGACCCAAATTATCCATGAACAAAATATGTACTTCAGTTCACTGAAGTAAGAGTTAGCAGACAGGATAGCGCATAGCATTGCTTTAGCCTTGTTTGTATATGCTATACAGTTCGTTGACCACATTATTGCCCCAAAAAAAATCACTTTATTTTGTGTCATGTATGTTTAATGTGAAGAAGATGTTGTTGCGCCTTGAGCTCAACTTTTTTTTCTTATGTTTTCAGTAAAAAAAAAATAATAAAAAAAAAAAATCAAGACTGCCATCTACTGCAGTATATTCTTGCCTCTATTCAATTAACCATAGAGTCGTCTAAAGTGAGACTATAATGAACTCCTCAGTGGTATTAATGCTGGCTGAGCAGTTTGCGCCTTACTGCTATTACAACATTGGTTCTGTTGCTGCTTTGTTATGCAATATACTTGTTAATTACCATTTGGTTGACGAGAGCTACATTTTCAGCCAACTAGAAGCACCATGAAAAAATTGATCGCCAATTTTCTCTTTATTTCAGGGGAAATAAGACTAGTCAAGGGAATTCTCATTCCTAGTTTTAGTGGCTAACTTCTTTGTGACAGTGACTTTAAAAATGACTTTAATATTACCCCCTGCTCACGCATCAATAAAGTTAAGTCCGTATTTAATACTTTTAATATGTTAACTTGGTGGTGAACTTATTTTTATAGTGTATGGTAAAGTGTTACTTAAAACATTGCCTGCACGGGTCATGAAGGTTTTACAATGGCGACAGTTTAAGCCTGGAAAGGATTTATGTTTTGAAATCCAAACAAATCTGAGGTCAACCAACTTCCCACAGCGGCTTGTGATTGACCTTTTCGAGCTCCACAGTGTTTGTATGAGCTTGTCACGTTCCTTCATTTGAAATATTTGTAAGGATAGGCAGACCTCAATCTCAGTGACCTCCCTTGACATCCAAACACTGCTGTGTAACATGATGATAATGGCACTGCTGACATGTTGCTAGGCTCTCTCAGAGCAAGCAAACAGGAGCTGTGCATTGTTGAAACAGTGTTTAAGTGCATGGTATTTGGCCGGGTGCAAAAGCCAGGCAAATGTTTTGGAAACAGGAGTGAAGTTTACCCGAGTACAGTTTAACCAAGCTATTGAAAAGTGATATAAACCGTAAAATAATCACGTGTGTGTGTTCAACAGCAAAACCCACCTCTTCACACACTTCCCGAGCAGCAGCAACGTTGGGCTCCTCCTCGGGTTCCATGCCCCCTCCGGGAACGATCCACTTATCAGGGTGTCTGCTGCTGCTCACCAGCAGCACCTGCAAAGCATCCCAAACAACAATGGCAGGGTTTAATGGTCTCGATCAATGCTGCATGTTCACACTATGCAAGGATTGTTGTCCGAGCATACTTACAGGGAGTTATGGTGCACAAACGACTGGGACAGAATGTGTGGCATTGTCAACTTACAAATGTCTATGTGGAGAGTTTGATGAAGCTTGGCTGGATAAAGTTTCTAAGCTTCGAGCCATTCATACTTATCTGATCACTTCACGATAGTAGTAACAATTATGACCCTATAACGAACCTCTTCTTACAACGACAACTTTGTGCATGTTGGTGTCTGAACCTTCCAGAACTGCATCTGATCTCAGCTCTCTCGGCTTTCGTACACCGGTTGCTACAGTGGCACAGTGGTAGCAAATACATAAAACACAAACAACAGCCAGGACGTGTCATCTAGTAAACATCTAGCATATCTAGCTATCTATCTTAACGCTTTTTGGTATATAACAATGTGGCATACACATGGCTATATAAGCTAACAGTGCATCGCCTCTTGTGTTGTGTCTTTTGGCTAAGAACTACTTCGATGTTTGGCTAGCAGTACCAGTTGCATTAGAATAGTTACTTGAATTAATAGGAGGGATGCGTTGTATAATTGAACAATGAATTGACATTAAAATCCGAAATGTCCCACCTCACAACAGCCCTGGTTGCTGGCAGACAGCTGGCTGCCCACGGATGGTTAGCATTAGCTGTCGGTGGCTAATGACCGGTGCGAGCGAGGTGTAAAAGGCTGTTAGCCACATTAGCTTACATAACACTAGGGAATACAATTATAAAAATAGACAATAACATATGACGTTAATATGACCAACACAGTTACAAGTAAGAGGTGAGTATAACATAGACACATACCACAGCTGTGTTGATGAATATATTCATTTACAGTTAGCGCAGATGCTCATGCTGCTAATGCTAACCTTAGCGCGGCCTGACTAAATAGCGACATCCCCGGACTCACCTCCTCCTCTGATTCGCTCCTGAAACACAGGCAGGCAGCTCGCTTCTTGTAGCCATCCCCGTCGTACGTCCGGGTCTGGTTGGACTTAAGCTTCATCATTGCGGGGCGGGGGGAGGCACAGACGTTCAACAGCACGGCTAAGTTTACCACGTTTGAAGGCGACGGTTGTAGACGCAAAGAAGTCCTCCTCCGGGGAAATCTCGGCGTTTTTAATTCAGTAGAAATAACTTCTTCTTCGCTTCATTTTCACTGAGAGAGAGCTCGGCGCATCTACGGCACGGTCGCCATTACAAGGAGCCACTACGCCCACAACGTAATTTAAGCTTTAATAGCTCCATGAGCGGAAGGAAAGTCGCGTATGCCGCGTTCGAGAATAGGGGCGGCGGATAGCGGGGGGGACGCAACACGGCGTAGAGACCGGAGTGAGCCGGTGAAGAAAACTGACACTTTTGCTTCCCACCCCTTTGCAACAGACACTTGTTTGAGCCTGCTTTTACCGCAGTCCTTAATTTGAACAATCTAAATACCCATTTAGTATCTTCAAGTAAAGGTGGAGGAAGATGCTGTTTTTTTAATCACGTTCAGCACCGCAGGTAATGGACAGCGCCATATCAAACATCCCAATAATACATGCGAAGATGACTTTTCGCTTTGCCCATTCCTCTGCAAATCTCGAAAGACTATAGCCCAGTAAATAATTAATTATGCTTAAATTTTACTTTGGCTTTTTGTGTTTTTGCTTGAGGTTCCACCACAAAAGCACAAAAAACACCATAAGAATGTGACTATGACCATATCAATCAATCAATCAAAGTTTATTTATATAGCACTTTACAATAGCCCACAGGCTCCCAAAGTGCTTTACAATAAAACGATACATAAGAACACAGCATAAAAACAGAACATAACCACAAAGTACACCAAAAAAACAAAACAAAAACTATGACCATAGAACAGGAAATGCAATATAGGAATTAAGTAAATGCGCATCTGTCCTGGCTGCTCAGTACAATATGGCTAAAGCATCCGTGTTGATAGTGAATACGCAGTTTCAAACCACACAGTCTCCTATAGACCACAGGCACGTAGTAATAACCGCCAAGGTTAATTTGCGCTGTGTCAAATTTTTGGGGGGCATCAACATCTGTGGCTGCTGACAACCTCTTGATGTATTTTTTAGTAGCTTTATTTGAAGTATCATGAGCGATCAGAATCCAGCAGCTTTATCTACCTCTGTATGCACTTTAAAATGTTGGCACTCAGCTGTTGATGTGAAACTCATATGTTTTACCCTTGCTGTACTGTTGTTTACAATGAGATTCATCAATGATATTAATGCCGGCTCAGCATTAATATCCTTACCACTCCTACCACTATTACAACATTGATTCTGTTGTTGCTGTGTTGTGCAGTATACTTGTTAAATAATACATTCAACATGTGTGCTTTGATTTTTTTTGTGCTTTTGTTTGAGATTCCACACAAAATGGAAAGTTATCAGAGATGGCAATGAAGAAAAAGTGCGACGACGACCATAGAACAGGACACTCAACATAGGCTGTGGCTGCTCAGAACAAGATGGCTAAAACATCAGCATTAATGATAAGTACACATTTTCGTCTTTTAAAAGTTGTTACTAAGCAGCGGCAGAGACCGTTTTAGCTTTAATGCTGCCTTGTGCGAGACCTCCTTTTGGTGCTGTCTGCGCTCAACACATAATTGGGACACTGGGGCACCCACACCACACAAGGGTGTGCTAATTCCCCACATATGTCACCACCGCTTGCCAAGACACAAAAACACTTTTTGGCGCCATTTATTAATGTTTTTGTGGTGGGGGCGCACATAATGTGCATATATGGTGCATATATGGATGGGTGCCCATCTGACACACATATCCTGACCTGATGAGCAAATGAACAATGAATACAAGTAAATATGATTCTTTTTTTTCTCCTCCTCATCCTTGCAGCGTCCCCTAGAGAATGTCTTCCAAGGGTGTGTAGAGTAGTTTTGTTTTACAGTGTTCCCTTGCTCTATCATGGTCACCTTTCGCGGATTCGCTGTTTTGTGGATTTTTTTATAGTGCTTCTTTTTTTAAATTACATTGTATAAATGCTGTTAGAGGACGAACCTGGTCCTTTAAGAAGAATTGCATTCAGGGAAGTTGAGTGTCTTTCTCTTCCCTCCCTCCTCTGTCTGCACCGCCTACTGTTTTCTCTGATTGGCTGTAGACCATTGTCAATCCATATCCTTCATGCAGCCCTGCTGTGTCTCCTGTGTCATCGCTAGCTTGCTTGCTAGCTTGTAAATGAATCTTCGGTTCGAAGAAGGAGGACTGCAGCAATATGTTTTATCAAGGATACAAAAACACTACAGTACAGCGGAAAGACGCCAGGACGAAACGACACGGTCACAGGATTGAAATACGCGTGAGTGATATAATAATTTCTTGTGTCCAACCTGTAGGTTAATCATTAACATTCAAAAGAAGGTTTGAACTTTTTTGAGAGTGTTTAAACAAGAGAGAATGTGTGAAAATGTTATTACCTGTTTGAGAAAAGTGTATAAAGTGTATGGTGAGGAGGTTTACAGCCTTAAAACATATATAATAATTGAAAAAAAAATTAAGTTGGCTACTTCGCGGATTTCACTTATTGTGGGCTATTTTGGGAAAAATAAATTATTTTTAGACTTGTATGACACAAAATGCTATACATTGCCTGTACAGTTGATCAAGGTTCTACGTAGTTTGACCCTGGAACTCCATACCAATTTGGGAAAACATGCATTAGAAA
The DNA here is from genome assembly GCF_027744805.1 of Dunckerocampus dactyliophorus. Lineage (NCBI taxonomy): Eukaryota > Metazoa > Chordata > Actinopteri > Syngnathiformes > Syngnathidae > Dunckerocampus > Dunckerocampus dactyliophorus. The sequence continues at coordinate 15,234,200 of NC_072826.1, forward strand.
ATAAAAAAATTCCATACGTGAAAAAAATCTGAAAAACGGTAACAGCACTCAGTTGGTGTCAGGAGCACTGTGTGTGTGTGTGTGTGTGTGTGTGTGTGTGTGTGTGTTTATTAAGATGGCCACTGTTGAGAACATTACAGAGTGCAGGAAATGAAAAATGTAATTAGAGTGAAGTGTTTCTGCCACCCCCCGGCCCCCCAGGCAGTGCAGCAGTAAATATGCAAACATAATTAAACTCCAGTGGTAATGTTTCTAAAGCGGGTGCCAGGACGTGTGAAGTTTGGCTTCGTACATTTAGAGTTGTTGTTGTTGACCACTTTTAACAAAGCCATACACATTCAGTTGTCATAACGTTTTGTGCAGGCGTACCTAATGTTGTGGCAGGTGAGTGTATATTCCAGGAGCTTGTACACTTTGCTGTGAAGAAACAAAACAAAAAAAAAACAGCTGCAAAGATGCTATTTGTTGTTTTCTTGAAGAGGGTGTGTGGAGGCTTCACGCGGTTAAAATAAAATAATATATACAGTGCATAAAGAGCAGGGTCAGACACAAGAGGTTCCGCTGCTTCGCGCACTTTTGCGATCCACAGTTGCTAAGGCAACCCCTTCTCTGCTGCTGGGCGAGTCATTCATACACTCAGTAGTCATATCGAGACTGTCCAGATGGGGGCGCTCATCTTCTTTAAAAGACACAAAGTGAAGTGACGAACAGTGTTGAAGCTTACAAAATGTAAATGGGAATACATAATGTTTTCTTTGTATTCAAAGACAGATCATGTTTAGCATCGACATTATATGTAAATACACATCATTTTACATACACAGTTTATCACAAATGATGCTCCTAACACCGACAACGACCATTACTAATACTACTACAACTTCTACTACTACTTTGTCTACTACACAGATAATACTTGTGACTTCTAGCTTTGCTGCAACTACTACTACTACTACTAAGTAAGCACAGTAATGCCTCTGCTCACTCGAAGTAAACACTAAGTAAACAGACAAACTGCTAACACGACTCCCGCTACTAATAGTAAATATAAAACACAAATAATACTGCTACTGTACTACTACTAAGTAAACATAACATATACTGCAGACACCTCTACCAATACAACCACCAAGTAAACACAAATGATATTGCTACTACTACTAACTAAGGATAAATTATACTACTATTACTATGTGAACACAAATGATGCTTCTAGGTGGGAGGTGGGGGCATGTCAATGGTTGCAAGCCTCAAGTAAGTCTCAAGTCTCAAGTCAAGTCCCAAGTAAAGATGTGCAAGTCCAAGTCAATACAAGACAGGTCGAGTCAAGTCCCAAGTGATAGGCATGACATTTTTGAGTCCTTGCACGTCGTAAGTGCTGTTTGGTGTCTCCCAAATAAAATGTCATTTTAACAACGTAAGAATGTATTGAATTTGACAAATACAACAAATGCATTGTAAATTGTTGTATTTCTTAAATAAAATACGACCAATGTGACAAGACTTAGTCACGGAAAGAGTGCTGACATAGCGTTCAGGACTTAGTGAATGTAATTCACATATTCGTTGTTTGTTCTTAAATCTGATTGGACGTTAATACTGTAGATGCATTCAATGAGGCACATTCAAAGGGAAAATATGTTGTCTTGCTGGAAATTACATAATAACAACCGTGTTAGTTGAATACCTTGAAGGGGGACACATTTTACTCACACACATTCACTGAAAATCTCAAGTACTCTCAAGTCATCAGGCTAAAGTCTGAGTAAAGTCCCGAGTCATTGATGTCAAAGTCCCAGTCGAGTTGCCAGTCTTTGATGATATTGTCAAAAGTCATCAAAATTGTGACCTGAGTGTGACTCAAGTCCAAGCCGCGTGAGTCGGATCCACACCTCTGCTTCTAACACTACTACAGCTACAAGTAATGTTAAAAAAAACACAAATTACTCTTATACTATTATATATTATACTAGCAGTAAAAGTACAAGTGCAAAATATACTGCATCCTACCTACCTTCTACTACTACTACTACTACTACTACAAATATCACTGATAGGAATACTAAGTACATCACTTACACAATTTACATTGCAAACAAAATGTAATCGTAAACACGACTTGAAGTACAACAACTAGTACAATTTCTATGTAACCGCAAATTATACTATTGCTATTACAATCACTCAGTAAACAATACAAATAATCTCGCTAACACAACTACTCCTAACAACAACTACAATCAGTACTAGGTAAACACAGATGATAATGCTACTACTTACTCGGCAAACATTTTTTATAGTATACCATATAACATAAAAAATCAGGGCTGTTAAAGTTAAAGCATTAACGGATGTTTCGTTGAACTTGACGATTATTGTGCGCAGGTCCTGTTTGACCCTCGGCCCACATCGTCGTGTGAGGAAACAAGAGTGGTGACGGTGGAGCCACAAGCGGGAACAAATATTGAACAGAAATGGACAAAGAAAAGGGAATTTTGATTGGTAAGTTTAGCTTCAAAGCCCTGGCGGATGGCTCTCACAACAAAACTGAAGTTGTTTGTATCTACTGTGATTTCAGTTGCCACGGATTACGTCATCTGCCAGAGAGAAGAGAGAAGTTACCGGAGCACTGCCGGTATTTTTTATTGTCATTTATACAGTGGTACCTTGGCATACGTGTGTCCCAACTAACTAATGTTTTTTATATGTCAGCCGTCTTTTGGCTTTGAACTGCAAGCTAAAATTTGGGTTACGAGCTGCTATTTACTGGCAGGTATAGCCGAGGACAGCTATTGTGGGGCTTGTGTCAGCGTGGTAAATAGCATTAGCAGCGCTAGCATTAGCAGCGCATTAGCTGAGAAAGATTTTCAACACATCAACAAAACATACGTACTAGGGATGAGCGAGGACACCGCTATCTGTATCTGTATCTGTTCACCCATCTAAATATCTGTATCCGTATCTGTACTCGGAGTGGGCGGGGCATAAACCGGAAGTGGGCGTAGTTTAACCCGGAAATGGGTGAAGCTTAAATCGGTACATTATTTTAAGTCTGAAATTGAAATAGGTTGATCAGAAGTTGCTGTATTTATTGTTTATTATTCAGCTATATGTGTACTGTGTATGTGTGTAAGTGAAACACGAGCCGTTTACAGCTCTGTCTTGGTGAAGGCACCGCATACGTAACAAAACAAGTTTACCAAGTAACTTTAGATACAAGCTGAGCTGAGGAAAACCTAAAAAAAAAAACAAAAAACGTCTGGAATGGAGGCAATGACCGATGCAATACAAGCCGTTTACAGCTCTGTCTTGTCAAATGCACCGTAACAAAACAAGGCATGGCTCCTCTCTCTGGCTGTAGGGAGTCTGTCTAGGGAGGGGCGGTCGCTGTGTGTGACTGGCCCTCTAATCACAGAGCGGGAAGAGTGAATACATAAGTAGTTACTGTACCCAATGAGGATTGTCCTTCATATTGATTATGGCTATTGATGAGCTGTACTCATTTCATGCTCGTACTCAGCAAAAATGCATTATCCGTAACAGATACTCGTCTGAAACGAGTATCCGGCTCATCCCTAATATGTACATTATATAATTTATCTTATTTATCACGTATTCTGTAAAACTATGACAGGAACAACATCAAATTAAAAGCACAAAATGAATACACAGCCACCATCCACCAGCACTGGTGGATGGTAGTTAATCGAATCGTTAACCACAAAGAAATTTACATCCCTATTTATTACAGATAAAAACTTATTTGTAGCTGTGATTAAGTGTGATTAATTATGACTTCACTATGGACAAGATGTGATTAATCCCGATTAAATATTTTAATCGACTGACAGCACTAATTATACTACATCTAGTAGTTGTAATAATAAGTAATCATAGTCATAGTCATAGTCATAGTCATAGTAATACTAATAGGAATAGTAATTAAAAAATGCTGGTAGTAGTAGTAGGAAGTAAAAATACAAAATATATATATAACTATCACTTATATGAAGTACACAAACTACATTGCAAACTAAATTATCCTGCAAACACTAAAGTAAAAGTAAAACAACTACCACTACTTATGATAAGTAAACACTCATTATACTACTACTTCTACTACCACTAAGTAAATAATACAAATAATGTTGCTAACACAACTACTACTAATTCTAAGAAAATACTAATGTTACCAGGGGTGGACTGGGACAAAAATTTGGCCCTGGACTTTTAGGTTCAGACTGCCCTCCGACCATTAAGAGCCTCCTCTTGTTTTAGAAAACCTGTCTAGGACTGGGATGAAACCAGTATACTCTGCCCTGAAGGGGGGCAGCATGTACCATTACACCAACAGGCACTGACAGGAGAGTGGGTGAATTCTGCAATGTTATTCGCTAATTGGTGACAGAGCCTCAGGCTGACTCGATGCTCCATGCTCCACCTAAACGATGCGTATCCTTTGCGCATTTGCAGAGAATGCACCCCCTTGTGCAAAATGGGCCACCCCATTGATTGTGGGGCCCTATGTGCAGCGCGTGTTCTGCGTGTAGGGAGGGGCTGTGCCAACTACTCGCTCCCTCTATTGTGTTGTGTCTGCTGCAGCTTGTTCCCGAACCGGCCCGGGAGAGTTAGTTACTGTAGTTACCAAGCAAGGCAAGGCGCAGCACAAAGTAAATTAATAATGTAAAAACAGCCATCAATTGGCCTGGTACTGGCCAGTCCGTCTCTGAATGCTACTGCTAACACTACTACTACAACTATGACCGATACTAAGTAAACACAAACGATACTGCTTTAAGTAAACACGAATTATGCTTCTACTGGAACCTAACTGGAACCACCACTACTACTACAACTACAACTAACCCTGATACAAATGCTAATGATATTGCTGACGTGAAAAGCAAAAGATATTGCAACCACTATCACTTCCTCCTGTCATTTTTTTAATTAAAATGATTCGTTTGTCAAGAGAATATAAGGACAGCCAACACACACCTCTCTAATGCTAATCTGTTAAGTAGATAAAAAGATGACAAGTAAATAATCTCCTTGGTAGAGATCATTGTTGTCCAAAATAGCCTTTTCTATCGATAATCCACACTTCACTAATGGGATAAGAGCTTCAGTAAAACAAATAAGCATTAAACGTTCGCAAAGTGACATTTAAATAAGACAGGATTATCAGACCTCAATTAAACGCAGATCTATTAAAACCCAGCTGCTGACAAGCGCACAGCAAGGGATCGAAGCAGAAGTCATAGAGCAGCAACATTTGATGGTTGTGTTTGTCCTCAGTGAGACCTTTCTTCACTCACACCACCAAAGACGACAAAGCATCTGAGCATATTGTTATTTATTTATTTCACTCTTTAATTGAAGCCTGGAAAGATATTGGCAACATTAACCTTTTTCTGTGGCTAAATATGTACATTAGCGACTTCAATGAGCAGGAGATTGCGTTGTGGCGCCCGAGGCCAGAGGAGATTGCGCTCGGCTTCGCCCGTAAGAGAAGCAATTTGCTGTGCTGTGATTGTCTGGGCTTCCAGTTGCACCGCCTCTTTATGCAAGCTATCGTTTGCTAAAAGGTATCAGCGTAAAGAAACATTAGTTTTGCTTCCTCCTCCGGGACACAAACATAGAAAAATACATCATGTAACACAATATAATAATGTACATAAACGAATGATACAAAACACAAATTACATGAAGTCATAACAAATGTGAATCAAAAAGCCCTTTGCCACAAAACGGTTTGCCTGCTTGACGAGCAAGTCGGCGACCGAACGACAAGTGGACTGTGACCCAATTTAGGTCCAGACCCTCTGTTTTGGAGACCTGAACAATATACACTGTAACCTCTTAAGTTGTACAATGATATTTTACTGAAATCTCTAATTGGTGGTGTGCCTTGAAATTTTTCTAATGTAAAATATGTGCTCTGTCACAATAAAGGTTGGCACACACTGCTCTAAAGTCGTACAAAATATATGATGCCATCTAAGAGGGCTTGGCTTTTTCTTTGGCTTTTTTGTGGCCCGTATTCCAGTTACACAATGTAAACGAATGTATAGTCAAGGTCGTAAAACTCCAGCGTGGCACCACTTGTTATGAACGTAAAGGTCGGGTATTTTACACTTTTTAACGTTTTAGAGTGGTTAACTTGTTTTTACAGTTTGGACTATTTATGATGTATAGCAAGTGAGCTGGGGCCGCGCGGTGGCCTAGTGGTTAGCATGTTGGCCAACACAGTAACAGTCTGGAGATTGGGAAGACCTGGGTTTGATTCTCCCTTGGCATTTCTGTGTGGAGTTTTCATGTTCTCCCCGTGTGTGGGTTTACTTTGGTTACTCCGGTTTCCTCCCACATTCCAAAAACATGCATGTTAGGTTAATTGGCGACTCAAAATTGTCTATAGGTATGAATGTGAGTGTCTATATGTGCCCTGTGATTGGCTGGCGACCAGTCCAGGGTGTACCCCGCCTGACGCCCGAAGTCAGCTGGGATAGGGTCCAGCATGCCCCCGCGACCATAAAGAGGAGAAGCGGTATAGAAAATGGATGGATGGATGGAGCAAGTGAGCTGCATTATGCTTTTAAAGTTAAAATGGAATGTTTTCTACACGTCAATATCTGACTGTCAACTCCTTTTTAAAAGCAGAATGTTACTTTAAAACTAAAAAAATCACCTGAACAGTTAATAATGTTTCACAACCGACTATTTCTATTGTTCAAATTGTGCCCTGCCTCTGTGGCTCACCTGTATTTGAATGCATGCTAGTCTTTCTCCCACCACTAGGGGCTGCTCTCATCATGTCAGTTATTTCTCATGACACCCAACAATATATACTTCCTTAATAAACCCTCGGCAATCAGATAGTAGACCATGCATCATATATAAAATATGACAGCATGAGTCTGTGGAGTCACGCATGATTGAAGCACCATCATTGCATCACCTGGCTTGTGACAGCTGCCCATCCGTCCCCTGCACATTATTACATTGTTCTTTATCTTTCTACTTTAGCTTTCCATGGAAATGCTGGAGCTGCAGTGTAACCACCCACTGGAGATGGATATTTTTACATTCAAGTGCGTGTTAAACATCCCTACGTCGTACCAATTGTCCTTTTTATGATGTGCAGGCGCACCCACAGAAGAATGCTTGGCCGTCACTTTGAAAGGGATGTGTTTATTTCCTGTTATAGGGTCTGCCATAGACAGATAGTTGTCAATGGATCTTCAGGGAATTGTTGCTTACTCTTCACCCATTCTCACATGTAGCTGTGAGGATTGGTATTAACCCTCAGAGGATTCAAGTGACAGATGACCATTAGCAAGCATGCAGAGGTCCTAGAATATGATATTTAAAACAAATGATTTTAAAATATGTTCAGATTTTGAGAATACTGCTTGAGCTGCCTTTTTGTAGATAGTATATAGCGCGGATTGCTATCTTTAGAGGACAATATACCGGGAGGTTTTCCTAATCTAGATTGAATTTATTTACTGTTGGTATAGTTAAAAATTCAATACAAAACACATAGAAAAGTTGTTTCTGGCTAAAAATAAATTTTAAATTAAAAATACAGCAATGACAAATTGTGATTCCATTCTTTCATAAAATTATATTATTGCCATACTTGCACATTTGGTTGTTAGTTAGGATCATACACAAAGACAACACAAAACGACATTCCCTGACATTTTGTGGAAGTGCTTGTTACATGTTGGTGTAGATCAGGGGTCACCAACGTTTTTCCTTGTGAGAGCTACTTTTACAAAATGAAAATGGCCAAGAGCTACTCATTTTTGTAACATTTATTTTCAGATTTTAAACCCAAACAAAGCGAATATGCTTGTTTTACCAGAACATCAACAAAATGCTGGTGTCCACAACTCACATTTTGTATTTCAGAATACATTTATTTCTACTGTTCTTTCAATATTAACTGAAAACCTGAATGGAAAGCAGGATTGCGGGCACCTCATGTGGTCGTGAGGGGCTACCTGGTGCCCGCGGGCACCACGTTGGTGACCCCTGGTGTAGATCTAGATAATGTGTATATGTAGAATTCGGTTTTTTAAATTAATTGAATTTTTACACCTTTTCTTAACATTTTAGTGACTACTGCATGACTCCTGAATATCCTGCTTACTCAAATGGCGGAAATAAAATCCTTTATCCAGATTGTAAAACAAAAATGTAATCCACCCCTCTAATAACTTTTGGTGTAATCTTTATAGGCATGTACAGTATAGCCTCCTTCTTTCTGTTTTATTATGTCTACATGGCTACAAGACTTTTTGCACAGTGCTATGAAAGTACCTCACTACAAAGGGGAAGTCATAGCTGTGTGCACGGCACACATGTGCACGGAACATATGTTGCATCAGATAGCTGAACGTCAGACGCTCACTTTGATACACTCAAAAGTCAGCAGAGAGAGAGAGAGAGTGTGTGTGTGTGTGTGCCGGGAGGAGTTCAATATTAGATGACACTGATGAAAAGCAGCACAACACAATATCTTTATTTCCCGGCCACTATTAAATCAACGTGTTTGATGCTGAAGGACACCCGTATCATCATTTCACACGCCAGTGGAAAACTTTTTTCCTTGCCAGCCTAATTGAACATATTAGTAACTTATTTAATTTCCTCTCCAAGACGTGAGTGAACGAGAGAATGAAAAAGGATTGAGAGCTGTCAAGAGGAGCTCAAAGTTTTGGCCCTCTTAATGTACACCAGTAGATAAAGAAACCTTTTGAACTTGAAATTTACACTCTGAATAATTGCCATTATGTGTCCATGAAATGAGAAGTGTCTGGGGGCAGGCGATTATGCCTCTGTAGTTCGCTGCTTCCGCTAGGGATTTCTGGGAGTGACTGGAATTAACATGGCTTCAATTCTCTCCACCTCATGGCTAATTGAAACAAGTACGCTGAGGCCCATGCTTAAGGGAAGGGATGGGGGGGGGGGGCCTGACTGTGTTGTGTTCAGCTCAGACAGATGCTATAAGAAAATACATAAATGTACTTTTTAGGGCGTGCAATGTTTTTCACCAGGTTCTTCTTTTATATTCTTTGGGATCAGTTTTCAGTCCAGTAATTATCCCGATTGTCTACATTGGCGTACGGTATCGGCGGTATCGCTGGGAACACAAGTGAGTAGCAAGATAATTGTCAGTAAAAGTCAAGCATGGTAGTGGTAGTGCCACGGTCTGATACTGTGAAGCAGAGTTTGGGAAACATGATAAAGAGCCCAAACACCCCTCCAAGATGACAAGTGCTGTGCTGAGGAAGCCGAAGGTGATGGAGTGGCCAAGTATGTCACCTCCACACCTGAAATCAATTGAGCACCAGTGGGGCAAGCAGAAGCAAAGAAGGTGGAGGAGGGCAAGGTTTCTAACTCTAACATGTGTTCGTGCAGATGTTTTGTGAGATACTGTATGTCAGGAATAGGGATCCACTATCAGGGGGCCTTGTATGTTTCTTATCTATTCTATTGTTTCTTATCTATTTCATCATTCATGAAAAAATATGATGCAAGAATTGTTATAATCCAATTTTGAGAATTTGTGGGTGAATACAGTTTATTTAAGTTTCTTGTTATTCTTTACTATTACTACTATCAATATGGCAACTAAATCGAAAACGCACCAAATGTTGTGAGCATGTGCATTCTGCATGGTGAAAATGTATGTATCTTAGGGATTCTGGGCGAGAAACACACAAATACAGTATAAAATAGGAGCACCCACCACCAGTGTGTCCAATTTATGCAAAATCACATGTTCATCATGAAATCATCAAAAAAACCTATGCTGCAAGACACACAGGTCATCCTTCATTTTGGATTGCAGGTGCCAAGCTCTTGCGTTCCGTATATATAGTGTAGCTAGGACCATGAGAGACAAAAATGGCCTCCTACTCTACTGCAATCCCCGACAGAAGTGTTATCATGTTGGAACATCCCATGTGTGTGACAGTGCACCACAGACAGATGGAGCAAACGGAGGCCAATGCATTGTGGGATAATAAAGTCATGTGAAACATTTTGCTCAATAACGGGAACAAGTTAGCGCTGCGATTCCTTTTTTCGTCTCGTCCCCCAGTGCTGCTCCCCAACACTGTCAGCCTGCTCCAGTTGAGCTGCAGGGATGAATATTCATAAGCTTGGCTGCCTCAGAGGAGGCTGCACGATGTACCCCATCCCAGTCCCCCATTCCTGCTTTTCCCTTGATGTGGAGGCCAGCACATCACCACAGGTGTTGACCTGCTCACTAGAGAGACTTCACACTGCAAGTGGAGCTTTCTATTAGAGGCAATATACATCACAATATCTGTAGTCATGTGAAAAAACTGGGACACCTCATGAACTGTATGTATTTGTGTCAAATGACTCTTCTACTCCTGAAACTCTGCACACAAAAGGATAAAGTGTGTCAAAACACGCACCCCTACTGTGTTGCATGCGGGCTATTATTTTTCCGACACACACACCACATGGTGGTGCCGTCATTAAAGCCCATAAGTCGGACTGACTTAAAATTTCTCACACAGCTCAACATGCTCTAAGCACCCACTGTAACATTAGGGTGTTTAGCCCAATCACCACAACATTTAGTACACACCTTTGGGGAGCTGACAAGCAGATGTGTGTATAATTTGAGCAACATTGGTTGACAAACATGGCTGCCAACAAGTGAGACATCTTTGCAGGGGTTCGTGCAGGACTTAACAACTAATATCCATAAGTCACATCTATCTACTGTATATATGATATAAATATGAACGGTTTTGGAACAGCGTGTACAATAAAAGTGACTGATGTTCCACATTGATTATTTCCAGCCTCCAGCTGCTAACAACGATGTGGATGTTGCGAAGACACTCGCATCTTCTTCCGCTGTGAACACATACGTAAACAAGCGCGGCGGAAGTAGATGCGAGCATCTTTGTCACATACACATGAACGCGCAGGCGATTCAGGGAACGCGCAGGGATGCGGTGGGAGACGGCGTTTTGTGAGGTCTGATTTTTTTGAGAAGGCATTTTTGTGATGCAAATGTTTTCATCTTTGGAATGCATATTGTTTTGAGAAGCCAAACTCTTTACTTAATTGTCCCCAGCAACTAAGCGGAACTACGTTCCTCATCACAGAAATCTCACCAGAACTGGACTTAGGAGACCAAGTGGGGGGTAAGTCGCTGTTATTGGACTACAATGCTGATGGGGATGTTATACAACTTCATGTCAAAAAATCTGAACTATCCTTTTAACTACTGCTACACAGGAAGCTAAACAGCTAGTGAACAAAAGCTGTGGTTGCTCACTCTCAAGAAAACACTGCCCCTCGCGTTTTGGTAGAGAATTGCAAGTCACGCGCTCAGCCCCGCTGGAGAGCTACAACAGCACCAAGAAAGAGTCAGAAGAGCTGGTGTAGTGACTACGCTGTAGCACAGTGATGCCTTTACTTGTTTGCAGAAGATGCATGAAGTACACGTCAGTTGAAGCTCACACATACGCACGGAGAGAAAGAGAAAGAGAGAGACCAGAGTTTTTTCTCCCACTGATTGGACTTGATATCTTCGTCATGCTTTACGCACACGCACTCCCACAACGCGCATCATCTGCTGCGCACACCGGACAGCCAGCAGCACCTGCAACACCCCACACCGCGGGTATCGGTCGGATGGATGCAACAATTGAACTACCCACAAGTCGGGTTTAATTAACCTCAGTAGATAGCCATTCCCCCACCCGCAGAAGAGGATACCTGCAAACTCCACCGAAACTGCGTTGACCAAAACCAGGATGTAAACGCTTGGCGCCGCTCTCGCCGAACATCCATTAATCTGGCATCAACACTTTGACGTTCATGTGTGTCGGGGGTGCAGTTCGGCACAGATAAGAGCTCCGTGGAGTGGTGCGTGGGGCATCAATCACGTGGCATCGTCCAGCAGGGAACGCAAAGCTCGCCTCGTTTGTGCAGGCGCGCCTCTTTGCTTTGCAACGTGATACCCCCCACTAAAAAATCGGATCCACCTACTTATCAGCCACACCGTCCAAGCCACATACAGTAAGTTGGAGACTTTTCAGCACCACTTTCCTCATGGACAGCGCTCGTTTTCTGTGAATTAAGATGGACTTCAGCTCGGTGAATTCCTTCTGGATACTACACCATGCATGACTTCCCCGCACGCCACTGTAAGATTCACTAAGGTGCATTGTGAGGGTTTCTTTGATGTGGGTCACTTCGGGTGGACGGATCGTGGAAGGAAAAAACACAGGTAAGTGGACAAAAAATAACATGCAACCAACTAGATGGTTTTAAAGTAAATAACATAATTTGTGCACGATAAATGCACCCAAATGAGGTGTGCAACACCCAGGGTTGTGGGTGCATTGCTTGATTTTATTGGTGTTATTTTTAGTGCTGGCTGCGCTGCAGAGGCGCCTCAAGTGTTCCCTGTTTCGATTAAAAAATGCTCGGTTTCAAGGAAGGTAGGATTTAAAGGTAGCAACAGCTGGTGCACATCAGCTGGAGTGATACAAACTGACCCCCTCAGCCTCTTCAGTCTATCTCACATTTATCTCATGTGTCTCCCCAGCAGCCCTGAAACAAGTTGAGTCATGTAGGGAAGCACCCTGGATGCCTGGGTGGTGTGTGTGTGTGTTTTTGTGTGTGTGTGTGTCTGCAGCTTCCGAGCAGTGCCCCCAACCACTCCAGCCTTTTTTGGCAGACTTTAATAGGGCACTTCAGCATGACCCTAATGCAGCACCATTATCATGTTGGTATGGAAATGTGTGTGGGGGGGTGGGTTTTCCTGGCTGGAGGTTGTGACTGTGGACTGTAAGCAACACAACACTGTGGTATTAATATTGCCTCCATTCCTTTCCTTGTTATTCCCTGCGGCCTTTTTTGCAGGGGCCAGAGATTAGCTTTGTGCCATGTAATTCTCATAGCTTCAACATAGCTTCAGTGGGAGGTGGTGGGTAAATATGCCATTGTCTGCATTCTGTCTCAACTTGCAGCCAAGAGAGGTGGACATGGAGATAGCGGTGGCGGTGGTGGTGGGAATACGCCTCATATCAGCATCAACGAGTAATTATCTCCAGGCGCTGACTCAGCAAAAAAGAGATTTTTAATTCACCCTCATCCGCAGCACCTGATCTCAGAGGGGATATTTTAAAAATATATTTTACATCATAGTTATTCGTGGTTGGCGTGTTCCTCACATTAAGTATCTTCTGCAGCTCCAACAGTATACATGGACTTTTTTGCTGCTTTATCTGCTCCCCTCCTGAATGCACCGTCAGCGTAAAATGTTCCCCCCTTCGTGCTGCAGCCAAAGTATGAGGCACAGAAAGAATAAATATGGCTTTATGTGTAATAGAACAGCACTGATGCACAGTGTATGATAAGAAATCAAGTCTGTGGTGACTTCCAATTTGTTCCAATTTCAAAACAAAACTGTGATAAAACATTTATTAAATATACTGGCAATGTTTTTAAGTAACATTCCTACCAGCCATTCAAGTATTAAAGAAGTAAGTAGGGAATAATTGGAGAGAGGCTCATTAAAACACTCATAATATATAACAAGATATTTATTTTTAACTTTAATAACTATTTGGAGCGCATGAGAAAGTGGAAAAGAAAACTGTAGCTCTCGATGACCACATGGTCATACACTAACAAGTGTCGTCCCTTGCCACTTTGCGGTTCGAACGTTGCTCCCTCACTCTATTGTGATTTTTCAAAAATTAATTAATAAATGTTTGCTTTTTTCATGGTTGGCAAATTATTGGCGAATTATTAGACAAAAAATATTGAAAGACTAGTCGTATGTATTATTGTGGCATCAGTAATGTTAGATTGATGAGGCATTACCTTACATTACATTACCTTAACACTGCATGGAGTCAGCCATGGCATGCCCGCCACGACATAGTGTAAAAAAGCTCTCCTCTCATTTCGTGCAGAAGTTTTTGGCTTCTTACTTTGTCCTTCTTTCCCGCTTCTCCATAAACCCTTTCTTAAGCTTAGAGTAAATAAATTGGAGGCAAACTATTTAGCTTGGTAGCGTGCTATGCTTAAAACGGTGGCTTCAGCCTCCTGGTGCATTCAGAGCATCAGCAAGGCGCAGCATGTTGTCCATGGTTTTTTTTTGGTCCTCAGTTATCAGGGTTGCTGTCCTGGGGTCTGGTCCTTTGGTGGACTCGTACTGATGATGGCAAGTTTCATCACTTGCCTTTGCACTACTGCTTCTAGCTCATCCGTGTCCTTGTAAGATTACAATGTTTAGAATATGCTGACTTGTAATGTTTTGCCACTCTTGAATTCTGTTTAAAATACAATGGGGCTGCATTAACAAAATGAGTATTAATTTTTTGCTATTGTTTGCAGGGTTTGTCTTTACAAACTTGCTTTTCAATCTAATACGGTACCTCACAAACGGCAGGACACGGCAGTACACCCCTCAGATTTCTGCAAATATTTCATCATACCCTTTCATGGGGCAGCAATAAAGAAACAACACTTTGATACAATGTAATGTAGTCAATGCACAGCTTGTATAACAGCGTAAAATGACTATCTCCTTAAAATAAGTCGACCACAGCGAGGCCTGTTCTGAGTGGAAGCTGTCCTGTTAAAGCGCTGTATGGTGTTGGCCACCGTGTTGCAGCTTACTTTCAGGGTGTTGGCAATCTTCTTATAGCCTAGAACGTCTTTATGTAGAGCTACAATTCTTTGTTTCACATCTTCAGAGTGTTCTTTGCCATGAGTTGGACTTTCTTTGACGAGTATGAAAAAGTGTGACAGCGATAACACCAAATTTAACAAACCTGCTCTTCATTCACACCTTAGACCTTCTAAAACTAACACCTAACAGGACCCCAGGGAGAAAAAAAACAAGATTAATTGGGCCCAATTTGTGCAGTTTAACATAAGTGTGTACAAACACACTGTGCCCCAGTCGAATACACACTGTCAAATATACTGTCATACAAGCTGTACAATCACTACTTTGTGTATAAAAATGTCATTTCTTCAGTGTTGTCATGAGGGTATAATAAAATATTTGCTGAAATGTGCCCAGTGTGCACTCACCTTTATCACATACTGTATCCAATACAAGAGCAGCATGCCTACTTGAACACCTGACTGCAGAGCTGGTGTAGAAACAGTTACTTTGTATGTAGTCATTTCTTGTAGTTACAGTACTTACAATGACCTCCATAAAAATGTCCTAAGGTCCCCAAGGCAGACAACCAGGCGGCAGATAGCTACTTCTCGGTGGACTTCAACTGTATTGTTCTGTTACGGGAAGAGAAAAAATATCTGACAAAAGTTGCTAAAGGAATGCAACAAGAAAGGCTCAGTAGCGTTCAGTAAACTTAACATAACTTTTTAACTTTAAGCTATGATACCCGAAGAAGCATCCTTAATTTGTCTCATTGCGACTCTCACAGTTCCTCTCCTTGATAATACTACATCCATCATTTTGGCAGTACAACGATCACTACAGCACAAATCAAAGGCCTGTTAAATGAATTGTCAAAAGCAATGTTATTGTTTATTAGTACTGTGACAAACTAGCTGGACATATGTACTGCTAAACCCTAAAGATTAGCATTAGCTTTCTCGTCTAGTCGAGAATGTACTCAGAGTCTCATAGAGGCACTTAGCACTAGTCTATTTGTATGTTCTAATATGAATCCATCATAAGCTGCTAAGTGCATGTACCTGTACGTTGCACAATGTACGGTATTTCTAAATGAAAAGATACTCACTTGAAAATATCCGTTGGCTTTCAGCTTCAAACTTGCCCAGGCATGTTTGGTGGGTGGGAGGAGGAGACCTCAGAAATTCGGTCAGGGTGGAAAATTAAGTTATCCGAGTAATTTTATCAAGTTTCTTCAACTTTTTTCTCTTAACTAATAAATGCAGAAAATGTATTTAAATGAATTTAAAATATTGGGTTGATGCAATTACCAGCATGATTAAGTTAATACAACTCATAATTATAAAGTTCTCAACATAGTAGTTTAATTTAAAACAATATATTAATATTCTGTAATGATGTATTTAATTAAGTTACTATAATCGATACGCTGCCGTAGTTTTTACAGTGTATGCTCTAACTACGATGTCGATGTTGCATTCCTCAATATTGAATCAGTACTGCAAGTGTAACACGCAAGAGTTTCACACCAATAGCTGAGTAGCCATGCCAACATGGCAACACACGAGGTAAGCTGCTAGATGCTGACCACTCATGATACTTCAAATTGAGCTACTGCCATCTTGTGGAGCTAACAAAAGCAACCATCAGGAGGTTGTCTACAGCCACAGCTGTTAATACCAATGTTTTCAGACACGGGGCAAATTAGAAATCCCAGCAGTTATTTGCTTGCTCAAACTCATGTTCTATGGTTATCAGCACACTCTATGGCTTTGCCATCACCGGTACCTGTCACAACAACAGAAAAAAAAGGGATAGTTCGGATTTTTTGACATGAAGTTGTATGACGTCTCCATCATCAGTGTAGTACATCAACAGTGACAACACCCCCGTGAGTCCTGCGAGTCCAGTTCTGGTTGGATTTCCGTGACGAGGAATGTAGTTCTGCTTAGTTGCTGGGTCATTTAAGTAAAGAGTTTGGCTTCTCAAAAAAATATGCGTTCAAAGGAGAACATTTGCACAAAAAAATCAGACCTCACAAAACGCTCAACGTTATATTTGTCTCCCGCCGTGTCCCCACGCGCTGTCGCCTCTCCATTCTCGTGTATGTGATGAAGACGCTCGCATCTTCTTCCGCTGTGGAACGCACGTAAACAAGATGGCCGTGGCGCTCCGTCGATGCGAGCATCTTCCTCCGCATGAATGGAGAGACGACAGTGCGCCCAGACACGGCGGGAGACAAACATAACACCGAGCGATTTGTGATGTTTTGGCTTTAATGACATCATGCAGCCTTGGGTAAGAGTCTGCTTAAATGGACTGCTATTTGGAAGTGTCCATAAGGACCTTCAGCTGAAACAAAGCATGATGCTGCCGCCACCGCTTCACTGTAGCCGTGCTGCTCTTCTGATGATGCACATCACCGTTTGTGCACCAGCTCTTTTTCTTCCAAAGACAAAAAAATGTCCTCCCAAAAGCATTTGGTTGAAAAATGTTTCATGGACAATTGCTGTATATATATTTACAGTACACAGCAGGTATAAAGGGCACATGTAACCATTATGTCATGTTCACTCTGTGCAAGCCCACCTTGATCAAAGTGCTTGAAATCATTCCAAAGCTGCTCCAGTCTGCAGAGAGCCTCTCCACCACCAAGCACAACCTCCAATATAGGGCTGCTGCATCCAACACAGACTGCAGGGAGAAGAAAAAAAACATTTTACCAAAACAGAACTGTGGTCAAATTCCCACTAGTCCTTCGTTATTCTCGTTACAAAGGCTTAAGCTGGAAATAGGAAGTATTCGTGTGTGTGTGTGTGTGTGTTTGGTTACAGCTTCATTCTTGTGTCGCCAGAAACCATCTGCTCAATAGGGAGGCTTTTCATAGTAAAAAAAAAAAAAAAAAAAGGAGGTGAATCAGACACATGGACACACTACAAAGCCAGCTCTTGTTTGTGTCCCTAGAAAATAAAACATGTAACAGCTCAATTCATCATACAGCAGAATATGTTCATCACAGGACAGAATTATAGGTCTTTTTGCAAAAAAAAGTAAATGTAAATAATCAGTTCCAGGATCATGATACTGTGGCCATCATTAAACCGTTTTGAATCATACAGGAAAAATAAAAACTTTAACAGTCTTAATGCTCATAGAGGTGAAAAATAATAATAACCACTAGTAACGGTATAACGTAAAAAAACAATAAATCAGTCTCGCTTGACTTTGATAATAAGCGAATACTTTTTTTCCCTAAAAAGTTTTCTCTACAGAGATATGTTATCATTGTCCACATAGTACATCATTTACCAGGGGTGTCCCAATCCGATATTCATATGGGATATCGGGCTGATATCAGCAAAAAAAAAAAACGGACGATCGGATTATATCGGCCTGCATCTAAAATCTCCAATATTGGCACAAACAATTGATTCCAGACTGCGTCCCAGCACGTTTATCCAGCAGCGACTGGACAGTGCCCATGTGATCACAACAACAGCGTGTTAAGCACGGAGCAGGAATGATGTCGGATGTGTTTATTTTTCGTTAAAGTTCGAAAAAGACGTTCCAGCCGAGTGCGACAATGAGTGCACAAGTGGTGGCATACAACCAGGGAAGATTAATACAACCAAACTCATTGCGTGTTTGAAGCAGCGTTACATGGAAACTCTTGTGACAAGAAGGCACTAGATATAACAGAAAAGATGACCAGCCCCTGTCGGTGGTGAGTAATGTCGGGTTTAAACGTTATAAAAACCTAAAACCGCGCTATATTGTGCCAAGCCTGTTGCTGGTTATTGTTCTCTGTCTGAGTGATGTTACTTGATGAAGCCTTTTCTAACATTCCACACTACAAAACGAGTAATAAAAGTATGTGTAATTCGTGCTGATATTGGATGAATATTGGTATCGGATCGGAAGTGAAAAAGTTATATCAAGACACGCCTAAGGAACAAACTATGCAGTGGCCATTAACATCACCGATGAGTTCATTGTAAACAACAGTACGGCAAGTGTAACATGAGTGTAGCATGAGTTTCATACCAACAGCCGAGTAGCCATAGCAAATAATCAACATTTTAAAGCGCACGTAGAGGTAGATAAAACTATTGGATGCTGACCACTCATTCAACTTCAAATGCAGCTAGTGCCATCATGTGGAGTTAATAAAAACTATATTCTGATGTTGCCTACAACTACTACTGCTATTTTTCACCCGGCTCCAATTAGAGACTCCGGTCAATTGAACAGAAGTGTTATTTGGAGAATTTATAGTATAAACAATCACATACAGGGAGTGTTCAAATGAATCATTTTCATTCATTTTCATTTAAAATATGAATATCTCAGTAACTACATGTGCTAAGCAAATGAAATGAATAGGCTTCACGTTGACAGGTAACATAATTAGCAACATTCTAACAACGTATTCCAACGGACATAGATTTCATAACAGATTTCACAAGGCTTCACAAATATGACACGGCACACATCGAGTCGGTAGTAAGGCCCCTGTCAAACACGCTGCAGCATATATTGCGTAACATTCGCCTGCACATCGATGATTCTCTCTAAAACATGAACGTTTTTACACATCTCGTGAAAATTTTACATAATTTTAGCTGAATTTGGCTGCTATTAGACCATGAAATTATATATATATATTTTTGGGACACACTGTACATACAAAATTAATTAATTTTTTAAACTTTAATAATAATTGGTAAGTACACGGTCACACGTATATTGCACACTGCAGCAGCAACAGAACCAGTGTTGTAGTAGTGGTGAGGAGCAAACTGCTCAGCCAGTATTAATACCACTAATGTGTTCATTGTAAACAACAGTACGAGAAGTATTTTAAAGTGCATGCAGACAGTATATAAAGTATACACTATATAAAGCTGCTGGATGCTGACCGCTCATCATACTTCAAATTTTGGTGGGGCTTCTAAAAACTACACCCTGATGTTGCCTACAGCTACTATTGCAGTTATGGTCAATATGTTTTGACCCGGCGCCAATGACAGATGCCGATTAATTGAATAGAGGTGTTAATTGGAGAATTATGCGTATGCAGTATGTACTGTACACTGAAAACAAAGTAACAGGTAGTAATCAGCTCCTCAAATGCCACACGGGAACGCCCCTCTTACATCTCGATTTGCCAGATACCGCCGTGTGTTGACGAGTATGAATTTCACACATAACATGGAACCTGGCTCTTTTTGTCGCTGACATTTCATTAATTTTGAAATATTGTGCCACTATTATGGGTTTTCATGTTATTATCAATAAAGGATTGGGGGAAATAACAGCGGGGAGAAGCAGAAGAAGAGTAATGTTGTGCGTCGCCTGAGTCATCGTAGACTTGCACTTGTGCATGCACACGCACACACACACACATGCACACACACACACACACACACACACGCATTCTTCTTCCTTGGGCAGCGTTGTGTGAAATGGAGTGTGAAATGAGTGCACTTAACATCCCTGCTGTGGATTATACACATTATCTTACACCAGGGTTGAAGAACATCTTTGCCTAGGAATCTGCCTCCCAGTTCCATTTATTTCCACGCGTGTCCATTTTAATGTTCCCTACATGCCCCAGTCCATTTGTTACACAAGCTCCACACCTGAGCGACAAGCAACATACCTCGCAGTAGACTTTTTTTAGAGGTTTGCGTGATCGGGAACCACCAAAAAGTCAGATATTGTAACTTTCAAACTTGTTTTGTTCTTTTTTCCACCTTACAACAAACACTGGTTAGAAAAAAATATGGTATGGATTCAAGATAGAGTTGTAAAGGTATGCCGTATGGTTCTGTATGCCTCGGTTTTGTGGCGGCTTACCATAAATACATTCGAGCTGCTGCAAATTGATTTAGCGCTACCTGTTCGCCCTAGCTCATAAACAAATTATAATGCACCAGGTCTGCCAGACAATAAAGGGAGGGATCAGTATTGCCAAAGTGACAACTTTGTCGCTATATTTAGCGAGTAATCGGACCTTTCTA
Source organism: Dunckerocampus dactyliophorus (assembly GCF_027744805.1). Taxonomy (NCBI): domain Eukaryota; kingdom Metazoa; phylum Chordata; class Actinopteri; order Syngnathiformes; family Syngnathidae; genus Dunckerocampus; species Dunckerocampus dactyliophorus. The sequence goes on from NC_072826.1 coordinate 15,254,915, forward strand.
GATGCCAGTGACAAATCTAGAGAAGCGTCTTTGGACGACTCTGACATGGAAGCCACTGATGTGCGATGCCACTGATTTCCTTTCCGATCTGATACTGAGTAAAACTCATTCTAATACCGATACTTTGTGCAAATACACCTAATGCCTAGGGTAAATTTTTAAAAGTACTGTATTTCAAATCATAGCATAGCTCACAGCACAAAGAATACAAGACATCAGAGTAATTGACTTATTTATTTTGAAGTATACAGTAATCCCACGCCACGTCTCACTTAGGATTTTGCGTCTTCACTGTATCACTGTTTTTAAAAAATATATGAATGAATAAATCATGCTTTTTCGTGGTTGAAAACGACCTATTATTACTAAAAAAATATGGAAATTGAAGCAAATGTAACATATTTTTTGCCTAATTAAGCATTTTAATTCTAATTAAATTACCATTAAAATGACAAAATGAACGAAAATGCAAATATAAGCCATTCAGAAGACTCATTGAAGGACGTTGAGATGTTGGGAAGTATTCTACACTGGTCACTAGGTGTCAGTAATGTTACTGGAATGTTTGGTGAGACACACAAGCACCAGACTTGAGCAACAGGCTTTTATTGCAGGTTTGAATTGACTCACAACAGGCACAATGATCCCTAACATGGGCTACTGTTGCGGCCGTCACCCAGGCCAAGCTAAAACTCAAATCTGAGCACCTAAGGTCACTTCCTGTCCCCTAGAACCGGAACACATTTACAGTAACGCACACGTGCACAGGTCCTACTTATGTCTTAAACGGCTTATTTTCTGTTATTATGTTTACTGTATTGGGTAGAAGAAGTGTAAAAGTGATCATGGGGTATTATAAAATGTCCCGTATTTACGCGTACTTATGCTGTAACTATAGCGGTGCAACAATTTTCAACCTTTAAAAACCTGATTTGCCAATTCTGATTTTGGCTGATACATTTATTTATTTATTTTTTATAACTGACTGCATATACTTCAATGTCCCAATCTTATTTTGCTGAACGTCATTGAACAATAACTTGTAACTGCACATGAGGCAGTTCTCTCAAATACAAATAAAAAGTTTAGAAAATTACTGTCTAAACTACTAAATGATATCCTTTAGTCTTTCGTTTTTTACAGTTTAAAAAGAAACAACGGGTTACACTGCAAAGCCACTTACCAAAAATAAAGTGCACAGCGACCAAAAATGGCTGGTCGTCCAATGCCACGAACTCCATCATTGTCCTTATGGTAGCTTTGCTCTTTTACTGCTCATAAGCGGCAACAGCAGGCCACTGTCTGGATGCATGAAAGCTACACCCGCTCTTGCCTTGTCCGAATATACACAAATATGCGGTACTTCTGCAACATTGGGTGGTTGAAGAGGAAACACAAAGACGCATAAGGGTATTTCATTGTTTACAGAAAGTACTGAACGACATAACTGCGTATACACCCATATGGAAAAGAAATAGAATAAACTTATCAAAAAATGTTTAAAATTTCAGTCGCTATGTTTCATATATTGTGCATCATACAGGGCTTACATTGCATTTTTTCCATACATGATAATAAAATAAATTTCATCAGAATCATATGAAAACTATGTATGTGGTATATAAGGACATCAACACACAATACCATACATGTTTCATATTATTTTGAAATTATAGTTTCTATAGTTCACTATTACTATTTAAAAAATGATATGAGACATGTACGCAACATATGTTGACATGCGATTTCCTTATTTACCACATACAGTCATGGAAAAAAATTATTAGACCACCCTTGTTTCTTCAATTTCTTGTTCATTTTAATGCCCGATACAACTAAAGGTACCTTTGTTTGGACAAATATAACGATGACAACAAAAATAGCTCATTGGAGTTACATTTGTTGTCAGTACAATGCTATAGATATTCATGTAAGAACTTAAGTGATTTTGGTTATTATCAAGAAAACCATGGAAGTTGCTAGATATCACCGCTTAAGTTAAACTCTTATGAGCTATATTTGTTATCATCATTATATTTGTCCAAACAAATGTACCTTTAGTTGTACCAGGCATTAAAATGGATCAATAAACTGAAGAAACAAGGGTGGTCTAATCATTTTTCCCATGACTATACATAGTTTTCACGTAATTCTTAATTGATTTTATTATCTAAAAATGCAAAAGTGCCCACTTTCCAGAGTAAATCATATAAGCCTCATATGATTCCCTATATGTGAAACACAAACGGAAGGTGACTGAAAGTTTACATGTTTTTTTCTGTTTCTTTCCCATATGGGCAGATGGTGTCCGCTCTCATTGTTTATGTGTGTTTGTCTCCCTCCCGCTTTCATTCTTGTGTTCGGGTTAAAATGTTATTGTGTCATATTTTTAACTTCAGTTTAGTCCCACAGCTTCTACTGACTGTTTACTCAGCCGTCTTCAAAAGCCAACTCGGGGGTAGTGAGGCTTCTCCGATTTTCCACGTCGGAAATCTCATCTAGCCTTAGCTTGATTGCCAGCTGTCAGTCTGGCAGAGCAACAGGAGACAGTGGCTGACTTTCAGACCTTTAAGGATGCAGATAAGATCGGTTTCATATGGGAGAAAAAGTAGTTCCCACCAACGGTGTATCATTTAGACAAGATGTCAATAATTTAGTTACTCTCCATTGTTTTCCTGTTGATGATACACATTGCCTCAAATGACTGACGTAGGAAATGATCAACGTTTTGATTTGAGAATTGATTTTGAAACATAAAGATCTGGTATCACAAGTATCGATATCTCAGTATTGCGCTGCACATCACTAATGAAAGCAGCGAGTGCTGCATCTTCCCCCCAACTAAAACGTCAGTTTTGTTTGTGACATTAAAAAAAGCGACAAAAAGAAAAAAAACAAGCAGGAAAAAGTTCATTTGCAGTTGCAAACATGCAAGTGAACAGGTTGGATTGGTCACCCATTCATGGGGAACGCGAGCGGTGTTTAGACTGTCGTGAGACAGGTTAGTTTTACCCTACTGATGATGTGTTGTTGTAAACAGTTGTAAACATGCAAAGGAACGCCCTCTCATGTTTGTAATATACTGTCTTATTATACTGTCGTATTATCTACACACCGTCCTCTCCTGCACCACCGAGGCACATTGAGTAATAACAAAATAGCACTTCTTCACTTCTGTCCACCTCTGAATGTGGGCGCAGTAGGATGAGCGGAGGAGATGAGCGATCGCGCCGCATGCACACGTTCCATTTCATGCTAACCCGAAGCTCTGTCTGTGTCACATCAGCATTTTTGAAAGGCGGGGGTGGGGGGCTTGGGGGGCAAAGCCAAGGGTTTAATATAATGCCATTTTCTGTACCATACTATAGAAAGTCAACTTTAGAGTCATCAGTGTACAGCGGTACAGTAGACTGACTACGCACTGAAATGAGAACATTTGGTGGAATGAGTCCAAATTGTGTTGTTATCTTAGTCCTCTTGGGCATGGAATTCACAAGACCAGCACATGTTGTTGCCGGACTCCTCTTCCACTCCTCCGTGATGACATCACGGTGGATCTGGTGGGTGTTAGACACCTTGCACTCCTCCACCTTTCTTCCACTTGAGGATGCCCACAGGTGCTCAATTGGGGTCAGGTGTGGAGGTGACATACTTGGCCACTTCATCGCCTTCACCTTCATCTTCCTCAGCAAAGCACTTGTCATCTTGGAGGTGTGTTTGGGCTTTTATCACGTTGGAAAACTAACTGCCATGCCGCCACTTTCCCAAAATCATAAAATTATCAGTGCATTCAGTGCGATCTATCATTTCTTTATTTATGTTAATATCTTTTAATATCTTTATTTATGTTAATCGTTTTAGTTCTTTCTCATTTCTTTTTCTCTTTATTTGTGTAATTATTGTTTTATAATTATACGCATTTATTATTTATTTATGTACTGTATGTACTGTATATAATAATAGTTATTTCTTTGTAATCCATTTATCAATTTTCAATCACAAAAAAATCATATTCTCAAATTATCTGTCTCTGAGTAGAAAATGGTAACATTTAAACACAGGGAGTGCACAAGCTACCAGTAATTGCTGATACACGGAAAAGGGGTACAATTAAATCAGCTCTGCCGCGTCCTACTCCTTTTCAAACATGTTGCATTGTGCAAGGGTAAGCATGTGAGGTTGGGCATGTTTGAAAGAAATAAACCCTAACCAAAACCATGCTCCAATGTCATTGTACATTTTGGAATTCAGGTTTTCCCTCAATTAGCCACAGCTCCCCAGTGCTGGCAACACTCATGCACCACTATGCTTAACCGTAGGTTGCATAGTAGGTTGCTACTCACTTGTGTTGCCCGCTGTTTAGACAATAATGGCTGTGTGCTGACTCATTCTCAGGTGTTGGTTGCTGAAATGCGAGGGGTGTGCTAACTTTTGTCAGCTACGGGATTGTTTATCCTCACCAGAAATTTAAATAAGTCAAAGTTTCTGGTGAAATGTGACACACATGTTTGTCATTGGACAATGAGCATCATTATCAGCACCCATGCATGTACTGGTGCTCTCATCCTGCCGTGGGTATCATTAACAACCACTTCTCCAGAAATAACAAGCTATATTTCTGCATAAAAGGCAAAACGCGATTTAAGTTGTGTGAACATCTGTCTGAAGCGCATCCACCTACATGCAGCGTACAAAGGCAGCTGCGCGTGCTTTTGAAAGGCTCACGTGTGCACAAGATGGCACACGCGGCGAGAGGGACACACTTCAAGCAGTCTGCATGCATGTGTATGATGATTTTAACCATGTGTCAACTAACGTATATTAACAATGGCTGCACAGTTCAGGGGGGCGGATGCAAAGATCACAATCTCTTCTGAGAATCTGCCGGCCCACCGTGGGTGTTTTTGTATCCCCTGCGATGGATGTTTGTGATGCAGAGGCAGGTTGAGCTGCTGGATTAATGAAAAGCCCCATCTTAGTCATGAAAAGAGCATTTTCACAATCTATTTAACACACTGCATAGCCGAGGCTCTCACATGAGGCGCTGTTGACTTACGGTCGCCTCCAGCGATGTGTTGTGATGCATTCACTGACGCTGCTGTGATGGTCTGTGGGAAGGCTGCAACCGCCGCCACCACCATCATCATCATCAACCTCCCCCCACATTGTAGCCCATTGAGTCAGCATGCATTTGTCACATTCACGGTCAGAAAAAGTCATTTTTCAGCGACACGCCACTGGAGGTCTGAGCGAAACTAGCAGAAACGAGCATGCGGACCACTGTGCCCAGGGAACAGTGTGAACAGTCAACAACCCAACAGCAACAACAACAACAACAACAACAAAAACAGACGTCGCCATTACATTTGTTGTTTTTTGTTTTGTTGCTGTGATGACCATGAATAACAAGCATGTCCGAAGTGCAGCCTGGGGGCCATTTGCGGCCAGGGGCTGTTTTTTTATTGCCCCTGGCACGTTTTAAAAATAGAAACAAGCAAACAAACGAAAAAACAAATTGAAGAATTTGCAGCAATTTTACAAGAATAAAGTAAAAAATATATCAATAGCAAAAAAAAGTTGTAATTTTACGAAAATAGCGTAATATTATGAGGAAAAATAACGTCATTTTAGTAGCATAAACTTGAAGTATTGAAGAAAAAATTGTATTTTTATTAAGTCATAATCTTAGGAAAAACAAATAACAAATAAACTTGTAGTTTTTGGAAAATTTGGTTGAGGAAAAAGTTATAATGTTAGGAGAATAAAGTCAAAATATTATGGGAATAAAGTCATAATTACAGGAAGAAAGTTTAAATAGAAAATAAAAAAAACAACAACGGCAGAAATAGAAAATACAGCTGTAATTTTAGGAGAATAAAGTCGAAATATTAAGAGTTGTATTCTTACGAGAAAAAAGTCACAATTGTACGAGAATAAACTCGTGCTATTATGAGGAAAAATAAGGCCATTTTAGTAGCAGGGAGTCGAAATATTAAAGAAAAAATACGGTATTTAAAAAAAAACGTGTAATATGAGAAACAAACAAAATTTTTTGGAGGAAATAGTTATAATATTGGTGATAGACTAAAAGAAAATTTACAAAGATTATTTAAGAAGAAAGTTTAAATATTTGGAAAACGAAGAAAAAAACGGCAGAAATGGAGGGAAAAAGAGCAAAGACCCAAGTTTATATTTAATATGCTTTTTCACTGACATCACAATGCTGACATGCATTTTTTTTCTTGAAATATAAATAACTTCTTATCATATCCATATCTGCATGTGTTGCTTTATAAAATATCAACGTGCATCCTTTCATTTTCCAGTATGTGGCCCTCGGTGGAAAAAACTAATCAGTCAGTCAGTACAGGAGAGTGCACACTTCCAGCAAGGCCAGACCAGTCGTATCATATTTGTGTTAGACGTTCCATCTGTTTGTTTATTACCAGGCTACTTCCTGTTTCATGGAGGATATTTAGACAATATGATTGTGGGGGACGGATGCTTCCATTAACCCTTTATCCAGATTCTCACCAATATGTAATGGCTTGTTTCTGTGCCCGTGAACCTCCCCTCTACAAAGTTTTTCACTTTTAATGTAGCAATGTTGTACAAAACGACAGATTGAGTCTCGGTTCTGTTCGAGGTTTCTTCCTTGTGTAGGAGTGGTCGCTGGAGTACAATGAAAGGTATTCCAGGAATTACTGCGGAGTGCTCCCACCTTTCCTCCCTTCTTTTTTGCTGCATTAGCTATTTCACCACCACCCAACCCCCGCACCGCCAGTTGCTGGCGTCGGGCCGGCCGTCTGAAGCTTTCAGAAGGCTGTTAAACGTCCGTGGGAGACACGGCCATCGTCCCTGCGCTGTCGCTGCCACCCAGCGACTTGCCCACGTAGCCCCTTTAAGCATCCACGGCTTCTCCGGATGTCAGCATGAATTAATCTAACCCCCTCCCCAGCCCTGCCCATCACACACACACACATAGGTGCACATACTCCCTTTTACGCCTGGAAAAGCAGGGGAAGTGCGGCAAAACCCGCAAACGGTCTGGACTTCTGTGCTACGGCTGATCTCAGAGCGGACCTTTTGAGCATGCTACTAAGTGAGCGATGGCCAAATTATAAACCAGAGAATGACTAGCGCTGCAAGTCATGGACGTTAAAATGTTATCCAAGTTTCTCTTTGGAAGCGGGTGGGGACAACCTGAGGGCCCGTCATGCGATCCTGGCTCCTCTGTAAAAGTAAAATGCCAGCACTGAGGATTGGACCAGACAGCTCCCCCGGGGGAGACAAAGTGGTGTCAACCTGTTGCTGACAATGTGATGATGAACAACTTTCATTTAAAAAAAAGGGATGTCACAGGAAAGGACAGAGCAGGAACCACTGAAGTCCAAATGAGGATTGGGTCTTATGTGCAGCCAGAGGCCGTATGTCACTGCAGTGCACAATCGCATTTGCAGGATTTTACAGGAGCTACTAAAGTATTAGAGGCGAAAGCAAAGGTCCAGTCGCTGTTGGAGACTTTAAATCTTGTCGAACGTTGTCAACAATACATGTGCGAATTCACTCTGCTTAATTACTGCTACTTACTGTAGTGACCAATGTAGGATCATGGATGCATCGGTACTGCAGGTGCGTCCCGTCTGACATTTCCATGTATTTTAATAATAATCATGTTGTTTACATTAAACACATTACACGGACTGTAGAAATTCATGTTGTATAATACATGTTATGCAACGTTATATTTTTGGCGACGTGCTGACAAACAGAAGCCGGCAAGCACCATGATCCCACTAAGTGTGCACTCATAAGGTAGGCGGGGCTTGCGCAGTAAGCCAAGAGGCGTGGCTTGCGGCGGCTTCATTGTTTTCTCTCCCGTACCTGCAAAGAAAATGTTAAAAACGATTGGAATCATACCGAAAATACATTCGTAGTACAGTTCAATGGACAAATATTAATATTCATTATTATACATTACTATTCCGTTATTATTCTTTTTTTCGTGCTTTTTTCATGAGGCTCTGCAAAAAAGTTTGGAGTTAAGCTATAGTCTCAAGGGATTTACTTGACAGTTTTGTTTGACTTTTAAGGCAGATTTTTTTTCAGAAAATTTTAGGTTGTACCACCTTTGGGGCGTTCCCCATTTGTAAGTTGCACTGCATTTTGCGTAAACGCTTGAATCAAATTGATTTACCTAAAGTGCACAGAGGATGTCTGGAGAAAGGGCGTTGTTTCACAAATGTGAAAACTCATTCTATATATTATTATATATTATGTTATTTTTTGAAAAACATTAATAATGATTTGGAGTGCACGTGGAAGTGCAAAGGAAGATGAAGCTCGTGGTTGTTTATTAAGAAGTGTATTCCACAACACAGCAGCAACAGAACCAATTTAACAATAATACCGACAAGTGCTCTGCAAGCGTGAAAACTGCTTATGAGTTCATTGTAAACAAGAGTAAGACAAGTGTAACACACATGAGGAACACACACAACATTTCAGAGTGCTTGTGGACTTAGATAAAGCTACTGGATGCCGACCACTCATGAAACTTCATGATACAGCTACCGCCATCTTGTGGAAGTAATGCAAAAATGAACTCAGGAGGTTGCCTACAGCCACATATGTTAATGCCAATGTTTTTTTGAATTAGAATCGTTTTTTAAATTTTTTTTTTTATTTATCTTTGTAGATCACACACGCAACAACTACAGGAGACTTGGCAGGAGACACGGTCACAGATAAAGAGACCGGCTTAAAAAAATGTGTTATAACATCATGTATTTTAATAATCATACACTACAGAGGGCAAGATTCTTTGCGGACAACTCAGGAGCAGTAAGATACTAGATACGCGAGAGAATAGGTGAACGTTAAAGTATCCATGATCTAGGGTCGCCTTGGTTTCTGCCTTATTAGGAGCCAGTGTAGAATCAGCATGATTCTGAAGATAAATTACAACATAGCGCTGCTTTAAAACTGCACTTGGCAGCTTTGACACCTCCAAATGGCAGAGTTGGTAACCATTTTGACATTTTAATATTGGGAAACTCCAGACATTATCATTAAACTGCAGACAGCCACACACGAAGAGGCCAGAAACTATGAATTATTATGTTTTTGTTCAACTCAAAGTTTGTGACTTCTTTGGCAGAGTTTATTGGATATATGGTAAATCATGGCTGCATAATAAATCCTTTATTGTGGCTTTTTAATATAATGAGATGTCCATGACCTTTTGCACACACTGTTAAAAGCATGTTTTATTCTGTTGCATCATGGGCGGTTTTGGCATGATGTGTCCAATCTGCTCTTGAGGTTTCCCAGCAGCATGAAACCAGACAACGCATTTGCTGGGGAGCAAAGAACAAAGTCAGTAATCGGCAGCGTATCCCTCTTGAGGAATGTGACAATATGTCGAGTGATCAAAAGTTTGGGGAAAAACTACATTTCCATTGATTATGGTGAGAGAAAGAGGCGGGCTGGTATCCATTCGTAGGATGCAAATGACAGCATTAGGAGAAAAATGAAGGAGCTTGGATGTCCACGTAAACACCTAAAATCCATCCGCAAATCATTAGCAGCCTAATGAGCGACATCAAAACCCCACATAATAACAAGATGCCTCCATCTCCATGACGACCGAGTCTCCTTGTGACTTTCCCTCTCCCCTGGAACTTTGCGTCACGGAGGTTTGGCACTAAGTGCAGCGCAGGATGACGATGCACGTTTTCCTCTTTTTAACATTGGACAGTTGTATCGACGCTCGCTACAGCAGTGGCCACACAGGGTTCGATTACATTGATTTGTTTTTTTTAAACCCCCATCCTCTTCTTCCTTTGCTGGCTGTTTTAGATGCTCGGGGCTGCACTGTGCAGCAGAAGACAAACAACTGCAACACCTGAAATTATCTTATTAGATCATTTTGAAAGAAAACAAGCCACTAATCTGTATCGTAAAAACGACACACACCTAAACTAACAGTTGGCATCTACGCTAGTAAAGGTCAACGGTGGTAGAAAACAGCTACAGCCAACTGGAGCAAAGCGCAGAACTCCGCCAAGGCCAAACACTCACACTGACAGTTTGGATTAGCATCAAATTGTATACCTTCACATGGTATGTCATTTATTGAAAATATAGACAAAATATAGAACAAAGTATAAGTAAAATAAAAAAATGAACACCTTTATCCAGAGCTGCACCAAAATAATTAAATAAGGTCTTGCATGGTTAAATAATTTTGTTGAACTTTTTTTCACAAATGGAAATAAAAAATAAAAATAACTTACTGGACAGTTTCCAGTGTAGTCGTATCATTCCAAAACATGCATCTTACTCTTTAACTTCAGGGTCAAGTCAAATAGTATAAAAATAGCTTTTAATGGGTTAGTTAGGTCCTAAAACTGGAGTGACCACAGCTGTGATTTTTTTTTTTCAGGGGCGATCCTGAATACAGGGATGTCTGGATTGCTAGAAAAGCCTGATATTTTTTCCATCGTCCAATGGGGTGGCTTGGTCTTTGCTGAAATAGTCCGATGCACCATGGCTCTTTTTCTCTGTAATCTCATTTATTGCCATGATTTGACAAAGTGAAGAGGGACAAAGGGTGTTGAGATGCCACAAAGGTGCACAGCTGATTTTGAATTGTAAACAAACAGCAAAGCCGTCAGCACAGCTCACTTCTCAACCTGCATCTTTTATTTCCTGCTGCCGTTTGTCATTCGTGCTGGCTAGAGCTAATAAAAAAAAGACCTTTATCCAACCTGCTTTTATAAACATGCATTACATGGCTCGCTTGTCCACCTGCAGCTTTGCTAGTGAGACCTTGCAGCGTCAACATCTGCTGTATGTCTCACAGGACTGACCTCCTGTCGACCAACGTGCTCTTGCATTTGTTTATGTGAGATCCATTAAGAGGCTCCTTGGCCAGATTATGAAAAGGTTAAAGAAACAGGTAGGATGATGGACTGACAGTAAGATGAACCAAAATTGATTCCAACATCCAAAAAGTTTAAGAATAATGTAATTTCAGGTTCACTGACTTCATATTGAGGCACCTAAAGAGCGATATTCACATATATGAACATGCAACCCCGGTTGCCTTCATTTTCGGGGACACTCCTTCAGTGGTAGAATTTGAAAGTTTTGCTGTTGATTCTGCAGGGAGCCAAAGACAGTAATACAATAGGGATATGAACTATTTTTCAAATTCAGTAGAAACCAGCTGTACTGTGGGCCATGGGGATCATCCTAACTGCACCTGATTTGTGCCTTGTGTTGCATACCACTGCTCATCTGTACTCTGCATAATGAAGCAGCTGCCTCCAGTCAAGCATGGTGGTGGTAGCGTCGTGGTCTGGGGCCAAACGAGTCCTGCCAGCACTGGGTAGCTGCGGTTCACTGAAGGGAAACATTATTGACAACACACGTACTGTGACATTGCGAAGAAGAGAATGATCTCCTTTTCCAACATGACATGGAGCACAAACACACCTCCAGGACGACAAGTGCCTTGCTGAGAAAACTGAATGTGAAGGTGATGAAGCGACCAAGTATGTCTCCAGGATCTGGACCCAATTCAGCACCTGTGGGGCATCCTCAAGCAGGAGGTGAATCGCAGCTCCCCAGTACCACACAGCACTCGTGCAGCCCCCAGTCGTGACGCAACCACCACATGCATTGCATGGCAATCACCTTATAAGGGTGTACTCACACCCAGCCAACTTCATGCATAAAACAATCTCCCTTTGACATGAATGGAAAAGGTGGGACAGGGCACAATCCAATTGCATGCAATACAATGACTGTACAGTGTTCCCTCATTTATCACGGTGGATATGTTCCCCAAATAGCCCACAATAAGTGAGAGCCGTGAAGTAGCTAACTTTATGTTTTTTTTTACCATCATTATATATGTTTTAAGGCTGTAAAACCCCTCACCATACACTTTATACAATTTACTCAGACGGGCAATAACATTTTCTCACATTTCTCTCTCGTTTAAACACTCAAAAACACAAAAAAAGTTCAAACCTTTGTTAGAATTTTAATGACCAACCTTAATGATCAACACAAAAAATTGTTCAGTCACTCACGCATATTTCAGTGCTGTGACCTTGCCTTTTCGTCCTGCTGCCATTCCGCTCTACTGTAGCGTTTTTGTACCCTTGTTAAATCATATTGCTGCAGACGAACTGAAGATTCATTTACAAGCTAGCAAGCTAGCAAGCAAGCAAGCTAGCGATGACACAGGAGACATGGCAGGATGGCACAAAGGAGATTGATTGACAATGATCTACAGCCAATCAGGACACAGAAAACAATGGGCGAGAGAGGGAAGAGATAGACACTCAACTTCCCACAATGCAATTCTTCTTAAAGGACCAGGCTTGGCCTAAAGAACCACTAAAAAAATCAGCGAATCAGCGAATCCTCGAAAGGTGAACCGTGTTTTGCGTGTTTTGTTTCTCTCGTCACAAGCTCTTAATGATACCTGACGTATTTCATAATAAAGATATATGAAAAAAGTCTAAACCCATGGTACGGTCATGTGCATGATAAAGACCATTTGCCATTTAATGAACATGATCTCTCCTCTCACAAGTAATTAATGACAGCTGCCACCTTGCACCATAGAAATAATCTGACTGAAAAAAAATAAAACAGGAAATAATCCACAAAGTCATGTGAATTAGAGTAATACAGCAGAAGTGTGAGTGAGGACCAGGAGAGGGATGTCCAGCATTGTAAGAATGTAAGATGTCTGGATCCACATTTTTTGGCTTCCGATCCGATCTGAATCTTTTATAGTCTTGCTGATCCGATCTGATCCGGTACCGATCCTTTTATTTTTTTTTTTTAATAATAAGCTTTTGTGACAAACATGAACTTGTGCAATTGAATATAATTACGAAAATAGCTCTTCAGCATTAAAAATAATGCAACCAAAGTATTGCTGAACTTAACTTTTTTTATTACACAGCATGACCAACAATATTGTTTGGCTTTTGGAACAAATCTCTGTGAGTCAGATCCCTAATCTAATAAAAGATCCAATAAAAGTCCATCCAATGAAAGATAAAATTGAAAAAAATGGGCACGCAAAGTACTTTTAGAGTAGTACTAAGCATTTGACACAGCTACAGATCAATTTGTGGTGTGATTTACAATATATGACATTTTTTCATTTTTTTAAACTTTCTTCAATGCAAAAATGTCATTTTTTGACAGTCCCTAGTATAAACAACTAGCGGTTAGAGCAGCACTTCCCATGCGAGCTCCCACAATGACACAGCAGTCCATACACAGTGAGGGGGAACTACCGCTGTAGCTACAGAGCCGAATATCCAAAATCCAATATGAAACCAACTTCACCACGGTACACCGCAGACATGTCTGCATGGTGGTGGTGCGTTTTCTTCTTCTTGCGGTTGGTGGGAGTCAAGTGGCAAGCAGCTTTGAGGCGCATTACCGCACCTACCGTGTTGGAGTGTGGCCCAGAGTTACGAAAGTTATGCGGCAACCGTATCGGCCCGATATTATTTGATCTTCAAAATACAGCGAATCGGCAGCCGATCCCGATCCTGAAGATCGGATCGGGACATCCCTAGTGTGAGTTTGGCCTATACTGCAAAAATTGTACTGTGCAGTACAGGCATTAGTTGCTAACAGCACCATCATTTTCAATGCCGTGTCATGTCGTTAAAGACAATTTCAACCTGAAGACTTTAGGGTGTCTCTCCTTTTGAGACTTGGACACAATGCATACATTGGAATGTCTCTCAAGTTCTTGATGCACTGTGTTATTGCCTACAATCTTAAGCCAATGCTCCGAAAGCGTTTCCCTTCATTGACGATAAGGCGTAGTTTTCCATACGTTGGCAGCCTCGAGCGATTCTCTTGGAAATAACTTCTCTCAAGGTTTGATAGGACAAGAATGCCTTAATCTTGACAGGCAGGCAGGCAAGGCAGGCCGGGCTCAACAGATACAGTAAATCAATCAGTGTGTCTGAGAGGTAGCAGCCTCCTGTATCGACCGTAACACCATCCTCCCCCCACACTCTCTCCTGTGATGGGCTCGTCTGTGTGATCATCTTCCATCTTCCAGCTCCTAAGCTCTTAGGTTGTGCTCACACTTTTCATGTTTTGTTTGGTTAAAACGAACTCTGGTGCATTTGCTCTGCTCGTACGGTCCGTTTGGTCGAGTGTGAATACAATCACCCGATCCCCAGTGGAGTGAGACTACTTGAGAGATGGGTTTTGTTTCCACTTCCAAGTCAACTCTGGTGCATTTTGGTTCACTTGAATGCAAACATAAATGCTAAACGGACCAAGACATGGACTAATGTTAAAATGACAGCAAAAAGCCTTCAGAAATGACAAATATCTCTCCCTCTCCCTCATGGTGCTCTTTAAAATATGAAATCTAAGACGGTAAATAGCAGAATATAAAAATAACATACATGACGCTATCTGATTAAATCCTTACGTTATGAATATGTTCTAGCGTTTGCTCCCATGACAAAAATACCAGCGTGAGAGCCAAGCGAACCGCATCCAAGAGCGCACAAAGTAACCTTGGTTCCGAACCACAAGCGTGAACGCAACCAGAGACTGGGTTGCATTTTTCCATGACAAGCAAACAGGTGCTTTACCTGTATATTATATACAGTAATATGCCCTTCAGTTCATTCCCTCAAGATGTGCATCTGATGTTTTATTGGTTCATTCCCAAAAGGAGAGCCCAAAAGAGTGACTGCATAAAGAGGAAGGCAGGCTGGTGAAAGGTTTTATTTCATTATGATAGGAAGATGTTAGCCAGCAAGCGGGAAGTCAACAATTTTTGATATGCTTCCATGTCTTCCTGATGGATTCCCTGCAAAGCATCTTCCATCCTTTTTAAGCAGCATGTGATTTCTCCCCCTTTAGTTCGTCCAGGGCAGGAGAAGCAAAGCTCCTTCTCACATATCACTCAATTTATCTCCTGCTTGATGCCGCTCAGTGATCATAGCCCTCCATTAGCCTGAATGGACTGCCAGGAAACCAAAAACTTAAGGATGGCCCACTTCTTCTCCTTCTTATCAATTCCGTCTTCTAAAGTGACCTGCAGTATATAAAAAACAACACACTCCGCTCCCTGTGGTATTATTGTCACTAAGCCTTGTTTGCATGCCCTAAAATGTCTCGTCCCCAGTGTAGAAAGGCAGAGACTTTCTGGCACAGTTGTCATCAAGTTGATATTTCAAAAAGATAAATTGCACTCGCAGTGTTTCCTCGGGCGTCCTGGCAAAGGCGAATCAAAACAGCAGCAGTCACGTCTCATAGAGAGATTTACCGTACGTCTTGGCCTTCTAAATAAATCACAACAGTCATCTGTGTTTTTGCTCTTTCTTTAAGTAATGCACCCTCAGAGTTGGAACTTTTCAGCCCTTTGCGCCCTTCTTGTTTAACACGGAACACTGACTAAACAACATCAGACTTTAAGGGATGTCAAGACGGAATCATCACCCTCACCCTCCCTTGTCTAGTACTGATCTACACCATGCATCACATGATGGAATCCGAACTATTGAGTTGTTTGTGCCCGCTTCGGTAAACATCACTTTAAACGCAGACAAAACTATAAAATCTAAGATGTTACAGGCTAAAATAAAGTTCAATCCAGGCCCAGAAACACTTACGTATGCAAGGGGCCGACATTTACACAAACAATAAACAAATACTGTACCACTCATTGGTTTTGAGACAACCTCACATTCAATAGCATAAGTAATTGTCGCCAAAATTTGACTGGTGCGGTAGATGTATGAAATTGTCAAGTAGGATTTGAACATGTTTATTTTCATGGTTAAAGTTGTAAGAATATGAGTAATAATAAATATGTTTCAAATTGAATATGGATTTCATTCAAAAATGTTATTTTAAAAAAATCCCACCCTCTGAAAAAACACACACACACCCACATATATATTAAAAAAATTAAAAATTAAAAATTAAAAAATTAAAAAAATTAAATTTGACCAAAATGTGAATATGTCTTACATCATGACGAATTTTTCTGTGTTTTGCTTTTTCTTTATCAGCCTCAAAAAGGGGTGTAGAAGAATATACATGGTGAGTTACAAGTAAGCAAGCAAAGCGCCCAGTGTCAGTGTCAGTTCATTTCAACAGTGGTTAACTTATTTTTACACTGGTATGAGGTTTTTGGTGCTTCTTCCTACTCCTTTTCAGATAGGACGGGTTGTGCAAGTGTAAACACCATGTTCTTTATTGTCACTTTTTGTAGAAACAAATAAAACAATGACCATAACCATTTCATGTTAGGTTTTATGATGATAGCAGTTTGACCCTGGAACAGCCCATTTCTGTTGCCAAGATTTGCTATGTGAAAAAATGTACTACGTCCTGGGACAGATTGTGTTCATGGCTTGACCGTGGGCATGTTTTTTAAGCTCTACATATGGGTCCTAAACTGGGATTGAAATTTGGCCTTGTATTTTTGCTCACAATACAGTATGTAAGCAAACAAACACACACAAACCTCCTTGGTGGAGGTAACAATAGGCTCCAATCAGCTATAAAAGAACAGAGAAGGATGGTGCTGGCCTATGACTTCCTTCCTGCCAACTGTTTCATCTGACAGCTGGGATGTGTTGTTGTTGTGGAGTGTTCAAAAAAAAAGAAAAAGCATGCATGCACCACTTAGCAGCCTCTGTGAGGCTTGGCAGAGGTGCGGCGGCTTAAAGAAATGTTCGACATAAGCAAGGCCAAGCCCCATAGTTGTTTTTTTTTGTATAGCCCGAATAGAAAGACATCTCCACTGCTGCTGTTTGCTTCCTAATGTGCGGCCTAACGGTCATGGAAGCGTGCTTTGTCTAAATTATGCAAATACTTAGGAAGCAAATGTGCAGTGGAGGGATTTCTAAATGGGCTTTTTGCCTTCCTGTCTGTCTGATTGAAAAAGCCATTCAGATGGCCTCCAGACTGTTTACATTTGTGGACAAGGAGCGATATTGTACGTTTTAGCCACCCTTCTTCATGCCACCTCTCAAAGATTTCACTTTTCCTCCACTACTGCACGGGGGCACCCTCATCTAAGTCTTCGCTAGCGCTGCCTATGTGTGTATGTGTGTGTGTGTGTGTGTGTGTGTGTGTACGCTCGCCATTCATTTTCCTCAGGGCGTATGTCCTCCACCAATCTATTGATCAACTGCGCAGCGTCAACATGCTGAAGTGTCAATTAGGAGGCCCCTCCTGCCCATCTGTTAGAGGAGCACATCTCTAAAAAGGTTCCCCGGCTGGTTTCAGCACCCAGCAGCTGCTGCATGACTCCAGAGAGTGGATGTCCTGTGGAGAAAATAAACGCTTATTTATAGAGGGAGGTTTACTAAAAGGTTTTAGTTGTATGTTTATTTGTAAAGGTAGCCTGGTGGCTATCAGGCCATACAGAGAGAGATTGTATGCATGTCCTTTCAGCTCGTTTTTCATTGGCCCGCAGTATATGGAAAACTTAAATGAAGCATTTACCCATTGCTTTGTCACCCCTAACAAAAGCTGATTGAGAATACTGTATTTTCTTAAAATACTATATCCAACTTTTGAGCATAACCTGACCTGCGTTGGTGAACAATATTTGTCATCAACGAGTGAGGGAATTCTTCCGATCAAAAACAACAAATTGCTACCTAATCTGATGAATTGCAATAGCAGTGCAAGCATCCGAACATGATGACGGTTTCATGTGTTAAACTTGCAGTGAAAACCTGGACTTTTTTTTTGTAACCATTATATATGTGTTTACTTTTGGTCAGATTGATTGATTGATTTTATACAGGGTCAGGCAAAATGATCTGACACATTTGTAGGTTAAATAAAAGGCAAATAAAGTAAGAAACAAGAAAGTGTTTTTATTTTCGAAAAGTACATATAATGCCATTCTGTTTCATTATGTTTTAAAAATTAAATCAGTCAAATGGGATCCATTAGTGTCCACACACTCAATGCAGATCCAGTAGCTGTGAAGTTGGTAACCCATAACAAGATGGTGTTTCGAGCTGGTACGGGATCATTTCTACCAAGATCGAAGTGCAAACGGAACGCTCGTTGTGTTGCAGGTACAGATTCGTTTGTTTTGATAAACGTTTCCACAATGAAAGCGCGATGCTCACCAGTCCAATTCATGGCAGCAACTGAAAAAGAAACGAAAAACAATGGCATTATAAAGAAACAACGCAAAATGGCATTATATGAAAAAATGGCATTATATGTACTTTTCGAAAATAAAAACACTTTCTTGTTTTTTTACTTTATTTGCCTTTTATTTAACCTACAAATGTGTCAGATTATTTTGCCTGACCCTGTATATATATATATGTATATATATATATTACTCAGTAATGGATTGAATTTAGAATGTAGAAAAGTATCAATTAAAAACAAGCTCCTGTCAGTAAAAGTACTACAGTGGAACCTTGTGTTTTTGTCATTAACTTGTTGCAAAAATGTACAAAAACCAAAATGTCCGAAAATTGAGGCAATTTTTCCCCATAGAAAATAAAGTCAATGCAATTAACAAGTTTCAGACACCCAAAAATATTAACATTTTAATACATAATACATTTTATCGAAAATAATTACAATTTGACGTAAAAAAATAACGAACGGATGGAACTTGCTGATGCGGACGTCCTGTACAATGTTGCGATCGAATTGAAATGGCGGGGGTTATTTAGCCGTTGCACTCAGTGAGTCAGCAACACGAAGGGTGCTTTGTTTGGACACTCCATTTTGCAGAACTATACAGTAAAGGGCAAACAGACTAGTTTGTTACATGCAATATTGTACCAAAACAGAGGCAATTTTCTGCGAAAATTTTTGACGAAAACCGAATCTGGGGTGTACGAAAACCGAGATTTGACTGTATAACAGAATTTAAATATGACTTTAAAAAATCCACAAGTAAACGTCGTTACTTGCTTTCTACTTCGGGAAAATTGTAGCAGGAAAGCTGCATACCAGCAAATATGAAATAGGGTATTTTCCTGGCAAAGTACAGTAGATCCCCACTACCCCCCGAATAGCAAATAAACACGAGTAATTGAGATGCCCATAAAAATGTCTATTTTGACACTGTAATAAAGCCTGGACTATGCTGCTGCACGAGGTATTAACATAAACTACGTCAGCTCGCTCCTCCCTCTCCAAACCATCCCTTTAGCTTAATGTTGATGTTCTCGGATTTAGTAATTATTCTATTTGATTCAGCTCCAGAACTCTCCCTGTCTCTCTTCAATAGCCAATGTTCACTCATGACAAAGGAAGCTAACAAGCTATACTCATAGAAGCACGGTCCAGGTTTAAGCCCTAAATGTGCCTCCCTCATGAAAACATTTTAAATTATAAAATGTATCGGTACTCAACGATCAAGAAAACAGATGGAATCGGAGTCATGGTCTAGCCTTCAGCCTGGTTGTCAGGCTCGCGCAACTGCGCTTCTGTGCGCTGTGGCGCCGAACTCCAGCTCGCTCTAAAGCGGTTAGCGGTGATACGCAGCTGTGCTACGGCACTAGTTCATCCTGGCTAGCTGTCAAAGAAGCCATTTCTCTCAGCCGCTTCAACATAATCCACAATACTTGCCTGCTGTAATTCCAATAATCACTTACAATCGTATATTAACTTGTGTTCACCTCTCTTCAAGTTTTTATGAAGGTTAGTGCTTTTGGAGCCACAAAGGGATTTAAAAAATGTTATCAATTTCACATTAACAATGAATGTTTGGAGAAGTCTGAGACCACCAATGTAATGACTGGGGAAATATCAAAACCTCCGATCCCAGATATTTTCGAATGAAAATATTGATACTTTGATACTTCAGTCAGTGGAAAGTAGCTAAATTATTGAGATCTCGTCTAAATGATATGCAGCTGGTGGGAATGACTTTTCCTTCCGCCTGGGTAAGTGCGTAATGCAGTGCAGGGACATACTGCTGCGTCGCTCAGACTCAGTCTGTTGAAACGATCAGAAACCGAGGCATGTGTGAATTACTTTTCATTATTAAAGTAGTTCTTAATAATTTATCATTTATTTTAATGGTTTTATTATTATTTTTTACTTATTTTCTATTTTTATTGTTTCAAGCACCATTTCCACATACTTGATATGATTTTGTCCTCTGTTTGTATATATGTCATATATTATTATGTATATAATATTATGTATTGACTAGATTGTAAATGCCCCAAAAAATCACAAAATAATAAAATAAAATAAAATAAAATAAAATAAAATAAAATAAGTAAATAATGCTGCTATCTCAATGTACTTCAGAGTTTAAAAGAAATAAATCAACTATTTCAACTATGGAAATGGCTAAAGGAATTAAAACACAAATAAGGCATTCTGAAGACACATTTAAAGATGCTGTGGTTTGTACATGTGATCTATGTGACATTTGACACTGGTACGAGTGTCAGTCATGTTACTGACACACAAAAAACAGACTTGATTGCCGCAACAACAGGCTTTTATCGCAGGGTTGAATTATCTCACATCAGGCACAATAATAACAACAACAACAACAACAACAACATAATAATAATAATAATAATAATAATAATAATAATAATAATAATAATAACATGGGCTACTATGGCAGCCATAACCCACGGCAAGCTAAAACTCAAGTCTGAACCCCCAGCATCACTTTCTGTCCGTCTGCCACTCAGCTCTACTAGGGAGCACATTTACAGCAACACACATGAGCACTAGCTTATTTACTCTTATTATGTCTACTATATTGGCGAATATGAGTGTAAAGGTAACTATAGGGGTGTTAGTTCATGGGTAGAGGACTCTAATAATATGAAATATCGTATACAGTGTTCCCTCGCTCCATCACGGTTCACCTTTTGCGGACTTGCAATTTTAGTGCTGTTTTTTTTTTTTTTTTACAGAGTATAAAGTATGTTATAGGCTTTAAGGAGAATTGCGTCTCTCTCTGTTCTTCCTCTTCTGTCTGCACCGCCCATTGTCTTCTGCGCCCTGATTGGCTGTAGACCATTGTCAGTCAATCTGCTTCGTCTCGTCTCTTGTTGTGATCATGGCTAACAAACTAGCTAACCATGTGAGAGCAATATGACTTTAACAAGGATACAAAAACGCTGCATCTGAACGGCGCCAGGAAGAAGAGGCACGGTCATAGGAGTGAAATATGTGTGAGTCACTTAATAATTCCTTGTTTCCAACCTAGTAGGTTGATCGTTAAAATTCAAACAAAAGAGAGAAATGTGAGAAAATGTAAATGCCTGTCAGAGAAACGTGTATAAAGTATATGGTAAGGGGCTTTACAGCCTTAAAACATACAGTAGATCATAATTGTTAAAAAATATAGTTGGCTACTTCACAGATTTCACTTATTACGGGCTATTGGGAACCTATCCTCCACGATAAACAAGGGAGCGCTGTATACAAGTTGTAAACAGGTTGCTCCAAGTACAAAATATTCCATTTATAAATAAGGAATCCTACTTTGCGGAAATTCGCTTATCACGGTCGGGTCTGGAATCAATTAACCACGATAAAGGAGGGATTACTGTATATATAGTTTTTGGTTCTTACAAGTGTTGGACAGCCACCTCATGCTATGCCACTGGCCTTAACCATGTTATCTTGAACCCTTAAATGATAACAAAAACAGCATTTTCAGCATCACATAGTGCCTGAACTCAAAACTCTTCATGACAATGACGCAAAACTTAATACACTTAATACCAATACTTGTACAGTACTTCACTTTTGTAGGATTTCTTAGTAACCTTGAATGTTCTACATGTTCACTTCCTCCCCCATCCGTTACGTCTGTCTCATCCTCCCCCGCCTCATTTATCTTCTGCTAGAACACAAATGCTCTCCAGACCTCCTAAATATCAAAACGAGCTCAAAAAGAGCCTCTGCGACAAGCGCGTGGGATGCGGTAAAATATAGCAGCACCCCCTGTGTCTTGTGCACACAAAAATAAATGGTTCAATGTGAGAAGAGATATATCTGGGATAATTGTCAGGGTTTTCTTCCATGATAAAGCCTGTAAGGGTTCCTTATTTATTCACATGCCTGCTTGCGTAAGCTAACTCTTCTACTCCTGAACCACTGAGCACGAAAGGGTGAAAATGTGTCAAAACACGCACCCCTCCTGTGTTTCCTGTGCTATTAGTTTTCTGATAAATACACAGCGTTGGGAGAAAGTCAGTGTTTTACAAGTCTCAAGTCAATACATGCAAATCCAAGTCAGGTGTCAAGTCCAGACAAGACATAGGCTTGACATTTTTGAGTCCTTCCAAGTCATAAGCACTGTTAACCAAAACAAATACGATAACTTGAATGCAAATTAAATTCCCTCTGTAGTGTGTTGACACACCCCGGTGTTAGTGTGGTGACGTAATTTTCAAATGGCCATCAAATGGTCATTTATTGGCCAGAATTGCCTTTAGTGACACTCCAGATATACTCCAAAATACGTCTTTGACCGCGCTTGTCAGGTTTGCTCCTGAGCTTTCATCTTAAACACAATAAGCTTGCTATCGTCTCGCACAGCAGTGTCAGTCTGCAACAAGAGCAAAGGCGTGTAGCATATGGTGCATTACAGTGCACGTCTGGAAATAGGATACGCAATGATGATGATGATATGGAATATGCTAATGTAGTGCTTTCCACCCAGTAAGCACATGGCTCCATGTCACTGTGAACACTACGCTCTGAAAGGTGCTTGATTAAAATGGCTGCTTTTTTTTTGACAGACGGGCGGTCGGTACTGGAGTGATTTATTCTGTGTATGTGCCAGAACCCACCTCCAGGAAATGTAAATATATACTGGTTAAGGAGCAAACACATATGAAACAAGGATTAGGATCACGCAGCAGCGGTGTCCAAAGTGTGACATAGGTATATTCTACAGACAACTGGCCCACATTAAAGCAGTGCACGGAACACAAAGAAAAATGGCCCAAATCTCCACTAATCACTAAAGTTAACCCAAACAAATAAAACTGGCAACGTTTTGTGTGCAGATGACAATCAAAGTGATCCCTTTTAATACAGACCTGAAAAAAATGCACGCCAGGTCAGTAGCTGGCAATGCAACCTTTGTAAAGAAACACTGCAATCATGTTCTTGTTCTTCCAGGCTTTATGCAAAACCTTCTTTTGAATGCTCTTATTTTACGTACGTGCCTCAAACAGTGAGGCACGTACTCCAATATCGAAATCCAGTTGTACACTTTTTTTGTTCATCCCAAATTTTCTTGAAATAACCGCCTGAAAAGTCAAACAAAACTTATTTGGCTTTTTTGTGGTGCCACCACAGAACAGTCCCAGTAACATTAACCATAGAACCAGAAATGGAACCCACTGTGACATAGGAAAGGCTCTGGCTGCTCACTACAATATAAACAATACAATTCATTAAATAATGAATATCGATTACAGATGCAAATCAGTCTTATGTACAGTAAGTATACACTATACACGACACTTATTAATCCCAGCAGTACCTATAAAAGGCCACCGTGTCACAGCATCGCTCTGCAAACACCTTCTTGCTCCCTCTCAATCTGGCTGTTTTTCCATTATTTCGGTTTTCTTTACTTCTTTTATTCTAGTGTTTTGCTTGTCTTTACACTTGGGTGTCAACCAGCTTCTTTGAACGGATTGTGTTAAGACTTTAGTGGTTCCTCAGGAAAGTAATGCATCTCTGAGCAGTGCTGAAGTGTTTATATTGATTACATTATGGTTCAGAAAAATGTGCATATTGAGAGCCATTTCTGTCGGCATTTTCAGGCTCCAAGATGCAGTTAAAGGCGTTGCTGTTATCCTTTCGTGGTTGAAAAAGCTGTGGCCTAAGGGGTGATTTGCCGTGTGAGAGCATTCCCATTCTCGTGCTGGTTGTAAGTGCAGGACCAGTGTGAGGACATTAAACCTCCCATCCACAAAGCTCAGGGTTTGCGGTCTTTACTGGCTCGTCGGCAGTTAAAGGGCACCTGGAGTGAATCACCTGTAAAAAAGAACTTCTCTTCACTCTCGGTGAGAGACGGTCGGCTGTGTTCGCGGGACCTTGTCACTTCACATGTGCTCTCAATGAATCTCGGCCGTTTGCTGAGCCAAGGCTTTAACCCGTTGTCTTTTGACGCTGGAAGATTGTCCCTTCAGAGATCATTACCGCTTCAGCCATGAATCGGGTGCTGATACGCACTTATAGGAGGGGGATAGCTGAGTGTTACTTAATATGTGTATATGTATGTTTTCAATACACTCTTTAGCCGATATGCTGCTGAAACACAGCACTGAAAATACAATACCTTGCCACCAAAACACAATATTTAATTTCCACCAAGGAGGTTATGTGGCGGTACCACCATATTTGTATGGACAGGTATATTTGATATGTACTGGGGGTGCGCCGATCAGGATTTTATGCTGACAATTCTGATACCGATCTTCCATGAGTGAGATCGGCCAATACCAATACCGATCACATGGATTAACTGTAAGTTTTTAAATTAGTTTATTTGAAGCGATGAATTAGTAATACGTTAGCATGCTCAGTACACAGACGCTTGCTAGCACACACATATAATTGATCGATTGAATATATTGATTTTTTTTCCCCACTATGCTTCTGCATGCTAACTGCTGTATCTGTCACGATCCATGAGTTAGCCTGCGTGACAGTTTAGTTTGTTTCCACTTTTATGCCTTAGTTTCTGTTTTATGCTCTTATTTTGGTAGTGCTTCCTGTTTTGCCTGGTTTGTGTCCACCTGCTTTGCTTTTTCCTTTGTCACTTGCACCTGTTGCTAATTTGAGTTCTCCTTCTATTTAGTTCAGGTGCGTGCATCTTAGTTTGTCGTTGCATTGTTTGTGAAAGCCTGACACGCTCCTGCAAACCTGTCTTCCTGAGTTCCTGCCACTGCACTGCAGCTATCATTAAAAGATACGTTTTTTTCCTGCAATTGGTTCCTGCTTTTTGCATACTGGGGTCATCGCCACAATGCACAAGACAAGACGTGGCAGTATCACTATTATGTATATTGTAGCATAGGACACAAGTGTAAATGATTGTCTTTAAAGTGACGCACACAATCACACACACAGTCGTGTTAGGGTGCTAGGAGGTATTTACGAGTGGAAAAGCACCAACGGAGCCATGACAGGCTAGCCCAGGATGCTTTGCCATGGTGACAGGCCAAATGGTGATATCAAAGACCCCCTTTCCCTGATCCGAGGGGGGCAGGGACAGTGTACGGATGATTCTAAGGTGAAAGTCATGAGAAGTTCAAACGTCTCCCTTTTCGGGACCGCTGCCTGAAATTGTATCTTTTTGCTTCAATGAACCACAGTGTAAAATAAATCTAAGATGAATTGACAGATGCTTGGTGAGTTTTGTTTTGGTGTTTGGTGTTTGTTTTTGGTGTTTCAAAATTAATTAATAAATTGTTGCTGTTTTGTGGTTGACTACGGCCGATTATTAGTAAAAAAATATGCATATACAGTCAAACCTGTCTTAACGGCCACCTTTATAGAACGGCCACCTGCCTATAGCGGCCACTGAAAAATCCCCCGCAGCAAATTTACATGTTATAGACCCTGTGTATAGCAGTCACCTGTCCAACGCGGCCAGCGGCCACCCATTTTGTCTCCCTTGGTCAATACCTGACCGCATATAGCGGCCAAATTACCAACTCAAGTAGAAGCTTCATGCACGAAAAAGTTTTGTTTTTCAATCAATGAAGCCGTCGTGTGTAGACTTTAATTACTGAGTCCTAGCTCAGTCACAATCATTCACAAGATCCACACAAACTGTCAGTTGTTCCACATAAAAAAGCCGTCTTCTTTTGAGCTTGCTATTTCCTGGTCAAACATGTAACTTTAAGAGCATCTGCACCAAAACATTACCACAAAGTAGGCTGGGAACATTACGTGCTCCCAGCGACGCTACAATACAATACAATACTGGATGCACTCTAAAACACTTTTTAAAACGCTTTTTAAAAAGGCAGCGGGCGCAAAACTGAGTTCGGTTGTACTTAATTGAAGTATTTTAGAATGTACTCACGTTATTTTTCATCAATCCCCATCCGCAAATCCATCAAAGTCCTCATCTTCTGTATTCGACACAAAAAAGCCGTCTTCTTTTCCGTTCGCTACTAGTCTGTTAACTTGTCAGTGTTATTCAGCTCCGAAGCAAAGAAGGAAACTTCTCCTGTTGCTTCTGCCAACTTTATTTATTGAACGCGGCCACCAGACAGCAGCTCAGAAAGCTTGCCCACAAAGCAAAGGTTAAACAAGCCCCACTACTTAGCTGTCCAGGCAATGCCTGTAACAAGTGACACCGTTTATTTCCTGGTGTGAGACAATGTGCACAATGTGTGTCAATACTGTAATGCCGCTTGTTGTGGGGAAGGAGAGACTCACGTCGCCGATGCACTTTAATGGCTTTATTAACAGCGGAGAACACTGCAGGACTTTACATCCACGCCAACATAAACACACTTCCCAACTCTCTCGAAACTCACAGCTAGCACTGAGCCTAGCTCTCCTGCTCGGGACGCCCACCGTCACTTCTCGTCACTTCCTGATGAACTAAAGCTGTAATGACACTCTGCCGTATAAAAAGTAAAATATTAAAAACAAGCATAAGACATTACTAGCACAGCTTTGTTCTGTGGGTCGTGGATATATTCTATCAGTTATTATTAAGCCTCTAGCTTCCTTTTAGTAAGTAAAAACCTTGGCTATGATTGCACTACATTGTCATGTAGACCTACAAAGTACACTTGGAAGAACAAGAGGTGAATAAATGTATTGCAACTGATGTGAAACTGATGAGGGGTAGGATTAAATACGCTTTGCTTCTTCCTACTCCTTTTTGGACATGCAAAATTGTGAATTGTACTATGTGATGTGCTCCTGTTGTAACTCATATGCATGTTCAGGATTAAAACCATGAACTATGATAATAACAAGCCTAGTAGTGCTGTACAACTTTTATCCGCAGTCCGCAGTGCCCTCTACTGGTCAACATTATTATTATTATTATTTTTCCCTTTTTTTTCTTTTTTTTCCTCTTCTGGTGAACATTCAAACTGGACGCCAACCTGTCTATAGAGGCCACCTATCTATAGCAGCCACTTTTACAGACTCCCTCTAGTGGCCGCTATAGACAAGTTTGACTGTATATTGAAATTGTATGTTGTCTTAGCCTTAAAAAAATCGTTAAAATAATGAATTAGATTAGATGAATAAAATTACAAATGTAACGCATTCACAAGACGCATTCAAAGACGTAATATGTATGTATTCTACATCGGTGATACACACAATAGCCACCGCAGGAAGTACACTGTCCAGAAAAACAAGAAACTCTCCCAATGCTAACGTCTGAGTCTATGTTATGTCTTATTTTATTTGTCTAATATGGCTTATTTTCTGTTATTATGTCTACTACATTGGGTAATATGACTGTAAAGGTGATTATAGGAATGTTATATCATGTCTGGGGGTGTCTAATAATGTTAAGAACCATATTTAGAAGGTCATAAACAGGCTTTCTCTGCTGTAACTACGAAAATATTCTGTTTCTAAATAAGGAACCCTACTTCGCGAAAATTCACTTATCACAGTCAGGTCTGGAACCATTTATCTACGATAAACGAAGGATTACTGTATAATGATTGTATGTTCAATTGTTTTATGTAGAGTTTTACATACATCCAGCAGATTTGTATGAAAAACAGATAAACAAACAGATTCGAAAGCCACATTATTTGATAGTGTAGTAATTATAGTAATTATTATGGGCGTAACTGTACACCATAATCAAGGTTCCTTGCTTTTAATGTCATCGTTTAGTTCATTTTCGTGCAAAACATCAAACTGTCTAGTTTTTTGTGAAAACAGCTTTAATAGTTTTAAAAATGAAACATAAACAACTGCAAACTGTTGGCAGGTAATTCTCCAAAAAATAAAATACTTAAATGAAATGGAAGATGGATTGATAGACGAAAGAAAGTTCCTTATTGACTGAAACGCAGCATTAATAGTTCCAGCTTGTGACCCGTTCTCTACTGAGCAATGCCGACACACTGCTTTTGTCTTATCCGCTTGTCTTTGTCCATCCGTGTATTTCATATGCATAAATGTATCAAATGTAGGTAACATTATAGTGTGTTACAATTAAGCATCTGTGTTGATTTCCTTAATTTTGAGGGACCCTTACATATGAAACCTGACCTCATCCACCAGTCTTATCTACCTCGGCAAAGGTCTGACAGTCAGCATCTATCCCCTTCTGCTCTGCCAGACTGACAGCTAGCAATCGAGCTAAGGCTAAAGCTAAAGCTAGCCGAAGTCAGGCAGCGGCCTGCTGTTAGCACTTATGAGCAGTGAAAAGAGCAAATGTCACACCGGGGAAAGGCGATGTGGGTGAATCCCAGGATGCAGACACGGGAGAATTCCAGCAGTGAGAGCGGTTTAATAATGAGTCCAAACAGATGATAAAAAAACAGCAACGGAAGGTGACGCCGCACAAGACAGGAAAGGCGCCGTGGATATTCTAGAGACAAAAAACACTATCTTCAGCTGGTTCCACCGTAGGAGCTGGACGGGCTACTGGGCCGCAGGATGGCAGCTGAAGTACCTGAACAGAGGTGAGTCCAGAACACAGAACAAACATGCGGTAGAAGGAGCTGATAGGAGGAATAATCCAGCGCTGGCCAGGAGCAGCGGAGAGGATAATAAAGGGTGCTAATGAAGAAAAGCTGCAGGATTCCAGTAGCTCCGCCCAGCTCAGGTGTCTGCTTCTGCAAGACCAGCGTACGAGGCATCAGGGGACAAGACAGTATTGTCAAACAGCAAAATGCAGACAAACTTAAAAGGGAACAAACCTGTGTCACCGTAGAGTGTGACAGCAAAGCTACTACAAGAAAAATGATGGCGTTCATGGCATTTGGTCGTTGTGCACTTTATTTTTGGTAAGAGGCTCAAATCAGGTCTGCAGTGTAACCTGTTGTGCAAGTTTGGTTTGTTTTTAAAATGTCAAAAATAGAAGACTAAAGGAACTGATATAATTTAGTACTTTGGGCAGCAATTTTCTAAACTTTTCATTTCTGTTTGAGAGAACTACTTCATGTGCAGTTAAAACAACATTTTGTATTGTGTCACAGCTCGTGTTCAATGTTTTTCAACACAGTAAGATTGGAACTTTGAAGTTGTATGAGGGAAAAAAAACACATTGGCCAAAATTGGAATTGGCACGTCAGACTTTTTAAAGATCGCTTATCAGTGATCAGCTGGAAAATTGTAATTGGTGGACTCCTAGTTACAATGCATTTAAAGGTGGTGACCATTTTTCGGACATATCATTTTAAGAAGGATTCCAGTAACTCCGTCAACATGTATTACTTCACTTGCTCGGACTTGAGTTTCTGGGTTGAAGTCCCGCCTCCCTGCTACGTCTCTGGAACACCATTGGCTGGCTTTTCACTTGAAATTTAATTTATTCACATTAATCTATTCGGGTCGTCTTGTTAGAGGTCATCATGTTATTTTGAGGCAATGATATGATAACTTAACTAATTACCTAAAATGACAGTAGCTAGTAATATGTAATATATTGCAGTTTGGATGTAACTTACCCACCAGTGCAGGTAAAGTTGTAATTTGTGCCTGTCTGGCATTGAAAAGGACTAACAACACATCTAGAGTGGCAGAATACTGCCATGCTGATAGCGTGTTATGTTCAGATCCAAGGATCTGTTTATTGAGATTACCAAGTCTATTTGCTTGAACAATTACCTTTTGAATCTTAAAAGTCCCCTTTTTACTGCTTAATAGCACTATTACCACTTCCGTCTGCTTCTTTTAGCCCGCGAGGCTCATTCACCTACATGCACATATAAATACTATTGTATGAATGTAATTGATTTTGCCAGCAGTGAGCAGACACAGCAAGGTAATGTTAAAATGGTCCAGTTTGGTGCAAAAAGATCACAGCAGTGTTTGAACCCAATTTTTAGAGATTTAATGTACCTAATGGTTTCCTTTATAGTAGAGCTCTGCTACATAACACCCTTTTATACAGTACAGCCTCTTAGAGCCTTTCCCCCAGATTGCTATTCTGCTGTTCCGCCATTGGTCCACCTACAGTTTTAAAGCTGGTACAAAGCCCTGTGAGGTTGTCAGTACAGATGCTTGATAATGGCTTTTTACCAATATCTGATATATTGATATTGTCCATCCATCCATCCATCCATCCATCCATCTTCTAAACCGCGTATCCTCACTAGGGCGGCGGGTATGCTGGAGCCTATCCCAGCTGACTTCGGGCGAGAGGCGGGGTACACCCTGGACTGGTCACCATCCAATCGTAGATATCGATATTGTCCAGCACTTTATTACTTATACCAATATCAGCCGATATCGATATTGGCAGCAGCTCTTCCCTCAAACTAATATCCGGCCACAGCTTGTACAAGTATAATGAATTGACGAAACGGGCCGAGATCTGTTCTCTCAAGCGGTCTCGGTCCACTTGTTTGGTGCACACTAGGGTTTGGATGATCACATTCACTCTTGACCAAACAAGCCGTACAAGCAGAGCAATGGTCCTGAGTTCTTTTTAATCAAACCAAACATGACAGGTGTGAACACACCGTTAGGGTGTATTCACACTAGGTCAGTTGTTATGGATAGACACGTAATAGAGATAAATAAAACAACTCAACAACTTTTAATAGTAGAAATAATCAAAGTGACTAGAAATAAGACTGCAGTGGGAAATAATCTACAAAGTCAGGGGAACTGCAGTAATACAGCAAAATAAAGTGATGGGATGAGGAAACTATCGTGGCTCTAACGTTTAGTGTGAGCATAGGCCAGTGGGGGGCCAGGAGAGGGAGGGGCAATCGTAGCCAAGTCTAGCAAAATACAAATGACCTAATGTGAGGACGCCCTTAGAGTCTTCAATTAGCCTAACGTGCATGTTTTGGGGATGTGGGAGGAAACCTGGAGAAACCCCATGCAAGCACCGTCTGAACATACAACATCCACACAAAGATGTTTAAGTTTAGCAAAATGCACAGAATGCAGAATGCAAACCTGTATGGGCCAGGGGTGGAATGGTTAGGTCGGAAAATGTTTTTATCCCAGCCTGAAGGTTGCTCCATCCTTAGTCCCCCTGTGACCATGTTAAAGTATCCTTGTGCAAGATACTGAAACCCTCCTGATGGCTCCTGATGCTGTGTCATCAGTAGCTGAATGGGGCAACAGTGTCAAAGAACTTTGAATACCTTGAAGGTAGAAAAGAGCTATACATGTTTACATGTACGTACACGCATTCGGCTGATGATGGAAATGTAAACGTATCATCATGTTATCGATTAATTTGAAATCACAAGCAAAGAAGACATATTGGAAAAACGTGTGCTACAGAATGTGTTGACAAGGTTGGCAGCTGAGGAGGAGGCACTGACTGTGACATTGACCTTGAGAGTTCATGACAACTCTGTCTGAATTCAAAATGCATCATCACTAGATAACGTTGCATTTAGAAAGAAAGCAAAGAAGTATTGAAAAGCTCCCGCCAACACAAATCCCTTCACCTTTTCTTTCCTGTTTCTCTCAACCTCACTGCTCTCCTTCTTTTCATCTTTCAGGAATTCACAGAGAAGCTTGCGGACCTAAGCACACCCGAGGGCTCTGACATATACCAAATCCCTGCCAAGAGGGACGGCGAAGATTAAAACTTGTGATTGCGGCGGAGGGTGGACGAAAGAATCGAAGGCAAAAAAAAACAAAAAACACAGCTTGTCTTTCACCTTTGTTCTTCCTGATGCCCCAAGTGACGGATCTCCATAGGTAAGGGTGTGAGAAACAACAGACTTTGGTTCAGATGATGTAGTGAGGGAGTGGAGGATTACATCCTTTGAAAGAGCCAAGCTCATATTAGACATTAACTGTCTGAGAGAGTGGAGACATGCGAGGAAGCCGTTCCTGTGCCAACTGCTTGGAGAGCAATTAACCCTCCGGCCAGCATCAGCGAGTACCTGGCTTGTATTTTGCAATTGCGGAGGGTTTTGCTCATACAGGCTGCCGTCATGTTTCACCCCCCGCCTTGCAGAGCGGATCGGACCGGCTGCCAGCGACACGGTGTTGTTCTCCTGTTGCTGCTCCTCGACAGCTCCCTGAAGGCCGCTCAGGCCGCCAAACCCAAAGGTCCGGGCCACACGCATTTGAATTCCATCCGCATTGACGGTGACATATCATTAGGTGGGCTGTTCCCGGTGCACGCCAGGGGCCACGACGGAAAGCCATGCGGGGAGCTGAAGAAGGAAAAGGGTATTCACAGACTGGAGGCCATGCTCTTCGCCCTGGACCGCATCAATAACGACAATAACCTGCTGCCAAACATTACGCTGGGGGCCCGAATCCTGGACACCTGCTCGCGGGACACCCATGCCTTGGAGCAGTCACTCACCTTCGTGCAGGCGCTGATCGAAAAGGATGGGACAGATGTCAAATGTCTTGGCGGAGGGGCGCCCATCATCACCAAACCAGAGAGGGTGGTGGGTGTCATTGGGGCGTCTTCCAGCTCAGTTTCCATCATGGTGGCCAACATACTGAGGCTTTTTAAGGTAAGGACAGATCAGTGTTTTCTACATTTCTTATCATCAAGACTTTGCTTTTGCGGATTATATTTGATGTGTAGCTTCAATATGATTTGCAGATAAACTGATTCATTTCTGAAAATGATCTGGATTCTCAAAAGTAGTGACTGGATTACAGTGAAACTGTGTATCTTTGGTACACTGCAAAGACGAACGGATTAACTTTTCTTCACTATCTGGATCTTATAACTTATCACAAACTCAAATGTTGGGAATACATAATACTGACTGATTCATTTTTAACTATTTCCTACAACATGTCTCAAGTTGTGGCTGGATTCTTATGAAACTATATACTAGTGACATGTGGCCAGGAGAGGCGGGTGATGATAACGTAATATACAGTGGTGTAAAAAAGTGTTTGCCTCCTCCCTGATTTCTTATTTTTTTGCATGTTTGTCACACTTCAATGTTTCAGATCATCAAACATATTTAATTTGTCAATGACAACACAACCAAAGTCAAAATGCAGTTTTTAAACGAAGCTTTCAATTATTTAAGGAGGAAAAATCCAAACTTATATGGCCCTGTGTGAAAAAGTGATTTCCCTCCCCACATAATTTTACTGAGATTAATAAAAATCTATCAATGTGGAAAATGTTATAAAGCCGTTTCTAAAGCTTTGGAGCCTCCAGAAAACCGCAGTGAGAGCCATTATCCACAAATGGTGAAAACATGGAACATTGGTGAATTCCCAGGAGTGGCTGGCCAACCAAAATTACCCCAAGAGCGCAGCGACGACTTATACGAGAGGTCACAAAAGACCCCACAACAACATCCAGAGAACTGCAGGCCTCACTTGCCTCAGTTAAGGTCAGTGTTCATGACTCCACCATAAGAAAGACACTGGGCAAAAACGGACTGAATGGCAGAGTTCCAAGACGAAAACCACTGCTGAACGAAAAGAACATTAAGACCCGTCTCAATTTTGCCACAAGACATAATGATGATCTCCAAGACCTTTGGGAAAATACTCTGTGGTCTGACAAGACAAAAGTTGAACTTTTTGGAAGATGTGTGTCCCATTACATCTGGTGTAAAAGTCACGCCGCATTTCAGAAAAAGAACATCATACCGACAGTAAAATATGGTGGTGGTAGTGTGATGGTCTGAGGCCGCTTTGCAGCTTCATGACCTGGAAGACTTGCTGTGATAAATGAAACCATGAATTCTGCTGTCTACCAAAAAATCCTGAAGGAGAATGTTCGTGACCTCAATCTGAAACAAACTTGGGTTGTGCAGCAGGACAATGATCAAAAACACACTGGCAAGTCCACCTCTGAATGGCTAAAGAAAAATGTAAAACTTTGGAGTTGCCTAGTCAAAGTCCTGACCGGAATCCTATTGAGATGCTGTGGCATGACCTTAAAAATGTGATTCGTGCTGGAAAACCCTCCAATGTGGCTGAATTACAACAATTCTGCAAAGATGAGTGGGCCAAAATTCCTCCACAGTGCTGGAAGAGACTCATTGCAAGTTATCACAAACGCTCGATTGCAGTTGTTGCTGCTAAGGGTGGCCCAACCAGTTATTAGGTTTAGGGGGCAATCACTTTTTCACACAGGGCCATGTAGGTTTTGATTTTTTTTTCTCCCTTCATAATAAAAAGTTTCATTTAAAAACTGCATTTTGTGTTTCGTTGTCACTGACTAATATTTAAATATGTTTGATGATCTGAAACATTAAAGTGTGACAAACATGCAAAAAAATAAGAAATCAGGAAAGGGGCAAACACTTTTTCACACCACTGTATTTTCAGTATGACAGAAAGACAGATGGAAACTTTGCTCATGATTGGCTTTCACTGAAATTTTGTATGCAGCTTCAGATAACTTTTATCACGATCTGGATCTTTTATAACGACCACATACCTGTGAATGGATTCCAATTACCATGAATGTGTTTTGCTTCCCAAAAATGAATCGATTACCTTACCTTACCTTACCGATTACCTAATCTAGATCTTATACTTCATCATAACCTACAACTTTCAGACATTTCATTGGAATTTGGTGTGTATATTTGATATGGACTGAGTTTTCATCCTGATTGGGTCTGGAATTCTGGTGCCGATCTGAATTTGCGCCTTGTCTGCCTCTGACTGTACTCCTCATGACCACACAAGACAGACTTACTTTATTGTTATGTGTTCTGTGATAGCGAAAATTGGCTTTTGATTGATTCTTTTATATATGTGTAGTTGCTCTTGCTATACATGGAAAAACAAAAACACTTTATGTTTGATTTCTACTGCGATGCAGTGGACACATTCATAACTTAGAAGGGATCCCTTGGTAAATCTCATCACTCGCCGCTGTGGCCCTCAAGGGGTTGGTTGCTAAGCAGTGAGAGGTATTGCTTGTCACTGTGGAGAAGCGACTAAGACATCACGTCTGGCGTTCTTTGCCTGCCGCCATAGATTTTTCTCACTCGAATTTTACATCTGCTTATGCTATAGAAAACACCATTTTCATGGACATTTGATAAAACACTTATTAAATTGTCCATAGGTATGAATGTGAGTGTGAATGGTTGTTTGTCTATATGTGCCCTGCGTTTGACTGGGGACCAGTCCAGAGTGTACCCCGCCTCTCACCCGAAGTCAGCTGGGATAGGCTCCAGCATACCCGCGACCCCAGTGAGGATAAGCGGCACAGAAAATGGATGGATGGATGGATGAATGTTGCTATTCCTGTTTCTTTTTGGTCCCACAGCAGCTCATTTTCATGTATTTAGTAGGATTTTGCCCCAAAACACTGCACCATCCTGGCCTTTGTCTGGAGCAATTCACTTCAAAATAGCAGCAGGAAAACCATGCAGCACGGAATGCTTCACACGTAACGAGACACGCTAACAAACAAATGCAACGGAGGAGAACGAGGACCTCCTGTATTTACACGACATTTCATCCAAGAGGATGCAACAAAGCACAGTGCTTGACTTCTCATATGATTTCCAAAATAATCACCAGCCGCTGGTAGTGAATCACTGCAGCCTAGTTTGACTTTTTAAAAGCGCCCCTTTAAGAACATAAAGTAATAAACTCTCATCATTTGAAACTTCCCAAGACTTCAAAACTAAGTTCACAGGGTTTGTTGACCCCTCTTTGTGCTGCACTCACCAGGAAAAGCAAATGATGAAAAAAAACAAGGGATTCTTGCAGTGAAGCATCACAAACAACTCCTCAATACATCACCTCTAATAATATTACTCATTGTTGCAACATTAATTCCACTTGTCGTGACTCATGCAAGTCATTACAGCAGTCAGCATAACTTCAACTTGATTGAGTCTTTCAGTGAATGAGCTGCTGAGTGAATTGTCAGCATTCCACTGTGTCAGTGGTATGGAGGTACATGTGCATCAAACTGCAATAACCGTGTTGACAGATGGATTATTTTTGTACTAATTTAAAATGCAGCAAGGCCCAAAAGTGACTCGTTCCTCAGAAGTAAAACCATCTCAGCCATTGGTCAAAGAAATCATCACTTTTTTAATTCACCTCTTGGAGTTGTGGGAAATCATAGCGTGTATTCATAGCAGTCTGATAGCCCAATAAAATGGGCTGAATGATCATTAGATGCAGCTCGGTAATACACAAACTGGTGATGCATGGCTATCTTTTATGACAGCAGCAAACTTCTGAAAAAAAGTGATGATACTTAAGATACTTCCGATTTTTATTGATATTCTTTAGCAATGATTACAGCAAGCTGTACAGTCCAGTCTTGCTTGGTTTTGCCCGGCAAAGATCCTCTATATGGGAGTGTCACTCTGCTCTTACATATTTTACATTCATTAAATCAAGCCAGTCAAATCAGTCAGTTACATTATATGTACAAAATATGAATTTTTGGACCAATTAAATGAAATTGGATAATTTCACTTATTGCACACTAATGTCGCTGCACAGTGCTTGGGAATCACTGCTCAAAATGACAGAAGCGCTCTGCTGTTTTTATGCACATGCTGCAGAAACGCTAGTCAGAGATCCTCTATACGAGAAGTGCGATCTGCTGTTTTTAGTCATTTTAGTCTCTCCCAAGTTTTGAACTCACCTCGCCCGTCTGATGTTATTCACCGGCTGGATTTGGACCGCGGGCCACCAGCTGAATACCAGACATTATAACGCCACTAAAACAATTGTGTGTTTTTTTTGCAGTGTGAACCTAATAAACACATGTAGATGGAACCAGAGCCTGAGCAGAACACTCTGTACATGTAAATGAGCGCTCATACAGGTAATGAGTAGCAGCAGCTCGTTGTAGAGCTAGCACTCATTCTCTCCTCATTACAGGCCCTTAGTGGTGTCCTTGCATATTTAATTTGGATTTCTCTGATCTCCCATCTCCTTCGACTCAGTGTATGCATTAGCATTCACCTCCACTATGTGTTTCCACATATACGAGAGTGGAAAGTTAAAAAATTCTCTGCACTCAGACGGACGATTGCGAGAGACGTTTGCGGTATCATTCCAGATAAAGGAAAAACCAATCACTTTCCGAACCCTATTAGACAACACAAACACAACGCTTTATAGTATAATACTGTACTCCTAATAATAATCATAATAAATGTTATTCATTGGCACCATTGTGGCCACTCAGGGATACCACACATAAATAACAAAAGGACAAACAAAATAAGTCAAACACATGAGGTCAGTGAAATGAAACTGAACAAAGAAAGACAGCATGTGTACTTTCATGCTTATAGCATAGCGACCGTATTCTGGCAAAAAAATAAAATTAAAAAATCTGATGCATTTCTCCTATATTATGATTTTAATATTATCATGACGTCATGCCTTGTTCTCATGAAATTATTGTTTTTCCTGTAATACCGTGTTATAAAAAAAACAATAAAATCATGTTTTTTTTCTCATAACATTATAACTTCAAAGTGGCAGTTGTATGACTTTATTGAAACATTTTTTGTAACGGTAAAATTACAACATTTTTTTCTTGAGATGCTGACTTACTCTTTTTTTGGTATTTTTTTCATTAAATTATCAAATTCATAATTCCAATTCTCATATTATTTGGATTTTCTGGGGGTGTCAAAGGATGTATTTATTATCTAAATGTACCATATTTCATTTGAATTCCAATTTAATTCGTATAAAATCTATGTTTCACTTTATTTATAATAATCAATAATTATTATATTGTATATTCTGCCTTTTTGTAGTATAAGTATAAATCTGAATTTACTTTTGTTTTTAAATTCCAACTTAATTCTTTCTTAGCAACTGTTTCACATTAATTTATAACTCAATTCTCTTGATATTCATTCTTCCCATAATATTTCAATTTTGGTCTCGTTGAATTGCATTTTTTTTCTTTATGGGAAAATTCTGACTTAATACACATAAAATTATTAGTATTTTTAAAATTAAAAGCATGACTTCAGTCTCATAATATTACAACATAATTCTTCTCTAATATAATTTTTTTTCTAGAAAAATGAATGAGATGGCGGATTGAGAGAAACATTTGTAGTCCTGTATTATTCCAACTAAGGAAACACTGAGGCCCATCAATCAGCATCCACTCTAATTGAGTAGCGGTCATTAGAATGATCAAAAAAGGAGACTGAGCCCGCTGGTGATGTGATGTAAAGCAGCCTTGTCACTTGTATGGATTAAACAGTAAAGCTTTAATGGAGAGTGCCATGTTGTCATTTACTTATGGCGTCCTTCTCCCGTTCCCCGTCGCTCTCCAAACATACGAGCTGCTTCTGCAGGACCTTCCTGATGGCTCCAGAAGGACTGCACTCATCAAATACTTCTTGCTCAACGTCATTTGCTGCATGGGCTCACATGCAAAGAGAAAAAGCGTTGCAGCCAGACACAAATGTTTGCTTTAAATGGCAGGAAACCAATGCACTCGAGTACGGCGAGGGCATACTGATGAGACACTGTAGACATGCTAGACATGCTGCTGAACAAACGCAGTGGAGCACGTTAGCACGCAGGTTAAAGGCAGCAGTGTCAGCAGCGAGGCCTCGCTGCTGAAACTAGCGGCAAAATGTTTCCTCGCCATTGTACAGATGGTCAATCAATATTTAAATTCATGTCAAATTTGGTGCTGGCAAGCATTTGTCAAGAAGATAACAAAAGAGATCCCAGATGAAGGATGAAAAAGGCCCCAGTGAAAAATATTTAGAGCCGTTTGAGACCCAACAATGCATTTTTTGTCCTCTTTGAGGGAAAAACATGTCACTTATTTCAAATGCAAAACACGACAAGATTAGTAAACCTGTCAGTTAGGAATTGAGAGTGTTTTTAAGCAGTGTGTTTTATAAATAGTAAGAAGTGGATTTGGTAATATCCAGTCGTTTGTGAGATACTGGGGTCATGGGTTCAACGCCGACCGGTGCTGAATATTTTCCCCATTTTTCTGTTGTATTTTCTTGCAACAGACGAGGCTTTTTCATCTTGTTGGTATATTTATCATTCTTAGTCAATACTTGGGCACTTGCACAGTTGGAGCATTAAATAAAGCAATGAGGAAATGAGTGTTGGTCAGAGGTGCACATATTTTGTAAATATTTAGCTTTCCACTTGGCGACACATTTAAGATTTAACATTTATATTTAATATTTACAATTAGATTTAGGTTTTAATTTTACATTTAGATTTAGCATTTAGATTTCAATTTAACATTTACATTTGGCATTTACGTTTAGATTTAGCATTTAGATTCACCATTTAATTTTGATCTCAAATGTGAAGAAAATGAGCTAAATGTGAGAAATGTCATCTAAATATTTCAAATATAAGTGCGACTGAATTTTTACATTCTGCACCCTATAGAAAACAACACATTTTTCCAATGCCCTTTGTGGTGGACATGAGGATTTACTTCTACTACGATTGTTTCATATAAAATGATGTAGATGATGTAGTTGAGATGCAGACATGCATGTGTGTAACCAAGAAGAAAAACAGCTTCTTGCGGTATCATTCATAATAAGACTGAAAAAGTGTGAACATGAAATTTCCAAAATGCTGAAATGTTCAAGCAACAATTTCCAATGTTTTTCTTTATTTCCAATGTTAAAGTATTTGTAGAAAAATCAAGAAATATTTTCTGACAACAACAAAAAAATTATTGAGACACATAATTTTCACTTAATGCAAATTAATGCAACTTTTATTTTTCAGAGGCAGCTGAATGAATCATTGTAACGCCCCAGCAGTCGTGGCTAATGAAAGGCTTGGCTGGGAAGCACTGCATGACGGGAAGCCGTTAAAATTGTTGTTTTTTATTTTAAACTCGTATTGGTACTTGTCTTGTATATTTCTTCTGCGGCGGCATGGCTCAGGTGGTAGAGTGGTCGTCTCCCAACCTGAGCGTTGCGGATTCGATCCTCCGTCCTTCCGTGATCGTGTCGAAGTGTCCCTGAACGCCCAGTTAATCCTGATGCTGCATCATCAGTAGATAAATGTGCTAGCAGTGTCAAAGCGCTTTGAAAGCCTTGGAGGTGGAAAAGCACTATACAAGTGAAAGACCATTTACCATTTTTTTTACTTAGCTACCTTTTGAATGTTAAGTTGCTGTGTGATGAGTTTAGCGTTCTTTCTAAGATGATACAGACTGTTATATTGAGTAGTGACCTCCTGTGATTTTGACAAGCTCGTCGTAAGTTCCCTTATAGATTGTGATTTGCTCCTGGCAAAGAAAGAGCTACCGTTTCCTCACCGACTCACGAGCGGGACAGTATTTAAACAATTAGTTGTAGTTCTGAAAGATTAGAAAATGGCCATAAATTTGCGGCACCGCTGTATAAGATGCAGGGTTCAATGTTCAAGAAAAAAGTAGTGTCTTATACACCGAAAATTGCAAAAATTGTAATAAACCGGCTTGAGTCGGTCCACAAGTGGTCAGTCCAAACAAGGCAGAGGCATCCAAAACGTGAGGCAGAAGTCGAGGTCAAAAGGTCAGGCAAGGATCAGTAACAAGAAAGGCAAAAGCAAATAGAAAATGCTAGGACGTGGCTGGTAGACAACAAACGGGCATAAGAGTGAAAGGCTAGGGAAATGTACTGTACATGGAAAAATTTGAAGTTTTGCAATGCAAAACACCTGGGCAGACATCGGCAGGCGGGGGGAGGGGCCAGAAAAGGGCTGGATCACCAGGACTGACAGGAGGCAGGCATGACATGATTTTACTCTATCCATCCATCCATCCATCCATTTTCTATACCGCTTCATCCTCATTAGGGTTGCGGGGGCATGCTGAAGCCTATCCCAGCTGACTTTGGGCGACAGGCGGGGTACACCCTGGACTGGTCGCCAACCAATCGCAGGGCACATATAGACAAACAACCATTCACACTCACATTTTTATGACTCTATGTTTTTATTTTTTAAACAATAAGGGAATAACAATAGGACAGTCATTTTTTTAGAGTAAAGCAGTAATATTTAAAGAATGACGTCCTAATTTTACATGAAAAAAGGCAGAATATTACAAAAATGAAATTGGAACTTTAGAAGAAAAAAGTTTTTATTAAGAGAAATTGGCAGAATTTTACAATAATTAAAGACATTTTTAGGCAATTTAAGACAATTTTACCAAACAAAAAGAAAATTGGGAGATTGAATATATGGTTTTTATTTAGGAAGATTTTTTTTAACAATAAGGAGAGTAGAGTAAATAAAGAGTACAATAGGTAGAAAGTAGAAGTGGACAATAGAAAGTAATAAAGAGAGTCATTTTATGAGCGTTAAGTTGAAATTTTATAATTATTATTATTTTATGACACAAAAACAATAAAAAACAAAATCAAATATGCTGCAGTGTGGTTATTATTTAAGTCTGAATGTTATGAGTATTTGTATTACGAGAATTAATTACCAATTTACAGTCATCGAGCCGTAATATTCCGAACTGTTTGAGGATGAGTACACAACCAATGAACACTAATGGCTTGTCACATCAAAACCATCATCAGCATGAACACATCAATGTGACTATTTCTATGTTTGTTCCTGACAAAAAGCGACACACGATCACCCTCTTTTGTTGGTGTTATTCCATCGTCAAACAGATGTGATGATTTTCCCTGAGTAACATATGGAACGTCTGCAGAGACCGTGTGAATTCACTGGATAAAATGGCATCTTTTTTTTCTCATAATTTGACCTTTTTCTATGTCAGTATTGCCGCAATACTCCTAGGTCTGGACCGAAATAGACCAGGTCCAAAAGGCATCCCTGTAGGGCTCAGTGACATGAGACCAACTGAGAGGAGGAATCGTAGAAGAAGAGCATTGATCATGCAAAAGCACACCAGGCATTCAGCATCCCTACTCCTCCTGACATTTCTCCTTCATGCCCTCAAGTTCAGGCTGTTGTTGCCAAGTTTCACATCGGGGACACCAAAACTGACCTGCAGAGTTATTCTTGTGCTCGTGGAGAATACAGAGACCTTCACATTTGCCCATGCTGGATCCTCTCAGAAACGAACCTTGAAACATTCCCGCTTTGAATCTAAGGCATTTTATTTACAAAGCACAGCTTTCTTAACTGCTGTAGTTATTAATTATTGAGTATATGATGCTATGTTGATGCTCTATTTTTTAATAAATTCTAGTGGGATTTCATAATGTTGTTGATACAAAGCATGTAAACATCCACACTGTTGAATTATACATTTGGAGTCAAGTAAGATGTTGATGTTAATGTTATATAAAAGGAAAAACATAAAATATGTCAATTTAATTAATTCTCCAATATTATGAGAGTGAGTATTTAGTGATTTTAACAACAAAAAACCCAAATTTGCTCAAAATTAAACCATAATTTAACAATAAACATAATGTCATTTTATGAGTTTAGAAGGAAAAATATAAATATTGTACTCCAGCTTGCTCCCACATTCCAAAAACATGCATGTTAGGTTAATTGGCGACTCTAAATTGTCCATAGGTATGAATGTGAGTGTGAATGGTTGTTTGTCCAGATGTACCTTGCGATCGGCTGGCGACCAGTCCAGGGTGTACCCCGCGACCCTAGTGAGGATAAGAGGCATAGAAGATGGATGGAGGGATGGAAATATAAATATTACTTATTATTATTATTAACAACAACAATAGTCAGTCATATTTTACAAGAAACAATTGTTAGAGGTGTCTTACAGTCGCCGACTGTTCGACGATTTGATTCATAAGAACCACTGAGATAGACTGTTCGACTATCAATCTCGCCGTTGAATCATATAAAAATGGCATGTGTCTTATGTCTTATTGACTCATAATGGCTACTAAAAATCATGTAAAATGTGGAAGTACAGGTGCTGCACAATAAATTAGAATATGACCAAAAAGTTCACTTATTTCAGTAATTTCATTCAAAAAGTGAAACTAGCATTTTATATACAGTCATGGAAAAAAATGATTTGACCACCCTTGTTTCTTTGATGCATTTTAATGCCTGGTACAACTAAAGGTACATTTGTGTGACAAATATAATGATGATAACAAATATAGCTCATAAGAGTTTAATTTAAGTACTGATATCTAGCAACTTCCATGGTTTTCTTGATAATAACCAAAATCACGTAAGTTCTAACATGAATATCTATAGCATTGTACTGACAACAAATGTAACTCTTATGAGCTATTTTTGTTGTCATTGTTATATTTGTCCTAACAAAGGTACCTTTAGTTGTATCAGGCATTAAAATGAACAAGAAACTGAAGAAACAAGGGTGGTCTAAACATGTTTGCCATGGCTGTACATTTATTACACGCAGATTGGTATATTTCAAATGATTCTTTCTTTTAATTTTGATGATTATAACTGATAACTAATGAAAATCCCAAATTCAGTACCTCAGAAAAATGTAGTATAATTTAAGACCAATAAAAAAAATGGTTTTAGAAAAAACTGAAAAGTATGCACATGAAAAGTATGAACATGTACTGCACTCAATACTTGGTCGGGGCTGCTTTTGCCTGAATGACTGCAGCAATACGGCGTGGCATTGAGTCAATCAGTCTGTGGCACTCCTCAGGTGTTATGAGAGTCCAGGTTGCTCTGATAGTGGCCTTCAGCTCTTCCGCATTGTTGGGTCTGGCGTATCGCATTTTCCTCTTGACTACACCCCATAGATTTTCTATGGGTTTGAAGTCAGGAGAGTTTGCTGGCCAATTAAGGACAGGGATACCATGGTCCTTAAACCATGCACTGGTAGTTTTGGCACTGTGTGCAGGTACCAAGTGCTGTTGGAAAATGAAATCTGTATTTCCATAGAGTTGGTCAGTAGCAGGAAGCATGAAAGTGCTCTAAAACTTCCTGGTAGACGGCTGCACTGACCTTTGACCTCAGAAAACACAGTGGACCAACACCAGCAGATGACATGGCACCCCAAACCATCACTGACTGGAAACTTTACACTGGACCTCAAGCAACGTGGATTCTGTGTCTCTCCTCTCTTCCTCCAGACTATGGGACCTTGATTTCCAAAGTCACAATTTTAACTGAAAAAAAGTCCTCATATTAGAATGAAGTCATAATTTAATGAGAAACAATTGTAATGATATGAGAATAAAATTATAAGGTACTTTGGTCATTTAATCAGAATAAAGTTATAATTTAACAAGAAACGAATTAAAGTTCCCATTTTAAGAGACAAATGCAATTTTTTTTTATTATAATTGTAATTTTATGAAAATAAAGTTATAATATTTTGAGGTCATTTGGTCATAATTTCATGAATTAAGTCACAATTTTACTAGAAAATATCCAATAGAAAATTTGGAATATTACAAAGTTAAAAAAAAATCAGTCAATGAATTTTATTAGAATAACATTAAAGT
Source organism: Dunckerocampus dactyliophorus (assembly GCF_027744805.1). Lineage (NCBI taxonomy): Eukaryota > Metazoa > Chordata > Actinopteri > Syngnathiformes > Syngnathidae > Dunckerocampus > Dunckerocampus dactyliophorus. The sequence goes on from NC_072826.1 coordinate 15,299,464, forward strand.
ATTAAAGTATATTAAAGTATACTTCACTCAGTAACTATGCTACAAAAAAGGTCAGTTAGAATAATCCATAATGCTGGTTTATCGAGAACACACAAACCCTTTATTCCTAAATTCGCAGTTATTAAAACTTGCTGGTAAACTTTCAAACAGCTAAAATTATGAACAAAGCAAACAATAACCTGCTACCCAAAACCGTAATACAATTCTTCTCAACAAGAGAGGAGAAATATGACCCGAAGGAAACATTAAACTTAAAACACTTATACGCGAGAACAGTATATCCCTCAGCATATCAGTGTGGGGAATTAAATTGTGGAACGGACTGAGTAAAGAACTCAAAGAAATGAGCCATTTCAAGAAACAGTACAAGCAGTTGATGCTTACAAAGTATAAGGAAGACGACTACTGAACCACACGCAAAATATCTGTACAATGCTACGTCAAGTGATAATATAGGTTTGTTGTAATCCTGACTTGGGTGTTCTTCTTTAGATGTTGTGCTTTATCTTTTCGTTACACTTATGAACACTTGGAGTCATAAAGTGAGTCGTTCGTCTTTTAGGAATTCTCCATTAAGTGAGCGGATGCACACGGCTGCTGTTCCCGGTCAAAGCGTCACCTTCCCAGAGGTGCTGGCCATCTGCTCTGTGACAACCTTTCAACTTCCTTGATGGTTATGTACCCTCAGTTATCTCTGTCAACATTTTTAGCACTTTTGGTGTGGTAGAAGGGACAGAAAGATGGGCAAGTCTTGTCTTCAAACTTCCTGTGACATTTCTGGAATCATGCTACTGTGGCACCATTGATTGTGCAGCTCATTTAGTGGATGAGCACTAAATCACGACTAAATCGCGGGCGGATGTTAACCGAGGTACCACTGTACATGTGAAGTGTGCATTATGTCCCAGAGCAAAGTGTTTGTACGCGTTCGCTGTGAGTAACTCTAATCTCTACAAAGCTAAATCTCAATTCTTTGACATATTTTAAGGTTTTACTTTCCAATAATTACTTTCCATGGTAATTAATTACATTTTCAATTCCATTACTAATTCAGTTTTTGGCTCTCTTTGATCACATGGTCATTTATCAACATGTATATTGCACAACACAGCAGCAACAGAAACGATGTTGTAAGAGCGGCAAGGAGCAAACTGCTCGGTCCGCATTAATACGGAAAGTGAAATCCGCATGAGTTTCACACCAACAGTTGAGATACATAAACATAGATAAAACTGCTGGATGCTGACCACTCATGATACTTCAAATGCAGCGGCTGCCGTCTTGTAGAGGAAATAAATAAAAAAAACTGGGGTTGCCAACAGCCACAGCTGTGGTTATTTGTTTTGCTGACCACGCACCCGGCGACTATAGGAGACTAATTGAATAGAGGTGTTCATTGGAGTATTTATCGTATGTACATCTGAGCGCAGCCTCCATTTGAAAGCCAGTAAAGAGACTAAGTGGAGGTTTTATTGTGTCTTGTTTGTAACCACCTTTGGCGCTGATAACTTCATGCATGAAGGCCCTAAATGCTACATCTGCAGGAGCAAACAAACAAAAAGAAACACATGCTAGATGAACCGCATCAAAAGTTCATCACGCACCTCAAGCACACCCTAATGGGTCTAAATATCTTCTCACGACAACTTCATGAGCACAGTTAAATAAGACTAAGACAGCTGGACTGCAAGGTCATACTCATATAGCATTACAATAGTGCCGTGAAATGCATGGTTGTAGAGAACTAAAAGGTATCCCGCCAGGCAGTCTGTTCAACACAACCCTCACATTTCAATAATAAAGTCTGCTAAAAATGAAACTGCATTTGAAATAGGGGTGTCACAAGATCTCCTGTCACGAGTTTAAAGATTTCTGAAGATTTCTCGTTCAGAAAAAAAATTTCTTGTGGGCACTCGGTCTGGGATGATAATAAACACATGAATTAATCACTCAATAAATGAAAATGAACTGGATCATTTTACCGGCCTCAATATATTGCCCCGTGCATGTGTGTCTGTTTTCCTGTTTTTGTCAGTCATACAGTTTCGTTGTCTCGATGGGTGTAGGCGGGGCCGGTAGCATACGCACAGAGTGCAGAAGAGTGTAATGTAGTAAAAATGTAATTAGTAGATTGCAATATATTGTCATATATTTTTTCATTGTACTTTTCTTAAAGTAATGTTAAAATCTCGTCTTGTCTTGCTCTCGTAGACCCAATCTCATGTATCATCTCATGAACTGCATGAGTGTCTCATGACACCCCTAATTTGAAATGTTGAATTTATGAGTAAATATGACATAACTTCAAATTAAAAGTAAAGAAAGAGCTGACATTTTTGGAGCTTGTTGACATAACAAAAATGTGAACCTGTTGGATTATCCCTCAAATTGACCGAAAGCCTTACATCACACTATTTAGAAACTAAAAGAGACTAGAATCTAGAGTAGCAATACTTTATCCAAACAGATCTTGGATTCCAACTTGTTAACCACCATTTAATTTTTAATGTTACATTTTGAAGCCTCTTGAATATATATATATATATATTTTTAAATTGTGCTGACTTCAAGTGGCAGAGGAAGGCTTCCTGTTCTGTGTTCTCAACAGCTTATTATGTGATTAAAGTCAATTAATCGTCAGTGTTAACAGCAGCAAGTGGCTGCTATTTAATTAGGCTTAAAAAGCAGCACTAAGGTTATTTGAAGCTTGATGTCTCTGTTGAACACTGGCAAATAATAAATATAGGTCGCACGTGCATTTTCCAATTCAGGGCGTCCAACGTAACAAGGCTGTCATTCGACGCTGACATAATGGATTTAGTGATGACAGCCAATTGGTGTTTGTAGCGCGTGGGAAAATGGCACACTGGCCTTATTATTGCTTCATTTCCCACTTGTGCTATTTTGCTGGCGGATGAGCGTGTTGATTCACAGTGACTCATTTGTCTGGAAAAGATATGTTCTGACAACACCCAAGGCCACAAGACAGACACTCTATGAAAACAACGGTAAGAATATCTGACAAACACACATCCCGTCCACGCTTGCTTACCAGGACGGAGAGGGCTTTAATTGATGTTTAACTCAAAGACAATTTGCCTTGTTTTGTGTGGTGATGTTGTGTGATAGATGTTGGTGTGCCTGCAGGAACAGACTGGAGGCAGGATGTACAGTCAATAATTACATTCTTTCCTTGTCTAAATTAGATTTTGGCGTAATTGTCACCAAAGCCGCTGAGTGGTTCACCATAACAACATTTTTGCTATGTGTGAACTTGACAAATGTCCATCCACAATCCCAATGCCGACACTTTACCATCTGTTGGTTTTCGTCACACGCCAGACGCTCTGCTGCTTGACTGTGCGAGCGTGTGGGAGGGTGCCTTTGCACACATATGTCCAAGTGTTTGTTGACATATTTTACTTTGTGTATTTGTTTAGACATTTCAATATCATACCTTCTCAGCTGAGTGTAAAAATAACCATGTAACACACAACCAGCTGCCATTTATAGCCCCCAAGCATATACAGGGCCCTGGAATTCATCCTTCCCTCAATGAACCACAGCTCCCCAGTACCAGCAGCACTTGTGCAGCTGAGACGAGCCGTGACGCTACCACCACCATGCTTGACCGTAAAAATGACAAAATTATCTTGATGCTCGCTTGTATTGCCAAATAATTAGAAAATAATGGCGTAATGACTCATTTTCAGTCCACAGTAAATCTTTACTGCTGCACAAGCTGTACACTGACTACTCTAAAGTACAGTATATCCAAGCTTACTGGTGGTGTTGTGGTGTTGCCCCTTGAAAAGATATACTGTCATAAAATCCTTGCTGAAATGTGAGGGGTGGACTCTCTTTTGTCCAGGGCTACAAATAATAATTATTTTCTTAAGAGATTAGATCTGAAGCTTGTTTTGATTAACTGATTTATCGGTTAGGCCCTAGACAGACCAAATGAATATGAACCAAACACTAACAGTTTGTGGTTTGGTCCTCAACATATCAGAAAAGATACAAAGTCACACCCTGGTGTGTGTGAATGTCTTGCTATACCTAAAACACAAAGATAATAGGTCTGCTTTCATGGATGACTAAGGAAATGTAAAAACTATTCTCATTTGAGAGGCTGAAATCAGAGAATATTTCCATTTTTTAATTTAAAAAAGATTAATTGAATCCCAAAATAATTGTCAATTAATTGGATAATCGACTAATCATCATTTAATTGAATAATTGCTACAGCTCTAATTGTATCAGATACTGTAATTGCACAGTTATGAATATGCATAGGGGCCGCACGGTGGTCTAGTGGTTAGCATGTTGGCCACACAGTCACAGTCCGGAAATCGGGAAGACCTGCGTTCAATTCTCCCTTGGGCATTTCTGTGTGGAGTTTGCATGTTCTCCCCGTGCGTGTGTGGTTTTTCTCCGGGTACTCCTGTTTCCTCCCACATTCCAAAAACATGCATGTTAGGTTAATTGGAGACTCTAAATTGTCCATAGGTATGAATGTGAGTGTGCTTCTGGACATGGCTTCCCCTTTCTGAGGCGTCGGACGGTTTTCCAGAACTGAAAGTTGTGCTCCATGGCCTCACCTAACTCCTCCCACACACACATAGTTCTTTTCTCGACCACCGCTGAAGCCACGTGCCGCTTGGCCTGCTGGTACCTGTCAGCTGCTTCAAGAGTCCCACAAGCCATCCATGCTCAATAGGATTCCTTCAGGTTGACGGCAGTCCTGACCTCTGGTGTCCACCATTGGGTTTGGGCCTTGCCACCACGAGTGCTACCGACCACCTTGTAGTCGGCTGCCTCGGCAATGGAGGCACGGAATACGGCCCAATCGGATTCGATATCCTCATTCTCCCCCCAGGATGCAGGTGAAGCTCTGCAGATGCAAGTGAGAGTTGATGACTCGACGAACCGGAGACTCTGCCAGACATTACCAGTACAACCTCACTACACGTTTGGGTCCCAGGTCATCCTTCCCCACCATCTAATCGAACTCATCACCAGCTGATCAGTTGACAGCTGAGTCCCTCTCTTCACCCACGTGAGCAGAACATGAGGACGCAGGTCTGATGATACGACTACAAGGTTGATCATAGACCAGCGACCTAGGTTGTCCTGGTGCCAAGTGCACCTGTAGACATCCTTATGTTCAAGCATATTCGCACAGAAGTCCAATAGCATCACACCGCACGGTTCAGCTTGGGGAAGCCATTCCTCCCAATCATGCCCCTCCAGGTCACACTGCCATTGCCCACATGGGCATTGAAGTCTCCCAGTAGAACTACGGATACACCAGCTGGGGTGCTGTCCAGCTCTCCAAATAGACTCCAAGAAGGCTAGGTACTCTGAGCTGCCGTTTACTTTTTCCCCAACCCGAAGGCGCAGGGATGACTTCAAACTATCTACAAAAGGGAAAGATGTGTGTTCTTGTTTCACAAAGGGATTGTGGATGACGTTCAAAATTAAAAAAGTGCGGTTTTCCTTTAGGAATACATACTGTTTATATTTTGTGCCTTCATAGTATGGTCTGTGGCAAAATTGACCCAAGCCAAGAATTCCCTTGTAGCAAGTATTTCCACAAAATGTTTGAAATACAAACTTGTTTGGAATGTTTGAATAGCCTATGCCAGTTAAAAAATAGGAATCCTTCATACATGTTCCAAAGAGCAAGGAAAGTGCATTCTTCAGGTTTCACACCACTAGTTTTTGGTGAAAAATATCTATGACACAGTAATACAGTATATGTAGGAAATAGAAATATACAGTAAAAGCTATAATGAGTTCAATATATTGGACTTCAAAATATAACCATTGAACACTGTCCTCATCTCTGCATCATGAGATACAAAGTGCTTCTTGTGAAGTCGTCACTGTATTCAAAGCAGAGGTGGGACACGTTTATTGTATGGATCTTGTACATGTGTTTGTCACATTTCCAGCAGGTTGTCCCTGTTTTTTTTTTTTTTCAAGGCATAAGCTGCATCTCCTTCTCTTTTGTTTTCTCATGTTTGCGTCATGACCACGGTCAGGGTCAGGTTGCCTCATTGCCCTTACCATTTCTACTGAGGTTGCTGTGTGCTTGAAGTGTCGCTTTTACATGTAGGAGCCACAAGGACCTTTCCAAACTACTCCAGAAAGAACCCTCTCTAGTTCTTGCTTGCCCGACAGGTTGGGTTTAGCTCACTCCGAATCGCGAAGGCATTGTACGTGGATACATCAATTATGTTGTGGAATATGACAAGAGGCCAATGGTGTGATGTAGTTTGGCCAGGTGGTAGTTCAGGTTTGTTCCGTCTCACAGTGCCAACCTTCCACCTTCCACCTTCCACCTCCTGCTCTGACACATCCTCCTCTAAATGACTATCAGAGCCATCTTGGAAGAGTAGACCCAGGGCCTGTTGGACATTTAGTCTTGTTGGCATGATGTCCGACTTTGAAATGGCAGCTCTCTCAACCCAAACAAATTCTAATTTGTTACTTTGTAGATGTAGGTGCTTGCTGGTGCACATATTGTTTCTGTGTGAAACCACCGTTGAACCTCTGGATGACTTTACCATATGTGATCACTCCTTTGTTGTTTACTATTTCAATATTTTGGGATTCACTCTGCCCCCCACCCCCATTGCCTTTAGTAGTAGTTCTGAAGTATAGGAGATGTCACGAGATTAGAACATGACCACATCAAGCATCGTGGGAAATGTAGTTTTTAAGCCATAAATTAGCCGCACAACTGCATAAGCAGCAGGGTTCAAAGTTTGAGAAAAAAGTAGCGGCTTATACACCGGAATTTTTTTAATGTATTCAGTCGCTTCATTAAATTTCAGGCTAAAAAAATGATGTTTGGGGTATTTTTATTGCTGTCAAATATCAAAACGAGTCAAATTTGACCCGAACTGTAGGGTTAAGAGCATTTTTGGTCTTTACTTTGTTCTTTTTTTTTTTTTTTACATAGTGACAGTCTGTTACAAGCAGATTAGTTTTAATTTTGCGCCTCTGAACCTAAAAATCTCTGACATGAAGAGATCACTGCAGACTGTATGACAACATTTGCTTTAATGCACATTAAATTGCTGTTTAATGTTGGATCAGCCCCACATATCCCATCTAAAGGCACTTAAATACAATGTTCTCATCATGGGGGGTGGGTATAACCCCGTTGTGGGAGAGATTGTGTCACACAAAAATAGCAAGAGAGGTTTTCTTTAACACTGCGCTCCGTTGCAGTCAACTTGTATCTCCAGCAGCAGCGACAGAACAATGGAGGAGGACTTGTATGCAAATTACACCATTCACAGAGTGTCAGCTCCCTGCTTGTAACCATGGCGATCTTTGGCATCCGCTCTGCTTGTCCATTGATTTGATATCAAGGTGCAAAGCCTTGACTTTGTTCACAGATGAGCGAGCAATGTGACGGCATCACATGGCCTGCCAAACGCCTAACAGATTACAGTGTATGGGCTGTTATACAACAGTACACATTTACTGTGAAAGGTTCACAACACATCCTGTGACAGGCCAAAAGGTCTGTGGGGATTAATATTGGACAAGATGATGTATTGATCAAAGTCGTGTATTGGCAGCCATGCTCTTTTCATACGTATCATCACAACATCACCTGTGTGGGTGATTACCACCGCTTGCTGATTACTGCTCTAGCATAGGATGGAAAGGCCAGACTCTTCCAATTGATTCTTATCAGCTGTCTTATCTGATGTCTATTGATGCTAGCAACAGTGATGGGAAGAAAATAAAACATTTTTGTCCTCATACAACTATGGTGTAACAGTAGGGCATTATCACGGTCCTGTACGCGCCTCAGTTTTAAGGTTACCATAGTTCAGTTCATTTTTACTACAGTAAGGGAACAATATGCTAAACATAAAATAATGATTTTTAAAACAAAACATAAAAAACCTCCAAAATGTATGCATGTAATTCTCCAATTAAATAAAATTCTGGAATGAAAATAAAATATTTTATTGGGAGGGTGCCGTGAGGTGTTGCGAGGGCTTGAGAGGCAGGGGGGACTATACTTATGCAATTTTTTGTAAATTAAAAACCTATTTTTTTAATAAAATAAGTTGGCAGGTGTGTTAGCGTGTTTACTCAAGTTTGGTTGATTCTGGTGCCTGCAACTCATACAGTGGTTTGTACAAATAAAGAATAAATTCCCTCAGGGGAGCATGGCAGAAAATAATTGAGAACCACTGGAGTAGGTGCATGACGATGGGCGGGTGTACTTCCTGTACCCCACTTGTACCATACCACAGGTTCAATACTGGAAAATATCAAACTTTGTAAATGTATTATTTTAAGTTAATGTGTTAAGTGTAAGAATAAATGAGTAAGAATGCAAGGAGTTTCATAAGAAGCTATTTATTGAATGTATAGTTATGGATTGTGAATACTCCTCTCGCCTTATAACAAACATTAGCTGGTTAACACTACAATGTTCAAAATCAGCATGATTCATTGTTTTAATGCATAATTTAGGTACAGATTTTTACTTTTCCGCATCATTTACACTCAGCTGAGCAGCCTAAACCATTACGTTTTTTACCCAAAGGTGTTAGCCGCTGGTAATGATGATTGTCTCTAGTATTAACCTCGTTGGTAGTATTTGCTGTTCTTCCACAGAAAGTGAACAGTGGGTGTGGTCTTTAGGGAAAGTCCTGCCCCTTCTCAAAGATGTAGCAGTTCCTGGATACAGTTGGGAGGCGACAGAAACTGTCAGCTTCCCAAACACTGCTGTAAAACACGACATAGTAACACTTTTTTTCCCATTTTAAAATCAATATGTTAAAACGACATCAGACTGAAACATGCATTAGGTGAGAAATTCTGCTGCATGCTTTGAATGGGTTAATGTTGTGCTATCTGGCGGATAACTGTAAAAAACAGACAGTAGTCCAAGTTGAAATCTTAAAGGAAAACTGCACTTTTTGGGGGGAATTTTGCTCATCATATCTTTAGAACGCACAGAAAAGAGAAAGACGTGAGTTCATGTCTCATACAAGGATTGTGGATGATGGGCAAGTGCAGTTTTTCTTTAATATAAAGGACAGTGTAAGTTTTTTTTAAAGCTAAAATGGATGGAAAATAAAAAAAACAGAATGCCACAAAATGTGCCTCAGATCTCCTATGGTCTGGTGTTATTGGACGAGAGGAGCCCATCTCCCAGGCTGCTGCTCCGGTACGGCTGACTGACTAATTATTTGTCCAAGCTTGTTTTCAAGTCACTTTAGACAAGCGGCAATTGGCTTTGACCTACTGTGATTGTCAGTTTGACATGGAGCTTGACAAATGCCAGCCAATCACAGCCTGTCTGCTCTGTGCACGTATATAACAACAATACGTGCATGCAGGTACGAGTTTTTAAACGCTTCTGACCGCCGACTGGGCGTCATTTGATGAAAAGGCCACCAGACCAGGTAGGAATTGCAAAAGTGCGTTTGTCATCCTCTCTGCCATCTAATTCTGGGATGTAGTTTTTTTTTTTTTTTGAAGGCAGTGGCAGCGAGGCATGAGAGAGACCATTACACACACGTCTAGCACACTCCACATGATGAAGAGATGTGGGAGCACGTCCTCCCGTAGAAAGCGCCTGTGGCAGGGATGCTGCACTCAGCGGACACAAGCCGCAGCCAAGCCACCACACAAACAATGATGAGACTTGTCTCCCTGCCTGGTCTGGGCTGGGCCTCTCCTGCTAACTGATACTACTGAGGGGTCTGAAAAACAGGTATGCAAATTAAAAGCAAGCTTTTTCTCCACGGCAGAGTCTGCCCCATCAAAACCTTCCTGCCTGCAGTATAGAGCTGAGCTCATTCACACATGAAACAAAGTTATTATGTCCAACATTGTGGGTCAAAGAACAGGTCAGCCGAGATAAGTGTTGGACAGACTTTGTAACATGTAGTCCCCCGTGTTGTGTTCACTGACCATTTTGTTGCAGGAAACGCTTAAAAGACACATGGTCATAGGTCAGCAACCTCTAAAATAGACTCTACCAAGACATTGGAATGTTTACTGAGGCCACACAAGCGCAAATAGTTTTATAAGGTCCACTTACAATCTCTGTTCTAGGTCACTGAAAATAGACTTTTCTGCCAAGGTGAATATTTCCTGGACTCTTTTTTTGTGTGTGTTTGCAACTGGCATTTTTTTTAAGCTTGTATCCTTTTACGGCACATCTGGTCAACTAAGTTGTTCAGGGGGCCACATTTTCGGAAAAGAAAAGCACCAGAGACTAGACTAGTACTTAGGAATGATTGCCCTGTCGACTAACAGAGATATCTATTTAACAACTGTCAAAGATCATCTGCATAACAAGAGCATTGGTTACCAGTACGTAAAGACAGACACATTTTTGTCAACGAAAATGCAGAGGAGTGATTGTCCTGCCCACAGACATACGTAGAGGGTCTATTTACCAGAAGTGACAACAGTCAAAGATTGTCTACATAAAAGAAGCGTTGCCTCTGCTGCTGGTTTAAGTACAACCTCTTTTTAAAAAAATCTTTTGTGGGATTTTTTTTTTCATTTGCTCGATTTTTTTTAAGTGTACACAGAACAGATTTCTTCTAATTCTACATACTCTTAGGCTGAGCAGTTTTACACCCTTGGCTTTTTTTGTATTTTTGTTTGCTTGTTGTTTGCTCAAGTGTGATAGTGGATGACATAACTCCCCTGACTCCCCTTTTCTTGATTTACCATTTATGCTATTATTGTATTTTTTACAGACTTTACTAGACTAAGGTTGGGGATAAAGCGGCATATGACAGACTTTGAATGTGTTCTCATTATGTGCAAAAACAGAAATCCCTCGGCACTTTGCGCTTCAAAGTTTACGACTTATATTAAGTAATAAATCATGCTGTTTCAGTTGAATACGGCTTATTGTCAGTCAAAATATAGGCAAATGTAAGCATAAAACTGGCTAAATGTAAAACGGCTAAATGAACTAAAATATGAATACATGTAAAGGTGACAAATAGTGGTGTGTTTCATGTTTAGAGGGCTGTAATAATGTTAAAAAACATATTTAGAAGGTTGTAAACAGGTTTTCTATGCTCTAACTATGTAAATATTCTATTTATTAATAAGGAATCCTACTTTCTGGAGATTCACTTATCACAGTTGGGCCTGGAACCAATTAACCACAAAACATGAAGCATTACTGTATAGACTGTGCATATATATATATATATATATATATATATATATATATATATATATACATATATATATATATATATATATAAATAACACTGGCAACATAGACATTTTTTCTATTAATATGATTCAATAAAATAAAAAAAATAGTCTTCTTCTTTTTCTGCAGCCGTCTCTTATTTATAGCGGTTAATTTGTTCCAAACCTGACCACATTTAATGAATTTTGGCAATACAGGATTGGTTAATAAATGGAATATTTTCATATTTAGAGCATAGAAAACCTGTTTATGACTTTTAAATATGTTTTTTTAACATTATTAGAGCCCTGTAGACATGAAATAACACCGCAAGAGTCACCTTTACACTCCTATTATTCATAGTTTACACCACATTGCAACTCTTATGCTGCAGGGACTCAAGATGGCCGCTAGCTCGTACACAAGTGAGCTAACCAGTTAGCCTCGAACGTATTTCTTCTAAACTTAAGAACCCAAAAACATACCACTTCCACACGGGATGGGAGGGGGTCAGACATGCTATGGCTGACTTCATGACTTCATGCAGCGTTAAGGTAATGTAATGTAAGGTAATTTCTTCAATGTGTTCAATATGTTTTGACTAATAATAGGCCATAGTCTATCACGATACAGCGATCATTTATTAATTAATTTCTGAAAAAAAAACGCAATAGAGTGAGGAAGCGATAATCAGACGCGATATTGCGAGGGACAGTTGTATATTTAAAAATAGTAAACATTAAAACTAAAAAATACTAAAATGTTTAAAACATTTTATGTAATATTAATGATATTTGTGTATGATATAAACATACATCAACTCAATATATGTCTTAATAAACAGTATCGCTAAAATCAACAAATTAGGCTAATAAAAAGTGAAGCTTTCCATTTAAATAATCATGCAATAGCATAGCACTGCTTATTTAATTTAATCCTCTCTCCTTGTGGGAGTGGGAATACTCACTACAGCTGCTGTCTTTGAACAGAATTTTATTTTGAAAGGAGTCCTCGTCGTTGTCATATGCTCGCTTCACGGTCTGTCTCAGACATGGCAGTCTTTCGCTGCCAAGCTGTCACTTGGAGAGATGCGTGAATAAAAGGCTACTTATGCTGGAATGGACAAAATGGAGCAACAGAGCGTATAAGGTCCACGCTGCTGTTGACAAGCTCGTCTCAGTTTAGTAAAACAGTGAACGCTGCTTTCATTAAAAAAACATCAAGTTGCCAAAAAGCCGCCACGACTGACTTTTTAAGAGCACTGTGGAGGAGGACATGCTGAATCCACCTGTAACATAGCAGCTATACTGTATAGCTCACATCTCATATTGTGGAATCTGCTTTTATTGTGGAAATGACTCATAGTGAACAAAGTAGCAGTAATTGATGAGACATGGAGGATTAAATTAGATCTGCTTCTTCCTGGTCCTTTTCATACATGCTGAATTGTACAAGTCTAAACGTGTAAACTTTATGTACTTTTAAGCATGTCCAAAACAAGTACTGTAGATACCCTCTTTTTGTGGGGGTTACTCTCTGGGACCACCAGCGAATGGTGAAAATCCATGAATAATTAGACGGCCATAAAAATGTCTATTTTTAACACCTCCCCATCCAAACCCTCCTGCTAGCTTGACATTGATGTTCTCCTTCGATTTCGGATCAATGTTTACAATAAGAGTGACTGTTCTAATGATTAGATTAGATTCAGCTCCAGAACTCTCCCCAGTCTCTCTTCAATATGCCTCAACCACTAATTACAAATATTTTAAAATATGAAATGTAAAGGTCGCGCGGTGGCTGAGTGGTTAGCATGTTGGCCACACAGTCAGGACATCTGGGAGATCTGGGTTCAAATCTCCACTCGGGCATCTCTGTGCGTGCGTGGGTTTTCTCTGGGTACTCAAGTTTCCTCCCACATTCCAAAAACATACAACCCCGCCTCTCGCCCAAAGTCAACTGGCATAGGCTCCAGCACCCCGCCGCGACCCATGTGAGGATAAGCGGCATTGAAAGTAGATAATTAGTGAATAATAATGTAATAAGATCAGTGAACAAAGGGAATCAGAGTCACGGTGTAGAATGTATACAGTATATAAGTATATAGCACAGCAACTATGGTGCATTCAAGTACAGCTGAACACATTGTGACAAACATTATCAGTGAAGCATAAAGACATAAACGTGTAAAAAAATTTAAGCTTTTTTTAAACAGTGGTTCATGTATGCTGTACATTTTACCTGTATTATCAGGTATTTGTAAATGATCAACAACTTAGGGTGAATGAGATGTGTTTTCTGTGGAAAATATATTTCATTTTGGATGAAAGAATATGTATACAGTAATCCCTTATTTATAGTGGTTAACTGGTTGCAAACCCGACCATGATAAGTGAATTCCTGCAAAGTAGGATTACTTATTTATAAAGGGAATAAGAAAAAGGAAAGAAAACTTGTTTACGACCTTCTAAATACATTTTTAACATTATTAGAGCCCTCTAGACATGAAATAACACCCCATAGTCATCTTTATACTCATATTACCCAATTTAGTAAACATAATAACAGAAAAATAAGCTTGTGTTTGTTGCTATAAATGTGTTCCGGTGCTTGGACAGCAGAGTAGCAGAAGGACAGCAAGTGACTATGTAGGGTTCAGAATTGAGTTTTAGCTTAGGTGGGTAGCGTGGGTCACAGCCGCAACAGTAGGATTATTAAGGATTTTTATTCGGGATTATTATGCCTGTTGTGAGACAATTCAAACCTGCAATAAAACCTTTTGTTCCGGTGACCAAGTCTAGTGCTTGTGTGTCTCACTGAACATTACAGGAACATTACTGACATTTAGTGATCAGTGTAGAATACTACATATCGTATTGAATGCGTCATCTGAATGCCTTATATTTGTATTTTACTTCATTTTGCTTGAAAATGCTTCATTTAGGCAAAAATACAATATATTTTATGTTTTTGGACAAATAATAGGCCGTATGCCACCACGAAATTGACCGCAATCATCTTGGTGTATCACTGTGTTAATCCCAATCCTCAAAAGGCAGTGATGTGATAATTGCAGCAAGTCTGTAAAATAGTATGGAGCTATTTAATATTGTGTGAAGATGTCCTCCATCTGGCTGACATGTTAATTGAACGGTGCATGGAAGAAGAGTGTCAGAGGTGGATGTATAAAATATGTATAATAAAGATGAAGCTGCTGAGGTTATATAGGGAGAGGGAGACTGACTCATATCTTAAAGGTCCCATATTCTACTATTTTTCACCAATTTTAAATAACTGTCAGAGGTCCTACAGTGTGTTGTCCAAAATCTAGCCTCGATGCTGGAATTTAGACAGTTTAAAAGTGCTTTTACTAAGCCCTACTTGTGTGTCTGTCACTTTATTGCTAATGAGTGGGGATGTAAATCTCTTTGTGATAGACGATTCGATTTGAATGTAGATACACACGTCACGGTACGATTCAAAAACATTATATTTTAAAAACAGAACGATACGATTCGATGCAGTGTACAAACGATTCTACGGGTAATGTTTGTTGATGCAGACATTAATCTTACATTATAAAATAAATTATATATATAACAGTGTTTTTAAATGTGTAAAAGAGCACATCATATCCCCAAGCATGCTGTAAGGCACTAGCAAAAATAAAGTCAACAGAATAACCTGTCAAATATATATATTGTTAAGAAACCGATCAAAAACAGACTTGCTGAATGACCATCTATTTGTTTGATGGGATCAATATTTTACATTCGATATTACATATATTTTTATACTGTTACATTTGGAACATTTAAGTTTGAACATGTTGCTAGAAATGGAAGCCACCAAATTAAGTTTCGTTGCAGTGGTGTGAAAAAGTGTTCGCCCACCTTCCTGATTTCTTTTTTTTTTCCACACTTAAATATTGCAGATCATAAAACACAACACAATACAACTGAACACAAAATGCAGTTTTTAAATGAAACTTGTTATTATTAAGGGAGAAAAGAAATCCAAACCAACATGGTCCTGTGTGAAAAAGTGATTGCCCCAGGTTACAACATAACTTAACTGAGATTAATTGAGATCTATCAGTCTGAAGAAGGTTATAAAGTAATTTCTGAAGCTTCGAAACTCCAGTAAACCACAGTGAGAATCATTATCCACAAATGACAAAAACATGGAAGAGTGGTGAACCTTCCCAGGAGTGGCCAGCAAACCAATTACCCCAAGAGCGCAGCAATGATTCATCCAAGAGGTCACAAAAGACCCCACAACAACATCCAAACAACTGCAGGCCTCACATGTCTCATTTAAGGTCAGTGTTCATGACTCCACCATAAGAAAGACACTGAGCAAAAACGGCCTGCATGGCAGAGTTCCAAGATGAAAACCACTGGAGAACAAAAAGAACATAAAGGCTTGTCTTCAATTTTGCCAGAAAACATTTTGATGATCCCCAAGACTTTTGAGAAAATCTTCTGTGGTCTGATGAGACAAAAGGTGAACATTTTGGAAGGTGTGTTTCCCATTACCTCTGGCGTAAAAGTAAAACTGCATTTCAGAAACAGAACATCATACCAACAATAAAATATGGTGGTGGTAGTGTGATGGTCTGGGGCTGTTTTGCTGCTTCAGGACCTGGAAGACTTGCTGTGATAAATGGAACCATGAATTCTGCTGTCTACTACAAAAATACCAAAGGAAAATGTCCGACCATCTGTTCGTGACGTCAAGCTGAAATAAACTTGGGTTTGGCAGCAGGACAATTATCCAAAACACACCAGCAAGTCCACATCGGAATGGCTGAAGAAAAAGAAAATGAAGGCTTTGGAGTGGCCTTACCTGAATGCTATTGTGATGCTGTGGCATGACCTTAAAAAGGTGGTTCATGCTGGAAAACCCGCCAATGTGGCTGAATTACAAGAATTCTGCAAGATGAGTGGGCCAAAATTCCTCCACAGCGCTGTAAGAGACTCATTGCAAGTTATCACAAACGCTTGATTGCAGTTGTTGCTGCTAAGGGGGGCCCAACCAGTTATTAGGTTTAGGGGGCAATCACTTTTTCACACAGGGCCAAGAAAAAATTTTATTTAAAAATGGCATTTTGTGTTCTGCGATTGGCTGGCGACCAGTCTGGGGTGTACCCCGCCTCTCGCCCAAAGTCAGCTGAGATACTGTAGGCTCCAACATACCCCCACGACACTAACGAGGATAAGTGGCATAGAAAACGGATGGATGGATATTGTGTTTAACTGTGTTGTCATTGACTAATGTTTACATTTGTTGTACTCCTATTCCAGGGAGGTCATTTCCCTTTGATCGGAGGTGCTAATGTGAGGAGAGGGTTAGACTACAACTCCTCCCAGTCTTAGTGTAAGGAACCAATAGGAGGAGGGTGTTGGCACACCAATTCCGCCCACTCTTACTATATTTAAGGCCTAGGCTACCAGCACTTGTTAGTTCACTGCCGAAGCTCTTCGGATGAGGAGCGAAACGTCCGACACCTTCTTCACAGAAGTACAGATGACGTCTCAAGAAGCCTTTCCCTTGATGTGACAAACATGCAAAAAAAAATAAATCAGGAAGGGGGCAAACACTTTTTCATACCACTGTATTACTGTTACAACATTTTTAAAACCTCACTTTTGCATAATAGGGGACCTTTAAATCGGTGGTGCCCAACCCCCCCTGGTCTTTGTGGACGTAACTTAGCTTGAACAGTTTTGCTCTGATCAACCTATCAGGGGATAGAAAAATGCTGATGCCACTGTGGGCCAGCTAGCTGGTTAAAGAAACAGCCCTATTGCTAGTAGTGTTTAAGTGACATGGGCCTGCACTGCTGATTCGGAAGGCTCTGAAAAATATTTAACATAAACATACATACTGGGAGTAGTGCAGCCCAGAGACACACTATGAAATGGAGATGATAGACTGCTGGGAATAAATTAATACAATTTCATGGAACAAATAGAATTTAAGTTGTAAATGTCAGTGCTTCTGGTAGTGTTTAGGCCAGCAGAGAAAGATTTGCTGGCCCTGACTGCCTGTCACTGGTGCAAAACCAGGCCAAGAAAATCCTCTTAGGAAGCAAGACGCCGAAAACAAACACTATTGCATTGTGTTGTATTATTGATTTGTGATGATTCATGGTGTACACGTGGTGATAAACACCATGTCTTCATATTTCATAGCCTTTATTGTTCCACGAAAGACGAGGAGGTCAACTTGGGCATCTACTTTTGTATTCAAACTAATAGTGAGCACATTTTAATGAGCTTTCTCATAAGAGGCAACATGAAAGTGAACACCACACTACATTTGCAGTATTTTTTTTTTTAGAAAATAAGAAACAAAACATAACATAACAATAAGAAATAAAGAACCCATGTGCGTTTGAAAGCAATAGAGCAGACAGTGAAGTACTGCACTTTTTACTCTTAAGCCAATTAGCTTGCAGGAGGATGTGTTCACGTCACAATCATCTGGGCTCATTTCCTGAGAGTTGATGGGTCTGCTGCCCTTTAAAGATGATCACTGCAGCTCAGATACACCTTGGGGAAAGGAATAATATTTTCATTGCTTGACCTATATGATCCAATGTCTTGAAGTGAATTAAATAAATGATGGTCACTGTTAACAATTAAAAGTGAATAGCACAATTTTATTCCTCACTTTGTCTTTGTAGACACACTTTCAAATGTTTACTTATTTTTTTTTATCTTTAATCTCTTTATTTTAATTATTTTCTCTATTATTATATACTATTTATGAAAGATGTATTTATTTTTAAAACAGCCTGCCAAAGTAAAACTTTCGTACAACATGAATGAGTCACAAAGTCTTTGCTCGTCGTCTTCTTTCATTTCACCTCTGCGAGGACAAGGGGAGGTAAGAGTGAGTAAAGCAGCAAGGAGACATGTTTATCGCCTCCTTGCAGATACACTAAGTCACTTCTGGCTGTGATGTAACGTACAAGAAAAGAGATTTTCCAACATGAGTTATACCTCTGACGTTTTCCGGGAAAAGGGATCTGCGGTGCGGATGTTATCGGTGTCGTACAGCATCCCCAACCCTCCCGAAACAGCATTCAAATATAAGACATTAAACTTTTTTTGAATGAATTGCTGGGATGTGGAATTTGGCGGTGTGCACGTTATTGTCTGTGCATGCAATAAATACTTTTTTTGTTTCGAATAACTCTGTTGGCAGGGATACTTGCAGTATATTTTGATGCCAGGTTAATTAAATTTACTTTGTGCAATAAGCATCAATGCATGCAAGTAATAGAATGGAAAAAACTATACTTTAGAATATAATTGAGTTTACAGTTATGGTTAAAAGTTTTGAGAATGACAAACTTTGGTTTTCACAAAGTTTGCTTCTTCAGATGTGTTTGTCTGATTCTAATGTGATATATTGAAGTATAAAGAGGTTAAGGTCTGAGGAGTTTCCTGGCCAGGGACCCAAAATGATGATGTTTTGTTCCTCGAGCCAGTTAGTTATCACCTTTGCCTTATGGCAAGGAGCTCCATCGTGCTGGAAAAAGCCTTGTTTGTCACCCAAGTGTTCTTGGATTGTTGAGAGAAGTTGCTCTTGGAGGATGTTTTGGTTCCATTCTTTATTCATGGCTGTGTTTTTAGGCAAAATTATGAGTGAGCCCACTCCCTTGGCTGAGAAGCAACCCCACAGAAGAATGATTTCAGGATGCTTTACTGTGGGCATGACACAGGATTGATGGTAGCGCTCACCCTTTCTTTTACAGAAAGCTTTTTTCCGGATGCCCCAAGCAATCAGAGTGGATTCATCAGAAAAAATCCTTTACCCCCGTCTTCAGGAGCCCAATCCCCGTACATTTTGCAGAATACCAGTCTGTTCCTGATGTTTTTCCTGGACAGAAGTGGCTTTTTTGCTGCCCTTCTTGACACCAGGCCATCTTCCAAAAGTCTTTGCCTCACTGTGCCAGCAGGTGTACTTACACCTGTCTGCTACCATTCCTGAGCAAGCGGTGCACTGGTGGTGTCCTGATCCCGCAGCCAAATCAACTTTCTAAACCTGTCCTGACACTTGCTGGACTTTCTTGGTCACAACAGTTTGGTGGTGTCTGACTGGTCTCCTCCGTCCTGGGCTGGCGGCGGTCTTTCTGCCCCCGGGGCATCCTCCTCGGCGTGTTGGTGGATGGATGGGGTGGTGACCAGTCTGCGGCGTGTGGGGCCGGGCGAGGTATTGCTCCTCTCATGGGCCCTGTTGTGTGGTGCTTGCTTCTCCGTCCCTCCTTAGTGCTTTGTGCTGGCATCCTTTGCATGCCTTTCTGTGCGGGGCCTGGTTCTCTTGGGGTCGCTGTGGTGTGGCTGCTTGGGCTGCCATGGTGGCGGTTGGGGAACGTGGCTGCTCCGTGGCATGTGGTGGTTTGGGGGTGGCTTTGTGGGTGCTATCTGTGCTATCGGGGGCTCCTGTGTTGGGGGTGCTGGGGTGGCCTTTTCTGGGAGGTTGGGCCGGTTTGGTTTGCCCGAGTCTGTGCTGTGGTTGGTGGCCTGTCGGTCATGTGTCATTGGTTCCTCCCCACTCGGTTCGGGTTGGGTTGGGGGTGGGCATGTGGGGTCCCCGTCTTTACTGCTCCACTGCAGCAGTTCACATACATATAAGACTTTGGGGGGTGGTCGGCCGTGGTGGGAGCGTAGAGCTGTCTCGCGGTGGCTTCTCTGCCCCTGGCATGCCTCAGAATCAGTCATCCTTCAATTTTAACCGCACAGTAGACACTTAGGGTATGGGGGAACTGGGAAGGTGAGGGACTCATCCATACCTCAGTTGTCCCCCAATTTTAGTTGCCTCATGAGCTGTCACTGACATACTGAACATTCCTACCACATACATACACACACATACACCCCTCAGGCACATAGAGGCACATAGAGAGCCCTCCAGAGCTGTCCTCTTTTATTTATTTTTAAATTGCACAATAGACACAATCCCATCTTATCACATACATGTTGGAGTATGCTGGATCGGGGCGCCTCCTGACTGTTTTGTGACACCTGTTCGCCGGGTAGGACCGAGGCTGCGGCTGAAGACCTGTTCACCGAGGCGCGGTGGCTCGCTCGGGGTTGCTTGGCTTGTGGGGCATTTTAATGTGCTGTGGGGCGTGGTCTCACTCACAGGGACTGTGGGCCTGGGCCATGTGTCTTGGAGCCGTGTCTGTCGGGGGTGTGGTGCTCTGCCGGGTGCTTGGGTGTTTGTTGTCGCCTGTCTTCGTACTTCGCTGGGCTGGTTTACGTGTCTTTGCCTTTCCCCGATCTAGCTGCAAGCTGCGAGCGGGGGTTGGTCTGACTCCTGGTGACTGTTGAGGCCCAGCGGATCGAGGGGGATGGCCTGTTGTTTTCATGCTCCTTAGCGGTCCACATTCTCTGCAGCTTGAGATCTGGGTTGTGGGTCTGGGACCCCATGGTCCACGACGTGGCTTTCAGGTGTCGGGGGAGTGACCACGGTGTTGGTGTGTGTGTGTGTGCTTTTATTTATTCACTTATTTTTACTTATTTATATATTATTTTTCTTAATTATTTTTTAAACGCCCACATGGGCGTAGGCTCCGTGGGGCAGGGTACTGGATGTTCCACCTCTGCCGGCCGGGCCTCCTTGGGGTGGGGGGTCATATCTCCTCCATCTCTCGGCAGTGCGGGGTGGCAGGGCTAGGTGTGGGGTGGCCTGGGGCGAGCCGGGCGCTCCGGATCTCCAGGCGTGGAGGCCTGGCACACACGTGTTGGGAGGGCTTCTTTCTTGTTGGCGAAGGTGGCTCTGGGCACGCTGGTGTGTGGTCCCCGGTGTCCATCTGTCCTTGTAGGGTGTGGGCTCTCACTGGTCTCGGGGGCTTGTTGTCCTCCGGCCTGCCAACGCCCTGTTTCTGGTCAGGGTTGCCTCGCTGCGACCCTATGCTGGTCTCCTGAAGGGGGCTCTCCGAGCAGTGTCGTGCGTGGCCGGTCTTGGTTCTGCTCGCCCTCTTGGGGCCGGTGGTGGGGGCTCGTCCTGGCTGTGTGGGGCAGAGTTTTCTGGGTGGTAGGAATCAGTCCCTCACCTGTCATACATTCTCATTGACAATTACACGTACATACAGTCATACATACAGTCATACAGCGTACATACAGTCATTGAAAAAATTATTACACCACCCTTGTTTCTTCGGTTTATTGATCCATTTTAATGCCTGGTACAACTAATGCTACATTTGTTTGGACAAGTATAATGATGATTACAAATTTAGCTCATAAGAGTTTAATTTAAAAGATGGTATCTCGCAACTTCCATGGTTTTCTGGACCACTTAAGTTCTTACATGAATAGCAACGACAGAGTGCCGCGGCCATCTTGTTTACGTGTGTTCCACAGCGGAAGAAGTGTCTTCATCACATACACGCGAATGGAGAGGCGACATTGCACAGGGACACGGCGGGAGACAAATAGAACGCAGAGAGATTTGTGAGGTCAGATTTTTTTTGAGGAGGCATTTTTATGATGTAAATGTATTACTCTTTTGAACGCATATTGTTTTGAGAAGCCAAACTCCTTACTTAAATGACCGAGAAGCTACGCAGAACTACGTTCCTTGTCACGGAAGTCCAACCAGAACTGGACTAAAAAAAATCAGAACTATCCCTTTAACAATTTTTATGCTTAATTAATTAAGCTTTTTTTTTTTTTTTTACTAATAATAACAACCACGAAACAGCATGATTTATTAATTAATATGTTTTTGAAAAACCATAAGAGTGAAGCCATGAAATTCCAAGGGCAAAGTGGATTACTGTATCTGTATTCCTTGTATGCTAGCATGTCTTCCGAATCATTTTGACCACAACCCATACACCACAAAAGTATTTCACAATCATGTGGAAACATTTGACTAAAGATTGTATATTGGATTTTTTTTCTTGGTGCCTACATATTAAAATGGATACCCATGATCTTTTTGATCAGGCAGTTCTGTGCGGACTCCCTCTTTTTCTGATATGGCCACTCTCTGCTCCCAACATCGCATTCCATATTGCGCAGGCATCCACATTCTAAAGCGCATAGTTCACACACACACACACACCTCGCCTCTGCTGCAAAATGAAAGTCTGCTGTGTCAACAAGCCTTTTATTTGAATTTGAGTAAAAAGGAAAAGATTAAAGAAAAAAATATATGTTTCTAGCCACATTTATTTTTAATTAATCTTCTCTACTTTAAAAGGTTGCTTTTTATTCACCACCTTTGTGCTGGATCAAGGGGGTGAAGCAGCTTTCGCCCCTCCACCACATATCACAGGCAGTGAAACAAAAGTCGGATCGGCAACTACAGATCGCAGTCTTTCAAAGGAACTCCAATGGGTGTTCATGAAAAATGCATGAGTGCTGGCTGCACATGCTCCCTTAAGCCCAGCCTCAGAAAATATGACAGTGACAAACAACGGTTTGGTATGTCAGCATTACTACAAGAAAGCACACTTCAGCTGCTTCATGATAATACTGTTATGTACATTACAAGCTCTCTGGGGCAGTTTTTTTGGTCCCAGAGTCCTGCGGACCTCAGAAATAAATCTACGCCTCCAACTTTGAGTAGATGGACAAGAGGAAAACCTCTTTTGGCTTCATCTCCATCAGTGGGTTTGAAAATAACATTTTCACATCAGACAAAGGACACACAAAAAAAGTCACCTCTCACAGAGTAAATTGTTGTAGTTGTATTTGAACGAGGCTTTTCATGCAGCGCTGTGATGATTCTGCCTGCTGCACAAAGCGGACAAGTGAGTGGCATCACTGTTTGACCAAGTGTCACAAAGAGGGAGAAAATGACCATCCATCTAAGAGCGATGTGCTGCTTTGTTCTCCACCAGCCAACCAACTGATTAGACAGAAAGACTGCACTTTAGCAGTGTGACCTTTCAAACTAAAAAACAGATTTGGCCACACTCGATCACAGTGCAAATGAAGATGCCTTGTTATTTTTCACTACAATGTAGTCTAATGAGTGGACCGTACCACATTAAGTGGGCCCCTATTTTTTAACATGACTGTTAGGGTTGGACGGTGCCATGAAACATCATTATTTGCTTTTTCATGTTGCAGTCTTTCCCCAGCATTTTTATTTTCCGACCACTTGAGCAATTAAAAACAGTTGCAAACCACCTTCTATTCAAATATCCAAAAACGATACGGAACCGTACAGAACCCAAGATGCAGAGAGGACTCAGTGGGCGTGAACAAACATTTTATAGAAAAAATAAACTCCACAGGAGTACAGAGGATGTACAAAAATACAAAAATGTACAGTCCAATAAGTAAACAGAAATGACACGGGGCTGAGCCACAAAAGGATACAAAAAAACGCTGCTAGAAAAACAATAGCAATAGCACAAGGTTACAGAAAGCGCTGCTAACCTAGCACAAATGGCAATTAAATAAAGATTACTGCTGAAAACCAAGCAGTAGCAAAAATACAGACCGAGTAGGTACTAACTTCAACTGACGAGGCACAACTACTCACAGTAGAAGATACAAAAAGGTACCAGAAAGTAGACACATGGGTAGGTAAGCAACAAGGCAGGATAGACATGGTAACAGGCAAGGAACAACGACAATCGGGCAACAAACGTGCTCCACCGTCTAGCTTAAGAAAGGTGGTGGCTGATTAGGTACAGGTGCGTGCTGGAGATTCCGCCTCTGCAGGATCAGCAATGCGCTGCAAGAGATAGCAGACAGGCGGCAGCAGAGCGACAACACAGAGCATGAAAATGTGTGGTCACAAAAATCCTTTTTTCAGAAAACAGGCCGTTTATTCTGCAAAAAAATGCATCTCATTCCCCCATCTCATTTATAAATACGTAATAATAAGTTAAATTGTACCGAAGCTCACAATTTTTACACGTTTATGTCTTAATGCTAACTGTGAGGGCTGTACTCATTTTTGCCTGACATTGTAGGTGTGTCCGTCTTGATTAAAGACCCAGCTCCATAGCTGAGCAAAAAGCTGGTATTTCACCTGGGGCCTGTGTACTTTCTGTATCCCGTGTATGTTTTATCAACGTGCCCCAATCAGTACAGATCTGGCACAGATTATGGTACAACAGCCATCAACAATCACCAGTCGGGAATCAACAACAGACACCAAACAAGCGCTACGATTTCAACAATATTGTACCAGGAGGTAGACCTTTAATTTCACTTTTGCATTCCCTTTCAAAATATCGTCAAAGCTGACCTTTTTCCCTGTTGACGGGAAACACTATTGAAGCTGTGTCAGTTTTAAATGACCCTTGATGCCTCATACCTTTGCTAGGACTCCAGGGTTTTGAACTAAGAACACTAGTGGCTCTCAAGAGGAAGCAGGAACCTTCCAATTACCTGGAGACCTGCTCAGCCTCCTGAGCCCTGCCTCTCAATGTGAACTAAATAAAACAAGACAGGCGTTCTTGACAGCGCTTTACCAGGTGAGGGGAGATATGGAGGACTGCTAGGGTGACAACACTCATTTTGACTTGAAAGGATGACAAGACAGAGCGGGTGACGGGGAGTTATTATTACCGTTAGTGGCATCAAAAACATCTTCACAATGTCAGCAAATGCATATTTTGCCATAGGGGAGAGAAAACAGCTAGCGGGTTCGTCTGTTTAATTAGCTTGCAGGAAGTGATGTTTTTTCCTTTCTGTCACAATGCTGTAATCCGGGTCAAGCTAATCACGTTGAGACAGAAATGGATTCACACACTCACTTTTTCACTTTGCTGCCCCAAAGGCTTCGTCTTAATAGATTTGAGACGCCCATTTATTGGCTCATCCTTTTTCCATGTAAAAGAAGGTCACATGAAATGAGGATTTACGTACTGGTTATGCACACAACTACAATTCACTGTGCTTATTATCTCACCTACATACATGGTGAACCCTCACCCCAAAA
Source organism: Dunckerocampus dactyliophorus (assembly GCF_027744805.1). Taxonomy (NCBI): domain Eukaryota; kingdom Metazoa; phylum Chordata; class Actinopteri; order Syngnathiformes; family Syngnathidae; genus Dunckerocampus; species Dunckerocampus dactyliophorus. The sequence goes on from NC_072826.1 coordinate 15,324,605, forward strand.
CAAAAAAAGACTCGGTTAACCAAGGATAGTCAGACACGAATACTGTTCTATGCTCAAGTAATCGGCCATTGTGCAACCTTTAACTGTACATGTTCCTAGTAACATTGTAACATCAGTAGACGTATTAAACCACTCTATAGTAAAAATAAAAGTATAGTAAAGTATAACTACTGTACATGTCACCTAGTGACAGGTGGAATTAATGAGTGTCGTTACTGCAGCATCTGCTTGGTAAATCCATTTGTCTATGTAATAGACCCACAGTATAGTTGAACTAAATAAAACAAAAATACAGTAAAACTTCACCCTTCGCCTCACATATACCTGTACATGTACATACTGTATATGTGTCACCTAGTGGTGCTTTATAGGTACTGCTGGAATGAATGTGTTGTGTAGTATTGTATTGTGTGTATTGGTGTAATATTAATGCAGGGGTGTCCAAACTTTTCCCACAGAGGGCCACATACAGCAAATTCAAAGGATGCGGGAGGCCACTTTGATATGTTTATATATATATATTAGAATTTTGTAAAATGGCTAAAGAAAACTTATTTTTTAAAATTTCATTTCAGCCTTTTCTCTTTACACTGTGCCTTTTTACTCTATTTTTCCAATTTTTGCAGTTTTTTTAATGTTTAATTTTATTTCTACAACGTGCGGTGGGTCAGTAATAAACGAGTCATGGGCGGCAAATGGGCCTGGGGCCGCAGTTTAGACACCCCTGTATTAACATGTGTATGCAACTGATATCTCTTTGCTTGTTTTGCCAATATTGCACTGAGGAGTAGTTCGGTAGTTCGATGTTTATCTAAAAAAACAACTCAACTATCGTATTAACAGTCACACAAATGTTCATGATGAAGTGACTGTATTTGAAGTCATATGCATATTTACATTCAAACTGATCGGCATTTTCATTTCCCAACAAAATATTCTTTGAGCAGTTCATTTTACACGACACACAGCTAAGACATGGAGTTACATTTGGCTCCTCGTCACACATAAACACAACGCAACTGCGGTGTTGGGCACTTTACTTTTTAGCATGCCGCATTACCATGATGTAGTAAAGTACGGCAGGTGCAGTCCACTTACCGATTCAACTCTGACATGTATTTAGATGTGGGGATGCTTATTTGCTGCTACCTGTATCTGTGGTCATGCCAGGCATGGGAGCATTAGCATAATCAATAATTATCAGCAGGTTCTAACCAACATTAGCAGTCTTTTTGGCTTTTAGTGCACAGCCTCTTATTAAACTATGAAAAACTACCAATGCAAGCACACACCTCTTACCTCTAAAAAAAACCTTAAAAACAATAATAAAACAATTAAACCTAACTTGAATGCCTTTGGAGCTCACTGAACTAAAGTCTTGCATGACGGCATGCGTGAGTGCAGTTCAAACGTTGCCATTTTGTGCGACTTTTGGCCTCTTCTCTTTGAATATTTTTGTCCAATTGTACAACTTTAGGGACATTTGACTTCAGAGGTTCCACTGTAGCTGTTGTTGTCTCAAAATATGTACGTACTAACTAATGAATCCCACAAAAGTGGTGCAAAATCTTAGTATTTATTGTCTTTAGACTTTCTTCCTGGTTTTTTGGACCACATTGCTATCAGAGAAGTAGTCAATGATAACACAATTTAAAAGGCTTTGAAATGGTGTTAAAAACTAAGAACGATATATTTGGTTACAGCCTCAGACTCTACATTGGTTTGGCTTGGCTTGGTTTAATTTTATTTGAACATGCATGCAGGATACAATGGAAGACATCTCATGAATCATTTCCAAGTTGCACATGTCCAAAAGGAGTAGCAAGAAGCAAAGCTTATTTAATCCTACCCCCCATCCGTTCCACATCTTGTGCAGTACATGTCATTCACTTCCTGTATTACATGTCATATTATTCCATATAATAATCAGTGTAATAATAAATAAATAATAAAAAATAAAAACAAGCATGACAGAACAAAAAATATAATAATCAATATAATAATAAATAAATAAGATGAAGACAAGCATGATAAAGCAAGTTCAAGACTGTTCTGTCTTATATTTAGCAAACATCAACTGCTTGTATTGTTTTTTGAATTTGCTCGTCTTGGTGCATTGTTTGAGTTCCTTGATAAAACTTGAAACTGGTCGGTAATTTGTAAATTGATGATTATCTCCATTTTTGAAAATTGGAACCACTTTAGCTGTTTTCATTTTGTTAGGAAATGTTCCAGTCTGAAATGATGAGTTACTAATACACTGTATGTTAACGGGTCTGCAATGTCATTAATAACCCTTTTAATTGTTTCCATTTCCATCAGTTGATGTTTTTTGCTTTAAAATTTTTGACAATGTCATTGATTTCCTCTTTAGTTACATCTGTGAGAAACATGGAATTAGGATTCCTATCTATGGTTTCATTCCATTCGTCCATTGTTCAGAGTTTTGGAATTTCTTCATCCAGTTTTGGTCCAATATTTACTAAATAATTGCTAAACATTTCAACTACCTCATTCATATCATCTTTATTGGTGTTTCCAACCATAAAATAATGAGGGTAGTTTTCTTTCTTAGTGCTGTTCCTTATAATACTATTCAAAAGGTTTCTCGTCTTTGTACGCACGCCTACCCTACCGTGTTAGTGCACATGGTGCCTGCCAGTTTGTGTTTGTCAGCATGTCGCCAATAATATAATGTTGCACAAACATTTATTACACACCATGACTTTACACGGCCTGTGGAATGTCTTTAATGTATGTGTGACATCCTTATACATGTAATACATGTAAGTGTGATACGGAAGGCACTTGCAGTACCGCTGCATCCTGAAGGGGTCTGGGTTTGCGTGAGCTGACGTCCTTCCACAGAGGAAAAGCCAAAAACGCAGTAAATCAAATGCATTCAATATATTTTTATGTTCTGCTGAATAAATGAATGAATTTGACTTCCAAGACCCAAACTTACTAGGAGGTGATCAGACGTTTACACAAAGTATCCGAACCTTTCCTGGAGAAGGAAAGGCTAGCATGTACGTACTTCATATACACATGAAAGGCCAGAACACACGTTTTTCAGTTTATAAAAAAATAAATAATGTGTCTGAGAAGTATCTGAAAACATTTTGAAAACATATTTAAACTAAAATGATTTATTCTCTTTTTTTTTGTTATCCTCTTAATGAGTGTATTAACATAAAAAAAAACTCCACAGGAGTCAGTGCCTCACCAGCCATCAACTTCACTGCATGTCCCTGTTGTCATGGAGGGTAAGTGTGTGTGTGTGTGTGTGTGTGTGAGTGTGTGTGAGTGTGTGTGTGTCCTATGAGAAGTTATGAGACTCACAATGCACCAAGCTATTAGACTGAATCTAAAAGTCTAATAATAACAAAAATAATATCTAACAGTAGAAACGGCAAAAAGGCAGACAGGACATGTTTGCTTGTCACAAGTGTAAAAAGAAGTCTACCCCTGTAAAATGTTGTGCTTTGAAAAGCATCAGAAATCCTCAGTGTTGCAGCAGGGGACCTTTAAATGGCTAACGTTTATGTTTAACTTTACCATTTGACAAACTGACGACAATGTGGCGGAATAAGGGCTTCCATCCCAGGTGGGCGCGCTCACCATATTGAACATATTAGCATTATTGGACAACACATGACAAATACTGATCTATTCCGACTGCTATTATTTCGTGTGGACGGGCCATTGATGAGGGCAGTCGAATAGAAACTGCGACTTTGGAAGGGTGGGATCGATGGTTACACGGGTGCGGCAAGCTCTGCTTGTGGGAGTCATATTATTAGATTTCATACAATCTGATAACCCTTTTGCTTTTGATTGATCTCTTCCATTTCAAACATTCAGCCTCGGATCGATGCTCCTGCCCCGCGGCCCTCTCGGCTGTCGAAGCTGCAGCTCGGCGTACTCGTCCTCCCTCCCAGTAAAATTGTGTTTTGTGAATCGTTATAATAAAGAAGACAGACATCATCAGTGCTGCTTATATCAAAGCTGCCTTGTTGAGGCGATGTAATCTGTCAGATGGGATTTTTTCAAAAAGCCTTCATATGATGTCATCTTTGCACAATATGTTTCAAAAGAATCTGGCACTTAAAGAGCGCATTTGAAAGCCCCTCCCCGTTTTGTAATTCACTCAAGATTGTGCTGCAGCTGCTGCAAGGCCTGAATGAGGCGTAATGAGATAAGCAAGTACAGTACATGGTAACAACCTTTTTATGCTGGCTATTAAATGTCCTCCTGGAGCTTGTCCGGATGCTGCTGCTGCTGAGCTCAGCCTGAATGAAATGAAACACAATAGTAGTCTTCAAGGAGGCAGCAGAACATCACATAATCACGTAGTCAAGATGGGTCCGTCCATCCATTATCGATGCCGCTTAGCTTGTATAGTAAGCCCAAATAAAAGTTCATCTGCTTGTCTGAAGACAGGAAAATTATATATTATCCTCATTAGGTATGCTGGAGCCTATCCCATCTGACTTCGGGTAACTTTTTAAAATTTTAAACATTTTAACATGTATAGTTTTGCAATGTGTTATATTTACTACAAGGACATGCTGGCATAATAGACTTTATTCACTTTATAAGTAATGTAATCAAATGTTATTATCATTATTATTATTATTGGTAGTAGCACTAGTAGTAGTAGTAGTAGTAGTAGTAGTCCTAGTAGTAGTAATCATAGTACTAGTAGTTGTAGTAGCCATATTTAATATTGAAACAATGTATTTGTTACATGCCCAATTTAGTGATTTCTCGACCAATATATTCATGTATTGATTTATGTATACAATGTATTGCATTTTTCTTTATTTGGGAAATACATGACATCAAAACATAACATACAAAACATACAAATACATCAAAACTTGCTGAAATACTTTGAAATAATCACAAAATTATTATTATTTTACTTTATTAACTTTTCTTTATTATAGCCATTTTACCATATATATCTGGGGGCTGTATTATATCTTCACTTAATACATGTAATCAACAAATGCTATTATTATTATTATTATTACTAGTAGTAATAGTAGTAGTAGCAGCTGTATGTAATATTGAATTTCAAATTCATATTTATTTATATTCAATATTTAATATTGAAAGTATGTATTTGTTACATGCCTCATTTATTGAATTTCGGACAATATATGTATTTATTTCATTTATATCGTTTATATAATGTATTACATGATTATTTTTTTCCAAAATACGCATATTATTATTATTTACATATTTATCCATCCATTTTCTATACCGCTTCTTCTCATTAGGGTCGCGGCGGCATGCTGGAGCCTATCCCAGCCGACTTCGGGCGACCGGCAGGGTACACCCTGGACTGGTCGCCAGCCAATCGCAGGGCACATATAGACAAACAACCATTCACACTCACATTCATACCTATGGACAATTTATTTATATATAAATAACGTTTTTTGTATTTTTTTATTACAGCCATTTTTTATTTTATTGGTATTATTATTATTTGTTGTTGTAGTAGTAGTAGTAGTAGTAGTAGTAGTAGTAGTAGTAATAATAATAATAATGATGATTAAATGACTAATAGAACTGAATAATAGTCTGTACAGACCAATGCTGCATCCTGAGTTGTCCACATTTGCTTCTTCAGTCTTCATGACTTCATGTGGCTGAAAAATAAATCACAAAATAAATCACAGGTGCTTTCCTCCGTCAAAGTGACAGACATTTGAATTTGAATGCGGAACATTTGGATTTTCCAGCAACGGGTAGCTTTTTCTCCTTGAATTCATCATGAAAAGTTAATGTCTCCTCACAAATAAATAGTGAAGAGCAGCCAGTGAGGCGACAGCAACCTCACTAAGCTCCACGACCACAACAACAACAACAACGACCCACTGTGACATGAACATAAACAACAGCACTTAGGGACATCATTTACCACTGCAAAAACACTGAGTGATGGTTCTATGATCTGATGTGCAAAACCATTTCATCCAGATGAAGGATTTCTTCTGAATCAACAAACAAAAACTAAAGATGCAACTCGACAAAACCTAACTTTCGCAATCAGACTTAACTGACCCCGCGACAGTGGTTATCAACTTACTTTGTCAAGTCCGGTTTTCGGCTTTGTGCCAAGTGTACGTTCACATGAAAGGGGGCGTTTAACGTCATATTATTCTACTTCTGCTGAAAAGTGAAGCGGTCCCAACCAGTGTATTTTCCAAAAAATGAGTACGTAATTATTATGGAGTGTTATGAGGAGTTCCCGAAAGATTATGACTGCTTAAAGCAACACTGTTGCCGCCAATAGAGGAAGGACCGCTGACAGAGCATGTAATTGGCAAGTTAACACCCATTTATAGTCTTTTCATTTCATTTCAACACTTATCCATTTAAAAAAATAAATATATTGGAGCAAAAGCCTATTTTTTTCAATCTTTGCAATATGTCTTCTTGTTGTATCTAGTTGTGACCACTAGATGGCACGCAAGGGCTGCGGTGACGTTTACGTCTGCTAATGTTGGCCTAATTATTCATATTTCATATTGCATTTTATTCCTGGTGCTCGTCTGAGCATATCTAGCGTATTCCCTCGTCTGAAAATCTATCTCGCTTACAGATGGATAATATCATCAGGGAATGATCTTTTTTTCAATTTGTTTCTATCCGTGTCCCCTCGGGAACCTCGTAGGTCCTCGATAAATGGTGACGCCATCTCCCAATTAGTTAAACAGTGAAACAGTGCCACTTTCGTAGCTGATTTTTAGCTGAAAGCCTGGACATAAACCGGTCCCTATCAGGTTATGAGTTACCATGGTGATAGAGCTGCTTTAAAAGAGAGCTACCTTCGCCGGACACACAAGTCCGGCCTTCAACTCAAGATAGCTCGCTAACCTGTATACCCCCATAAAATCAAATAAGCCAAACAAATTAAAACAATACTAAATCTGGATCACATTTGGATAAAACTGGTTTGCTGCCACAGCTTTTGACGCTGCACTCCTTCTAAGCGGATACGATTGAAACTGAATGTTATTTTTTAATAATACAAAAGCTCCAATAGAGGCAACGACCAAATAAATGACCTTAAAATATCCTGATTTGATCCATCTCTGCTACTGTAGCCCAATCAACTGTGCATCAGAATTAATTAGGTATTAGCTTCAACTCATCATTGACTAACATTTTTCATAAGCTGGCATTGTAATTGCTCACCTTATGATCTGTGGTGCAGCCACTAATGAGCTTATGAAAGGCACAAGTTGCCGGCAGGAGCAGCACTCGATGCTAACGAGCTGATTTAGGATGTAAACTCAAACGTTAAGGATTAAGTGCGCTGCGTCTCAGGGTTTGGATGCTTTTCATGATGGTTGAAGACCACCAGCGAGCTGCTACATGGTCAGTGTCAAAACATGAAGTGAGAACACGAGGAGGGTCGTCATATTAGACATCCACTCAGAGGAAGCAATCTACATAATTCACGTTCGATTAGTTTGCAACTCACTTCCAAAACATTTCCCATGAGATTCACATCAATTCAATTACATGAGCAGGCTGTGATATGCGTGTAGCTGCCCAGGAAAAGCAATCAAGACAAGATACACAGAACTAATCTCCCTTAAAAAGAATAGAAGATACATATTGTGAAGGATATGGTTATAATAAATCTGGCAACAGTACGTGTTCTGTTATTGTTATTGGCAGTAGGTATAATATGGTCAGAGTGTATGGCAGCTCCGTCAAACTTACAAAGTCTCCTATTATGGAAAAGTGGTGTTTTAATGATGTTCTAATGGTAATATGTGTTCCTAGCGCTTGTTTATGAACAAACATGAGAAAAATCCATCTACAGTATATCCCTCTCTTGCTTGCTCCACTTTTGAGAGAAAAGGCACTCAAACGGTCGCTGTGGCTTTTCATGACGCCATGAAGGCAAAACCTCCTTCCTCATGGACGTGATACCACCCCATAGCTAGATGAGCCCACCCTGAGTACACGCCCGCCGCTTCGGACCTGGAGCTCTGCCAACTCGTGGAAGCTGTACGTGTGATTATTTGGTTTTCTTCATCGAATAGGCTAACCTAGCAGGATGGTGCTGTTCAAATGTGAGTGTAATGGTAACACTGTAGCTCACACACTGTAGCTGTGCTAGTGTTGCTAACGTACGTGTCCTCCTGTCTCACTTCTTAATGTCACATTGTTGTATGCGATATATGGCATCTCTTACGTTGGACAAGTGCAGAGCTACAGTGCGGATGTAAAAAGGGGATCAAGTGCGCTTTTCGGTTGTGTTTGAGGTTTTTCCTCGCCTCAATTGCCAAAGTGGGGTTTTCTGTAACGTGTGAGGAGTGTGGTTCTAGACACACAAAGCTTTCACACAGTGACACAACATACCGCAATCGGGTAATTAGTTACACGAAAATATCATGTATCATAAGCATGTTGTGATGTATCAAAATTGCTACAATTGCTTTCAACACAACAGAACGCGAGAAGTGAGTGTCGGGTCACTTCACACTCCTGTCGTGGCATTGCAGTTTCCTCCTCGCCACACAGGTGCCGTGCCCCGCCTGTTACGGCTCTGACACACGGCTGGCTTGACTTTGACCCACCCAACCCCCCACCCCACCCCAACAGCAATGCGAATAAATAGGGAAACTGTCGGCTTTTACAGGCGGTATTGACTACTACTGGTGCGTTTGATGACATCACCTCTGCCTCAATTAAGCTGTCCACAATAATTTTCTAAACAATCGATCTCAAAGTGCGACTCGAACCTGCATCAAATATTTTGATCCCCGCCGAGGCGCGGAATCAATTTGTGAACAGAAAACAGAATAACCTTTAAGGCTTAAACTAATTAAGTAATCCAATTAGCAAACTGCTGCTGATTTAGTCATCCAGTGGACACAACATCAGCATTCATTGGGAGTCCTCTTCTGGCTCATTAAAGACCACCATTGCTTTCCTGTCGAGCTACGTTTGGCCTGAATGTTATTGTTTCATCTCATCTCATTGTATGTCTGTTTTTTCTATTTACTCATATGCCTAGCCACCTTGTACGACAACCTTAGTTTCACTTTTCCAACTTGGCCAAACCCACGATCACGACTATCACATTCCACTGTCGAATGTAATTAGCCAGGAGCTGCCCACCGAGTGGATTCTCCTTTTCTCTCTGACTAGAGTGACTCGCCAAGTCTGTGTGACCCTCTGGCGGCTGTAGAGCTGCCCATCATACACTTTTAATCATTAAGCAGGCCTGAAAGCACGCTGCGAAGTGCCAATCCCTCCCACCATGTACTGAAGCCCACTTCATCAAGCGGCTCCAAGGACGCCGTCATTCGTTGGCCGTTGCTTGGCCATCGCACTAAATGGAGCGCCGTAGCCACAAAACGCATATTTGACAAGATCCCTGTATCCCTTCATCGTTACTGCTTCACTGACATCCTAGCAGCTTCAAGAAAAGTGGCTTGTAGGAACTTGAAGGAAGGCTGAGTGTGTTACATCCATTCAACTGGGGCATACGCTGTGTGAACCGAGCCTGATTATTTTGATTACAGTTGGAAACAAGTAACACTTGGCAGCTCCCAACTACTCGAAGACAGTTTGGTTGATTTTCAGACATGCTGCAGTTAAAGCTTAAAGTACCTTCTCCCTTCACTGTGCCCGCATAAAACAGGCAGTTAAATTCATGTTACAAAGGATGTTGTTGCACAATCGTTATCACTGGCATATATTTGGAGGATTTTATTTGCCACTATTTTTCATGAACTTCAAATTGTCTTTTTATACATTGAGCAAAAAAGTGGCAAGTTTTGAGTGTACCTCAACTTTAATTTTTTGACTCCCTTGTCAGATTTTAAGGCAGCAGGTTCGGAGAATGCGTTTGGCACAGATCGAGGCACAAATTAGCGGTAGCACTGTGACTCCATAGACCGATGAAATGTTCTTGGTTTTGCGTGACTATTAGAAACAGATTCAAATGCAGATGACTGTCACGTAACAGATTTAAGTGGAACAATTTGTGACCTCTCTGGTGTAGTCTGCAGTTGTTAATTGTACATTTTATATGTTTAGCTGCTGATCAATCAATACATTGCAGTTTGTCCCGATTCAATTTATCGCGTTTGTACCATATCAGTGGGTAACAGGGACAAAAGGTAGTACGGATGGATATTTCTGTACCCTTTACAAAGTGTAAAGGGTGGGGATGTGATAAAAAAAGACCCATTGTAGTCTGATGGAGGCCATTTAGCGACAGATGTCTTACTGTAAGAACAGTTATTTTTAAAGTGAAGTGCGTTTTGATGGGCTGCTCAACATCCACAAAGAGGTCAAAGGGAGCAACTGTATGCCATAATAAATATGTTAATTATCATATTTAGTCATTATAGTGGCCGGGGTGTTGGAGGGCAGGTGGAGGGAAGCCTTAAGAAAGGCAAAATCCCCATCAGTATTGGGCACTAAGTGTCCTCATTGCATAAGTCATGACAATAGCTATGGATTTCTTTGTGTAACTGTGTCTTGCACATAAATTTTTTTTAGTTTTATCATTTTCGAAATGCAATCAGAGTTATTGCTTTAAGTGCCTCAGTAGGTAATGATTTGTTTAGCCACTGAGTTTAGCGGGGCTCACTTTAATTATTTAATGTCTGTTCGCGATTGATAGCATCTATGAATTGAAGGGAATTACAGCTACTATCGGGTTTTTTCCTGAGGGGAGAAATGACATTCCTATTCGAGGGAAGCGTTTACTTATCAATAAAGAGATGGCCGCTATTTGAACAAATAGGTGACTTCTGACTGGAAGCAGGATTCAGCGATCTTATTAAAGACATTCCAGACCTCGCTTTAAAAAAAGGGAAAAGCCGGATTTGACGGGAGAAGCCTCAGAGTCTCTTTGCGACTTCTATTTCCATTTACGACTAGCTGTGACCAACACCATTTTCTACGGTTGTTGCAACAGTGGAGTTTATTTGCGGGGTTCTATCTACTGGCTTGCCAATAAAATGTCTTCTTCTACTGGTGGAAAACTGTCGATTGGTTTCACCTTATCTACCTTAAACACGCCTCTGCTGACTTCATACTACTTTATATTTCTTTTTCATTGCTTTTTTTGCACAAACACATGGGAAAATCTGTTATTAGCATTAGTATTATTACCAGAGATGCTCGATGTTGGCTTTCTTACCGATATCCAAAATACCGATATTGTCCACTTAATTTATTATAATATAATATAATATAATATAATATAATATAATATAATATAATATAATATAATATAATATAATTTAATTTAATTTAATTTATTTATAGTAAATAAACAAGTAAATAAGTAGTGAAAAAATAAGGAAGCGGTATATACAGGTCACAGGTCACAGGCACATGTCACATCTTATCTGACATCTTCATTGCCCACAGTTCATATATAACTGCCCAGCACTTCATTTCCGATACCGATATCAACCGATACCGATATTGGCAGCAGCTCTTCCCTCAAACTAGTGTTGTGTAATGAACAGATTATGCTTCTCTTACTGTGATGCCGCTGGGTGCATTTCACAAGTAAACACTGTTTGTGCAAACTAAGACAAATACTGCAATAGGCAAGGGCCAAATTTATTTGAAAAAATAAAACAGTCATGACCAATAGTCAACTAAAATAACATGTTTTCCTACTATCAACAAGTAAGACTCGTAAGTAATCCAACCAAGTAATGCTGCCAACGACAATTTAGACAGCTGCACATTTCTATGTGGCACAAAAATCCATATAAGAACAAACTAAAGTGCAAAGTATGAAACTCTGGACTAATACAATCAGTTAAATGATAAACTGGATACTTTCATTACAAACTGCAGATTTACAATTCAAAGGCGGCACTTGGAAATAAGTCCAGACCACGGCTATCCGACGATAGCAAACATGTTGCTGTGTGGAGCACATCATTACTCACGTAGAAAAAACAATGCCGATACAAAACGGTATCTCATTTTTATGCGGCTATTAATGGACATTCTTAATTATTACCAAACAAAACACTGAGTTTCTCAGATATTTAACTTAAGAGTAAATTCTGTTCCACGAGACAAGTTAAATCCCATTAATTCAATTGTTATAAACTGGGAGTCCCTATCGAGCAATCTACCAATTTTACTGAGCTTTTGAACTAAAAATGCTTGATGACCAGAAAATGGGAGGCCGGAAGTCTTTTTGGGAAAGAAATGGTAATCTCCTCATCTTTAGAGGCAGGAAGGAGCTCTGGCTTGTTTAGGGGGACGGGTAATGAAAGCTATCATCGCTGTGTGCTCCTCCAAATCAAGGCTCCAAACAATTGGGAAAATATAGATGACAAAGACAGTCCAGGGAATTGCTCTCAAAAGGCTCTGATTGAAAACTTGTGTCAGGATGGCTCACGCGATAAAAGGACTTGTGTATTTCAAGTCGAAAGGGGACGAATGCAGAGCACTATAAATCCGGCGTCCCAATCCACCGTACAAAACCTACCTGGCTGGTCTGCACCCTCGGACACATCATCTATCATTGTAACCTCCAGATTAGCACACAGTTCATACCTGGAACACTGTGGAATAGTTACCAAGCAAATACTGAGTTTCAGTCCTAACAGGTCTGTTTGGGAAACCTACCCTGTAATTATGAAGCCGGCTGTTTGCTTGAAACGCTGCCAAAATACCACTAAAGGCTCCGCAGCACCTGCCGGCTTCTGTGAAAAAGATGTCACACCAGATAAAAATAGTTGTGATGAGTAGCTTCGCTTCCCAGAAACACTGCGATGTTATGATAGCACTTTTCAAAGCAGGTACAGCCTGCTTTCCACATGCGCACACAAAAACAATGTGTTAAATGATGCCATCAGAGTGTTAAAGTGGCTTTCACTAAATGTTTTTTGGGGTGATAACAGGAAATTATCACAAAAAAAAGCCCATTCTGAGAGAGAGCGTCGCATAACGCTGCACCTAAAATATACCCTAAGGTGAGGTTTGTCAGTGACACTTCAGGTTGCTAGAAGATATGGTGGGGCCCTGGTTGTCATGGAAACCTTCCTGTCTGAATATCCTCATCTGTCACTCATTGCTATTGGCTGGTGCCTCCATCACATCGCTCACAGCGAAATAGCACGAGCCCATTCTTAGTATGCTGCCCTCTATTGACCCTGAAGAATAAACTGGAACGTGTACTTTGTTAAAGCTGGCTACAAAATACACCTGAAAGATTCCGTTAGTTCACTTGGGATTATTCTAGGTTTGTGGCGGACATGACGGAGAATGAGGGTGCTTCAGGTGTGGCTGCTAATTGGTTCTCCGTGTCGACACGAAGGTTATAACTTACCATTGTAGTAACGTCTGAATGACAGTCAACCACTTTTCATCACCTTTGCATTAAGCGCTGCTGATTGTCATGGATGATTCTTTTATTTTGTATAAAGTATGCTTGGTGAAACCAAACCAAAGCTTATCATTCAAAATTGTGAACGATATGACATGACAGTCATGGAAAACATATAGAAAAGGAGAAAAAAGGTCAAATGTCCTGGAAACTGGGAAGTTCCCCAGGAAAATGTATCCCTGCCTTGTGAATGCAAACGTTACATTTTGCAACTGGTTAAAAGGTATGCGCATGCACGACTTTTGTCACCTTATCTTCTGGGCAACTTTACTTTGTCTGCTTCTAGCCAGCACAGCACCCCACATGATGCTGCCAGCCAATCAAATTAGCATTTCCGATAAGAGCAACTCTGCTTCCAATTGACTTTGTTGCTTGATTTAGCAACATTTCAGACCCGTGAAGGACTGTCCGACTAGAGATACAACTAGCAACTGTCAGTTGAAAATATTGATCCGTATGACATCATAATTTGTCTCTGTAGTGGCTGAAGATGCCCTGGAAAATAACTTCAGGGAAAGAGTGGGAACCCTAATAAAGATCAGGCTGGCTGGCACACTTTATACTTTGTTAGAAATTAGGGGTTTAACGATTCATCCACTACCTCTGGGGTCACCAACGTGGTGCCCGCGGGCACCAGGTAGCCCCCCCACGACCACATGAGGTGCCCGCAAGCCTGCTTTTCATTCAGGTTTTCAGTTAATAATGTGAGAACACTAGAAAGAAAAGTATTCTGAAACATAAAATGTGAGTTGTGGACACCAGCATTTTGTGAATGTTTTGGTAAAATAAGCATATTTGATCTGTTTGGGTTGAAATAAGGTATGAAAATCATTTCTACAAAAATGAGTAGCTCGTGGCCATTTTCATTTTCTAAAAGTAGCTCTCGCAAGAAAAAACGTTGGTGACCCCTGCACTAATGGATGTATCGATTTATATTTCCACGATCAAACTACATCGATCTGTGTTCAGAAAGTTGCCATTCCGGACGACATATATTGATCTAACATCATTTAAGAGGTAATCAATCGATTGTATTGATACTAGTAAATAAAGCATTGAATTTAAGCATGGCAGGCTTATTTATATGTTTATGGATGTGTTTTTTTTTTTTTAGCACTTTTAATGATAAAGATGTTAAACGTTACTTGTGTAACAGTTTTATTTGGCGTAAGTTGATTAGTCATGCCTGTTGAGTGGGGCGCACAGATGATGTCATGTAAAGGCGACTGTTGTTGGCGACACGTCCTCTCCTGTTTGTGAGTTTTGTCCTGCAAAGAGTGACTGTAGATGCCCTACACCTCCTGCCTGTGATGTCATCACCACGCTTTACACTGGATTTATACTGAGTGTTGGACCACATCGAGTCATACGAGTGCTTCGGAAGTTAAGTCCAACTTTAAGCTTTTCAAATTCATGGATCGGCGCTTCAGGACAAGATAAAACGTATATAGGATATAAACTCACTTTAATATGTAACTGGAGGTGAAGTTTCGTGTGGCGTGGAAACGAATACAGCGTGCTGCTGCACTGCAAGTGCGAGGCCGACATGACTTCCATTGACTTTTTGATTATCAAAAAATGTAAATGGCTAGTCTGTTGACATTTAAAACAAATGTCACAGCCAAAGTTATTATATATTTTGTAGTTCGGTTGTACTTGCCAAGGTCTGGGGGTCAATCACAGCTTTTGTCTTGACTCAACGTTCAAGCAATGGGAACCAAAGGCACTATTTCCCGATATGAAATTTGCTCTGACTTCTTTAATACTTTGGGTAAAGAAGTGAGGTATCAAATTAAAGTTCGAATCATATTTTATCAGATAAAATGAATCACATATTTGATTTAATTCAACCTGTTAATTCATTCATTGTTAATTCACCTGAAGTGTTGGTTGCACTAACCCTAACCCTGACAAAAAACAACGGGAATCTAGGAAACGTCACCTGCACTGTCCAGTATCCAGGTATTAATTTTACAGTCAGACTGGTTGAATTTTTAGCTAAAAAGTCACTGAATCGATTTAAAATTACTTAATCGTTTTGGATCGTATCTAAATGAACCAATATTGTTCTTGAATCGTATCAGCAACCACGAATTGTGATACGAATCGTTATTAAAACGAATCGTTACACCCCCATTACAAATGCTGCTTGCTTGCTTTTTAGCCTAATGTTTTGTCCTGCACACGTGTATTAGCTTTTATAAATAGTGACATGGGTGTGAACAGTAGTACTTTTTATCTCCCTGGCAAACTTGCCCAATGTGAACATTCACGGACCTAGCAAATTGTTTCCACTCTGGAATTGGTAGAGTGACAGACTGATTTTTAAAAATCAGGAATGATTTTGGCCTAAAATGTGCAAAAATCTGAGGACATTGGTAATCAAACAATGGAACATGGTCTGCTGGTGTGACTTTGTTATTTTACTGCCGTGCTTTTACTTTGAAGGCCTGACTTTACTGGGTACAGGATGTGTTACGCTGATGTTGTGCCAGGAAAGAAGGGCGAAACCTTAGGATTGACAGGTTTGCGATGAACGGAGTCGATTCCTTATTCAAAACAGTGCATTATATGCTGCTTGCATGACTACATGTGTCTCTTAGCAAGCTTAAAGTTTTGTTCGATGTCATTCTAGGCTGTTTGTGCTAGTATTTGAGATGTTCAGCACGGTGATGATGTCTTAAAAGTGTCACGGAAATGAGACCGCTAGTTGGATGATGAGGCTGACATCTGTCGGCTAATCGATTGGTGGCATCCCGGCTTGCATTTTGAGTTTTCAAATTGTCAAGTACATCAGCAGGGACCCTTCACCAGTCATCAAAAATTTAAATGGGATCTGTCTTTTTTTTCAGGCGACTATATCACCTGTATTAACCCCAGCCTAGCTTTGAAGGCGCACATTTTTAATGATTGAGGAACTGGAAGAGCATCAATAATGGAGCCTTTTATTCATTAAACAACAAAGAGAAAGCAACAGGGCCAGCGAGGGAAGAGGATTGTGCAGAGTTGATCCCATCCCAGGCTGACAGGAAAGCCTGATCTTTGGGCTTTGGGATATTCGGACTAAAACGTGTGAAGAGGAGGGGAGGGCTTGTGTTCCTTGTGGCGTGCAGCATGACAGATGTGTGGGATGGACGAGCGGGCTGGTGACAAGTGTCATCCCGGCACATAATGAAGATGATCTGCTTTTAGTTTGACACCCCACAGCGATCATTTTCCCCCACCTTCCCGGGATTTCATAAAAATCGATTGCATCTTATTGTCAATTACAACAAGAAGTATATTATGTTTTATATTCCATCTGCCTGGCTTGGGCCTGTGTTGTCCAGCCTAGCAGTGTCCCTCCATTTTCTCTTTTATTGTGCCACTTTTATTGGATGAAAGGACACAAGCTACATTTCTCTGATCGCGATCGAGGCAAAAGGCGGTCCTGAGCCTGATTTTAAAATTGATCTACAAAAGGATGGAGCCTGAAGCTGAAAACACCCTTTTTATTTGTCTGTCTTATTGACTACTTCTTCTTTCTCTTTTACTGCAGTTTTTGTCGGCTTTGTGAACCAGCTGGATATAGTTAATAAATGCAGACCAGCTGCCAGCCAGCACCTTGCATACTAATGCAATGTACAGGGAGATCATTTATTATTGCTCCCCAAATAAAAAAAAACAAAAAAACATTAATTGCATCTTTTTAAAAGCAAGGCTGCCTGGCTTCTAGCACACATTCAGTACAATGCATGATATGCTTGCTTGCTTGTTTGACTTCTGTTACTTAGTACAGTAGTGGTTTCTTTCTTTGTCAGAACATGCCAAATGGTTCTACTGGCTACGACCAATGTTTGTCAAATGATTGTGATTGCTTTTACATCTTCTCCCAGATTCACAATTGGTTGTTTTTCACTCATAGACAACTCTCTGGTTTTCATGTTGTTTTTACCTCTAAATGCCGGCTACACAGGCAAAAGCTATTCTACCCAATCTGAAACTGAGCATACACATTCAGTGAGATTTATTGATTGAATAAGTAATGTAATAGGACACACTTGGATAACAAAACACACCCGTCAGTCACATATTCCAATACTTTTGCTCGCATAAAAAATGGGTGGGTTCAAACGAAAGGTGCTATTTTCGAAGTTGTACATCTGATTCAGATGTAAATATGTGGACATAAAAGATGTAATGATGCTCTGAGGTTTCAGATTCATCTTTTGATGTCAAACCCGAATGTCTTCAGTCTGCAGCACAAATAAAGGAATTGACCTCAACTATGTCAATACTTTTGGGGTGCACTGTATGTTGGCCTTTCTATAGTTCTGCTACAAACTTGATTTCTAAGGCTGTGTTCACACTTCTATGAAAACAAACTCTCTGATAGCTCTAAAATTGCCTTTAGTAAAAACTACGGCGACATGTCAACAAACTTTAGAGATATTTCCTAACGTTCCAAAAGTTAAAGACACCCACAAGTCTGAGAAATGATTCACAGGTCATCGGGCACATCCAGTTATTCAAGGAGAGAGACGATAATGGGCTATTGACCAACGGGTAAGTAAGACTGATGTTGCTTTGCAGGCCTTTATAATTGCTAAATATTCACCTGCAACGGCACTACCACACGCGGCTAGGATTTATTTTAGATAGGCTGCAAAAGATGGGATCCGTGTTTCTGGTTAGCGCTGTGGCATTTGTGGTTAAGGATACAAACAGAATGTTAGATAATAAACACTGATTTCAAATGGGAAAAAAATGTTGGTCGGAGATGGACGCCCACGTCGAGTTAACACAACCTGCCGTTGAGGATAAGGCTATGGACTCCCTGCAGATAACAGCACTGTGAGGATTAAAGGATGACAAGCATTCTTTTTGTTAATACGTGGTTGTAGTGACACTGAATAAGCCCCCCCAACTCCTCCAATCTGGGCTGCACCAGAAATTGAGTTATTCCTGCATTTAAACAGGAAGTGTTTCTGCAGCTGTCCGCAATGCTTTCTGCTGGGTGACTGAAAATCATCACCTTCCATTCATTTTCTCTACCGCTTATCCTGTTCACGGCCATGGTAGGAGCTGCAGCTGATTTAAAGGTCCCCTATTATGCAAAAGTAACAACGTTCTAACAGTAATATGTGTCCCTAGAGCCTGTTTAAGAGCACCAAACGTGATTTAAAAAATCTATCATCTCTCTCACTTGTTTGCTTCGCTTTTGAGAGAAGACGCTCAAATGCCCACGACTGAAGTTGCAACTTTTCTTGATATTATAAGGAAACATCTTCTTCCTGATTGGACGTGATAGCGCCCCTGACCCGCCCCTAACTAGATAAGACCGTTCCATGTATACGTCAACGATCTGTCAGTCAGCAACAGACGTGGGAGCGAATAGGCTAACCTAGCATGATATTGTTGTTGAAATGTCAATGTGTAATGTTAGCACTGTAGCTCACGTATAGGCATGGGCCGGTTATACTGTAGCTATACCACGGTATGAAAAAGTCATGGTTTGAAAATGTTAATGTTGCTGTATGTGATATATAGCCTCTTTGGGTGGATGGGTAATTTCCAACTCTAAATCATGAGGTTTAAAAACAGGGAATATAAAAATCCCATTCATCTCCATAGACTATACAGTCGATGTTAGCAGAACTACAGTCAGGGTGAGCTCAAGTTAAGAAAACTAAGTTTCTCCCTCTTCCTACAGCCTCGTCTCCTGGTAATTGCATTACTCCAGACAGGAACTACTCTCAATTATACTTCCATCTATCCATCCATTTTCCTTCCCTGTTATCCAGTGCAGTGGATGCAGGGAGTTTCTGGGATCCATCCCAGACAAAGGTCAGACTTGTTTAAATCACGTTCATCGCTAACAACGTTTCTAGTGGTAATAAATGATTGCAGGTGCAGTTTAGATGTCGGGTCTTACTTTTACAAGAGCACCAGCACTTAGTTGTGATGTCTCGATCCACATTTTTTGCCTTTCGATCCGATCCAGAACTGATCCTTTTTTTTTTTTTTTTTTTTTTTTTTTTTAATAATAGGCTTTTGTTACAAACATGAATTTGTGGAACTGAATATGGTCATGAAAATAGCTCTTCAGCATTAAAAATAATGCAACCAAAGTATTGCTGAATTTACTTATTTGTTACACAGCATGACCAACAATATTGTTTGGCTTTTGTAACAAACCTCTGTGAGTCAGGTCCCTAATCCAATAAAAGATCCAATAAAAGTCCATCCAATAAAAGATCAAATTAGTGTGCAAAATACATTTAGGGTAGGACTAATCATTTGACATGGTTATAGATGAATTTGTGTTGTGATTTAGAATTTTTAACTTAACAAACTCTCCTCAATGCAATATTAATCTATTGAAGGTCGCTCGTATAAACAACCAGTGATTACATTGGCGGAGCCAGAAATTTTTCATTGCGGTGGCCACCGTGTGACCGTTACTCACATAGGGGTGGCAATAAGTTGATAGCTGAAATGTCTAAATGGCCAGTGGTGTAGCCGGAGAGTGACCAAGGGTGGCCATGACCAAACTCGGCCGCCGCATCGCTCTGCCACTGTACAGCGGCACTTCCCGTGCGAGCTCCCATCCACGGTGACACAGCAGTCAGGGCACAGTGGGGGGAACTACCACTGTAGCTACGGAGCCAACTGAAAGTAACTTCACCACGGTACACCGCGGACATGTCTGCATGGTGGTGTTGCGTTTTATTCTTCTTGCGGGTGGCGGGAGTCGAGTGGTAACCGGCTTTGAGGCGCATTACCTCACCTACCATGTTGGAGTGTGGCAGAGATGTAACATCCAGCATATCTGTTTACGAACGCACTACAGCCCGATCTCGGGGCGGAAGCCGACATTGTCTGATCTTCAAAATACAGCAGATCGGCAGCGATTCTGATTCTGAAGATTGGATCGGGACATCCCTGACAGGTATTGATTGCATTTGTGGTCAATTGGAGGCGATCTTAGAAATTGTTTCTATACTCAACATTATCTAAACATGGAAAGATATATTATAACTAAGAATGTCTGGACCCCAAAATGGGTCATGGGTCAATTCTTATTGGGTTGGTTTATTCGTCTAGATTAAGATTTTTGCTCTCAAAATGTTACCACATCGCCACTGTAAATTTTTTTTGTTTTCGACTATCTAATTGATTCAAGATTCAAGATTCAAGATCTTTATTGTCATATGCACAGTAAAACAAGCAGTTATACTATGCAATGAAATTCTTGTTCTGTTCATTCTCCCCCCCAAAAAAAGTATAAGAACAAAAGAAACATTAATACCAATAAATTAAGCAACAAGACCAGAAGAGACATTAATACCAGTAAATAAATAAATAAATAGTGCTATCAGTGTGTGCGTGTGTTGCGTGTGGCGTGAGTGAGTGCTTCGTTGAGAAGCCTGATGGCCTGTGGGTAAAAGCTGTTTGCCAGCCTTGTGGTCCTGGACTTCAAACTCCTGTAGCGTCTGCCTGACGGTAGGAGTGTGAATAATGAGTGTTGTGGATGTGTTGATTGTTGTAAAATTAGCCAGCTCAGTATGTCCGCAGCCTGTAATTATTTCCAAATTTCACTTTTGAATTGTAAATATGCAATTTGCAATTAAAGCGCTTATTATGTGAGGGGCGAGTAAGGTGTCTTCCTTTAATAATTCCAAAATGTTTTGTTCATGCATGAAATTGTATTCGTCTAGAGTTTTACACTTTGCACTTTACTTTGTTCTTGCACAGATGCCACATACAGTAGAAATGTTTTCCAAATGAATTGATATTTTATTTGATTCTTGTTAGTGAATGTATTAAGACTTGCCTGTCTTACTTCTTGATCGTAGGAAAACATGTTATTTTAGTTGACTATTTTATATTTTATTTTTTAATGAATATTTTATTGAGAAGAAATATTAAAAAGAAATATGGCACTTTTTCTGTAACTTATATTGCATATTGGAGTATTTGTCATATTTTGCACAAACAGTGTTTACTTGTGAAATGCATCCCGTGGCATCACGTTAAAAGTGTTCACCCATGACACGAGATGTGACCTGACATCCAATATTAGTAGGAAAGCCAATATTGAGCATCTAATTAAGACTTGTTTATAGCTGAGAGTTGGCTCCTGTCGCTCCAACACAGCAATGATAGTAACTATTGGCTTTTGGTGACATCTGTGATAACATTCTGTGGTTCTTTTAAGTGATGTTTTATTAGTTTAAGGGGTTTTATCATGGGACAGCTCTAAATCCACTGCTCCCCTTCCTAGTCATGATTGATCATTTCTGGCAGTCGTGTATTCATTGCTATTTATTTGGAGTGTTTTCATTTTGTTGGAAGGCAATGTCTCAAAAAAGCCTTGTTTTTTTTGGATTTATTTACAAAGTTGTGCCTCTTTAGCTTTCATCTTAAAGTTTCTCTCGTCCAAACAAAACTTCCCTCAGCTCGTTGGTTAGTTACCTGGTGTTGGCAGGAGATGTGTGTTTGTGTTTGTGTCTAGCGCCATATGTTTTCAACGCCGCCACAAACCCCAGCGGACGACCGTGGTCTTTTGGGCTGTTTTTCCTTGCGAGGGGCCACGCTGATTACTAAACCCTTGAATGAGTGTTAGTGCCGAATGGTCAGCCATGCACAGTAGCGGTATCCCCTGCCTCCATGCGCTGCATCAGTCATCGTTTGGAGGAAAAACGTTGGATGACTTACAGCCTTTTCCTGATGGCACTCTGTTTTTGATTCATTCAGTCATTCATTTTCTATGCCACTTGTCCTCACTAGGGTAGCGTAGGGTAACGCAGTAAAATAAAAACAACACATAGTGCAACATCGGAAGTTAAACGCGTAGGCCTAAAATTTGTAGTTTGACCAAAATTTTGGTGAAAGTAGTCGCACAAAGTATCATTTTGAACCACCATCATGCAAGATGTCAACATCTATGAAGAGACACCTTTTCCGTTGCAATTGTGTGCACTTTCACACAGCATCGACACAGCATATTGCAATCAGATAATTATATGTGTGACGACGTCAGCACCAGAATCTGGTATAAAACACCTTCTCAGACAGCCACAGTTGCTTTTAACACAACAGGGTGGAGCAAGTAAAAGTCAGGTGTGAAATTTCTTTTTTTGTTCCGTCATACTTATTAGTGGTAACAGTGGTAATGAAACTATTAACTAGAATAGTGAACAGGTTGACAATAACTGTTAGTGATCTTATTGCCGACATCATCATCACTGTAATAAAACCAACGACATGATAACATCAGGTAAAGTCAGGTGTTAAACTGAATTTAACATCCGTTAAGGCCCGGATACTACGTCCAAAGGCGGAAGCTTGGCCTCAGTGTTGGTGCTGTTGACGCGGAACTCCCTGGAAAGAATGGGGGAAATTACAGTCGTCCCTCACTACATTGGTGTTCGAATATCGCTTTAAAAATGAATAATAAATGAATAAATGATCGCTGTTTCGTGGTTGACTATGGCCCATCATTAGTCATAAAATATTGAAACACAAGTCATATGTAGTACTCTGACACAAAACCTTGATGATACATGACATTAGACTACATTATCTTCACACCGCATGGACTCAGCCATGACATGTCCAACATGACAGAGTGAAAAAAGTTATCCTCTTATTCCGTGTGGAAGTGGTAAGTTTTTGGCTTCTTACTTTGTCTTTCTCCCCCACTCTGTTTGAAATCCTTTGTTTAAACAATTTACAAATAAATTGGGGGTTAGATAGCTAGATAGCTCACTAGCATGCTATGCAGCCATGGCCATCTTGTGTCCCTGCAGTGAATAGAAAAGAATAATAGGAGTGTAAAGGTGACTATAGAGGTGTTATTTAAAGTCCACAGGGCTCTAATAATGGTAAAACGTTTACGTAGAAAGTCGTAACCAGGTTTTCTGTGCTCTAACTACGAAAATATACAAATAATTAATATTGAATCCTACTTCGTGGAAATTCACTTATAACGGTCGGTTCTGAAACCAATTAACCACTATAAACGAGGGACTACTGTGCTGGCCTTAAATGTTTCTGTTCTACTTTTCTTTTGTGTTACCACAGAAGGGTACCAGTGATAGGAAAGAGGAAGTGTGATGAGAACCATAGAACAGGAAATGGAGCTTATTGTGGCATAGAGGTAACACAACGACAGAAGCAGTACTCCGCACCCTTGTTTTGCTTTTTCTTTGTTTTTGATTGAAGGGTTATTTTTAGTGACACTCATATTACAAAACAAAGGACTACAAATATAAAAAATATACATACACAGGAAGTTATATGAAGTAAAGCTGACTCATTCAAAACAGTAACACACTGTACAGATACTGAGGTTAAAGTGTGTTGTTTTTAACAGTGGTTAACTTATTTTTACATTTCGAACATGTTGAATTGTGCAAGTGTAAAACATGTGATGTACAGTTGAAACCAGAAGTTTACAAGTACTGTGTACATTTATTTACATTTATTCTCTTAATCTGAAATTGAATCTGGCTGAACCTCCTGTTTTGGGTCAGTTTGCCTGATTTTTCAGAAAATGGCCCCCATTTTCAAATGTAAATGTTGACAGGTATGATAGTTACTCTTGTAAAGGTAAAGGGGGCGCACTAATTTAACACAGTGTTTCACAATGGGACCTCATTCGCCGTTTGGCTCTAGCTTCTGGGCATTGGTGCCATGAAGTGAAGGTTAATCTCCCCTGTGAGTCGACTAGTATTTGTACCTGTAGTAAAATGATGTGGTAGTCACATTTAAACTGTAGCATGCAGCACAACACCACCACCACCACCTAAACAGGAGGCAGCTACATGGACCTGCACAGGGATTGTTACAATAATAATGACTTCAACCTGTGTTTCCCTCCCCTTCTTAACATCCACAGCTGCTCTCGTTCCCTCCCTTCGCTAATCCCTTCACAAAATAGCCCTCTGTTTACTCCGCTGTGAGTCGCAAATTGAACAATTACACATTGTCTTCATCAAGTTTTAATAGTAGTCATCTGTAGAGTCACACTGCGGCTCTTTTAATGCAGCCTAGTCAATTGTGGAGTTGTTAGGCTATAGTCGTGTTCTTGCCAGGGACAGTTTTAGGTCAGAATGCTTTAAATTTGGACATATCCACATGCATTGGCATTAATTATTAAAAATAGAGCTGATGCTGTAAGTCTTGGGAGAGGGGAATCAGCGCTCATTTGTAGGGTATCAAGATCGTTAAGTTGGTTTAACACAGCAGTGAGTCGACGAGGAAAGGGTCACCGGAGGCGTCGTCTTTGGTGAGTGCGCAGAAAGAGACCATGATAGCGGGGAGTCTATCACCCCCGAGCCGCCATACGGTCTTAAACTGATGGGTTTGCTATGTTTAGCACTCTTGAGAGGTGCTTCAAAGAATGTGCTGGAAGGCCTCTCAAAGGGACCAGTGAGACCACCCAGCTCTAAGTAGGGGTTTATGGGTATATGGCACGACATGGCAAAAAAGTAAAGAGTTCACTGGACTCGTTTTCCACATGAAAGACAGTTTTAAGATCTGGGGTAGTACTGTTGGACTAACGCTTAATACTGTACACACATAAGGCACAGTACAGTCTAATAAGACTACATTTTACAAAATTGTAATTTAAAAGTAAAATATATTTATTTTACTTTTGTATTATGTATATGTATTAATAATACATATTAATACATATAAATTATATATTTATCAAAATAAATACAGTATGTATAAAATTTATGATTAAATATACAAAAATAAATGTAAGGTGTATAAAAATTTTTTTAAAAATGTGATACCAGATCGATACAAAACTAATATACAAAATATATGTATAATCTAAATAAATAAATAAATATAAAATAAATACAAGATATTCAGTATAATTAAAAAAAAATATGTAACATAAAAATGTATAAATGTATAAAATGTAACTAAAGTGTTACTAAAATAAATATATAAAAATAAATACAGCCTGGGAATGAGGTCCTGCCCCAGGTGGAGGAGTTCAAGTATCTCGGGGTCTTGTTCACGAGTGAGGCAAGGTTGGAGCGTGAGGTCGATCAGCGGATCGGCACAGCGTCTGCTGTAATGCGGTCGCTGGACTGGACCGTCGTGGTGAAGAGAGAGTTGAGCTGGAAGGCAAAATTGTTTTGCGGAAATTCACTTTTTGTGGTCGGGTCTGGAACCAATTAACCGCGATAAATGAAAGACGAGTATATAAAAATAAAAAAAATCCAAAAATAAGATAAAAATAAAACAGTAAAAAAGACTGCAATGTTAAAAATAACTACAAATAACAAAGTCATAGACAACCTTAATGTAGTTCTTACAACAACTTCTCAAAATTCTCATACATTCCAACACACAGGTGGATAAAACGGTTACAGTTGATTGTCTTGTAGAGCACAGGAGAAAGTTCATTTGGTTTAACACCTCAAATCTAAATATCTATCCATCCATCCATCCATCCATCCAGCCATCTTCTATGCCGCTTATCCTCACTAGGGTCGCGGGTATGCTGGAGCCTATCCCAGCTGACTTTGGGGTACGCCCTGGACTGGTCGCCAGCCAATCTCAGGGCACATATAGACAAACAACCATTCACACTCACATTCATACCTATGGACAATTTAGAGTCTCCAATTAACCTAACATGCATGTTTTTAAATACTGTATCTATACACCAAAATGTTAAGTTGACACTTTTTCCCCTCAAATCGAGACTGTCCATTGGACTACATTTGCACTCATGCAACGCCAGAAGACTTTAGGTTTTGGATTGGATTATTAAATGCATGAATTGTGCTATCTACTAAGAACCATGGATTTTCTTTCCTCACTGGGGTGCAGACATTTGTGTCAATTTGTACACTGCAACTTTGATAGAAACTAGTAGAATTATGTCACACTCAAACAGAAACCATTGACATCATTTAGAAAGATGCTCAATTAATTATTCTTTCATAATTCAACAGGACGAAACAGCACAGTGTTATCATTGTCAGTGACAGCAATGGCAAGGTGCTCTCATCTCAGCTCCAAAGTAGTTCAATACAATTTGTCTGTGCTGAATGTGTGTTCATGATGTAAAAAGTGAATAAAAAAAGTTCCTCTGAGCAGTTAACTGACACATCTTGAAGTGGATATGAAGTGTTGCGAGACGTCGCTCTGCTGATTATCACTTCCTGTCGTACATTCACGTACAGGCTGAAACAATGTAGTCTGTTAGTGCACACATGACAGCTTGATTTAGATTTCATTGTCTGGGTTAAATTGATTTCTCATCCGCAGGTTTGGCATAAATCAACACCTGTCACTTACAGGCGTAAGTGACACTCGCCAAACGTACAAGTTATTTTTGTTAGGGACAAAATAACACAAAATAGTACAGTATGTAATGTGGCACTTCACTGAGTGCTACTTCAACAAAGACAAAGGTGAAAGCCAACACTCTGCTCTGAATGGGACATCATCACGTCTCATCAATTAAAGACAAAATGCAGAGCTTGACAACATGTAGTGCTATAGTGAGCACGGCTGGCTCCAAAATCAATATCTGTCCTCCAGACCAGCATGTGCAGGTATGCACACTCACACAGAGAAGGGTAACGACTGCACTACAAAAGAATCCTACATGACTGCTTTGTTGTCATTTTACTAATCGGTATGCTGTATCTGCTCATAATAAGCATCTCTACATTGCTATATGGAAGTGGAATGACTTTTTAGAACATACAAGGACCTCCACCAAGGCCAGCCCTAGTTCAGTAAACACGTACTTTCATTATACCTCACTGTAGACAGTTTGTCAGTGACTTTAATGTTTATGGGCATGAGTGGTGAGAAAATCTATCATTGCCCTTATTTGTTTGCTTCACTTTTGAGAGAAGAGGCGCTCAAACGGTTGTTCCTCATGAGCATTATACCGCCTCTGACATCCCCTCGCTAGATGAGTCCACCCTTTTAAAACAGCAACCACTTCACGGAGGACAGCTTTGTATAATGCAGGTTTTGCTAAACATCTTGAAAATAACCCTGCTGGAAAAAGCAGCACAGACCAGCTTCTACATGAAAAGAAGAAATGGGAGTCAGACAAAAACATTTTTGACGAAGCAATTTATTGTACTTCCAACAATTTCCAACATTTTACTTCCAATGTTACTGGCATGCCAAGGAGATCCCACCTGATATGTTTTCCACAGGGCACAGTGCAGGGGGCGCCTTCGTGACTTGGGGTGCTTTTTCCTTCAATGGAACAATGGAGCTTCGGGTTGTGCAGGGGCGTCAAAAAGCAGGTGGCTATGTGGGGATGTTGCAGGGGCCATCCCTCATGACTGAAGGCCCTCGCCTGTGTGGTAATGACTGGGTTTTTCGACAAGACAATGCTGCAGCTCACAATGCCCGCCTGAAAAAGGACTTCCAGAGGAATAACCTCACTCTCTTAAACCATCCTGTGTGTTCTGCGGATCTAAATCCAATTGAGTACATTTGGGGAAGGATGACAAGGGAAGTTTATAAAAACGGACGTTGTTTCTAGACAGTGGATGCTCTCCGTGAAGCCATCTTCACCACCTGGAGCAACATCTCGTGGAAACACTGGCATCTAGCTTGCCCAAACACATTTTTGAAGCGATTAACAAGAATGGCGCATCTACTCATTACTAAGTCCTTTTCTGAACATTTTAGTTCTTTTTTAGTGGGGTTTTCTGGGTTTGTTGAGCTACGGCCTTAAACCTTTGATCAGCTGATGAACAGCCGATATCAGTTTAATGCTTGTTTGCAATAAATTGCTGACTCACTTCTTTTTGCATTTTGAAGTTCTACTCAGAACATCCTTAAGATCCAACAGTGCGAATTCTTGCAATGTTTCAACTGGTCCTAAAGTGAGTGTATGTGATATGTGCCATCTATTACGTTGGACAAGTGCACAGTTACAGTGTACATGTAAAAAGTGGACGACATTCACAATAAGAGACACACGCTCTGTCTGGGACACAGTTCACTAAATTCCAGGATCAACTACTAATACTTTATAAAAATACAATACAATTAAAATAGGGGCTGCACAGTGGTCTAGTGGTTAGCACGTTGGCAGTAACAGCCTGGAGATCGGGAAGACCGGGGTTCGATTCTCCCCTGGGCATTTCTGTGTGGAGTTTGCATGTTCTCCTTGTGCGTGGGTTTTCTCCTGGTACTCCGGTTTCCTCCCACATTCCAAAAACATGCATGTTAGGTTAATTGGAGACTCTAAATTGTCCATAGGTATGAATGTGAGTGTGAATGGTTGTTTGTCTATATGTGCCCTGCGATTGGCTGGCGACCAGTCCAGGTTGTATCCCTGTACCGCCTGTCGCCTGAAGTCAGCTGGGATAGGCTCCAGCATGCCCCCGCAACCCTGAAGAGGAGAAGTGGTATAGAAAATGGATGGATGGACAACCTTAGCATGGCCTTACAGCAGCGAGTAAATAACTGACATGCTACGCCACATAATGCTTGTATCTTTTCAAAGTTGTTTGCGTACTACTCTTAGGCTCTAAATCTTGTCTGATCTTACAAGCTTGACTTCAAATAGATGCCTGGTTCTCACTGACTTCAAATAGGTGCCTAGTTCTCACTGCAATAAAACACCACACTAATATCTGTGGTGTTTTTGGCCCAACTCTCACCTCCTAACACTGCTAACTAAAAAAAAACAGACAACAAAAAACTTTTTGGAGAAGGTACGTAATGATGTTGAACTGGAATACCTTAACCTGCCTGATAGATTGATAGAAGGGATCGCAGCATTCCTGTCATTTCTATTGCTTATTCTGTGTACAGTTTTTTTGTCATCGCCAATGGCCACCATGCAGGGTTGAGGACAAACACCTTGAAGAAATGTTTTAATTCCAAGCTGTGGAAGTGGAATGAGGCTCCAGTTATGGATGTTCATCTTCATGGGTAAGCAGAGTGACGGCTCGCACTCTCTGTGGAAGACAAAGCCAATGTTATTGAACCTCTCCATTCAGTCTGCTGTCAAAATATTAAAGGTCAAATCTGAGATATGGAAATATTATGGAGAGGTCCAAAACTCACAGATGATATCTCCAGGCTCTCGGGGCTGAACATTTCACCTTGTAGAGAAGCTACATAGAAATTAGAACCTTAGCTAAAGACTTTAGATGCCATAGCCTGTATTTTAGTAGGCTAACATTGTTAGCTAGTTTTGCTGCAAGTTTTATTTTATTGTATTTTAGTAGGCTAACATTGTTAGCTAGTTTTGCTGCAAGTTTTATTTTATTGTATTTTAGTAGGCTAACATTGTTAGCTAGTTTTGCTGCAAGTTATTTTTTTATTTAGTAGTGTTTCTCTGCAACCTGTGGCAGGGACCTAACTGTGTTAGTTGGCAAAAAACTACAGACTCAACCCCTGATTATGTCATAGACGGTTGATGGAGCTGGGGGACAATGACTGGCAGTTCTCATTTCCATGCTAACAGGCTGCTAACAGGGACGTTTTGGGATAAAAATGGGTTACAAACCCAGTTGGGCTCACGTAATGTTAAAAATTCAATTTTCAGTCTCTACTTTTTTTTTTCCTTTTAAAGTCAATCGTGCCATATTTATTTAAATACAAGTCATCTTCTGCTGCGTCACTGTGTCGCGTATGCCTCGCTGTTACCCGCTGCAGAGCGGAGGAAGTACTGCATGAATGAGTACTCTAGTTAGACTGAATGTTTGCGTTATTTGGGTGATGTTTTTTACAGTTCAATGAAAAGCTTCTGTGGCCTGAGGGCCGCCTATTGAGGACCACTGCTGTAGACTAAGGTTGTGTTCACACTGGTGGTTCGGTACGCCCATCTGGTAAAAAAAAAGATACTTTATGCTCACTTTTGTCTGGTTCACTTTTCATTTGCACTGGTATTTTTGTCCTGGGACCAAAGGCTGTGCGGTAACATGGCCTTGATTAGGCAGCTTTACGTAACGTAACTTGAATATTACAAATGAAAATGCAATCTGCTGGGTTGGCAACATCAGATATTTTTAAATTCTGCTTTATTTACCGGCTTACCTTTCGGAAAAAAAACTTCTAAAATATACAGTCGTCCCTCGTTTATCTCGGTTAATTGGTTCCAGACCGGACTGTGATAAGTGAATTTCCGATTCAATATTAATAACCGGAATATTTTCACAGTTTGAGCATAGAAAACCTATTTATGACTTTGTAACTATGTTTTCAGCATTATTGGAGGCCTGTAGACATGAAATAACACTGCTATAGTCATCTTTACATTGCGCAGGCTATGGGATCACTACAGGGACAGAAATGATGGCAACTGCTTTAAGCATATCATGCTAGCGAGCTAACTAGTTAGCCTCCAATTGAAACTTAAGAGAGGGTTTCAAATGGAGTGGAAGAAGAACAAGGTAAGAAGCCAAAAACGTACCATTTCCACACAGAATGGGAGAAGTTTTTTTCACTCTATCATGTTGGACATGCCACGGCGGACTACATGCAGTGTTAAGGTAATGCCATGTCTCATCAGTGTTTTGTTTCATTATGAAGTGACCAGAAAACTACTAATATGACTTGTCTATCAATATTTTCGGCTAATAATGGGCTGTAGTCGACCACAAAAGAGCGATCATTTATTATTTCATTAATTTTTGAAAAAAACACAATAGAGTGAGGGAAAATGCTCGAACCGCAATGTAATGAGGGACGACTGTACTTATAAAGAGCCCTGTTGTCACACACATGGGAGAGAGCAAAGCAGCAAGACAGCACTTCCAGTGCATTTTCTATTACATATTTGTCATTTCTGCACGCTTTTGCTGTCATTTTAACACTGCCTTTGCTTCGTGTAGGGTTCACATTTGACCTCAAGTGAACCGAACCACACCCGAGTTCACTTTCGAGAAGAGCTCGGTCTGCTTGGTTGGTGTGCACCAGAGTGTTGACCAAATGAACCAAATTATGCAGAGCAAACGCACCGGAGTTTGTTTTAACCAGACATGACAAATGTCAACCCGGCCTAGAGCATTAACAAAAAAAAGAATGAGTGGACCAGCCGAATTTACATCATTAATCAATGAATTTGACTGATGAGCAAGTACAGTATGATGTCAAGCCATTGTGATAAATCACAGCGAATGAACAAAGACAGACAAATGAGGTCTCTTTGTGAAATAGAATAATAGAGATAATAAATTAATTCCCACTAGTGTAGCAGACACAATGCATCAATTGGGATGATGGCGTAAAGGCTCTCATTGTTTGTCGCCGTGCCGCCGTTCAATCTCATAGTGCTGAAAATCTGATTTGTCGTATCATTATGCGGGAATTGCTTTTCTATTCAAGAGGCTCGGCTATTTGCTGCTCGGCTCGCTTCGAGAGTAACAAAGTGAAACTTTAATCTCCTCCAGTGTCAACAACGGCTGGCGGCAATTAGGAGAATGTCTGGCTAGAGCGGTGCTGGCTCGGAGATCTCCGCAAGGGTTCAAGCGCTTCCCGCCATGCTGAATGTAAACAATAACACTCCAAAGTTTCCAGCTGACATTCACAAAAACATTAAGTGGCATGAATACATCGAGCAGCTTTAAGGGACACTTATGTCTCCATTGTCACACATTTATTTTTCTAAAATTATGATTTTTTTCTCATAATATTACCACATTATTTCCATAAAATGTCAGGTTTGTTATTATATAATATTGATTATTGTGGCAAAAAAACCCTCAAAATTATACAAATGTTTTCTTGTAAAATGTCAAGTTTTTTCATTTAATATTACGGCTTTGTTTCCATAAAATTGAAAGCATATTCTTTGGCTATTATGTAATATTAATGCTTGTGAAAATATTTTTTCCTCCTAAAGATACAACTTTATTCTCTTTAACTATTAAATCGTCTTAGTCCGGACAAAAACATGTGCAGCTTTCTAAATTGTAGGTTGCCAGCATTATCTACGTGGATTGTTATTTGTGAATTTATTAAGACTAACCTGTCTTGCTAGTAGATAGCAGGAGAACATGCTATTTTAGTTGACTATTGGTCATGATTTGTTCATGACTATTTGCTGAAACAATATATTTCAAATAAATATGGCATGTTTTCCATAACTTGTATTGCGCATTGCAGTATTTATCTTATTTTGCACAGTGTTTATTTGTGAAATGCATCCAGTCACATCACAGTAAACGAAGCATAATGTGTTCATTCATTACACGAGGTGTGACCTGACATGAGTTGGGGGGAGGACCCGCTGCCTATATTGGTATCAGTAATGAAGTTTGGTGTATCGGTTATCTGTAAGAAAGCCAATAATGAGCATCTCTTGTTTATTCTTTGACTTGTAACATTTTTAAATTTATTCATTACTTCATTACTTGTGGCAAGGAGCTAAAATGGGTCAATTTTTTTTTGGGGGGGGGGGGGGGGGGGGGGTCACTCTTAGTGTTTATGCCTGTGGTAATTTACTTTATTCTCATAAAATTATGATTTTTTTCCCCCTCGTAATATTTTTTTTATATTTGCCACATTTTGCATTTTTTCATAATAGTGAATTTATTCCTTTAAAATTATTCATTTTTTTCTCTTTTAATGTATGACCTCATTCCCACAACATTGTAAGTTTTGATTGTCAGGCTAATAATGCGATCTGTTTTATTTATTTGGCAAGTTCATTGATGTTTGTTGTCGCAAATATATGTATGTGTTCTAGTATACGTATGTCATTGTATGTATATGTTTTAGTCATTGGGGGTCGTTGGGACGGAACTATACTGTATTTCTAATGTGAGTCTTGAGCTGTGGAAAACCTGGGCCAAGTACATCAGAAATGCTACAGTCCATTCCTACAAAGGCAGCCTTGACCGGGCCTTTCAACAGTGTTGGTGGACAAAATGGACCCCTAAAAAGGAAAAAGAAGGGCCTCTCAACAGGTAAAAATAGTCTAGCTCCTCTCTCTTTGTGAGGCGTCGATGCTTCTTCTTCTCCTGAATGCATCGATCCAAGGTTACCAGGGCATCTTCAAACGTGTTTTCTTGCGTTTGAGGCAAAAGACTAAAAACACATAGCTGGCACCACAGCCAAATGTTAAAAAGGAAAACAGTTGTATTGATGTTGGAAGATATATCACCATGTAAGTGAAGAAGTGAAAATTATAAAAAGCATACAAATATCAATGAAATGAAATAAATGAATTCATAAAGTACAATGGCGGAGTGTTGGAAACGTGCAGCAGATGGATTCAAGGCAGTAACACATGAGAGCTGTTGAAATGTTGTGGATTTTTTTCTGAAGGACAAACACCTGAAGGGCCCAATAATTCCGACTAGTGCCGCATTGGAATGAAATAACCGTCCGTGTCCTGTCTGTGTCCTTGCAGATAATGCAGGAAAACAACAGTAGCAAGTAAATGTAATGCGCCTTTCTCACTATACTCACTGATATTTGACTGAAAAGAAGTTCAGTGTGAATGAATCACCATCAGGGTAGGAAAGGCCCTTATTAAGGTAAACTCTATGCATGTTAGTGTGTTCATAATTCAGAATATCCTAATCTGCTAATATGAAGAAATTAAAGCAGGGGTTTCCAAACGGAGGGTCAGGACCCAAAGGGGGTTGCAGTTTTTATTGGATCCAGCTGTAACAGTAAAAGGCTGTTCTTCTCCTTCTGTTGATTGCCTAATGTGATGCTGTGGGCATCACATTACGCCTCCATCCCTCTCTGCCCTACGTCATCCTGGTAGACTCCGCCAAGCCCATGCTGGTCCATTCCTTCGTGTCTTTAAGCCTAAAAGCCAAAAAGCCTGTAAAATATTGTATTCATAAACATGTCTTGGTAAATTGCTTTATGGACAGCAATTGAGGCGTATTATGATTGTTAAATGATGAAAAAAAGAAGGATTTCAACAAAATGTCACATTTTATGTACTTTCAGCAAAAAGCCATTTAATTGATATGATTAATTCACTGTAAACTGATTGTTTTGCTGCCCTTTATGATAGCTTTTATTATCAGCATAAAGGCAGAGTGCACCTTAGATTTTTTCATTTATCAAATTTTTTTATCATGTGAAGGTATCAGTGATGGGAAAGTCGATTCCTTTGACTGACTCAAGTTTTTATGAGTCACTCACTACAGTGAATTGAGTACTCGATTCACTCGAGTCGAGTGTCACAACGCGCATTGACAAAAAAAAAAAAGACTCACACAGAGACTCCCATTGATATACAATATACATGCAAACACCTCATTGAGATGGTTGACCCGCTACAGCGATACGTTTGGATGTGGCATATCTACCTCTTAAACAAATGCAAGAAAATGGACCAAACTTAATAAAGCGCCTTTCTCAATGTTTTTGGATGCTGGTTTCATCGCAGGAACCCACACTATGATGCCACAGCCTGATGCCACAAATTCACCACATTCTCTTCATAAAATGATGTTCGAATGACCCAATACAATTAAAAGTAATTTTTCAGCCATACCTGTGAAAGGTGATGCCATGTGATCTTGTTTGGACTGTAAACTGGTTGGGACAATTCCACGCAGAACATGAATTTGGCATCTTCCCGTTCTCTCTTGCCAAATCCAATATGGCGGTGTTGTCCACGTATGATTCAGCGCTCAATGCGGCAGCTGCGTCACCAGAGAAACTCGCACACTAAACCCGTGAGCCCACATCAGGTTTACAATTGACTTGTCGGCACCCTCATGCGCCATTAACGAGGGAGTCTAGGTTTGTGAGTTCTCGGGTTCAAGTGCTCGGCTTGGCGTTAGTGAGCGAGCAGCTCAGACAGGAACAGAAAGTGGAAAGGCGAGTTGATTGGAGGCACAGAGCAAATCTGTTGCTTTTCCCACAGGGTTAATACATTCATACAAATGCAGTTGGAATAACAGTTGCACAATTAATGCCATGTTACCTGGTTTCCTTTTTAATTTAGCTAGCAGCAGCAGGTTAAGTGAACGAGTTAACAGCGACGAATAGCCGCGAGTCCCAGTTCAGTAAAAAACCCGTGATTTGAACAATTCTTGGCTATTCTTCCAAAAAATGACATTATTAAATTGGTTGATTCATTTAAACAACATTAAAATAAATATTAGTCAACAATTTAAATATCAATATACAGTAGACGCCCCTACAACGTAAATAATCCGTTCCGAGAACCCTTATGTTTTAGGGATTTTATGTTATACGAAGCGTAAAAT
Source organism: Dunckerocampus dactyliophorus (assembly GCF_027744805.1). Lineage (NCBI taxonomy): Eukaryota > Metazoa > Chordata > Actinopteri > Syngnathiformes > Syngnathidae > Dunckerocampus > Dunckerocampus dactyliophorus. The sequence goes on from NC_072826.1 coordinate 15,360,212, forward strand.
ACATCCGTTTGAAGATCTTCCCAAACTCACCCCTTTGGCACTTCAAAATATTCAAAGTCCACCAAATATGGTGGGAAAATATAAGAAAACGTTAGCATAAACATAGTACAGTAACATTGCAATATAAAATAAGGTAATAAATAAGATTACTGTAAATGAATAAAAATGAAAAACAAAAACAATCTTACTGTTCACGACATGTCTTGATCAGGAGCGCAAGTGGAGGCAGGAAGGAGGAGGAAGACTAGCCTGAGTCGAAACGCGACTTAAAGAGTCTAAGAGTTGGTCAGCTGGTCTCACAGACAAACGCACACGCACTACACAATAATGCTGTGTGCAAAATTTTAATTTGTAACTTAACTTAATTGTTGAAGTTAGTTTCAGGGCGACTACGAAGAGGAAGGAGGTTGAAGGGACAAGCCTGTCTCTCACACAAACTCACGTACGTGCCGTATAACTCAGCCAATGAGATGAGAGCGTAGGCGGTGCCCCGATAATCAGCCAATGAGATGAGAGCGTAGGCGGTGCCCTGATAATCAGCCAATGAGAGCGTGATGCGTCAGAAGGCGTCACCAAGTGTTAGTCTGAACTTGCACCAACTTGAGGCATAAATAAAGTTGATTGAAAAAAAAAAGACTTGCACTGACTTGAAGCTTTATGTTATATGGAATTTCTTCTGTAATACGAAGCAAAAACTTTACATAAATTCTTTATGTTCAGTGGAATTTATGTAAAAGGAGGTTTATGTTATGCGAGGTACTACTGTATATGAGAACACTGTCTCATTTTAACAAATTATAAAATATATCTAAAATAAAATAAAATGATCAATAGATTAGAAGGTAAAAGGAGATGATGAATTTCAGGTGTTGGCATTCTTCTGCAGGTATCAAATGTTTAAGCTTTGGTGGATGTTTGTGTATTTTATTACCGTATGTTGAAATGTGACCTAAAGCAGTCTTTTCTAAGCATATTCAAGTAGCTACATGTGTTGTTTATTTCCAATGAAGGGAAACACATCTCGGCTTAGCTGTAAAGACCTCAAATGCCATATTTGGCCTGGGGTACAATCTGACTGCCATACTGGAAGGATCATCGATCAGTGCTCTCACCTGCAACAGCAGATGCTTTTACATTTGGAGCTCCATGCCAGTGTGCGCTGATCTGAAAGCGGTCACGATTTGGTTGGGAGAAATAATGTGATTGTACTGTGTTGTCCAAGAGTAGACAATCTGGGGTTGAGTTACATCCCTTAATCCTACTTCCTCATTTTAGCAGACATTTTGGGACAACTTTGTGGGAACGGTTTGAAAAATAGACAGCTCTAGGATGAACTAAGGTTCAACATCAGCGGCCTACGGCCTCGCAAATGCTCATCGATCTTGTAGAATGTTTTCTCAGAAGAGTCGAAGCTGTTTTAGCTGCAAAGGAGGGACAATGTCAAATTTTCATGCATTTTCATATTAGACTGACAGAAAAAAAGATTATTAGTGTTATTTCTGTTTTCAGACAAATAGTTACAGCTGAGGAGTGTCATAATTGTCGGGTGCATTTCTCAACTCTTTGCCTGTGACTTTTTGTTTAAGGTAAATATCAAGGAAACAGTTTCATTTATTCTGGGGGTTAAAGGGAGTCCCATGCAAATGCATTTCAGCAAGCATTGCATTCTATATTCTACATTCTATATATTCTATTCTTATCACCTCAATGAACCACAGCTCCCATGTGCCAGCAGCACTCACTCAGCCCTAGGCCACCTACCACCACCTTGCTTGACTGTAGACAAGACGCACATATCTTGCTACTCACTTGTGTTGCCAGCTATTTAGTCAATAACGTATTGTGTTGCAGGATTTGTCATTTGTTGAAACACTGACTACTCTGAATTACAGTGTATCTAAGTTTACATTCTATAACAAGGGTTGGCAACCATTACTATCAAAAGAGCCATTTTGCCCCCCTTGCCCACTAAAGTAAAATGTCTGGAGACACAAAACACAACAACTTAGTAAAAGTTTGAGGTTTTCTCAATGTTACCTATTACAACAGCAGAATAAACAAACAGAAGTGCAGTGTTCATGTGTAACGGATGCCAACTAGTGGGGTTGTTGTGATATCACGCTGGTTAAACTTTACTACCGGAAGCCTTATTTAATGTGGAGCACAGTGAATTCATAGCCTGTTCCTTTTAGCTTGTTGGCTAACACTGCTCGACTCTCAATCAGTGGACTTACAGAATGTTTTTTTTGCAGGGATGACCACTGTTACACAAATCGGTCCATTTTGAAATAAGTGAATACTTTTCAGTGCTGTTGTTGTTTGCTAATTTCTCGCCACCTATCAAGCATACAGGTAAACCAGCAACCTTGGCAGAGAAGACAAAAGAATCCGTCCGTGCAGAAAACTCTATTTTCTTGTGAGATGTTTCTTTTTGAAGGGGATATATTAGCTCGGTGGAAAAAGACGACTTCCCCTCCCTTCCTCACACTCTTCTAATCAGTCAGAACTCAGCCGTGATGCATTCGCGGGCAGATATTTTTTAACTCTTTTCCAAAAATGCATATTTTCCCCACTCAGGTGTTAAAAAACTATTCAAGCACTGCGAACAGAGCCACAACAAGGACACTGAAAAGCTGCATGTGGGTCAGGAGCCACAGGTTGCCGACCCCTGTTCCATAATATTATACCTTGAGAAGATATACACAATGTATGCAGATGCTTGCTGAAATGTTAAGGTTGGACTCACTTTTGTGAGATACTGTACATTCTTCTCTGTTTGTATTTTTTCTCTGCTGTGGGAATCATCTTAAGGTCATGAAAGTGAATTTCAGTCCCTCAGAGAGTCTTCTAGTTGTTGTTCTACCGTCTCATTCAATTCATTTCAAACACGGACAAGCACTCATAGACCTAGCGGGCATGTTTTTCCAGAAGGTTTTTTGACCTCCATATTGTGTATATTCCCTCCCTTTGCAGATCCCGCAGGTGAGTTATGCCTCCACGGCTCCAGAGCTCAGTGACAACACACGCTACGACTTCTTCTCCCGGGTGGTGCCCCCAGACACGTACCAGGCACAGGCCATGGTGGACATTGTCAAAGCTATGAGGTGGAACTACGTCTCCACAGTGGCCTCTGAGGGGAACTACGGAGAAAGCGGCGTTGATGCATTCATTCAGAAGTCCCGCGAGGATGGTAAGTACGCTCGCGCCTCGTATGTCACGGCTGTGGGAGGTAGAGCAAGGATTTTCCTCTTCATCAGTTATCCTTGTGAACATACTGTGCTGTGCTGTAGAAAATTGGTGAGGCACAGAGACCTGGTAGCATAAATCAGTTAGTTCCAGAACAAAGAAACAACTCTGATATAATCTCGGTAATACTTCATGGTCACTTTAAAAGTGGTTTATGACGTAACCATATTTCCACCTCACATCATATGCAAAAGGGTGGTGGGTGCAGCTGATCCTATTAAGAGAGTGTGTTTCTGTCAAATATACTCTGCTATCTTTATCCAATTTTTGGCAAACTGGGTTGCGCCTGAATGAGGCATGAAATCCACTTGTGTATTGATTAGTCCTGTCTCTTTGAAAACCACATTCCCGCTCTGCACAACTGCACTCTCTATATTACATTTGCAGGGGGCAAAAATATTTTGCAGACGAGGTAAGATGAACACCGTGGGCCCAATATGCAGACACAGCCCACCATCATGTTTGAGAGGTTTATTTGTGTGCGCAGCATGGCTAAATAAAGTAACAAAATGCTGAAGAACATACGTTCGCCAAGCTTTTGATCTGCTCTAATTGGGTGGGTGTCTGACTGTGAACGATGGAACTGCTCTTGGCACCCAAACGGCAGCACGATGGCGGACTGGCAACGCCACAAACTCTACTGCAACTCTCACTGGCTCTCATGCAGAGTCACTTCGATGCCAACCAGAACTGTAGCTTTTCACTGTAATTCCTGCCTGTCATTGACTTGTATAAACAAAAATAAATATGACAACTGAATCAACAGTTAAATTCTAATCCATATTTCCTCCCAATGGGAGTAGTCATCGTGAAAACCTAGCCGTGTTCAACCCGCTCCCGAGACTGTGGAACAGTTTCAAGCTGATATTTCACTCTGTAAGTATTATTAATCCACCACCACCACCACCCTTGTCCATTTGATTTACTTTGCTCCATTGTTTAAAGCTTAATATTTACAGGAAGCAGCCCAGTAAATCAGTAAATTTTGTGAGTCAGCTGCTTCAGCAACAGCCCCACACTGACCTGCTTTGAATTCATCGTCTGGCTGCTCTCCTTTAGGAGAATGAGCAATAAAAGAGGGAAGGCGCTGAATATGAGAAGAAATAAAAAGAATGACCAAGAGGGGCTTTTCATTTCTGCTAGTTTGCTTAGTAAACATTGGGGCCTTTAATGTTCTTTCTTGGCACGTTTCCAGCCGATTCTGTGAGCTGACCCAATCTGTCTGTGAGCTGACCCAGGATGCTAGCCCCTCATTGAGATAATGGGAAAATTACATTAAAAAGCACAAAAAAACATTGTGAGTAAAAATAACTTGTTTACGACACTTGTTTGGCCAAAAAGGGGTTTGATGTTGGAAGACTAAACTGGGATGTTGGGACTGACGTTGTTGGACTTCGATAGGAGTTGCCAAGATGGCTACAGGCTTTTGGGGGCTTGAAGAGACTATGCAAGGGATGGACTAATCACAGAACATGGTTGCAGACTGTACTAGGATGTTTGGTTACCTATTATGTTAGGATGGTAGAGACTGTTTGCGTAGACAGGATGGTTGCAGAGCATGTTGAGTTGATGGCAGACTTTGATATGATGATGGCAAACTATGCTAGGATTGTGGATAAAAATAAACATAAATCTTGGAAGAGCTCAGATGGCTCACCAGCAATCAGTTGCAAGTTCTATGTTTTGATCCACAGTGGGTCCTAAAAACAGACCTAGCCACCCAAAATATGAACATACTTGCATACATCAGATATTCAAAATTCATATAGCAAGGCGCACAGTACTCTGGCTCACCATAAAGGGGGCGTACATGAGCTGGGAGGTGTTTGTCACTGTGGTCGTTCTGATTCTGTCACTGATTTACAGACTAATATATGATGGTAGAGAGCATGTCATGTTAATTTCACACTGTGTTGGGATGGTCTCTACCATGTTGGGATAGTTGTACACTATGTTAGGCTGGTAGTGAGTAGGACGGATGGAGACTATATTAACCCTTTAGGCGCCAGAGTTTTTTCAAGAAAATATTCAGTTTTGATATGATTATTTTCAAAAGGTTATTAAAAATGGTTAGCGATGAAGGCATACTGTAAATGAGACAAATCATCAGTATGAACCAAAGTTTGTGATGGAGTAAATTCACTAATTTGCATATTATGACATCACAAAGCTCAGAAATTGTCAGATCCATGTCTCCACGATACCGGCTCATCAAAATATCTCATCCACTTGTGATACTCTTCCTCATCACTCAAGCAAACCCAGCCATCATTATCATCATTTACAGCGGGATCTTGAACACCACTGCTGCCTCCTCCGCTGTTAGTAGGGTATGTTCTACCGCAGATTCTAGTGCGACTGCTGCTTTTATACCCCCCACCCCCCAACACATTTGTTTCTACTAGTGTATTTTAGGAGAAACATTTTTAGACAAAATGCAAACTAAAAATGAGGCTGAGATGAGAATCTCAAATTTGTATTCTGTGGAAGAGCAAGCTTTTAGCAGTAAAATTTTCCTCTGGGACGTCAAGGAGATCACCTTCTGCCACCCCAAACACAGTGAAGCAGAGCATCGGCTCCACAATGTGTTGTTTGTGGACTGTCATGGCGAGCGGACTCGGGAGTTCAAACTCGTTAAACTCTTGAACTTTGCAAAGAAGCTAGCCCAAAATGTTGCTCAGATTGAAGTTACAGATGTCCACCATCTCCTGGTGTTAAATAGTATCTATATGAGGCGTCATATGGTTCTATGGCTTGTTAAATTTACCAATGTTGCTTGTCGCAATTTTACGATTGTGGCGCAAAGTCCATGTCATGATAGTTTCAGACTAAATGAAAATGGTAGAGACTATGTTAGGATGGTCACAGATTATGTTACGATTGTGCAAACTATGCTAGGTTGGTTGCAGACTATGAAAGGATGGTAGAAACTCTCTTGTGATAGTTGCAGACTATGTTAGGATGGTAAAGAGTACTTAGGGACGGTTGCTGATTATATTATGATGGTAGAGACTATGTCAGACGATGTTGGAATGGTGGAGATTGTACCATAGTACAATGGTACAAACTACATTAAGATGGGAGACACTGTCTTGGGATGGTTGCAGTATACGTTAGGATAGTAGAAAGTACTTTGGGATGGTTGCAGACTACATTGAGATGGTAGAAAGAAAATCAGGATCAGCAGTTGCAGACTTTGTTATCATGGCACAGACTATGTTGGGCCAGTTGCAGACATTAGAATGGGTAGAAAGTAGATGTAGGGATTGTTGCACCCCATGATAGTGTGGTTCCAGATTATGTCAAGTTTGGTAGCTACTATGCTGGATTGTTACAAACTTTAATGGAATGGTAAAAAAACTATCCAGGCTTGGTAGCAGATATAGTTGGGAAGCTTGCCTTCTCTGTGGGGAGTAGCATAGTCAGGTATTGAGTCAGGTCAAATTTAAGATTTCCTCTTCTCTAATGAATTTGTATTAGTGAGTATTAGTTGAATTTTTGAGTAGAGCCAGAGTACCAACTCGACAGCCTCACCGCAGAGATGTTGATTACCGTGGAGCATTCTCCAATAGATGTCATTAATCAACTTAATGAAACACAGTGTCAATAAGAGCCCTAACAAGATTCCCTGGCAAACCAACAGCCTGCCTGACATCCACATGAGAAACCCTGCTAATGGAGTCACCGCCATCCCCATTTGATGAGAAGGATGATGAGCAGCACTGGATGGATGAATAAATGTATGTGGGGAATGCATAATCAACAGGGGACTACCAAATGAGCTTCTGCCAGGTACAAAATTCAAAAAACCAGGCAAGACTGTACAGTACATATATGACATGTTCTTCGAACCTGCTGACTACAAACCTGAAAAGGGAGTCAAAATTTAAAGTTGAGGTGCACTCAAAACTTACGTTTTGCAATGTTCAATCACCGCCAAACCATAAAAAATCATGTAATAAGACAACTGTGCAATTTTATGAAAAATATTGACAAACAAACCTTGCACCAAAATAAATATCAGCGATAACAATCGCGATCATTTGGATACCCCATGATTTTTAGATATCAACACATAATAATTTTTTGGCCCCACAACTCCAGAAGATCCTTGTAAAGATTTCTGCAGGTTCAGAGAACTCAAAAATAATTCAAAAAGCTTTCTAAAGCACATCAGTCTATGATTAATTATATACATTAATTAATCTCTAGTAAACAGTAAATTAAACCACGCTGATAAAAATAAACATACATCTTGGAAGAGCTCAGATGGCTCACCAGCAATCAGTTGCAAGTTCTATGTTTATGGTCCACAGTGGGTCTTAAAACAGACCACGCTACCCAAAATATTAACATACATGCATACATCAGGTATTCAAAATTCAAAAGAACAATGTTTACCTCCATAAATATTAGCCTGGTAAATTAATTTAACTCTTTTACATTTGCCTAAACAACACATAAGGCCAGCAATCATGAAAAATGTGTTTATCTATTATCTATTTTTAGTTTCTTTAGCTAGAGTCATTTATGTTGAAGGAAGGTGCAGTCGTAAACTAAAGGACGGATGAACATTTGGGGGCACGGAATTGATGGCACTCAATGAAAAGATGGGTGTTCATGAAAAATGATTATAAATCACCCTGATGAAGGACATGAAAATGTGGAACAGCTTTCAGGGTAATCCATCACAACTTGTAGCAGTCAAATCACAGATGCTGAAACACAAGATGGTTGTCAAGAAGGGGTTCATCATTTGTGAGCACTGTTAGGCACCAATCCATTCAAAAGTTGAGATGAATTGGTGTAAATCCATGTCGTCAATGTAGTCTCCAATCTTTGCTTCAGCCAAAGCAATAAGACCAGACACAATACATTGTAAGACAATAAAGTCATAATATTACACATTTACCAGATTAAATTCATTTCATACCAGGATAAAGTTGTAATTGCATGAGAAAAGGAAGGGGTAGTATTGCCGAAAAAACAAGAATTAAAGAAAGAAAGCGGTGGCCTTATGCCAAGAAAGTCACAATGTGCTCATGACACCAAAAACGTTTGGAAAAAACAATAACAAAATGAAATTACTCACTTAATAAAACATTTTTGTCATACTCCTGTCAGATAAATAAACAACTATGGAATATTGAGTGAAATGAAGTGGTGATTTTGACACGCCTCCTAGCGAGTTTTCTCAACCGACGCCATCTTGGCTATGACATCACGACCAGAACACGTTCCAGGAACCAGATTGAAACACGTGCGGTCATTAACTCACAGTAACCAAGAAAGTGACATATTCACAATAATATTATTCACCGATATTGCGTTGTGATAACTATGATATGCAGTAACACACACACACAAAAATGGCCACATGTATGTTTTTTTGACTGCCAGTAAGTGGCACTGACAGCTCTATGCACACTGCAAAATAAAAGACCAGTGAGCTCTGGAATGAGCTCTCATACTATGATTCTAAGATTTCTAGAATAGATCTAGTCACAAAATATGGATTTACTTACTGAAACTGACAGATCGACTGCAAGATATGCTAGAAAAGCGAGTGACAGCAAGCCATGTTTTGCTACCAATTCAGGTCTATAACACTTACGGGTGACACTGGCAACAAGAACAGCTATGAACGCACGCGAATGAGGTGACATATTCACAACAATAATAACATTCACTAGTATTGTGTTGTGAGGACTCTGATGTTTTACTGGCAGTGATGTCCACTGACAGCTATCAGCTTGCGCGTTGCACACTCCACCGAGCTGAAGACGATAAACAATGTTGTTTAGCAAGCAACCCATATTACTGTATTATTCTAAGATTCGTAGCGACACTGCAATCAAAGATGACCATTTGGATTTATTGTTGCACGCTGCAACAGACATCACATTAGCCGCCTAGCTAGTGTGTCAGAACAAGCCAGATAGGAATTAGCACTGCATTAGCCACCATCACTAGGTTGGCTACTAAGGATCAGGAGAAATGTAGATTGACTTGCTGCCACCTTGGCATGCTTTTCCACGATCGAACGTCTTGTGTGTGTTTTGACTTTTTTTTCCCATCAGCAATGCAGAATCATTTGTCCCACGAAGTTTGCCGACGCATCTGGCGAGGTGAATGGTTTCTTTTAGCAATGTGAACAAGTGTACTGTACTCTGTCTGCTCAAGTGTTCCAGCAAAAGCCTTCAACACAACGAGCAGGGATAATATAAATACATATACAGTATAACAAACAACAGAAATTCACAGAGAAATGCGTTGTAGTGTCCGGACGTCACTTGCTCCGCCTCCTCCACAAACGGAAGAAGTGAGGGAAATTCTAAAAAATAATATATTTTAAAATTCAAGCACTCATCTAACACAAAAAATACACCTTTCAATGTTATTTTTCACGGCAGAAATAACAAGACTAATGTGTTTTGGTGTCACGGGCATTTTAAAGTCATATTGTACTGTAATACAGGTGGTCATTGGAATACGGATGAGATACGCGTTATGTGTTGTAAGTTGGATTTTAGTGTAAACTGGAACTCCTACCAAAATGAACACTCACAAGCACTCACACTTTACATAGAACACATGAAGGACATAAAATACAGTAATAAAAACACTAAATACAAGAAGTAAATGAATCCGTAATAAAAAGAAGAGATAAAAAAAACACTTTGCTGCTTAGTTATTACTGTCGCTTTCATTGGAGTAGATCCTTTAACATGCTCAAGGGTAGTGTCGTGACCTGGCAATTATGTGTAGTATTAAAGTGTTTTGTCATTTCCGACACTCTGTGAAGCTGTGAACGTGACAAGAGGCCTTACTGCGTGTGTGTGAGTGTAGGCCGAGGAGGACGGCTGCGTGCAGAGAGGACAGTTTGCTGATGTTTGTTTTTCGTGGTTCCGCCGACAGTACCTTCTTATGTTTTTTTTGAGACTGTTGATCGACCACCTACTCATCATCCTTGCAATGTCCAGAAAGAAGTTACAATTAGTACACTCCAGTACACTCTTTACCTTTAATGATGGTTGCGACAGTGGAGCGATTGAGACATGTCTTCTACAACTGCCACACGCTGTACTTCTCAAACGAGTCTCGTGTTTACAGACCAAAATTACGTTTTTCATTAATTTATGAGAGCAGGTTCGTAACCACAAAACTTCATAACACAGAATGCCGTAAACCTGAGTGTAGTCTGTCTGACACTGGCTAAAAATAGACTCTGCGTTGTGTTCTTTGGTGTTTGTGAATGACGAGGCTACAGCTGCAGTTCTGTCGTCAGCCATAGGGGGCGTTTATTCTCTGTGCACAACATACAAAATGCACTGCAACTTCAGCAACATCTTTCATGCACACCTCTCCTCTCCTCAGCAGTCCAGAAGGCGACAGAAGAGTATTTCATACAAAATATACAAGAACAGGGAGCCCACATACCTGTGCACAACATACAAAATGTACAGCAGCTCCAGCAACATCTTTCATACACACACCTCCTAGAGAAGACACCACATGAAAAACGAAAACTAGCTTAATTAACAGCAGCAACTTTCATGAGTTGTATTTTAGTGAAATGCAGTTTTATTTTGTTGCGAGAATTAAAGAAAGAAGTTATATACGTCGTCATTTTACAACAATAAAGTCAATGAGCCACAGTGCAAGATCAACCATGACATTCCTGCTTCTATTACAAAGCCTCCTTCATGCTGGTCACCTCTTCATTATATGGCAGGACAGAAATACCCCCTGAGTACCTTCATATTTGTCCTGTCACAATTTGCTTAAACAATTACATGTCATTGCTTAATTGGGCAAGGCGATGAGTTGAATAACGATCGCGCTTCTGCCGCTGACAACACGCTGAAGTGCCCCTCTTAGTGGGGATAGATTGCACCAGGCAATTTTCTTAAGCAAGCAGTGCCGCGTGAACCTTGATCCGGAACATTAGTTATCACATGGAGGAAGATCAGTTCCTCGTGTGTTATATCTATACGTGCTTACATGGATCACTCTCCACACAAGGAAATATTCAAATGAAGACGAAGAGAAAGCTCACAGAACCAGCAGCAGTGGATTAGGGGGCGGGGGAGGTTATGGGGGGGGATGCTGTTGTTTAATTTATCCTGAAGTTCCCGGGGGATGCTGCAGCGAATTGGCCACAAAACGCAATGTGAATTGGAACAGATAAGGTTAGCCAAGAAGACAGTATGTGAATAATTACAAAAGGATACAAGAGGATGATTCAGACTAACCGAGGATCAGCGCCTCATTTGCTGAGCTGCTGTGTTGTCATAGGCCAAAAAAAAAGAAAACAGAGCTTTTGTATTTTTTTAAATTTTTTTAAAGAAGTTATTGAATATACTGCCAGAAAGTGCAGTTAACAAGATAAATATCCATTATGCTTTAAGTCCAACAACTTATAAAATACATGTGATGAGGTTTTGTCAGAGGTGAGAAAAAGTCAGTGTTTTGCAAGTCTCAAGTAAGTCTCAAGTCTTTAATTCCAAGTCTCCAGTCTCAAGTCTCCATGAAAAGAAGTGAAAGTCTACGTCAAGTCTCAAGACAAGGCAAGTCCGAAGTCACGAGCTTCAAATTTTTTAGTCCTCACAACTCACAAGTACTGTTTATTAAATAGTTTATTACCTTAATATAACAAAATACATACCGTGATGCACAAAATAGTTGCAAAATACGGTGTAAGCCACTGGTTACTTATTAAAACATAAATTAGGAGAGTAAAAACTAGAATGCTGAATTTAGTATATTACATAGACTTTGGATAATAACAACAACAACAATAACAATCTACTGCTTTATTATTGTTGTTAAAACTATTTTTATTAATTTTGTGTATATTTAGCTTACATGTCGACCAGTCCAGGGTGTACCCAGCCTGTCGCCCGAAGTCAGCTGGGATAGGCTCCAGCACACCCCCGCGACCCTAATGAGGAGAAGCGGTATGGAAAATGGATGATTGGATAGCTTACATGTTTTGTTTTAACAGTGTCTGCTTACATGAAAGTGTTTGACCTTTTTGCTCTTTGACTGTGCACCACTTTGTGGTAGGTTCTGTTAAAGAATGCAATTCAAATAAGCTCTGCCAATTGTACGTTAGTTTATTTAGGAGCATACCCTCAACACGCCCACATCACATTATTTACGTCACTCTTTACTTTGCAATTGATTTCAGCTAACGTAATTTCAGTGTGACAGTTTTTTTTTCTTACAGCTATTTCACAAGGGAACATGTACTGTGACATAACAAGGACGCTAAGACAGAGTTACACAAAGCATTACCTCCCAATAAGTATCAGCCCAACTTACCGTACTTTAGGTGCCGAACAAAGTTTGAAGTTGTCACTTCTCGGTCTGTTTTGTACACGGCAATTAGTTGTTTTTTTTATGACCTCATAATTTGCGAACGCAAATGAAATTATCCTCCGTAGCATGTTGACATATCATAGTTCTGGGGTTTGCAACTCTCTTTCGCTCAATTGTCGGTTATTTTCCAGCCGTGATCAATACAAAAAAGCAGAGAGTTGTGGTGTAACTGTGTTAGTTAGCAAAGACCTACCGAGTCAACCGCTGATGGCGCCATAGACGGATGGGCAAGAGAGCTGGGAGACAGTGACTTCCAGTTCTGGTTTCCATGATAACAGGAACAGACTTCTTACAGGGATGGTTTGTGAAAAAAAAAAATATTACGAAAACAGTTGGACTCATGCAGTGTATTGATAAGAAGACAAGACACAAGCTGTATTGTACGCTAACCTGGAAATGCATGGAAACCGAGGCAAAACATTTGCTTAAATTTGTGACGTAAACAGAAAAATACATACAGTACATATGCTAACCAAAGTTCCACTGTATATAGTAATGTTGGCTTCAGCGGTAGGCACCTCATCTTTGACGTAACGGCTTTTCGACAACAGACAGGAATAACCTCATCCTTACAGGTGTTGAATTATCTGGAGGCCTGTTCCTTGTGAAGTATACAGCGTACAGCTCTGTGGATGCTTTCACACAGCACCACACCCCTGAGGAAACGTATGCTAGGTCTGCAAATGCACCTAGAATTCAACAGGTGCCATTGGTCATAGTGATGTGCCTCAAGACCAGTGTTGGGCAAATTACTTTAAAAAGTAATTAGTTATAGTTACTAGTTACTTTCCCAAATAAGTAATGACCAAGGAAAGTGACTTACTTTTTGGAGAAACCATAAAATACGTAAGAACTTGGATTTAGTTTTGTAGTGGCATGTGCCGCTGAGAGATGTTTTGCGATATTAGGGCCGAGCGCTGAGATAGGGGACAGCGTTTTCCTGAGAATGAGCAGCAACCACAATCGCTTGTTGACTAGTTTTTTAGCTTCCTGTGTATAAGTAGTAAACAATGGCGACTGAGGCGACATCTAGATCCTTGATATAGACATTAGTGCATAAGAGCACAATCGTGAAAATATTAATAGTTATTAATTTCATTAACCGTTACTGGAAAACAATAAAGGCGTTAGGGACGCCATTATTTTTGACAGCGTTATTCCCAACACTGCTCAAGCTTGGAAAATAGTGTGTTTTGAGGGGGATTAGTTTCCCAACTTGAGTGATTTTCCTCACAGTGCTCAAACCAAGAAATCTTTTTCACTCATTAAACACTCGACAGGTGTTTAATTATTACATCTGAACCTCCAATCAAGAATAAATGTGCCCTGATTTTTTTTATCCTCACCTTCACAATACTATCTGGACTGAGAGACCCAGGATGTAGCCACTGGCAGAGCAGAGTAGGATTAATGTTAAATTAAAATATTGAGTTACGAGTTATTGATTCCCTTGGTGAAACTGGACCATCCATCCTCGCAGGAAAAATAAATGCAATAAAATGAAGATTATGCGTATAAGAGGAGTATAATTAGTCACATAAGACTTAATGTAAATGTACAATGTGTTAGATTGGCAGGGAAAGGTATATACTGTATGTGGTGCCAGTGTAAAGTTGCCAGCAAGAAAAGTACAATGAGCAAAAAACAACAATATCCTGGAGGACAATCACTCCTTTCAAGACGGTGTCTGCTAATGAGACAGTTTGGAATTTGTGAGCAGATTGTTCAAAAACAACTTTCACAAAGACGCTTCCACTGCTACTGTCGGTTGGTTAAAAATTCCCATGAAATAGTATAATTAGCACATGGGGGGGCAAATGCATGAATATTAAGAGAACTGACTAATTCTCTTGGCTTGGAAGAAGCACCAATTGTCTTAAAAGCGTATTAAAAAGCTGAAGCGCAATCCTGAATTGGTTTGACCATTTTAGCAAGACATTGCTATGTCCCTCTACTAGTGCCAACGGTAAAAAAGCTACATTATACAGGTATGTTAATTTATTTAATAGGTTTCTTTTTAAAGTAATATCACGATGAGCGGGTGATTTATGTATCAATATATGCTAAGAGACAATGGTGTCCTTGGCCCCTTTTAACTTTAAACCAACCTTTGCTCTTGCATTCCTAATTCAATTACTTGGCAGCATCATCTAATGTCGTCACACACACACCTCCATCCATCTACTAAAGACTCTTCTTGTGCTAACGGGGGATAAATGCAATTTAGGTTCTGCCCAAGAAAGAGCACGAGGGGCTGAAATAAAGACACCCTCTCGTGTTAGCCAATTGAGGACACACGTGACGAGGAAATATAGTCATGATGCAACCGTTCCGATCTTCACAACACACAGTCTTCAAAATAACCTTGATGCTAGGAACTGAAATTACATTTAGAGAAAAAAGAAGACACAAACAAGATTTCCATATGGTAATTGGTGACACAGTGAGATACAAATAGGATTGCTATTATTCCATTAGTGCCAAATCAAACGTCTAAAAAAAGGAAAGGTGGGTGAGTGTCAGAAGCAGGAGATTTTCTGGCCTCAAGTCTCTTATCATTGTATTTTTCAATGATTTCCCAGTATCAGAGGTTCCACAATAGTGTATTGGAAGTGTCGTTGTCCAAAATCTAGGCCTTTATGCTGGAATTTAGACAATTTAAACGTTATCCACTTTTTGCATACAGACTGTAACTCTGCACTTCTGAACCAGGACACTCGGCCGACAATGAGATATTGAAATTATACTGGAAGTTTACTCAAATGTCTTAGAATTTCAATACATTTAAAGTATGCCTCCTCTGTATGGATAGATCTTTTTTTATTAGTATTATTATTACTGTTATTATTGTTAAAATACTATCTATAACCAAAGACACAAATTCCAAAGGAAAAACGTTTTTAAAAAATGGCATGAAAATGATTCCAAAAACAGAACTTAAGTTTTGGAATGTAACCATATATTTGTGGAAAATGAGCCCTCCGAAGTCACAAGAACTTCGGAATTTGAACCGCCATTGTGCATGATGTCCCCAATTTTATGAGACTTCAACTGCGCAAGCATCAGAAGAGTAACTCTGTGCATGCGTTTTGCTTTTTCTTTGGCTTTTTTATTAATTCAAAAATCCGCCCATACGGCAGCCTCTCAGGGATTACATGCAGAAGAGCGCCCCGATTGTGCCGGTCAATTTAATGGCCCAATAAAAAAATAAATAAAAACCAGGACGGCCAGTAAAGGATGAGAAAATAGGACATGTCCTGGGAAAACAGGACATTTGGTCACCCTAAAGAATGTAACATTAGGGATTGGGGCAGAGACACAAACCTTAGCAACGGCAGCATAGCTATGTGAGCTATACAGTGCTAACTTTACAGTCACGTTTTAACAGCAACATCGTGTTAGGTTAGCCTACACCAGGGACCGGCAACCCACGGTTCTTCAACCTCCTTGCTGCAGCTCCCTTTGCAGAGCTCAGTGATTTTTTAAAACACTGAAATGGAGGAAAAGTGCATTTTCCAAAAAAGTTTGAAATATATAAAGTTACGAAAGACCTAAAGCGATTATTATTTGCAGGCGATACAATTGCATTTTGTTCTGGGGAAAGCACACAAAGGCTGATAAAAAAGTCACAGATGAATTCTGGGCCAAAAATCACTCCACTGAGTCAAGTGTGCTACCCCCACGGTGAGTTATACATAACGGATTCAGATTCAGAGAAAGCATCCATGTCTGGAACGAATGTACATTTTTGTAAACTTCCTTTGTCATGTTCTCAATTATATTTAGAACTGGGGGACACACAGGATGTGTCCGAAAGAGTGACGTTATTCCTCTGGAAGAAGTCCTTCGGGCCGAAGATCGTCCCGTGTCTTGACAGACAACCAATCGGATCTCCGGCTGAGGACCAGTGACATGTTTTAGAGGCTTAACAATCTGACTACGTTCAAAGAGAGAAACCTTTTTTTTGCTTTTGCCATCAAGAGAACATGGCAGCGTGAATACCTGACAGAAAATTACATTGATTCCAATTTTTTGGCCAAAATTTGACTTTTAAAAGCTGTGGTCTTAAACATTTCATCAGCTGATGAACAGCCTATTTCACTTTAATGGTTGTTTGCAATAAATTGCTTGCTTAATTTTGTTTTTGTCTCACTTCCACGCATTTTGAAGCTCTACTTAGAATCTCGTTAAGTTTCAACAGTGCAAAATGTAAAATTCTCACAATTTTTCAACTGGTGTTAAAATCTGGACCATGAGTGTATTCCTTTGCCTTCACTGCCAAATACGCCAGCTCACCCAAGTGCTTGAGATGTGGCGAGAAATTAGCGATGAAAGGATGAAAAAGATATAAAGATATTTTCAAAACAAGCACTCAGCTTTTTCCCCAAGTACCCAACTGCAGAGGGGCCTAAGACAGTATTTTCGGAACAACTACGGAGGATTGAGCAGAGCAAACATACTTTCAAGAAGTGGATGAACGCTCCAAAGTCAACTATAGCTACTCGTGTCGTGGCTGCACTGGAGATCGTAAGAGGCGTAAGCCGTTCACAGATGGAGAATACATGAAAGAATCGTTCATAGAAATATCAGAGCATCTATGCTCACAATTTAAAGAATAAACAGGAAATTATTCAGGAAATGAAAGAAATGTCTCTCTCTTCAGAGACAGTCAAGGACAGGACCAATAGAATGGCAACAAACATCACCAGTCAGCAAATTGATGATATTAATTCACCACACGCATGTTGAATTGCCTGTGATGAGTCAAGGGATGTGAACAATATTGAGCAGACAGCACTGATATGTGAACTGTGATGGGCTTTTTATGGTAAAGTTGGCTACGTTCAATATTTAAATTATTTAAAGTAGGTCTCCACATGCACTCTGTACTTCTGTTAGTTCAGCTATGTTGTAACAGGTAAAATTAAAAAAATATTAAAACTTTTGAAAGTTTATAAGCCCTATCGTGTTTTGCGGCTACAGACTATTTTTCTTTACTGGAAGAGGAGGCAAAATGGCACTTTTGATGGTAAAGGTTGCCAACCCCTGGTCTACACGCTCAACAAAAACAGACTGATCAAACGTATAAGGTGTATTTTAAAATGTGTAGCAAAGTGGTGGAAGTATAGACTGTGCAAGCTCATCTAGCTAAGGGTGGGTCATATCCATGAGGAAGGACGTTTTTTCTTCATGACATCATAAAAACCTGCAACATCAACAGCAAACAAGTGAGGGAGATAATAGATTTATAATAGATCACGCTTGGTATCATTAAAATGCAAAGTTTTCCCCAATCATTGTGTTTTGGATTGTGCATTTGTGCACACATAAATGCATTCCTGGTTATTCAAAAGATTGTCATATTTGACTTTTCCTGTCTGATTCCTTTTTGATCTAAAAAAGGACTCTCCGCTATTTATATACATAACAAGTAATGTGGTCCTTCAGTTACCAACACAAACAGCAGGTTTGAGGAAACCCCATCAAAGTCTGAATGTTGTGAAAGAGGCAACAACCATTAGTGTTGAAAACAAGCAGGTTTTATTGCCATTAAAGTATAATTCACCTGCTTCAAGACACTGAAGCAGCTTCAAGGTTGTCAACGTTCTCAGTGAGACGTGCCGGGGGGAGTAATATTTATAATATATTTGCTTGCATTCAGCATTATTACAGACTTTTATGCTGGCGTCTTTTTGAAGTGAAGGCACTAATTTGACTGTGGATGAGTCATAAGGCGATGTGATTAGCCTGCTAGGAATAGTGGTGTAAACACAGGATGTGTCAAACTGCTACAAAGAGTTTGCACAGACAGATGAGCTGAAGGAAAGAAGCGTGAAGCTCAGATTTGAATTTAAACTGAAATCCAAAAAGTGGTTGCATGGGTCTCACGGCCAAACTACCCTGTGAATGCATGATCTCATCTGATCATGGAAGCATGCTATTGACTGTGTTTCCTGGAGGAATGTGGTTGTCTATATGTGCTTTGTGGTTGACTGGCGACCAATCCAGGCTGTCGTCTTTTCATCAAAAGTCAGCTGGGGTGTCTCCAGCTTCCGTGTGACCCTGAACAGGATAAGCGATGTATGGAATGTATGGATTGAATAACATGATTGGCCGGCTCTAACTCTCTGTGAATAGCATGTTCATCAATCTGAATACAATTTGGATGATCAAAAAATGCTTTTGACAGTGTACACCAGACCTTAGTTGAGGTTTTGCAGGGAGATCCAATTTCCCGAATGTCAACACACAGCTCTTATCGTCAAACAGTGACCTGAGATAATGAAATGGAGTTGGATTTGAACACTCTGAGGTCATGTTGTGCTTTTTCTTTGGGTTTTTTAATATTTTTTTGGGCAACACCTGATGTGTTACCTTGGTGTTACAATGCCCCAAACGTTGTAAAACGTGGATTTCAACTAACATTTATCGAACCTTTCTCCTACATGATGTCACGTCAGACCTTTACAAAATCCACGCAAGGCTTTGGCCTCTTGAGTTTTGATCTCAATAATGGAGCCAAATGATTAACTTGGATGTTTATTTTGTTATTTCTTTTGCAACATTTTGGGATACTTTTTCAACTACAGGTGGAAAGCTGTGATG
Source organism: Dunckerocampus dactyliophorus (assembly GCF_027744805.1). NCBI lineage: Eukaryota > Metazoa > Chordata > Actinopteri > Syngnathiformes > Syngnathidae > Dunckerocampus > Dunckerocampus dactyliophorus. Next base: position 15,379,448 of record NC_072826.1, read on the forward strand.
GCCAAAACAGAACTGTAAAATGAACTTGCTTGCTAGTGTATTGTGGCTTAAATTGTCTTGAAGTTGTTTTTATGTATCGATATTAGCCACTGACCCCAGGTACCTGTGAAAATATCATAACTCCTCGTTGGTTTTAGACCGCAGTCTAGTCGCAGCAGGAGGAGGGTGGTGTGTTACCACATTCCCCCTCAATAAATCTCCTTTCTAACATCATACTTCAAATTCCCCACTCATATTGATTCACCATGCCATAAGCGAGCTTTGACAACATATTTATCTGTCGCTGAGAATGTGGTATCCCGACATCTGTGATCAATGGACGGTCGGGGTCAACAATCGTGACGGCATTGTGTTCACTGAGGCGTTCACTGAGTGTTGCCAGTGAAAATGGTGGAGGAAAACCGTAATCGATAGAACAACTATCATCATTTGCTGGCTTTATTAACGACTCTGCCACGCGGACAAACATTCTATTGCATTTAGGAACACGAAGATTGCAGAGTTTTCATGCGGCCCGCGGCTTCTATCAATCATTTGGCTGCATGCTGCTCCAATCAAGAGTCAGGCCATCTCCAACTCACCTCTTCAAAGCAAGGCTCTCCATCACGCAGAGTGGCATCATTTACGTGGCTCAGATGCAAAGTTATAGAAATAATTCAATAGCGGGTCAAAGTCTAAAAGCAACAACATTGACTGAGCAAGGCACAATTTCATTCATTGCCATTCGCTCAAGTCTGCTGCTACCCAATAGAGCTTTCATGAATTTTAAAGGCTCCACTCACCAACAGTATCAACAGTCTTTGGGAAAGCATTGCTTCCATCCACAAAGACGACATTTATACATTTCCCATGTTTTCCCATAGAAACATCTTTGACTTATACACTGTCTTTAACTTAAGAGACTGAGATGCATCCAAAGCAGAATTTTCGTATAGCTGATATTGTGGCCAAAGAAAATGTATGATGTGATTTTAAAATGTTACTGGATTGTCGTCAACAAGAAAAATAAGATCAAAATTTTAAGACCAGTTGAAAAATTGCAAGAATTTATATTTTGCATTGTTGCGTCTTAAGGAGGTTCTAATTAGAGTGGCAAAAAGAAGAAATGGAAGTGAGACAAAAATACATTTTGGAAGAAGAAATTTATTGCAAACAACCACTAAACTGAAATTGGTTTTTCATCAGCTGATCAAAAGTTTAAAATCACAGCCTTTAAAAGCCAAAATCTTGGCAAAAATGTGTTTTCAATGTATTTTTCTGAGCGGTATTAACACTGTCATAATCTCTTGATGGCAAAGGCAAAACAGTTTTTTCTCTTTGAATGCAGTCAGATTGTTGAGCTGCATAAGCAAGACCTCTCGCAGCAGGCATTACTGCTCAGGTTGGATGCAGTCAGTCATTTGAAACAGAAAAGTTAAGTAGTAGAAACCAAAAAATGTCACCGGCCCTCAGCCGGCGGATTCGATTGGCTGTCTTTAAGACACAGGACAATCCTCGGCCCAAATAACGGTAGGTACTGGTGCTGAGGGCAGTCCAATAACCATCAGACGGCATCTGCGAAAGAAGCGTTTTAAGAGCAAAAAACGTCCTCAACGGCCTCGCCTCTTTCAATGGCGCAAAATTGCCTGTTTGAAATTTGCACAAGAGCAGCAAACATCGAAAGGTGGAAGTTTTCCCGCACGGCATAGTGGAGGGGCGCCATCATGATCTGGGGTGCTTCTTCCTCCAGTGGAACAATGGAGCTTTGGGTTATGCAAGGGCGTCAAACGGCAGCTGGCTATGTGGAGATGTTGCAGGGGGCATCCCTCATGACTGACGGCCCTCGTCTGTGTGGTAATGACTGGCTTTTTCAACAGAACAACGCAGTTGAACGGCGTTCACAACGGAGTTCAAAAAAAGGACTTCTTTCAGAGGAATAACGTCACTTTTAGACGTTATTCTTTTAGACCATCCTGTGTGTTCCCCTGATCTAAATCCAATTGAGAACATTTGGGGATGGATGGCAAGGGAAGTTGACAAAAATGGACATCAGTTCATTAAGCTCCCCCTGATTCGCGCTTACTCCCCCGCAGCGTTTCAAGCTACACACAAAGATGCAACTGTCATCTTTATTATTGTGATTATGGATGAACTAACTCTGCGGTAAGATGTCTATATCTATAAGAAAAGTTATCTGTTCACTTGTAGTGGCTAGTTATGTAGAAAAAAAGTGTATTGTTTACTGGCTTTGCTTGGCGTCATGAACTCTACTACAGAAGTCAGTGTTTTCTACACGTTCGCTTCTTAAACTGTTAATGTGAAATACTAATCATTAATATTTACAATAGAATTTCAGAGTTTACTGGTTACATTTTGTATATGTTATATGTTTTATAGAAAGAGGTAGATCATTTTGACTTGTACTTGCATGCTGAGAAAGTGCGTGCACTCCTGATATACATGTGTAATGTACATAAATGCACTCCTGATATACATGTGTAACGTACATAAATGCACTCCTTATATACATGTGTAACGTACATAAATGCACTTCTGATATACATGTGTAACGTACATAAATGCGCACTCATATTTTTTAAAAATAAATATAGTCAATATATATACTTTCTATATTTATAGTAGTAGGTAGATCTTTGGGACTTGGTCATTTTAAAAGTAGCTCACAGGCTAAAAAAGTATGAGCACCTAACTAGTTAGCCACTCCAATTTGCTCATTCTAAACTTAAGAAAGTGTTTCAAACAAAATGGGAAACAAGGACAAAGTAAGAAGTAGCTCCGATCGATCAGCCACTGATCAATATCAGATGATTTTCATGAAAAGTATGTGAACGGCATATGCTGATAAATGCCTTTCAATGCCGATCACAAAAGCCGATCACCTCTGGCTCATAATACAAACTCTCATTAAAGAACGCGTCTCATCCTTTGTAAGTTTCACGAGTGATACATTTTCTCTTGAATGAAGGTGATTTTATGGCTCCCTTTTTACATCATATAGCTAACAGCATTGGTGCAACCTATTTTTTGGGCCCCTTGGCAGTAAGGGGACCTTGGAATTGGCGTAACCTTTCCATACGGCACCCCTGGCCAAAAAAAAATGTACACTTAATCTATGTAGTCGGTATCGATATGAGCTGATTTCACTCATGGATGATATGTATCGGAATCGGCAGCATACTGTAAAACCCTGAGCGGAGCATCCCTAGTAAGAAGTCAAAAACGTACCACTTCCACACGGAATGGCATGGCATGTCCGTCCCAGCCATGGCAGGTGGGCTCAGCTCCGCTGGCTCAGCAGCCAGTCTCCATGCAGTGTGAAAGGTAACGTAATCTCACATCATGTCTCATCAATGTAACATTACTGACTCCTAGTGGCCAGAATACTAACTTGTATGTTTTGACTAATAATGGGCCATAGTCAACCAGGAAATGGTAATAACATTTTGAAAAAACAGTAGGAAAAAGGAAAAAAGGATATTCGAACCATGATATAGGGACACTTAAGTCTGAAAAGTTGCAATTATACAGTACGGTATTTAACATACGGTATAATTACACTTGTATGACAGTTAATGTTGAAAAAAATAATTGTTACTGTGCCAAAGGTTTGACCCTGAAACCAATAATTGTATCAGTTGTATCATTACATGCAATGAAAACAGTTATTTTAAAACAAATCAGAGGCCGGCCAGTGTTCTGGATGGGATTTTGATCAAGCTACTACTGTATTATTTGAGTGAGGTAACAGTTAGTGCATGAACCTGTGCAAGAAACTGTCTAAGAGCAGTGTTAAAATGCAGTAACACCGCCAGCATGTTCATTCGACAAGTCACACATCGTGTGAGCTCTAATTAAAAACCGATAACACGATTAAACAAAGTCTCTTATCTTACTCAGCTTCCTTTTGCTTAAGTCATTTATAGCAAGATGTCATTCATCTTGTGTTCATTTTTGTCCCCATATCACTCCAAAACCCGTCCCACCCAAACAAACGCCCCTCAACACCCTCGCGCCCCTCGGCCCCCCATCAAGTGTTCTTTTCCAGCAGAGGAGCCAAGTGAACAATGTGTGCTTTCATCTGTAAATAAATAAAACACAAGAGTTCTTGACAAGGCATGCGAGACAATGCACAGTGGAAGAAAGTATCATGCATATGAGGATGCTACTTTCACTAATGTTGGAGACAGTCAGTGAAACAACACTGCGCTGTTTGCAACAAATCAGCTTTTTTGAATATGATAATATATTTTATACATTTAAATTCCCTGCTCCACTTCAGTTATAATGTTGTGATATTGGCTATGTTATGCATACAAACAAAACTTCGTGCATGAGAAGTAGTTGGATACATTTTTAAAAAGAATGTCACAGTCGTGAGCCCTCAGGCCGCCAGTAAATGAAAGCTTCACTGATATCTTATTTTACTCGTATACAATGACTTTTGCATAGAGCGAGCTTGGCTTTTTTTCCCCTTTACATTCTATTTCTTTTATGGCTCAGAGCAACTACAAATGACAAAACATTAACTGGCGTTAGCATAGGCTCAGAGGGGAAAGTATCCCAGCTTGTAACCGAAAGCTGGCCACTTTGAAGATTGACTGCAGGAACCCAATAGACGTGCTCCTGGCTGTGCAGAGGACATAATTAGAGTGAGAATATATGCATTCACCAGAACATCTGCAAAGCTCTTTTTGTGCGTTTGTAGTACTTGATCTAACAGCACGCCATATGACTAAAACACAGTATTTGGTTTGGATTGTGCAAAATATAAACAACTATTTTCATTAAGGTACACTCTGGTTCGATAGCAAGTGCGGATGCTATTGACCCCAACCCGAAAACACTTGAAGAGGTGGGTCTCGGTCTGCTTGCAAACAAACAAACAGTTTGTATCAGTAATAATAATAATTTGAATTATAATAATAAAAATTCTTGCAGCACACTCGAAGGTTAGCACTCCCCATGCAGTACAATGTGTGTTACAACAATTTTAGCATTAAAGTATTTTTCTTTATATATTACATGTAGGTCTGACAGTACTGTATTGCTGTGTTGTCCAAAATCTAGCTTTGATCTGGAAATTACATGGTTTAAAAGTGCTTATAGTAAGCCCTACTGGGAACACGCCGTTTTGTGTGCGTGTAGTTTTAATGCTAATGAGCTGTGTTTGTCCACGCCTATCTCTGACCAAGTGTGTATCTCCAAGAAGCTTCATTGTGCACTTTATCCAAAATTTTACATACCGTCGTCCCTTGCCACGATTCTTTTGCCAACTACAGTATATTGGCTAATACGAGTGTAAAGAGGGGTGCTATTTCATGTCTAGAGGGCTCTAATAATGCTAAAAAAAAACGTATTTACAAGGTCGTAAACAGGTTGTCTATGTTCTAACTACGAAAATGTTTCATTTATGAATAAGGAATCCTACTTCATGAAAATTCACCAGCCAATTAACTACCATAAACGAGTATACACTGTAACTCTGCACTTGTCCAATGTAATAGATACCAACATTCAAGATTCAAGAGTTTTTCTTGTCATATGCACAGTAAATCAGGTAGTTCTGCTATGCAATGAAATTCTTGTTCTGTTCATTCTCCCAAAAAAAGAAAGAAAAACACAAGAAAAACACAAGAAAATGAATAAGAACATCAGAAACATGAATACCAATAAATTAAGCAACAACAACAGAAGAGACATTAATACAAATACATAAATAAAGAAATATATAGTGCTATGAGTGTGTGCGTGTGTTGCGTGCGGCGTGTGTGAGTGCTTCGTTGAGAAGCCTGATGGCCTGTGGGTAAAAGCTGTATGTTATGCAACATAACAGCTGTATGTCACTGGCTCATTCCTTTTTTTTTCAACCAAAAAATACACCACCACTGGCTAGCATATGTGCAAACCAATAGTGGTTTAAAAGACGAGATTGAGCAAAACAATGTCTATTTTTTTCACAATTAGAAACGGAGAGGCGATCAAAAATTTGCTGTCATGATGCAGTTCTGATAGGCGATGCGTTCAATACTAGCTAATGTTAGGAACTAAAGTTCTCCAAATTGCTATCGTGAGCTGACAACAAACATAACTAGTGCGCAATCACGTACTCAAAGCAGGAAGAGGGCAGCTAGTACGTTCGCAAAGTAAAACGTTGGTAACGCGAGCACCCTGTCCGTGACATTGCAGCAGCTTTCAGAATCGCACAGTAGACACTTAAGTTTGGGGGTGCTGGGCAGGTGAGGGGCCCACCGTGCTTCAGCTGTCCCCCAATTTTAATTGCATCATTAGCTATCATCCACAAACACCCCTATCATATACATGCACACACATACACCCCTCAGGGGCACAGAGACCAGCTCTTCAGAGCTGTCCTCTTTTAATTATTTACATTTTTAATTGCATAATAGACACAATCCCACCTTATCACATGCACGGGTGGAGCGGGCTGGATTGGGGTACCTCCTGCCTATTCCAGTGTGTGTGTGAGTGCGTGAGGGGGTGCGTGTGTATGTGTGTGTGCGTGCTTTTATTTATTTATTTTATTTTTTATTTTTTTGAGGGGGCTTGCACCGTGGCGTCAGGTGCTGGGTGTTACATCTCTGCCGCCCGGGCCTCCGTCGTGTGGGTGGGGGTCGATGCCTCCTGCATCCCTGGGCAGAGCGGTCCTGTGTCAGGGGTCGGGCATGGGGTAGCCTGGGGCTGGCTGGGCTGCGTTCCCTGGGGATGGGGGGGTGGCGGGGTGGGTTGGCGCTTCCGGCGTGGGCGGGCTTCTTTCCGGTTGCGGAGGCATCTCTCGGCCTGCTGGTGTGTGGCCCCGGTGCCCATCTGCCTGTGTGGGGTGTGATCTCTCGTCGGTCTTGGTGGTTGGCTGTCCTCCAGCCTGCCGGCGCCCTGTTTCAGTCTGGATCCGGACCCAGTGATGACCTTTTTTTATGGTCCCGTGACCAATTAAAGTGAATGGGAAACAACATATTATCATGCTTGCGGACTGATCGCAGAGGCAGTTGGCGGGCGTAATTACTTCAGTTTTTACAGTAACGTGACAGCAAACGCAGTGACGTCATTCAAAATGAGCCAATGAAATCGTTTTTGTTTACTTGCCGAGCGATTGCGAATCTTGGCTTGCTCAAAAGTAAGAACAGTTGATTGAGAAAACCGAACATTTAAAAGTGAATGGACAGACCAATTTTTGTTCATTCTTGCAGAATCCAGTGCCAAACCGCGATGTCTCATATGCTCTGAAACCGTAGAGCCCAGTATGAAAAATCTACAAGATTTGGCCCTGTGTTCTTTTAAATGCAATTTAGGTGCCAAAATGAGTTGTAGGACAGTGCTCAATTATTTTCTGTCATGCCCCCGCTGGGGGACAGAAATGTTTTCGTGCCCCGCTGATTTGAAATACTACTGAGAAACTGATATCTATTTATCTGTACTGTACAGACAGAATTCGAAACTGAAACCAGCGAAATGCAACAAAATGGAGAGCAGTGAAGCATACAAGCGTTTTTCAAGAGGCAAATTGCATGCCGAGTACGACAAATTCAGACATGTTGGCAGGTCTGCACTAATATTAAAATTCCTCCCTGCCTCTCACGCCACCCCTGACAGTTCCCACTATTTGAGAAGCTCTGTGTGTCGGGTGATGTGCAGGGTTTCATTACATTCGATATTCATCAGGGCTGCATCTGTTTGACGCAATTTAAGGCAGGGGATTCGGACCAAGGTTCGGACCTTCGCTGTGAAAAAAATTGAATAAATGGACCTTACTCAATGTTAATTCAAGACCACCGGTCTACATGAATGATCATCTGACAAAACGCAACACTGACGTTGCCAAGAAAGCACGGGACTTGAGGATGCAGGTGAAGATACAAAAGCACCAAAGGCAAAATTGACATCATGCTAAATGAAGGACCAGCAAGCGTACTAAAGATATCAACGATCTGGATACGTATTAAAGATCATATTACCATGACAACAAGGAAAATGAAGGATACAACCCCCAAAGAAAGAACCATGCGGTTGGAAGGATTACAATCAATAACATTTGACATTTGATATCAATACCACGTTGCAAGGGCCTGCTCAACAATAAGTATTGGTATTAGGAACCCATGTATCGACATTCAATGACACTCACAGTACAACGGCAGAACAGGAAGACCTGGAAGTGGAAACGTTTAGCTATCCAGACTACAAAGGATGGATTGGGGAATCGTATAGATCCTGACAGAATAATCATGTAAATAGTGAATTGGTGCGTGTTGAATACAGGAAGTGAACAAATGTACACTCAACAAAAATATAAACGAAACACTTTTGTTTTTGCTCCCATTTTTTATGAGACAAATTCAAAGATCTAAAACTCTAAAACATCTGTGGCATTGTGCTGTGGGATAAAACTGCACATTTCAGAGTGGCCTTTTATTGTGGGCAGTCGAAGGCACACCTGTGCACTAATCATGGTGTCTAATCAGCATCTTGATATGGCACACCCGTGAGGTGGGATGGGTTATCTCAGCAAAGGAGAAGTGGTCACTATCAGAGATTTAGACAGATTTGTGAACAATATTTGAGCGAAATGGTGATATTGTGTATGTGGAAAACGTTTTAGATCTTTGAGTTCATCTCGTAAAAAATGGGAGCAAAAACAAAAGTGTTGCGTTTATATTTTTGTTGAGTGTATTAGCAATTGACCTAAAACGGGGAGGGGGTAGGATTAAATAAGCTCTGTTTCTTCCTACTCATTTCAGACATGTGAAATTGTGAATTGTAACATGAAAAAAATATATGAAAATTGTCTTTTAACCAATAAAAGAACAATACGTTAATTAAATTATTAATTATTCAGAACTACCATAAGAATAAAAACAGGGTTCACAATTCAAACATGGCACCCTTTCAACAGACAAAGATTACCACAAATGACTGAAGTATCAAAATTATAGATATTTGCATTTGAAAATTGGTTTTAGAGCATGAAGAGATGGCATCAGAAGTATCAATATTTCAGTATCGATCCACACATCACTACTCTCCATCTCAAACTAAATGGTAGAGGCAGACAGCCTCTGTTGGTTCTATTCTTAGGAGTTTTTCCTTCCCCACCAATGCCAAAACGCTTGCTCATGTGGGCTTCAGTTAGTTTTCTTCCATGTGTGAAGGGCGTGGTCAAGACTACTGCTTGATGGAGCTAACATGTAAAACACAAACAAATTGAGTACGGCCCGATGTGTATCTTTTTAGTCTTTAGCCAAAACCAGAAAACACAGCCTTAGAACACTAGATGTGAGCTATTTCCAAGAGTGGATTAAATCACCTCATCCTGGTGGATTGTCTTTGTAAGTGACAACGCCCACTTACTAATGCTAGCTTGTAAGTGCAGTGTTATGGCCTGTGTAAGAACTTCTCAATAGACCACAAGTGTTCTCTCAGTAATTACCTGAGTGCAAAGTGACACTTAGAGCCCCACTTTAACTGCGCTACGCATGTGTGTGTGTGTGTGTGTGTGTGTGTGTGTGTGTGTGTGTGTGTGTGTGTGTGTGTGTGCGTGTGCGTGTGCGTGTGAAGCGTGGCCACCTGCTGCGCTGCCGCATGTGCAAAGAGGGGCCAAATGAAGGTGAGCGCTGATACCGCAGGTGTTGCAGTTTAATTAATAAACTTGCAGACAGTCACACTTGGATGCTTGCAAGGTTCCGGGACAGCTGAGCTAATCACAGCTCATCATATAAAAATCTGATTTTTGTCAGGGAAAAAAAAGGTCTTCAATCTGTGAACAAGTAATTGATGATACACAGCAACATTTGCAACACAATTTCAAACTTTAAGCATCACTTTTTGCTTTAAAAGTGCACTGTTTTATATTACTACTTTTCTCACCGGATCCAGCAGAAGCTTTAGTGAAAAAAGCCTGTTGTGTTTATTTAAAAAAAAAAAAAAAAAAAATAATAATAATAATAATAATAATTCTTAAATACTGTATATGGCACAGTAAAATGATATACTTTGTGACCTTTCTTGATTATTAGTGTCTGACTTAATTTGTTGTTTTTTTGTTGGCGTTCCTGTCAGCTCTCTTTGCCCTTTTTTGGCCATATGTTGCAGCAGAGTGGGTCAGACTACTACTACTGTTTTTGATTGATTAAAAGTGACTGCACCCCCCCGAAATCTGCCAAGCAACAAGTGGCCGGACAGCTATGTGATGTGACTGGGCAAAATTATCTGAAACAAAATGACACGAGCTAGCTACAATTTGATTTCAGTTGACATACAGTCGGCCCTCGTTTAATTGATTCCAGACCCGACGGCGATAAGTGAATTTAGGATTCAATATTAATAAATACACACGAGACGGCGGCCGCTTTAAACATAGCATGCTACTGAGCTAAGTAGTTAGCCTTCAATTTGTTTATTCTAAACTTAGGAAAGGGTTTCAAACAAAGTGGGGAAAAGGGCAAAGTAAGAAGCCAAAACCTTACCACTTAACTTTTTTTCCCCTCTATTACGTTGGACATGCCATGTCTGACTACATGCACTGTTAAAGTAATGTAAAATAATGTCTTGTCTCATCATACGATGTTTTGTGTCATTACCGACGCCTAGTGACCAGAATACTACATATAACAGGTCTTTCAATATTTTTTTTACTAATACTAGGCTATAGGCAACCACAAAACAGCGATAATTTATTAATTTTTCAAAAAAAGCAACAGAGTGAGGGAGCGATGTTGGAACTGCAATGTGCCAAGAGACGACTGTATTTACAATGAGTGACTTAGAGCAAACATTTTACACCACGTACCATCTGAAAACTATTTTTTTGCTGCTAAGTACTGCCGATTTTGCAACCTCTGTCATCACGATTTAGCTTTGAATAATTGGTGGTTTTCCTTCGTAGGTAATGGGCTTGTAGTACATGATAAGAGTTATACATTAATATTTCAGCAAAGGAGAATGCATTGAAATTCAATTTCAGCAATTCATTGGTGATTGAATTTGTACAATTATCCATCCATCCATCTTCTATGCTGCTTATCCTCACTAGAGTTGTGGGTATGCTGGAGCCTATCCCAGACGACTTCGGGCGAGACACACACTGGACAAGTCACCAGTCAATCGCAGAGCACATATAGACAAACAACTATTCACACTCACATTCATACCTATGGACAATTTTGAATCACCAATTGACCGGAAATTTGAAACCAGATCTTCCGTATCTTCCGACTGTGTGGCCAACATGTTAGCCACTAGGCCAATATTTAGATGTTTGTCTTTATGCTTCATTAATAATGTTTTTTCGCCAACTGTTGAGATTTTGCTCAACAGATAACAGTAAATAAACAGTTCACTTTTTTCATATAGGTGTATGCTGAGATACAAAAATTTGTTTGGCAGTCAATCCCATTTCAGCAGCAAGGTGAACACAAGCTAATATATTATCAATATATTATTGTAAGCCATTACTGGAAATACACCAGGCAAGCAGTGTGGATTATGTATATGGCTTGAAGAAACCGCTTTTCTAGCGTGCTATCCTGCAGCGCTAGCATGACAACCAGTCAAAAGCTACACTGTGACTCCATATGTACCTTGATCATCTTGTATTTGTACTTTATTTATCCCACAGCGGGGAAATTCACTACTTACTATCTTACATTATCACTCATTAGTGTTTTATAGGTGTGTTTAATAGGAGTCGCCGTGTGTTAAAAATGGCTCCATCAATTACTGGCTGTTTTTTGACATTTGCTCGTGGTCCCCGAACAAAAAGCAGGGCTATATTGTAAAAACACTACAGGTTTCATGTATGTTAGGTGTGGTGTCATTTTTTTTTCTTTTGTCTTCCAGCTTTTCCAGTAAGGGATCGCCACAGTTGGTCAATTGCATGTTGGATTTAGCTTAGTGTTTTACGCGGGATGCCCTTATAAACTGGAATATGACCATATTCCGGTTTTTCAAAAGGGTTATTGGTGTTTACATGGCCGTGAGCAACCGGGTTATTGCTAATATTCCGGTTATGATAGGGTTATTTGACTGCATGTAAACGTACTCCGTGTCATTTAGAAGGTACGCCTGAAAAGCGTGAAGACTAGTTTGCGCACTGTTTGTGCAAAAGTTACATATAAGGTACGCAATTCATGACCGCAAATGGTGCGTATTAGCACAACTGGCCACGCTCCCGTACAGCTTATTTATACCTAAGTCAAATATTGTTTACGTCTAGTGAACGACATAGTACGCATGATGCACATTGCAACACATCACCACCACTTCCTGCAGTCGTGGCTTTATTTAGTCCCGCTTTATAGCAAGCATCACCCCTCGCTTCATTAATTCCTCTATTTGCAAGGGACCTACAAGATGTTAAGCTCTTATTGCAGAAAAGAAAAGTTATCTGGATTATCTTGCAGCCTCAATACTATTACTACTTGCTAAAGACCAGACAGTATTCAGAAAGAAGAAGGCATAACCCGAACTAGAAAAAGGAACGCATGGACAGTGGGTGAGGGAATGGCTGACAAGAAGACATCGCTTCGGGTATCATGATCAGTTCTTAACACAACTTCACAAGGAACATCCAAGAGGCTATAGAAATTACTTGAGAATTCCCCCCTCAACTTGTTCCAAAAGGTGGTGGAAAAGTGAATCCAGTCATGAGAATAAGACACGCTTTGATGCACACCGCCTGCATTGTTTGTGAATAGGTTGCGTTGTGTTCACGACTAGTTCACGTCAACATTATGCGTGTCACAAATTTTGAACATTTCCACATTTTCTTTGTGCAGTTGCACGCAGCCCTGCATAGTTTACAAATACTTCACACTTGGCACGCAAAATTGTGTGCCACTGTGGGGACAAAATTTGTGAAAGTGTCAACGTGGCTTTAGGAATCAAACCTGCGTCATCTGCATGCAAGGCAGTCGTGTGTACCATTACTCCACTAGTGTTAGGTCAGTTTCAGGTGATTAAGTGAAGGAAAGAATAGTGAATGAAGCCCTTTTGTTAAGTCTAAAAGGTTTTACTCTGAAGGTCATGATGATGCAGGAAGCACTAACTTTTCCGGCAGTACAAATGAGCTAAGAAGCACATAACGTTTGAGCTGACTAACAGCCATTAGCTCAGGATAACCTCAACAGATTTAAAGAAAAGCACGACTGTGATGAAGTTCCTTTCAAGCGAGTGCCAGCGCACGGCGAGATGTGGGCTGGATCAGCTTAAAACCTGGCTCGCATAGGGCCTGCCGAGCTGCCAGAATGCTTTGTGGGCATTCTGTGCTGAAATGGGCGGTGGCTGTCTCTCCCGCTGCTGCTGCTTTACCTATTACCATGTTTCAGCTCTTCTCCAAGCAGTGACTGTCAGAGACGCTCAATGCAAAGCGCACATCCAGGTGTGTCATTAGTGAGGTGCGCTTATCCAAATTCACAATCTAACTAACCCACTTTGAGTGATGACCAAGGTCAATTGTGTTCTTCTCTTTGCTATCTGACCCAACATGGCGGATGTAGCTTAGGTGAGATAGATGGTTGCTTAAAATAAAAACACAAGCAACACAATGTTGCTTGTGTTTTTCCACAATCGCACATCCAGCTCAAGAATTGTGAGCACTGGGACCCCACAGGGGTGTGTGCTGAGTCCGCTCCTCTACACGCTCTTCACCTACGATTGCGTGGCCTCCCAGAACAACACCAGCATCATTCAATTTGCGGATGACACTACAGTCATCGGACTGATCACTGGTGGTGTTGAAACATCATACAGAAGAGAGGTGGCGGACCTCATAGCTTGGTGTCGTGATAACAATCTCCTTCTCAATACAGATAAGACTAAAGAGATGATCATCGACCCAAGAACAAGGGAAAAGGAGCCGCATAAACCCCTGTTTATTGATGAGACTGAGGTGGAGAGGGTGAAAACCTTCAAGTTCCTTGGCACACACATCAGCAAGGACCTCACCTGGTCTCACAACACCCAACAAATTCTGAAGAAGTCCCAAAGGAGACTGTACTTCCTGAGAAGACTGAGGAAATTTGAAATGCCCACCACAATCCTTAGTTGCTTCTACAGATGAACTATCGAAAGTGTCCTTACCGCATCCATCACTGTTTGGTACGGTAACTGTACAACACGTGATAGGAAGGCACTCCAGCGGGTGATCAAGACCTCACAGAACATTGTTGGGGCAGCCCTCCCCTCACTGCAAGACATTTATAAAACCAGAGTCCTACGCAGGACACACAACCTCATCAAGGACAGCACACATCCACAACACTCATTATTTACACTCCTACCGTCAGGCAGACGCTACAGGAGTTTGAAGTCCAGGACCACAAGACTGGCAAACAGCTTTTACCCACAGGCCATCAGGCTTCTCAACAAAGCACTCACACACGCCGCACGCAACACACACACACTCATAGCACTTTATTTATTTATTTATTTGTATTTATTTATTTGTATTAGTGTCTCTTCTGTTGTTGTTGCTTAATTTATTGGTTTATATGTTTATGTTTCTTATGTTCTTATTCTTTCTTGTGTTTTCTTTCTTTTCTTGGGAGAATGAACAGAATAAGATTTTCATTGCATGGTATAACTGCTGTTTTACCATGCACATGACAATAAAACTCTCTTGAATCTTGAATCTTGAAGAATGATGACAACCACATTGCTGTGCAAATGACGATTACATCGCATGTTTTCACCACTAAGAATACCAAAGGACACTCACATTTCTTAATTGGAAACCAAAAAAAAGTGACTAACTTGCAAAGCTTTGAATACAAACGAGATCACACGGCCTATTCATGTATTTGACAAAAATATCTTTTAGAGCTAATCCCATCACCTAAGGATATCAACAGGGAAGGGCATTCAATTAAACGGCATTAGTATTTTTTTTAATACTTTTTAAATAGGATAATAATACAATATAGGTTAAAATAACCACATGTAAAAATGTACTATGATTGTTAAAATGTTAAACACTATCATGATGTGCCATCATTTATACAATGTATCAAACAAATAATTATTGAAATAAAAGAAAAAAAATGCAAAACAGAATGATGGCTATAGAGAGAGTCGAGCCTGTTTACACGGGAGTCAAAACTGATTAAAAAAAAATGTTGTTTTATGAGACAGCAGCATTTCAAAGAGCAAAAACATTTAAAAACAGGCCACAAAGTGCAAGGTTTTGTGTTACTACAAACACTGAAAGAATGCATCTTTTCCAAAACTTAAAAGTGTGGCACTTGTCAGGGAAAATCTAAATAAAGTCCTTTGTACACAAAAAGCTGCTACTCGTTACTTCCATACATCCATTTTCCGTGCCTCTTCTCATTAGGGTCACGGGGGTATGCTTGAGCCTATCCCAGCTGACTTTGGGCGACAGGCGGGGTACACCCTGGACTGGTCGCCAGTCAATCGCAGGGCACATATAGACAATCAACCATTCACACTCACATTCATACATTCATACTCACAATTTAGAGTCGCCAGTTAACCTAATTGGAATGTGGGAGGAAACCAGAGTACCCGGAGAAAACCACACACACACACACGGGGAGAACATGCAAACTCCACACAGAAATGCTCAAGTGAGAATCGACCCAGGTCTTTCCGATCTCCAGACTGTTACTGTGTTGCCCAACATGCTAACCACTAGACCACCGTGCGGCCGCTACTCGTTACTTTACTTACACAATATACATGACAAAAGTGAGCACAGCCCCAGAAATTAAATTCAGACACAATGGACTTCAGAGTAGTCAGTGTAGAGCTTGTTTCGCAGGAGAGATTTAGTATCCACTGAAAATGACTCAACATACAGCCATTTTTGTCGAAGTAACTATTTTGCCTTGAGAAGATATACTGTACTATAATATGTACTATAACTATTAGGGATGCTCCGATCAGGTTTTTATGCTGCCGATCATCTACGAGTGAAATCAGCCAATACCGATCACATAGATTAAGTGTACATTTTTAAATAAAAAAATATTTAAATACATTTATTTTTACTGCTTATTTCAACCCAAACAAAGTGAATGTTTAATTATTATGAGAGAATTAACATAATGCTGGTATCCACAACTCACATATTTTTGTATTTCAGAATGCATTTCTTTCTAGTGTTCACTCATTGTTAACTGAAAACCTGAATGAAAAGCAGGCTTGCAGGCGCCTCATGGTCGTAGGGGGGTACCTGGTACCCGCGGGTACTATGTTGGTGACCACTGGGCTATACGATATGAAAAGGGAACCATAAAATTTAGACAAAATCATATCTGAGTTAATTTTTCAAAATCACTGGTGAAACGCAGAAGATCAGGCGCCTTCTTTAAGGAGACTTTGGATGCAAGAGCATCCAGCAGAACCCCAGGCAGTCGGCAAACCTGGTTTCCACCGCCAACATCCGTCCATCCAGTCCAACTACTGTACGGGCTATCTGCATATGCCAATACCATGCTTTTTCACGGAAATCGGCCGATACTGATCGTTGGCCGATCTATCGGATCACCCCTAATAACTATAAGAAAAGTTATGGAATTGTGAGGACGAACTTACTTTTGTTAGATACTGTATTATACTTTGCTATACAGTATTATTCTTGTCTTGTCATGATGTCCTTGATCTCTTAACACCGTCCTTATTCAGAAAAAGCTGTTGTAATGTGTTATGACAAATTTTTCTGCGTCATTTTAGCAAGATTTTTCCCTTACATTTTGGAGAATTGAGGTTCTCCTGGACTCCTCAGACTGCAGAAAGCATGCAACCACGCTGAACCTGGTTTGTGACTAAATAGCAAAGCAAACTGCTCACTTTTACTTTGTTTCTGCTACTGCAGAAAATGTTTTTTGCAACCGTTTGAGTCCATATCAGAAGGCCGCCAACAGCTGGATTCTGTAAATCAAATCAAACAGCCGTCAAAGGGGACGGTTGAGCGTGCCGGGTGAAAGCCTGCGAATCAATCCGTGAGTTAGCGGATGAAAGCGCCTCCTCCGCAGGCACTCAACTGGTGACGTGGCAATGATGACGAATCGACAAAGGACATCTATCTCCCGCAGCCAAGGTTGTCTTTGAGATGAAAAGAGTCGGGCATTGAAGACAGGAGAGTAGATAGAGGAAGGATGCTGGCCAAAAAAGCTGTAAATTTTAAAATACGCTACACATCATTCTTGAAAAATGCGAGGTAATTGTGTTCTATGAAAACATTCCCTACCCAGAATGCATGACACTATGCTTGAAATAAAGCGTAATTCAGGGGTGTCCATTACGCCGCTCACGAGCTACCGTCACTTTGTCATTTGACATCAGTCAGCTGACATGAGGCTCCCCTCCTGATTCGCTTTTGCTGCCCTGCGCCAATGGTGAACAGACGTCTGAAACTACACACAGAGATGCAACTTTCATTTTATTTTTCCGATGATGGATAACCTAATTCAGCGGTAAGATGCCTATATCTTTAACAGAAGTTATCCGTTCACTTGTAGCGGCTAGTTTTGTAGAAAAAAAGTGAATTGTTTGATGACTTTGCTTCTCGTCACGAACTCCACTATAGAAACATGTGTTTCTTCCGTTTCTTAAACTATTATTTGATGATGAACTGGAAAATGTGCCCGTTGCTTAAACTTTTTTAATACAGTATGTTGCCTTGACTTCGGCTGCATTGTCTTTTGCATAATCATTTTCATTTCTTGTATATCAGTAATGTTTGATAGGAAATGCTACCTGGACGTAATACATAAATAACTAACGCTATATAGCTATTTTGACAGCCATATTACCGGTACTCAGGTTATGTACACAACTATTGAGGAATTATGTGTAATTATATTTATTGCCTTATTAAATTGAATTGTGAATTATTTGTGAATGATATCAGCGACTTTGATTACCTGTAAACTTTGAAACTGTGAATATGAAATAGTAATCGGCATTTAGTATAGTAGTTTAAATGTTTACTGGTTAGATTTGATGTATATGTTTTATAGTAAGAAATAGAGCCATCCATCCATCCATCTTCTTCCGCTGATCCGAGGTCAGGGGTCGCGGGAGTGGCAGCCTAAGCAGGGAAGCCCAGACTACCCTCTCCCCAGTTACTTCGTCCAGCTCCTCCCGGCGGATCCTGAGGCCTCCTACTGTTCGGACGTGCCCTGAACACCTCCCCAGGGAGGCGTCCGGGATGCATCCTGACCAGATGCCCGAGCGGTCTCATCTGGCTCCTCTCAATATGAAGGAGCAGCGGTTCTACTCTGAGTTTCTCCCGGATGACAGTCCTTCTCACCCTATCTCTCAGGGAGAGCCCAGCCACCCTACGGAGAAAACAAATTTCGGCCGCTTGTACCCGCGATCTTGTCCTTTCGGCCACTACCCAAAGTTCATGACCATACGTGAGGGTAGGAACGTAGATCAAGCAGTTAATTGAGAGCTTTGCGTGGTGTAACTGGAAATGGGTGGGGCTTAAATGGTACTTTTTTTTTTTTAACACGTCTGGAATGGAGGGGGTGACCAACGCCACACGAGCCATTTCTAACTCTGTCTTGTCAAATGCACCGCGTACGTAACAAAAAAAGTCTACCATCATCCATCCATCTTCTATGCCGCTTACCCTCACTCGGGTCGCGGGCATGCTGCAGCCTATCCCAGCTGACTTCGGGCGAGAGACGGGGTACAGCCTGGACTGGTCGCCAGCCAATCGCAGGGCACATATAGACAAACAATCATTCACACTCACATTCATACCTATGGACAATTTAGAGTCTCCAATTAACCTAACATGCATGTTTTTGGAATGTGGGAGGAAACCGGAGTACCTGGAGAAAAATATTTCCCAAAGGTGAGCACAACCCTCACAGAGAACATGCAAACTCCACACAGAAATGCCCAACGAAGATTCAAACCCATATCTTCCCGATCTCCTGACAGTGTGGCCAACATGCTAACCACTAGGCCACCGTGCAGCCTGTCTGCCACCATACAAACCAAAATACAACAAAATAGCGAACACGTGCTGGAGTCGAGCCAAGCAAGCAGAGAGTCACTGTCTGTATTGTATCTGTTTGTAAAAAACTGACAGGCATGGCTCCTCTCTCTGGCTGTAGGAGTCTGTCTAGGGAGGGGCGGTCGCTGTGTGTGGCTGGCCAATCACAGAGCGTGAAGCGTGAATACATAAGTAGTTACCCAATGAGGAATTTCCTTCGTCATGATTATGGATAATGATGAGGTGTACTCATTTCAGTCACGTACTCTGAAAAAATACATTATCAGTAACGGATACTCGCTCATCCCCAATTGTTAACATGCTAACATTAGCATACCGGAGTTGTATTTTAGCCGTTTTCATGAGTAGAAACCTAAATAAGCACTTAGTGCTAAAGGCTAATACTAGAATAGTACAACTTTTTGACATTTTTGTGAATATTAACACATGCAGACATTTACAGTCATGGAAAAAAATTTGACTACCCTTGTTTCTTTGATCCATTGTAATGCCTTTGTTTGGACGAATATAATGATGATAACAAATATAGCTCATAATAGTTGAATTTAAGAGCTGATATCTAGCAACTTCCATGGTTTTCTTGATAATAACCAAAATCGCGTAAGTTCTAACATGAATAGCTATAGCATTGTACTGCCAAAAATGTAATTCTTATGAGCTATTTTTGTTGTCATTGTTATATTTGTCCAAACAAAGGTACCTTCAGTTGTTTCAGGCATTAAAATGAATAAGAAACTGAAGAAACAAGGGTGGTCTAATAATTGTTTACATGACTGTAGCTCTACCATGCAGAGTGTTGCATGTTAACGTTAGCATGTTAGTAATGTTAGCATGCTAACGTTAGTAGCATTTTAGCCATTTAGTGCTATCATGCGAGGTATCATTCATACATCCATTTTAAATTTCAGCATGTTGGCGCAGCTTCACTTCTGCTTTGACACTTGCGCCTTTCCTGTTAATTTCTCCTTTTTTTCCCTTCTTCCATTCATTCAGCTCACGCATCTTCAGACGTTGCCATCATCTGGTTATTAATACATTTGCAAAAATCACAAAACATTTTTTCTCATGTTGACTTTATGGGGTATTGTGTGAGGGCTGTAACATGACAAAATGTGGCAAAAGGCCCCATGCTTTCTCTGCCTGTCTGCCACCAGAGATGAGTCATCGAGCAGACAAGCAGTGAGAATTCATTCCCAGGCAGTAATAAGCCTGCTGCGAGCCAGCCTCCTACCATATGGCACCAGGCCGCTTTTTCATCAACACGTTTGGAAGAAAGGCAGCATGTGCCTGTCACACAGGACATTGACAGAGGTGGGAAAATGCAATAAGAGGTCCTGGAATGATTAGAACAAACCCAATTCTCAAGAACTCCATGTCGGTCACACATCATGGTGAAAAACAGGAAAAAAAAAGTTAAAGAGCAGCTATTTATGTAGCAAAGGATGAAGTACAACGCAGATACAATATTTCCCAAAAGTGAGTACAACCCTCACATTTCAGCTAGCATTTTTATTACAGTATATCTTGTACCCCTTTTCCACTGTAGCGAACTCTGGTGGTGGTGCTGGATTCAGTTCACGCCCGGGTGGAACCAGTGTTGCCTGCGAACTGACTCCGACACCGGTTTCCTTTTCCATTGTCCTGGGGAGCTGTGTCATTACGTCACAGGGGCTATGCCTCCGATCAGCAAATAACAGGAAATCTTAAGTGTTGACCATTTTTTAAATCAAAACACACAACTCACTACAGTCCTTGACACTGCCCATTATTTACACTTAAAAATATAAATATAAAAGTGCAGAAATGTAAAAATGAATTTGCAAACTGCAAAACATTTTAACATAAAAAATTTAACGTTGCAGGCTTCGGGGAGCTCGTAGCGACGGGAGAATGATCCATCTCGTCATGATTGTTTTCAAAAATATATTAAACCAGGTCACAGTTGCACAATACATGTTACTTCTTACATGACTATCGGTTAACAATGAAACTAGTTTGCTGCCGTACACACAAATGAGAAGGGGACAACAGCAAGCTAGCCTGCTAACGTTAACAGCAAGCTCGTATTCACACCCAAAACTGTGCTGGGAACATTAAATTAAACAAGTACAATTTACGGGAGTCCATGCAGGTCTCACTTCTTCTTCTTTTGGAATAGCCTCCTGGATTTTGGTGGAGATTGGAGAAGTACAGCATTGATTGTGGTAAATACTAATCATTCATATTTAGTACAGTAGTTCCAATCGGTTAGATTTGATATACCCTTCCTGTCAAAAGTTTTAGAACACCCCAATTGTTCCACATATTTATGGCAATTCAAGTCGTTCAAGTCCAGTGAATAGCTTGATATGGTAGAAAGATACGCGCTGAACTGCTACAGGTTTAAAAAAAAAAAATGGCAAGGATACCCAAAACTGAAAAACAATGAATATTTCAGAATGATACATAAAGGCCTTTTTCAGGGACCACAAAATGGTTTAAAAATTAAAAGCTGTTCTGCAAAAATGGAGGTTGATCAAGCCTTGACAGTTGGTGCTACTAATTTCTACAGGTGTTCTAACTTTTCTGGAGTATTTACAGTACAACCTCCTCTGTCTGCATAAAAGCAGGGTGTGGAACTCGTGAGCATCAGTTGAACTGCACTGGATTGCAGAATCTCATGTCATGTGTTGCTACAAAAATGGCAAGAAACAGGCAACTAACTATGGAAGAGAGACAGGCCTTAAAATGTAGGTTTTTCCTACAGAAATTGGGGTGTTCTAAAACTTTTGATCCGTAGCGTATATGTCATATGTTTTATAGTTAGTGGGAGCTTGTTTTGGCTTCTAACTTGCATGCTGAAGTGTTCGTACATTATAGCGATCTAATTTATCTTATTTATTATGTATTGTGTAAAACTAAGACATGAATAACATCAAATTAAAAGCACAAAATGAATGCCCAAACCCACCATCCACCAGTTCAAGTTCCAGCCAAGTTTTTCCAGAGAGATTATTACATCGCTGTTTGACGTGTATGGTAAAAGGTAGTGTGCTAGCATGAATTAACTTGAGACAAATGTGCACATTAGCACTCAATAAGTCATCAAAACTTACCTTTATGCATTCCCACATAGTATCAGCATTTGACACCAAATATGAGGTGAAAGAAAAATGGTAAAAATACAGTAGTAGTCTACCTGTACAGCATGCGATAAAGTTAGCACACGCACAATAGTCAACATGTGCGCATGCGTCAAGTGAGACGGATGTACCGTAACAGAGAGAATCCAGCCACTTTTCAAAATAAAACAAGTAAAAAATGAAATAATGAAAAATATTTTTTCTTCCTGTGTGGCCCGGTACCAAATGACCGGGGGTTGGGGACCACTGGTATAGGGGATCATAAAGATATTTTCTGGCAAAATTGAAACATTCTTTTTGTTCAGCAGTGGTTTTTGTTGTGGAACTCTGTCATGCAGGCCGTTTTTGCCCAGTGTCTTTCTTATGGTGGCGTCATGAACGCTGACCTTAACTGAGGCAAGTGAGGCCTGCAGTTCTTTGGATGTTGTTGTGGGGTCTTTTGTGACCTCTTGGATGCGCCGTCGTCGTGCTCTTGGGGTAATTTTGGTTGGACAGCAACTCCTGGGAAGGTTCATCACTGTTCCATGTTCTTGCCATTTGTGGATAATAGCTCTCACTGTGGTTCGCGGGAGTCCCCAAGCTTTAGAAATGGCTTTATAACATTTTCCAGACTGATAGATCTCAATTAATCTCAGTTTGTTTTAACGGGGGGGCAATCACTTTTTCCCGCAGGGTTTGGATTTTTTTTCTCCCTTAATAATAAAATGTTTCATTGAAAAACTGCATTTTGTGTGCGCCCTGTGCTGAGAACCCGCCTCGCCCATCTCCTTCCCCAAGCACGCCAATGGTTTGTTTACTTTCTGTAGTATTGTCCCGTGACAAGATACTATAAAATGCTTACTGAAATGTGAAGGCTATACTCACTTTTGTCAGATAATGTTGCTACTGTATAGCTGTCCCCAAATCAACCCACGCAGATGTTCAGACTTATCTGAACCCTTAATCGCCAAGCAGTTCTGTTGACGCTCATTGCATTGGGCTCAGTGCTAACACTCGGTTCACTTTCATAACACACCTCATACTCATAACACACCTCATACATAGAAAAGATTGAACAATTAAACAATTTAGCAACATGGTCGTCATCTTTAGCAAGTAAGGGTGCGCATATAAGTGTTTCTTGTGTCATGCATTGATTCGGGAATTAAATACAAGCAATCAGCTAAGGTGAAGGTCGCCTTGCTGAACCATACCTTCCTGGAAAAATAGAGCAAAAAGGCATAATGTAACCAAAAAAACTAAAATGTTGATATTAATAATTAAAACACTAACATTTATCATAAAATGTATATACTGTATGTATACAGTATGTATATGTGCATGTTGTTTTTATTGGGGTTTTTCAAAATTAAAAATATCAAAGGACAGCCCTGATGTAAATAGACAAAGGCAAGTAGATAAGAGATAAACTGTATTATTATTATTATTATTATTATTATTATTATTATTATTATTATTATTTCCAGTATATTATCATAACCATCGTTCATTTGGTCTCAAAAAACGTTGACAATCATATCTTTCAGCGTCAATTTGTGGGACAATAAACATTTCAAACCGCACCTGGATTGTTTTGTGACTGGGTTAAATAAAAAAGTGTATTTGTCCAGTCATATTGCCTTGTCTTGTCTCGTGAGTTGGGTGTCTCATGACATAACCATAACCACAGAATCAATAGCTGTTCTTCAATATTTGTCATAACGAGTACTAACAAAGCATTAGCTTCATAATGTAATCTGCATCACAGTTGCTTGCTTGGTTAAACATGGCCTGAGGAGGTTTATGTGTCAACTTGCAGGCTAGCAGTGTTTGCCACAGCATTCTCGAAAATACATCCAGTCGATTTGGTGGCACTGAACTATGACACGTTTACAGAGTCAATTAGGTGGCCATGAGTGTGAAGGGGGGCGTGTTAGGCGGCTTAAAGCAAGGATTGACTGGGCCTAGCCTGAGGGCGCTATTCTGGACTGTAGTCATGGCAGGGAGGTCAGTTACAAGTCAATTGGTTTGATTGAAACCAACATCCTTTGCTTGGCGAGAGAAAGGAAAATAAAATTAAACAAGATGGAGCAAATGTATTTATTTGTGCTGTAAGAATGGCCTGCCTGTCTTTTTTCTGTCACACCATTTCATGTTGTAGTTTTTCATAGTAAATATTTCACTTTACTTGTGTATCTGCAACAGCTTTATCTACGACCCAGGTATTGGATTTTCGCTTAGTCTTGGTAAATAACCACAGAATGTTGGAAGACAACTGATCAACACGGACACCATCTTTGCGTTTTTCAAGTTATTTATTGAATTCAATAATAGAGTTTCTCATCTCAAGTCTCTGGTTTTCTTTTGATTACGGCTACAAAATAACCCAAAAGGGAGCCAAAGAAAGTTGCAAGTGCCAGGATTTTAGAAAGTGACTGAAAAATGACTGATTTCATGAAGTAATTCATAGCAAAACATGAAGGTGGTGTACGCGTTGCTTCCGCAGCCACATGGTGTCTTTGTCAACAATGATGTCTTTATTGAGGGTAAAAGTAACCTTAAATATTCATTTATCCCTTTCAGTCATCATTTATACGCGTTTAGAATTGTTTTATGCATGTAAAGCTATAACTGTAGATTAGAATGACATTTTTTTGACTTGCGGCGTAACTGTGTGAGTTAGCAAAGAATTACAGTCAACTGCTGATGGCATCATAGACGGGTGACAGAGCTGACTTCCAGTTCCTGTTTCCATGTATTAGCAAGCTAATAAGTTTTGTGCTAAAAACGCATTAAGAGCACAGTTGGACAGTGTATTAATAAGACAAGTTGCTTGCCATATTGTACGCTAACTCTATTGTACGCCACTTCTTAATTATTCACTTGAGTGGCTCCAAAGACTAAACAACACGCACAAAGACATACAGTGAACAAACAACAAGGGAAATATGAACAATTGGCAAATTCAGTGGAGCAGAAAGATGACAAATTCAGTCTTTATATGTCAGACGATTGCATTCCGGGCCTTGAACTGAATTAACATGAACTGAGCTCGGACTCAGCAGTCGACATGAAGGCGCAGGCAGTAGCAACTGTGGACAAAACAAAATTGTCTCGGGGATTTATTTTGCAAAACATTAACTATCCGTTGACGGTAACGCTCCCTGGCACGTCAAAGCCACACAAGCGTTTAATGTCATCCAGGGAGCACTCGGTGAGAAAAAGGAATCATTTCAAATCTCCTCACACATCCACAAAAACAAGCTCCTTATGCCAAGCAAAGCAACAAACTCAAGCATCGTCTTTGTAAATGCAGCAGGAAGGTAAATCCATCGCAACCTCACTTTCCTTCCGAGCATCAAAAAGCCTTCCCAGGATGCACTTTTCCTTGATGAATATGTAATCGCTTCGGAACTCCTGCGTGAACTTTTGTGACTTTTTTTTTTGGTTTTTGCAGATCATTTGCAAAAGTAGCATGGGAGAACAATTCACTTTTTCAGTTTGTCATTTTTACATGTCGTTAGCTTGCCACAGTTCATTTGTCACAGCTTTATCAGATGACTTTTTTACAATCAACCTCATTAATCCAGTAAGGGATCATTATTACTCAGCATCAGTAGATCCTGGAGCTGTCCACGCCGTTACGAGAGCTCAGGACACGTAAAAGTCACATTAAATCGAACGGGTCAGTTATAATGAAATTAAAAATGAATAAAAAACTTGACTGGTTTCCACTCACAGCTGTCTGGATTAAATTAACTCATCCAATCCCAGCCATGAAAAAACCCCCCAAAAAGCTCTGTACCGGCCATTTTAGACGATTTTGACTGATCTTTCACGCGACACAGAATATTGTGTTCTATGGCTATATAAACATGTAACCTACCAAAAGAAAGCTGCGACTCTCATCTTTCATCAGAAAAAACAGTTTGTTTCAACCTTTTTTCCGTTCTTTAGTAATCAGCAATAGAACAGAGGTAAGTTTCAGGAAAATATCAGTTCTCGACTAAAAAAGACAGAAAACAAGCTTTTTGTGAAAAGATACATAACTTTCAGTTTGACTTGTTTCTTCAGTTTCTTGCTCATTTTAATGCTGACACAATTAAATAGCTCATAAGAGTTAAAATTTTTGGCAGTGCAATTCATGTAAGTGATTTTGGTTATTATCAAGAAAACCATGGACGTTGCTAGATATCAGCTCTTAAACTCTTATGAACTACAGTATATTTGTTATTATCAGTGTATTTGACCAAACAAACGTACCTTTAGTTGTACCAGGCATTACAATGCATCAAAGAAACAAGGGTGGTCTAATTTGTTCCATGACTGTAAATGTCTGCATGTGTTAGTATTTATTTTCGTTATACCAGGCATTAAAATGGATCAGTAAACCGAAGAAACAAGGGTGGTCTAATCATTTTTTTCATGACTATACTGTATGTATATGCTTCTTACCGTTGAGTTATTTTATCCAGAATTTGGATAATAAAGATAATAAAGATAGAGCAGAAGCTGAACAGCGACTCAAGAAAGGACTTTGATGTCAGCTGACTGATGTCATGTGACATCTAGATCAGGGTTACAGTATATTTGATTCATATTGCGTACGAAAGACCAGATACATGTACTTTTGCACACCTCCTAAATATGTGTGGGGTTAGTCATGTGACCATTAGTCTGTGCAAAGCAATGCTCTTTTTTTTGTGTCTCTCTGGCTGCTGAATGCTTGACTATGTCCAGCAGCTAATTCCTAACTTCCTATTCTAGGGAAGGCACACAACTACTGACAGCCAGCTGGATCAGGAAGTTGTGATGATTATTGAGGCAACAGTGATCCAAACCATTCAAATATGGGCCAAAACAAAAAAAAATCCAAACAATTAGCTGACAGATGCTTAAAAGCTCTGCAGAAGCATGGGAACCCCAAATTCAATTTGGATGATAATTATCTGAGTGTTTGTCACTAGCGGCGACACCATTCACATTGATTCACACTTTGGCGTAATTTCAAGAAACCATAAGTACGAATGTCTCCAACACTTTTACTTTCATCACCTCTTTTATTAATTGCAGTTGTTTTTCTGCACGGGACTTTAGTTCCTGTGGTTATTTAATCAATTAGCTATCGTTTGCTGGGTTGTATTGCGTTGAAGTCGTCACACAGATACAGTACAAGACAATATGAGACGCTGCTTGAACTCCATGTTTGGCAGCCTGCACTTTGACCTTCGATGAACTCATGCCATTAACACATTTAAATAAATCTGCTATGACGTTCCTACCATGTACTAAAAGCAAAATACTTTGTGCTCCTCATGCCTAAACCTCGTTTGCTGTGATGAGTCAAATATTTAATGGTGCAGCATCTCCCCACGCACGGCTTACTTAGAAGACATTTCACGAGAAAATAGCAGCAGAATCTTTTGCCAGTCAGTGTTTGAACATTATGGTACTTTTAGACTTTTAGACTGGATGTGCCAGGGGAAGAGTGTCATGTCTGATGTAAACCCTGGCCAGGACTCCAACTGGAGATGTCCAGTGTCGGTCCCAAGCTCGGAAAAACTGTAAAGTTGCACCAGGAAAGGCATCTGGCGTTTCAAAGGAAGACACATGACATATGATTGACATTTGATTGATTCACTGTGGCGACCACTGACGGGAGAAGCCGAGAGACAAAAGAAAAATAAAACATGGCATTTTTTGTGTTCTACATATTAACAGTGTGTAGCCAAACAACCAATATCAAAATATGGTACATAATGCTTTGTTATATTACCAAGTATGTATCTCCATTCGCTGCCAGAGCTGTCCTGCAAAACACGCATCTACAGTCATGGAAAAAATGATGAGACCACCCTTGTTTCTTCAGTTTCTTCTTCATTTTAATGCCTGATACAACTAAAGGTTGATACAACTAATTTGTTTAGACAAATATAACAATGACAACAATAATAGCTCATAAGAGTTACATTTTTTGGCAGTACAATGTGATAGCTATTCATGTAAGAACTCAAGTGATTTTGGTTAATATCAAGAAAACCATGGAAGTTGCTAGATATCAGCTCTCAAATGTACCTTTAGTTGTATCAGGCATTAAAATGGATCAATAAACTGAAGAAACAAGGATGTTCTAATCATTTTTTCCATGACTGTAGTTGCCATTATCAACTAGCACTAAGGTTGCTACAAAATGCATCCTCTCCAAACAGTTGCTATGGTGCAATGGCTCCCCAATTTCCTGAAAATTGGTCAATTGAGTGTTGTGCGTGACTGCTATGATGTCAGCCAAACAACAAACATGTTGTTAAAGTAACAACATGTTATGTAGGGGGGACCTGCAAAGTTGGCATGTGCTTGCTTTTTAAAATCCATCCCTTCAAGTGTATGGTCAAAAGGACCCTTAACCGCACCTTTTTGGGTCAACAGTTTGCAACACTCAGGGTGATAAAATGCTCTCACGATTGTGGTGAAGCAACAATTTGATGATTGACCGCACTCGAGCGAAAATTGAAAAAAAAAGTGAACCCCCAGGTTATCTTCACTGCATTCTTATAAACAAGCACCAAGTGTTGACAACCTTGGATAAGTAATGTTTTTTTAGAAGCTTAACACCACTGAAATATGAATTATGCTTATTTTTATGCAAATATCAGCATAATGCTGCGGTGCTTTGTGGAAACGTGTTCTTGTACCTTGCTGCACATTGTTACATTTAAGAGGAATGTAAATGCCCGCTAAATATTTCTTTGAAATAAAAAGCCATTATTATCTCATGGAGCTCATAAAACTACATCAAGAAGTTGTCTACAGCCTTGACTGTTAATGCCCATGTTTTTACATGTGCTGCTAATTAGACCCTTGTAATTGTTTGCTATTGTAGAGCACACACCAGGTGACTCAGCGGTTCATTTAGCAGATGTGGTAACTGGACATTTACGTTGATCACAGATGGTTTGCTTAAAATCACAGCCTTAGCATGGCTAAAAATATAGAAGGTGGCGTTTTATAAATATTATATGAACAAAATAACTGGGGTACTGGGAAGTGCAAATCATGAAAATAAAAGTTCTTCCTTCCTTCTTCAGGTATACCAGCTTCCCCTCTTGTGGGAAGACTTTGTACAAGATTTTGGAGTGTGTCTCTGGGAATGTTTTTCCATGTATCCACTAGTCCAAGCACCTTACTGATGATTATCAATGTGCCATTTTGTTACAAACAAGCTTAACAGATACACAGGCATTTGTCACACATGAAAAAGATTTGGCAGCATCTGTGTTTAGGCTTGACGGATCTACGTAGCGCACAGTCTCGACGTGAAAGTGATAACTTAAACGTATTTGTTCAAGCTTGGGACACATGAGAAACTTGGAAAAATACTTAAACAGGGCCATGCCATTCTCACCAAATTCCCAGTCGAACTACTGCTAAATGTTGTTGGCCTAAATAAGTGAATGAGAAGCACAATATATTTCTAAAGGGCCAATTCGCAACAGAATTATTATGGAGTTAAGGAAGTTTACACATGGAGCAGGTCTACAATACATAACCAACTGAATGAAGCTCTTTGGAAGACATCATATAAATATGTCCTCACAGATTTATAATCATTAGACAAATTGTCAATTACTTAGTTGCTAATGAGTTGCTAAGTCCCAGCTGTGCCCCTGCAAAGACATTTTGCTCGGTGGCGGCCATGTTTTTCAGCAAGTCTTACTCAGATTTTCCACACACGTGCTTGTCAATCCCCTAAAGGTGTCTACCAAATTTGGTGGCGATTCTACAAAACACCCTAAAGTTACGGTGAATGTTTTGCATATGCAGTAAATACTCAACAAAAATATAAATGCAACACTTTTGTTTTTGCTCCCATTTTTTATGAGATGAACTCAAAGATCTACAACGTTTTACACATACACAACATCACAATTTCTCTCAAATATTGTTCACAAATCTGTCTAAATCTGTGATAGTGACCACTTCTCCTTTGCTAAGATAATCCATCCCACCTCACGGGTGTGCAATATCAAGATGCTGATTAGACACCATGATTAGCGCACAGGTGTGCCTTAGACTGCCCACAATAAAAGGCCACAGTTTTATCACACAGCACAATGCCGCATATGATGCAAGATTTCAGGGAGCGTGCAATTGGCAAGTTGACAGCAGTTGCTTGTGTATTGAATATTCATTTCTCTACCATAAGCCGTCTCCGAAGGCGTTTCAGAGAATTTGGCAGTACATCCAACCAGCCTCACAACCGCAGACCACGTGTAACCACACCAGCCCAGGACCTACACATCCAGCATGTTCACCTCCAAGATCGTCTGAGACCAGCCACTCGGACAGCTGCTGAAACAATCGGTTTGCATAACCAAATAATTTCTGCACAAACTGTCATATACCGTCTCAGGGAAGCTCATCTGCATGCTCGTCGTCCTCATCGGGGTCTCGACCTGACTCCAGTTCGTCGTTGTAACCAACTTGAGTGGGCAAATGCTCACATTTGATGGCGTCTGGAACGTTGGAGAGGTGTTCTCTTCACGGATTAATCCTGATTTACACTGTTCAGGGCAGATGGCAGACAGCGTGTGTGGTGCCCGACCCCCCAATAAAACAAAACTGCACATTCCAGAGTGGCCTTTTATTGTGGGCAGTCTAAGGCACACCTGTGCATTAATCATGGTGTCTAATCAGCGTCTTGATATTGCACACCCGTGAGGTGGGATGGGTTATCTCAGCAAAGGAGAAGTGGTCACTATCACAGATTTAGACAGATTTGTGAACAATATTTGAGAGAAATTGTGATATTGGGTATGTGGAAGAAGTTTTAGATCTTGAGTTCATCTCAAAAAATGGGAACAAAAACAAAAGTGTTACGTTTATATTTTTGTTGAGTGTATATATCCATCCATCTTCTATGCCGTTTATCCTCACTAGGGTTGCGGGTATGCCGGAGCCTATCCCAGCTGACTTCGAGCGAGAGGCGGGGTACACCCTGGACTGGTCGCCAGCCAATCGCAGGGCACATATAGACAAACAACCATTCATACTCACATTCATACCTATGGACAATTTAGAGTCTCCAATTAACATAACATGCATGTTTTTGGAGTGTGGGAGGAAACCAGAGTACCTGGAGAAAACCCACCCATGCATGCACGGGGAGAACATGCAAACTCCACAAAGAGATGCCCAACAGAGATTCAAACCCAGATCTTCCCAATCTCATGGGGGTTTTAAAAACAATGCCACCATGCAATGTATTTGTCAGCAAAATAATAGGAAGAAACCTTGAACATAATCAAATCCAAACAAATGTAATGTGTTGATTGCTATGTTTGCATGTAGGGGGCGTATGCATCTCCCAGTCCGTGAAGATTCCCCGTGAGCCCAAGCAGGGCGAGTTCGACAAGGTGATCCGACGACTCCGCGAGAATCCCAACGCACGAGTGGTCATTATTTTTGCCAACGAAGATGATATCAGGTATCACGGAGAAGTCTACACAGATTTTTCAGTCCAGAAATGAGCAAATATCACAAATGAATCACAATATAAAAACAAAGTGGAGCACTGTGGGGTGGCTGACCTTATCTACAGCGACATCTATTTTCTCCCCTGTTGCAGGCGGCTGCTGGATGCTGCTAAAAAGGCCAACCAGACGGGTCATTTCATCTGGGTGGGCTCGGACAGCTGGGGCTCCAAGATCTCACCTGTTCTGCATCAAGAGGAGATGGCAGAAGGGGCGGTCACCATCCTGCCCAAGCGCCAGTCCATCAAAGGTAGAGAAAAGTCTAATTCCTAACCCTGCAATCTTTAAATAGTCTTCTTGACACACACTCTCTAGTTTACTGTGTCATTAATGACAATTATTCCATCCAGGCTTTGATCGTTATTTCATCAGCCGAACACTGGAAAACAACAGACGGAATATCTGGTTTGCAGAATTCTGGGAGAACAATTTCAGCTGCAAACTGAGCCGTCATGCCTTGAAGAAAGGGTCCGGACTCAAAAAGTGCACAAGTAAGACGTTTCCCTGTTCCACTGGGGAGTTTTATAAAAAAAATACTGGAAACTGTTTTGGATGTCTTAAGAAAAGAGACTCCAATGAGCTCCTTACACATGTGATTCTGCCATGCATTCATTATTTACATTCAGCTAATACCACTTTGTAGAAATAGTATAAAAATACAATGCATACATATTTGATAGGTAATACTGTCAAGACAATACTACCGTTAGCTTTAAAACACATATTTTCACATACAGTATTTCCAGGTAGTACAAATACACTTCAGCTGAATAATGATACTACTACTATTACTAATAATAAGAATAATAACAACATTTTATGCTAAAAAACACTTAATGCCAATTAAATAAATCAATAAAATGTGAAACAAGTAATACATTATATTTTGAACTATAATCTCCAATAAGAGTGCTGAACCTATAGGTTTAGGTCAGGGGTGTCCAAAGTGCAGCCCAGGGGCCATCAGCGGCCTTGGCCCTTTTTTTAAAAAACAGCAGCAAAAATAAAAAAATAAAAATAAATTGAGAAAAATGGAACAATGTAAAGGGAAATCTGGAAAAGGTTATAAAGCCATTTCTAAAGCTTTGGGACTCCAGCAAACCACAGTGACAGCCATTATCCACAAATGGCAAAAACATGGAACAGTGGTGAACATTCCCACGAGTGGCCGGCCAACCAAAATGACCCCAAGAGCGCAGCGATGACTCATCCAAGAGGTTACAAAAGACCCCACAACAACATACAAAGAACTGCAGGCCTAGCTTGCCTCAGTTAAGGTCAGTGTTCATGACTCCACCATAAGAAAGACACTAAGCAAAAACGAACGAAATCATCAGTGGATGAAAACAACTGATGAACAAAAAATAACATTAAGGCTCGTCTCAATTTTGCCAGAAAACATCTTGATGATCCTCGAGACCTTGTGGTCTGACGAGACAAAAGTTGAACTTACGTGACCCCTATATCCCTAGATTTTTCAGTGTGCGGCCCTCAGTGGAAAAAGTTTGGACACTCCTGGTTTAGGTAAATTATGTTACGTTGTATAAATAGAAACCATGTCGACTAAAGGGCACATTTCAAGTGTCCTGTTGGACTGAATTACGCTTTCGGCAGCATGCTTGCACACAGACACACACACACACACACTCCAGGGAGTCGAGGCAGAGACCCTCATGCTGTGAGGCGGCACTGCCACTGAGCCACCATGCTGCCCTCAGGCAATATTTGCGTATATAACCACAATGTGCATGGGGACTACTTACCATGCAGAAGCTGGTATTTAAGAGAAACAATGTGCTGTGACAATACATGAGAAGTATGGGAGTCGGTCGGCCATAACAAATGAAAATTGTTAATTTTTTTTTTAGCACATTATGTATCATCTTGCCTTATTTGAACGCCAAATGTAGACTCATGTGGATGCCAGCTACTGTTAACATAATTTAAGTGCAGTCTTCAATAAAATCGGGGTCTTAATTTGTTCACATGACTGTAAATAACATTTGTGGCGACACCTACGGGTCGTGGTCAAAATGTTTGGAGGACATGCTAGCATACATGTAATACAGATGCCCTCAAAGTTTTATAATCATTAGACAATGGTCATTGACTTATTACTTGGCTGTTAGTTACAATTAGTCCTGTCCTCTTGCAAAGCCATTTTGGTTGTGCCGGCCACGTTTTTCAACCAACCAAAAAGGTGTTTGTCCAATTTTGTGGTGATTTGGATAAACACCCTAACGTAACAGTGGGTGTTTGGTAGAGCACATTGAGCTGTGTGACAAATTTCAAGTCGATCCGGTTAATGGGGGCTCAAACTTTGAGGTTTGATAACTGCACAGACACAACACAGTAGGGGTGCACGTTTTGTTAAATTTCCACCCTTCTTGTGCAGCAGATCAGGAATAGAAGAATTAGCTGCAACGAATAAAGCCATACTGTGTGTACGGTGGGCGAAGAAGAAGAAAGACAAATTTAACTCCCGAGGAAAAGTGTAAAAACCGGCAGCCGAGGCTGGCGCATCCCGATGCGTTGCCCCTCGTGAGAGGGGGAGCGCTGAGGCCTTGTAAGTGGAGGAACAAGATGACACTGATAAATGACGTAGGCTGCTCTCTGGCGGCACTGACCTAAGCTCACTGTCCACGGGGAATGAAGCGGATTCTCCTTTGGGAATAGTGATGGTGCTTCAGGAGCAGTAGACATTCAGGTTGACTATAACCATGATGTAAAATAGAGATGGTCAAGTATTGGCCAAGTCGTTTAAAACTTTTTTACTGAATCGGGAATCACGGGTATTCGTCTCTGTTAACTCACTCATGGGGATCAATTAAAAAGGAAGCCAGGTAACATGGCATTATTTGTGAAACTATTAATCTAACTGCATTTGTATAAATGTACATGTGGAAAAAGCAACAGATCTGCTCCTTGCCCAAAATCAACTCTTCTTTCCACTTCTTGTTCCTATCAGAGCTTCTCGCTCGCCGAGCACTCAAAGAATGCGGGCACTCGCGAAGCAAGTGAATCGTGAACCGGACATGGACTCACGGGTTTAGTGAGTCCAGTAGGTGGATTTCTTTCACATGTGCAAGTTTCGCTGCGGGGCTCATGGTTACAAGTGATTCGGGGAGGTGCACTTGTTGTGCATGTGCGAGTTTCTCAGGTGACATAGACGCCGTATTGAGTGCTGACTCATACGTCGACGTCATGGCCATATTGGATGCATGGCCATAAATGCATGACGCAAGAATCACTTTGTGTCTTTGACTATTAATGCGCACCGCTACTTGCTAAATATAGCGACCATGGCCCGGTGATTCAAAACTCTGTGATTTTAACCACTGGTTAACCCCTAACCACCGGTTAAATTCTTAACCCTCCATTAGCTAACCGACCGTTAAATATGCGTTGTTCAAAACATGGTTAGTCACGTCGTTAGTTAACGCACTGTCAAAGTTAACTGTGCGGTTGACGTCACTGGTCAGCGCCAGTATATCCCACAATTCCTCATTTTGTTGACTTCCGGTTTAGCGAAAAAATTGATCGTGAAACGATTTAACAAATTAAAAAAAGAAATTAAACAAAAATATTTTTGTTAAATATATTATTAATTTAAGTAAGCAATATTTAAAGTTTCCAGCTTTACACCAAAATGAATCTCGGGCCCTAAGAAGGATACCGGAAGTACTTAACCAGCTTTCAAAGTAAGAGCCCAGACGAGCTTAATGAGGTGTGTTATGAAGCTGAACCAGTGATCGCTGTCGCTTGTAAAATTGATGCTCAGACAAGCATAACGATTGTAAATTGAAACAAACAGTGATTAAGGGTGCAGACAAGTCCGAACATCTACGTGTGCATTAAGGCAGCTGCTCAACTCTGATGGAAATAAACAGCCACACGTCACCCGCTGACGCTGACGCTGGGATCACCATGGTGTGCATAAGGCACTTAATGTGCAGTTCCAATGATGGCTCATACACTGCCACGTACATATTACCTGTATTATCATTCATAGTAGCAAAGCCATAGTTCACAGTGTGATTGGCTTCTGGCTTCCCTGTTCTCGCGAGACAGCTTTTCTCCAAACGAGACATCTTGCCTGACAATACCTTTACATTTTATCATTTAAAATGTGCTCAATAAGTGTTCGAGGCATATTTAGGTGTTACACCTGGATGATGTTGTGACTGAACAGTGGCAATTGAATAGAATAGGGAATAGGGAAGGGTTCTGGAGTTCAATCCCATCTGATAATTACAAGTCATTGTACGTGTTGATCCGAAATTGGAAGAAACGTCAATCTAAAGGTACTGTACCATGCGCGTATCAATTACTCACGCTTTTTTCACCATTTGCTGTTGGTCCTGGAACGTAACTCCAGGGAAAAGCATAGATCTATTGTATATATTATGTATTACTATTCCGTATACTTGTCTTCATTAAAGTGAGCTGGAGCCCCTCCCAGCTGACTTTGGGTGGGGTACACCCTGGACTGGCTGCCAGTCAATCACAATAATATATAATATAAACAAACAACCATTCACGCTCTCATTCACAATTCAGAGTCTCCAATTAGCCTAACAAGCATGTTTTTAGGATGTGGGCGCAAGCCGGAGTACCCAGAGAAAACTAACACAAGCGCAGGGAGAACATGTAAACCCCCCACAGAAATACCCAAAAGGATATTCTGAGCCGAATCTCTAGACTGTGAGGTGTGCCAACCCCCATACCAGGCACCTCCCACATTCACATGATGGTTAGTGTGCTGACTGTGAGCAATGTGAGGATGATCATTGCAGTTCTTGAAGGAAGCGCTGTGTCTGGCTTCAGTTGATTTTAGCTATTTTCCTGTCAATCTTGACTCTATAACCTTTGCTTCATGGAGACAGGCAGTCTCAAAACAGTTGTTTGAGGTTAAAGAGTGACAGTCCTTGTTCCTACTTCACCGACTGGAAAAGCTTTGACATCCGGCCGCGAGAGAGAACCACGCTGCAGAATAATCAGTGTCCTCCGAGGCTTGGACTGATCAAAGGATAAAGGAGGGCTCAAGTGACTGGGAGGGAGAAAAATGGAGTCTTGTCTTTTATCTGTGAATGAAGGAGATGTAAAATTGATATTGATTAATGTTGAAAGGAGAGGCAAGGCTGATGTGGCAGGCTTCTTATTTATGCTGCTTATTAAAGATGTGAGTAGAGCAAACGTGCTTTTGCTAAAAGCGCTAATAGCACTCACTGCAGCACGGTACATTCTGGAACAATTTAATAGTCATAGTTCTTCTATGATGGAATTAAATACAGCAAATAATACACCCTTTATTACGCTTTCTTCAGTCATTCACTCTAGCTATCTGTATTTCTATAAACATTGTTCCTTCCCCCAACTCAGCAAAAACTTCAAAGTCCAATCAGAAATCTGGGTCCTCCTAAGAACTTACTAAAAAGGTGTCATGCATTGCCAGAACAATGACTTTCATTCACATTCTCTCATTCATTCACTCGAGTTGTGGTATTCTTAAATGAAAGTCTTTCATAAAGTTGTTTTTATAAAGAAAACATGACAACATGTCTTTTTCCTGTGAATATTCTCATTCATCCAGGTCATTGTATTCTCACGGCATGGAATCGATCACAACTAGACTATCCAGGTTGTCTTAAAAGTCGTTTTGCCTCTCATTTGAGCACGCCTTATCAGTTCATGCTCAATGACTAGGTGGGACAAACACTAGTCTGACTAGATAGGACAGCTCGAGTCTGAGAATATCCAATATCCAAAGTACTCATCCTCTAAAGGAGAAGACATGTCCAGACAGGAATGGTTTCGCTCTTTTGTGGTGTCAAATGACAGTTGTTACAATACAATGGAGTGGGGCTTCTGCCAGCCAACGATGGTCATTTAGGTGGTATCACTTTTATTAACATTCCATTCAGATGTAATAATGATCATGGACACCTGAAACCCAGGTGGCTGTTATTTGTTAGAGGCTAAATTATTTAATCTTTTAGTAAAGGATGAAAGGACAGCATTGTATGTGGGAGAAAGATGGTCGCTCTAACTTTCAAAACATCTGTCTTGAGAATGAACAGAATAAGATTTTCATTGCATGGTATAACTGCTGTTGTACTATGCACATGACAATAAAACTCTCTTGAATCTTGAATCTTCTCTGTCTCGTCCTCTTGACCTGAGGGCTGTCTCGTCCTCAAAAGACTGCTGTTTCTTTTTGAGGTGCAGGTAGACAGCTGAGTCTTGACCGGAAGAGTTAGCCCGTCCGTGTTGTGACATGCGCTTGCTCAATGGCTGCTTAGTTTCCCCAATGTAAAAATTGGTGCATTCACCAGATTGTTTTTCTGGGTGTCCTGTCTTTGGGGTGTGCCAACCTTTATCTCAAAGTGTTACCAGGTTTGAAGTGTACTGGTATGTTGTCTGTTCAAAATCCTTCTGAGTTTCTCAGATAGACCACAGACATAGAGGATGGCAATGTTATTGCTGCCTCTGCTGTTCTTTTCTTCCTCATCCACCTTTTCTTTGTAAAACAAGATGCACTTTTTCCAAATAACCAGCTAAGGTAACCTTAGGTTTTGCTTATGAGAGATGATAACCTTGGTTCCCTTCACTGACGAGTTTTTATGAGTCACTCACTAAAGTAAATCAACTACTCGATTCACTCGAGTTAGGTGTTACAGCACTCATGCACACAAAAAACAACTGACACTGAGACTCCCATGGACATATATGCACAAAGTAAACACCTCATTGAGATGGTTGGCCTGTTGCCGTGATACGTTTGGCAGATCTGCTCTTTAAACAAATGCAAGAAAATGGACCAAACTTCATAAAACACCTTTCTACACCTTTCTCTAAGTTTTTGGAGGCTGGTTTCACTGCGGGGATCCACAGTATTATGTCACAACATTATGCCACAAAGTCACAAAAGGTAATCCTGTGACATCTTGTTTGGACTGTAAACCGGATGGTATAATTCATTACAATGCAGAACATGAATTAGGCATCTTCCCCGTTCTCTCTTGCCACATCCGATACGGCAGTGACGTCGATGCATGAGTCAGTGCTCAATGCGGCGTCTATGTCAACCAAGAAGGTCTTCACATGCGCAACAAGTCTACCGCCCCGATTCACTTAACACGCAAGCCCAGCATGACTCCCTGAACCCGTGAGCCCACGTCAGTTTCACGATTTACTTGTTGGCACCCTCATGCTAGCGTTGGTGAGTGAGTCTAGGCTCGTGAGTGCAAGGAGCAGATCTGTTCATTTTTCCACGGGGTTAATACATTTATACAAATGCAGTTAGAGTAACAGTTGCACAATTAATTCCATGTTACCTGGTTTCTTTTTTAATTTAGCTAGCGGCAGCAGGATAAGTTAACAGAGACGAATACCCGCGAGTCCTGGCTCAGTAAAAAACCTTACTGAGTTATGAATGACTCGGAGAATACGTGACCATCTATATTGCTTATGCTCTTTCTCTTTGGCCTGTGGGCTGGTGGGAACATTATCAGCTTTGTGTTGTAGGGTTCTGATAACTCCCAGTTTGTGTTCCAGTGGGTGGTGTGAGTCAAAAAGTAGGTCTTGGTCAGTGAGTGCGGGTTTTCTGTAAACACCAACATGGAGCTCCTGAGAATGCCATTCATTGTATTGCATTTATTAAGGTCCCATATTATAGTAGATTTTTACCAACGTTAAAGGGTCCCACAATAGTGTATTGGAAGCATACTGGAAAAAAAAAATATATCCTTAATG
This sequence comes from Dunckerocampus dactyliophorus, assembly GCF_027744805.1. NCBI lineage: Eukaryota > Metazoa > Chordata > Actinopteri > Syngnathiformes > Syngnathidae > Dunckerocampus > Dunckerocampus dactyliophorus. The sequence continues at coordinate 15,418,837 of NC_072826.1, forward strand.
CTGGAATTTAGACAGTTTAAAAATATTTCCTGCTTCCCAGCATTCTTTTTTGGACTTCTTTATAAATAGTTATAACTATGAAGTGCTTAATGTTATGTAAGTTGTTTGTCATTCACTTTAGTATTAGTAGTTGCCCTGTATGCGCTTATCTGTTGGTGTTAAGTCTGCTGTGTTGTGCTCATCTCTTTTATCTTTGACTGACACCATGGTCATGTTAGTGTCCTTTGTAGTTACCCCCCTTTCATTCCTACTGCATGCCAAGCTCATTGCAAGTTGTCATGACTGCCCAAAGAAAGAGCAATTCCATTTCAAGCAGCTGAAGCGCCTGTGACCTCTTTGCCGACTCGTGAATGCTACATTGGTGTCAGGAGTGGGATTGCAGGATGGCAACCACTCTCCTAAAGATTGAGAACTTCACCACATGCTTGCAAACAGCGGATGAAGGTGCTTGTTCCAGGTGGGGCAAGAACCTGAAAATGGGCAGGCCTGATGGGCAAGCAATTCCTGACCTACTAGTAACATGCTGTCTTGGGTGTCTGTAGCTTTAATGTGAATGAGCTGTATTTGTCCACACCCGTCTCCAACAGTGTGTGTCTCCAAGAAGCACTACTGTACACTTTACCCACTTTTTAAAGATACAGTAATCTCTTGTTTGTCGCAGTTAATTGGTTCCAGACCTGACCGTGATAAATGAATTTCCATGAAGTAGGATTGCTAATTTAGACATTTAAACAAATTGTAGTTAAGAGCATCGAAAACCTGTTTACGACCTTTTAAATACTTTTTTTTTTTACATTATTAGAGCCCTCTAAACAGGTAATAACACCTTTATATTCATTTTTACACTTGTATTACCCAATTTAGTAGACAATGTAGAGAAAACTAACCATCTACAACATAAATATGATTTGTGTTCGTGTGTGTTACTGTAAATGTGTTCCGATGCTAGGGTTGGCAGTTGGCAGAACTCCAGGGTTTACTTTAAAATGTGTAGTGAAAGTTAGCTTTTTTCCAAAGATATCCTCCATGAAGTGATAGGTGTATACATGAGGCGGGCTCATGTAGCTTGGGGCATGTTAGAGCCGGTATCGTTTCCATGAGGATGGAGGTTTTTCCTTCACGACAACATGAAAAGTTGCACCTGCGAAAGCAACTACTTGAGTGCATCAAACAAGTGAGGGAGATGATAGATTTTTCTCATGTTTGGTGCTCATAAACAGGCTCTAGGGACACATATTACTGTTAGAAGATCATTCTAAAGTCACTTTTGCATAATAGGGGATTTTTGGAACTTTTTAAGACTCTTTAGGGATCATCTGGTATCCTCCAAAAAATAAGAAAAAACACATTCAAAGGAAACTTTAATTTGGACTACTATTCATGCAATTTTAGGACATAATTGACTTTCAAGTGCATCTTCCAAAGGGTGCTACTATCATGAAAACCTCAGAGGAGGACACCCACTCCTCCACACTCACACTTTGTCTCATCTGGATGGATTTGTCTACAAGCGCCGGTCTGCAGGTCCCACATGAGAGATGAGGACAAAAAGCGAAGGGAAAACAGTCGCCTAGAAGTCGATACCAAATCAGTGTGGGTGGCCACGCCGAGGCCAAAGCGGAGCGCCATTGCTCTTACACCCACTCTCGATCGCAGGATTCCCCGCAGCGCTGTGTTGGCCAAACTGTGACTAACTCCGTCCAATCAAAGCCGCCCTCATGGACCTTTAATTACTGAGCCGTGAGCTGGAAATGATTATTCATGCATTTGAAAAGCTCACCAGATAATCGGTGACGTTAAAACGCCTCAGGTCCGTGTGGCGAGCAAGAGATGGGGACAAGCGCTGATTTGGGGGTCTAGCACTTTTCAGATTGAAGAGGCGATTGAAAATTGCTTGCACCTTAAAGGGACACAGGTTGAATGATGAATAGCTTGCTGTTATAGAATGCTTGGAAGGGACTGTCATTACGTCCCCCACTTAACTGGTAAAAACAAAACATAAAAAACACCCCTGACCTGAGACTACCACCCTCATTTATATGTAATTTTACTAATGGATCAGCTTATAGTGTTACACTTCCATACTGTAATTGTTATTAAGTCAACACTTAACTTAACACACTTAACACACAATCAACATACAGTATCAAAGGCTGTCTTTGGCTGAAAGGAAGACAATTTGTGTATACAAGTAAAACATCGGTACAAAAACAAATGGTGATTACATCGCATGACTTAAGTGGAGAAGAATCATTTAAATGGTAATTGCAATTAGCCATTATTGGAAATAACATTAGAGCAATGTAGCAATTTCCATGTTTTTCACTTAACATTTACCTTAATGTGAACAACTGTAGTCCTGTAGAAACTGCCTTAAACCTACGAGATGATGACAAAGACTGGTAGATGACTCAAACACTCACGTTAGACGTCTCCTGGGAGGTCCAGAATGTTAAGAGTTTGAAAACCCCTGATCCAAAAACCCCGTGTGTGTTTCTACCTAAAGTAAAATGTTCAGACTAAATACAAAACAACACGAGCATCTTTCCATTTTTTTGTGAGTCATCTGTGCCACTGTGTAGAGTCGAAAACTTTGGACAGCACAATTGGGAGCAGTTTTTTTTTCTTCCCTATGCAGCGTAAAAGACGAACCAGGAAAAAACCCATTACTTTTCTATAGGTCTTATTGTCGTCGCCTTGCCTCTCGCAATTAGCTAGAAGCTAAACATGCAGGTCGCTGCCGGAGAGTGAATGAATTGCAATATCTGGAGTCCAAGGTTTTCTCCCTCGGGAAATCTTATAAGTTCAACAGAAAATATATTTCTCGTCTCCAGCAGAATTACATGGATTTCCCAGTGAGTGATTCTCTAAACATGACGTCCTCCATGAACATGTTTATGCTATTATCTTCTACAAACACGACATGCTGTGTCCTGCTTGTCGTTTTTCATTAACTTGACAAATGCTATGGACTGAATTATGCAGCTATAATTAGGCATAAGGCAGAGTTGGTGTATGAATTCGCAGTGTGCCTATAGAGGCCAAGGGAGAGGAATTAGGGATGCCGCAAAAGCAGACACACTGTACATTCGCAGAGTAGAGATAATCCACTCACGGACTCAATGGAATAACACACGATAGGAGTTTATTAATCCTGGCCCGCGCTGTTGCAAAGCTTCTTGTGATTATTATTAATTGATCAGAGCTGGTGGGCTCAAAGAGGGAGATGTCAACATGTCAATCCCAAATTCTCCATCCCCGCCGCACACGTTGCTCAATAGACGAGTGGATTAACAGTGAAAAATTAGCAGTGGTGACAAGCTGGACCTATTAGCTTGGCATATGACAAAATGGAATGAGGTTAAGCCTCACAAGCAGGTGCTGAGCTCGTCCCTCTTTTCAATTATTCCCAATGACAAGAAGCTTTATTAGTCTCTCGAGGAAAAAAAGTGCTGCACACGGCTTCTTTTTAGGACGGGAACAAACCTTTTTTAGTGTGAGAACGCCGTGTGCTTTGAGTCAGAAATCGTTTTTTCATTAAGGCGCTGGTGTCAGGTGTCAAATCAGATGGTTTGGGACGTGTTGCCATGGTAACCAAGATGCTGGAGGAGAGGCTTCTTTTACACAGCTTTAATGAATTTGAAAATAAAACAAAATTGCTGCTGCTAGCAGGTACCTTTCCAATAAATAAAATTATCCAAAAATTAAAACAAATAAGAAACTATATAATAGTTTACAATGTTTTTGTTCCGGAAAGTGCAGTACTAAAAGTATGAACAGACTGAATTCTTATCTTATTTTTAGTAAATGAAAGTTCTTTAATGCCTTATAAGATATGATGATTGATGACGTATATACTGTACGTGGCTTTCCATACATCACAGCCGCTGTAAATGGAAAACACTCATGGTACATCAAATCTGCAGCAAACACTAGACCAGTCTAGACCATTAAATTAACAAACAAAAAGAAAGAAATGTTCTTTTGCAAGGTTAAACCTTGAAATCCAGATAACCTTATCTTCAAATTCATCATCACCAATACGCCTGACTTATATGTCCGCTCGTAACTTTAAGCTTTATATACAGTAAGTAGCCGCTGGGGGCTGCCTGTGAATTTTGCACTTGGCCAAAAGTAATAAGTGTCAGACAACTTCAAACCTCTACACTACAACATCATATACTATAGATCAGTTCAGAATCAATATTTATCTAATAACATGACAAAAACATAAAACATTTGAACAAAATACATCTACCCACCAGAGATGATGATTATTTATACAGTAGACAAAATCCATCCATCTTTCCAGATTGCTACAAACTACTTTTCGGTTTTGCTCTGATCGACCAATTAGAGGATGAAAAAATGCAGACGTTATTGTAGGCCAGCGTCCTGTCAGGCAAATCTGAAATCTGACTGGTTAAAGAACCAACCCCATTGCTAATAGAGTTTACGTGACGTGGGCCAGCACTACTGATTCTGAAGGCCCTGGACAGATTAGATTGACATGGCAACACATAAAAGCTGAAATTTAATTGGACCAAAAAAAATGAACAGCCAAGAGACTTAAGTCTCTTTAGATTTAAGTTGTAAATATAGTTCAGTGCTTCTGATAGTGTTTAGGCCAGTAGAAAAGGCTTTGCTAGCCCTCGCAGCCCATCACTGATAGTTTGGTGCTTATGCAAATTGGGACAATTCTGTAAATAAATCGATGTATTTAACTACATTAGATGACGATCCAAATGTAGAACCATGGAGGTTTACATAGTAATTATTCCAAACACTGCTGAGCATATGTTTGTCGTGTGTGTCTTCTAGATCAGGAGCGTATCGGCAAAGACTCGAATTACGAGCAGGAGGGCAAAGTGCAGTTCGTCATCGATGCCGTCTACGCCATGGCTCATGCGCTACACAACATGCACCAGGAGCTCTGCCCAGGCAAGGTGGGCCTCTGTTCCAAAATGGACCCCATCAACGGCACGCACCTGCTCAAGCACATACGCCGCCTCAACTTTAAAGGTGAGTCGGAATTGATCTAAACACTTTCAGGCATTCTATAACCACACCCTGACAGTGACCTTCTTCAACCTTTTAGACCGGGGTAGGCAACCCGGGGCTCTAAAGCCTTTTTTTGTGGCTCTTTCGGTCTTTCGATCAGCTAACCATGAACACATAAAAAAACCCTAATAATAATTCATCAATATCGGTCACAAATGAGAGCCTGTGTGAAGCGCATAGTCATATATTACTGGTTCGACATTGGGATGATCGAGCGAGCAGCATCGAGCGTTATATTAAATAGATGAGACCACTAGCAATTAAAAGGCTGTGATTTAAAAGCAATGAGCTAGGCAGTAAGGTCCCACCCGACCTGGGATCAAAAAAACTGCCCCGTCCACCGGGTCGTCGCTCAGTTTGTATTAGGTCAAAGGTTAATTTCATCAATTTATTATCCATCCATCCATCCATCTTCTATGCCGCTTATCCTCACTAGGGTTGCGGGTATGCTCGAGCCTATCCCAGCTGACTTCGGGCGAGAGGCAGGGTATACCCCGGACTGGTCGCCAGTCAATCACAGTAATATCTCTATTTGTTATTACACTGATTACTATATATGATTTCTATGTATTATGAAAACATCTTACTGATTACATCATCATATTGTTACATTACCTTATTATTCCTCTATGTATTAAAAAAACTGACATATGGAATACAGGAAGTGAATAAATGTACTGCAAAAGATCGGATGGATGGTAGAACGGATTAAAAAAAATGTAGGATTAAATCAATTTTGCTCCTTCCTACTCCTTTTGGACATGTGGAACTGTGAAATGATTCATGAGATGTACTCCATTTTAACCTGCATGCATGTTCAAATAAAATTAATCCATTAACATACGTTTATCATTTCAACTGATTTGAACATTTTTGAGGGATTAATGTGGTGTTTTGCGCTCTACCAGTTACAGATTTTCTGCAATTATCAGCACCTCTACATCCACTAGTTCATCAACTTTCAAGATAAAGCATGCGTTGCCACAATGACTGCGAGAGTTTTTAATTTATGACATCACAATTTCTTTGACGAAAGTGTCTTCTTTTTTTAAGGCACATTAATGACTCCCCTCGCTTGTGTTTTACATTTTCTCCACTAATCTATCTGCCAGGTTCACGTTTATAAAATGACCAGCATATTCATTATTCACTTATTCACACAAAAAAACAGTGATCCACAGTTTCTTTCTGGAAAAAAAAGGAAGGCGAGGGGAAGCAATTTAAGACTATTATTATTCTTTCACAGGGACTGGAGTGTGCAGTGTTTGTACAGATAAATTATTCATTTGAAGTCACGCTCTGTGAGATACTGTATCTTTTTTTTCCCCATTCTAATTCGGCAGAATGTCAATTAAATGTTTAATACATAAGCGATCAGCTGAAAGGAATACTTTTGAGACTCTCACTGGGATACTTTTATGATGAAAGACTGGTAATATTTGTTTTGATATGTATTTTTGCAAGTGGACATGTAAAGTTCATTGCCTTTTATTATATTCCCTTTATGAGTATTGTTAGTGTTCTAGTGGTTTTTGACCACCATAAATATTAGGGATGAGCGAGTACACCACTATCTGTATCTGTTCACCCACCGAAATTATATGCGCGGGGTATAAACTGGAAGTGGGCGTGGTTTAACCATAAATTGGTGGGGCTTAAATCGGTACATTATTTTAAGTCCGAAATTGACATGAAGTTGCTATAGTTATTGTTTATTATTCAGCTATGTGTGTACTGTGTATGTGTGTAAGTGATCTGTAAGACTTTATTATTTAATTATTTTTTTATGATCTCTGTGAAGTTGGTGATTCATGCAAACATCCAGTGATGGCAAACAAGGAAATAATCTGTCAGCCTTGTTCACTGTAGTTTTCTCAAAAACAACGCAACGCAACGAGAGAAGACAAAAAAAAAATAAAAACACTGGCAGTGACCGACGCAACACGAGCCGTTTCCAGCTCTGTCTTGTCAAATGCACCGCGTACGTAACAAAACAAGTTTACCAAGTTACTTTAGATACAAGCTGAGCTGAGGAAAACCTAAAAAAAACAAACAAACATCCGAAGTGGAGGCAGCGACCAACGCGACACGAGCCGTTTTCAACTCTGTCTTGTCAAATGCACCGTGTATGTAACGAAACAAGTCTACCAACGAGCTTTAAGTATCATACAAACCGAAATACAGAACATGAGCTGGAGTTGAGCCAAGCAAGCAGAGATTCACTGTCTGTATTGTGTCTGTGTGTGAAAGAATGACAAGCGTGGCTCCTCTCTCCAGCTGTAGGGAGCCTGTCTAGGGAGGGCCGGTCGCTCTGTGTGACTGGCCAATCACAGAGCCTGAAGGGTGAATACATAAGTAGTTACCCAATGAGGATTTTCCTTCATCACGATTACGAGCTGTACTCGTTTCATGCTCGTACTCTGCAAAAATGCATTATCTGTAACGGATACCGGCTCATCCCTAATTAATGTCATACTGACATAAATATGTTAAATATCCTTAGTTGAACCAGATAATTTTTCGTTGGACACATTTTTGTTTATCCTTTAACTGAAAATCACAAGAACATGCCAAAAGACAAACAAGTATTTATTAAAATTAGGTATTTTCATTACATCTTTAAATTTCCACCCAAAATGACTTATCCCCTAAAAATGTGGGTGCTTAATGAATTTAGTGATTTAGAACCAATGAATCACACGTTTAATGGTTGGCACTGAGTAGCTGTGGATTTTAAACATGCAAAGTCTTTAATGCATATGTCATGGTGACCATTAAAAACACCTCCTGCTCTTTTTATCTTGTTAACCTGAAATGACTGCCCAGAGTCCCCCAGACAGCTACCAAGCAGAAACACTCGCCGAGAGGCGCTCTTGACTTTCAGTTGACCCATTTAATTTTTTTTTTTTTTTGGTGAGGGGGTTCTGTTGATTAAAAAATGACCAGCTAACAAATTATCTCAACACCAAACATTACGATGTCCTTAAGACCCCCGCAAGTATGCTATCTACAGTCCAACCAGGTCTACACCAACACTAGTATTTAAAATAAATAAACATACCGCGACATCTGCTAAATCAAATACCCTGCAGTGCCAATAAATTAGAAGGAAAATATGCCTTAATACACAACAGATTGTTTAAAAAATACAAACACATGGGAGATCAACCAGCGTCATGGAACATCATTTTTTGCCGTATTAACTTCTCATTAATTGCCTTTTGGTCCAACAAAAAATGAAGAACATTGAGTAAATACTCAACTCCTCATCTCCAATTCATCCTCCTTTTTATTTCACCCTTCCCCCCAAATGACTTTTTTCAGGCTCCGGATTGGCTGTTGCTATGGCAACCTACAAATGTGTTTTTGCATTGACTGTGATTTTAATAGACCATTACATTAGAGTTTTTTTGATGCCGTACAATGAACAAACAAGTATTTTAAATTAAAATATTAATTACTTGTGGGACATAGTATCACATTGTTATCTCATGGTAAAGTACTGATACGTGAACATCAACTATCGATATTGAAAACTTCACCTCATTCGCCCTAGCTCGGTAATCATTTCTCAATATGTGATAAAACAACTAACAGGTACAGCATACATGTACCACGGTTAAAAAAGTTCAGCACCATACTTGCTGTAAGACGCAAAAGTGAATCTTTTGAAACACTCCTGATCAAAAGAAGTAAGACTCGTTAAAAAACTGCAAGAATAAAATGCTAAATTTAGCTCAGGAATACCTAAAATGTGATTTGATATGCATATTTTTGGACTAATAACAGGACGTAGTCAACCACAAAACAGCAATAATTGATTCGGTTTTTTTGGCAAAAACCGTAAAGTTACAAAATTCAAACCGCAAAGTGGCAAGGGACAACAGTATACTTCATGCACAAGAAGAACATACTTTTTGTTAAGATTTGTAGATTTTATGTAATTATTTTCACAGTATTGTGTTGTTATTGTTAAAATATTTTGATTTAAGGAATTCCCCCCCTCAGTGTGAATAGGCGTCAATATAGCCTCATAGATTGAGTTCGACAGGAAGTAACAGAGAGCCAGAGTCCTTTCAGATATGACCAGATAAGACACAACTTTATTGACCCATCAAACCTTAAATGAATTTAGTTCTAGAACAATAAACTCTATAAACAACATCTGACCAGACAGTTTTCCACCAGGTAACACGCTACACTTCATCTAATTGCATCAGCACACTGCAGGATATTGAAGGTGTCCAGATGTAGGAACTGCATTCACTGCATAGTCTGACCAAATGTACAAAGATCTGTATCAGTGTGAAAAAACAGTAAACTATGTATGTTTGTGTAGACGTGATGATGATTCATTCTTTCTGTTGCTTTTTCTTGTGTTTGTCAGCAGTTTCGGTGCTAAAAAATAATGAATACTTCTCGACAAAACAAGGGCTTCTCATGGTTTTGAAGCCATGACAATGAAATTTCCAAAAGCTCCTTAAAAACTCAGCTAAAAGAAGACACTTGCAGGGAGCCGGAGACCCACCGCTCGCGTAAAAACCATTTATCTGTGATATCTCAGCGCACTGTCTGCAGGGTGCACACAAGGCTAGCTGACGACAGATAACCTTTTCCAAAAGATGGAGGGTAATCTCGAGATAGTTCTCATCGTCGGGTAATATCTGTGTGATTCTTCCACATTCACTTGCAATCAGATTTTCCACACTGACAAATCTAAAGTCGTAGCTTTTTTTTTTTATTCCGAATCAATTTCACAGCTCAGTTTCAGCTCATTCAGCAGCCGCCCACAAAGCCAAAATATTCAAACACATCCAGTCCAACCCTCTTTGGAGTTGTTCTCACTTCAGTCTGTCACAAGCAGAAAAAGAAGTGTCTCATCAGTCTTTCCTGTCTCTTTCTGATTTAAAAAGGGATGTTCACGCTTGTAAAAGCTTGCCAACTGCTTGCTTTTCTCAAGACGCAGACATTATGAAGCTCAAATACACATTCCTGTTTATTTATTTATACATGATTGCAAACTTCTGTCTTTTCCTGGAGTGATACCTTGCTCTTTATTTAGGAAACAACCAATCTGAGGTCATGTCCTTACTGCTGTCCGATATTGCCTTTTTTGCCGATAACCAATATCCCGATATTGTCCACCTCTCAACTTCCGATTCTGACATCAACCGACACCGATACCGAGATATGTAACATCACATACAATATGTCATGGAATGAACACATTGTGGTGAACCGCAATATTGCTTTAGACATTTTAGACATTTCTCTTGGAGATGAATAAAGTAGTTATCTATCTCTCTAGCTAGTTATCTAGCTATCAAGTGTTCTTCTGTTTCTGGGTCATGAGGTTGTTGTAGCCACTTAGCTATTGCTAAAGAGTCGAGTGGAGAGTCAACTGATTGCTGACAATAACTGTAATGCACACAATTGTAAAAACTATAATCTTATTGCCGACATCACCGTCACTGTAATAAAACCAACAACATAGTAACACCCTGGTTAATGTGGGGAAGTACGTACGTACTGTGAGTGTGCACATGTGCGTGTGTACAGGTACCTCTGTACGTGTGCAAGTCTTCATGTATATAAAGGTGCATGAATGCGTGAGCGTGTAATTGTCACTGAGGATGCATGAAAGGAGAGGGGCTGCCTCCCACCACCCTGCCTCCCTACCCGGAAGCCTCGTTGCAAGACATCCCCTGCTTGAGACACAGGGCGCAGCGGAGTAGGGGACCCTGGGGTCCCGGCCCACAACCCAGATCCCGAGCCGCGGAGAACGCAGACTACTAGGGAGCAACAAAACCCCAGACCCCTCCCATTCCAACGGCAGGACGTTACCAGCAAGGCAGACAGAGGAGCAGGCCGACAAAATATCGAGTTCATTTTTACTTATTGTGTAATTAATGAATTAATTAATTTACTGTTGTCCTAGGTCTAGTTCCCTTGTTTTTGCTGAACGAGAAATCCTGTCACGGTTTAATCTCGCAAGACCTTGTGACAAGAGATCTTGTGACACACCTACCAACTAATCATTCTTTTTTCAACTTCATTCATGTCAAACTCTGTTGACTTGAATGATCATTACAAATTCCCCATCCAAACCGCGCCCCTAACCCCGCCTCTATTTACTTTAGAGATGGCAATTGGTCTGCTCAGCTTTTAACTCTGCGCTTGGAGCTTGTTACATTACACTTCATCAATCCATGGTTTCTGAGTTTCCAGTGATCACAACGTTTACAGGATTTTTCACAGTGGGAGAGCGCATGCAGAATTTACATGCATTATATCCTTTAATTGAATCAGAATCACCTGTAGACAGAGCTGTAAAGCTATGATGGTGTAAGACACATGTGGCGTTAGTGAGCGAGGAGCGACAGGCTTCTAGAGCAAAGTGTACGCCTGGTAAATTCTGCATGACTGGCCTGTGCAGGGGTCATTAAGAGTTAATGAGCGTTGTAGGAGGAAACACTCCATGGCACCATTCACCAAGGTGTCCCGCTTGTGTGTCAGTGCAGAAAAAGCACATGTTGGATTAATGACCGGTAATTCTTAAGGTGTGTTTAAGCCATGGGAGGGATATCTTGATCATTAAATATTGCATATAGGTACAAGCAGTTAATTAACCCCAATGGCCAAGAACAAGCGAGCGGCCGTGGGTTCGCACACGTGTGCAATCTTGGGGCCATGTTGTCACATTAGAGTACAGCTCATTGCAGCGGTGGCAGCGGCCTCTGTGGAGCTCATTATGTGAGCAGACTGTTTAGACAAGCAGTTTGTGCCACATGACAGGTCTAATTTCTTATCTGCAACTCAAACGTTGACCAGACTTGCCCACAATGCACCACTCTATCCGCCCTAATGAAGAGGACATACCACTGGCTATGGAACAACAACAACAAAAAAATAAAAAATGCAGGTCGCATTCCCCCCTCAGCCATTTCATTTCATTACCAAAGCACAAGAAGGCCCACCATTATTCTGTTTGCCCAATTTCATTCACCACTGGAGAGGTCGGATAAGCTGTGCTAGCACATGATGCCATCTGTGAAGGAGGATGCCATCGTTATGGTTGTCTAAGCGGTGTGGCTACCAAGCTAAAGATTGTAGATCTGGGGCGTCGTGAACAGTGTTTTCTCAACGCAATAGACCCAGATTTAAATCTGGTTTGAGGATAGAGTTCCATGATAAATTGTGTCAGCCTTGCCCAATTTGAAAGATGGAACGGACCATGTGATCGCTGCAGTTGTTGACGCAATGTGGCTACCATGCCGAATTGCCTTGGTTCATTTTCCTACTCAGTATACACCAGGCGACCAGTCCAGAGTGTACACTGCCTATCACCCAAAGACAGCAGGGATAGGCTCCAGCATTCAAGCACAAGCGGTATAGAAGATGGATGGACACCCATATTCAAATCACGTTTGAGGATACTACTTCTTAGAGTTCTGTGAAAAATGCTGTCAAAAGTCGGATTTTTTTTTTTCCTCATAGCCTCTCCTTGTTAAGGAACCTTTGGGACAGGTGACTAAGACTGCAGAGATGAGTACCTGTGTAGAACATGGACCCACCTCTCACAGGACGTATGACGATTAGTGTTGTCACTGCGGTTGGTGAAGCAAACTGGGTTCAAACTTGTTGAGGGTGCCGCTCAGAGCTCCCTGACAAATGTTGCCACAAGTGGGATGGTTCGCGATCAGGTCACTGGTGGCACACACAGTTTTAAGTAAAAAGGAGTTTACAATGATGTTCCAACAGTAAGATGCTTCCCAAAAGCCATCTTCTCCCTCACTTCTTTGCTCCACTTTTGATAGAAGCGCTCTAACAGTCGCTTTTGGAGTTGCGGGTTTCCATGATGTCATGAAGGAAAAAACCTCCTCCCTGATACATGATACAACCTCTGACCTGCCCCTAGCGAGATGAGCCCGAGAGGACAGCTGTGTCAAAAAAGTAGGCTTTGCAGCAGATTTTTAAAAATGCATAAACATGTTGTGCTACACGTCCTGTTGTTCCTGTCGACAAGGGTGACGCGCGAGCATCCTGTGGCGATCGTGCTGTTTTGCATCTTTTCATTGTGAGGTACGAAATTGGCCATGGTGAGTCTCAGCGGGGGAGGAAGTGGGAGGGGTGGGTGACTGAACGACTGAATTGTCAAATAGATGTTTATCACTCTTGAATGTGAAGTGGTCATTGAGGAATGGCAGGGAGATGCTGGCGTGCTGCAGCAGTAATGTAATTTGGCTTTATATTGATAGATTTTTATATTTATACTGTATTAAGATTGTTTTGCAAGTTGTGCAACAGCATTTTGCTATACAGTGTTACAATAAGGCTGAATTTGTTTGTTTGTCTGTTTTAAATTGTCCTGTGTGTCCATGTTGAACAAAAACAGTGAACCCACCCAAGTCTCAAGTTTATTTAATATTATTTTTTTTATTATATCGTCCAATGATTTTGTCAATATTGGTTTGTGGGGAGGTGAGACTCATTTATATTGCAATTTGTATTTTTTTATTTTAATATATATATATATATATATATTCAGGAGGTGGGTATCCATGACGTTGTACCATTTTATGTTTATCCAAATTAGGATTACTCATCCTAGGCTGAGGGAAACTGAGAATATTATGTTTTTATTAGGCTCTGAGAGGATTTTTTTGTTTTTCAACGGGGGGACTGTGGCTCATTCCAGATACATTTTGGTGCCGTTTCCTTGAGAGTGACGAGGCCAGGGGTAGGCAACCTGCTGCTCTGGAACCGCATGCAGCTCTTCAACCTATTTGTTGCTCTTTCGATTATGACAAAAGAAAAAAAAAAGGTATTTATTAATGGAATTATTATCCAGATATGTGAAACTTTAACATTGAATTAAAAAAAAAAAACTATATATATATGCCCTTTGCCTTTGCCTGCAGGCGGCTTTTTGATCTGAAGTAAGCTAACCATGAATAAATAAAAACACCAAACACCAGCATTTAAAACGCTGTTATTTGTCAGAAAAAAAACAACCATTTTAGACCCATCAAGGAACATTCCTAAATGTCTTTATTTTTTTATTATATTAAAATGGGCTACGTTTTATTTGAATTTTACACTAATTAATATGGGAAGGACTAAAAAAGGCAGCAAACTGCACTTCTGTTTGTTGTATTCTGTTGTTGTAATGAAAAAAGACCTGTGTTACGTTTGCGGCTCCAGACTATTTTTCTTTAGTATCAGAGGGGGCAAAATGGCTCTTTTGATAGTAAAGGTTGCCTATCCCTGGTCTAGGCACTGCACATAAGTCTTAATATTTTTTTCCATAGAGCATAACTCCTCGTATGTCGTAGTTTGGATTTGACCAAAATTCCAGGTACTCCTGTTTCCTCCCAAAAACATGCATGTTAGGTTAATTGGAGACTCTAAATTGTCCATAGGTATGAATGTGAGTGTGAATGGTTGTTTGTCTATATGTGCCCTGTGATTGGCTGGCGACCAGTCCAGGGTGTACCCCGCCTCTCACCCCAAGTCAGCTGGGATAGGCTCCAGCATACCCCCGCGACCCTAATGAGGAAAAGCGGCATAGAAAATGGATGGATGGAAATCTTAAAGTCACACAGAATGTCATCATGCATGAACGTGTGCAAGACCTTAACATTCCTCATGAGACCTCACCTTTTTGGGGGGCATTTTTGAGAAACTTATTCCAGAAAAAGGGATGGTGCCAACAACGGCTGTTGATGAAAATGAAGAAGCTAAGTTAAAGAGGAACATTTTATTGTTTCTACATTTTATTGCTAACTGTGGGTATCTTCTTCTTAAACTTTTATAACCATTCAAGTCTGTTCAGTTTTCTAAATGGTTTACAGTGCAACATTTTGACAGTGGAACTGATTATTTAATGGAAAAAAATAACACAAAAAACAAACAAATGGACTTTTAGACCAATTGTGCCACTCCAGTCTCAGAGGCAACACTGCCACCCTTATAAAAATGGTACAGTTAGGCGGAAAAGAAGATAAAATGTTAGACTGAATATCGATAGTGTCAATGAGCTTAATAGGCACTATAATTCCTCCCCTGCGACATAAAGAAAGTGCAACCCTCCTGTGATGGCTAACTGCTCTGTGAAATGGCAGCATTGTCACAGAGGCACAACTGAGTGAAGCTCCACATCTGGGCTGACTCATCGAGCTGTGGATTAGAGCACTGCATCCTCCAGCACTGAAGCAAAACAAAACTGTTCAGCAGAAATCCATCAGCGGCCATTTGGCCACGTCTAGCCTTTCATTCCTATCCTGGATGCTCATGGTGTTTTGGGAGGCTTCTAAACAAATAAGCCATCTGTGGGGGGGAAATTTAAAAAAAAATGAACAGGCTTTCAGAATGTTGTGAATGTTTGTGAATGTCGATGGCAGAAGAAACTGGATACAATCTGTGCCTTTGAGGACAACTTTCTACGTTCTATCTGGATTGCTGAGCTTGACTGGCTCATCAAGCGTCGTCTTGTTGACACATCTCAACAGCATGTCTTGAAAACATTACACTAGCATAGCTTTGTGAGCTTAAGTGCTAACATTGCAGTCACATTTTAACGGCAACATCTATGAACAAATGAACAAACTTACAGCTCCCACGTACTGTATGTAGCTGATGGACAGATAGTTGGCAAAATGTCAGGGTTTGTTTTAAGATGTGTAGCAAAGTCTGTTTTTTGGGTGTTTTTTTTTCTTACAAAGCTGTCGTCTTTGAACTGGTTGGCATATACAGTTATCCCTCATTTATCGCAGAAATGTCGTTATCGCGGTTGGGTGTGGAACCAATTAACCGCGATAACTACATTTCCGCGAAGGAGGATTCCATCCATCCATCTTCTACCGCTTATCCGAGATCGGGTTGTGGGGGCAACAGCCAAAGAAGGGAGGCCCAGATTTTCCTCTCCCTGGCCACCTCATCCAGCTCCTCCCGGCGGATCCCGAGGCGTTCCCAGGCTAGTTGGGAAACATAGTCTCTCCAACGTGTCCTGGGTCTTCCCAGAGGCCTTCTACCGGTCGGACTTGCCCTGAACACTTTCCCAGGGAGGTGTCCGGGAGGCATCCTGACCAGATGTCCAAGCCACCTCATCTGGCTCCTCTCAATGCGGAGGAGAAGTGGTTCTACTCCGAGTCTCTCCCGGATGACAGTGCTTCTCACCTTATCTCTAAGGGAGAGCCCAGCCACCCTACGGAGAAAACAAATTTCGGCCGCTTGTACCTGCGATCTTGTCCTTTCGGTCACTACCCAAAGCTCATGACCATAGGTGAGGGTAGGAACGCAGATCGACCGGTAAATTGAGAGCTTTGCCTTTTGGTAGGATTAAGGACAAATAAGGATTCAAAATTAATAAATGGAATATTTTCATAGTTATGGAATAGAAAACCTGTTTACAATCTTCTAAATATGTTTTTTTTTAACATTATTAGAACCCTCTAGACATGAAATAACACCCATATAGTTACCTTTACATTTGTATTAATCAATAGAGTAGATGTAATTAAAAAAATTAAGACATATTAGAGAAATAAAAAGAGACTCTCACATTAGCAGTTCCTTGTTGTTTTCTGGAGAACAGCGGTGGCTATTATCTCTTCAATGTTATGTAATGACGGCTATAGATACGACAGATCGACATACAGACAGACAGACAGACAGACAGACAGACAGATCGATAGATCGATAGATAGATACTTTATTGATATCCAAGATAAATTCATAAATGGTAAATAAAACTCCTGTGTCACAGTAAATGTGTTTCCTAGTGGATCTTAGTCGCGGGCGGACAGACGTGTAGAGGACAGGAAATGACGCTGGAGGTTCAGAGTTGAGTTTTAGCTTGTTGTGGGTTATGGACCTAACAGTAGCCTGTGTTTTTGTTGTGACTATTATGTTATTATTATTGTGAGATAATTTAAACTTGCAATAAATACCTTTTCTGGCAATCACATGTGACTATTGTCTCACCGAATCGAACGAACCGAACGACACATAGTGGCCAATGTAGAATACAGTACTACTTTCACAAAATCAGAATGCTTCTTCTTCCTTGCCTTTTAGTTCATTTAGTTATTTACCTATGTTTATTCATGAAAATTGCTTTTTTGTTTTTACTAGTAATAGGCTATATTCAACCAAGAAACAGTGACCATTTAGTAATTAATTACGTTGTGAAAAACCGCGATAGAGTGAGGGTACAATGTTCAAACTGCGGTGTAGCAAGGGATGACTGCTCATCTAGATAGGACCGGTGTCATGTCCGTGAAAGGTTTCTTTCTATGATGTCAACAAGAAAAGCAGCAACCTAAAAAGCGACCATTTTTGAGCACCTCCTCTCTCAAAAGCGGAGCAAAAAAATAAGCCAGATAATAGATTTTCCTCACGTTGGGTGCTCATAAACATGCCCTACAGACACATATTACAGTTACCACATCATTGAAAAGTCATTGTTGCATAATAGGGGGCCTTCAACTGGAGAACTGTACTAGCGGTGAAGACTGAACTGCTAACATCAGTGTACCAGTAGGTATCACTAGCATGGGTTTCAAACTGGTGTTGACTGTGGAAACCATGTAAGATGCGTTTCAGCTGTCTGTGGGCATGAAATGCTAACGTCAACAAAACAACGTGCCTCTTTTTATTGTGTGTGCCTTGAGCTTTCTCAAAGACACGCGTAATCTATATACAAACATCATTTATTTACTTTAGTAGCAGTACCACAGTTCAACGCATTCCAACTTCATCAAAGAGCAAACAATGCAGCATGTTTAGGACAGTTGAGTTTAATTTTCTCAGCCCAAACACTTCTAGTTCTAAAAAATGTTGTGATTTTCCTGCAAGCTGATCAAAGAACAAGATCCTACCTAGACAGAAAGGCTTGATATCACCTCAGCTCTGTGGCGTCGTCTCGTCATCTACGAGCAGTTTCTAAGGAGACTGCAACATTCCGGTCCACGTTATAAAACTCTTGTACAGCTGTCTCAGCCTCAGCCGCGCCTGTCGCTATTTCCTGTCACTTCCCTTTCACGGCTGCATGAGCTATGTGGGGAGATAACATCCATCCCTGCATTTAATCCCCCTGCAAGGCTGTGATGATGGTGCCCAATCGCTTCTGTAATCAGTGTAAACAGATGTGGATAAGCACCAAAAAAAAAGCCTTTGGGAGTCTGATGTGTGGTACCTGACACTTCTAAAAGACTGTAAGTTCATGCATATTTTTGATGAATAACCAGCTTAACATATCCATTGTATAAAGTGGAGTCAATTAATAAGGAAGGTAATATTTAGGATGAAGCGTGAAAAAAGTTTCATCCAGATCCAGAATTTCTTGTGGATCGAAGAGGACTAAATGTATCAAGATGCTACAATAATTTGCTACAACAAACAGCCAAATATATTCCAATAAATGAATATGATTTTCTCATTTAGGTATCGCAGGAAACCCGGTGCTCTTCAATGAAAATGGTGACGCTCCCGGTCGCTACGAGATCTACCAGTACCAGATTCGCAACCAAACAGCGGAATACAAAATCATCGGTCACTGGACGGATCAACTTCATCTGAATGTGAGTGTTACACTTTCATTTCCATAGCTGCACAATCCCAACTAAAATGAGTGTTTTGTTTGTGTGTACGGTGAAAAGTTTCAATGACTTCTACGGGAAGTCCTCACAAGGTTCATCTGATTGGTGCCATCTTCCGAGTATAAATATCCAAGGGCTCTTTCAATGATTAACTGGACAGAGTGTGATGAAAAGAAAGCCAAGACAGCTTACGGACAGACATTTAATCGCATCTCTCCCTGCGGCATCATTGACTTCCAAAAACAATACTGTGGGTTTGGGCTGAGATGAAGTGATGGCTTTATAGCAGTAAATTACATAAAAGCAAGCAAACAAATTACGTTTTGACAATATGAAGAAGAGGCCTTGGGCAGACAAAAGAGATTAAAGTTGAACACATGAAGCAGCTTTTGTCTTCGGTGCTTTTTGTTTTTTTAAAGAACCTGCTGCTGAATTCAAGTGAGGCGAGTGGCGGTGAAGCGCACTACTTCTTAACACAGAAGCCAACTTTAATTTAATTAGCGCGCCGCTTTGTCTTTTTAATTAAACACCCTTTTAGTGGCGAATGCGTCAGTTTTGCGTGAGCGGCGACAATTGAATAAAAGTGAAATCATTAAAGAAAGCAGACCTGTTTGGAATGTCCAATTGAATCCATCTTAAGGAGTGATGGTAAAGGAAACACAGTCACAAAAGTACCAATGGGTACTAGGGCCACTACACTGGAGAGAAAAACTATACTGTATATACTGTAGATCCAAAAATTGGGAAAAAAATGGGAATTAAGTCAGAGAAAAACATTATGAGAATAAAGTCATCATTTTTGTAGATGGTTTCACAAATAATGAAATAATCCAATGGCTCTCAAAGTGTGGCAGAGCTAGCCTCCCCTCAGAAGATGCAGTCGATCCTCGCTATTCACAGGTGTTACATCCAGAGACGGCCATACAAATGCCTATTTTTGACACTCTAATAAAGCCTGGATTTATGCCGCTCTGTCGAGGCGCCACCGAACGCTATGCCGGATCGTTCCTCTCTCTCTAAACCCTCTGTCTTCCAATTTCGTAAGAACATTTGCAATAAAGGTGACTCTTGTAACTAGGGCTGTCTTTGACGAAGAATTTTGATAGTCGAATACTACTTTCATATAGTTGGCACCTTTATTTTCTAATGTAAGATTAATGTCTACATCAACAAACATTAACCGTAGAATCGAATTGAATCGTATCGTTTGTACACTGCATCGAATCGTATGAAATCGTTCTGTTTTTGAAATATACTGTATACTTTTTCGTATCTGTGTTATATCTGTCATTATATATATAATGAAGTTGGTGTAACAGCCTTACTTGTTTTAAATGATATTCAATAATGATCCAACAATGTTGGTTGTTGTCGCGTGATATAAAAGGCCCTGTCCATGGAAATGTTCCCGGGATTTTTTTTTTGGTGAGTTGAAAAAAATGTGCGTATTAGTTACGGGTGTAAATCTCTCTGTGATAGACGATTTGATTCAAATCTATTCTATATCTAGTTGTCAAATAGTCGACTAGTCTAAGACTAAGATTAAATTCAGCTCCAATGACCTTCCCTGTCTCTCTTTAATTGACATTGTTCGCTCACGATAATAATAATAATAATCCTGGCTCAAGGCCCTATGATTTGCCTTAAGGCCCTATAATACGCCTAACACACTTATTCAACACATTTAAAATTGTAAAATGTAGAGGTACTCACTACTAATGAACGATAATGGAAGATGATCAATAGAACAGATGGAATCGGATTCACGGTCTAGCTTTTAGTGTGGTGATCAGGCTACTGCCTTAACCACACTTCTGTATGTTGTTTGGCCGCCTCCGTCTCTCTCTCTAAAGTGGCTAGCTGTGTGATACGTAGTTCCGCTGCTCATGAGACCACTGGGTCATTAGCCGAGCAGTCGAAGAAGGATATGGACAATTTAGAGTCATCGATAATTTGTTTCTCATTAAAAAATAAGCTTTATTCTCAATAACATAATAAACTATGTTTCTCTCAAGAGTACACTAAAACTGAATTTTACATGATCCAGAAGTTCAAGTGTTGATTTTGTGGCCAAAAATACAATGTGGGATTCCCTGCGGAGCAAAGTATAGTCTACCCTATTGCTGTGTCTTGCCCTTCAGATACTATGATTTGACCTCAGAGAAAAATATTCTGATGAATCAAAGTGTAACATTCCATTGAACACCCCCATGTTGCTCTGTACCACCACTGCACTGAAATGAATATGCCAAACCAACTAGCAATGATACCTTAGTTCAGGTTAAAGCTGTTTTCTCGCTGCCAAAGGCTAAGGACAACAAACCTGATACATACTGTATATACAAGTATCTATTATAATCTGTCTCTGTCCGTCTGTTTTCCGTGCCTCCACCCTCAAGGTTCGTTCAATGCAGTGGCCCGGCATCGTCCACCAGATCCCTTCATCCATCTGCAGCCCGCCCTGTCGTGCTGGTGAGCGCAAGAAGATTGTCAAGGGCATCCCTTGCTGCTGGCACTGCGAGCGATGCGACGGCTATCAGTACCAGGCCGACACTTTCACGTGCAAGATGTGCCGCTTCGACCTGCGGCCCAATGAGAACCACACAGGCTGTGTTTCGATCCCCATCGTTAAGTTGGAGTGGAGCTCTCCGTGGGCGGTGATCCCCGTGCTCATTGCTGTGGTTGGCATCATGGCCACTCTCTTTGTGGTGGTCACCTTCATTCGCTACAACGACACCCCCATCGTGAAAGCGTCGGGGCGAGAGCTAAGCTACGTGCTACTGACCGGCATCTTCCTCTGCTACGCCACCACCTTCCTAATGATTTCCACTCCTGATGTGGGAATCTGCTCCCTACGGAGGATCTTTCTGGGTTTGGGCATGAGCATCAGCTACGCCGCCCTGCTCACCAAAACCAACCGCATTTACCGCATCTTTGACCAAGGCACCATGTCTTTGAGCGCTCCCAGATTCATCTCCCCGGCATCGCAGCTCATCATCACGTTCACCCTGGCATCGGTGCAGCTGCTGGGTGTGTGCATCTGGTTTGGCGTGGATCCCTCTAAGGCCATCATTGATTACGAGGATCAGAGGACGTCTAATCCGTCTCTGGCCCGCGGCGTGCTCAAGTGTGACATCTCTGACCTCTCCCTCATCTGCCTGCTGGGCTACAGCATGCTGCTAATGGTCACCTGTACGGTCTATGCCATTAAAACCAGAGGGGTACCAGAGACCTTCAATGAGGCCAAACCCATTGGTTTTACCATGTATACCACTTGCATTATCTGGCTCGCCTTCATCCCCATCTTCTTTGGCACCTCGCAGTCAACAGAAAAGGTAGGAAGATCCAATGTCTCATTCTCTTTCTTAAATCTACTCAATTGATCTTTTCGTTGAGCATTTTAGCTCCTTATATCTTGCCCAAACACAATTTTTCATCATCACTGAATGATGGGTCAGTTCACAGGATGAGACGATACACGCGATTGGGTCTATGAGAACCAGACGAGATTTTAACATTACTTAAAAAAAAAAAGTACAATGAAAAAAATACAAAAAATACAGTATATGGCCATATACTGCAGTCTACTAATTTAATTTATACTATGTTACTCTTCTGCACTCTGTGTGTATGCTAGCGGCCCTGCCTCCACCCATCGAGACAAACAGAATGTATGACTGAAAAGAGGGCTCACTCCATTCATGCCATTGTTCTATGGAACAAATGCGCCAAGGTGATGAAACCAATGCACAGAGTGAATCCTCTTCCTGCCTGTTTGAAGAGGAGAGACGAGGAAAACAGACACATGGCAATATGTTAAGGCCTGCAAAATTATACAGTTAAGTTTCATTTATTGTGTGATTAATTAATTAATTTATTATTGTTCAATGAGACATTTTTTTCTGAACGAGAAATCTCGTCACGTTTTAATCTTGCGACATCTTGTGACATGAGATCTTTTGACACCCCTGCTGAATGACAAAAATATTTTGAGGTTCTTTATTCCTAATATTGAGATATAACCACTATACAGAAATCCCTCGTTTATTGCGGCTAATTGGTTCCAGACCCGACCGTGCTAAGTGAATTTTGGTGAAGTAGGATTCAATATTAATTAACTGAATATTTCCGTAGTTAGAGGATAGAAAACCTGTTTATGACATTCTAAATACGGGGTTTAATATTATTAGAGGCCTGTAGCATGATATAACACCCTAGAGTCGCCCTATATTCTTGGTTTACATCACATTGCCCTGGCTGCGGGATTGCT
The DNA here is from genome assembly GCF_027744805.1 of Dunckerocampus dactyliophorus. Classification (NCBI taxonomy): domain Eukaryota; kingdom Metazoa; phylum Chordata; class Actinopteri; order Syngnathiformes; family Syngnathidae; genus Dunckerocampus; species Dunckerocampus dactyliophorus. Next base: position 15,441,769 of record NC_072826.1, read on the forward strand.
GCAGGGACAAAAGACGGCTGCTAGTGAGCTAACAAGTCAGCCTGTCCAATGTACTTATTCTAAACTTAAGAAAGTGTTTCAAACGGAGTGGGTGAGAAGGACAACCTTTTTTTCACTCGATCTCAGCCATGACATGTTGGCTCAATAGCCAGATTCCATGCAGTGCAGGTAATGTAATGGTAAATGGTCTTTCACTTGTAAAGCGCTTTTCCACCTCCAAGGCATTTACCTACGTGGCGACTGGGGGTTCAGTATCTTGCCCAAGGACACTTCGACATGATCACGAGAGGACGGAGCCCGTGATCGAACGCGCAACCTTCAGGTTGGGAGACGACCACTCTACCACCTGAGCCATGTAATCTAACATCATGTCTCATAACATTACTGATACCAAAGTGAGCACAACTAGTATGCTGCCTAAACAATCTGCAATAGAATCCAAAATTAAGTTTAAGTTTGTTGGTGTTTTTAGTTTTACATGCTCATATTTCTCTGAAAGGATCAGTAGGTCGGTGTTACATCGTCGTTACAGCCGGCTTGTGCATTGCAGTGTCAAGACATTTAGCTCGGAGGTTCAAGCTCTACTGCTTTTTATCCTGTTGAATTAAGAAACCATAATGTCTTTTTGGGAGCCATCCCTAGTTCTAACCTGCTTCTTCCACTCTTCCAATCCCGCTCTGTCCTTTAGGGTGAGAGCCACTTCAACATTCCCATGGTAAAGAATGAAAACTTTCTTATGTACTAACAACTCACTAACATATGGGGATACATCGTAGTACAGTGGAACTTTCAAAGTTGAACAGCCCAAAAGTGGCACAATTTGGAGTTCAACCAAAACAAAACTTGAAACCACCATCATAGTGAGCATCGCAGGGATTAGTTCCATGTGCTAGTTTTTTTGATGGGTGAGTAGTTTTACTTTATTTTAGTTGTGTTTAGTTTTATTTTACAGAGTTTGATAAGATGTTTTACACTTGTAATGACACTTAAATATTACTTAAAGGATTGCCTGTGCAGTTAAAAAAGGTTTTATGATGGTAAAAAAAACAAATGAATTAACTTCACATTATTTCTAATGCGAAAAATCATTTGGAAATTCCAAACTTGGAAAAAAACTTGGTGTCAACTCACGTCACATTCCAAATCATGTTGAACTTTGGATTTTCCACTGTATAATGAGTTAACTGGCTAATACTGTAACAGGGAGCATGCAGGCCACACACACACACATACATCAGAAGAGAAAGGCTGTTTGCCCAAACAAAAGTGCACACTCGCATTCCCATGTCAAATCAGTGTTTGTGATCTGGTGAACTACGTACTGTACATGGATCTGAATGAGTGAGGGCGCTGGATGTGATCCAGGTCAAGTGGAATCCAAAAGCGACACGGATATAGCACTTCCATTCATAAGGGATGGTCTGGGTCCAAAGCCAAAGGGGTACAACAATGGCACAGTACAAATGTGTTGATCCAATTGAAAGGGGTCTTTCTGGCCAAGCAACAAGAGTGGCTTTGTGCGTCAACATCAGAGTAGAGCGGGGAGGGAAAAGCCTCACACTGGCATGGACTCTATCAGCAGTGCCAGCATGGGTCTGACAGATGCAATAAATTAATCCTTACCTCCTCCCCCTTTGAGATTAAACAAACCAATGCATCATAATGTAGGGCCCGGAAAACTGGCTGTGATAGTTAGCGTTGTGGAAAAGACCCACTGTGAGCAGCGTGTTTCGTTTCCCAGCATCCCCAAAATAATTTCAATAGTGTACAGCATTGCAAAAAATCTGCATATGACTGCAGACGAATAAATTACATTAATAATGCAGTATGTGACCGGCAGCACAATGTCTTGTTTTCACATGCTCAATGTTGTTAAGCCTCTATGAATCTGCATACGAGCTTGTTCATACGCCCACCTGCATTTAATATGGTAAAAAGTAACGTCCCGTACACAAGCCAACTGGTGTTATGTTTCGGCTACCGTTACTACAACATCACGACACATTCTTGAACATCATGAACAGAGATGGTGCCTTTTTCAAGTGACAGTCACATACTTGCTTCCGAAGATTTATCACAGACACCCATTCATCAGCTGATTTACAGTAGAAAGACTTTTCATTTTTCTTCCCTAATTCAAATGAATTTTGTTTTCAAAGTCAAAATATTATTCTGCCTCAATACACAATAACAGTTCTCTTGATCCTTACTTTATCAGTCATTCATTACCACGCACGGAAACTTGAGAAACTTGGCTGGGAGATTTTTCAGAATTTGAAATAGTCAACCCTCACCACATTGCACTTTGAATTTAGTGGCTCTTTCACGGTTAAAAAAAAAAAAAAAATCAAACATGGAAACGCAAAACATGACGATATGAACGAGGTAGTTGATAAATTAATACTAATAAATACTTACTAAATTGGACCAAATTTAGAAGAAAGGATCCCAAAAAAAGCAAAAAAAATCAGCGGAAGAAGGGTATGAAAGTATAGACAGGAATCCCAACTCCATGAAAAAAGAAATAATTGATATCAACATGGGAACGATAAAAAAGGTCAAGGGATGGCTGAACCACTGACGTACATTTCTAACTTATCATTTCAGACTGCTATATTTCTAAAAAAAAATGAAAAGATCGATACTTTATTGATCTCCAAGAGAAATCGACATTTCCAGTAGTTCTGCAAAAATGTCTAATGTCTAATGAACTTAATGACTTAAATCCATCCACCCATCCATTTTCTATACCGCTTCTCCTCATTAGGGTCGCGGGGGTATGCTGGAGCCTATCTCTGCTGACTTCGGGCGAGAGGTGACTTAAATCACAAAATAAAATAAAACAACCAAGGCAAGACATGAGAGACAAGAAAAAGAAGAATAAAAAAATACAAAGAAATAAACAAATAAATATGGGACAGATCACGTCACATTTGCAGTCAATAATGCATAATGAATAATAATACATAATAATAATACACCATAACCGTAATAGACCATAATTTAATACTGTAAGTCCAGTCCCGTGTGTGTTTTTACCGCTCCCCCTCTGTTGTGTTGAAAAGCCGCATGGCGCGAGGGAGGAATGATCTGCTTAGTCTTCTGGTGGAGCAGGGCAGTGATAGTAATCTGCCAATAAAACTGCTCTTCTCTTGGGTTAGTGATGCTGTGCATTGGATGATGCTGGTTGTCCATGATGGAAAGGAGCCCCCTCAGTGTCCTTTGCTCTGCCACAGATGTCAGGCTGTCCAGCTCACTGCCAATGACAGAGCCTGCCTTCCTTGCCAGTTAGTCCAGGCGTGTGTAGCTAAAGTAGTAATAGCTAAAGTAGTACCAATTTTCAAAACTGGAGACAAACATCAATTCGCAAACTACCGACCGGTTTCTTTATTGCCACAATTTTCTAAAATCATCGAAAAGAGATTTATCAATAGGTTAGATACATTTCTAAGTAAGAATTAGTTACGAACAAATAGCCAATAGGATACAGAGCGAACATTCCAACTTCCATGGTACTAATAGAAATAACCAAGGAAATTATCAATGCTATAGAGCGGAGAGAGTGCGCAGATGCAGTATTTATGGACTTAACAAAAGCATTTCATACAATTAATCAAAATATGTTAATTAACAAACTAGAAAGATATGGATTCAGAGGGTTAGTATTGAACTGGTCAAAAAGCTACTTAGCAAACAGGAAGCAATATATGAAGCTAGGAGAATATACATATGCAAGCTTAATTATATCATGCGGCGTACCCCGGCCGTCGATACTGGGGCCAAAACTGTTCAACCTATAACCTACAACCTACATTAATGACAACTGTAAAGTCACAAAAAGCCTAAAGCTGGTATTATTTGCAGACAACGCTACCGCATTATGTTCTGGAGAAAGCACACAAGAGCTAATAAAAAAAAAAAAACAATCACAGATGAAATGACTATACTTAAAAGGTGTTTTCATAAAAACAGACAATCCCTGAACCTAAGGAAAACTCTAATAATGCTCTGTGGTAATAGCAGAAAGGACCCCTACGTGTAAATACAAATACGTAGACGGTGTGGACATTGACAAAGCGAATGCAAATAAATCCCACATTAAAAATATACAACATAAAGTGGCAAGAAATACTTCTATACTCAATAAAGCAAAATTTGTTCTGGACCAAACATCACTCCTTACTCTCAACTGGATGTTGAGGGTCTCTCTTGGCTGACACGTCTCTTCAACATTGCGTGGAAATCGGGAATAGTACCTCTAGATTGGCAGACGGGGGTGGTCTCCCTTTTCAAGAAGGGTGACCAGAGGGTATGTTCCAACTATAGAGGATCACGCTCCTCAACCTCCCTGGGAAAGTCTATTCCAGGGTGCTGGAGAGAAGGGTACAACCGTTAGTTGAACCTCGGCTACAGGATGTGCAATATGGTTTTCGTCCCAGTCGCGGAACACTCGACCAGCTCTACACCCTTGTGAGGGTACCTGAGAGTACATGGGGGTTTGCCCAACTGGTCTACAGCCAACCAGGCTCCGTTTCTTGAAGGCACACATAAGATGCTGCATACTTCATATCACGTCTTTTGAATGCCTCAAATTTTTATTTTCCCTAATTTAGCTATTTTTATGCTTGAAAGTGCTTAATTTGTACGAGTATGAATATGTAGAATTTATTTTTTACTAATAAAAGGCCATATTGGGCCGCATGGTAGCTGAGTGGTTAGCATGTTGGCCACAGTTAGGAGATCAGGAAGACGTGGGTTCGACTCGCCGCTTGGGCATCTCTGTGTGGAGTTTGTAAGTTGTCCCCGTGCGTGCGTGGGTTTTCTCTGGGTACTCCTGTTTCCTCCCACATTCCAAAAACAAGCATGTTAGGTTAATTGGCGACTCTAAATTGTCCATAGGTATGAATGTGAGTGTGATTGTGATTGGTAGACGACCAGTCCAGGGTGTACCCCGCCTCTCCAACAAAGTCAGCTGGGATAGGTTCCAGCATACACCCGCGACCCTGATGAGGATAAACGGAATTGAAAATAGATGGATGGATAAAAGGTAATATTCAGCCACAAATCATTGATCAGTTATAAATTAATGAGTTTTAGAAAAAACGCCATCGAGTGAGGGTGCGATGTTTGAACCATGATGTGGTGAGGGACGACTCTAAAGGCAATTTTTTAATTGTTTAATACTATTTTTATTTATTTTTGATGATATTATTAGCTTTTATTTTATGCTGCTGCAGCACATTGAGAAAAGTCTTCAAAACTTGAAAAATGTAAATCATGACTATAAATAATTGAGGGATAGATCAACATAGTTACCATTATATTTCAGACTTTACTTAGTAAATGGACAATTTTTATTTTTTGATCCATTTACTTGGCTATATATTTATCTAGTTTTGGCACAAAATAACAAAAAGCGTTAAGTCTTGTGAGAAAAAACACTGACCTGTTGTTGAAGAGTTACTGCTTCCAAATGAAGTAGCCACATTAACGTGACATATGGCTGATTCTTTCAGTTGTCCCATAAGCAGGATTCTTATTTCGCAGAATTACCACGTCCAAGCAAACGCACCTCACAATCACGGCGCTGCACGGCCTACGACAGGCCCCATAAAGCAGCCCGCATTGACACATCTCGCAGAGCAATTAAATGCTCCACTTCCTGCGTCTTGATTTACCTTATCCAGCAATCGTGCACTTTATCACATGTTGCCAGAATACGTCTAACCACGGGAGGCTTTCTCCATAATTCAAAGCGGGACATCTGGCCAAGCTGTGGCACGTCATCTGTGTGTTTTACATGGCATTCTAGAAGAGACTTGACGCCTGCTTACCCCGGAAGAGACAGTCTAAATCAGTGGTTGTCTCAGTGGCACAAGGAGGAGGTTTAGGTGGGAGGATGGGACAAAAGGGACGCTTGGGATAGCGGCTCCAAAGCATAAAGGGCTCAGCTGAAATCCAATCAGCCCACACAAAGAGGTCGCGCCATCATCATCTTCCATGAATGGACTGACGTATCGAGCGCTGTGGTGTATTTCTTCATGAAGGCAAGTCAAGTCCACAACAAACAAAAAGAGTTGCTGTGGTGCACCATGCAGGGGCAAAGATGTGCAGAGTTCAGGGTGTGCATACAACTCTGTGGAGATCTGTGACTATGTAAAAATGTGTCCACATCTCCTATTTAGCCAGCAATGAGCCTCACTGCGCAGATATCCTGCGGAACATCAGCATGAGAACTGTAATAGAAGATACAGGCAAAACCTTTTAAAGCACATGCAGAGGTAGATAAATTAACAGAATCAATGTTGTAATAGTAAGGAGCAAACTGGTCAGCCAGCTTTAATACCGCTGACGAGTACAATACAGGCCAAAAGTTGCGTTTGAAATGCGTTTTCTTTATTTTCATTGTAGATTCTCACTGAAGGCATCAAAACTATGAATGAACACATGCAGAATTATGCACTGAACAAAAAAAGTGTCAAATAACTCTAAATACGTCTTACATTTTAGATTTCTTAAAGTAGCCACCCTTTGCTTTTTTGATAGCGCTGCAAACCTTTGGTGTTCTCTCAGTGAGCTTCATGAGGTAGTCACTGAAATGGTTGTCATTTCACAGGTAGGCGTTGTCAGGGTTACGAAGTGGAATTTCTTGCCTTATTAACGGGGTTGGGACCATCAGTTCTGTTGTGTGTGTCCAAACTTTTGGCCTGTCATTAGTGTGACACGACTGACTTTCACACTGACAGCTGAGTTGCGCTAGCATTATTTTAAAGCGCATGCAGAGGAAGATAAAGCTGCTGGATGCTTACCTCTTGTGAGACTTCAATGGCAGCTACCATCTGGAGTTGATAAAACAACATCAGGACGTTGCCTACAGTCACATCTGTTTATGGCAATATTTTCATGGCACTTATTTGGTTTAACCCACGCACCGACTCGGCTATCGACTGGATTATCGACAATTATAGTAGTTTATAAAAATATACAGTATGATACAACAATCAAGGAAATGTTGTATATGAAGGACGTGTATGTTAGGTTTTGTGTAAGTGTGCACCACAACGTGCTGTACACCTCCCCTCAGTTCACTTGTAAACAATCATGGCGTCGATCGGGTGGGACTTCTTTACTCTATGAGCCACCTGAAACGCCAGCATCACTACAACGGTGTTTTGAAAGACACCTGTGGCCTGCTAAGGAAGCGGCCACCATGCTGGCCATACTGAACAACCGTCCCTTTACCATTGTTAAAGATACTGTCTTTTGTCAGCTAGTAAACGCCTTAAAGCCATGGTTTATACTTCCGAGCCGCCGTTATGTGTAAGTTATACTGTATCCATCCATGTTCTTCTGCTTATCCGGGTCCAGGTCTTGGGGGCAGCAGTCTCAGCAGGGAAGCCCAGACTTCACGGTCCGCGGCCACCTCTTCCAGTTCCACCGGGTGGACACCTAGGCATTCCCAGGCCAGCTGTGAGACATAATCCCTCCAGCATGTCCTACGTCTGCCCCGGGGCCTGCTACCGGCTGGGCATGCCCGGAACATCTCACCAGGGAGGTGTCCGGGAGGCATCCGGACAAGATGCCTGAGCCACCTCAACTGGCTCCTCTCGATGTGAAGGAGCAGCTGGCGAGGGGCTCTACCCTGAGCCCTTCTCGGATGACTGAGCTCCTCCTCACCTTATCTCTTAGGGTGAGTCCAGCCACACAATGGAGGAAATTAACATTATTAAAGGTGACAATGGGCAGCCTTGGCGGAGGCCAATGTTCACCGGAAACAGGCTCGACTTACTGCTGGTAATGCGGACCAGGCTCCTGCTCCATTCATACAAGGACCAAATGGCACATAGTAGCACGCCACCAATCCCGTACTCCTGGAGCACCCCCCACAGGACATGGTCTAATGCCTTTTCCAAGTCTACACAGCACATGTAGATTTGTTGGGCAAACTCCCATGTACCCTCCAGTACCCTCAGAAGCGTGTAGAGCTGGTCCAGTGTTCCGCGAGCGAGACAAAAATCACATTGTACCTCCTGTAGCCAAGGTTCGCTTAACAGTCGTACCTTTCGCTCCAGCACCGTGGAATATACTTTCCCAGGGAGGCTGAGGAGTGTGATCCCCTATAGTTGGAACACACCCTCCAGTCACCCTTCTTGAAAAGGGGGACCATGACTCAGGTCTGCCAATCCAGAGGTACTGTTCCCAACTTCCATGCAATGTTGAAGAGACGTGTCAGCAAAAAGACAGTCCCTCAACATCCAGAGCCTTGAGGAATTCAGGGCGAAACTCGTCCAACCCCAGAGCTTTGCCACTGGGGAGTGTTTTGACTACCCTAGATATGGTGGAACTGTCTGCGTTCGTGTCCTTGGACTCCGCTTCCTCTATGGAAGATATGTCAGTGGGATTGACAAGGGCCTCAAAGTATTCTTTCCACCGTCCGACTATATCCTCAGTCGAGGTCAGCAAGCTTCCGTCCCCACTGTGGACCGGGGACGGTCGAGAGGAGCCAATGTGAGGATACTGCTTCCCCTTTCTGAGGTGTCGGACGGTTTTCCAAAACCTCTTTGAGGCCGGCCGAAAGTCGTGCCACCGAACTCCTCCCGCACCCAAGTTTTTGCCTTGCCGAAGCCGCGTGCCGCTTCGCCTGGCGGTACCTGTCAGCTGCTTCAGGAGTCCCACAAGCCATCCATGCTCGATAGGACTCCTTCTTCAGCTTCACGGCAGCCCGGACCTCTGGTGTCCACCACTGGGTCTGGGACTTGCTGCCACGACTGGCACCAACCACCCAGCTCCGATCAGCTGCCTCAGCAATGGGGGCATGGAGGCGCTGTATGTATGTTTGCCAGCAAAATACGACATGATCGCCACGCTCCTGCATGCAATGATGGAAACATGGACACTACTAAGCTTCACTACTCATGTATGGACATGTGATATTAGCCCTTTTAGCTTGCTAGGTCTGACAGCGAGTTTTGTTTGTTTGAAAAAATAAACATTTTTATTATCAGGACTGTTCTTGATTTTTTACTTTTATATTTTGTTTAATAGTAGTGATGTCATATTTGGTTAGGACAAATCTACATGTACAGTTTGTCTAACCCACCTTTGAGTTTCTTCCTTCCTGGTGTACACAAATTTAAAAAATCTAAAAAAAAAAAAAAAAAAAGCTATAAATAAGTTATACGTTATTGCATTGGCATCAGTCTTGAGAAGCAGAAAGTTATCGTATCAGTTTGAAAAAAATCTATCATGCATCCCTAGTTTTGTGTTTTTAGAACAGCATGGTAGGCCGGTGTCCTGACCAGCCATGCGCCCTCATCGGGTCGTGCGACCCAGAGCTACTGCACATGCATATAACAAGGAAACCTGTTTTAAATGTTCAAAATTTGCATCCCTTTGAAGGAGTTGTTCATGCCAGTCTTTCCACTAAATAAAGCCATAATGGTGTTATATTTTTATATATTATATGTGTTTTTTATATAATATACATGTTTAACACTACAACCTATTAAACCATAAAATTTGCGAGGTTATGATATTAATTTGATTGTGTCAGAAATGTACTTACAGTATATAGTGTTGTCGACTCACACATTAGTCAGATAGGTGCATATCTGGGTCAAAGCCACACTAAGGGACGCACAACTCGACATGGGCGCATGGTTCAGGAGAACACTGGATCCAATACTCTTGGGGGTCATATATGGCCCATGTGCCGTAGGTTGACCACCCAGTCATAAAGCCATAACTATGGTCCTGCACACAGTGTTGTATGATTTGTGTGTGGTAAAAAGCTCCGCAACTATGACATCCCACTCCAGATGTTCCAAAGGCCCTGCTCCATCTACCTGCTTTCAGCCCCCCCAGCTCTTCCATTTCTCTCTCTGTTACTATTTCCAGTGCAACTAAAAGCAGCATTATTCACAGTAATGTCCCACAGGCCCAATAAGGCGTAATGAAGATTGATGCTGGAGCGCAAAGAGAGCAGAGCGACATCTTGAGTTTCGGAAAAGGCGGTTGTTGCGCTCATTAGAGTCGTGGCACAGGAAGAAGCCCTAAGGGGTCTTAGCCACTAACCCCACCCTCACCCTCCCGGGTCCTCCAGTCACGGGTGAAAAGTCCATTAAAGCAATCAAGGCTAAAGGACTGTGATCTTTACAGTATAAATTACGTTGTTCAAATGAAACTCTATTATTGAATCACCAGAGGCTTCTATTTGTTTATTAGCTTAATTACAGCGCAGTTATAGAGAACTTCATGCAAAACCCCCACCATACTCTCCCTGAAGCACATTACCATAGCAACAAAATGAAACAAGACAGTAGGATGGGTAAATCCTCCAGTTTAAAATAATTTGATGGTTTTTGCATCTGAAAGCAGATGCTCTCTAGAGTCCCTGTTAAAAAGAGAATCTGTTTACAATTCTCAACTCTCAAATTAACTGCAAATTACCATTGATCACAGGCACTTTCACTTTGTTGTGCTTTGCAAATGAGGGGATTTCAAAGACTTCTCTTTTCAATTTGTCACTATTGTCATTATTCTCATCATCAATAATAATAAAAATACAATAGAAATATATCATAAAATTACCTCAAAGCAGTTTCCATTAAAACTCACATAAGCAATAAGCTCAATTAAATTCTGAAGAGGAAGTGATCCTGAGTGATTATTAATAAGCAAGTCAACATGTGCCTCAAGTAACCTTTTGCAATTACATTTCACACCGTGGCGCTATATGTAAATGAACGTGTACATTATTTATGTTGTTTTCCAGGAAGTCTGGAGGTAACAATGTAGTAACCTTGCAATGCAGTCAAGAAAGTTGTTGAATACAGGTAGAGGTGTGACCAAACGAAAAAACAGGCAAGAGCATCTCCTTTTGGTCTGAGGCATTATTGAGCAGATTCCTAGTCAATAGGATTCTTGCTGACAATTTGAGAATCAATCACACAATGAAAGGTAATATGCAGTGATTTGACCTTTGGTTCCAAGTCACCTTGCCTCATCATTCAAATCAATGTCAAACTCAATAGTCATGTCTGACGAGTGAAGACAGCAGAGTCATGACATGAGGAGATTACTGTTTTCAAATCAAATATATTCAATGAAATACAGTAAGTGTGCTAATTATAGCCGGGTGTTTATTTACTCAAAGGAAAATCCACCTTTTAAAAAAAAAAAATTCCCCATCGTCCACAATCTCTATGTGAGAAAAGAACACACGTCTTTCCCTTTCCTGTGCGCTCTAGTAGCCGCCTCGTGCTGGCGGTTTTTCACTAACAATGCAGGTAATGGGGATTCACCTGTTCTGCTTATAAAGCCCTCTAAAAAAACCTCCAAAAACCAAACAATGCTCCATTTACATGTTCCATATTAACCAAGCCATAGCGACATTGTTATTGTAGGAGCTAACACTGAGAAACTACTTTTCATAGTGGCTATGTGCTCCATGTATCAAACTCAATAGACTTACTGAATGGACAGTTGTCTGTCTGGTCCAGCTGGCTTGGGGTGACTTTTCCAGTTGATTATGGGCAGGTGGAAAAAATGTTGTACCACTGCAGGGTTTGTTAGCGCTAACAATTCCTTGTTTGTTGTGATGCAGTCTCTTGGAGCAGTGTCCTCCTCGCCAGATACATGAAGCCTTTCCATCGATGGTAACATTGCGTGCTACTTAGTGCAGCAGAAACAACAGATTTCTGTTTGCATGGCTTGGAAAGCGCCACATTTATGCCACCAAGTCATGGTGGTCTTGGCTCTTTCAGCCCCGTCTGCTCTGACATTTCATCCTCTCTTCTTTTCCACTCAGCTTCTAAAACCTGTAGCTCATCCTCAATATATTCAGGCTCAGCAAGATAAGGTTGTGGATCCTCATTTGACCCAAAGTAGTGGTGGGCGGCGGCTCTCATGAAGTCTGCCATGGTTAGTGTTAGCAAACACACAACGTGCTCTCTCTATGCCGTTGTTGTTGATGGAAGTAGCGTTAGTAGTTATGCGCTCTGTGAAATCAGTGCGCCCAGGAAATAAGTTCCGGTGATGCTTAAAATGACCAAAATACTGTAAGTTATACTGTGAGTGACATGTTAGCATGAATGTCCCTGTTACTACATGGTTATGGCATGTATATAAAATGCTGTTGGAAATTTTTGGCTGTTTTTTTAGAGGGCTTTGTAGGCGGAATAGGTGAGTCACAATTACGTCCATTCTTAGTAAAAAGCTGCCAGCACGAAGCAGCAATCTAGAACGGACAGAAAAGAGAAAGACGTGTTCTTGTCTCACATAGGGATAATCATTTGGAGTGCATGAGAAAGTGAGAAAGGAAAATGTAGCTCTCTCTGACCAAATGATCATTCATGAACAAGTACATTGCTAAGCACAGCAGCAACAAAACCAGTGTTGTAAAAGTGGTAAAGAGTAAAGTGATGACTTTATTGTAAACAACAATACAGTGCAACATCACATCAGCAGCTGTTTAGTGCAACCGGCATTTTAAAATGCATGCAGGGGTAGATGCTGACCGCTCATGATATTTCAAATGCAACTACTGCCGTCTTAGAGAGGAGTTCCTGAAAACTACATCAGCTGTTGCAGCCAATGTTTTCTGACCCAATGCTAATTAGAAACCCTGGCGGTTATTTGCGTTTGCAGATCACGTCCCTGGCAACTATAGGAGACTCGGTGGTTAAGTGAATAGAGGCGCTAATAGGAGCATTTACAGTATAGCTATTTGGAGGTTCCACTGTATCAGTGTATTGTGAATAGAATGCTGTGGGTTTCTTTGAAGCTGGCTAGTGAGAAATAATCGTTTGTGTTTATCACAGTAACAGCCTGAGTTCAACAGTGAGTCTGTCCCTAAGGCATCAGTGATGCAGGAGCAATGAGGTCCACTAGCTATCCCTCTGCACAGCTGTCAGGGGAGCACTGCAGCTGTTTCTCCACCATCCACTCCTCCTCCACAGTGCCACCAGTCACATGTGCTACCAGGCCTGGCTGGCCGAGATGACACATGCACGGCCGCTCTGCTGCAAAAGCACAGCGGAGAGTCGCTAACCATAACAAAACAAACGAGACATACAGCAGAGGTCACATCTGCGAGGGTTAAATGTTACACTGCTTTGATGAAGAGGAGTTGGAGGGTTCACACACTAGGAGGGAGGAGGAGGAGCTGCTACTTTAAAGGCGAAATGTGATAAAATATTTACACTTTCTGGTACAAAGACTACATATGCACACAAGCCACTTTCATTGCACCCATTTTCCAAGCATGCTGGACACTAACAACATTTACATTCAAAACATATAAGACAGTTTGCATGTTATATTATCTGCACTTACTTAATTGTTCAATACCATTTGCTTAGTACCTTATAGTATATTGGGGTTGTCAGTAACAATGCATTTTTGGTTTTCAACTAAAGGTACAAAATATGGACCATCTTGAGACAATAAAAGATAATATGGAAAATCAATTAAGAAAGAGGGCCACCATCCAACTGGTGGCCAGCAGGGCAGCTGTGTGGCTTTTCCAAGTGTCTTTTGTTTATACCATATAAATGCAATGTTTTTGCAGTAGTCCTTAAAGGGATAGTTCGGATTTTTTGACATGAAGTTGTATGACATCCCCATCAGCAGTAGTCCAGCAACAGCGACTTACCCCCCACTTAGTCCAGTTCTGGGCGGATTTTGGTGATGAAGAACGTAGTTCCACTTCCGACATTTCAGTAGAGTCACAAAATAATATGTGTTCAAAAGAGTAATACATTTGCATCACAAAAATGCCTTCTCAAAAAAATGTGACCTCACAAAACGCTCGGCGTCATATTTGTCTCCCGCCGTACTTTCGCCAGTGCATTCATGTGTGTGTGATGCTTTTTTGAGAAGGCATTTTGGTGATGCAAATGTATTACTCTTTCGAATGCATATTGTTTTGAGAATCCAAACTCTTTACTTAAATGTCCCCAGCAACTAAGCGGAATTCCGTTCTTCATCACCAAAATACGACCAGAACTGGATTTAGGAGACCAAGTGGGGGGTAAGTCTCAGTGCTGGACGACACTGCTGATTGGGATGTCATACAACTTCATGTGAAAAAATTCAAACTATCCTTTTAAAAGTGCTATCCCCCTTTGGCCCCAAACATTCAAAAACCGTGTGTAGTATTTCTGAATAAAATAATGGGCCATATTTCCAAACTTGATATGCCTTTACTGTATATAAAATTGTGTGTACTTATCGTTACAGTTGTTGTTGTAGTTGCGTATTGGATTTCTTACCACAAAGAGATTTACATCCCTAAACTTTTTTTCATCATCATTCATTAAATGTGATTAATTATGAGTTAACTATGGACAAAATGCTATTAACCATGATTAAATATTTTAATCGATTGACAGCCAGAAAAAAAAATACATCAGAAGGTTGCTGGCAGCCACTATTGTTCATGCCAATGTTTTTTTAAATTATTATAATAATTAATAATAAATCTAATTATAGGCCCAGGCCGTTATTTGCTTTTATAGACTACTCACTCAGCGGCTATACGAGAATACACAATCTATGTTAAGGACAGGACAGCCACTCCTGAAGGGATACAAGTCCAGCCCCTGGTCCTTTGCTTTCTGAAAATGGGACCCTCTAAACATTTTAGGTAAATAGCCCTAGACAATGCAGCATTTAGCAAACATTGCTTTACATTTTGATGTAAAGTAGTTTCTCTTTTATCTGCCTTCTTGCTGCTGTAGCCAGAATACAATCCATTTTATGGTGAATTGTTACCAAACAGGCTAGCAGGGACTGGTTTGACTTCCATTCATCGCAGCAGAAAGTACGACAGCTTGGCCAACTAACGGGTCATTGGCTGCACTAATGACAATCATACACAGCAGCTGTCACATGCACCTTGCAGAAACATTCACAATGTATACGCCAAAGGAGCTAAAAGGTTAATGTGTGTTTGTGTTTGTTGTTGTTGTTGTTTTTCTTCCCCTTGCAGATGTACATCCAAACGACCACACTGACCATCTCGGTGAGCCTGAGCGCCTCTGTGTCCCTGGGTCTGCTCTATATGCCCAAGGTCTACGTGGTGCTCTTCCACCCTGAGCAAAATGTGCCCAAGCGCACACGCAGCCTCAAGGCTGTGGTTACAGCCGCAACCATGTCTAACAAGTTCAACCCCAAGGCCGGACTCAGACCCAACGGAGAGGCCAAGACCGAGCTGTGTGAAAGCCTGGAAACACAAAGTAAGCGCTTGAATGGTAATGACTGAAAACCTGCTGGATACCTTTTTCTTTAATGGTGTTCCTTTGGTGTATATTTTCCTTCCGACTGTAAAGAATCTGATGCATGGATAGGAAGCATGCTGTGTGGTTGTTTACTATGAAAGGTAATTTAATAGAAAATCCACTAAACTGCCACCATTGTTCGTTTAACAAGAAGTGAATTGTTTTCACGTCCTGGGGAAGCAGAATACAGAGTATCCTCTTGTTTTATTTGTCTTTGTGGTGCTCACAAATTTGAATATTCATTACATTTTTGCTGAATTTTGTCAAATTTTAGTTTGGACCTAGTTTGCTGTTATTCACACTCATTGCGTTGCGTAGGTGTATCATTTGTGGGGGCTGGTGAGTGTATTTTGTACAGTATATGTTCGGTATTTAGACTGTAAAAGATGACACTTTTTCACTAGAAAAAGACTTAGACAAGCAAACCAACAGGCGGCACAACAACTTGTACCCTAAGCAAGCCAGAGCGGTTATTCCTGTCACTCACACACATACACCAGTGACCTGGAGACATCCAGCCCAGTCTCAAAGGTTGTTAGCAAACCACAGAAGAGTTTTGATTAGCGGTGCACGATAATTATTGGGTTGACATTAGGAATGATGACGTTGTACCAATAAATCTGATAACATAAAAATAATAGCTCCAACAACCGCTAAAAAAACACTCCAATGAGGCGATATTACATACATACAGTGGTGTTAGTGGGTTGCAGAGAGCAAATCGAGTGTTCCCTTTCGGTGACATGCTGCAAACGGCCTGTCGTAACCTCCCCTGAGCTCGCTTGTAAACAAACATGGTGTTGATGGGACTTCTCACTGTTTCAAAGGAAGACATTTCGCCAAATGCTCTGCAAACATTCCGCGATGAGGGGAAAAAAAAAACCTTTGAGCTTCAACAGTTTATCAGCCACCCGAAACACAATTCCAGAAGATTTTCATCCAGAGAGTAAAGTATTTATTTTGCGGTGTTGAAATTAATATTGTTAAAAATAATGTTACTAACTGTTATCGTTACCAACAGTCAAATGTGTCCCATTATTATGCACTGATATCTAACAGATCTCATCCGCTCACCGGCTCCATCAGCCAGTGCAGGGCAGGAGCAGCAAAAAAAGGTGTTTTTTTCTAATTGTCTTTCTTTGGTAGGTGGCGATACATAAGTAATGATTATGGCTAAAGGTAAAGTACAACAATGACAAGTCCGAAGCGGAGTTAAAACTTTCGTTTTCAGAATGGAAGCGCAGGCTCAACTCTGAGTAAACTTGTCTCTTGCTTCTGTAACAGTAAATTATTGTCTTTGAATTACTGAAACACTGAAAAACGACACAAGGAAATCAAACGTCATCAATGGTTACATGTCAAAGCGCAGTTCCACATTCCTTCCTCTCCTTACTTTCATCCCAGTTGATGGCTGTTAGGGCCTTTTGTTACAATAAATGGCAAGAAGGTACGGACGCATGACTGATCGCCAGCAGCAATTTATCCCGATGGGATTTTTGTTACCAGGGGCTGTACGGTGCATGGCTATTTGAATAAGCGCCATTCGTCACTGTCATGGCTCCGTGTGGATATTTAGCTTGATGGAATTGAAAAATTCTTGTCGGGGGCTGTGGGATGGAGGATGTGCATTTCACCAAGTGGCTGGATATGGTGGCAAATGTGTCAGGATTTATCTGCTCCATCTCAGCGAATCAGCTAACACCGTCGTCTGGGGAGACAAGCGGGCTTTCGAAAGGAAAACGAGATGGTGGCGGTAGGCTTTAGGGAACCACCCACACACCCCAGTGTAGATAAGAGTGGATCACCACACATTCGTGATTCAGCATTCCCAGCCTCGCAATTTTGTGGGTTTTTAGTCAAAAAATAATGTTTGTTTTTTTTCTCCAAAAATAGGCATTTTTGCAGCAGAAAACCCATCATTCACCATAGGTTGCTAATCATTTACAAATATCTGACAATACAGTACTACTGTTAAAAAAGCCCACAATTTGTACATGTTTATGTCTTTATGCGTCACCGATCGTTTCATCAAGCTTTGGGATGTTACGTTTTGTTCGGTGGACCTTGAACGCACAATAGTTGTGTGCTGTGACTGCTACACTGTGACGCAGTCATGGGTCATCTACATTATCATTCATTAGTGGCGAGTCCCTACACATTTTATAATTTAAAATGCATTTATTAAGTGTGTGAGGCTTTAAACATACTACAGATTGTCTATGATCTGAAATCGGAGGACAGCGTTAATGTTGAGCAAGCAGGAGGGTTCGGAGGGGCATGAGTGAGCCATGTGTGAAAAATGTATACATTCTTACAGGCATATAAATTAGTTGCGGTGTGTGGATCATAACTCCTGCAAAAAGCAGGATTCTACTGTACAGCCCATTAGGGGTGTAACGCTACATAGATTCATAACGTGATTTACAGAACCTTCAGTTCGGCACGTTGTGGTACTGATTTTCTCCTCGGTTGTCCGTTGCTACATTGCTCCCTCACTCTATTGTGTTTTTTCAAAAATGAATTAAATGATAACTGTTTTGTGGTTGACTACGGCCTATTATTAGTCAAAAAATATTGAAAGACAAGTCATATGTAGTATTCTGGTCACTTGGCGTCAGTGATGTTACACTGATGGGACACAGATCACATTACTTTAACACTGCATGGAGTTAAAGTGAAAAAGAGTTCTCCCATTCCGTGTGGATGACATACATTTTTGGCTTCTTACTTTGTCCTTCTTCCCCACTCCGTTTGAAACACTTTCTTAAGTTTAGAATAAGTAAATTGGATAGGCTTACAATAGGACTGTAAAGGTGACTGTAGGGGTGTTATTTCATGTTGACATGGCTGTCAAAATGTTAAAACCCATTTTAAAAAGTCAGAGACAGTTTTTTTTTATGCTCTAACTACAAAAATATTCTGTTTATTAATATTGAATCCTACTTCTCGGAAATTCACTTATCACATTCGGGTCTGGAACCAATTAACCATGATAAACGAGGGATGACTATACATTTAAAGTGAGGGACAGGAAGTGTTTCTCGTGTCAGGCGTCTACTCGGTAAACAAATACCATAGGGATATGGCTAGAGGAGAAGCCAGAGCTTGAAAAACGTCTTCCTTCATGAAAGTTTGCGTTTCACCTTCCCGCTGAAATAATTAAACAGACAAAGACAAGCGGATAAGAAGAAGGAAGTTTGCTGCTATAAGCTGGGACTATTAATGCTGTGTTTCAGCCAACAAGGAACTTTTATTAACTAAAAGTAAAATAATAATTCTGTTCAAACTGCTGCACTTGTCTGTATCATTGTATTTTCCTAAAGATCAACATTGTTAACTGGGTGTGTCTAAAGTGCAGCCCGAGGGCCATTTTCGGCACATAGCTTGTTTTTTTTTGGTTTTTTTTGTATTTGTCCTTTGCATATTCCAAAAAATACAATCACCTTATTATAAGTGAGATATATTATTAGATATTATACTAATTTTCTTTGTCAATTTATCAAAGTCGTCCTCCACATCCTTCATTTTTTTTTGTATTTGTCTATATTTGTATTTTTTGTTGTATTTATTGGAGCATTACTTTGCAGATTATTATGTTTCATTTTGAAAATCGCTAAAGCCGTTTACAGAAAAGCTAAGCAGCTTTGTGTTAAGCATAATGCTCCCTTTCTGTTTTGAAAAATAAACCACAATGTGACCTTAAAACCGAGGTAAATACCAAACCGTAACTATGGCGTCCTTTTGCACCAGACAAGTACTGTGCATCGGGATATCATGGGCTCTCCTCAGTTTTGACTTTAAATGACATTAGTGGCGCCCCCTATTGATTGTGGCCAAAATGCTTTGGAAGACATGCTAGCATACATGTAATACAGATATCATCAGCGATTTAAAATTATTAGACAAATGGTCAATGACTTATGGACAATTAGGCCTGTGTCCCTGCAAAGATGTTTTCTTTGATGGCGGCCATCTTTTTCAACCAGTCTTCCTCAAATTTTACACACGTTTGTCTGTCCCCTAAAGGTGTGTACCAAATTTCGTGGCGAACACCCCAAGTTACAGTGGGTGGTTTATAGAGTGCATTGAGCAGTGTAAGAAGTTTCAAGTCAATCTGATTTATGGGGTTTAATAACAGCATCACCATGTGGTGTATTTGTCAGAAAAATAATAGCACAGGCAACACAGTCGAGAGCATGTTTTGACAAATGTTTCCCCTTTTGTGTGCAGTGCGTGAGGACTAGAAGACATACATCATGGGGTGTTTGCATTATTACCACGGGAACACCACATGATAATTCCCAATTTCTACTCTAATTGCTCTTTTTCAGGTTTCTCAACAAAGCAGACGTACATCAGCTACAGCAACCATGCGATCTAAAGGACGCCTTCAGTTCAAGTAATGATCTTTAATTCAGGATTCCCACCTGATCCGCTGCAGGAGTGTTGAAAAAAGGCCAACAATGGATGGGGGATCAAGGGAATGTTTTCCAAACATGGTGAGGAGGGACCACAGGGGAACAGAAAAGGTCATAATGTATCATCTTCTATTCCAAATGACTCAAAAAGAAGAAAAAATACTGCATGACAGGACTGGAGATTTTTTCCTTTTTTTTTTTTTTATTTGGTGCTTTCCTTTTTTTAAATTTGTCATCTTGAGCAGCACTGACAATGAGCTCCAATCTACGATATGTTCAGGTGTTGTCAATGTTGTCTGCCAGTTTTGCATCACTAACACGTGATAAATCAACACCAAAAAGACATGAGTGGGGGGGGGGGTCGACTCCTGTAAGCCGTTTGTGTTTATTCCTGAACGTGTAAGTCATGCAGCAACAAATCTATAGTAGACTCCTATTGATTTGGACCTGGAATAACTGTTGGATGGTGAATTTCGTGCATGATAGTTTTAACATTGTGTGTTGTTGTTGACCAAAAAAAGAAAACAAACAAAAATATATATATTTGGAATGCATTTTAACTCTGTTGCAGCATCGTTTGGGCCTCTTGTACGTTCTCCAAATGGTGACGGTGTAGTGAGTGTGCTTAAGTGAGGCCATTATTATGTGTTACCAGCTGCCCCCAAAGAGGTCACCACTGCCATCTGCCCCACTTGTATGTGCCCGTGGTTCATTCTACTCAATTGCTATATTGGCCGAAGGATCTTTTCGGAAAGCCGTCACCTCAGTGTTGAGTCTCCCATCATTGCCAGCAGTTATTCCCTCGGACACATGGGGGTGAAGCCTCGCTGTACAGATCCACTAAGAGGGGGAATTAAGATGAAGTATGCCCTTGAGAGCATCTCGCTATACACCCTGAAGGTGATATCCATATATCCCTAATGGAAAAGATACTAAAATTCATTACTATAGGCTCCACGTCCTCCCCTGGCACTCCTCTCGTGATAAGGGTAAGGAAGTTATAAGGCTTTTTCAGATATATATTAGAAAAATGCAACAGTAACTCTATCACTCAACCGCCGCTTGTTGAGAAGATGAATAGCCGGCTTCATGCAGTATAAAAGCCATCAGATGTCTTATGGGGGTGGGGGGCCGTTGTGCGGGTCATTTGTGTTGTGAGTTCAATGCTGCTGACTTTTGTGTTGGAGAATCCAATGTGCTGACTAAATTAAATGTGATTAAATAGATTGGTGATGTCTCCTTTCTGTCCTGACATATTCTACTACAAAAGAACATGTACATAACGTTAATAGTGCCTGGCTTATCAGATTTATGTATTTGTAAAAAAGAAAGAAAAAAAAAACATCATGAAGACTAAATGAAGTGTGTAAGGCATGTTTATTTTTTTGATACCAAATTTTATTTCTATTAAAATGTTTTCAAACTCTCAACTATTGTGTTTTTTTTCCCAGGTTTTCTTACGTGGATAATGTCACCACAAACAAGACACAAACGATTGCCTGTAAGTGGAACCTGCAAAGTCCGAGACACGCCGTAGGAGATTTTAACATTTTAACGTCTTTGAATGGCATACAACCCTGCGATTGGCTGGCGACCAGTCCAGGGTGTACTGCCTCACGCCCATAGTCAGCTGGGATAGGCTCCAGCATACCCCCACAACTCTAATGAGGACAACCCGCATAGAAAATGGATGGATGGATGGCTGGATGAATGGCATACAAATACCGGTACATACCCGTCAATATTTACATCATCCATCCTGATCTTCCATATGCTGATCTCCCATGAGAATTGATGGAGGGGTTGGGAATAGGTGTAAAGACCTGGCTGCCTACTGTGGCACGACTGTGTCATTTTGCTGGCTGCTTCTTTGATTTTGAAGGCGTGAGTTGGGTTGAGTTGGGGGCCCTCCACATCTTTTTTTTACATTTTTATAAAATATGAGTATGCAATTTAGGCCACTTTTTTCCTGCTTTTGAAATCTGTTACAGTTCATCTTAAAGGGATAGTTTGGATTTTTTGACATGAAACTGTATGACATCCCCATCAGCATTGTAGTCCATTAACAGCGACTCACCCCCCACTTGGTCTCCTAAGTCCAGTTCTGGTCAGATTTCTGTGATGAAGAATGTAGCTCCGCTTAGTTGCTGGGGGAGAATTCTACTTCGGGGAAATTCACTTATCACGGTCGGGTCTGGAACCAATTAACCCATGATAAACAAGGAATTACTGTATAATAGAAAACGTATTCAAAGATGGTATGTAGTAATCTACACTGGTCACTAGGTGTCAGTAATGTTACTGTAATGTTCAGTGAGACACACAAGCACCAGACTTGATTGCCACAACAACAGGCTTTTTTTTGCAGGTTTGAATGACCTCACAACAGGCACAATAATCTCTAACAGGCTACTGTTGCATTCATAACCCATGCCGAGCTAAAACTCAACTCTGAACCCCCGGCGTCACTTCCTGTCAGCCCCCCACTCAGCTCCCCCAGCTCCTGAACATATTCACAGCAACACGCGCAAGCACGAGTGGCTGGCTGATCAGTTTGCTTCAGGTAAATAAACGCTCCGGCTGTGATTACAGCATTCGTGTGTATTTACGTTACCATATGCTTTGTTAAATGGATGTCTGCATGTAATACTGCTTATTATACTGTCAGCATACTACAGTACTAGAAACATCCACGATGTACATGAGCATAAACATGAGCTTTCCCTTCCCTTCTGTGATATATTTTGCTAAGATATGGCACTATATTAATAAGATTATGATATATGAACAGGACCACAGTGTCGGCAAAACCCTATTGAGATCATCCTTGCACAAGGTCTGTGGAGAGTCCAAAGGTTTTCTTGGGAAAATACAGTAAATAAATAATTAGTCAGACTCATCATAACCCAATTTCATTTCATGAACAGCACATTAAGAGAAGGTGACTGTCGTGCATGTGGACCTAAGTGAAGCTGTCCGCTCCAGCTTGTCGTGCCGGTCCTGAAAGACTGAAACGCTCAAGCTTTTTTTCTAATATGCACCTGAAGTTAATACGAGTGCCCTCAAGTGACAGAATGAGCACAGGAGCACATTTGTCCAAGCAACATATATACCAGGTTGGAGAGAGCGGCATTGCATTAATGAGTCGCTGGCGGCTCCTTTGAAGGAGCTCTCAGCAGTGCAGCCATGCTTCATGTAGCACCATAAACAAACCAAGCCCCCACAGTGCTACAAATAAATTTAAAAAATCTGATCTTGGCAGGATTTTTCCCATCAGAGGAGACAGTAATCCAAACAAATCACTGTGGAAAACACCAGAGTGATGAATATATACAGTACATGGAGTCATAGATGCGTATATACAGTATATACATGAAGTCAAAACATACAGTAGCAGGAATGCTTTACTGTATGCAACATGAAAAATAAGTGTCTTCAGTAGTGATGAGTGATCAGAGATGTCATTCTTGTACATACGGGATGTACACCGTTGCTAGGAAACAGCAGCTCATGAATATTCAGCATATAATACACAATCAAAAGGAAGCATTTTAATGCACACTGATAGCAAACATACTGAACGTGTTCTCCGCCATGCCCCTACAAAATGTACTACCGTACAAAGTACAGAACATTGAAACTTTATTTATTCTGAATGTTCACCATTGTTTCAGACTTTTTTAAAAGTTTAACTTTATGTTTATTTTTAGGGGTGCCTAAATTCAGCATTTTCAAGCATAAACATGGCCAAATGAACTAAAATACAAATGTAAGGCATTCAAAAGGCGCATTCAAAGACGTTAAAGATTTGTAGCATTTTACAACCACCAGATATGATTTCTGGAACAACAGGCTTTTATTGCAGGTTTGAATTATCTCACAACAGCCACAATAATCCCTTATAAAATTCATGGCAAGATGAAAGTCAGCGTCACCTGCAGTCCACCATTCACTCTGCTCCAGTAAGGAACACATTTATAGCAACACACAAGAACAAGTCTTCTTTATGTCTTATAGTTTATTATGTCTGCTATATTGGGTAATACAAGTGTAAAGGTGACTATAGGGGTGTTAGTTCATGCCTAGAGGGCTCTAATAATGTTAAAACCAATATTTAAAAGGTCTTAAACAGCTTTTCTATGCTCTAATAACTGACAATATAACCTTTATAAATAAGGAATCCTACTTTGTGGAAATTCACTTATCACGGTCGGGTCTGGAACCAATTATTTACTATAAACGAGGAAATACTGAATTATTATTATTATACTTATTATTACTTCTTATTTATTTATTTAACAGAAAACATCATACATTTATAAATGTCCTAATAAGTTAAATATATAGATTTTAAGAATAATAGACAGTCTCTAGATAAATATATGTACGCAGCATTGATACTAATTGTTTGTAATTATTTACTACACATTACACTACATTTGAAATCTTGATTAAAATCTCTTCATTAAAAATTCAAATGCAAACTTTGGTTTTGGCCACAGCAGACAGAGAGATGCCACCACGAGGAAGGCTGTGGCTTGAAAGAGAACATGCGTAGAAAACCAAAACTCCTTGTCCACAGGTTCTAATTGAGCCCGAGGGAGGAGGGGGATACTTGCGTGTGGACACCGCCGATTTAAAGACAGACTAGCAAGTTTTTTTCAAGGGAAGGAAAGAACAGCAAGTGAGGAGGTTGGTGAAGCCTCCACAGTGAAAGTAGGCCATGCTAACAAGGACTGGGAAGGACTATGACAGTAGAGAGCGGACTACATCGGCAATATGGCTTTCATTTGCTATGCAGCATTTCACATTCTCCTTTTAAAATCATACACCAGATGCATATATCCATGATAAATATGTCTTTATGAATCAAGAGCTTCATGATAAAACAAGGCGAGAATAAAATACATACTTGAGTCAACATACACCAGGTCGCTGGCCTTCTGCTCATGTCCCGCCTTTTCAAGCACTTTTTATGCACCCATTAGGGGGTCTGAAGTGCCAATCAATATAATGTATTATTAATGCCATACCCTAATTTGCACCTCATTACATTTCATTGTATTTATTTCATTAGGAGAGTGCATACTGATAAACATACAGTTGAACCTAGGTTAGCGTACGCCTCGGTTAGCGTCTTTTTCGTTTTACGTAGAAAATGTATGCAAAAATGTTGTCACGGTTTGCGTACAATATGGCGCTTCCTGTCGTGTTACTAATATGGCGCATGAGTTGAAATATGATCATAACCAATCATTACTCTGAACTAGAACCGGAAGTCATTGTCCCCCAGGTCCGTCGCCCGTCTATGACATCATTACCAGTCGACTTTGTAGTTCTTTGCTAACTACCACAGATAGGCCACAAGTCTCTGTTTAGTCTCTGCTTTTATTTTGATCACAGCTGCAAAATAACCCACAACAGAGCCAAAGAAAGTTTTAAGTGCGAGGATTGTAAGAAACACTATAAATTTAAGAAATAAATCATAACAAAGTACAAAGATGTCATCCGTGTGGATCTCTGCTCGTCCCTTCTGCGAAGGTAATGCTAAATGTTCATTTATCCCTTTCATTTGTCTTTTATATGCATGTTGAATTGTTTTCTGCATGTAAAATTCTAATTGTAAAACAATAAAAAATGGTTTTATGTTAACATTCGTGGGTGTCCGCAACGGATTCATTGGATTTGCATGAGGCGGAAGGTTGGGTAGTCTCTAACATGAGCTGGTCGTGCGTTCCATGACAGCGTGCTTCTGGTAGAAACCACCACTTGGCTAAACGTAGTTCTACGTCGCTGCATGTTTCAGTCCCCCGAGTACACTTTGTGCGAGTAAGCTAGCTTATCTACATAAAAATGACAAAAATGGTATATGATATTGAATAATAGTATTTACGTATAAGAGAAAAATGCATTTTATCTGTTCTGGAAAGCCAAAAATGTTAACCTGAAAACACATTTTTACAGTTTTACGTGCATAAAACAATTCGAAATGCATATAAATGATGAATAAATGGATACTTTCACCTTCATTGAAGATGTGATTTTTGACGAGGAAGGTGGTGGTGGTTGATCTTGCTGCCATATCGTGTCTTTGGGAGCAGCCACATCTTCACTGAAGGTAAAAGTGACCTCAAACGTTTATTCCTTTCATTCGTCATTTACATGAATTTAGAATTGATGATAACATCATAGACCGGAAACATAACTTAACTTACATAACAACATAACTTCCGGTTGCCATTTTGTTTTGTTAGCTAATAGGATGCTAACAAGGAAGGACGTTTTGTGATTTTAAAAATTCATTAAGAACACAGTTGGACTCACGCAGTGTGTTAATGACATAACAAGACGATTGCCATATTGTACGCTAACCGGAGGATGTATGTTAAACACGGCAAAATTTTTTACGTTAACTGAAAAACACACTAACCGCGGTGCACGCTAACTGAGGTTCCATTGTATTGTGATTGTTTTAAATACACTGCGTGAGTCCAACTCTGTCCGTAACGTGTCTATTACAAAATGTGCCTGTTAACTTGCGCTCAACTTCCGCCCGAATGTTCACCTCCAACTCCATTGCCCTTCTAAGACATCATCACTGGGTGACTCTGTTGTTCTTTGCTTACTAACACAGTTACACCACCACTTTCCTTGTTTCGGGCCATCGGGACAAAGAAAGTTGCAAGAGTCAGACCTCTGACAAGGTAAGTAAGAAACGTTTTTGAATTTTAAAAAAAGAAGTTGCAGCAAAACATGAAGGTGTCGTCCATGTGGCTGTCCCTCCGCTCATCGCCGTCTTTGCCAACAAGAGTCTTCAACAAAAGGTGCAAGTGATGTTAAATATAGATGCATCCATTTCAGTCGTGATTTATATACAGTAGGGCTCCTATGGATTTGACATTTCAAAATTCCATAAGAAATTGATGTCTATCATTAGAGCTGCAACAATTAATGAATGAATCAATGATTAATCCATTAACCGATTGACTATTTTGGTATTCGATTAACTGTTTTTTTTATTTTGAAATGTAAATATCCTAATTTTAGCCTCTCAAATGTCAATAATTTTAATGTCCTTAATGATCCAAGAAAGCAGACCCATTATCTTTGTGTCAGAACAGGGCTGTCCTACCTAGTCAGACAAGTGTTTATCCCACCTAGCCATGTATGACGAAGCCTGCTCCGATGAGAGGCGAGACGTCTTGTAAGACAACCTACAGTCCAGTTGCGTAATTAATGACGTTAACATTATTACGCATGCCCATCATGTCAAGCTACATCTATGTTATGACAGCAAGTGACACCACAAAAGTGTCCCCACATTCACAACACAGATCTGTGTTGTGACTGTAAATACACTATAAAGTTATTACAGTTACACTTTAAAGTTATTATTAATTTAATAACTTTATTCTTACCTGAACACACCAACAGCAAATGATGTTCAACACCATACATGTATCTCCAACTCACAAACACGTCCCCACTCAGCTGCGCCTGGGAAGGACACTTCCTCATTGTCACTGGACCACAGTGAGGTGCATTCACCAGCCATCCAAAAATCACAACAACGTCTTTATGAGGTGTGTATGTGTGGCCGAAATGTACAGAAAGACAAAGAAAAACAGTAGGTGGATATTCTTATCTCTCATTAACGTTACAGTGGAAGTACAATTTGCTGCATTTAAGTATGCTCGCAAATTCCTAAAAATACATCTACAGGCAAAACATGCACATTCAACTTAAGTTACGTGGCGTCTTTGAACGCAACTCTTCATGGCTCGTAATAACACGATTAAAGTGTGATTCAAATGTTCTGCTGCTATTAAAGAGACATTTTCAGACATGTGTGGCATCTTATATGTCCTGTCATTTGTCTTTCTGTTCATAAAATACAGTAAAAATTGACATATGGTATTTCACACATAGGGCAAATGGTGATTAATCATGTATTTTTTTTTGTTTTGTTATAATCAACTTGAAATACACTTACAACCACTCATGCTAATGTTAATATATTACTGGTTGTCATTGATGACTTATGTAAAAACGAATTGAATTGCTAAACTGACTGCAAAATAAGTGTTTTGTTACACAGTAGTGTAGCAGAGGAGTTAAACTCAGTCCCAGGAAGTGGACTGGAATGAGGACATGCGTAACAAATGAAAGTGGACAATGAGAAGTCGGGGAAGATCCACATTCGTCTCTCACCCACCAGGGAATCTAGTTTGTGTGGACTCTTGTCCACAAGAAGTGGGTCAAAACTACAAAGTGGTGAACTCAGTCCCTTGAATACGGTGAACAAAATGGTGATTTATTGCGAGCCGTCCGTGTCGCAGCAACACAAGAGGGCACTGTAGGTAAATGTGAAGCGCAGACTTACTGCTTTTACGAGAGGTGCAAGGTTCAAAAGAATGGGAGCGCAGTAATAAATGTTTCTTCTCAAGGCGCTGTGCGATATGTCCACTCTTACACAGATAGCTCTTGGGCCATGTTCACACTGCAGGTCAGTTCCAATGTTTTTGCTCATACGTGACCTGTGTCTGATTTTTTCATGTCAGTGTGAACAGTGCCATTCAGATTTTTTCAAATGCAACTTGGGCCTCATTCATATGTAAATCCGACATGTATCTGAGAATCTGTAGTCTGAACGGTGAGGTCGCATAGGACATGACCTATATATCATCAAAAGGCGTGTGTTTGCCGTGCGAGACTTGGATAAAGGCACTCATCGATGTAGGCAACAACATCTACCCACATGCTAAAGTTCCCCACAAACTACCATAGGCAAAAGTCTTGCCCTCTTTATTCTTAATTGTAATAATTAGAAAAAAATTTTAAAAATTAAAAAATGAAAAAATATCAGAAAACGTTGACTCCTGTTGCACAAAATCCTTAAAATTGCCAAAAACGCACCAACGAGAGCACAAATTGAGGCAATGCGTGTGACATTGTGTTTTTGCGCATGCGCCTAACTTCCTGGACGCTTTGCGTTCAGAAGTCCCATTTTTGTGGCAATGTGAATGACCGCATGAAAGATTGGATTTTAACAACAAAATCTGAATTGGACATCATACCCTGCGACGTGACCACAGCCTTTTTTTAGTAGTTTGCAGATTTTTGAAGCAAATGAAAAGGGATTACAAAAATAAAAGTGAGGTTGCAAGACTGTAAACAAAATTATAGCGTTTGCACTAGTGGGTGAAACAAACAACACAACAAATTGGTAACTTGTACAGACTACCTACCAAGCTAAAATAGTAAAGCCATATATATGGTCACAAGACAACATCACAAGAGTCCGTTTAGGGTCATGCTTGATTTGTTTTTACATTAAGTCAGTTGCTTTGGATGGAGGTTGAATTGCATTCTCATCACTAGTTTGTTTGAAACCATTTTGAGACTAGTCTATTGTGTCTATCTGTGGGATCCTTGAAAAGGTACGTGAGATGAAGCAGCGGCAATCAGGACTCCCAGATTTTTGGACCAGGGTAACAAAAACAACAGGTATGCAGTCATTGCTAAAATGAGATGAATGGTCTTTCCTAGAAAATACCACTACAACTCTGAATGTTATTGTTTCCGCTTGCTTGGAACTAGCAAACTGCTGAATGTGGAAACGTTGCAAAGCAACTAGAGAAGTGACATTTGTGGTGCCCTCAATGGGTTGTAGTCAAAATGCTTTGGAAGACAAACTAGCATACATCTTCAAGGTTTTACTGAATAATCATTAGACAAATGGTCAATGACTTATGGACCATTTGGACCAAGTCCTACTGGGGGGCCTACAAATACGCTTTGCTTGACGGCTTCCATGTTTGTCAACAAATCCTATTCAAATTTTGCAAAACATTTGTAGTTTCGCTTCGTTGCTGGGGACATTTAAGTAACGAGTTTGGCTTCTCAAAACAATATGCACTCGAAAGAGTAATACATTTGCATCATTGTTCACCACACACACATGAATGCACAGGCGACAGTGCACAGGGATACAGCGGGAGAAAATATCTAAATATTTTTGGTGATGCAAATGTATTACTCTTTCGAGTGCATATTGTTTTGAGAAGCCAAACTCGTTACTTACATGTCCGCAGCAATGAAGCGAAACTACGTCCTTCATCACCAAAATCCGACCAGAACTGGACTTAGGAGACCAAGTGGGGGTTAAGTCGCTGTTGCTGGACGACACTGCTGATGGGGATGTCATACAACTTAACATCAAAAAATCCGAACTATCCCTTAAATAGTTGTTTTGCAGTTCACATTCAAGGTTGTTGATCCAAAAGGACTGTTATGAGCATGTTCAAGGCTTTAGAGAGGTGCTGAAACTTGTCCTTCCTCTTTACACATGAAGAAAAAACATGCTCAGGCACATGGCCCGGCTTTGAAAATTGAAAACGCTCAAGCTGACCACAACCTCTGTTAAATGAAAAATCTTTCAGAAACAGAGTTTAAGTGTTTGCTACTCAGAAAGATGCGTTTGTGCCACTTGAGCAGCCTGTAGGTGTTTTTCTTATATTTTTGTGTAAGCTGTTGTAAGCCTGTGTGCTCGCTTTTCCTTTCAGCATGGCAAGTGTCGTCTCGCAAAGTGACGCTGAGTTTATTAACAGCGCTCTAAATATGGAGAGACGCTGACGGAAGGTGAAGAAAACCTCATCAGATGGACTCATGATTCATAATCTGCAAACATACAGTAGGTGGTTAAAGACAATGAGCAATACCATCCCTTCCTCGGGAATTACTGTCAAATTGTCCTTGATGAGGACGCCCAAATAAACGAGTCAGCAGAGGACACCGTGCTAGCTGTGCTGCTATTGCACTCAAAAACTGACGGAAAAGCAATCAGTGGGAATGTGTTCACATCAACAAACACACTGGTGATGCTACCATTAAAAGAACCAGAATATATTTTGTGGACACTCAACTTTAAAGTAGCTTGATAGACTGACTGCAATGATTCCTTCACTATTGATTTAATGGCTGGAGAATATATGACTTTTGGATCCAACTTTTTAATATAGGAAATTGTCCATTTGACTCCAAGATGAATGTTTGCTTCTGTGAGTACTTCTGGCACACAGCAGAATGTGATTTTAGCTTCAGAAATGATTTATTCCCTGTTTTTCAGGACATGCGATATATGATAAATGCAGTCATAAGTCTAGCACTGCGGTAATAATTTTAGCCGCACATAAATATAATCTTTAGCTTGATGCACGTCCAAGGTTTGGCGATATTGAATTCAAATATTGACATGATATGAAGCAGTCTCCTGGAGTTTCAATACTTTTTCACGTTCTTGGTTATACATACAGCAAGACATAAACACTGGAACAACGCACCTTTGGAGTACTAGTGGCATTAGGGCTCATATTAGTGTTTTAAGTTTTAAAACTATGCTTTTTTAAACTTTGAATTTATGGATTACTATACAATCTTTTCTCATGAGATTTCATTTAAAATTGAAGTGCTCACCCATTGTCTATACTGCTTGTCCTCAGTAGGGTCAGGGGTATGCTGGAGCCTATTCCACCTGTCTTTGAGCCAAGGACGACTTTCAATATTAGTGCACACCTGTCAACATGTATACATTTGTCGTACTCAGCATGCAATTTGACTCTTGAATATTCTTGTAAGCTTCACTGCTCTCCATTTTGTTGCATTTTGCTGGTTTCAGTTTAGAGTTCAGTCTGTACAGTACAGATAAACAAACAGACGCACACCCTGGACTGGTCGGCAGCCAATCGCAGGGCACATATAAACAAACAACCATTCACACTCACATTCGCACCTATGGACTCTCCAATAAACCTAGCATGCATGTTTTTTGTGGGAATGTGGGAGGAAGTTTAACGTGTTTTGGTGACAAGAGCACTTTAATTACATGCTTGAAGTAACATTATTTATCTCTAATAGTTTTAAGTGTAAATCAATTGCATTCAATCAATCGCGACTGGACTGTTCAGGTTGTCTTAGAAGACGTTTCACCTCTCATCCGATCAGTTCATGCTCAAAGACAAGGTGTGACACACACCAGTCAGACTAGACAGGACAGCTCTAGTCTAGTTCATGCTCAAAGACTAGGTAGGACACACAGCAGTCAGACTAGATAGGACAGCTGTTGTCTGAGAGCCAATCTATTTATCCTCTAAAGGAGGAGGCAGGTCCAGACAGGAATGGTTGGCTCTTCAGTGATGTCAAATGATAATCGTTAGGATACAATGGAGGGGGGCCTCTGCCGGCCAACAATGGTCGTTTGGGTGGTATCACCTTCGTTAGCATCCCATTCAGGTGTAATGATGGTCATGGACCCATCTGAAACCAAGGTGGGTATGCCTTGTTTATTTCTTAGAGGCTAAATGAGTCCTTTAAGAAGGGATGAAACGACAGCATTGAATGTGGGAGAAAGGTGCCGTCGGTGCCTTCACTCCCCTATCAAACCATCCTTCTTCTCTGTCCAAAATGTGTATATTTTTGTCCTCAAAATAGTGCTCTTTCTCTTTCAGATGCAGGTAGACCACAGAGTCTTGAGCTGGCAGTTAGCCCATCTGTGTTGTGCCATGTGCATGCTCAGGTTTCCCCGATGTACAAGTCGGTACATTCCTCACTGCATTGGACAGCATACACCAAATTGTTCTTCTGGGTATGGGATGTCCTGTCTTTGGGCTGTACCAACCTCTGTCTCAAAGTGTGAGCAGGTTTGAATTGTACTGGTATGTGTTGTTTGTTAAAAATCCTGAGACATACGGGATGGCAATGGTATTGTGTCTGCTACTCTTTTCTTCCTCATCCACCTTGCTTTTGTTCTTTCTGGAAAGAGATGTACTTTTCACAAAAAAACAGCTAGGGTAACCACAGATTTTGAGGGCATCCCTCAGATGCTTATGCTTCAGCATTAATGTTAAGACACAAAAACAATACTTGATAAAAACAAACATGTGCCTCATGCATCTAATTTTTAGTTTTAGTTTTCAAGTGTAAAAAAAAAAAACTGTTTTCTAGCATCACTGTTGAGACTGGTAAAAGAACCATAAAATAAAAAAAAATAGCTTGGCCATAGAAGTGAAGATGTCTTTTAATCGAAAATATTTGTAACTTTTTTTTCAATGCATCTGATGCACAACAATGAACATCAAATCTTGGCAGTATCCAACAGTTCAGATTCATGTGGCGATTCAAAAACAATGACTTGGGAGGATAATTATTTGTTCAATAATTCAAGGTGCTCCCTGTGGTGCTCCCAGTGGAAAAAATTGGGGAGCCTGTGGTGGTGACAGTGCGGTAAAATAAAAGTTCTTCGAATGAAGGTTTTTGCTCCATCATGAGACTCCACCTTTTGGTGTTTTTCCGGTAGCTACTCTTTCACAGATGCTTTTTTCGTGTCGGTCCAACTCTTTCCCATTCATCCATACATCTTTCTACCGCTTATCCGGGTCCAGATCACTGGGGAAGCAGTCTCAGTAGGGAAGCCCAGGCCTCTCGGTCTCTTCCAGTTCCACCGGGAGGACACCAGCGCATTCCCAGGCAAGCTGTGAGAAATTATCCCTTCAGTGTGTCCTAGGTCTGCCCAGGGTTTCCTCCCAGCTGTGCATGCCTGGAACACCTCAGAGGCATCCGGGAGGCATCCAGACTAGATGCCCAAGCAACCTCAATCGGCTCCTCTCGATGTGAAGGAGCAGTGGCTCTACTCTGAGCCCCTCCCAGATGACCGAGCTCCTCACCTTATCTCTTAGGGATAGTCCAGCCACCGTAGGGAGAAAACTAATTGAATTTAATTTGTATCCGTGATCTCGTTCTTTTGGTCACAACCCAAAGCGCATGACCATAGGTGAGGGTGGGAACATAGATTGACTGCTGAATTGAGAGCTTTGCCTTCCAGCTCAGCTCTCTCTTCACCATGACAGTCCAGTACAGTGAGCGCATTACTGTAGACGCTGTGCCGATGCGCCTGTCGACTTCCATCCTTCCCTACAAGATAATTGAACTCCTCCACCTGGGGCAAGACCTCACTCCCAACCCGGAGTGTGCAATCCACCCTTTTCCGACTGAGAACTATGGGCTCCCATTTGGAGGTGCTGAGTCTCATCTCAGAAGCTTCACACTCACCTGGAAACCACCCCGGTAACTGCTGAATTTCACAGTCTAATGAGGCCATCAGGACCACATTGTCTGCGCCTAGAAATTCTGTCGATAAAAATTATGAACAGAATCAGTGACAAAGGGCAACGGTGGAGGCCAACGTTCACCGGGAACAGGCTCAACTTACTGCTGGCACCTGCCCCGGTTGTACAACGACCAAATGGCACATAGTAAGATGCCACCAATCCTGTACTCGTGGAGCACCCCCCACAAGACACCGTGAGGGACATGGTTCTTATATACACATTACAAGAGGACTGCATGTGAATGTAGTTTGTCGTTGTAACTCTGTACAGTAGGTGGCGGTCTGCATTGGACTGTAACTCCGCTTCTTAACCCTGGAGAAGTATAATATACTTCATAGCATGTGGTTTGCCAGAGAATAAGAACACGTTGCAGGAGGGATCAGTGATGCCAAATTAGCAACGTTGTCACTGTATTTAGTGAGTATTCAGACCCCTGTAGACACTCTCAAAAATGCAACAAATCTAGCAACTGTTTCTGGTCTTATTGGAGACTTTTGGCGACTTTGACAGGAAAGCATGTACAGTAATCCCTCGTTTATAGCAGTTAATTGGTTCCAGACCCGACCGTGTTAAATGAATTTCCGCAATATATGAGTCAATGTCAATAAATGTAATATTTTTGTAGTTAGAGCCTACAAAACATGTACGGGTTTTACCAATATTAGAGCCCTGTAGACATGAAATAATACCCCAATAGTCTTTTACACTCCTATTATTCTTTGTTTACATCACATTGCTCAGCCTACAGGATCACTGAATGGAAGGGAAGTGAAGTGGGGAAGGAGGACCAAGGATACAAAAACGTACCACTTCTAGACGGAATGAGAGGAGAACCTTTTTTTCAACTCGATCTCTGCCATGGCATGGTTTTTCGGCTCTGCTAGCTCAATAGCCAGTCTCCATGCAGTGTGAAAGGTAGTGTAATCTAACGTCATGTCTCACAACATTACTGACGCCTAGTGACCAGAATACTACATATAACTTGTCTTTCAATATTTTTTGACTATTAATGGGCCATAGTCAACCACAAAATGATTATTAATTATCATTAAATTAATTATTTGAAAAGCCGCAATATAGTGAGGAAGTTATATTCAAACCTCGATATCGTGAGGGATGACTGTATCGCTGTTCTCAACAAGCAATGCCTCCCCCTTTTAAAACCACTCACAGGCAGCTCTGTCTTGTTGTGACATTAAAAAAGAAAAACGCCAAAAACCAGCAACAGAAGTAAGTCCATTTGTATTTGTAACCATATTTTTTGTTTTTTACTCATTTTTTGTCTCCCAGTACATCCTTCCTCTCTCCTGCAGCATACATCGCAATTACAGTGATTTAAAGAATAGAGGGTTCGTGTGTGCTCTGTAACCAACATTATGTGTTATCCTAATTGCCTATTTTCATAGTACAGTTAGTGAATGAAGTGCGCTTTTGTAGCTATTTCCTTAAATTCCATACAATAATTCAGATTTGACGTCCATTATGAAACCTAAGAATTAGTTTATGTTCACCTGTCAATGTCTACACTAGGGTGAGTATGACTGAGTACATCACTATCTGTATCTGTATCTGAATGCGGAAGTGACGTCAGCCCCAGGACGCCCCCTCCATTGCTTCTGTGTTCTGGTGGCTCCTTTTTTGTTGAATTTCTGTTGTTGTTATACATATTTTATGATATACTGTATTGTGAGGCGGCCTTTTGCTCAAACACTCGGGCAGAAGGAGTAAGCTTGGTCCCGTTTGCAGAAGACCCAATTTGCCGCGATAAGTGGACCAACACAACCACAGACGGCAATAAAAAAGTCAAAAACCCAGAAGACATTCAACAGTGCAAAAGCGTGCAAAGGTGACAGTAAATCCACATTTTTGTGCTAGATATTAGGGATGAGCGAGCACACCACTATCTGCATCTGTTCATCCATCTAAATTATCGGTATCCTTATCTACACTCAGAGTGGGCGGGGCCTAAACCGGAAGTGAACACAATTTAACCGGAAATGAGTGGGACTTAAATTTGTACATTATTTTAAGTCTGAAAATGACATGGATTGATCGGAAGTTGCTATATTTATTGTTTATTATTCAGCTATATGTGTACTGTGTATGTGT
This sequence comes from Dunckerocampus dactyliophorus, assembly GCF_027744805.1. Classification (NCBI taxonomy): domain Eukaryota; kingdom Metazoa; phylum Chordata; class Actinopteri; order Syngnathiformes; family Syngnathidae; genus Dunckerocampus; species Dunckerocampus dactyliophorus. The sequence goes on from NC_072826.1 coordinate 15,477,742, forward strand.
GTAAGTGATCTGTAAGGCTTCATTATTTCATTATGTTTTAATGATCTGTGTAAAGTTCATGCAAACATCCAGTGATGGCAAACAGGGAAATAATCTGTCAGCCTTGTTCACTGTAGTTTTCTCAAAAGAACCGAGACGAGCAGTTTTCCAACTGACTTTAGATCACCGGCCAAATTAGAAGCAAGCAGACGGGGAAAAAACAAACAAAAAAAAAAAACACTGGCAGCGACCGTCGCAACACAAGCCGTTTACAGCTCTGTCTTGTCAAATGCACCGCGTACGTAACAAAACAAGTCTACCAAGTAACTTTATATGCAAGCTGAGCTGAGGAAAACCTAAAAAACAAAACATCCAGAGTGGAGGCAGTGACGGACGTGACACAAGCCGTTTTCAACTCTGTCTTTTCAAATGCACTGCACACGTACCGAAACAAGTCTACCAACTAACTTTAAATATCACACAAACCAAAATACTGTACGGCAAAATAGAGAACGTGAGCTGGAGTCGAGCTAGGCAAGCAGAAAGTCACTGTCTGTATTGTATCTGTTTGTGAAAGAGGGACAGGCATGGCTCCTCTCCCTGGCTGTAGGAGTTTGTCTAGGGAGGGGCGGTCGCTGTGTGTGACTGGCCAATCACAAAGTGTGAAGAGTGAATACATAAGTAGTTACCCAATGAGGATTTTCCGTCATCACGATTACAAATAATGACGAGCTGTACTCGTTTCATGCTCATACTCGGCAAAAATGCATTATCCGCCATCCCTAGTCTACACCATCTGTTTGATCGTTAGTTGTACTACAAGTATTACCAAACAACATTACGGTATTTTAGTGTTGCTTAGATTCAAAGATAGTCTATTTTTTATCAAACCAACTTTTTAATTTGTTCATTTGTTCCACTGTGATTGTTTTTAGTAGCTCAAGTGTTTTTTTTTTCCCTTGAAGAAAATGCAGTTGTGTAAACATTGTGATGTTTGTTAATGCAATTTGTTAAGCATGTCCGAAACAAAAACAACATTACCATTACCAGTGCTATACAGGCCAGGCATTTAACATTCTTTAAATGAGTAAAGTTTCAACAAGATACAAATTTATATCTACGTATCGTTATGTGGGAAGAAAGTGTGTTGGTATGGTTTTCACAGATGGGATGTGCTCTCTAAGTGCTGTTTTGTTATTGCTGTTTCTTTTCTGTGTGTTAGATCCAGTGGAAAGTTTGCCCAGACAAGAGGATAAATGGTTGTTATGATGGCATGTGATTGCACAAATACTCCTTTCCCCCCCACAGACACCTTATTGACCATTTCCAAGGTCAGAGCGCAACACAGAGAGCAAAAAAACATTAAATGACAAATAAAGACCTAAGAAGGTTGGCTGGCTGGAGGGTGAGCCAGGTCTTCCACAAACCATCTTTTTCTCTCTTTCTTGTGCGATAGTCTTCCATCATACTAAAGGAAAATGTGCCGTTTTTAGCAGAAGTCCGCCACAGTAGTGATTAGCTTCGAAACACATTGCAGGTGGAAGAAAATGTTCTGACCTTTCTTGCTTACTTTAGCCAAGGACGGTATGTTTTTGCATTTTTACCACTTTTATGACATTAAAAAAACGTGTTTGCAAAACATGACCCCATTATGATAACATTTGGTGCTGAGGAAAGAAATTGTCTTGTATACTGTATTTTTTTCAGAATGCATATATAGTTACAACACAATAATCTAAAGCTTGGTGGTTTGTACATTCTGTCAGTTGTTAGGAAATTAGATTAGAGGATTTGTACCATAAATAGTTTAAGATTTGCACATGCGGTTGTGATACAATGAACACTAAGCCCCTATACGTTGTGCAGCAAATGATGCTAATTCTGTTTTACGCGTGTAAGCAATACCAAATTCACTTTGATGCGATGATGCTTAGGGTTTAGCCTGGTTGTTTATTCAATTTCCCTGTCAAAAGTACCTTTAGTGCCATGTTACTGATGTTGTAAGCAACACAACTTCCTATGTAGACATGGAAAATGAAGACTACAGTATTGAAGTGATGTGCAGTCAAGGAAGGCAGGGGAGGCTCTGCCACACCTGTCGTTGTGAAAAATTGACAAAACCATAACAAAAAATAAATATTACTATATACCTGTATATATTATCTGTCTACTGGTCTGTGTTATCAATGTATTTTCTGTATCATTCCAATCCTTTTAAACATTTTCTTCAGTTACAATTTTACATTTTGTGATCAAACCCGATGTGAGGCAGCGATGAGGTGTGGTCTACCAATAACTTACAAAAAAAAATAAACAGCTATTGCTGCAGGTAACTTCCTGATGTAGTTTCCATTCATTCCACAAGATGGCAGTAGCTGCATTTGAAGTATCCAGCAGCATTATCTACTTCTGCATGCGCTTTAAAATGTTGGTATGGCTACTCAGCTGAAACTCACGTGTTGCACTTGCTGTACTGTTGTTTACAATGAACTCATCAGTGCTATTAATGCTGGCTGAGACGTTTCCTCCTTACATTACAACATTGGTTCTGTTGCTGCGGTGCAATATGTGTGTAAATAAACTAAATGACCATGTAGTTAAAGAGGGCTACATTTTCCTGTCCACTTTCTAATGCACTCTAAATAATCACAATCAGTTAAAAATTGAAGTTATCTATAATGAGTTTTCACATTTAGAAAATAAGGCTCTCCCCAATTGTCGCCTGCTTCCAATTAACACCCGTTCTCCTATAATTAAAGCATTTACAGTAAGCGCTGTGTGATTATGAAGTATGACAGTTTCTTGTTATGTTGTACATGATGGCAAACTATTAGAGAAGGGCTCCGAAGACAAGGTGCCACATTTCCCATAAAAATACTACATGTATTATTATTAGTAGTATTGTTGCTGCATAGTATCTCTTTTTGTCATTTATTTCCTGTGGTGATGTTGCTCTTAAAGAGGAAATGAGACACCGTGTGGGTAATTGAGCCTTGTAGTGATGTGACTGCTTGAGCGCCACTCAACTAGGCAGGGAAAGACGAGTCTGGGATGGGGGTGCCACAGGTCAAGTAACAAAAGGCCATCTAATTTCTCATTCACATTCCAATTGCCCTTTTCTCCACCTGATCCACGACAAGAAGCCGAGGTGGGGAAGTGTCTACCTGCCTTATTATGGTCATGCTTATCAACGAGCTCATCAGCAACAACCAGACGGATGGCATTTAGCGCAAGATAAATAAAAGCTGAGACAATACTGTGATTGACCAAATCATGTCAGAAAATAATCCCAGGAAGCGATCAAGGAATCATGTAAATAAATCAAAAATCTACAGGCAATGTACGATTGTCTAATTTACGTTTTAAGAGAAGACAACCACGTTAGAACGAAACAATATCGTAAAAACGACAATTGTCTCTGGTTGTTTTATGCTACTTATTAGCCATTATGCTTTTAGCTACATGCTATTTACATTAGCATCTGCTTGGTAAAATTAATGTGTTGAATGAATGTAATATATATTTAACAATTAGTACTGCTCAAATTGATGGATGGCTAGACCCAAATAAAATGTCCGGTCTATCTATCATCACATATCACATATTCCTTTTCTACATGACTAGTATCCTTTGCAAAAAAAGAAACAAAAAACAAATAACAACTCCAAATCAAGACAAAGAAAAAAACACACTTATGGAGTTAAGCGTTTTCCATCACACTGGTTAAAGAAATGATGTACCTTAATCATAAAACCGCAGGTAATTATAGGTATAAAGTGATGTGTAAAGATAAGTTAACCACTCTATATAATACAACTAAATAAAACTCAAATAAATTTAAATTATTGACCATTTGAAATAGTAAAAATGGCAATTGTCTTATATTTTTTATGTTAGTTATTAGCCATTATTCATTCAACTAAATGACATTTATGTTAGCACCTGGTTGGAAAAAACACCACATTTAGTGCACTGCACTTTTTGGGGGAATTTTGCCCATCATCCACAATCCCTACATGAGACAAGAATGTCTCACTTGATGCCCACTGCAACATCTGCACGTAAGCATCCGCCGTTTGACGACCCTGCACCACCTGAAGCTCCAGTGTTCCACTGAATGAAAAAGCACCCCAGATCATGATGGACCCCCCTCCACTGTGCCGGGTAGAAAACATCTCAGGTGGGATCTCCTTGTCATGCCAGTAACGTTGGAAGCCATCTGGACCGCCAAGGTTACATTTTTTCTCATCAGAGAATAAAACTTTTTTCCACCTTTCAATGTCCCATGTTTGATGCTCGATGGCAAAGTCTAAATGGGCACTTTTGTGGTGTTGAAGGAGACCAGGTCTTTGAATTTGTTTTTTGTTTTTTAAACATTGTTCCCGCAGATACCGTCTGATAGTTATTGTGCTGCAGTCGGCACCAGTAAGGGCCTTAATTTGGGTTGAAGACCGCCCTGTGTCTTGATAGACAGCCAATCGGATCCTCTGGCTCAGCAAAGGTGTGATTTTTTTGGGTCTACCACTTGACTTTTTTGTTCCATAATGCTCAGGATCTTTTATTTTGAATGACTGTCTTACTGCAGGCCTTGCTTATGCAACCCACAATCCGACCACGTTCAAAAAGAGAACACATCAGGAAGGCATGACAGTGTGAATGCCTGACAGAAAATGAAAATTTTGAGCAGATTTTGGCTTTTATAGCCTGTGGTCTTAAACTTTTGATCAGGTGATAAACAACCTATTGCAGTTTTTTTTTGTTTGTTTAAATTACAAGTTCCAAGTGTTTTTCTCTCACTCCCCCTTCTTGCTTTTGCATATTGTAGCTCTCCTTAAAACCTCATTAGGATCCAAATGTGCAAAATACAAATTGTAGCAAAAATTTTGATCAGGTCTGTACATGTAGTAACCGTGTAGTAACAGGCAACAGGTCATTTCAAACATTACTGGAATTTCTTTCCTAGGCGCACGGATTTTCCATAGACATAGCAACTAACGCTACTTCCGTCAACAACAACAGCACAGAGAGTGCATTCTGTGTTTGCCATCACTAATCATGACAGACCTTGTGAGAGCCGCCGCTGGCGACGACTTTGGGACAAATGGAGTGTTGTTGGCGTTTTTTTTTTGTTTTTTTTAGAGTGCTTTATAGACAATATAGGTGAATCCCATTACCTGCAGTGAAAAACTGCCAGCAAAAGGCGGCAATGTAGAATGGACCGAAAAGGGAAAGACGTGTGTTCTTGTTTCAAAGTGCACTTTTCCTGTAATAAACAAATAGTTTATGTTATTTGCTATTTAGTTAGTTGTATTTCTCATGATGTACAGAGCAGCGTTAAAGTTCAATTTCCAGTTTCCGCTCTGCCATCAACGGGACCCCGCTGTGGTGACATCGCAAAAAACGCATTAAAGCAAATGGAAAAGCAAAACACACTTGTGGAGTTGATCTTTTAGTTGTGTTAAGTTTTGAACTACCATGGTTTGTTTGACCTTTTGAAGTTGTTTCCAATGTACTCCTTGATAAGTGAAATATATCAATAACAGTAGATACATTGTTAAAAAAAAGAATTAAAATCATCCACACTTTTAAATGGATTGGATTACAAAAACCTTTCGGTTTTATTTGCCTTTTAAAAGCAATGTCATATTGGTTAAATGAATCTACACTACACGGCAGGAGAGCACTAACTCTCATCAGCCTGGAGCAAGTGTTAGCATGCTAAAACCTTAACCCCACCACTGGGGACAGTGGCACAGACTGCTGCGCCTCGGTGCAGCCTGCCGGAACAAACACGACTTTAAAGTATTTATCTTGTTGAAATAAAAATGTCTTACACCCATAAAGCTAACCTCTGGCACTCTCAGGCTCAGATTTGCTTCCCACTGAGGGGGTGAAACACATTTACCCCCCCCCACCCCTCCACCAGAGCCGCTGGACAAATTCTTTTGCATAGCGATAACCTTGGGCAGCCCAGGCGTCTCCAGGAAGCGTAAGGGGATTTTAGTCTCATGGGTTGTTTCTTTTCTATCCCCACAAGACTTAGAAGAGGAAAGATTTTCATTAAAGAAGTGTGTTTTAGCAGGAATATATCCCTACGAGGGAGGCTCATCCATCATTACGGCCTCACTGAGGTCCATTATTACAGCAGAGTTATCGTTCCTGTCCCTGGCAACACTGCACTACTCAAACGGCTACTATAAGGAAGAGTTATGATGGCTAAGACAGAGAGATTAATAACGCCACAGCATCACCTGATGAATTACGGCTTGGCCGGCCCGCTTGTTTGGGAGGATTGGCTTCGCTTGCCACGAGTTACGGCACAATGCAGAGGTGCTTCCGGTGTCACACAGTCAGTTGGAAGATGGAGAGCTGTTGGGATGTTGATGTTGGGATTATGTTCGGAATATTGAAGGTGTGCTTTGTTCCATAAACCAGCTATGCATCTTCAACGTCACTATGAAGAAATGCACTCTGGTGGAGATTCATGGCTTAGGATTTTCTATTCTTCTATTTACAGGCATTTGAATACATTTCTTTTTTTTTTATTGGGACAGTTGACAACAAATCAATGAATTGTTATTTAAAAAAAATATTATTGATTGGTAATTTCTCTGTGAATGTTCTAAACTCCTGTTTCAGTGTCATTGTTTTATTGAGCAGAATAAGTCTGCCCGCAAAAGTTGCCATTATTGTCTTCTTTAGACAGCAGACAAGTTGAAACTATTGGTTAATCTCGGAGCAATGGAAGCAAAATGGAGTGCAGCACTTGGCTATAACCTGCAGGGGCGCTGTTGATTCAACTACTGTAGTTTTAGGGCAACAAGTAAGGATTATTTTCTTATATAAAAGAAAATAGTCTTATATATAAATAAGCTTATATATAAGTTTGTTGTTTTGATTATTCAAGTGATCGATTCAGCCCGAGACGGACCATATTAATATGAACCAGTTAGTGGTTTGCTCCGCAACATAGCAGAAAAGAGGCAAAGGTCAAAGCTGATGTGTGTAAATATCTTGATTTGCCTAAAACACAAAGATTATAGGTCTGCTTTCATGGATAACTATGGAAATGAAAAAACATTCAGACAATATTTACATTTTCATATAAAAAATTATTAATGGAATACCAAAATAGTTGTTGATTAATTGGATAATCAATTAACCATTGATTCATCAATTAATTGTTGCAGCTGTATGTAAACTGCTGTCTAAAGAAGTTCAAAACACAACGTCTGCTAGATAATGTAAATATATATATATATATATATATATATATATATATATATATATATATATATATATATATATATATATGCCCTGCGATTGGCTGGCGACCAGTCCAGGGTGTACCCTGCCTGTCGCCCGAAGTCAGCTGGGTTAGGCTTCAGCATGCCCCCGTGACCCTAATGAGGAGAAGCGGTATAGAAAATGGATGGATATATATATATATATATATATATATACAGTATATATATATATATATATATATATATATATATATATATATATGAATAGGGGTGTCAGTTCACAAGAAGATGCATGAGATTGGGTCTACGAGAAAAGACAAGATGAGATTACTTTTAAGAAAAGTACAATGAAAACATATAAAAAATACATGACAATATATTGCAATCTACTAATATAATTTCTACTATGTGACACTCTTGTGCACTCTGTGTGTGCTACCGGCCCTGCCGCTACCCACCAAGACAAAGAGTCTGTATGAAGGGTTCACTCGGTTCATGCCGTTGTTCTATGGAACAAACGTGTCTAGGTGCTGAAACCAATGTACAGAGTGAACTCTCTTCCTGCCTGTTTGCAGGCACGAGATGAGGAAAACAGACAAGCATGCACATGTCAATGTATTGAAAATGATCAAGTTCATTTTCATTTATTGTGTGATTAAGTAATTTATTATCGTCCCAGGCCTTGTGCTCTTAACGAGTAATCTTGTCATGTTTTAATTTTGTGACATCTTGTGACGCAATGTCTTGTAACACTCCTATATATGAATGACCTTTTAAGTATTATTGGTTGGTTGGCTTCACTTGCAATACCGCTGTTTTCCTCAGGAGGCAGTAATGCATCAAAATGTCCATCCATCCGTCCATCTTCTATGCAGCTTATCCTTATTAAGGTGGCGGGGGTATGCTGGAGCCTATCCCAGCTGACTTTGGGCAAGAGGTACACCCTGGGTTGGTCGACAGCCAATGGCAGGGCACATATAGACAAACAACCATTAACACTCACATTCATACCTATGGACAATTTAGAGTCTCCAATTATCCTAACATGCATGTTTTTGGAATGTGGGATGAAACCGGAGTACCCGGAGAAAACCCACACACGCACGGGGAGAACATGCAAACTCCACACAGAGATGCATCAAAATGTCCTCTATCTAAATATGTTAATGTATTTCTTGGAATAAGCAACTGGCCAATAAAAAAACAAGCTGCAAATGGCCCCCAGGCCGAACTTTGGATGCACCTGACTTCAATGATAAACAGGTTCTCGAGTCTGTGTTACGCTGAGCAAGTAAAACTTTTAAGTTTAGTTACAAACATTAGTATATAAATAATAGCAATAATATTATTATTATAAACAACAATAATAAACCATCCCCTTGTCGAAACAAGCATTTTATTTATTTTCATTGAGGTTGTATTTTAAAGTGAAAATTAAATGACTAGCACTCTGATGGAGTGCATACTTTAGTAACACAAAGGTAATTTATACATTGCAATAAATTCTGTTTCATATCCGCATGAGAAATGGTTATTATCAGAGCCACAACACCGCAATTGTGTTGGTTTGTGCTTGATGAAGGCTTGGAATAAAAACACATTCTCCCCCTTTGGCAACACAATCCAATTTTCTCTTTAACTTCAATGCACTGTTGTGTGCCTGCTTTACAAGAACAAGAAACAAAGGATGGTAATTAAGAAATGGAAGCCTTTATGTCCATGAATCAAAATATTCCAGGACACCATGTGATGTTATGCGAGTAAATTTCATGATGCAATCAATACTTCATGTTCGCTGCAACTACGTCAACACAATGGGAGCACTGCCTCAAAACATGCATTGAAATTCAGGCTCTATGAATCCAGGGTGTTCCACTTGCCTCCAGCACTTGCCATGTCTTCAGGTGTTCATATCCGTGGCTCTAATGAAGCACCACAAAGTGTCACAGTGCCATCTAGTGGCCCATGGACACTAACTATAGTCTTGAGTGGCTCAGGTTTAGAGAGATGAAGCCCACCTTGTTGCCTTGAATGGTGGAGTGGTCTTGTGGTGCATTTGGAATGGTCATATTGAGGTGGCTAAGTGCTATGTTCACATTATTAAAAGAAACAAAAACTATTAGAGGTGATTCAAGTAAGACTGGCATGGCCTTGCAAGACTTGTCGTCATTTTGTCTGGGCAGAAATCTGACCTATGTGGTCTTGACTGACGCCTTGCACTGGCGATCACTTTCAAGACTATTTTAAGCCCTGATGTCCACACACACGCACCATGGTGCTGATAGATGTTTATTCCTGCAGTTTCGGGTGACCTGCATGTTGGTTCATGATAATAGCAATCATGGACATACTGAAGATCAGGTCTGTTATCAAAAAACCAGATGAAGAGCAGTCTGCGGAAAGAGCACATGCTTTTAACACTTCAGCAGCGCCACTCCCACTTGCGTTTGGAGGTGATGGATCACGCCGCATAGCTGAGCTTTAGACTAAATGTAGCAACTCATCCTGACAGCGTGTCATGTCCTGTTCTTCCTGACGCACATCCACAGATCTTTCGCTTCCAAAGAAAAACAACCAACTAAAACAACAAACAAAATAAAGTATCTTACAAAAGTATGCAAAGCCCTCAAATTGAAGCCAGAATTTTATTATATCTTCTCTTGAACCAGTGCTTTCAAAAGGGGCTGGACTTTATTCCACTCTGGCGTTGTCAGCAGTGCAAGGCGACAGGCAGGGCCTGTACATTGGTGTTTAACCTGGTGAACGAGAGGGTAGTTTACCTCCGCTTTCGGGTGGGGGGATGGGTCCTGAGTTGTTGTTTGCGCTTATGCGCCAAACAGCAGTTCAGAATCCATCCGTCCATCCATCCATCTTCTACTGCTTATCCAAGATTGAGTCGCAAGCGCAGTGTCCTAAGCAGGGAAGCCCAGACTTCCCTCTCCCCAGCTACTTCGTCCAGCTCCTCCTGGTGGATCCCGAGGCGTTCCCAGGCCAGTTGAGAGACATAGTCTCTCCAACGTGTCCTGGGTCTTCCCCAAGCTTCCTACCGGACGGACGTGCCATGAACACCTCCTCAGGAAGGCATTCGGGAGGCATCCTGACCAGATGCTGGAGCCACCTCATCTGGCTCCTCTCATTGCAGATGATGATTTTTCCCCGGATGACAGTGATTCTTGCCTTATCTCTAAGGGAGAGCCCAGCCGCCCTAGGGAGAAAACTCATTTCTGCCGCTTGTACCCTCAATCTTGTCCTTTCTGTCACTACCAAAAGCTCATGACCAGAGGTGAAGGTAGGAACGTAGATCGACCGATAAATTGAGAGATTTGCCTCAAGGCTAAATTCACCTGTCGATGCATTTCAGAATACCCACCATTTTTGGAGTCCTTACAGGGAGTACAGGAGAGTGCTACCTCAGGGTATTCCCCTGTTGTGCTGGGGGATTTCAATGCTCATGTTAGCAGCGACAGTGAGACCTGGAAAGGCGTGATTGGGAGGAACGGCCCCCTAATCTGAACCCTAGCGGTCAATCTACGTTCTGGCAGAAACTCGGAGTAAAACTGCTGCTCCTCCAATGCGGAGGAGCCAGGAGCCAGATGAGGTGGCTCCAGCATCTGGTCAGGATGTCTCCTGGACGTCTCCCTGAGGAGGTGTTCAGGGCGCATCCGACTGGTAGGAGGCCTCAGGGAAGACCCAGGACAAGTTGGAGAGATGTCTCTCAACTGACCTGGGAACGCCTCGGGATCCGCCGGTAGAAGCTGGATGGAGTAGCCAGGGAGAGGGAAGTCTGGGCTTCACTGCTTAGGCTGCTGTCCCTGCGACTCGACCTCCGATAAGCGGAAGAAGATGGACGGATGTAGTATTTTGGTCATTAGACGGCAGTAATGACACAAAACATTGCAACATTATCTTACATTACGTTACCCTAACACTGCATGAAGTCAGCTATAGCATTTCTGACATGACAGAGTGAAAAAAGTTATCCTCCCAATTGGTGTGGACCTTTTTGGCTTTGTAAATTTTGAAGAAATAAACTTGAGGCTAACTGGTAACCTTGCTAGCTTGCTAGCGAGTTAGTACTAGCTTGTTAGCTCGCTAGCTAGTCTCCAGTCCCTGCAGCATACTGTAAGAGTTGCGATGTGGTGTAAACAAAGAATAATAGGATTGTAGAGATGACTATATGGGTGCTACTTCATGTCTACAGGGCTCTAATAATGTTAAAAACCAGATGCAGCCATAGACAGGTTTTCTATGCTCCAACTACAAAAATATTCCATTTGTTAACATTGAATCCTATATTGTGAAAATTCATTTATCGCGGTTGGATCTGGAACCTTTAACTGCTATAAACGAGGGACGACTGAAAATTTACTAATTATTGAAAATTAGTCAACACACAACTATTATTTTTAAAAGTGCGCATGACATCAAAACTAGGGATGTGAACTATAAACCAATGCGACCGGATAACCGGTTTGAGGAGCTAACGATTCTGATTAGCCAATAAAAGAATACTGTATCGATAATAATCAGACATAAATTTTAGATTAATCGATTGTGAAGACATGCACCGGGTATAGCGAGAGAAGCAATTGTTTGACAGTGTCTTATAAACTATGCTTGGGCTGCCGGCGAAACGTGCCAGCCACTAGCTAACTAGTGCCGGCTAGATGGCTAGACAGAGAGACAGACAGATAGATGGATGGATGCTTATTGTCATCGCACACTGTATACAACCAAACTTAGTTTTGGGGCTCCACTTCCATTTCAAGCAACATTAAGACATGTTAAAACTTAAATGTTCCAAATCCAAATTTAACAGGTATAAAAATATACTGTAGATATTCAAGTTAGAATGTAAAATATAGCAAGTCTTTGTTTTGGTCTGTGTCTAAACAATATATACATTTGACATGTTATTATGTTGACTTTATTTTTGCCAGTGCCTGTCTCTATTTTGTAACTCGAGCAGACGGAGTAAGCTTGTTCGCCTTTCCAGAAGACCCAATTCGCCACGATAAATGGACCAACACAACAACAGACAGCAATACAAAAAGTAAAAAACCCAGAAGACATTCAACAGTGCAAAAGCGTGCAAAGGTGACAGTAAGTAAATCCACATTTTTGTGCCAGATATTAGGGATGAGCGAGCACACCACCATCTGCATCTGTTCACCCATCTAAACGGATCTGTATCCTTTTGTGTCCTCCGAGTGGGAGGGACATAAACCGGAAGTGGGCGTAGTTCGACCGGAAATGGGTGGGGCTTAAATCAGTACATTATTTTATGTCTGAAGTTGACATGGATTGATCAGAAGTTGCTATATTTATTGTTTATTATTCAGCAATATGCGTACTGTGTATGTGTGTAAGTGATCTGTAAGACTTTTTAAAGATGTTTTTAATGATCTGTGTGAAGGTGGTGATTCATGCAAACATCCACTGATGGCAAACATAGAACTCATCTGTCAGCCTAGTTCACTGTAGTTTTCTCAAAAGCACCGCGTTCAGCACTACGAGCAACGTTTTCCAACTGACTGTAGGTCACCAGCCAAATTAAAAAGATGCCGCGAGAGCACATGTAAATAGTTTCATGAATGAACAGTATGAACACAAATAATATATATTGTCTTTATTAAGAGCCACAACAATATATGTGACAAACAGCAAATATTTTGCTCAAACAATGACCTCAGTGGTAAATAAATCCCACGTGATCGACTGATTTTTTTTTCCTCCTGTAGGATAAAAAAAAGACATGTTAATGACATGTTATTTTATTGTACATTATATTCTTTGAAGTAAAATGCGATTGAGACTAAGATTTTTGCAGATTGAAAATGGCAAAATTAATAAAAAGAAAATGCTCCTATTTCAGGTACGCTCAAGGCATTCAATCAATCACAACTGGACTGTTTGGGTTGCAATCTGTAGAACGCCCTGAGAATACAATGACCTGGATGAATGAGAATATTCACAGGCATACTTCAGGTTCTGTTATGAATATATGGAGTTTACACGTATATGAGATAACACTTACTCATTCCCTACATCATGTCTGTGGTGTTACAGTGAGCGTTGTATGCTGTTGCTAAGACGGTGGTGTTGAGACACGGGTTTAAATCCAGAGTGTTGGGTGCTCCTCTGTCTTCACCATCACTTTGGGCTTTTCTTTGCAGCACACGCTCTCTTCCACAGAGCTCATTGGCTAACATCACCCACATAACCACCTATGGAATAAATATCAAGGTCAAAGTTCAACATTATTACATTAGATACAAATTTACATTGAACAAAACAATTAACATTAGCAAATACTAGTACATTAACTGCCAGATCATCAATATTATGATTATTTTTGGACAATTTCAAAACATGTATGAGCTGATGTAGTATAAAGTAACTACTTTATACTATATAAGTTATATAGTATATACCTTACATACACTTACATAAGGTACGAAAACCTACCGTTCTTTATTTTGTAGTCTCCCACTGTACACACATTCACATGGCCTTGAAGATAGTTATTAGCTGCCTGGTCTTCAAATTGGTCAGAATCAGTGCTCTGTTGCTCTCAAGATGTGGCTCAAATCTGTATGGCCTGATGCCCAACGCTCCCTCAAACACTCCTTCATTTTCTTCTACTTCAAAAAAGTCTTCAATTACCGAAGAACAGTCTGAAATGTCAGAAAATAGGTCTCTTTCCTCGCTCTGTTGTTGTTTCCTCGCTCATGGCCGGACTGACTGCTCCAGAGGTGACGTTACACCCAAGATGGCGGAGGTTCAGCAACCTGAACTGGGGGGGAGTATCAAAATCGCGTCAAAATAACCACTTAATTTCATCTCCTATTTCATTGTTGTTTATTTATCCATGGCAGCACTATGACAAAAATGTTTTTATTAAGTGAGTACTTTCCTTTTGTTATTGTTTTCTGCAAAAATATTTTGGTGTCATGAGCACTTTCAATACCTGGCAACACAAGTGAGTAGCACAGTACTTGTGCCTTGCCTACAGACAAGCATGGTGGTGGCAGCATCATGGTCTAGGGTTGTAAGAGTGCTGCTGGCACTGGCGAGCTGTGGTTTATTGAGGGAAATATTCATTCCTCTGATGATCACCTCCCAAGGTCATGCAAGCTGTACACGGACAACTCTAAAGTAGATCCAAGTTCACTTTATATACTATGGGCCCCATGATCTGAAAAAATGGTTGCTGAAATGTGAGGTGTATACTCACTTTTGGGAGCCACTGTGCATTTTAAATTGTGCGTACATCTGAACACAATCTGCTCAGTGATGCTGGTTCACTTGCAAGTTGTACAAATGACAAAAAGATTTATTTTCATTGCATAGAACAGAGTGAATGGAAAATCGGGTAAAACTACTGACCCTTTGAAGAGCTTGCCAGACACATAATGGGGAGGTGCTTGCAGAGTGATATTGTCACCTAGTGGTGTTTTATCATTGAACTTGGTTAAATATCATAGACACAAAACACTCATTTGATTCTCACTGAGCTGAAGTACCAAAAGATTTGATGAAGTTGCACCAGGTTTGTTTGACTTTTGAGGCATATTTTCTTAATAGAAAATGCTGATTGAACTACAAATTGTAGCACTTTTGGCGGTTTTGTCTTCACAGATTCCAATGTATTCTCATAATAAAGTATAAAAATAACCGATGTTTTGGTAGTGAGTTATGCATGAACTACTACTTTAAGAGTGTTCAAGCAGTGCCTTTTTTGTGATGGATTTATTTGTAGCTGGCAGGCCATTGACTTTTAACAAGGTAACGTGAAGGCATGTTTAGTATAATTATAACTCTGCATACAGTCCCTTTAATGGTGAGTAAAATTGTTGTAAATTAAAAGTCAAAGCCTTCTATTATGGATTTACTAATTCTTCATTCCTGAAGTAAACACACATGACTTACAAGCTGCTCTTGTCGTGTTGCTATGTAGTGGACATACATGTACATTTATCTACGAGATAGAATTCAGGATTACTGCGTTATCTCTTAGCATCAAAAGAGACACCCCAGCACCAAAATAATGGAAGTGTTTGGCATTTGGCTATGCTAACCGGCAGCTCAAATGTCAAAGGCATCTCTGTTTACTGTAGCAGAGGAGTCAGGTTGAAATGGGTCAGACGCTTTGGTCCGATGGCGTCATCCATCATCTACTGGGCAGGGCCGACCAAAATGATGACTCTGCAAACCTTTTCGTTGATGATAATCAGCAAGATGCCAGGAGATTTTTTTCACTCAGTGAGTGATTGTTTGAGGCCAGGAGGGCAGTGACAAATGTAAGGAACCTCATAATGAAGATATAACGAACGACAATTCGTTCCACCAAGAACCGAGTCAGTGAAAAAGATAAAGTGGGAGGTCTTCATCGTCATAAAGTTTATTTGTACAACTGTGGTTGTCTTTAATTAAAAACTGTTAGGTAAGGGGATGAGAACATTTGCGAAGTTTAAGGCAGAGTTTCTGTATATTTGAGAAATCTGTGCTTGTGAATGACAGAGCGCCCGTTTCTGTCTCAATCTGGCTCACTCTTGGCATCGGGAATCAGAAAACTGGCTAAAGTAGACCAATAGATGCAAAGGCCCAAAAGAATATGTGTTCATTTTTTCTGCTACGATTATTTGTAAAAAGTGCCATTTGGAACACAAAGCAACTGTGTATCAAACCCACTCAAATCACGATGTTATTGTCAACACGGTACTACCTACCCTTAATACCATTTTTTAAATGAAATTTTATATCAAGGATAACTCAACAGTTGTTTTAGATCTGACGTTCAAAAGTTCTTTTAAACACAGTGGAACCTCAGTTAGCATACTCCCCGGTTAGCGTGTTTTTCATTTACTGTCAAAAATTGATGCCATAATTTTGCCTCAGTTTGCATAAATATTTCAGTTAGTGTACAATACGGTGTACATCTTGTTGTGTTATTAAGACACTGCCTGAGTCCAACTGTGTTTTTAATGTTTTTTTTATTATTTTTTTTTTTAATCACAAAATGTCCTTGTTAGCAACTTGCTAATACTGTACATGGAAACAGGAAGTGGAAATCAGCTCAGTCGTTTGTCTATGATGTTGTCAGCAGTTGACTCTGTAGCTCTTTGCTAACTCACAGTCACGCCAAAAAATGTTAAAATGTTAAAACATGTTTTGTAGTTTTACAATTATAGTTTACATGCATAAAACAGTTAGAACTGCATATAAATGAGGAATGAAAGTGATAAATTAACATTTAAGGTTACTTTCTCCGGGTACTCCGGTTTCCTCCCACATTCCAAAAACATGCATGTTAGGTTAATTGGTGACTCTAAATTGTCCATAGGTATGAATGTGAGTGGGAATGGTTGTTTGTCTATATGTGCCCTGCGATTGGCTGGTGACCAGTCCAGGGTGTACCCCGCCTGTTGCCCAAAGTCAGCTGGGATAGGCTCCAGCATACCCCCGCGACCCTAATGAGGAGTAGCGGCATAGAAAATATATGGATGGGATACTTTTACTGTCATTGAAGCTGTAATTGTTGACAGAGACACAATGCGGGATCAACATGGACTCCATGTCCGTGTTTTGCCAGTTATTACTTGAACTGAAAAGGTGTTTCTCACCTTCATTATCAAAAATGCAACTTTCTGGGGTATAATGCTGCTGTGATCAGAAGAAAAGCAAAACATTGTGGTGAAACACCAATGAATTCAAGAAATAACTCAAATAACTGGCAAAACACAAAGAAGGTATCCGTCCATGTTGATCTCGCTGCCACACTGGGTCTTTGCCATCACATAACGCCCCAACATGTCTTTAATGAAAATAAAAATTGATTTGGTTAGGATGTTCGCTTGGAGTCGGAACTTCAAATGGATTAATGAAACCGAGGTTCAACTGTATCCAATAGTTTAAGCCTGGGGTATTCTAAGTGAGAGGTGCACTGGGAGGGGTGCAGCCGCTTGAGAAAAATAAAGAAAAACATTTTTCAAGACAACAAAGCTAACTTCAGTTATGTCAAAAGGCAAAATTAATTGATTTTTCGTCCCTCCAGTGAGAGCAGAAACAGAGTCTGGGGTGAGCAGAAAACTCCATCAAATATCCCATCCATCCATCCATCCATTTTCTATACCGCTTCTCCTCATTAGGGTCGCGGGGGCATGCTGGAGCCTATCCCAACTGACTTCGGGCGACAGGCGGGGTACACCCTGGACTGGTGGCCAATATGCCCCAGAAAATTAGTTTTCAATGAGTAGGAGAGGCCCCAAACGTATCATATTGTTTGAGGAGAGGCTCCCTGTGCCACACTTTGAAAAGCCCTGGTTTAAGACATTTGGATCAAACCTCTCCTATATCACTTTCAGAAGTGTATCAGCACAAATAGCTTGTGCACACACATTTAGCAGAAACTTGAGTACCCCTGTGAGGTTCACACTCCTGACGGTTATGCCACATTGAAGTTCCCAAAAAAACATCAGTCAGTGGAGTCTGGTGGTTATATAAGCCGTTTAAATGAGCTGCAACAGATTAAGGTATTTTAATGCAATCAAGATTGCATTCACACTCGTGATGGGCCAAATGTTCTTACTAAAACAATATCAAGTATAACAGAAATAGGTATCGCCTATACCAATACAAATACTTGAGGTTCGGTAAGTACTTAATACAATACTGTTATCAGCTGTTGAATCAAACACCGTAACTACTTGTTTTACACTGAAACAGATGGATAGATGGATACAAGTAGTTAACTTACTGTATATTAAACTTTTCACTGATCATACAGTAGGTCTACATTACTATAAACTGTAAAGTACGGTACAGTGTGACAACTTGTCTGAAGTCTGAATAAGTGCTAAATTGGATTCTTTCTATGAGTTTTGGAGGGAAATGTTGTTCCTGCCAACATGACAAAATTAGATTTTTTTGCACAACATAGCTGACTCTTCAGGTTGTCTTAGAATATATTTCGCCGACCCATTGCTGCTGAGGTTCGACGCAGACAGACAGTCATTTTAAACTTCTTAAAACATCCTGACGGCTAAGGAACAAAACGGTAAAGTGGGAGACACAAAAAATTTCACAGATTGGATTGGCTGTACGTCAAGACACGGGACGTCAGTTCCGGACAGTGGATGCCCTCTGTGAAACAACATTCCCATTCATTCATTGAACATTCCTGGAAACACCGGCATCAAGCATGCCGAAACAAATAATTACTGAGTCCTTTTTTGCCAATTGTAATTTATTTTAGGGGGGGATATCTTTTTTTTTTTTTTTTTAGCAATAAACTTTTGATCAGCTGATGAACAGCCTACAGTACTTCAGTTTAATGCTTGTTTGCAATGAATAGGCCACGGCCAACAAATTTCCCCAAAATTGAGGAGCTTGTGCGTGTGGTGCGTGATGTAACTCAAATGTAAATTATCGCAATTTTTAAACCGGTCTTAACATTTTGATCAGGATCTGCTCGGATGAGAGGCAAAATGTTTTGTAAGACAACCTTAACAGTGTTCCTGTGCTTTTGTCAAAAGCACAGCTAAAATTCAATAATGCTCATTTCCAACACGTATCTCCCCTGAATATGTCAATATATCAATATTGTAAAATGGGAACCAGTATTGTAAAACCTTCATATAGGTATTTTTGTATCGAGCTGCCCATCACCACACTATGACACCTTCGGAAAAATCAAAGTTTCCTGAAATCAAACACAATTAACAAACTCTCAGATACGGCATAGCATTAAAAAGTAGTACGGCATTCTTGACAATATGACCCAAGAGTTTTTGTTAACACTAAAACAACTAGACGTATAATTAAAAATATGAGAGGAAGAGCCTTGTCTGTTTTCTTATAATATGGGACAAGTAGTCATGTTTTCTAAGGATAGAGCGACAATGGGTCTATGGGTCCAGAGAGATGGGGAATTGGTACTATCTAAATATGCACTGTATGACACATTGAGCCTCTGCCCCGTCTAGAAGGTTTGTCAGAGCCAGAACGAGATGCCAAGAATGGCCAGTCGATCCTTCCAAATCTTTGCCTTTACTGTTTTTGAACAACATCCCACCGTTAAACAGATCCCAGCGTGGGAGCGATCAGCGGCTGAGCAGGAGCCAAGTTTGCAGTATTCCAAGTAAAGCGTCTCGACACGCACAAGCAACAGGTGGCACCTTTACGAGCTTCCCCGGTGTTACATGATAGCAGAATCCAGGAGTTTATGGCTGCGGTCAAGGGGAGGCGAAGGCGAAGGCATGGGGAACTTCAATGGAATTTCAACAAACTGGACGGTACAGTAATGGTGCAAGTGGGCAAAGAGGGAAGAATCAATTCGGTGAGGAATTAAAAGCCCAGGTCATGATGATTGGTCAGAAGTATAGCCAGTACTTATTAGTATAAGGTATTAAGGGGCCGACTCAGCATGTACCTTAGTTTCAAATACCAACATTCTTGTCATCCGAAGCATAAGCACGTGATGAAAAGTAAATTCCACTGAAACCACACAAAATTAGGCCCCCTGCCCCTTCTGGATTTCAACCCCAAATAATCTTAAGCGATCCAAGATCAAAAATCTTGTGACGGCTCCATGAAATCAAAGCCTGTTAAATTCACAGCTGCGCAAAATCAGTGAAATGTAACAACATTCTAGCATTTCAGCAGCTTCAATTCCCTGACTGTGATGGATGGCATGACAGGATATGATTGGTTCCCCAATGTAGGACATAGTACTAACATGGATGGAGAAGGAGTGAAATTCAATTACATCTAAATGACAAGAACATGCTGTCTCATTTACATTCATATGAGACATACATTTATGTCTTTTAGTATGCTGTTAACGCGCCACTCGTGTGGGCACTACTTTTCAATTTTTGGACTTCAGAATGAGGAGAAAATATGTAATTAAAATGCCTATGGAGCATGGTGTCAACCCTCAGAAGAAGATTTGAGGATACAGCATACAGTCATGTAAAAAATCCCATGAAGTGTCAACATTTTTTCACAATTGTATGCATTTGTTTCTATAAGCTAAATCTTCTACTAAAAATCTGACAAAACATCCTCCCCTACTGAACTGCTTGTGCTATTATTTTCTGACAAATACGCAAATGTGCTCTACAAAACTGTAAAATTAGGCTCTTTAGGTGAATCACCATTAAATTTGTTACACACCTTTAGGGAAATGACCAGCACATGTCTGTATAATTTCAGCAAGATTGGTTGAAAAACATGGTCCCCATTAAGCAAAACATCTTTGCTGGGGCACGGGCTGGTCATTAGTCTAATGGTAATAACATTTTGAGCATCTGTATTACATGTATGCTTGCAAGATGGAAAGGAAATAGAAGGGCCATCAGTCCACATGTAAGCAGCATGATCTTCACTGCATCACTGGTCCCCTTGGTATGGCTGACTTCACCAGTGATGTGCTTTTAAGGCGCAAAAATCTGTCCCTCGAATGCTGAATTTGTATACCCAACATGGCAACACATTTAGGACCAGCTCTCATTCTCATCCGCATGTTGTTATTTTATTTTTTGTGGTTGTTTTGTTCTCTAAAATGTTTAGATTGACACAACGCTCATATGGACTTTCAATTATTTAGCAGGCTGTATCTGTTTAGCAACAGTGACACGGACTGGGGACATATGAGGTGATCAAATGTCCTCATCAGTTAGTCACGTTTTTGACAGATGCAGACACACTGCCCCTAAATAACCTCAACTTTATCCATGGATAAATACAGTATGTCTTTCTAAATTTGATGCTATCATCATAATGTAGATAAATATAATTCAACCATGCCTAAAACAAAGAAAAGCACAGTAGGGCAAGAACCTTTCCTGTGGACTAATTTAAACACAACAGCATCAGGAGTGGTAAATATGTATGGACTAATAATAGAACAGCCACTGAATTGTAAAAACATTGCCAGTGTTGGCAGGCAAAAAAAGTAAAAAAATAAAAAAAAAAAAAAAGAAAGGAAAAATATAAAGCCTATATTGACTGGAAATTTAGATAAATCCCTGCTGGTGTGATGGGACGCAAAAGGACGTCTGGGAATACCACGTGAATAAGAAGGTAAAGAAACGATGTGGAGCCAGAAGAGGTGGAGTGTAAACAAGTATGACACCATTATAAATACATGCAGAGCGTAACAAGGGCACTATTGCCAAAGTCGGTAAAGCAATTTAAGCAAGTTGCTGTACCTGAAGGTTTTGTAGGAGGAACAAAACACTGAAATTACGCTATAAACACAACACTTTAGTTTTTGTTCCCATTTTTCTTGACCTCTAAAACTTTTTCTTTGTACACAAAAGGCCCATCTCTCTCAAATGTTCACAAATCTGTCTAAATTTGTGTTAGTAAGCATTCATCATCCATAATTAATAATCTATCCACCAGGTGTGGCATATCAAGATGCTGATGAGACAGCGTGATTATTGCACGGGTGTGCCTTAGGTTGGCCACAAAAGAAGGACGCTCCAAAATGTGCAGTTTAACTGTACTGGAGGTGGTCCAAAGGGGTCAAAAAACCATCCAGTATCTGTTGTGACCACCATTTGCCTTAAATACCGTATACACCAATCCAGACCACCCCAAACATGCTCAGTGGTTGACATATTGGGTGAGTATGCTGGCCATGCAAGTACTGGGATGTTTTCAGCTTCCAGGAATTATGTACAGATCCTTGCAATATGGGACCATGCATTATCATGCTGCAACATGAGGTGATGCTTGTGGATGAATAACACAACAATGGGCCTCAGGCTCTCGTCACAGTATCTCTGTGCATTCAAAATGCCATCCATACAGTAACATGCACCTGTGTTGTGGATGGAGTGGCCATGGTGGCAGCGGGGTTATGGTATGGGCAGTTGCATAAGTTATGGACAACAAACACAGGTACATTTTATTGATGGCATTTTGAAGATAGCGAGGATATTTGGGATGCTCTGGATTGGTGTGTACGGTATTTGAGGCAAATGTTGGTCACAGCAGATACTGACTGGTTTTCGGACCACCCCCAATACAGTAAAATTGCACATTTTGGAGTGACCTTTTATTGTGGCCAACCTAAGGCATACCTGTAGAATAATCATGGATAGATTGTGAATAATGAATGATGAATGCTCACTAACAAATTTAGACAGATTTGTGAACAATATTTGAGAGCCATAGGCTTTTGTGTGCTGTACATAAAAAAGTTTGAAATCTTTTGAGTTCAGCTCATGAAAAATTGGTGTACCAGTGTATATGTACATGCAGTGGAAGATTTAAACTTGGGTGTGATAAAGGCATCCATCAACAGTGATGACAAGGAGTTGACAGGATTTGATGCTGGTGAGTGATTTTGTCAGCACGGTATCACAGTAAGCAAAACCTCCAGATGTTACTATGTACAGGTGGTCCTCGGGTTACGGAGTTCCGTAGAACTGTTCAAAGAACTAGTTTCAGCACCTGTAGCAGATGAATATGCGCTGCACGCTGCAAGGATGTACACGGCCTGGGTTTTCTCCGGGTACTCCGGTTTCCTCCCACATTCCAAAAACATGCATGTTAGGTTAATTGGCGACTCTAAATTGTCCATAGGTATGAATGTGAGTGTGAATGGTTGTTTGTCTATATGTGCCCTGCGATTGGTTGGCGACCAGTCCAGGGCGTACCCCGCCTCTCGCCCAAAGTCAGCTGGGATGGGCTCCAGCATACCCCGCGACCCTAATGTAGATAAGCGTCATAGAAAATGGATAGATGGAAAAAAAAAAAATCCAAACCTACATGGCCCTGTGTGAAAAAGTGATTGCCCCCTAAACTTAATAACTGGTTGGGCCACCCTTAGCAGCAACAACTGCAATCAAGTGTTTGTGATAACTTGCAATGAGTCTCTTAGAGCGCTGTGGAGGAATTGTGGCCAACTCATCTTTGCAGAATTCTTGTAATTCAGCCACATTGGAGGGTTTTCGAGCATGAACCGCATTTTTAAAGTCATGCCACAGCATCTCAATAGGATTCAGGTCAGGATTTTGACTAGACCACTCCAAAGTCTTCATTTTGTTATTCTTCAGCCATTCAGAAGTGGACATGCTGGTGTATTTTGGATCATTGTCTTGCTGCAGAACCCAAGTTGGTTTCTGCTTGAAGTCACGAACAGATGGCCGGATATTTTCCTTCAGGATTTTTAGGTGGACAGTTGAATTCATGGTTGCATTTATCACAGCAAGTCTTCCAGCTCCTGAAGCAGCATAACAGTTTGTTTCTGTTTCTTGTGATGTCTATACCCACCACATCAGGGAGGACAGCTTTGTATGAAAATTCTAATTAAATAAAGCAGGCTTCACTACACCTCTTACTTGCTCATCTGGTTGGATTGGTACAAGTTAGTCTGTTTCACTTTTTACAGGTAAATGCATCTAATATAACTGCAACCAAGTCCACCTGCTTCCATTTTAAGTCCTGATTTCATATTCATAGAATTGACAGAACAAGCTTTAGGCCATCTCAATATATTACCATACATAAACCTACCTTGCATTATTGCCACATGTCAAACGTATGCAGATGGGCTTGTTTTTATGCTCTCCGCCGACGCTTCCCAGACGTGGAGCTGCTGGGATGACACGCTTTAAAGCGGCCAGTAAGGCTGAACATGCCAGAGGGGTCATCTTTCCATGCGAGCCAGCCAGATAAGCAGCTGGTGAAAATGTATGCATGCTTAAGCATTACATAAACGCTACCTTTTACTGTATCGAATAGACACTGTAAGATCATTAAATTGCATTTAACCTAGACCTCACTGACAGTATAATGAAAATATAAATGCAATTATTCTTTCTTCAAATTAAATACTAGAGCAGCAACTGAGTAACTGTTTACAACCTAATGAACCCAATTACAGCACATGTTAATTCAACAGCCACTATTAGTGATGCTACTCTGCTGGAACGTGAAAGATTTATGCTTGTCGTTGCTTGCATGAATGCAAAGTTCACTGCTTTTACGATTTGGGCAGGAAAGTTGTGGCAGTCGGGAAGGCCAACATGTGCTAAAAACTACAGAAGAGGCAGGTCCCATCATACCTTCTTTTAAGACATACACTTTTGCTACTCAAGTGCACGCAGACATCAGCTCTCGGACAGTTGCTGACATGTCAACAATTGAAACGTTCACAGCAGCTACGATGGTGGATAATGAGCATTGAAAACTACAGACAATGCCTGGCAAAGCTTAACGTGTGTCCTAAAATAATACACAATATCCAAATGGATTTACAAGTCCGTAATAAAAGACAATGAACACTTGAAGCCCTGATTCACAGGTAGCTGTGGCCAATACATTGTGGGGCGACCTTCATAAAAGTAGCACCATAGCTTTATATTGCCACTGCTCTTTTTACTGGTCTGACTGACTTACATTTGTTTAAAGCCCCTTTATACAAAAGTGGCTTTTTAATGTTGTTCTCACAATAATGCGTGTCCCTAGAGCCTATTTATGAGCACCAAACATGAGAAAAAGCATGATGTTGCTCTTAAAATGTGAGTGTAATGTTAGCACTGTAGCTCACATAGCTAGTGATGCTAACATTAGTGCCCTCCTGTCGCACGCTTTAATGTTGTATACGATATACTGTACTGTATTGTCCATCCATCCATCCATCCATTCATTTTCTATACCGATTCATCCTCATTAGGGTCGCGGGGGCATGCTGGAGCCTATCCCAGCTGACTTCGGGCGATACTGTATTGTATGGTATCCATTACGTTAAACAAGCGCAGAGTGACAGTGTAAAGTCATCCCTCATTTATCCCCGTGATAAGTGAATTGCATTCCATTCCGTATTTCTTTTTTAATAAATTGAATATTTTCGTAGTTACAGCATAGAAAACCTATTTAAGACCTTCTAAATAAGATGTTTTACACCATTAGAGCCCTCTAGATATAAAATAGCACCACCCTATTCACATTTACACTTTTATTAACCAATATAGTAGACATAATAATACCAAATAAGTAGGTCTGTCAAAGTTAAAGTAAATGTAAGGCATTATTCCCCTGTTTTTATTACTGTTTCATTACATTTTTGTATTTAACCCTAATTATTCCTGTCCTTCATGTGTTGTGTGAACAGTGTGATTTAGGAGTTCAATGACGTATAATTTTGTTATGTAATTACAGTGTAAAAATGGAACTCGGACGTAACCCGATGACCATCTGCACTGTATAATGAGCGGGAACAAATATTGAACAGAAATGGACAAAGAAAAGGGTATTTTGAATGGTAAATTTGGCTTCAAAGCCCTGGAAGATGGTTCTCTCGACAAGACCAAAGTTACTTACTTGTATCTACTGTCGCTGTGAAGTGAGCTGTCACGGAGTACTGCCAGAGAAGTCGGAAGGTACTGAAGCACTGCCGGTATTTTTATTGTCATTTGTACAGTGGTACCTTGGGATACGAGTGAGTATTTTTTAATGCGAGCTGTCTCTCAGCTGATTTTTTTCTTTGAACTGCGAGCTAAAATTTGGGTTAGGAGCTGCTAGTTACCAGCAGGCATAGCCGAGGACAGCTATTTGGGGGCTTGTGTCAATGTGACCATGGCTGAAGACGAGAATGGATTTAAATAGCATGAGCAGCGCGCTAGCTAGTCACCCGGAAAATTTGTCGACATATCAGCAAAACATACGTAGATTATGACAACCTAATTATCTTATTTATTATGTGTTGTGTAAAACTACGACAGGAACAACATCAAACGAAAATCACTTAATCAATACAGAGACACCATCCACCAGTACTAACCTGGTGTTTGTTTTTGAGAGAGGTGCGCTGCACAAATATGCAAATTACCACTCAATAACATCATCAAATGTTACCTTTATGTATTCTAACATAGTATCAGTATCATTATGGCTCATATTTCCAAAACGTATATACCTTTGCATAAAATTTGATGTAGTTATTTACAAATTATTTCATTTATTTTTTATCATTGCACCAGTGGCCCGGTGGTTGAGGACTCCTGTCGCACAGCATGCTTGGGGATATGATGTGCGCTTTTACACATGTGAAAATACTTTAAGAATGCCACTTTTACAGAATTGGCTATTTTATAATGTAAGATTAAAGTCTACATCAACAAACCGTTGAATCGTATCAAATCGTTCTGTTTTTAAAATATATCATTTTTGAATCATGACTTAACCCGTGTATCCAGATGTGCTGCTTCCTGAGTCCGTTCACCACTTAATCTTTGCCGCAGGGGAACAGTGAATCAGGAGGAGATCTTTTTTTTTTTTTTTTTTTTTTTTTTTTTTTTTTTCCCCCTGTCCTGTCCAGCCTTTAAAGCAGATAGAATTGTATACCTAAATGCCGTCAAGTGCTCAACAGATTTACTCTGCCAGAGAGAAGTGTGATATACACTTCCCCTGTCATACAAAATTTATTCGACCTTGATGCTTGTTATAAAGCAAATTTGGAGCGCCCGGACCGGAGCAGGAGGGGACAGAGAAGAAGAGAAAAGGAAACCAACAACATAATAACACCCTGGATAACTCAGTGAGTAATGTGGGGAAGTACGTATGTACTGTGAGTGTGCATATGTACAGGTATCTCTGTATGTAAGGAAGACTTCATATATATATAAAGGTGCAGGAATGTGTGGGCGTGTGATTGTCACTGAGAGTGCATGAAAGGAAAAGGGCCGCCTTCCACCTCCCAGAGAGCCCCGCCCCAAATAGCAAGGCCGGGCCCCGGCCGCCAGAAGGCCACCAGGCCCATAGGGGCAGGCAGCACAAAGAACAGTGCCCCAAGAGCCAGCCCAGAGAGCCCCCCCCCCCCCGGGAAGACCAGTAAGGGGCCGAAGAGAGGTAATCCCAGCCAAGGACAGGGCGCCAGCGGGCCGGAGGACTGCCAACCCCCGAGACCAGCGAGAGATCACACCCCACAAAGGCAGACGGGTACCGGGGGCCACAAACCGGCAGGCCCAGAGACGCCTCCACAGCTGGAAAGAAGCCCGCCCGCGCCGGAAGCGCCAATTCCCCCCCACCGCCACCCCCACCCCCAGGGAGCGGAGCCCGGCCCGCCCCGGGCCAACCCCCGCCCGACCCCCGACACAGGGCCGCCCCGCCAAGGGATGCAGGAGGCACACCCTCCACCCACCCGGCGGAGGCACGGGCGGCAGAGATGTATCGCCCAGCACCTGACCCCACGGAGCAAACCCCTGTATGCCCCCCCCCCAAATAAATAACTAAAATAAATAAATAAATAAAAAAACACACACGCACGCACATACACACTCCTACGCACCCACACACACGCACATAAACACTCCTACGCACAAACACACCCCTATGCGCACGCTCATACACACTCTTACTTACTCAAGCGCGCACACACACACACACACACACACACACACACACACACACACACACACACACAGTGGTCGACTGCCCGACACCCGGAAGCCCCACCCTATCCCCCGTTGGTAACCCAAGGAGCAGCGGAGCCGGGGACCCCGGGGTCCCAGACATACGATTCAGAACCCAGGGGCGGAGAGCGCAGACTGCCGGGGAGCAGGAAGACACCCGGCCACACCCCCCCAGCGGTAGGACGCCGCCAGCGAGGCAGACAGGGGAGTCAGCGAGGAGGAGAGCGGGAAACCGAGCAGGCAGGCGGGAAAACGGGCGAGCAGCCAGGCGAACCACCACACAGCGCCAACCGAGACCCGCGGGCCAGCAAACCCCGAAGAGAGAGCGGGAGCACCACACCCCAAGCCGCAGGGAGGCCAAGCACCAGCGCCGAGAAGGCGAGACCAGCAGCCGACCAGCCGACGGCCCCCACATACCACCAGAAGCCAGACCAGCCACATGCCACCAGAGCCGACAGCGCACCACCCGCGCACCGGAGCCCCACCCCCGACAAGCCCACAGACAGACCGGGGGAGGCGAGGACACAGACAGCGGCCCGGCAGCGCACAAAGCGCAACGGCGACAGACGCCCAAGCGCCCGGCAGAGCACGACCCCCCCCAGCGAGCCCGGCCCCAGGGCACCCGCCCCCCCACCCCCACCCCGCCACCCAGGCCCACAGTACCCGCAAGCATGACCAAGCCCCAACCCACCAGCTGGCCCGGCGCCCCAGCAGCCGCCACAGCGCAGCAACCACCGGCCGCCGCGACAGCACACGGGCCACCCGAAGCACCAGCACCGCCCCCCGAAGACCGCCGAACCCGCCCCAAGAGCGCAGAGGCGCCCGCGGCACGTGTCAGTCCAGGGGGGGCACCGCAAGCCGCCCCCCCCGGCGCAAGCCCCGGCATCAACAGGCCCCAGAGGGCCACCCCAGGGAAGGGCAGGCGAACCAGACAAGGGCACCCCACAGGCCAGGCCGCCCCGGGCGAGCCACCGCGACGGCCAGGCCCCCGGCCACACCGCCGACCCTGGCGGGCAGACGCCGAGGTGCACGAGGCACCCCAATCCAGCCCGCCCCACCCGTGTATGTGATAAGGTGTGATAGTGTCTATGATGCAATTAAAAAAAATAAATAAATAAATAAAATAAAATAAAAGAGGATGGTGTATCTGTGTGCATGTATATGGAGTGTATGTGGATGATAGCTAATGATGCAATTAAAATCGGGGGACAGCTGCCGCTCGGAGGGCCCCTCACCTGGCCAGCCCCCCCAAACCCTAAGTGTCTACTCTGCGATTAAAATTGGGGGGCAACAGGTCAGTGGCACAGCAGGAGCAAAGGAGCCCCGCAAGGCAGCTCCCCTCCCCAATCACGCCCGACCGTAGGCCACCCCCCAATGTCCTATATATATGTGAGGTGGTGCAGTGGCACAGGAAGGACGGGGGCCCCACACCCCAACGCCGCCCAAACCGAGCAGGGGGGGGACCAAGGACACATGACCGACCGGCCGCCCACCACAGCCCAGGCTCGGGCGTGCCGCAGGACACACCACAGGCCCTACCCGGCCCGCCAGGATGCCCAGTCCGGCCCACCCAACCCCCCAGAGGCGATACCCCCAGTGCCCCCCAACACCGGAGCCCCACCGGAGGTAGCGTTCACAGCGCCACCCCCAAACCGCCAAACACCACGGACAAGCCACACGCCCCCAAGGCAGATCCGACCGCCACCAGGACAGCGGGAGCCGCGCCCACGCGCCCCCCGCATACCACCACGGCCGGCAAGGGAGCAACACCACGACGACCACAAGAGCACCGGACCCCACATAGAGCGGAGCACGGCCGCACCCACGAAGCACGCAGGCCAGAGGCGCCAGGGAGGGACAGAGAAGCAAGCACCGCACGACCGGGCCCGCGAGAGGAGCGGCCCCCGCCCGGCGCCCAAGCAGATGCCCCCGCCCGCCCCGCCCACCGCCACGCCACAGACCGGCCACCGCCCCACCCCCCGCCCATCCACCAACACGCCAAGGGGGAAATCAGGAGGAGATCTTAATGTCATCTGACTGTTGTTACCTGTCAGTTTTTTGGGGGGTATACCGTAAGCACATTCATTTGGCGCACTCACATGAAAATTGTACACAAACTCCAGTAGTCCGTTTGGCGACGTATCATACCATAGACTTGAGTGCCCAAACAAAGAAATTCCACCTGTTGATAACTCAGTTTTGTCGTGGTATTAATACAATGCAGCCTAACTGGGTTGGTAATGTGTCTTTATTAAAACACGTGCCTGTTAGTCATTGTCTTCCGGCTCTGTCGCCCGTCTGTTACGTTATCAGCAGCTAACTTTGTGGCTCTTTGCTTACTAACACAGTTATACCACAAGTATGTTTTTTTTATGGATCACGGCTGCAAAATAACCCATAATAGAGCTAAACAAGATTGCAACAGCTCAAAATATGTAAACAACTGTACCACAACATAAACAATACAAACAACCATTCATTTGCAAATATAAAATCATGAACTATATACAATTTTTGGAATTTGGAACTAAAGTGCATGTGTGCACGCGCATGTGTGCGCGTGCACGTGTTACAGTTTCCCTACAATGCAGTAACCTTCTGCACGCTACACTCCTCCATGCTCTTACACGTCCTCGTTGCTGTTGAGTGTGTAAATACAGGTAGAACATCCATGCCGAGCTTTTATGGCTTAAAACTGCAGTGACAGTCACTTATTTTAGTCTGCAGTTGCATCATCACCTCTTTCCGTCTCTGGCACAAAAAAAGCGTAAAAAGATGTATAAATACGTCTTTGGAAGGGGCCGTTCGGGTTTAAAAAAAACATATAAATACATCTTTGGTATTGAATGAGTTAATCATGAAAACCAAGGTTTCACTGTACATCGAAGGCCACAGCAGGACTTCTCCAATCTAAATGTATCCAATCAGGACATATACAAGTTTGAAAGGTACTCAAAGCTAAAGACTCATCACCTTCACCTTAATGAGCATGACTGTCCAGTTATTTAGGACAAACCATTCTATAAGAGGTGTTTCACCTGCTCTTTGACCCCCTCCCTTCATGGGTGCTCCCCCATTGCATCGCCACCCACCCAACCTCCCATCCCAATGTCTCTGGAGTAAATACGAAAAAAAACCTAAAGCGCTTTGGGCAGTGGCCGGAAGAGGAGCATCAAGCACAGGTCCCGCACGCCACGGGAAGGATCTATTACAGTGAAAAATTAGGAGCGAGCAGACTGGTGCCTGAGAAGAGAACACAGCTGAAAGCAGGTAGGTGTCCCTCGACATGGAGACTAGGAGGAATAGAAAAGAAATGGATTAGAAATGGACTGCATTGTGTGGCTCGGCCCCCAAAAAAATTTATTTCTGTTTTTGTGCCAGAGGAATATAAGTAGGCGCAGTAAACAGCCTGCGTTGTAAAACTCTGGGGAGATGAATACGAGCCCGCACCTCAGCTTAAAGACCAATAAAGTGGCTCACAGTATTTACATAGTCTTTTATGTGAGCTCTCAGATACCATTCATTTAAAAGAACATTGAGCTGCACAGCCGTATGGATTGCAAGGTGGTGCATGAAACCCATTTTAACCCCTCTGTTTGAATGTCACAGTTTCTAATCTGGTAAATTGCTTCCTGGCATAGAGAGCGTGAGAGTTGGGAGCTGTGAAGGTGTTCTGGCTTGATGAACTTTAGATGGTGGTATCAAATTGATACGTGGCCTTCGGGGAATCGAGGGTGTTGCGCAGGGTTAGGATAAACAAGATGTTTTTTTCCCCACACTGAAAACAAACAGGCAACAGCAACTTGATGCTTCACACTCCAGCAAAAAGCATGCTGCGCTCCACTGCTAAAGCTATTATTGTAATGCAACAGATCTGCGTAAAGCATCAATTAAATCAAGCCACACGTAACAGGCTTGTTCAACATGCATCAGTTTGTCCGCCGCCCACAATCAACAAAATGCAGAAATCCACCGGGAAGTTCAAATATGCCCATTAGTGCTCATTTCACACACCAAGGTCTTGTCAACAGGCCAAGTTTTGTCAAGCCAAGAAATGCAGTGTGGGAAATTTGAGAAGCTGCAGATGTCCGTGTCAACAGTCAACCAACAGAATACTCACCAGGTGGCCGCACTGCCGGGTACTTGTCACGTACCGACAGCCAAGACGTTTAGATATCGCTTATTTATTTGTCGGCCCCTGCACAGAATCCAGAGCGGCCTTTCGGCAATGTACAGACGTCTATTCTCATCTCCAGCGACATGCTATTCCTTAAAAATTGACTGTCTACTTTTAATTAGATAAGACTTGACAGTGACATAATGCACTGACAAATGCAAACTCGCATCTCGACTGGTATACAAAAGTTAACACAAGTCCATCAATACTGATTAAACTTAGTTTGTCAATCTGCCAACTTGGCTTTTATTGAATCAAATTATTATACAACGTATCCTGATTCTATACTGATTTAATTCATTTATCATTTACTTATTGCTTAATCTATGGCCTGCATGTGTTTACATACTATACAGTTTTTCAGTCCTGCATAAACTTATTTATCTTTCTTATTATTTTATTAACTTAATTTGATATGTATACATTTATTTACATATGTGTTATTAGTTATTTTTATTTACTGTATATATATATATATATATATATATATATATATATATATATATATATATATATATATATATATTAATTTCCTTTTTTATAAGACTTTTTTTCTTTTTCAAAAACTTGTTAATCATGTCTGAAAGAAACTAAACCATTAACATGAACATGGCCATTTTCTATCAGCATAATCGAAAAGCAACAAGTGCAATTTACAACTCAGTCTCCTCGACAATGTTTGTATTCAAAGATACAGGGAGCAAATGTTTATGTATCCAATGTCCCCTGCCTCTCAATAAAATACTGTTAAAGATGTTTTTATTAGAGAATAGATACTGTAAATTGAATATAAAGCGAGCCTCAGCCACATGCATAAATGGAAAAAGGAGGGTGTTTTTTTTTTGTTGTTTTTTTAATGAAAAGAGGCACACTGCCAAGCAATTTCTTAAAGCTGGATGTTTTGCATTCATCGAACATCTTTTCTAACAAGAGCCAGGGAATGCTGTGCTGCCAGAGGCCAAAAATGTATGTAACATATGTCTGCACTTTTGTACAACTAAAAATAAAACGCTTTACAGAAAGCTGGCTTCTGCCCGCCTGTGAGGCATTGCAAACATGTCTTCAATAAACCTGCAGAAAACAATCATCAGTGATCATCAACATCCTTTTTTTTGCAATGTACAGTATAACTGAGGTCATAGAGAATTTCCATAGATTATGTGACTACCAGGTGATAGACGTAGGATACATAAATTACCAACATGCAATTTTAAGTGCACAATATGCATAATCTAAACAAATCCAAACGTTGTTAATGTGGCAAGAAGGAAAAAAAGTCAGCACTTCCTCTCCTCAAGTTTCAACCCAAATAATCAGCTATTTTCCCCTGGCTATAGATAACCACAACTAGTCTTGAGTGTCATTGTCCAATGGGAAGGTTAAGGACACTTAACGTGAGAGTCAGCGAGATCAAATACTTACACGGACGCTAAATAGTCAAGACATCAAATGACGCACACAGCGTTTCACAACACACACACAGACACACACCGGCTGTGACTTACCTTGAAAGGGTCACATGATGTCACTTCACACCTGAGGATTACATACCAAAGTATTGTGTCAATAAATAATTACATTTAACCCTTGACAATCGTTTGGCATCCAAATGTGTACATTCAGCTTATTTGTTGTTTTGATTCTTAATTTATTCAGTATTAGGGCTAAGTGTATCAAACAACTTTTTTTCAATTCTACAATCTCCTGGAAGGTATATAGAATAGGATATGTGCGTATATTCCGACTCTATTTACCCTCAGGACCAATTTCTTCACATTGACTCCACCTACAACCACATCTATTTTGATATAATAATGCATCAAAATCACTGTTGTTATCAGTTATTGACCTAGTCAAGGCTCTAATAACCTCATTCCAAATAATCTACTTTGCACCTATTTTTTTTTCCAAAATGTTGCTTATTTTGTCTTTTTCCCCTTTGAAAAAACTGAAGTTTTTATAACAAAAATAAAACATTTAAAAAAGTTTGTTTGTTTGTGTTGATGTGGTGAGAGTGGAAAAAGTATACACATTACCTTTGTGTTTTTGGACCTACGATCATTTTTTGGCGTTAACAGGCAACATAAGTGACATAGCAGTCTAATTAGATGTAAACATGATATCTGTGTACATTATGTATTCAGAGGCGTTCACAGTGGCGGTGCTGAAAGTGTTGCAACACTAAGCCTGAAGATCTTCAGCTTGTTTATTTAAGTCCCCAACAAGTGCCTTGCCGAATTAACACATTCCTGACGAAGAGATTCCAGAGAGGGGCATCCATGTCGTGCTTAGCGTAACACGAAACCGTAACCTTGTTAATGTCAGCGCCCCTCAGTGACTGAACAGAGGAACTGCAGACATGAGTATTTACTCATGTCTATGGATTCACTCTAGTTTGATTGTCAGTATTTACCTTGTCACACGTGTTGATGACGATCTTGTTGTTTGGTGACAGAACCTTCTGAAATCTCCTGGCGTCAACAAGGTATCACAATGTGGAAAAAGTCAAAGGTGACCGATCAGACTGCCGCTGGACAGACTGGTAAGTGCCCCATGAAGGACACCCTCTCCACGTGGATCAGTCATCTTTGTGCATCTGTAATCCCTTTTTTCCAAGCAGCCAAGCCAAATCTGTTCAGATAATTGAAGACAAAAAAAAACCCATCATTGTACACAAAAGAACAAAGATGAAGTTGAAAAAACATTAAGTAGGTGACTTAAGATTATCTAAAATATATATTTTGGAAGAAAAAGCAGCTTTTTTCTACAAAGAATCTTTTTTCCATTAAGTAAAGACCGTCCCCAAGATGATTCAACAGCCTTGACGAGGCCAACGGCTCAACAAGTTGTGATTCATCGCTTTCTTGTTCCCAAAGCGGTCCATTTTAAATGTGTTCATGGCAGAAGAAAATAAATGTATGCTATGAAACATTTGTATTTTCATCCGGTGCAGTTAATAAGGATGCTGAACACAAGCGGCCATCCTGAGAAAACGATCCCAAGCGAGATGAATCAGCCTCGTGTTTGATGAGAAATCAGTGAAATCGCTTTCTGCACAGATTTCTCCCTCAAGTACCATCCAGAAATCATCCTCGGTTGTGGGTTTTGAGAACATCTTCCAGGGCAAAAACGCTACTGCTGACACCCTATTCATTATTTGTGACTAACCGTGTTTTGTGTGTGCGTCTCTGAATAGCAGTTCTGTTCCTGTGCCTCCCATTCCCGGCTCATGCGGTATATTGTAGTATGTGTGTGTGTGTATGTGCACTATGTGTGTCCATAACCCTGCCAAATTTCCAACGTGCCGTGGTGCTTCTGTCAGGATTAATACTAAACTGTCCTGTTCCTTCTCCTGCTATCCCGTTACGTGTTAAGTCACCGATACTGAGGGAGGTCACCCAGACGACAAAGGTACAGTAAGTGCGTGGAAGGATGAATCGCATTCCACAAACAATTCACTCTGTGTAAGTGCATGTGTCCATGTGGGCTGGTTGCCTGCATGGCGTGGTCGATGTCCTACCATGATGGTGTCATCCAAAGAGGGTGAACCAGCTTATGATGCAGGGCTATTCAACTCAAGTGTTCTGGGGGCCACATTTTTAGAAAGCTTCTTAGGACCTGAAGGGATGTCAGCGCAAGGTTCTGCCATACGTTCACATTTTTACCTCACGTAATATAGCCATAAATACAGTCATAAAGTAAAACATAAGCAATATGTTTATGCTAGTCAAATATCCTCTGACAGGAGCACACTGCTGTTTTTAAGTGTCTTGCAAAAATATTCAGTTAAAAATCCTCTATTCGATATCTGTTGTGTTTTTTAAGACCATACTGTAAAGACACGTCAAAGATCCTCTATTTGGAAAAAGTGTTCTGGCGTTATTAGGAATCTGCTACAAAAACTCTTAAGTTTTGAACTGAACTTGCAGGACAGTGTGACTGCATTCACGGGCCACATTTGGACCAGGGGCCACCAGTTGAATAGCCCTGCTCTAATGCGCTTTGTGATATTTCCATCAGCCTCCAAATACAATACATGCTAAAGGCTGATGCTAGGGGGCGCTGTGCGTTTACGTTTGTAGTGTCTTGTGTGGTGACATTGCAAAGGGTTGGCATGATGTATTTAAATAAATATTAAAAGTTAGTACTTGGGGTCCCCATAGCACCTTAAAGCACTGTCAACTCAATACAGTATCGTAATTTGAGACTCATGAGACCCTGAACACTGATACACACACATCATTTCCTGAACTTTGCATGATAAACAGAGATATTGGGGACTACGAAGTCAAGCCTTTGGATTTTACAATGGAATCTGCAAATTCTAAAATCTAAGATTCCAGCAGCAAGATCAGCAAAAATCTTGGCAGTGTATGGTGCCCTCCAGAAATATTAAAACAGTGAGGCAATTTAATTTATTTTTGCTGTACACTGAAAACATGTGGGTTTGACATCAAAAGACAAACAAACATGAGACCAGAGAACAACATTTTAGCTTTATTTCCAGGTATTTACATCCTGATCGGTTGCTTGAAACCACCCATTTTTTATGAGAGCAAAAGCATTGGAACACGTGACTGACAGGTGTGTTGTGTTGCCCAGGTGTGTCCTGATGCATTGCTTATTCAATCAATAAATAGCACTGAATCTCTACGCTCAGTTTCAGATTGGGAAGGACATGTTTCGCTTGTGTTGACTGCATTTAGAGGGGAAAATTGCATGAAAACCAGAGAGCTGTCTATGGATGAAAGCCAAGCAATTGTGAATCTGAGA
Source organism: Dunckerocampus dactyliophorus (assembly GCF_027744805.1). Lineage (NCBI taxonomy): Eukaryota > Metazoa > Chordata > Actinopteri > Syngnathiformes > Syngnathidae > Dunckerocampus > Dunckerocampus dactyliophorus. The sequence continues at coordinate 15,514,350 of NC_072826.1, forward strand.
GAAGATGCAAAGAACCATTTCACAAACATTGGTCATAGCCACTACAGCCATTTGGAATGTCTTGAAGAAGAAATAAAACATTGGTGTACTGAGTAACAGACCTTGACCTGTTTGACGTGATGACAAACATTGTGAGAGATGTAAAGAAAGACCCGAAAACAACTGTTGGTGATATCAGCAACAACCTGCAGAGGGCAGGAGTGAAGGTATCACTATCTACTGTTCATAGAAGACTTCAACAACAAAAGTACAATGGCTACAGCAGAAGATGCAAACCATTCATTAGCAAGATGAATGGGAAGGTCAGGCTGCAATTTACCAAAAAGTACAGAGATGACCCTCAAAAATTATTCCGTCCATAAAACCTTTGTTCAGAAGTAAGTATTTTTACTGTCTTTCTTTATAGCTCTCACAATGTTTCTGTCGTCACATGCTGATGTTTTCCTTGGTCTACCCGTTCAATGTTTGTTACTTCATACACGAGTGGTTTCTTTCTCCTTCAGTACATTCCCAATGGTTGTGCTAACTATGACCAATGTTTGTGCAGCGGTTCTGATAAGTGATGTGCGGCTCGATACTGAAATATCAATACTTCTGATAACAGCCGTTCATGCTCTGAATCTGATTCTCAAATCAAAATATCAATACTTTCGATACTTCAGTCAGTGGAGGTAATGTTTGTCTCAAAATGTTGTCTGAAGCGTTGACGGATCGTAAACGGAGCCATGTGTGAATTGTGAATAAAGTTTTCATTCTTAAAGTAGTTTTTAATAATTAATCATTTATTTTAATGGTTTAATGTTTTTACTTATTTTATTTTTTTATTGTTTAAAATACCGTTTTCACTTATTTCATATGATTTTGTCCTGTTTTTCTCTTGTTGTATATAAGCTTGGCTGTATTATAAATCAATCCGCTACCGCGATATACTTAAAATAAATAAATAAACTAGTTAAATTAATTATTTAATCATTAATTTATTTGAATTAATAATTGATTTAATTAATTGGTGTATTTTTTATGCTATGATATGAAATACACTAATTTAAAAAATTTACATTAGGTGAATTTGCATTATGTGAAGTATCGGATCGGTATCGCCGATGACAGCCTGAATTTTACTCAGTATCAGTTGAGACACTACATCAGTGGTGTTGGACATCTCTAGTTCTGATTGATTTGCCATCATTCATTCACAATCTGCTTTGTTTTTCACTCCTAGACAGCGGTCTATGATTTTCATTTTGTTTACACCTCAAAATGCAGTCCATATAGGCAAAACCTAGTTGTGCGTCTGATCCACCTGGAAATAAAAGCTGAAATGTTGCTCTCGGGTCTCGTGTGCATCCTTTGATATCAAACCCAAATGTTTTCAGTCTACAAGAAAAATAAAGGAATTGACCCCACTGTTCCAATACTGCACTGTACACAATTAATAAAACTGACTCATACAAGACATACTAAAAGACACTTGTGCCTTTCTCTAGAACATATGTTTTGCAAACACACGCTTACGTACTGGGCTACTTTTGACTGGCTCACATAATCTATGCCTGGCTTCCACCTGCAGCTTTGATTGCTGCTCATATTAATCAGCTGACCTATATCTCTGTGGTTAATATGTCGTTTTCAGCATGTTCATGTGTTGTACTTGAAACCAAATGTCTAGCTGTTTAACAGCTGCAAGACTGCAAAGACATAATCATCACTTTTGCTACACAATGCCACAATGCAATTAGGCTACAATGGCTGTTAGACTACAATATGACACAGGCACTCCGGGCATTTCATTTAACACTATGCTAATTTGAAGAAAATACTACTAAGTACTGCAGTCAATCACATTAAGTTAAAACTAATAATAACAAATAACGAAGAGCCAGAGAGTACCTAAGGCCTTAGTAGTGGTGTTACAGGATATACGAAGTTTGCAAATCACCTTCATCTGCATATATTTGGAAATATACAGTATGTATTTCCTATATATATATATATATATATATATAATAACTATAATATAAGTTATAATATAATTATATATAATAACTATAATATAAGTAACTAATATATCAGTTCAGTTAACTTTTTCTCAACACACTGCATTCACAACAGTAGTTAACGTGTATTTGTGAGTGGACAACTGTATAAGAGATATAATTTATATATTTACATATATTTATTCCATAGTGTTTATTAGACTATATACAGCACGGTAATTATATTAGACTGCATTATGGTTAACTGTCTATAGATATCCCATAAGCGTACATGTTTATTGTCATAATCCCTGTATTAATATGGATATCAATTAACAAATCTCAGCAGAGATTTGTTAAAAATATATTTTTAACATGCATTACAATAAGTAAAATATTGTAAGATAGCAAATCTCAATTTGTAAAGTAGATACTAGTTGTAATTGAAGAGAAATATTGCTCTAAACAGTATTTCTCTTGTTGAAAAGGTGTCAAGCTTGTGAGCCTGTTGTCAGCCTTACATAGTGAATTGCTCATTATTACCATCTGATGGGAGAGCTCAGTGTTGCAGTGCTGTCAAAGTGCTGTATTGTGTAGAGTTTCTTTGTTGTTTTAAGAAGCCCAACAGAGTTCCTGCAAAAGACATGCATGTCAGTAAACAACCTTCATAGTTGGGTTGGGAATAAATTTGGCAGTCTCTTCTTCTTTCTTTCCAGGAGAATTTGTGAATTAAATGCTTCTCCAGCACAAGTTACCTATTCTAACATCTTGCTGCACAAACTTTAATTTTAATTAAGTTTTTTTTAAATCTCTATTTGTATGATCTTTTCATCCATCTTGATTATGGCTCTCGCCCACTTGATTTGTCAAATGTGCCTAATTGAAAATGTAAATAATTGTATTCCTCATTTGATTAGGCATCCGTAAGAAGTCCAAAGTGCCGGGGGTTATGATAACACAGTTTCAGGAGGAACTTCCAGAGGGAATGACAACCCCAGATTTTTCCCGAAAGCCCATTGCCATCACTATTCAAGAAGGTTTGTCTTTCATCAGAAGGCATGTCATCTTTGTCATCTTTTACCCCTCCTGATGACACAATACCATGCTATTGTGCACTAATGACATGTAAAATTCAATATTTCAGGAAAATGTGCCATCTTTAAAGGCATTGTGGTGGGGACTCCAAAGCCCAGTGTAACTTGGACGAGAGCAAAGGGAGAAATCGTGTTTAACCCCGACACCTGCAGGCAAAATTACAATGAATCATCACACGAGCATACTCTTGAGGTACAGTGTCAATCTAAAATTTATGAATGCTGACAAATCAATGCTCCAAAGAAAAATGCTCCAATTGTAGCGGGGGCATTCAAAACTGCAAAAAGGATGGCATGACATTTGGCGAGAGGTTGTTAGAACAATGTAATTCTTTTAATGATTTGGTGTGCATGAGAAAGTGGAAAGGAAGACATAACTCTCTCTGACCACACGGTCAGTTATTAATAAGTATATTACATACACAGCAGCACAGAACCAATGTTGCAATAGTGGTAAGGAGCAAACTGCTCAGCGAGCACTATCACTGATGAGTCAATTGTAAACAACAATATGGCAAGTGTACACCAACAACTGAGTATTACAACCAACATTTTAAAGTGCTTGCAGAGGTTGATAAAGCTGGTGGATGCAGACCACATGTAATATTTCTTGTGGAGTTAACTAAAACACGACACCAGGAGGCTTCCTACAGCCACAGCTGTTAATGCTGATGATTTTTCACCCGGTGTTAGAGACTCTGGTGGTTATTTGCTTATGTAGACCATACACCCAACAACTATCGGAGACTGTGGTTAACTGAACGGAGGCATTAATTGGAGCATTTATGGTTTTTCAATGATGATAAAAATGTCTTGAATGTTGCATTTCATCAGTTTCCCAAGGTGGCCCCAGAGGATGCAGACACCTACAAGTGTTATGCAACAAATGAATACGGCCGCGCTGTTTGCACTGCCGTCCTGAATGTTATTGAGGGTATTTATGTCTGAATCACTATTTTATTACAAAAAAAGTGCATTATACATGTACATGAACGGATAATAATCATTCCATTATCTGTTCACAGTTGGATTCTCTAAAACCAAGGAACTCCAAAAGACATATGGGGATGGTGAGTTGTTTTTTTTTTTTTTTAAACCAGAGCACACAACAGTAGAAATGACAAATGACTGAGTAGTTCTTCTTTTTACGACAAATATTGCAAAATGGCAACAATAAGCTCATCTTACAAACTTCTAAAGAAGACACACGACTCGGCTTTACGACTGGTGATTTATATCCTCAACCGATTGATAGTTCTCCAACATAAAATGTTCAATGGTCTAGCCCATACATTTTCATACCAGTGTGACATTTTCCTGAGTCAGTGAAATGAATGGGAAAAATCTGCCTCTCAGGCTGAATCTTATACGGTAGGCTCGTATCATAACAACATCATGACTGCAAATCGCCTCTCTGAGTCTGCTTTTGTGTGTTTGTATATGAAATACATATGAATACCAGACATAGATGTTCATAGTGTGACATTTCCCTGAGTCAGTGAACTGACTAGTTTAATTAAAGTCTGCCTCTCAGGCTGAATCTTTCAAATACACAAAGTGGCACACATGAAACTGCCTTCAGAAACATTAAAGAAGATGTCAGTATGACAGAAAAGTTTAGTGGGATCAGAATCAAACATCTCTGGTCGTACCTTTCGAACGTATTTCCCAAAGAAGAAGAGAATAACGCTGGATATTACTTTAAAAGACAATTCTAACTGATTCTTGTGATTGTCCTTACGCAGATATACCAGACTTTTTAAAGAGGAAACTTAAAAAACGGTGAGTCAACTCGATACATCTTATTTTATGACATAATTGCAAACATGAGGATTTTTCAGGGGTGTAACGGTCCGCATGATCGGTGCGTACCTCGGTTTTAAGGCCACAGTTTGATTACATAGAAGTGCTTCACATTTGTGTAAACAGCTTTAATGATTCTTAAAACAAAACATAAAAAACTGCTTGTAGGTAAATTCTCCAATAAATTAAATCCTCAAAAAATAATTCAAATTGAATAAATGGTAATATATAAGTTTATTTTTAGCACAGTGCAATTACATACAAGTGCAACAGCAACAGCTGGAACGATGTAAACTTGTATTTTTATTCAATTAAAGCTGCTGTATGTCACAGAGAGAAGCTGCCTAGCGGGCACATGCTGCTCGCACTATTCCTGCTTTGACTTCATAAACTACGCCCGATGTAACACACACCAGTTATATTGTTTGGCCATGGTTAGCTACTAACGTTAGCTATCATTGAATGTATAGGCTAGTATCAACAGCATGACTGCAAATCGCCTCTCTGAGTCTGCTTGTGTGTTTGTACATGAAATACAGTACATGTGAATACCAGACAGCTGAGAGAAAGAGATCTTATTCGGCCCGATACAACAGTTTAAGCAATTTTTTAATGTAGGTTAACTGTTGTGAAAAATATATTTTGTTGAATCTATTCTTTAAAACCAGTATTTGTAAAATATGCTATCCGGGAGTGGTGGTTTTATATTTTTTGCTTTAGAGTTTGTTATTCACTGAGGGGCAGCATTAATAACTCCAGCTTGCAACCTCATTCCTGAGCTCTACTAAGCAATGTCGGCACACTGATTTCATCTTATCCTTCTATGTATTTTACCAGGAAGGCAAAGTGTTCCCAAAGAGGAGAAATTAACGAAGGAAGAGGGTTTTCAAAGCCTGGGTTCAACATGGCACAATTGCTAGCCACAACTCCCTCTAGCCAAAGGCTGGACTGAACTGTACTTGTATACAGAGTATGACTATGCTCAAATACATGTCCTGTGTACCGCACCAAAAAAATCTGATAATGAATACATGTACCGTTACACCCCTACTATTTACTTACTGTGACGGTATGTGGACGGTCAGCATAACAACATTCCTGATGTCCTTATTATACAGTCCTACTGAGGAAGCAAAGGAAGAAAAGGCAATGACACCAGAGGAGAAGGTCTGGGAAATCCTTCTGAGTGCAGATAAGAAAGACTACGAGCGCATCTGCGCAGAACACGGGATCACCAACTTCCGCGGTATGCTGAAAAAACTCAATGACATGAAGAAGGAGCAAAACGAAGATATTGCAGCGGTAAGTCGACCGTTTTAAGATGTCTTACCATGAACATATTTCTCTGTTTTGTTATAAAATGTGTTCCCTTCTCACCTGTACTGCAGTTTGTTTCACACATGAATACTCTGAAACACATTGATGTCGACGACGACGACTTAGCAACACTGGACTTGGAGGTGGAACTCAAGGATAGTAAAGTATTTCTTTACAAGGTGAGACATTGGGCTCACACATCCACGTGTTTTTTTAATTGCCATTATGTTATTCATCACATTTCACAATGGAATTGTCTGTGCAAAAAACGAAGGACGGCTCCATGGTCCCGTTCACAAAAGAAGAATGTGAGGAAAAAAAGCATTCTTTGAAGCAAGTTGGCAAAAAACATACTTTCACGATGAATAATCAAGATGTTGATGTGGAGGGGGTCAGTGTGTTCGCCGCAGACTTTAAAGGTATTTTGTTCATGTATCCTGTTGGTTATATATTCACTGAGTAGATTCACAAAGGGTCAAACAACATATTTGTCTGTAAGACCTCAATTCACAAACATTACACATATATTCCACAATGTAATACAATAAGGCATTCAGTGCCCCAATGGAGATATTTTATACAATACATACATATATAATAATTATTGTCTTTTGTGCAATCCCTCAGTACCCGATGTCGACTTTGCTCTTAAAATCCAAGAGGTCAAGGCAGAAGAGCGAGAAGATGCACTCTTTATTTGTGTCCTGACCGCACCTCTGCATGAGATCAAGTGGTTTGGTAAAAATGCTCTGCTGTCCAATGGTGAAAAGCACGAAATCAGTGTTTCTGAAGACAAGCTCATCCACAAGTTGATCGTGCGCGACTGTTTGCCTTTGGATGCTGGCATTTACGCTGCTGTGGCAGGAATCAAATCGTGCAACGCCTGGCTTGTGGTTGAAGGTGAAAAATGATTGGGGAACTATTTCAGAAAAAAAAAAATAATAATTTATAACGTATCACTATATTTTTCTGCAGCGGACAAAGACGGTAGCAGCAAAGGGAAGAAAGCAGCTCGTAAAAGTACCATGGCTGGAGTTGGGAATGACGAAGACCTACTAAGAATAGCCAAGGAGCAGCAGGAAAGATATCAGAAAGAAATGGAGGAGAAGCTGGAGATCGCCAAGAAGAGTCAAGCAGAGCGGGATGCTGCAGATGAAGCCGCCCGGCTGGAAGCACAGGCAGCTAGAAAGGCGGCCGCCGACGCCAAGGCTGAGGCCAAGGCTGCTGCCAAAGCTGCTGCCAAGGCAAAGAAGGCAGAATCCAGCAAAGATGAACCCATTAGGAGAGCGTCGAGTGCAGGACAGAGAAAGGCTTCTGTTGCTGATGGTGAAGCTGGGGCAAAAGAACCGAGCGAAGACAACGAAGAAGTTGGAGAAAATTCCTTATTTATGGAATCAGTTGTGGTAGATGAAGTAAAAGATGAAGAAGAAAGAAAGAAAAAACATGAGGTTGAAGGTAAGTAGGATTTTTTTTCGTGGAATAAATTAAATATACACATTTTTTAAGTAGTGAAAAACAGGACTGTATTTGATTCATGTTAACTGGATGTTTTCTTTTTGTCAACGCTTATTCTTGCTTTTTCATGGATTTTCACCCTTACTATTAAGGACAATCCATGTCATAAATATATACATATTTAACCAAGAAGAAAATATCAATCAAAAATAAAATTGATTGATTTTTCCAAAAAAAACAAAGCAATAAAATTAAATGTGCAATTGATGGTGCCTATGCTCAGTTAGGAACTGAGGTTATGTGGTACGTATGTTTTGTGATGTCAGTCAGGCTGTATATTAATAACAGATATGAGAGCAACTATTAATCTGTCCATAAAGATAATGGATGCTGCTATTCATTTAATATCATCAATAGGAAAAGATCATGGTGAGGAAACTGCAAAGCAAAAAAGTGGCAAAAAGTCTGGAAAAAAAGAAAAACATCTCAAAGTGAAATTTGCAGACGGCGAAGATGCTGCTGTTGGTAAGAAATGTCTGAGGTTGCACATTGTAGATTATTTTACTTATCACAAAAGCCGTTTACCATATTATGATAAAGACTGCTCCATATTCTACTATTCATTATTCTACTGTTTCACCAATAGTGTATTGGAAGCATGTTGGCCAATATCTCGCCTCAATGCTTGAATTTAAACAGCTTAAACACGCTTTTAGTAAGCCCTACTGGGAATATGACATTTTGTGTGTCTGTAACTTTAATACTAATGAGTGTGTGTCTCCAAGGAGCGCTATTGTGAACTTTATCCACTTTTTACATATACACTGTAACTCTGCACTTGGCCAACGTAATACATGTCATATGTCACAAACAATAGCATAACTTTAGGGAGTGGGGCAGGAGGACACAAACGTTAGCAACATTATACATTTTAACACTTTTTAACAGCAACATCATGCTAGGGTCGCCTATTCGCTGAAGAAGAAAAAAAAAGACAAAACTTACAGTTCCCATATCTGCAGAGCTTTAGGCTACATTTTAAGTTTTTTTTTGTTTGTTTGTTTGCTTTTTTTTTTACAAAGCTACCCTGCATCAAGTGCTGACCGTAGACACAGTGGGGGCTCATATAAGTATGGGCGTGTCAGGGACCATATCATGTCCATGAGGAGTTCCTGAAGTTTTGCCTTCATGATGTCATGAAAAGCCGCAACTTCATAAGTGGTCGCTTAAGCAACCCTCAAAGTGGAGCAAGCAAGTGCACGTTTGGTGCTCATACACAGACTCTTGGGACACATATTAATGTTAGAACATTATCAAAAAGTAATTGTTGTATAATACGGCTTTGGCATAAAGGTTGTTAATCAACTGATTTTCGACATGATTTTTTCAGGAAACACAACATGGAACTGATGCTGACTTTGCTCAGTAACATAATGTAGAGGCATGGAAAAAATGATTAGACCACGCTTGTTTCTTCAGTTTCTTGTTCATTTTAGTGCCTGATACAACTAAAGGTACCTTTGTTTGGACAAATATAACAATGTCAACAAAAATAGATCATAAGAGTTACATGTTTTGGCAGTACAATGCTATAGCTATCCATGTTAGAACTTACGTGATTTTGGTTATTATTAAGAAAACCATGGAAGTTGCTAGATATCAGCTCTTAAATTAAACTGTTATGAGCTATATTTGTTATCATCATTATATTTGTCCAAACAAATGTACCTTTAGTTGTACCAGGCATTAAAATCAATAAACTGAAGAAACAAGGATGGTCTAATAATTGTCTTGAACTACCTTTTTGATTGTCAATCAAAGTGCTTTAAATAACTCTTTGAGATCTTAACATCTTGGATAAATCTGCCATTTAATATCACCAATAGGAAATTATCATGGTGAGGAAACAGCTGCGCAAAAAAGTGGCAAAAAGTCTGTGAGAAAAGAAAACACAAACAGACCCACAGTGAAAAGTGCAGACAGTGAAGATGCTGTTGTTGGTAAGAAATTGTTTCACAGTCTATAAATTATTTGAGATTATGTGGCTTAAAAGGCTTACATTTATACTGTAGATTACTCTTATAATTAAACTATAATTTAGATATTGAAAGGCCTCACTCATCATTTTACAATATCATCTGGATGTTTAAAGGTACTTGTTTAGTTAATCAACTTAATTAAACCATTAAATATCTAAATGAAGGGACACAGTTAGGAGGTTATGATCACAGTTATGATTGTCAGCCAAAGTGCATGTTAATAACTGATATGATTCTGGATGAATCTGCCATTTATTATCACCAATAGGAAATGATCACAGTGAGGAAAAGGAAAAGCAAAAAAGTGGGAAAAAGTCTGGGAAAAAAGAAAAACATTCTAAAGACAGTGAAGATGCTGATGTTGGTAAGAAAATGTATTATATCATGATTTATTTTTCAAATAGTTAATATTTGAAAATGTATGTCAGCATGTTGATGCAATATAAAGTTGCAGATACATTATTGTACACCATGACTTTGTACAGCCAGTGTAATTTCTTCAATATAAGTGTGACATCATTATTCTTGCTAATGGGACAATAAAATACATAGAAATGTCATATGGGAGGTGCTTACGGTAATCGCTTCGTCCTGAAAAGGTGGGGCCGTGTGTGAGCTGGAAGGTGCTTGTCACTGCCGTCCTACCATAGAGAGGAAAAGCCAGCATTTGAGGCTTCCTGACAGTTTTTGAGAGCAGAAAGTCAAATTCCAAGCTTACCAGGGGGTGATCAGACTTTTACAACAAAGTATCAAAGCTTTTCCTTGAGAAGGACAGGGTGCATGTATAGTACTTTATGTACAAATAAAAGGTAAGAACACAAATGTTTTTCAGTTAAGAAAAAAATAAATAGATAGGACTAAGAAGTATTTGAAAAGCATTTGAGAAAATTTTTAATCAAAGTCTCAAAGTACTGTATGTCTCTGTAAAATACTTACCTTCTTTTGATTGTTGTCCTCTTAAAAAAAACTCCAAAGGCATCAGTGCCTCACCAGCCATGAACCTCACCACACGTTATTGCAAGAGGTGTCAGCTAAACACCTTAAAGTTACAGTGGGTGTTGTGTACAGCACATTGCCTTTTTTTCATATACAAAACTGAAATTGATGTACAAATGTTCAGAGTTAGCAGAGAGTTGGATGCATGTCATCAGTATGGTTCATAATTGTCAGTCAAAGTGCATTTTAATAACAAATTCCACATAATATTCTGGATCAACCTGCTATTTATTATCACCAATAGGAAATGATCATGGTGAGGAAACCACAGAGCAAAATAGTGGAAAGTCTGGGCAAACAGAAAACGGCTCCAGTGAGAAAATTGTGAACAGAAAAGATGATGATGATGATGATGAAGATGTTCAAATTTCTGACGACAAAGATGATGATGATGATGACATTGGTAAGAAATGCGTGAGGTTGCACACGGTTGATTATTTAAGATGACAATTTAAAGGTGTGTGCTGCTTTGTCGAGAAAGTTATTTGCCATGGTCAGTTTGAAATATTAGCACAAAGGCCTCATATCATGTTGTTTATCGTGTTTGTCTTGAAATAAGTCACCTATTTGTTTTGTTAAAACTGCTTACATGTGGAAATGTGTCATGTCCTAGTATAAATCCTAATTGTATTCATGCATGGTGTAAATGATGCTGAATTAAATAGATACATTTGGATAGTTCTGTGCACCATAAACGCATCCTTTCTAACCCGTTTTGCATTGCATTGCTAATGAATTTCATGGTCAATGCTGCTGTTAATTTTGTGTTTTAATGCATACTCAACAGTAAATGTCAAACACTGGATTGATGGTATTCACAATGATGATGTCACCTAAAAGTGAAAGCAAATAATAATAAAGAGTGTGATATTGGCACTGGACCAGCAGGAAGTGATGAAAGTGACGAGGAGGTGGAAGAGCAGCCAGCAGTTGGCAAGCGCGTTAGAGTACGGCAAGGCCCATTGATTGAGGAGACAGTTATTGGTAAGACTGCATTAACGTCTGCATGGGATGTGAGAAGTAGTTTGATAAGAAGATGACTTTTATTGCAGTTGGAGGCTTTTACATCCATAGTGTGTGTGTGGCCAAATGTGATCTCTAACTGATGAAATGACCTTTTCCAGCCATCGGAGCTCAACAGGAGGGCATTTCACCTTGAGTGCCTTGAGGATGTGCTAATCAAATTGAATGCACTTGTGAGGGCACCCCACATAATTACCACTTTACTGGCGTAATGGTGAAATGAATGAAAACATTGGGGTGTGGTGTTGGGTACAGTGCAATACATCTGCATCTTAATTACACTTTGCTGACAGGAGGTAATGTATGTGTGTTTTCACCTCCATCTTGTGTGTTGTGTTTTGAGCCAAATGCATTTTGCTCAATGCTCTGTGCATTTGTGTTAACAATCTTGCTTGCTTTTGGCATATCTTAATTGAGAATGAATCAGTGTGCAGAGGGTTATTAGCCAAATGAACTGTTTGTGTTCTTTAGACAGAAACACTTTTATCACTCCAAGATGAAAGACGCCTAGCATTTTTGAAAGGATGACCTAGCCTTAAAAGGTTTTTTTTTGTTGTTGTTGCACAAGACATTTCTCGCACTCAGCAAGGAGATGTCACTGCATTTTCTTGCAAGAGCAATCCAAGAAGAGAAGCACTTAATGATGATGGTCTTCCGAGGCATTTTTAAGGATGAGGATTCTCAAACCAGACAATGGAGCTACCTACACATTGAATACAAGCTGTTGCAAATGACAACACTTCAAATTCATACAATCTGCATTTTGGCATGTATAGATGAAATGAAAATGATAATATATTGGTCTATCAGGTAAGTTTGTCCCCCCAAACGCGCCACCCCCACCTCCACACAGATAAACTAAATAAATGTATATATGTATATAATGTATAAATACATCTTGTGTGCTGAGGTCACCAGCAGCAATTTTACTAACTTGTTAGTCGCTTAATTCTCAGACCCAGGTGTTCACTTCCACATTGGACTTTCCGACTGCAAGGCCATCACTGGGGAAGCGGCCGAGCTGATGTGTAAACTCAGCAGCGAGGACTGTGAGGGAATCTGGTACAAAGATGGCGAAGAGGTACACATTACATACATATGAAGTTTGGATTGTTTCATTTATGTGATATTTTCTTCCAGATCAAGTCTACCGAGGGTATTACTGTTTCCAAAGAAGGAAGTTTCCATAAGCTGAAAATTCACAAAGCCACGGATGATGACGCCGGGAAGTATAAGTTTGAAGCAGATGGACGGAAGACAGAGGCCTTGATTGTAGTGGAAGGTAAGAAAGGAGCAAATATTTGACACAATGTGCTTCTGTGGAGTGGAGTCTTGTCCAACAACACCAAATTTTTGCTAAAGCAATCGAACATGACCTGACGTAGTCGCTGGACTGACCTGACCTGCCAAAAAATTAAAACAAGCAGCAGCTAGATTTCAAAAAATGATTTTTAATCGTCCATTTTAGATCCACCAAGATTTGATCCAGAGGAACTGAAAACATTTATCGTACCAGTAACCGTGAAAAAGGGACACAAGGCCACCTTCAAATTACCCTACAGGGGCAGGGAGCCTATCAAAGTTCAGTGGTACCTGGAGGGGGAAGAGCTTTCAGATGAAGCAAACATCAAGATCGAGACATCGGATGGTTGCACCCGCCTGCTGCTCATCAAGCTGCAGCGCAAAGACAGCGGCGAAGTCAAGTTAAAGCTAAAAAATGAGTTTGGGACTGTTGAAGCCCTCAGTGAACTTATTGTTATGGGTATGTATTCCCGAAAAGCATATATTTATACTGTTAGATATTTAGCGCTTATAAATTTACTTTTTTGCGGACAGATAAACCAACTCCTCCAATGGGACCTCTGGAGGTTGTCGAAGCCTCCTCTTCTGCGATTGAGTTCAAGTGGAGACCCCCAAAAGATAGTGGCGGCTGCAAGATTGGCAACTACATCCTGGAGAGGCAGCAAATTGGCCGTAATACCTGGAAGAAGGTTGGGCCCATCGGTCCAGAAGCCAAATACAGGGACCTTGATGTAGATCACGGCCGCAGGTACTGTTATCGCATCAGGGTGGAGACTGAAATGGGCACCAGTGAGCTGATGGAAACAGAGGATATTCAAGCTGGGACAAAAGGTACACTAATGCTTTTGATGGATGTATTGAATTTAGTTCTAACACTGAACAGAGCTACCCTACTACTGACTCGGCCATCCATTCTAGACACAATTCCATCTTCCTCTCCTGGTCTCGATGGCCTGTGCTCACGCTGAGCATTCATGCTACGTTTGCTTGTGCAACTAAACTTCTATTTTGCCACATTACTGCAATTTCCCTGACCTCGTGGATCACATCTGGTCTTATTTTGAGACATTCGCATTATTTCGGAACGTGGTAGCTGTCAATACTTATTTGCGAGACAACTTTTATTTGCAATACTTACATGAAACGTCTTTATTACGCACTCAAATATAGTCACAGGTACGCAACCGTACCATGGGTTTTCACATTTCGAATTATTTTCAGTCTTTGGATTTTATATTTACTATGAAATGTATCGGTTTACAGTATCATTAAGAACTTGTGAGGAGCGATTGCATAACAGTCCATTGTATTACTGGGATACATTTTATGCATGCATGCATGACCGTGTGCATGTAATCATGCCATGCCCAAGCCCACCTATTCCAATCGTGCCAAAGTAGCTGAAGTTTGCCAAACTGGAACGCGGATCAGAGGACTCACACTTGCCAAATGTGCTGGAGTTTAGGTACAAAGTAGGCCCAAGCAAGGTACAGCCCAAAGTTTCCCAAAAGACCCTGGTTGTTTGTGTACACAGCATACCCTGGACCTCCATCAGCACCAAAGGTTGTCAGCGCCTTCAAGGACTGCATCAACCTGTCCTGGTCCCCTCCTGCTAACACCGGAGGAACCAATATCCTCGGCTACAACCTTGAGAAACGCAAGAAGGGCAGCAATCTGTGGGGTCAGGTAAACCCGCCAGAGGAGATGATCAGAGGTAAATTTAGAAATCCTTCCCCATAGTTGCATTTAAAGAGTTGTGTTTGTAATTTTTGGGGGGAAGTAAAAAGTATGCTTTCCACTCCAACAGCTAAAGGATTTGCTGTAAAAGATGTCGTAGAGGGAATGGAATACGAATTTCGTGTGTCAGCTATCAATAACTCAGGAGCGGGTGAATTCAGTACACCTTCTGAGTTTGTGTTTGCCAGAGACCCTAAAAGTAGGTGGATATTCAATGTACTGTATACCAACCTAAAATCTGTAGCACTAAGTATAGATGATGTGTTGCAGAGCCTCCTGGAAAGGTCCTCGATTTGAAAGTGACCGATTCCACATACACAACTCTATCACTGTCTTGGAACAAGCCCAAGGACATTGAAGGGGTCGAGGATGAAGCCAAGGGATACTTTGTGGAGATCCGTCCCGCGGAGAACACGGACTGGAATCGCTGCAATTCTACCGTATTAACCACAAATTTCTACACAGTGAAAGGCATGAAGTCAATGGCCATGTACTGGGTGAGAGTCATTGCTATGAACGATGGCGGGGAGGGAGAACCACAGGAACTGGACAACTATGTCCTCGCTATGCCTCCTCCTGGTGAGAATGTGTATGATGTATTAAACCCGGAATATAAGACGACCCCGATTTTTCGCGACCCTGTTTTTGAATCAAAGACATGGCTTTGTTCGTAATCATGTTTTCAATATCAGTTAAATCATATTTCATTCATATTTAGTAGCTGTTCAACATTTGTTTGCTGCTTCATTGAGTGCTATTATCTTAACGTTATCATCATAACTCCTTATCTGATGTTGGTGAGTTCTCACATGTTTGGTTCAGTTAAAACGTGTTCTGTTATGTTTGCTGTGCAAGTACGGTTTGTTTGGTCAAGTGCAAATGCTTAGACTGAAACCAATTTCTCAAGTGGTCTCAGTCCGCTTGTTGAGTGCACGCTCTGGTTCGGTAGATTGCATTGCAAGTGGACTTCGGTGACCCTGAATATAAGACAACCTGTCACTGACTATTTTCTAAAGAAAAAATATTGTGTTCTACCTGGGTCAGTACCGTATTGCGCTCTTGCTGCTCTTGATAAATCACTGGAATTTAAGTTTTCACAATCAGTATAACTATGACGTGACTAAGATTACTTCAGTTTCAAGTAGGCAATTCTACAAAAGTCTTTATAAGACAAAACCAAACATCACTGAATGTCATATCATGCATTCTTAACCTAGTGAGACCACGCTTCACGGATGCCAAAATCAAGAGCTTCATGGTGGTGAGAGCAGGAAATTCAGCGCGATTCACCATGAACTTTGAGGTAATTTGTCCAAAAAACAAGTGTTTAAGCAGAAACAATTAGTCAATGTTCCTCTGAGTGATCTATTAGTCATTATTGTTTTGTATGCTTTGCAGGCCTCTCCTTGGCCTGAGGTCACATGGCTGAAGGATGGTGTGCCGGTCTCTAAAAAGGTGACAATAAGTAATGCAGAAGGCACATCGCAGCTTCTGATCCCTTCTGCTGAGCGCTCTGACTCCGGAATCTACACTATAGTTGTCAAGAACATTGTTGGCCAAGAAACGTTCAGTATTGAAATAAGAGTCACAGGTGAGAATTATTAGTATAGTATTATCACTATTATTAAATACATGACGTCCATATAATTTACAGAAAAGAAAGTGAAAGAGAACTTTATTTTATTTAAACTTTAGATGAGCCAAAACCACCAGGTCCAGTGGAGATTGAAGAAAACGTGCCAGGCACAGTGACCGTTTCGTGGACACCGTCTCCAGATGAGAAACGTGATGATAGGCTGCACTACATGGTGACAAAGAGGGATTCCAGCAAACGAACATGGCACACTGTGGCAGATCACATCTTCAACAATAAATTCACAGCTTGCAATATAATGCCTGGCAGAGAGTATCAGTTCCGTGTCTACGCAAAGAATGACATGGGCTCCTCCAAACCCTCTGAATCACCCAAGTGGCTGATCACCAACAAAAAAGGTACATACTGTAAATGTTCCCACAGTAGTGTGTTGGATGTGTGTTGGTCAAACTCTAGCCTTGATGCTGGAACTGTTTAAAAGTGTTTTTAATAAGCCCTACGGAAACACGCATTTTGTGTGTCTGTAGATTTAATGCTAATGAAATGTGTTTATCCACACTTGTCTCAGACAGAGTGTGTGTCTCCAAGATGCCCTACTGTGCACTCTATTTACTTTTTACATATAAACTACAACTTTTAGTACGCCATTTATTCAACATAACAGATGCCATATATCACATACAACAATGTAAGATTAAGGAGTGGGAAAGTAGGACAAAAATGTTACTAGCATATGACACGAGCGTAGCTATGAGAATTTTAACAGCAACATCAGTCTAGGTATTTGCTGAAGAAAAGCAAAATGATAAAACATACAGCTCCCACGTCTATAGCTTACTGGTGGATAGTTGGCAGAACTACAGACTTTATTTTAAGATGTGTAGCGAATCTTGCTTTTTTTTTTTCTTTTTTTTTTTCAAAGCTGTCCTCTGTGAAGTGGTGGGCGGATACTCGGGGCGGGCTCATCTAGCTCGGGGCAGGTCTAAGGTGATATGAGTAAGGAAAAAGGCTCTAGGGACACATATTACTGTATGAACATCACTAAAAAAGTCAATTTAGTATAATAGGAGACCTTTAACTCAGCAATTTGTGTTGATGACATTACATTACAACGACTGCAGAAAATTACATAATGAATATCTACTCTTCTCCTCAGAGAGATTCACTGTGAATATGCCTGAATCCAAGGCCTGCGATCTCCAGTGCCCCCCAAAGTTCCTTGTCCCACTCAAAATGCACACAGCTCCTCAGGGATATGAATGCTACATGAGCTGCGCTTTGAAGGGTGATCCAATGCCTCATGTTACATGGCTCCGCAACAACATCAGTCTCAATACCAACACTAACTACTACATCTCCAACACCTGTGGAGTCTGCTCTTTGCTCATATTGAGGGTCGGACCTAAAGACACTGGAGAGTACAAGGTTGTTGCAGAAAATGCTATGGGAACAGCAGAGTGCTCCACCAAGTTGACAGTAAGGGGTAAGTCTTTATCATAAATATACAGTACAACACTCTCACAATGGCTTGCATTAGTGCAAGTAAAACAAATTATGTCATTCTTTTTTGTTTCAGAGTAAAAAAAAATGTGATGAAGATGGAGGACATGTTACATTTCTGGTCCTGTGTGATCCTCCTGAATCCTTGAATTATTACTTCATATTTATTTACAATAAAGTATTATGGAAAAAAATGTTATTTTGATTACTCTAAAATTGTATTACAAATATATATTTTAAAAAGATGACAAATGTATGCATGCCTTACCAGAAAAATTACAGTCCAAAATGAAAAATGCAGTTCCAATCTAATAATTAGTTAATTCTTTAAATAAATGTATTAATGTTAACTATGGTTTAAATAAAGCTTGAGAAATGTCTTCTGATTGGCTAAATTCTGCCAAAACACTACCCTAACTGAATAAAATTGCTTTAGGATTTGATGTAAATAAAGTTTTCTGACTCGCTTCAAAGTGTGTGGGTTTTTTTCAACAGACCAGAAACAGGTAGTATCTTGGCTAACATGACAGTATACTATATTTCCTCATATGGTGGCTAGGGGTATCTATTCACACAACTGCAGAGAGTGGGACACCGCTATTAAGAAGTTTAAAATAAAATGAAAAATACATTTTTAGGAGACATGCAGTGAAATGGCAAGAATATGCGAATTTGGCAGACCGAATATAACACCAACACACACAACGTTGTGGAGCGACCACCTGTCAGGCTACTGGAAGAATTCGCCATCTCCACATAACATGAGATCATCTTTAATGCTGTGCAGGGAACTAATTTTACAACATGCGGTATAAGACTACACACACTTTACTTCATGTGAGGGAATGTATACATGTGTCACTCGGCGCTGCTGTGGGAACAGAGTGTAAATGGGAGCAGCAGTTAACTCTTAAATGTCGTTTATTTGAGGGAGGCATTTAGGTATCTTAAGTGGATAACGCACATGCCGACTAATTGGGACAAGGTGTCAATGGATGGCCACTATTTGAGTAAATGTGGTACCCTCCAGAAGTATTGGAGCTGTGAGGAAAATTCCTTTAATTTTTTGCTGTAGACTGATGTCATGTATTTGCATATGGATTGGATGCACAACTTAGAAGATAGCACATTTTGTTTGAACCTCGCCATTTTTCATGCAAGTAAAATTATTGGAACATTTGACTGACAGGTGTGTTTGGTTGCCCGGGTGAGTCCTATTACATGACTTATTCAATCACTAAATAACCCTGAATGTCTTTGCTCAATTTCAAATTGAGCAGAATAGGTTATGCCTGTGTGGACTGCATTTAGAGGCGAAAACAACATGAAAAGCAGAGAGCTGTCTATGCGTTAAATACAAGTAATTGTGAATGCAAGATGGAAAACCAATCAGAACCATTGTACAGACATTGGTCGTAGCCAGCACAACCATTTGGAATGTCCTGAAGAAGAAATAAACCACTGGTGTACTAAGCAGCA
This sequence comes from Dunckerocampus dactyliophorus, assembly GCF_027744805.1. Lineage (NCBI taxonomy): Eukaryota > Metazoa > Chordata > Actinopteri > Syngnathiformes > Syngnathidae > Dunckerocampus > Dunckerocampus dactyliophorus. The sequence continues at coordinate 15,533,665 of NC_072826.1, forward strand.
GACGCCAAACAAGTGGACCAAGAAAAACATCAGCAGGTGATGACAGACATAGTGACATTGTGAGAGTTGGCGATATCAGCAACAAACTGCAGAGGGCAGGAGTGAAGGTATCACTTGCGACTGTTCATAGAAGACGTCATGAACAAAAGTACAATAGCTACACCAGATGATGCAAACTATTCATTGTGGAAGCAAGAAGCAAGAAGAATAGAAAAGTCAGCCTGGAATTAAAAGTATAGAGATGAGCCTATCCAATTCTGAGACAAAAGTGTTATGGACTGATGAATTTTAGCGATTATGATACCTTCACTCCTGCCCTCTGCAGGTTGTTGCTGCTGCCATTAATAGTTGGTTTGAGGAGTTTCTTTTCATCTCTCGCAATGTTTCTGTCAACTGCTGGTGCTTTCCTTGGTCTACGTGTTCAATGTCTGTTACTTTGTACACCAGTGGTTTCTTTCTTCTTCAGGACATTCCAAATGGTTATACTGGCTATGACCAATGTCTGTGCAATGGTTCTGATTGATTTTCCATCTTCTCTCAAATTCACAATTGCTTGTGTTCCTACCATAGATAGCGCGCTGGTTTTTATGTTGTTTTCGCCTCTAAATGCATTTTACAGAGGCAAAACTTATCCTACCCAATCCGACACTGAGCATAGCCATTGAGTGTTATTTATTGATTGAATAAGCAATTTAATAGGGCAACCGAACACACCTGTTCCAGTACTTTTACTCACATGAAAAATGTGTGGGTTCAAACAAAAGGTGCCATCTTTTAAGTTATGCATCCGATCCAGATGTAAATACCTGGAAATCTCTGTCCTCATATTCATCTTTTGATGCCGAACCCAAATATTTTCAGTCTACAGAAAAAAAATAAGACATTGACCTCAAATGTTCCAATACTTTTGGAGGACACTTTACCATGGACACACACAACATTGTGGAGCGACCACCTGTCAGTCTACTGGAAGAAGACGCCATCGCTGCATAACGTAAGATCATCTTTAATGCTGCACAGGGAACTCGTTTTACAGCATGCGGTATGACTACACACTTTACTTCATTTGAGAGACTGTTTACATGTGTCGTTCGGTATTGCTGTAGCAACGGAGTTTAAATGGGCACAGCAGTTAACTCGTCAATGTCGTCTATTTGAGGGAGGCAGTTATTTGTCTTAAGTGGATCACGCACAAGGTGTCCCTAAGATGGATGGCCACTACCTGAGTAAATTGGGTATGTCCACATTGGATAGGGTCGGGGGGAAAGTAGCCTACTGCAAAATACTGCACTTGTTGCACTTGTTGTATCTGAAGCAATAGACTACCATTCTTACACGCAATCTAAATGACAATAATTATGAAGAATTAGCATTGGAAAACAATGATTGGACAGAGAAATCTAGTCCAGCAAGGTGAAGGTGAACAGATCTGAGGAATTACTGTAGTTGGCAACCACTTACATCAAATGCAACTTATGTTTTTTATTATTGTATGCACTTCGTATAATACTCCTAAATGGAAAAAAATGCAGCCATGTGCAAAAAATACAACATCCCATGGGTAAACCCTAAAGTTTGACCCCATCAGTCGGACTGACTTGAAATTTCTCACACAATGGTCAGTGTGCTCTAAAAAACACCCCCTGTAACTTCATGGTGATTAGTCGAATTTCACAGAATTTGGTACGCAACTTTAGCGGACTGACAAGCACGTCTGTGAAATTTGCCTCACGAGGGCACAGATGGGACTGTAGTAAAGAAGTACGCGTAAGTCATTGGCCATTTGTGTAATGATTATAAAACTTTGAGGATATCTGTATTACATCTGTCATGTCTTCCAAAGCATTTTGACTACAACCCATGGGAGATGCCAAATGCAATGTACAAGTTTCAATCCATGTGGAGTCAAAATAGGAAGTTAAGCGCTATAATTGAGACATCAGGAAAGCTATTAGCAGTACAAAGATTGGCCCACGCTGCATTTTAATCTGGCCAGCGGGACTATTTGGAAAATAGCAAGGAACTGGTCAGTATCGCTGACCTCAACAAACAACATGCTTATGATGATCTTCTCATGAAAGTAAGTCTTTCTACTACTACTCATATAGCCTTAACAAATGAAAGTGGCCACAGCATTACATACTACTCACACAAAGTGAGGGATATTTCAGATAAATTTAAAGATTAACCTAAAATGTACTACTGTGTAAACTTTACAGATGAACTTAATTTGAGCTTCTGTAACTTTGAATGCAAATGTCTAACCTGTTCAATAATTAACGCACTTAACACACAACATGCTCTTTTCTAACATAACAGTTGTGCATATCCATAACTTTTTGTGAGTATAATAAATATATCATTATTTGCATAACCATTGTTAGTAGAGGTGCCAGATTCAGACTGATAGTTGCAGTAATGTAACTGTACACGACTAGAAATGAAACCACTTTAAAACTATTACACTCTGTCTGTACAAAATAACACTGAGGCATCACAGTCAAAAGTAATAATTTTAATACTACATCAAAGCATGCTGGGAAACATGTACTCTGCTCATTCCACAGCTGCAAACTCTTCCGAGTTATACATGTCGCGGATTATGATGTTTTTGTGTTGTAGCTTTTGCCCCAAACGTTGAGAGAATGACGAAGAGGTGGTCGATCAACAATCGCTTTACTGTATTGAAATGAAGAACCACGTATATCTGCAGCTGTCTACAGTACCCCTCCCTTTTCCTGGCTTATCCAATAAACAGTCAGGACACATTCACGGAAAGTAGACATTTCAAACAGGAATGAAGGGACATGAACGCGGATATTTTCCTCTACTCTGATTTTTTTTTTTTTTTTAAGTCCATTCACACAAGTGAAGTTGTTAAAAAAATTATGTACACATAAAAACACATTCACTTGCTGTCATGCACATTTTGTCCGAGCCTGAAAACGCAACCGCAGCTGCCTGGAGCATTATAATGGTTTGCAAACTTGTTTGCTGTCCTGTTCGGCCTGCAACCTAAAGTGGGCTCTGCCTTTTGCCCCGTTGTGCGACTGAGTTTGACAACCCTGATTTAAAGCATGCTGTAAAATGGACAAGGGTTCATTGCACATTGGAAACACCGTTTTTCACAAGAGCGAGTAAATTATTGGTATGTAAATAATCACATGCACCATAAAGATCAGGCAATAAAAGTCATCAAATTCATCAGATGAGCCTAAAGACTAAATGAGTCGAGGAAATAGTTGAACCCAGGAGTCAGATGAATTAACTCACCATATTCTTGATGGCGAGTACAAGTCTACTGAAGAGCACCCCACGAGAGCAGCAGGCCTGGATGCCTGACCCCTACACTGAGAGGGTTTCTTGGGTCCGTTACATTGACGGGGAATTTTGTTTCCCCAATCCTGGACCTGCAAGAAAGCACCACAAACAAACTTGTCATGAACACTTGTCTGTCTACCCAGTCATTGGAGGTTTGTTGGAGATGAAGTGAAATGAAGTGGTCCCCAAAGTCCAGGAACATCTGAGAGTTTCGACTGACTGTGATGTCTGTGTTAAGATTCATCAATGTTGGCTTGCTTGTTCAGTTTATTCTGGCACAGGGTCAAGTCTGGAAATAGCCAGAAAGTATAAAACATTATGACACTTGGGTGAAGTTTTACGGTTTTAATTTATGCTCAAGTCCTCTTGAATTACCTCCCAGAACATATTTTTTGAGTTGAGGGTCTGACATTAGTCCAAGTTTAGTGTCACTGAAGAAGAGAGGGTTCAACTGTTGCCCTCAGCAGGATGCCACTTCTCAGATTCTAAGTGAAGGGCTCCTTACAATGCTCAAGTGGAATAAATCTCTTCAACGTATGGAATAGTGTATGATTATCCTAAAAACAATATTTAGCTTATTTTGTTTGCCTTCTTTTTGATATGTCCTGTGCAACCTGGTGTTAGGTTCTATTAAATTCCTATAGTACATTTTCAGGAATTTAAGACTGCTCGCATTTATTTACAGTAAACAGTACATGTAAAACAAATGTAATGAAAGTAATGCTTACCTCTTAATTGACAAATGGCCCAAACCAGCAAATGAACACAAGATATAGTCAAGGCTGTTCAATCAATCAATATATCCCGTCAATTCCAAAAAGACTTTTAAGTAAAAATATGTCCGAGTGTCCTGCTGAAGTGGCTAAAACTGACATTGTGGTTTTGAGGGAGGGATTTGGACACTTCATGGTTGCATTTCCTACAGTGTCCCCCCCACCCCCCCATTGAAGAACCTATAGCTTTTTTAGGGCCAAAGAGCATGTGAGTAAACCTATCCCTAAGGGCCACGGGGGGGAAAAAAGTAAGAGCTTAGGTTGCCCCAAGTGTCTCTGAAAGGCTTTATTGGCTCTGAAAAGCCTTCACTCCCACTAGGATTGAGCTGGAACCTAGCTGGACCAGACAGCAGCTGAGAGAAGTCTACTTGGAAATAAGTAAGTATATTCACAAGATGGCAGGCTTATGTTGTAGTATGGTTTCTTAACTTATCAATACTTTCATTTAAATACGTTTGAAACAACCTTTGTGTTACTCAGTGAAGGTTACACAAACATTAATTTATACAACTTCAGAATGTGTACTACAGTATATACTTATGATATAATTATATGTAATAATTAATACAGAATATGTCTTGATGACTATTTATTATGAGTATTTATAATGAGTGTGTTTCACTATATGATCACCGAAATGCATTTTTATTAGGATCTGTTCCATACAACAGTGCTTTACAGTGATACTTTAATTTAGCATTTTCTTGTATATAAAAAAAGGGACAAAATAAGGTGGACTCCTTGATTTATTAAGTCCACAAACCTGTTATTCATAAATCAGTCACTTTGCAACAGCCTCAGCAAAGCTATTTTGTGTCTTAGACAAATATAGCTCCACACCTGTGCACCAAATGTACAAAACGGATAAATCAAGTTAAAAAATTATATTAAAACAAAATATGTAACAATCATAACTTCCTCCATGATACAAGGGAAGGCAATTTGTCTTATATTAAAACAGTGTATTGAAAACAATAGTGTCCTTAAATGAAATAAAATAAATATTTGCCCTTTTGTCCTCTTACCCCAGTTCTGAATATTGTCCTTCCAATCATTATTTTCTTACTTGTTAATAAAGCTAAATCCTTGGCTAACTACAGTACATCAATGACAAATGACTCACTCCCGCATTGAGCCAGTTAACGTCACTTCCCTTTTAGACATGACTGATAGTTTTATGACTTATGTGACCTACTGGCTGCAAAAAGTGAGCTGGATACTTGCAGGAATCTAAAGAGGGCATGCAAAGTATTTGATGAGCGCAGGAGTTTGCTCACGCAGTTCACCACTTGATGATATTTAAACGATTTCAATAAAATGTTGTCGTTTTACTCTCCATCATCGTACCATATTACAACATACGGTTATAAAGTTAACACACCAGGTAATGTCCAGTGGGCGACTTTACTGTAAAATCCTATCATTCTAAATATTTAACTACCTATTGGTTGTGATGAGACACTATAACTAACAGTGTGCCATGTAAGTCACGTTTATCATTCATGAATATGAATGCACTGATGTTATATGTAACTGTGTGCAATACATATTTGTTTTACAGAGCAGCTGTACAAGCTGTGCATTGCAGGCAAGATGTTTAAGATACGTAGAATTAAAGATGTGGAGCCAACTGCTCCAGGCCAGAGTAAGTATATGATGTTTTTCAAGCTTATTTTCAAGCTAACTAGAATTCATATAAATTTGAATTAAGTATTTAGGCCATTCATCATAGATCAAGGATAAGTATTACATGACCTAATAAAGTAATAATTATGGCAAACAAGCTGTTCGCCTTGCTGGTTGAACTCAAATGTGCTCAAATTTCATAACAAAATTCCTCATGATAAGCTATCATGATTGAACAAACTGTATGAACTATACTACCAATGTTTTGAGTTACTTTTTAACTTTCATACAAGTGTAAAAACAAGTTTACCACTAATCAGAGATTAAAACAGTAGTGTCTTCCCATCTCTGATACCCTTCGGCATGGTAGTTCCCCTGTATATTGCATTAAGCTATGTCAACAAATACACATATTTAACATTTTTAATGACATTTCATTCATTTGATGGAAGTCAACATAAAAAAGAGGTCGAGGGTGCCCGGAGTGATGATTACTCAATTCGTGGAGGAAGTCCCTGAAGGCATGAGCACTCCAGATTTCACCAGGAAGCCCATAGCTCTGACCATTCAAGAAGGTATCGTAATCTGCCACAATGTCACAACTGTAGTCATTGTGGACTATGACACATTGCAATACAAGTACAATATTTTCACACTTGGTCATTTACGCTACCACTTTCCAGGAAAGCTGGCCATTTTCAAAGCAGTCATTGTTGGAAAGCCTGAACCAACAGTGACCTGGACAAGGAATAATGGAGAACTCAATGAAGAAAATTACAAAATGGTCCACGACACCAGTTCTGGGGAGTACCAACTACAGGTGAGAACACAACAACTACTCTTTGAACTTGGCAACAACAAATCGGTCAAAGTGAATAACTGTAGTGTCTTGATTATGCATTACTATAGATCCCAGATGTATCAGTAGACCACGCTGACACCTACAAGTGTTTCGCTACAAACGAGTATGGGAAAGCCATCGTCACTGCTGCCCTTAATGTCATTGAGAGTGAGTTAATAAATAAAGAAAACAAATAACGATCATGAATGAAGTGTACCTCTATACTCTTAATTTCTTCTTCTGTAGTTGGCTATAAAAAAAGCAGAGCCCTGCAGCAATCAAGAACAGGTACAATCTCCACACTGTCTGACATGTAAAGTCAGAAATACATTGAATTAATCAACACTCCCATTGCAATTGTAGCTATACGAGAAACACCTGAACATTTAAGGAAGGCCTTAAAAACTACGTAAGCAGCCAATAAATTAATGGGCAATGGTAAAGTAGATGACATTCAGTTTGATATCTATCAATTCCTTTTTGTAGGGTTGACAATGAACCCAAGCCAGAAACCAAACGAGTTATCGATGACAGATTTTGGGAACTTTTGATGAGCGCTGACAAAAAAAACTATGAGAATATCTGTGGCGAGTACGGCATCACAGATTTCCGCTGGATGCTGAAGAAACTGAGTGAGAAGAAGCTGGAAAGGGAACATGAGCAAGAAAAGGTATTTTTCTTTGTGTCATCATATGGTGAGCATGTCACCAATAAGATAAGGCTTAATAATAGAACACACTGTATGAACTGTTTTTGATTAAACAAACCACAGGTTGTTGAAAGACTGTGTAATCTAAAGCCCATTGAAATGAAAGGAAACGGTGGAGCAGAATTTGAACTTGAAATGTCACTTAGGGACCCTACAAGCAGAATCTTCTTATATAAGGTCAGATGCTTAATTTTACAGTTCTTAAAAAAATTAAGAAGGATGTTAAGAAACAAGAAAGTGCAACAAAAGTAATGTGTTTTCTATTGGGACAGGATGGTGTTATGGTTCCTTTTGATGTCGACACAGAGGTGAAACATGGCCTGAGGCAAGTGGGGAAGAAGTTTGTTTTCAGCATCAATGGCATTAGCCCAGAAGATGCTGGATTATACCAAGTGGAGGTTGGCGGAGTTAAGATCTTCTCGACTGATTTGAAAGGTGAGATGCTGTATCAGATTCATCTTGTGCTAGGAAGTGTATTCTAGTTAGATTAACTATGCTAGAGATGCTAAAACATTCTGTTATGTTGCTGCAGTTCCCAGTGTAGACTTCCTGGTGAAGATTCAAGATGTCAAAGCAGAAGAAAGAGAAGATGCCGTGTTTGAGTGTGTTGTTTCGCAACCAATGAAAAAAATCAACTGGATGGGAAAGAATATTCCACTGGAGCAAGGAGACAAATATGACATAATTGTGTCAGAGGATATGCTGATTCATACTCTGGTGGTGAAGGACTGCCTGCTATTGGATAAAGGAATTTATGCAGCTGTGGCTGGACTTAAATCTTGCAGCGCCTGGCTCATAGTGGAAGGTAAAGTAAAAGAAAAACATTTAAAATGCCAGCTGAAGCACAGCTAATGTGCATCTATTTTGTAAATCAGCTGACAATGATCCAAACTCGCATGGAAAGAAGAAAGCCCGCAAAACAACGCGAGCAGGCGGCGGTGGAGGAGATCTGTTGAAGATCGCAGAGGAGCAACAAGCCAAGATAGAGAAGGAGAGAGACGTGTTGCTTGCGAAGGCTAAGTCAGACGCGGAAGCTGAAGCTGAAGCTGAAGCTAAAGCTAAAGCTAAAGCCGAAGCAGAGGCTAAAGCTAAGGCAGAAACAGAAGCTAAAGCTAAAGTAGAGGCTAAAGTCGAAGCAAAGGCAAAAGCCAAGACAAAAGCAAATGTAAAGAAAGTAGAAAAGGCTAAGACAAAAGATAAAAATGAAAATGCAGGCAAAAAAGACACCACAACAGACACCACGGGCGAAGATGAACAAGGTGAAGAGGAAGTCAAAGGGGAGGATGAAGAGGACGAGGAATATGAAGAGGAGGAGGAAAAGGAAGATGGCGAACCGACACCAGTAGCAGATGCAGAAGAGGAGAAGATGGTTCAAGAAAAGAAGAAGAGAGTGCGAGCTGGCCCTCTTGTTTCTGATACTGTCATTGGTGAGGAAGGAAAACACCATTTGTATCAGATGTTACTACTTCTTTCTTACTACTTCTTTCTAATAATCTAACAATATCTTTCAGACCCGGGAGTTTACTTTACCAGTGGTCTCTCGGACATCAGTGCGATCATTGGTACGGAGTCGGAACTGGTATGCAGACTGAGCAGTGAGGACTGTGAAGGGACCTGGTACAAAGATGGAAATGAGGTGAAGAGCACAAGCGCTTTGCTGGTAAAAGAAGCAACTTCTGATGGCTTCAATGTGAGTTTGCTGTGTGTTTCAGATAACAACCACAGAGGAGATGTGTATTGTTAATGATGGGACTTATCGCAAGCTAGTGTTCAAAAACTGCAAAGAAGAGGATGCTGGGAAATATCGATATGAAGCTGACGGTCGTAAAACAGAAGCTTTGCTAGTTGTAGAAGGTACTGACACATGTTGTTTTGTCAATTGAGCCGAGTGACGAAACAATGTTCTTCTACCAGATCCTCCAAAAATCAACAAGGATGACCTCGCCGAGTTCATCAAACCGGTTGTCATAAAAACTGGCAAAGACGCAGCCTTCAAGCTGACCTTTGTGGGCCGTGAACCCATGAAAATCCAATGGTACAACGAAGGTGAAGAGCTGCTGGAAGACACTCATACCAGAATTGAGAAGTCCGGCTCATATAGTCGCCTGCTGCTTCTGAAGTGCAACCACAAAACCAGAGGCGAAATAAAGATAAAGATTAAAAATGAATTTGGAGCAACAGAGGCCATCACCCAGCTCATTGTATTAGGTTTGTATGTACACTAGGCTATGAACAACACTTAAAAATAAAATATTAAAATGCATTTCATATTTCTTTGGTTTGCTTACAGACAAGCCAACGCCACCCTTGGGCCCTATAGACATCATTGAAAGTTCAGCATCCTGTATCGACTTCAAATGGAGGCCTCCAAAAGATAATGGAGGCTCCTCTATCACAGACTACATCCTGGAACGCCAGCAAATTGGTCGAAACAGTTGGAAGAAATTGGGGAAAATTGGACCCGAGGCTAAATACAGGGACACGGATGTGGACCACGGACGAAAGTACTGCTATCACATCAGGGCTGAAAATGATCAAGGCGTCAGTGAAATGATGGAAACTGATGATATCCAGGCAGGGACCAAAGGTAACTTACCTCATGATAAACATCACTGCTATATTATACAAGGTATGTTATTCTAATAAAAATATTTTTGCAGCATTCGCTGGACCTCCCACCGGACTGAAAGTTGTAAGTGTTTTTAAAGACTGCATCAACCTTGCATGGTCTGCACCTTCAAATACTGGTGGAACAAACATTTTGGGATACAATGTGGAGAAACGAAAGAACGGCAGCAATCTTTGGGGCCTTGTCAACCCACCAGATGAACCCATTAGAGGTAAAATCCTGGAATTACAAACAATGCCACAAATAAATAGCTAAAATTAATACATGCCTATCACAACACCAACAGAGAAGAAGTATGCGGTGAAGGACGTTGTTGAAGGCATCGAGTATGAGTTTCGTGTTTCAGCTATCAACATTTCTGGTGTTGGCGAGCCAAGTGCACCTTCCGAGTTTGTTGTTGCACGAGATCCAAAGAGTGAGAAGTATTGCCAAATTATTTATTAAGAGAAAGATTACGGAACCATTCTCTATTAACTATTTGATGATACCATTTAGAGCCCCCTGGAAAAGTCACAGACTTGAAGGTGACTGATTCGACATACACCACCTTATCTTTAACCTGGACCAAACCTAAGGAAGAAGAAGGGGTCCAGGATGAGGCCAAGGGGTATTTTGTGGAGCTCAGGCCAGCAGAGAACCCAGAATGGGGTCGCTGTAACTCCAGCGCTATCATCATGAACTCCTTCACCATCATGGGCCTCAAGTCCATGGCTATGTACTGGGTGAGAGTCGTCGCCACCAACGAGGGTGGAGACGGTGAACCTCAAGAGTTAGACAACTACGTCATTGCAATGCCCCCCCCAGGTGAGTAAGCGGATGGTAAAATATGTGTTTCGTATGTTGTTTGATGTTTCAACCCTCTCATACAGTGAGACCTCATTTTACTGACAAGAAAATGAAGAATTTCTTAGTAACAAGGGCTGGGAATTCCGCAAGACTCAACTATAACTTTGAGGTTCAGTAAGAGTACCAAATGAATGAATGAATGCACAATCCATCACTCAAAGTAAAACATTTCTTCTTTGATGTTGTCAGGCTTCTCCAATACCGACTATTACATGGCTCAAGGATGGGCTGCCCGTCCCCAAGCATGTGACAGTGAACAATTCAGACACGTCATCACAGTTAATGATCACTTCGTCAGAGCGTCAGGACACTGGGATCTACACCCTTATCTTGAAGAATATTGTTGGACAGGAGACCTCCAGTGTTGAGATAAGAGTGACAGGTACAAATACAGTTACTGGCATTTTGTGGAGTGAATAAAAATTACATCGGGGGTTGCCTACAGCCACAGCTGTTAAAGTCAATGTTTTTTGACTCAGCTCTAATCAGATAACCTGTTATTGGCTTTTGTACACCAGACACCCGGCCACTACAGGACACACACATAATTGAATAGAGAGCATTTACAGGAATTTCAATGTATCCATGAACATAATTATTTCGCTGTGTGCTTGTACTGTAGATGACCCCAAGCCTCCAGGCCCAGTGGAGTTGGAAGAAAACGTGTCTGGAACGGTCACAATTGCCTGGACTGCCTCTCCGGATGAGAAGAAAGACGACAGGCTACACTACATGATCAGCAAGCGTGACTCTGTCAAGCGTACATGGCAAACTGTCGCTGACCATCTTTTTAACAACAAGTTCACTGCCATCAACATCATGCCGGGAAGGCAGTATAAGTTCCGGGTCTACGCTAAGAATGATATGGGGACTTCTCAGCCCTCAGAGTCGCCCACCTGGGAGGTGAAGAGAGAGAAAGGTGTGACTGACTGATTAAGATATTGATTAAGATATTGTCATCACCAGAAAACTTAATATACAGTATCACACAAGTTCGTGAGTGAGTACACAACCTAACATTTTAGCAACCATTTTTATTATAGTGTATCTATCGTGATAATACTACAGAAAGTAACCTTGGCCATACTTCAGAGCAGTGGTTCTCAACCACCCCACCTCAGTGACAAGCACTGACCCAAATTGCAGAAGTTTTTCAACTCAAACCTTTCAAATATTTTATATTTGCAAGGGTTGCGCTGTTACCTATAGGGCACTGTTTTCTTGTCTTGTAGGAGGAATTCCCCCACTAAACACAATGTGAACTGCAGCAGTGAGAGGCTATCCCTCTCTTTATGGCTCACTCTTCTCCAGCAGATATCTGCAGTTGCGTGTCTGACAGCACAATAAGCCCACACTCGAGGTCTTTCCCTTTCCGCTCAGGCTTGACAAAGTTACCCATAAACATGGCATGCACCTTGTGGTGGCGTAGCAAGCAAACAGCACAAAGAACATGAGGTGCATTCACGGAGACTGGGTCATCGAATCGCATCGTTTGTACACTGTATTGGATCGCATCAAATCATTCTGTTTTTAAAATGTATCGCTTTTGAATCGTATCGTAACCTGTGTATCTAGATGTGCATTGAATCGTCTATCACAAAGACATTTACAACCGTAATTCCTGGCCACTGAATCACACTTCAGCTTCCTCAGAAAGGCACTTGTCATACTCGAAGTGGTGTGGGCTCTTTATCATGTTGGAAAACAGTTTCCAAAGGGAGGGGTCATGCTCTACTTCACAGTGTCACAGCACTGTACAAGTTGTAATTCATCTTTCCCTTCAATACATAGCTCCCCAGTGCTGTCACGCTACCGCTATCACACTATCACCACCATGCTTGACTGTTGACAACTCACAGTTATCGTGCTACTCACTTGTGTTGCCAGCTTTTTAGACAATAGTGGCTGTGTGTTGAGTCATTTTAAGTGGACAGTAAATATATAGTGCAATACAAGCTGTACACTGACTAAAGTATCTCCAGGCTTTATTGCTGTAGTATTAGTAGTAGAGAAGATGAAACTGGCTGGTGAGGGTGTGTACTCACTCAAGTTACTGCAACTGTAAAGTATCAGTTATTTACAACTCTCACCCTGTATTCTAGAATCATTTTCTTTGAACCTTCCGGCCTCAAAGGACTGCAGCTTCGAGGCACCTCCTGCCTTCTCTGTCCCACTAAAAATGCATAACGCTCCCGAGAGCTACGAGTGCTACATGAGCTGTGCCGTGACCGGAAACCCCAAACCCTACATCACTTGGTACAGAAACAACATCAACCTGAACACCAACTCTAGCTATTACATCACCAACACTTGTGGGGTGTGCTCCATGGCCATACTCAAGGTGGGGCCCAAGGACAGCGGGGAGTACACCGTCGTCGCAGAGAATGCCCTGGGTAGAGTGGAGTGTTCAACCAAACTTGTTGTCAAAGGTACAATATTGTCAACATATTTACGTCTCGAAAGCTATTTTTGGTAGCACATATTTTAAAACGTCTTTTGCTTTTATTCCCCCATCTTCAGATTAGGTGGCATACTCGTGAACAACTCCTGCTCCTTGAAGAAGAAATAAAAAAAAAAAAAAAAATTAAGTGGGAAAGTGCTGCCATGATGTCTGCTCATTGGAATTATTAGGAATGAGTTTAACAGGTAAATGGCAGAAAGGATTAAAACTGAGCAATTCCACTTAATGTATCCACATTGCATGTACTTCTCTTCAGGTTATATCATAAAAAATTCAACACTTTTCAGAATGGTTCTTCAAGTGTATTTGTATTACAATGACCCTGTTTCAAAATGTGCATTCTAAGTGTGCATGCGAAAATGTAAATACATTTAATCTGAGCTGAGATTTGGTTTTACTGAGCCATCTTTAAATTTAGTTCTAAACCTCATATCTAACTGCAGTGATGATACTGCAACACATTGGGCTAAATGTTATTTCAGAATATGCATGTTTGGAATTGTTTCATTATTTTGTTGAACTGAATGTGTGAATACCAGCATTTTGTTCATCAAGAACCAAGTGTCACCCAAGAGTCATATTAAACATTTCACTCACAGGTACTGTAAGTGCTTGCGTTGCAGAATTGCAGTGCATTGTGCACTTTAAATGACGTCATCACACATGGTTTTGTTATGTGTTACTGTAGTGTGCATTCACGCTTTTAAAAGGAAATTAAGTTCAACTACAAATGTGAGCTTTTGTTCTAGTTTATAGGTTTTAATCACTTATTTTGTGATGGCTATGTCAGGGGTCGGCAACGCCCTGCTGTGGTGCTGCATGCAGCTTTTCAGGCTCCTTTTTGTGGCATCAAAGTGGAGGAAATGTGCATTTTCAGAATAGACTTTCCCAGGGAGGCTGAGGAGTGTGATCCCCCTATAGTTGGAACACACCCTCCGGTCACCCTTCTTGAAAAGGGGGACCACCACCCGGGTACTGTTCCCGACTTCCATGCAATGATAAAGAGACATGTTAGCCAAGATAGTCCCTCAACATCCACAGCCTTGAGGAATTCAGGGTGAAATTTGTCCACCCCCGGAGCTTTGCCACTGGGGAGCGTTTTGACTACCCCAGATACCTCAGCCACAGTGATGGAACTGTCCGCATCCGTGTCCTCTGACTCTGCTTCCACTATGGAAGGTGCAGTATGTCAGTGCGATTGAGAAGGGCCTCAAAGTATTCCTTCCACCATCCAACTATATATATCCTCAGTCGAGGTCAGCATGCCCCCGTTCCCACTGAAAACAGTGTGGACCGGGCATTGCTTCACCTTTCTGAGGCGTCGCACGGTTTGCCAGAACCTCTTCGAGGCCCACCGAAAGTCGTGCTCCATGGCCTCACCGAACTTCTCCCAACCCGAGTATTTGCCTCGACCACTGCCGAAGCTGCGAGCCGCCTGGCCTGCCGGTACTTGTCAGCTGCTTCAGGAGTGTGACAAGCCATCCATCCTCGATAGGACTCCTCCTTCTGCTTGACGGCAGCCCTGACCTCTGGTGTCCACCATCGGTTACGGGGCTTGCCACCACGACTGGCACCGACCACCTTGCGGCTGCAGCACCAATCGGCTGCCTCAGCAATGGAGGCACAAAATGCGGCCCATTCGGGCTCAATATCCTCGTCCTCCCCCGGGATACAGAGGAAGCTCTGCCGGAGGTGAGAGTTGAAGACGGGATGAACGGGAGACTTTGCCAGACGTTCCCAGCACACCCTCACTACATGTTTGGGTCTCCCAAGTCTTCTTAATATATTAAATAAATAATATATTATAAGAGTGTATATACATGTATAAGGGCCGGGTGGCCGTGTGGTTAGCATGTGCATGGGTTTTCTCCGGTTACGCTGGCTTCCCCCCACATTCAAACCCCCCCCCCCCCCCCCCCCCCCAAAAAAAAACATGCAGGTTAGGTTAATTGGCAACTCTAAATTGTGTGAGTGTGAATGGCTCTTTGTCAATATGTGCCCTGCGATTGGCTGTAACCCGCACCTCGCCCAAATTCAGCTGGGATAGGCTCCAACATACACCGCGGCCCTAATGAGGATAAGCGGCACAGAAAATGGATGGATGCAAACATGTATATAAGTGTGCTGAGTTCAATTTGTGTTCTGTATCAAAGCCTACCATATTTTCGAGTTGTATATTCCCTTTGATACTCAGTAGTACTTTCACAGTATTTTTCAAGTAACAATTTCAATTTTATTCTATGTTTTCTGTTATTCCAAATAAAATCTGCTAACATTTTATTCCTTGAGTAGAAATAACATTTTTGACAATGGTATTGGTAGAGCCTGAAAAAGAAATAAATATAAAAACATCATTTTAGTAGTCTTAATTCTACTTAGAATTCTATTTGTGACTAGTTTCCATCTATTCAACTGCATTCATAGTAGGGTGTCCGATATTATCAGCCCACCGATATTATCGGGCCGATACTGGCATAAAACTGTGACATCAATTTATATTGGTATCGTTTTTTTCCCTATACTGAAACCCAATATAAAAAATGCTGTATGCCTTTGGGCTCCCGTACGACGGAGAATGACTGTAATGAAAATGTTGGTTATGCGATTTGCTTTCCTCAAAACTTCCAATTTAATTGCTCACCTCAGGATGAATCATTCAGAAAGATATGTGGCATTTGTGCATCTAAGCAATGAGAAGAAGCAGGCGGCACTGAAAAAAACACTCAATTGGCCAGAGAAAAAACAAGAAAAAACAAAAATACGACAAAGACGACACCAGAGCAAAAGCCATCAGTCCAAAAATAATGGTGTGTATCTCACTGGATAACCAGCCATTTCTATCGTGCAACATGCCAGATTCACCAAGCTTCCTCGAGCCACGCTATGCCATGCCCAATCACAGGTACTGTATTTCTCGGATGTTTGCTTACCCAAATTGTACAATATTGTTGAGAAGCTAATTGTGAATGCAGTATCCATTAGCTTCACAACAGATATCTGGTCTTCAAGCGTTAGCCAGGTTAGCATGATGAGCTGTGTTGAGATGTAGAAAATCCCCAAGGAGAATGTGCATGTAGTGGTGAGAGACACAGTGCGCAAGATGGCCAAAGCTACGTCGGAGTTTGGTGTCCCAAGTCTGCCCTGCATAGTGCACACTTTGCAGCTCGCAGTGAACGGAGGTGCCCTGTCTCAGCGCAGCGTTGCAGATGCCCTGGTTGTGGGGAGGCGAGTTGTAGGCCATGTCAAGCACTGAACCCGTGCTTGCAGTCGTTTTGAAGACCCACCAAAATAACTCAACATACCCGTGAAAAACCTGCAACAAGATGTCCCCACCAGGTGGAATTCCACATACTATATGATGCAGAGCCTGGTGGAGAAGAAGATGGCTTGAAGTGCATATGCTGCTGATTATGAACTCCTTGCAACATTGACAGCAACTCAGTGGAAAATTATGGAGAAGAAGACCACCCTACTAACCAAGGACATCAGCTCTGCGGAGGCCACTGCTGCAGATGTCATCCCTGGTGTGGTGTCCCTGACACAGGTGCTTGTGCTTGCCAAGATGGATGAATCAGACAAAGGTGTGCAAACAGCCAAACATACTCTATTGGAAGCTATCAGTAAACACTTTCATGGTGTGCGCTTTAAAGTAGATGCGAGCGTCTTCGTCACATACACAAGAATGGAGAAGCGACAGTGCTCAGGGATACCGCCGGAGACAACTATAACTCAGAGCGATTTGAGAGGTCTGATTTTTTCGAGCAGGCATGTTTGTGATGCAAATTATTACTCTTTTGAACGTGTTTGTTTTGAGAAGCCAAACTCCTTACTTGTGAAACCCCAGAGACTACCTGGAACTACATTCTTCATCACCGAAACCCGACCAGAACTGGATTTAGGAGACCAACTTGGGGGGTGAGTCGCTGTTGGTGGACTCCACTGCTGATGGGAATGTCATACAACTTCATGTCAAAAAAATCCTATCTATCCCTTTAAGCTTATCTCAAGGGGCGTGAGCCAAACAGTTTGAGACAATTAAAAACAACCTTTTTCAAAACCCAAGTTTAAGTACTTTTGTTATTTTGCACAATGTTTACATTTGGAAAGCCTTGTTGCATTTGAGAATGCCTCCAGTGAGGCATCACAATAAAATTAGGCATGATGTGTTAAGCTGTGTTATGTTTTGTGGCTCTAGACCATTTTTCTTCACAGGAAGAGGAGGCAAAAAGGCTCTTTTGATGCTGAAGGTTGCCGACCCCTGGTTTAGGCACTTCAATTGGCAGTTGTTGTTCATTACGGTATTGCTATTTGCTATAAACATTGGTTCAGTTCTGGTTTGACCTGTTGGTGGCACCAGAGGACGTCATGCTGGTCGGAAGAGAAAAGTCAGCCAAGTGGTAAACACCGTGTAAGGCTAAACCATCCAGCCAGTAGCATGCCTGGTGACAGCCAATAAAATTACATGGCACTTTCTATGCATGCATTTATAGTCTATGAATCTTTACATAACAACATAAAGAAAGCCTTTGTCCTAACAGCCCCTCAACCTCTTGACCTTTGCATAGCATATGGTATGGGAATTTTTACAACACGAGCGTGTGTTTGTAGGTTTTAGGAATGACATCTGTGAGCCCTTTATGAAAAAGCCATAAATGCAAAGTGATGGTTGTAAAATGACATAACATGGTGCACCGATTCACAAGACTTCCTGTGTAAATTCCCAGTGGGAAACCATGTCGTTAACGACTAAAGCCTTTCACGACAGATTCCTGTGCTAATGGCCTTTGACCCTAAAACGCTCGTAAGTAATGGTAAGTAATGAGCTGTATTTACTCTATGAAATGATAAGGCAAGAGAGATTTAGGAAATATTTCCAATTGTTCAACACTACAGAAAAAGGGTAATCTTACTTTGTTTCACCGTAAATTGTTTGACTAACAAGATATTTCTTTCTTTCAGGCACGTTCGTTCTATGTCTATGCCAAACATTGACATATAAATGGGTTAAAAATGTGTTTGCTCTCTTCCTGATTTCTTATTTATTTTCATGTTTGTCCCATTTAAATGTTTCAGATCATCAAACAATTTGAAACATTAGTCAACGACAACACAACTGAACACAAAATGCAGTTTTTAAATAAAACTTTCCATTATTAAGGGAGGAAAAGTAATCCAAACCTACATGTCCCTGTGTGAAAAAGTGATTGCCCCCTAAACCTAATAACTGGTTGGGCCACCCTTAGCAGCAACAACTGCAATCAAGCGTTTGCAATAACTTGCAATGAGTCTATTACTGCCCTGGGGAGGAAACTTGGCCCGTGGGTCATTTACAGTCCCTTATGATTTTTAATCCAGATATTTTATTTTTGGTAAACTTTGATTATTAAAGCTATAACCGAAAATAGGATTTGAAGTTCTATTTTTAGTGAATAAAATGCAAAAATTATTACATTTATTGATGCAATACATCATTGGCCCATTTTGTTCAGTAATTGGGAAATCGGCAGCCGATCTCGATCCTGAAGAACGGATCGGGACATCCCTAGTCACTGCCCAAAGCTCATGACCATACGGAAGTAGGAACGTACTGTAGATCGACTGATAAATTGAAAGCTTTGCCCTCTTCACCACGACAAACCGAAGCAATCACTGTATCACTGTAGACACCGCACCAATCTGCCTGTCGATCTCGCTTACTCGTGAGCAAGACCCCAAGGTACTTGAGCTCCTCCACTCCGGTCAGGATCTCATTCACCCGGGGATGGCACTCCACACTTTTCTGCATACCTGCATACCGAAATCTGAGAAATGTTGCTTAGAATAAGCAAATCTGCCAATAGAACAATCACAATTAAATTTTTCTGTTAGCAAATAATTTCAGATTATTCCGTGTAAATATGACTGTCCATCCATCCATTTTCTATACCGCTTCATCCTCATTAGGGTCGCGGGGGCATGCTGGAGCCTATCCCAGCTGACTTCGGGCGACAGGCGGGGTACACCCTGGACTGGTCGCCAGCCAATCGCAGGGCACATATAGACAAACAACCATTCACACTCACAGTCATACTTATGGTCATACCAATTTAGAGTCGCCAATTAACCTCACCTGCAATGTGGGAGGAAGCCGGAGTGCCCGGAGAAAACCCACGCGCACACGGGGAGAACATGCAAACTCCACACAGAAATGCCCAGGGGAGAATCGAACCCAGGTCTTCCCGATCTCCAGGCTGTTCCTGTATGTGCCAACATGCTAACCACTAGACCACCGTGCGAAAAACAGAAAGGGCCTGGTAACAAAAAAATGTTGTTTTAGTAAAAAAAAAAATAAGCACGGCAAGCTTGATTTTGGATATTTAATCTTTGATTTTGTAGTTAGTGTATTAGTAAATTACTGTAACAAAATGAGAGTGATAATGACATTAAAAAGGCCCTCATCCAAACAGTACAGTAATTCTGCAATGTGTTACATAACATTTCGTCATCGTTTTGCATGGTACAGTCCAAAGAAAAAAAAAAAATTGACATTCATGACCCCCTCCTCTCACGATGAATGCCTTCCAGAAGATCAGGCCACTCGGATCGGCTCCTCGTGCCTGACAACAGTCACAACTCCTGTGTCATGCGTTGAATTTTATTACACGGCTCGAAATACACAATCGTGCTCACGGTGGGCATAGCTGTGTTATTGCTAAGACCACAATAACCGTGTTGTGGCTGCGTGCCAATGGTGCAGGCTCCATGAGGAATATGAATGACTTGTGACATGTAAGGAAATACCCACAACAGATGCAATACATTTCATTGTAGAAAAGCGTTGCACTTGTGGATGCTATTTTTTTGTACAATTACTCATGATGCCATCTGCTCTCCTAAACAACATAGACTACTCAAGATAGTGCTCCACGCTGAGATGACAGTTATCGCCATTCATGATGTCGCCGCCGCAGTGTCACGTTGAAAAAAAACACCTGTTACACCATGGCTGCTCTCATGTCGCTGGCAAGACGTGTCATTGTCGAGAGATATTTACAAGCCAGCAAAGGGTCATACCTGGGAGTCATACCACCACCACCAACATAGTCATCCAGTCATGCGCTTTCAACTATTAATTTCCTGTTGAATCATTTTCTTGTTGCTATAACTGACAAAGAGCTCATACGTGTATGATTCATTAGGCTTTACTTCTTACTATGTTTGCTTCATCTTTATAGTAAAACTATATTTTGAAAAACATTGCATATTTTTTATTTTTCCCACTGGAAAAAAATCTAGGGTTCTTATGACAAACAAAGCACAAACAGACTACAACAAACATAAGAAAACCCTTCAACTATAGTTAGGTCAGAAATAGTTGAAAATAATTGATGTTGATAAAGTGGAAACCATTTTTTATGTATATACCCTAATCCCTGGTTTATCGCAGTTAATTGGTTCCAGACCCGACCGTGAATTTCCGCAAAGTATGACTCCTTATTGATATAACAAATATTTTCATAGTGAAAGTATAAAGTCACCTTTGCACTCCTATTACCCCATACAGTATAGTAGATGTAATCAGAGTAAATAAGCCATGCAAAACATAAATAAAACTCATGCTTGTGTGTGTTGAAATAAATGTTCCAGACGTGTGGACAGGAAGTGACGTTGGGGGTTCAGAGTTGAGTTTTAGCTGGATTACGGCCGCAATAGTAGCCAGTGTTATTACTCGAATTATTATTATTATGATTATTATGTTATTGTTATTGTGCCTGTTGCCAGATAATTGAAACCTGCAATAAAAGACTGTTGTTCCTGTTCCTGGTATGTTTGTCTTCATATGTCATATACTTGTACTTTAGTTAATGTAACCATTTTTATGTTTGAAAATATATGAAATATATGAAATTTGAATATATATGCATACTTATTTTTTTGTAACTAATAGGCTGTATTCAACCACGAAACAGCCTTTGAGACCCTCTAAAAATTATACAATTATTTCCCTTGGATCCCAAATGGTCCCGGTCATGAAACCTTAATAAAAATGTAATACAGAACACTACTTTTTTTTCTTAAAGGGAAAGTTTGGATTTTTTGACATGATGTTGTATGACATCTCCATCAGCAGTTTAGTCCATTAACAGCGACTTACCCTCCACTTGGTCTCCTAAGTCCAATTCTGGTCAGATTTCGGTGATGAAGAACGTAGTTCCGCTTAGTTGCGTGGGCTATTTAAGCAAAGAGTTTGGCTTCTTTAAACAATATGTGTTCAAAAGAGTAATACATTTGCATCACAACAATGCCTCCTCAAACAAATCAGACGTCACAAAAAGATCAGCGTTATATTTGTTTCCCACCGTATCCCTGCGCACTGTCGCCTGTGCATTCATGTGTATGTGATGAGCACACTCGCGGTAATGCCACTCTTTCTCCGTGACGAAGCGCCGAGGCCATCTTGTTCCAAAGCAGAAGAAGATGTGAGTGTATTCATCACATACACATGAATGCACAGGATACAGTGCACAGGGATATGGTGGGAGACATAACGCTGGCCGTTTAAACTATGAACCCTGCAGCTTAAACAGCGATGAGGCTAATTTATGGCCATGTTCTAATCTTTTGGCATCTCCTTTACTGCTGAACTCGTATTAATCGTTTAAATACTGTAACGCTCCTGAGTCAGTGAGAAAACGGTAGCTCTTACTTTGGCAGCAGTCAATTGCGAGCTATAAGAGAACTCACGACGAGCTTGTCAAGCCTTCGGAAATTGCTGGAGGTCATCACGGACTATAACAGTCTGACTCACTGTTTCAACTTAGAAAGAACGCTAAAATCGTCACACAGCAACTTAACACTCAAAAGGCAGCTAAGGCCAAGTACCAATACGAGTTTAGAATAAACAACAATTTTAACTTCTTCCCATCATGCACTGCTTCCCAGCAAGGCAGTTCATTGGCCATGGCTGCTGGGGCACTGCAATGAAACATTTAGCTGCCTATATCCACCAGAATGAGCTCCAGAGGGAGGCAGGAGAGTCAGACAATTATATTAGTACTCGTGTATATTAGTATAGTACTGACCTCCTGCAATTTCCAATGGGTTGATAAGCTTGTTGTTCTCGTAGCTCATGATTGGCTCTTGTCAAATAAAGAGCTGCCTGTCCCTCACAAACGTGAGCACGTCACAGTGTGCCATTTTATGACGTGGACATGTGTGGCTCATAGTCCGGTTCGGCTTTTATATGTACAAATCTGTTTTTCTATCAAAATTTAGTGGGTATGGCTTAAACACCTGTTCGTTTTATACGCCCGAAATTACGGTATATGATTTTTTTCCACTTTCATCGCATCAAATATTTTCTACAACTTTAGACCTGTCTATAGTTTAACAGTTTTTATTTTTATTTTTTGTTTTATTTTGTTGTCGTCCTTTGTTTATCGCAGGTAATTGGTTCCAGACCTGACGGCGATATGTGAATTTCTGCAAAGTACAATTCAATATTAACAAATGGAATATTTTCGTAGTTAGCGCATAGAAAACCTGTTTGTGACTTTCTAAATACGATTTTTACACTCTAGCCTTTACACTCCAATTATTCTTCGTTTACACCACATTGCGCAGACTACAGGATCACTGCAGGGACATAAGAGACAACCGCCACTAGGATAGCAAGCTACCGTGCTAACTAGTTAGCCGCTCCAATTTACATATTGTAAACTTAGGAAAGTGTTTTAAACGGAATGAACAGGAAGGACAAGTAAGAAGCCAAAAACTTACCATTTCCACACTGAATGGGAGAACTTATTTTCACTATGTAATGTCGGACATGCCATGGCTGACTCCATGCAGTGTGAAAATAATAAAATCTAATGTCATGTTTCATCAATGTAACATTACTGACGCCTAGTGGCCAGAATACTGCATAAAACCTGTCTTTCAAAAAAGTTGCAATAGAGTGAGGGAGCGATGTTCGAACCGCAATGTAGCAAGACGACTGCATGACATTTTTGTTATAAAAACCCTTGACTTGACAAAATACGCAACTTTTTCCAAAACCCCTTCCTTTTCACCTTAATCCTTTATTTTTAAGGTAGATGCTAACATTCATTAGGCTTCATGGGAGAGTATTACGTGTCAAGATTACAGTAGAACTGTTATAATGGGAGTCAACAGGACGGCATCAGTGTAGGCATATGTACAAAATCTCCTATTCTACACACCTTGCAATAGGGTGGAACATGCATTTTTTAAAATAATAATAAACAAATAAAAATGATGTTCTAGCATATAACCTATAACATGAACAGTGTCAAGATTCCACTTTATAAAGGCTCATTAGCTGATACTTTTTGGATTCCAAAAAAATCAAATACATTGGTGTATGATGATCTTGTGATTTCACAAATGGCAAGTATTGTCAAGATTTCGTATTGTATGTTAGAATAGAATTTCTCAGGCGTAAAACATCACCATGTTCAACTATATCTCCTGAGGAACTTCACAGACATGTCAGGGGGAAAGCTCAGTCATGGTCACCCCACTCTGAGGCTGGTAACTGCCGTGGCCTTGCCTCCTCCCCTTTTTGCCAAAGGTGGCAATTTAGGTCAAAAACAAAAAAGCAACAGCCTTTCTTGGCAGTGAGTGTGTTGGACAACGTGGGCGCTTACCGCAAAGTCATTTGCAGGCATTCCTATAAGGACATAGCTTGTAGGGAAGGGAGGCAAAGACTCAGACTGAGGAGCACACAGGAGGACCACAGGAGTTCTGAGGTAAGATCATCCTCATCCCATACAGCATTATTCATCAGGCACTTTTTCAACATAAGACCTGATTCATCTTTTCTACAGACAGCAAAATGTGGGAAAATGTTTATAAAATATGTTTGTAATAGTTATGTGTGTTTTGTGTTGAACTGGTGCTGAAAGTATACAGTACTGTACTAGATAACTAGTTACAAAGTACAGTAAAGTACATGAGAATTATTTATCCAAAGTACAGCATTGCCAAAGGCAATTATTTGTTTGAATTAGGAAAATTGACTTAAGTTCTGTTTTCCAAAAGCTGCACCGTTGTAAAAAATAAATGCTTATTCTAACACAAGCTTTAATTACAGTACAAATCTGATGTCAAATTTAGCCAGGAATGTAAAAAAAAAAACATAAACTGTGGCAGCCAAGAACATATCTGAGCAATAAACCAAAAAAAGCTAAACTGCCACTGCCAGCTGTTGCACATGCCCAACGTCCATGGCAACTCCCCGCATAGCGACATGCTTTTTGAACATGACCTTAGCAGTGTCTTCCTTTGAATGACTTTTATGATGCTCTCGGACCCTCGGAGTCTGTACGCATGGAGGCGATAACTGCAGCATGCACTGTGTGGCCACAAGAAACCCAGCAGGAATGTGCTTGGTTTATGCGGTGTGTCACAAGACAAGAACTACAAAGAACTTGTAAAATAAAAAAATTCAACGTAAATCTCAGACAAACAAATCCAGATAGCATAGTTCAACCGACACAGATTTTATGTTGGAGCTCATTTGACTAAAAAGGCAGTTGGCATATTTGACAGTCATTTAGAAAAGGGACTGTATATTGCAGTTTTTATATTGCTGTATTCATCTAAGATTTTTAATTGCAGATTTAATTTAACACAAATGCGTGATTTTTACATACTTTTTCCTGTTTCAAGTAAATGTATTGTAGTTAACATTTATGGCGATAAAATTTGGCGAAATGCATTATCTATTTCTCAGCCAGAGATGGAAAACCAAGCAGGTTTTTAAAAAAACATTTTATAGCGACTAAATGTGCAAAAATGGCCCCACAACACAAGCATCTGGTCATGTCAACAGTGATTTACAAGCATGCTCGGATGCTGCTGTGGCTGTGAGAGGCTCACCGTTTTATTTGCAATGTGACCTATCATGTGACTGTCGGTTTGCTCATCTCATCAACAAACACCAAACGCATGGGACACAGTTGGGGAAATAATTATTTGAATGGTTTTGTAAGTTTACCTTCTTACAAAGTCTGTGGAGGGAGCTGAAGCTTTGAGTTTCCAAGTGGCAGTTTCAAAACCTTCAGGAGTTGGAGTGTACAAGTGCAGGGGACTGAACCAAAAACCCCTTCTGAAATGCGTACAACTACAAGAAATGTCTGATATTTGTACTTGCCAACAAGGGTTTCTCCACCAAGTACTAAGTCAAGTTTTGCTTGAGGATTAAATACTTAGTTCCCTCAATGTAAGTGTTTCTTCATTAAATTTTTTTTTTTTTATTCTGTCTCTCCGTGACAATAAACCAGCCATAAAAATATTATATATATCCCCCGCTGCAAGTCTATAGAACATGTAGCGTTAACAATCTGTATGAGTAGATTACGCCATTAAAATTAACTGTTTTGTGTTCAGCGTGTAAGAGTTATTTTTAGCTGACTAATTATGTCAGATGACGAAGAGAAAGATATGTTGATGGAACGTCATATGTCACTGAGTTATTAATAGTGTGTGGTTGTTCTAAAGATGGTGTAACCTGTGAGTCAGCGTGTGTTAGTGTGCACATTTGTCCTTTCACCTTCAACTGCAAGGGAAGCCTCAGACGTTACTCTGTTGTGTAACTGTGTGTGGACTGTGATGTTCATAATGGTAACATGTGAGATGCACGCGAATGAAATCAAATATCAGAGAGGCGCGTCTACAAGTCTACGTATTCACTCTTGTGCCAGCAAGGCAGTTCTTTTCCAGACAAGTGACATTTCTGCAAATACCCTGGTGGCCCCCCTGGGTGCACTGAATCCATGACAAAAACAAGCTCCATCTGGTTATTTCTGTCAAGTGACATTTATCCTTCTAAGTTAAGCCATCGACAGGGTAATTAAATATTATTATATGGAACACTGCCGTAAATGGAGCTAACAGATCATAAAAAATGGTGACTGGTCGAGTTCACCGCGGTATCAAAGCAATGTGCTGCAAAGAAAAAACAAAAACACAAGCCATATCGTATATCGTACAGCGATATCTTAAGCTGGCTGAAATTAATCTCGCCATGAATAAGTCATTTTAAGATTTTAATCATGACGAAAAGGCCACATAAAAGTTTTATTTCAGCGATGATTTTATTTTGGGTGGAGTGCGATAAACTGAAGCATCCAGCCAGCAGCTGCATGGCATGCAGCCACAACTTGTCAGGATGATGCTTTGTTTTTTGCACTACAGCAATAGCCTGTAGTTTATTTAAATAAAAACATTGACCTCTGACCAGCTTGTGATGCTTACATTAGAGACTTTTTCAAGAATTCTGCAGATTACCACTTGATTACTCACTTACTCAATCAACAACTGCGAGCCAAGGTGGTTTAGCACTCGTGTCATTGTTACACAACAGCTACAAACCTTTGCGACTGACCGGGTACTGTTTTTGTAATACAGTGTTTCCTCGTTTATCAATGGGGTTAGGTTCCAAAAATAACCCGCAATAGATGAAATCCACGAAGTAGTGAGCTTTATTTTTCACAATTATCATTTATTTTAAGGCTGTCAAACCCCTCACCATACACTTTATACACTTTCTCAAGACGCGTTAACATTTTCTCACATTTCTCTCTTGTTTAAACACTCTCAAAGTTCAAACTTTCGTTTGAATTTTAATGACCAACCTATTAGGTTGGACACATAAGAAATTATTAATAGTGACTCACGCATATTTCACAGTTCTCCGACAGTGCCTCTTCGTCCTGGCATCACTCCACTGTAGCATTTTTGCATCCTTGTTAAAACTTATTGTTGCTGTCTTATGCTATTTTCCTCCTCCTTTATGTAACGAACCGAAGACTCAATAATCCCGTAATGGCACCCTCCAGCCGCGTAACTTCTACCTTCCTTCAGCATGTCCAGAAGTCCAACTTTTTATGCGATGGATAGCATCGTTCTCTGCCTTTTGGGTGCAGAACATTTCGTCGACATTGTGGGTTTTGTCGGTGACAAAACTTGCAAACATAAAGAGTTAAGAGTCGCACTGCTACCTGTTTTCTAGCGATAACACAACAGGAGACACAGCACGGAGGAGATTGATTGATAATGGTCTAAAGCCAATCAGGACGCAGAACACAATGCAGGTTCTCCTTTAGCCAATCATGATGCACAACACAATGTGTGGATTCTCCTTTAGCCAATCAGGACACAGAACACAATGCAGGTTCTCCTTTAGCCAGTCATGATGCAGAACACAATGTGCGGATTCTCCCTGAGCCAATCAGGACACAGAAACAATGCGCAGGATTTCCTTAAAAAAAAAAAAAGCATGCAAAATTGCACCAAAAAAAATCAGCGAGGCCACGAAAGGTGAACCACCAAGTAAGGAGGGACAATACTGTATAATAAAACGAGTTAGGATCATTTCCCTTTCATGTTTTAGTCACTACTCTGTCGGGGCTAGTCAACTGGTGGCCCGCCCATTAAGGGTGGGAATCTCTGGCAACCTCATGATTCGATGCGATTACGTTTCAGAGGCCTGCGATGCAATAATTACCGATTACCGCACCTTTTTTTGTGATCAATAGTTTGTCAGTTTTTGCATGCATAATTTTTTTCTATGTATAATTTATTTTTACTCACTGTGTACTACTAAAACAAAGCATATTTGTAAAGATCCACAATTAAAATAAACATGAAACAGATTAATTTACTTCCATTATCTTTTAATAATTGGAAGGTCACATCTACCAACATATTTCCCATTGTGCCAGCATGAAAAGTAAAGTGCACCAGTAGCAGCATGTATCAAATTAACAAACTTCAGCATATTCTGAGTAACCAACATAAAAAAAAATATTCAAAAATAAATAATAGACTTTTGAATTCAAACTAAAATCCTGAGCATAGAATATGTGACAAAATTATATTTTTGCTGGATGGAAAAGTCACAAACAGCTTTCATACAAAATATAGATTTCTGTACCAGCGACTCTCTTACATCATTATGAACAACCAAAAAAACTAGACTGCCCTCACAATTGCGGTGTCAGTGAAATAATGTTGCGATAGGACATTATATCTGGGTTCCAAAGAGCGCAACAAAGCACAAAAGCCCTGCTTCTCAACAACCAAATAGAGCCTCAAATACTTCACAATAAAAGTTGCAATTGATTTTGTGATTCGCTTCGCCTTTTCCAAGTTGGGTGGAAAATTAGTTATCACCTGCTCTGTGGTTCTCTGGTTGACAGCAACTTCAGCTGGCTATTTTTCCTCCTGGTTCGGGTGGAAACGCGCTATGTGGTTTCTCATATTTGTCGTGTTCCCAAAATAGCTTGCATGACAAAACTTGCATATTGTCTTGCTCTTGCCCAGCTCATTTGTACCTTCAACTACATTAAAGCCAAAGTGCTTCCAGACGCTCGCTTTAAACCAAGGGCGTGCGGGTCGTAGATTGGCTGTAGTTGTCTGGGCGGCACTTCCGCTTTCCGTCTTTTTGTTCCCTTGTTTTTTTTGTTCTGTTGGCATCGATTATTGTCATTTATGAATCGATTAAGCATCAATGTACACATCGTGAAGAATCGATTATTTCCCCCACTCCTACCACCCACTAGTTCAGTATGAGTACCTTTGCCTAGTGTTTTTGTTAAGTCCTTAAAAACAGGACACTCCTGTCAAATAGAAAATCTTTGACGAATGTTTTTGAAATATATTGCTTCTGTTTTATATTTATTTAGGACGACATTAGCTGTTTGGTGAGGTAAACATCTTAAGGCATGCCAGAGCAATGCATTAGCATTATATACAAAAGCTTACCATATAAACAAAATGTTGCCCACAGAATAATTTAGCTACGTGAATCTTGACAACATACAAATTCTGCATTTGCAGCGGGTGGGCCTCTGAAATAACCACAACAATTCTACCCTTGAATCTGTTATATTATTTTCTTATTTTTCAAGACTCATACAAGGAGCCACGATGTTCAAAAGATCTAAAGTGACAGATGGGACGGGCGCTGGCCAAGGTAAGCAATTAGTTTTAACAGCCACAAAAGGCTGTGAAAAAACAAACAATAATGGTCTTTCCGGTATTTGTTTTTCATCTTTGTCTCCCCAAACCTCCCCCATATTTTTCATTAAAGTGACACACATATACAGTATATGGAAAACATGATTTTAAAAAACACTGTGTATGATTTTTATAATTTCACAAACAAAAAAGTAGGCGAGCTACACTGACAGGATTTAATTTCTTTCATATTAATACAAGTGTAGTTACGTTTTGCTGCACTGTATCTAATTTAAATGAGTTAATCCAATGCGACCATCCTGACATGTGCTGTATATGTTCTTCAACGTGTGCCTTATCAGGGCCCGCTGCAGAGAATGAAGGTAGGCTTAGAGGAATATTCGGAGAAGCTTGCCATTATCCATCTTTTCCTTTTTCCTCACTCCTGCTCACAAAGGCATGAAGTCCTGCTGTGCAATCCATTACGTAATATCTTTTATTCGTAGATATGTAGGTGCCACACTACATATCGGTTCACCGTGTGGAACGGAGGCATTGAGGCAAGATAAATGTTCATGTAATGAACATGTTGTATATATATCCCAACCCAGACGATATGTATTGAATTTAATTTGACATTCTAATATTTTATGTATTAGAATGTGTTACCGCATGCTTTAAAAAAAGGGTGGTGAGTTTTTCTTCAGTGTTGGACATAACAGTGATTCTCATGTTTTCGTCTAGTCCACTGATATTAAACGCTGCATTGGTTTCTCAGTGGGCATCAAGAAGAAATCTAGGGTCCCTGGAGTAATGATTACACAGTTTATAGAGACGCTGCCTGAGGGGAAGAGCCATCCAGACTTTACTCGCAAGCCAATTGCTTTGACCATCCAAGAAGGTAAAACTTAAAATTACTACAATTTATCTTGCATATAGTCATTGTCTCTAAACATAACAATTTTCTTTCTTCAGGCAAATTTGCCTTCTTTAAAGCCATTGTCACTGGAGACCCCAAGCCCACTGTGGCGTGGAGCAGAAATAACGGAGATGTCTCTGATACGTCAAAATATCAAAGCAAATATGACCCCAACTCCAATGAGCACACATTTGAGGCAAGTAAAGACCTAACAATCAAGCAATGAAACCACTGGTCACTGTAACTGGCAGATGTGTTTCTTTTTAAAGCCTAGCTCACAACGGACATACGATTTTTTTATCGGGTGATTTTTGGCGTTTCCCAAATCTTTTTTTTGTTCATGGTGACCATAAAGGACACGCATGGAGGACGTACGAAATATCTGCACATGCGTTGGCCGCACTAATTAGATATGTGGGGTGCACAACACACAGGAGTCTGCAAATGCGATGTACAAAAAAATTGACATTTTGCCCAAACCTGACACCAGCAAAACATACAAAAGATGGCCGTACAGACGACGCACAAGGATGCACAAAGTGTGTAAGTTTGTCTTGCAACCTCAAAAAAACATATGAACCTCTGCGGCCGGTCTACGACCAGTCTACGGCTCAAAAATGAACACGTCACACACGCGCCCTCTGTAAGTACCTTGCGTTGTTTTGCACGTAGACCAGCCGTAGGAGCCTGTACGACCGGTTGTGACCTAAGTTTAATGGAGAGACTATACAGTGAAACATACTGGGTCACTTTACCACTTACCTAATTGTATGTTCTGCCTCTTCCAGATGCCCAATGTCAAGGCTGATCAAGCAGATACATATAAGTGTTTTGCGACAAATGAATATGGACAAGCCTTTGTCACGGTTGTTCTGAACGTTATTGAAGGTAAAGATAACACTAAAGATTACAAAAGGTATTAACTGTTTTTTTATTCTGTATTTGAAAATATTGACGGGAAACATTCGCATGTTCGATTGAGCATACTTTGGAGCCACTTTGCCACTCTGTAATCGATCATTCAACTGATCATTACTCAACTAAATGACTATATCAGGGGTTTTCAAAGTGTGAGGCATTTGAGATGGAAAGGCATTGGAAAGCTTGCAGTGAGTACTAGTAGAATACAACAGAAAAAGCCATTGACACGTATAGTTACACCTTGAGCCCACCAGATGGGTCTGATGACTGGTAACTGACTTACACCTGGGTTGTTTGGTTTGTATGGTTTTTCATACCAGCTGTGCTGACCGCATGAGCATGTGGATCGGCTTAAACTGACTTTTCATTTGTTTTTTTTTTGTTAACTAGAAAGGACGTACATGGCAAGAGCTCTGCTGTCAATACTAGCGTTTTGAACTACTGTAATTTGATGCTTTCCTGATTACACTTCACAAACACAAGATCATAACAGCTTGCTGACACCCGCAACTCAAATCCGGACAAGCGAGAGGTACAGATTTATTGAAAAAAAAACAAGTTACAGGTGCTGACAGCTGCTAGCAAGCCAAGCTAACGGCTAACTGCTGAAGTTCAAAGCGGTTGGCTAGCAACAATGCCAAACACAACACCAAATGATACAGCCCTGGAAATCCAAGTCCAAAATCAGAAACAGGGCCAGTCTAGCTATCGAATGAGGAGGATGGCTTTTTCATCGTAAAACTATTAGAATTCAACGATCTTCTCAACAGCAATAATTTGATGTCATTTCACGCCTTGAAGAGCTACAAGAGCAAGCTGTAGCACAAACAAATATCTAAGAGGCCTGCTAACACAAATTGGATATGTACAAGCACAGAATGACAGCCTCAACAAAAAAGATCACTGCCTAAGGATACCAAGGCACTACGAGACAATATCAAGGTACCACAAGATGATAATGCTGCCTTGCCCGCTGCTCTTAAGGAGGTTAAAAACCCTATGAAGGACAAAAGAGCACTACACAACGATATCAAGTTTCTACAGAATGATATTGAGGCACTATTGAAAGATAACGCTGCCTTCCGTGACACTCTTGAGGAAACAGGAATATATCACTGAGCAAATGAAAAATATAATTGATGAGATGGATCAGAATGCATCCCAGTGAATGGCAGAAACAACACCACACCCGTCATCATCGTCAAGTTCACCAATAGGGAATTCAAAACTGCACTGATGAAACAGGGAAAGAAACTGAAAGGTACAAAAGTCTACATGAATGAGCATCTGACAAAACGCAATGCTGACATCGCCTAGAAAGACTTAAGTAAGCAGGGAAAGATACTAAGAACTTAGCGCACCAACGGCAAAATCTACATCAAGCTAAATGGAGGACCAGTAGAAGCAAGAGTGATTGTTGTCAAAGATATTAACGATCTGGATAAATATTAAATATCATATTACATGACAACAAGGAAAATGGAGGATACAACCCACAAAGAAAGAAGCGTGCAGTTAGAAGGATTACATTCAATAACATCTAACATTTGATATCATTACCATGTTGCAAGGGCCCGCTCAACAAGAAGTACTGGAATTAGAAAGGATTAAATAACATCTGCTTCTTCCTACGCCTTTTCGGACATCTGGATCTGGATTTTTGAATTGTAACATGAAGCATTTCAATGTAAACTGTATGCATGTTTGAAATAAAGGGAAGCAATTAACAAGCAATAATTAATGTTGATAAGAATAGCCTTGATTTGATTAACTATTGGAGGGAGGCCCACAATGTTACACTTTGAAGACCCCTGAGCTAATGTACATTATTGTAATACAATATGCATGGGGGCACCATAGCCTTTTGGCTCCTTGGAAGGTGGCCCACAATGTCTGACTTTGACTTTGAAAAGCCCTAAGTTACCTGTATATCATTAAGACTACAGTCTGTTTCTCTCTCCAGTTGGCTTCAAAAAAAAGAAAGCAGTTCAGCAAAATGCGACAGAAACCATCAATGGTGATTTTAAGACAGTTCTAAGAAAAAGGTTGGTTGTGTGTTGATGGTCGCTCGTCTGTACAAGCGAACCCAGCTAATCCATGCCTTCTTTTTTCCTTTTTAGTAAAGTGGTTCCCAAAGCAGCGCAAACAGAAAAAAAGGATGGTGAAATAGATCCAAAATTTTGGGAGCTGCTCCTGAGTGCTGACAAAAAAGACTATGAGAGAATCTGTGCTGAGTATGGAGTGACTGACTTTCGCTGGATGCTGAAAAAACTCAATGAAATGAAGAAAGAGCGAGAAGAAGAACAGGCCGAGGTTACACTGATGTTACATGTTCTTGTATTTAAGAGTGGATGAATGCACATATTTAGGTCTCAATATTTTTAATGATACATTCTTTTTTTGGCACAGTTTGTCAGGAACATATCTAACTTGCGGCCTATCCGGGTCAATGCAGATGGTACTGCCTCCTTCGAGATTGACATGGATCTTATTGAACAGAGCAGCTCCATTTACTTGTATAAGGTCAGTGTGACAATAAGGCGACTTGTTTTTGACAATTCTACAAACATCATAGAGTAACCAAATTAATAAATGTAATTGTGAAGGTTCAACTTGGTTGTTATGACTTGCTTTTAGTTCAATGTGTAAACAATGTTTTACAGCTGATGTTTGAATAAATTTTTGTCTTAAAAATCTAATGAACTGAAGTTTAATTGTGTATTTCTTTCACAGGATGGTGAAATGGTCCCATACACAAAGGAACTGGGAGACACGATGAAGCACAGCCTGAGGAGAGTAGGGAGAAAGTATATTTTCAGCATGAGGGATCTCAGGCCAGACGACGGTGGATTCTACCAGTTGGATGTAGAAGATGTGAATATTTTTTCCACAGATTTTAAAAGTAGGTAAACAGGGAACATATCTACTCTACATTACTTTGACAAATGACTACAAAGTTGCATTGTAGTTGTAAGAGGCCATGCAAGAAATGGTCTTTGTTTTTGTTTTTTTAGTTCTTTGCTTTTTTATGGTGTTCTATTTCAGTTCCCATGGTGGATTTCTTGGTGAAAATCCAGGAAGTGAAGGCAATGGAGAGAGAGGACGCAGTTTTTGAGTGTGTTATATCAAAACCTCTTGCCAAGATTTCATGGTTTGGCAAGAATCTGCCCTTGGAGCAAGGAGATAAATATGATATTGAGGTTTCTGAAGACAAGCTCATCCACAGACTGGTGGTCAAAGACTGCATGGTGGTAGACAAAGGAATTTATTCCGCGTGTGCCGGAATAAAATCCTGCAATGCCTGGCTCGTCGTTGAAGGTTAGACACTCAACACGCAGGTGTTAATTCTCCAACCAAACTCAGCACAACTTCAGAGCTACCATGTCCCTCTTTAGCTGATAAAGATGCAGATCAGGGCAAGAAGTCAGTGAGGAAAACAACAAAGGCCGGAGGATCGGGTATGGATCTGCAGAAGGTGGCCCAAGAGCAAAATGCAAAGTTGGAGAAAGAGAAAGAGGAGGTGAAAGCTGCAAAAGAAGCTGAAGTTGTGGCACCAAAACCAGGTAAGATTTGTAAACTACCAAAATGTATTTCAAATTTCAAAACACAACATTAGCAAGATACTGTTGGGCCAAATTTAAAGACAGTCTGTAGATGTTGGAGGGGGCAAGGCAAGTTTATTTATAGAGCACAATTCATACACAAGGTAATTCAAAGTGCTTACAGAAAAAAAAAAGAATAGAATCACTTCATAAAATCATTCCATAAAAACATAAAATCATTCTAAAATAATTACATAAAAAAACAGATACGGATACAGATAATTGAGGTGGGTGAACAGATACATATACAGATATAGATAGTGGTGTACTCGCTCATCCATACTAATAACACTTTGTCTTTGTTTCTGTGGGCCAAAGACAATGATTTCAGTTTTGTCTGAGTTAAGCTGGAGAAAGTTGCTTTGCATCCACACACTGATCTGTTTGATGCAGTGACAAAGTAAATCTGCAGGACCATGTTGACCAGCCATCAGTGACATGTAGATCTGAGTGTTGTCTGCATAGTTAAGAGCCATTGCAGAAGGTCATTTTGACAATGTAAGACAACAGCTGACAATATTAAAAGTCACTGCTTCAATTTGTATGTCTTTATATACACAGCATACAGGCCTGATCAAAATCTTAACAGCAGTTGAAAAATTGCTAGAATTTGCATTTTGCACATTTGGATCTTAATGAGGTTTTAGGTAGCGCTAAAATATGCAAAATCAAGAAGGGGGAGTGAGACAAAGAACATTTGGAACTTGTAATTTAAACAAAAAAAAACAAAAAAAACTGAAATAGGTTGTTTATCACCTGATCAAAAGTTTAAGACCACAGGCTATAAAAGCTCAAATCTATTCAAAATGTTCAATTTCTGTCAGGCATTCACACTGTCATGCCCTCCTGATGGCTAAAGCTAATAAGCTTTCTCTTTTTGAATGTGGTCGGATTGTCGAGCTGCATAAGCAAGGCCTCTCGCAGCGTGCCATTGCTGCTGAGGTTGGGCTCAGTAAGACAGTCATTCTACATTTTTTGAAAGATCCTGAGCATTATGGGACAAAAAAGTCAAGTGGTAGACCCAAAAAAATCACACCTGTGCTGAGCCGGAGGATCCGATTGGCTGTCCATCAAGACACAGGGCGGTCTTCGACCCAAATTAAGGCCCTTACTGATGCCGACTGCAGCGCAATAACCATCAGACAGTATCTGCTGGAAAAGGGTTTAAAAAACAAAACAAATTCGAAGACCTTATCTCCTTCAACACCACAAAACTGTTAGACTTTGCCAGGGAGCATCAAACATGGGACATTGAAAGGTGGAAAAAAGTTTTATTCTCTGATGAGAAAAAATGTAACCTTGGCGGTCCAGATGGCTTCCAACGTCACTGGCATGACAAGGAGATCCCACCTGAGATGTTTTCTACCCGGCACAGTGGAGGGGTGTTCGTCATGATCTGGGGTGCTTTTTCATTCAGTGGAACACTGGAGATTTTGATCAGGTCTCTGTATTACACGGTATATTTGATTTTAAAGCTCTGCATACAGTAGCTTTGGTAAACTCCCCAAGATCATAGATCACTATACTACTACTTGATAAATTACAATCCATAAAACCGATGCTGCTATAAACACACAAATTGTACATAATTGTTTGACAAACCTACAGTACATACCTACATCTATATATAACCAAATATCAATGGCAATTTTACCAAATTAACCTCTGGCTTCAACTAGGCTTCAACCAAACCTTCAGATTTCAATGCAGATCAACTGCATTGTTTTGCTTTGCTATATAGTGTCTGTCATGCTGTTCATCAATTTGCATTAAGCCTCCAATGTGAAGTTGTTGACACAGCAGCTACTCACACTGGCGTTTAACAGGAAGAGATAAACCGGCAGACGTGGCCCCAGCTAGACCAATTGTGAAGGTGGTAAGCAGGGGTAAGAGACACCATTTGCTGAGGTGACGTCTACAGATGGTTTTATCCAGAGTTCATATGTATTTTTAACGGTGTTCATTAGGGGTGTGCATTACCTATTATCTGGCGATTCGATTCGTATTGCGATTCATAGGTCACGATTCGATTCGATTTCGATATATCCCAATACTTAAGTACAAGACAATTATTCTGATTTTTTTTTTAAATATATGATTCTGG
The DNA here is from genome assembly GCF_027744805.1 of Dunckerocampus dactyliophorus. Lineage (NCBI taxonomy): Eukaryota > Metazoa > Chordata > Actinopteri > Syngnathiformes > Syngnathidae > Dunckerocampus > Dunckerocampus dactyliophorus. The sequence continues at coordinate 15,570,383 of NC_072826.1, forward strand.
AAACAACTAATGACTAAACTAGTACACATTCAAAAGAAAATTTGTATAAAATATTTTATTATCTGAAATGTCAGAAACATAACTGCAGCAGCAACCGTATTTAAGAAGTTGCAGACTGTGTTTTAGGTTTCAATGTTGGGATCATTGTCAGTAACTACCACAGGATTTTTTGCACTTACGCCCCAATCAGCCACAACTTCACGCAGCAAAGCCTCAATATTCTCTCATGTGTGACTGTCATACACTGGACGTGTTTGTGACACATGAGAACGCATCTTCCACATGCTGTCGATGTGATGCGCCGTTACTGTTATGTACAGTATGACTCGGTGGCCCTGGAATTCCAGGCATCACATGTTAATGCAACTCGCTCCGCAAATGAAGATCATCCAGCACATCGTTTTTTACTAATTTGTACAAGCGAGAGTCCAAATTGCAGATTTATAAATGTGCTTCGGAGCATCTCGTAATTCCCTCTCCATGTTGAAACTTTAGCTGTTCTCTAAACACCGCGAGAATATAGTGTAAAGATACCGCCCTGTGATAACTCTCGCGAGATGCTATTATTACTCTGGCGGGCTTGGGTGGTGGGCTGCCAACACTGCCAGCTAGTGACCGGGAGTGTAAGTGCAGGACAAAAGACGCTGCAATAAATACAGTACCTCCAAAACACATTTGAAAACATCCATTTGAACGTCTTTTGAATCGATATGAGAATCGTGCGATGTAATATCTCGATATATCGTCGAATCGATTATTTTAAACACCCCTAGCGTTCATCAATTTTTAGTATGCCTGCATTGATAAATTGTTGGCACAGCAACTACTAACAATAATGTTTAACAGGCAGCGATAAACCAGCAGACGTGACACCAACTAGACCGGTTGTGAAGGGGGAAAGCAACGGTAAGAAAGTGTTGCTGTAACGTCTACTTATGGTTTTATCTGAGAGTTGATATGTTTCTTTTTTTAACACTGTTCGTCCATTTTCAGTATGCTTACATTCATAAATTGTTGACACAGCAACTACTAACATAAATGTTTAACAGGAAGTGATAAAGTGGCAGACTTGGCTTCTGTTCAAGCGGTTGCCGAGGAAATGGGCAGTGCTCAGATCACATAATTGCGGCAATGTCTAAGAATATGCTGAAAGTAAGCGTAGAACGTCTGTCATCAGTTTTTTCATGGGGTTGGCATCTATTTTAGACAATTTTAAGAAAATTTTGAATGAATAGTTCGTGGGAAGAAAACCTTGAGCAAAGACCAAAAGAGGAGCATAAATAATGAAGACGGAATTACATTTCTTCTTGTTTGCCCCCTCAGTTAAGGAGACAAAACCTGAGCTGCCACCTGCAGCTCCAACAAGTGGTAAGTTGCTCAAATACTGTCATAGTTGTTAGTAAATATTAAATTAGTGTTTTTTGAAGATGCCCAAAATATAACTCTGTAGTTTAAAAAATTATGTATGGATATGAATAACTGTGTTCCTTTGGGTTAAGTCAAACATGGCATAAAACATCTTTTTATTTAATGTTCCCAGAGCCTGTGATTACATGCGGACTCACTGATATATATTGTCTGCGTGGGAAGCCAGCTGAATTAAAAGTCACAATGAACATGGACTGCGAAGGCATCTGGTTTAAAGACGGAGAGCCGGTAAAAAGCTCATTAACGACAAATTTTTCAGTTTTCTTTTGTGCATTTGGAATAAACACTGATGTAGGACTGATGTGTTGTCACTTGTCAAGTAAACACACCGAAGAGGAAATAGAGTTGGTTTTGAGTTAGACCTTTAAAAAACAACAGGGGTTTTCAAGGTGTGATGCGGGCCAGAAGACTTCAGAGAAGGAGGGGCAGCAGCTTGAGAAACAGAGAAAAACTTCTACAAGCCTGCTAAGCAAACTTTTGTTACGTTTTAAGTACGTTACGTTTAAATTAATTGATTTTTGTTACTACAATGAGCAAGTAAGTTTGGGCTGAGCAGAAAACTTCACAAATATGCTCCAGAATATCCGTTTTTGGTGAGTTGGGATGATCACTCTGTTTATGCTCTCAGAGGGAGGCTCTTTGTGCCACCATTGAAAACCCCTACCCTGCAAGCAGGGGCGCTGCCAGGAATTGTGGGTCCCATGAAAAAAAAAAAAATCATATTTGGCCCCGTGGGCAGCTGTGGTGACTACAGCGCTAGGACTCAACTGACCCTTTAAAGCTATTTTTATGCTATTTGACTGAAATCTGAATTTAGTTAGATGCATGTGTTGGAGTAATACGAATACATGGGAAACAAATTGCTCAATTTATTTTTACAAAAAATAACATAACTTGTCAAACGCTGGGATTGAACTCATGTACCTTATTTACTTCATGGAAAAGTCAGTCAGTATAATCTTTCATTATATTTAATCATTGGTGACAGTGCAGAAAATAAGTTTGATGTAAAATTCCATGTAAAGTGCCCCATTATTCATTAATGCCATTGACATTTTACAGATTATTTTTGATTCTCATAGATTCAAGAGTTTTCAAGATTCAAGAGTTTTATTTTCATATGCATAGTAAAACAGGCAGTTATACTATGCAATGAAATAGTAAATAGTAATATGGAACAAATTGCTTCCCTTTTGAACTCAAAATGGGACATGTACTTCTGTTTCTAAATAAATAGCCGGAGTAGTACTATCTTATCTCCTTCTTTTGCCTTTCTTCCCTCTTCTTTCTTGCTGTCCTTTGTGAAAACCGGACTTTATTTTAGTACTAGGCAACATTGTAGTGCATTGGCTCCTACGCGCTCTGAAGCGGGACCAAACCATTTTGCAGATTTCATGCAGGGGGGTGGTTGGTCTATATGGATGCTTACTTTGTGGTCAATGTGAATTTAACTTTTACTGCCAAAAACAAGTAAAAAAAAAAAAATCATTTTAGGACTATATTTGAAAAATCTCATATATATATCTCTCAACCCAGATAACAAAATTTGATTTTAATTTGTACCTATTTTTTTGGAACCCTTGAATCATCCTAACTTTCCCCCCCTTTACGGCTCCCCTGTCTCCTTTAAGCAGGGAAACTGACTACAATAACAAGCATCAAAACCTGCTTGGTTGATTTGATACGCTTTTATATTTTGTGGCGTGATAAAAACTACTTTTCCTTTCACCTTTGATATTCTAGCTAAACACAGGCGCTGGGATCAACATAAGCAAAGATTCCACCTCTCACACACTGACTTTTCAACACTGCAGAGATGGTGACTCCGGCGTTTATCGCTTTGTATCAGGGGATCAGAGTACGCAGGGAAAAGTCACAATTGGAGGTATAATTTACTTCACTTTTTAGTAATACGTGAGATGGTCTATTCCAGTGCATTATACTTAATTATACCTTGTGCTTTGTAGATGTACCTGAATTTGACCCAGAGGACCTTCACAAATTCTCCAAGCCCTTGACAGTAAGAGTGGGCCAAAACGCCACTTTCAAAATGCCTTTCGCGGTCCAGGAGTCTCTGATTGTTAACTGGTATAAGAATGGCACTGAGGTCAAAGACGGCGGAGGAGTCAAGATTGTGAGGGAGCCCAATCACAGCCGGCTGCTCCTCAGAGACTGCCTACGGTCAGACACAGGGGAAATTAAAATCCAGCTCAAAAACGCATTTGGGGCCGTGGAGGCCACATCTCAGCTTTTTGTGCTTGGTAATAAAGCTTAAGTGTTCTAATGAGAAATATTACTACTTAAAAATGTTAAAGCACTATGTTTGCTCATACAGATCGTCCAGCTCCACCAGAGGGTCCGGTGGAGATTCTAGAAACCACCTCGTCTCTAATCGAGATCAAATGGAAACCTCCCAAAGACGATGGTGGTTCCGCTGTCACCAACTACATCATAGAGCGACAGCAGCAAGGCCACAATCGGTGGGTTAAACTCGGGGATGTCTCTGGCGATAAGACCTCCTTCAGGGATAGGAATGTGACTCACGGAAAGAAGTACAACTACCGCATCTACGCAGAGAACTCTGAGGGCCTCAGTGACATGCTGGAGACTACTGATAGTATTATGGCCGGCATAATGAGTGAGCAGAAATGAAAGAAGTCTCATTCAACGTTTCTGTGGTTAGTTTTTGTTTTGGTTGCCAACTTGTCTATTACCTGATCACACAGTACTTTCTGGACCACCTGGTGCCCCCAAAGCGGTGAGTACCTCAAAGACCTGTATTACATTAATGTGGACCCCTCCGGAGGATGACCGAGGGGTGCCCATCATTGGTTATCAACTGGAGAAACGCAAAAAAGACACAAATCAGTGGATTCCCCTCAATGCAGTCAATGAGCCCATTGAAGGTTTGTCACAAAAGCACAACCATATCCTGGGTAACAGTATAGAGTTTTGACTCTTCACATCCTTTTTTTCCAGATGTGAATTACGCAGTTAAAGATGTCACTGAGGGAGCACAGTATGAATTCAGGGTTCTGGCAATTAATGAGTCAGGGGCAGGGGATCCGAGTCCCCCCTCTGCAATGGTGTGTGCAAAGAATCCCAACAGTAAGTTCCGACTGTAAATACAGTATCCAAGATTCCACTTTTCAAGTCTGAGTTTGTATCTGAAATGTATGTGTTTTGGTCCAGTGAGACCTCATTTCAAAGACCCGGAGGACTTCATTGTCGTCAGAGCAGGAAATTCAGCACGTGTAAAAATTTGCTATGAGGTATGACTTTACAAGCTGCAACTACTTGAATTCTCAAAAGTTAGCCTCCAGTTATCGCTTTGCTAAGTTTGACATTTATCGGAATACCTCAATGTCTCCAGGCTGAACCTCCACCTGAAATCACATGGCTCAAGGACGATGAACCAACACCCCCATGGATTCAAATAATCAATTCAGAGGGAATGTCCCAGCTTGTTATTCCGTCATCCAAACGTTCAGACTCTGCCATCTACACCATCATCGCCAAAAACTCTGTCGGGCAGGCTTGCTTTGATGTTGAGGTTAGAGTTACAGGTAAGAAGAAGGGCAGTTGCCAATGATAAGGTCTCATTTGAGAAATGCAGAAATGTTATTGGAATATAATTGGAAGCAAACTCCAGTTGTGTTCTTGTTCTGAAATCCAAGCTTCTTCTGGATATGACTTGTAATTTTTTGTACAATATGGACAGCAATGGAGGAGTAGTAGCCTCACAGAAACAAGGTTCCTGATTCAGTTCCATCTTGGAATCCAAGCAAGGCTAATTTTCAGCCAAAAAACAGCCCAAAAAAAAAAAAAAAAAGAATAACCTCAGAAAGGGTATGGAGTCAGTATTTTCCTTCCTTCAAACTAGATGAACCCAAGTGCCCAGGACCAGTGGAGCTGGAACAAACCGTCCAGGGGAAAGTGGTTATATCATGGGCTCCCTCCCCAGACCAGGGGCTTGATGACAGACTTTACTACATGGTAGCTCAACGCGACTCAAATACCAGGATATGGAAAACTGTGGCAGACCGCCTCTTCACTAACACGTACACAGCCAACAACATTCTTCCTGGGCTGGAATACCATTTCAGGGTCTACGCCAAGAATGACATGGGCCTCTCGGACCCATCTCAGTCACCAACATGGGGAATGAATAGTAACAAAGGTATGCTACTATTTCCTGCTAAACACGACACCCCACATTTAGAAATACCAGCCAGCATCCTAAATGTCAACACATTCTAATCTGTTTCTTTTTAATGTATTTCCCATTTAGTCCCAATTGTCTGCAATGCATTCAACTCATCACATATCAGCTTTGAAAGGCCCCCATCCATCTTGGTCCCCCTGAAGGTCCACACCCCCCCCAAAGGCTACCAGGTCTACATGACGTGCGCTGTGCGAGGATTCCCTACACCCACCGTCTCCTGGTTCCTCAATGACCAGTGCATCAACTCAGACAGCAACTACTACATCACCAACTCCTTTGGCGTATGCTCCATGTATATTCTCAGAGTGCGGCCAAAGGACAGCGGCGAGTACAAAGTGGTTGCAGTCAACTCCTTTGGCAAGGCAGAGTGTTCCACTAAACTCATTGTTAGAGGTAAGACCCAGCTTAGGGATTTGATAACAACTTTTAAGGTATTTTTTTTTGTGATTTTAACTTTTTTTTCCTTCACAGAATGACACAAAAAATGACATCATCTGACATGTACTTTTAGTGCAAAGGGTTTCGGAAAAGTCTCCTGTAAATGGCTGAAACTTCCAGAGCAATCAAATATTAACTTATGTCTTTAAAATGCTGCAAATGAGCGACAAACTGATTTCAGAATTCATTAACCTGCAACTGCAATAAATCATTAAATACCCAAGTGTGAGTGTTTTTATTCTGCTTTTCCAAATACAAAAAAACACAGTGGAACTTCCATAATCAATTTAGCCGTGTTGATATTTTTATGTATTTTTAAATTTTCCAAAATGTTCTTATATATTTTTAAAGACAAAACTTTATCATTAGTTATTTGTAACAACATTTCAGCTTCTTCTCTTTACATTTTGCCTTTTTTTGTTATTTTTTTTTTTTATTTCTATAATGTGCCGCGGGCCAATAAAAAACAAGCTACGTGCCACATATGGCCCCAGGCTGCACTTTGGACCAGGCTGTTTTATTATCATTGCTGACTTGGCTATATTGTACAATGATGTTCTGCCGAGCCTGGACAGACAGATCTAGCACTTTCTTACAACCGTTTCAATTTCCGGTCCACAGTTCTTACAACAATCTTTTTTCCAGAAAACCTAAAATTCAGAATGTTTGGATTTCAGGGGGATTAGAATTTAAGGGTTCCACTCTTTTACTGACACAGTTGAACAGGTGGTTATTTACAACATACAGTATATTTTTCCATCTAAAAATGTACGGCAGAAGACACCATGTAGCTTACACGGTGTCATAAACGTTTAAGAACTGTCTGACCAGTTTTCATTGCCTTTCCATATATAACGCCAGTAAAATGACCACTGGAGCTTCTTTGGTTACGGACTGTAAATACTTTTATCCCGTATCTATCAAATAAGCATTTAAAATGTAATAATTTCATTCAAATAGTGAATGCTTCCTGAAGTAAAAATTTATATTTAAAACCATTGTTTTTCCTTTGCTGCAGCCATTAAGTCATATTTGTTCGTAATACCGTTTGGTGACCATTCAGACACTGTATGAGCTTGACCTCTGACAATATGAACTGTACAAGTACGACACACTTGCACCCCATTAGCCATCATCTTTTTATAACACTGCGTGACCCTCTGTGAGATTTTCCAGTGACACCTTTGAAAGCAAATAAAACACTCAAGTGAATGAATGTTTATCAACCATTAAAATCCTGAGATGAACGATCGTATTACAAAGACACGTTAAGGCTGCCAGTCGGGACAGTGTAGACGCATGAAGACCTTCTAGCACTGACATCGGAGAATAATCCATCTGTAATGTACCGATAACATATTGCCACACACCATCAATCTGTTGTCTAAATCATAGAGATCATGTCATCGGGGGTTTCATATTGTCATCAGCACTGGTGTATATTGTTGATACGGACATTTCTGATACCAGATTAAGTCATGAGTTTTTTCCAGTCCAACTATGAGGCTATCACTTTCATAAGGATTTGTAAAAGAAGAAACCGCCACCCTTTGCTACTGTTGTACTGTGGCTTTTTACCAAATACATTGGCTCCATTTAAGGCTTTCTGTGTGCCACAACATTTTATTACCCAACAAAAAGGGGCGCCATCCTTCGCCGCGATATTAGACATTACAGATATTAAGAGACAAGACTACAAGCTGGGGACACAAGGCTTAACAAAGGCAACCAAGGCATTGAAAGTAAGTCACGTTGATTTTTTTAAAATTCTGAGTGAATTAGCGTGCTGAAATGATTGCATTATTTTCAGTCGCATAACACGGCTTGGGCTTTTAGATGTTAAAATGAAGAAGAGGAATGTGCATTTTTTTTCTGGGCTGCAGTTTAATGAAGTATGAACATGAAGCAACATCCATCCATCCACTTTCTATGCAGCTAATCCCATGAAGCAACATAACATCCAAATGTCTGATTCCTACTTTGTAAAAGTTAAAAAATGGTTATGGAAGCAAACCAAGTTTTAGTTACATAGAAATCTGTTTGAAATCAATGAATAATTAAATGAATATTTTTGTTAAATCATAAACTGTTGAAATTCTCCAATACTACGGACATTCATGTCGTCCTTGTGCCATATTCTGGCAGCTCCTTACGACAAATAACTGAACAGGAGATGATCAGGTTTTTGTTCATGTTGGATTGGCGTTGCCCTTTTTCAAATCGTAACTTTTCTTCTTATGTGGCCCAGAAATTAAAATGTGAAATGCCACTGGGCTGCAATTATGATACACAGCGAATGATGTTCTAATTAAAAAACATCAGTGCTCTTCAGTTACTAAAATAATTCCTCAACTAAGTCAAGATAAGATACATCCTTCATGCTTTGCAGCCATTGGCAATAGTGCTGGAAACAATGGAAGTAGGTCAAAGTAATTTTCCAGTCATGTCTCATGAGAGCTTGGTACACATATTCTATTCAATGTATTGATGTTTGTTGCAAGTTTTCCTAAAAGTCCAAAAAATCCAATGTCTTTTGATTGTGCTACTACTACAAAAAAAAAAAAAAAGTGCACCGCACATGAAGACATTCTGCCCTCCCGTCTATGTTTGGCTCGCAAGCAGCCACTTGACTCCACAAGCACTTGGGGCAAAGTGGGCCCAAAGGTGGGGTTTCACATTCCCCATTTACGGCATCCCAGCGTGTCTCCACGCAAGAGTCAAGGCATCCCCGCTTTGACAAGCTGATGTCATAGTGCCACTAATGTGATACATGAGGAGAGAACTTCCAAGGCTCACAACCTTTTGTGGCTCTCCAACCTCTTTTTAAGTCTCACAGATTTGTGTGACATCCCCTGCGGTTACACAACAGTCATGTTTAGTCATGAGACTTGCATGCATGTACATTATGCACCTTTGTACACAGCAATGTTTTGATATAAATCAAGTATATTGCCTAATAATGAAATGTTGACATTTGTAAAAATACAGTGCCCTCCAAGTATTTACCTGCTTGGCTGTTTCAGCATTTTATTGCTTTTAGAAATGTAATCATGGTCAATGTAATTTGACTTTTATGACAAAAACTTATAATTTAAAGTAAGTTATTTTCATGTCAAAGTGAAAATAGACTTTTACAAATTGGTGTCAATTAATATATAAGATAAACTAAATGACTGCATACCTGTCGCTGCAATCACAGCACAGTCTGTGGAGATACAGTATGTCACTGTAGATTTTCCCCATTTCTCCTTGCAAAACAAATTCGTCAGGTTGCTCCGGGATTGGGTGTGAACAGCACTTTTCAAGGCCAGCCAGAATGATCAATTTGGATTGCAGTCTGGGCTTGGACTTGGGCCCTCTAGAACATTTAGCTTGTTGTCTTTGAACTAAGTTTGGCGTGGTTTTTGCCGTATGCTTGATATCGCTGTCTTGCTGGAATATAAATCTTCTCCCACGGCAGAGTTGTCTTGCAGATTGAAACATATTATCCTCCTGGATTTGCCAATATTTTTCTGTATTCATGTTCCCTTCCACCTTGACCAGCCTTCCAGGGCCTGCGGCTGAGAATCAGCCCCACAACATGACACACCATGCTTCACGGTGCAGATGGTGTATTTGTGGTGATGTGCAATTTTTGATGTTTGCCAAACTGATGGGCAAGTCTGATGGCCAAGTCTTATGGCCAAAAAGCTCCATTTTTTTCTTCTTCTTTTTAGGAAAATTCCAGATTTCAAGGGAGCTTTTTTCAATAACAGCTTTCTCTTTGCCGACACTCTCTTTGTCTACGACTCGGGAAGAACCTGTGCAACGGTTCTTGCGTGTGCAGTCTCTCTCAACTCATTAATTCTTTCAGAGGGGTGGTAGAAATCTTGGTGGTCTCCATCACCACTCTTCATCTTGCCAGATCACTCTGTTTGTGAGAATGGCCAGCTCTAGGCAGATTTACAAAAGCACCATATCCTTCCATTTCTTAATTGTGGATTTTCTGTAACTCTGTGGGATGCCCAGTAAGTTTGCAATCTTGTTGTTGCCATCTCCTGTCCTATACTTTTCTATTATCTATCATTATCTATATATTGCTTGGAGTGTTCTTCTGTCTTCATGTTGCAATTGTAGAAGACATACTAATAAATAGGGATGAGCCGGAGAATGCAGTTACGGAAAATGTATTTTTGCAGAAAACGAGCATGAAACAAGTACAGCTCAGTAACAGTGATGAAGGAAAATCCTCATTGGGTAACTGCTAATGTATTCACTCTTCATGCTCTGTGATTGGCCAGTCGCACACAGCGACCGCCCCTCCGTAGATAAACTCTGACAGCCATAGAGCGGAGTATGCGGTGCATTTGACAAGACAGAGTTGAAAACGGCTCGTGTCATGTTGGTCACTGCCTCCACTCCAGACTTACTCAGCTCAACTGGTATCTAAACTTACTTGGTAAACTTCTTTCTTAGCATAGGCGGTGCATTTGACAAGACACAGCTGTAAACGACTCATGTTGCGTCGGTCACTGCCGGTGTGTTTTTTTTGTTGTTTTTTTTTTATCTGCTCATCTCAATTTGGCTGGTGATAGTTTGAAAGCTTTGCTCTTAGTACTGAACGTGGTGCTTATGAGAAAACTACAGTGAACAAGGTTGACAGATTATTTCCCTGTTTGCCATCACTGAATGTTTACATGAATCACCAACTTCAAAAAAACTTTAAAAAAATAATTAATAAAGACGTACAGATCACTTACACACATACACAGTACACATATAGCTGAATAATAAACAATAAACATAGCAACTTCTGATCAATCTATGCCAATTTCAGACTTAAAATAATGTACCAATTTAAGCCCTGCCCATTTATGATTAAACCATGCCCACTTCCGATTTATGCAGATACGGATACAGATAATATAGATGGGTGAACAGATACAGATAGTGGTGTACTCCCTCATCCCTACTAATGAAGCAGAGACTGGACCTCCCAGACATAGGTATTCAATCACTTAGCACAGATTAAATGCACTCAAGTGATCTCCATTTCAGTAATTATCGCACTGCAGGCATCACCTATCTGGATCTCTGCTGAATTAGGCCAATCACTCTAAAGGGGGTGAATATTTATGCAAACACTTATTTTACGTTAACGAGTATAAATCGCTTCAGTAAAAAAAATGAAGAATGAAAAAACATGTAAGTCTAACTGGACTACAAGTCACATTTATCGGTATTTATGATCAAACTACCATCAGAGCAATTTTTTTTTTTTTTTAGGAGTGCCAACAACAAAAAAAAACAAAGACAAGAAGACAAAGCCAGAATTAGATGGCAACGTGTACACCAACCGTGACAAACTAAAGCTACAGAAGCTGAAATAAGTCAGATGTTATCAAGTATATAGATACAATAAAAACATACCTGTTTAATAAATGTCAGAATTTTGACCTTGAATGTCAGAAGACACTTAATACTGGATACAACTCCTAGACGCATCCTGATGTGTATAAACATCAAACAGCCATATAACCAACACTTCATTTTTGTATTCACAAATGAATTGAAATAGACTGAAAATCATATGTGTGTATTTAGTTATCAGTGGCTGACACAGTCGCTACAATCTCCAAGCTAGAAATAATTATTGTCCTAATTAAACAACACTGCTGCTTAATATACAGCGTTTCTCAATCCACACAGATATCATATACTCATAGTTGCACAATACTGACAAACACAAAGTCTCCAAGGCAAGAAAGTTTTCCGTAACAAAAAGTGCCCGGTACGTTAAGTCGCATCTGACTATAATTCGCAGACGAGACAAACTATGAAAAAACTGTCACTTATAGTCCGGAAAATACGGGATATCTGTGAGAATCAGTTTTTACTTGAAATTAGCTTTTTTTTTTGTAAATTCTTGTCAAAATAAGCCAAATTGCATTGACCATTATTTAATTTATGAAGCAATAAAATGCTGAAACATCCAAAAGGGCTTAATAATTTTGCAAGGCACTGTATATTTCATGCATGGCATGTTTGATTATTTAATGCTGTTTATATTTAATAGTATATTTGCGTATTTAATGACATTCCTAATTACTGTATTTAATGACATTTAAAATGTATTCAATTACATTTTTATTTTTAATGGTATTTTAATTATAGTATTTGATAAAGACAAATGTATTTATTTCATGTACTTTTATTTTATGATGCTGCAACACATTGCCATTGCTATTTAAAATGGCATAGAATGTATTGTTGATGCTTATCTTCAATTTGATCATCAAGCACTTGTTTAAATGATAATCAGCATGAAAATAATCTCAGATCGTCCCTATGCAATCAAGATGTGATAAATTGCTGATTTCAACGCTGAATTTCTGAATATTTGTGTAACTGTCCTATTTCAGAGCAGCAATGAGTTCAAAAGCCAAAGAGCAGCCAAAAGGTAAGGTTTTGTGCCGGTATTGCATACTGAGTGGTGTTGATTCCTTTATTTTACAGATGGAAATGCCAAAAACAATAATATGATTGAGGGAGTTGAAAGGTCTAATATCTACTTTGTAAATATTTGACCAAAACTGCAACAAAAGATCACAAATTTCATGTCAGTAGGAGGAAGGGAATGAAATAAACACAGGAATCCCAATTCCATGTTCCTCACTGACGTTACAAAAAAAAAAGAAAGCATTGATATTGTTAACACATGGAAAGCAAAAAGATGGAATGGAATGGAAATGATTAAAAAAGTTATTAATGAGATCGCAGAACCACTGACGTACACTTCACTCACTAACTGTGCTACAAAAAAGGTCAGTTAGGATAATCCATAATCCCTTGACTGTCATTGCACCGCATTGTTATATCGCCTTATCACTTTCCTACGTATTCACAATTGGCAGACTACATTTGGAAAACAGGAGATGAACAAATGAATTGCAACTGATGTGAAACAAATGAGGGGTAGGATTAAATCAACTTTGCTTCTTTGTACTCCTTTTTGGACATGTGGAATTGTGAACTGTGTTGTGTGATGTACTCAGGTGGAATTTGTATGCATATTCAAAATGAATTAAACCATTACCATTGATTTTTCTTCTTTTTTATGGTAATTATCAATTCTAAATTACCTGTGCTACCCCTATTTTGGTATACTTCCATGCCTGTTAAATGCAGTCATCCCTCGCCACATTGCGGTTTGAATTTCGCGGGTTCACTCTATCATGCTTTTTCAAAAATAGATTAATTCATAAAGCATGCTGTTTGGGGGTTGAACACCACCTAATATTAGTGCAAAAATATGTATATTTAATCAAACTTGAAAATATTTTTCAAATGTTTAAATGAACAAAAATACAAAAAATATATATTTGTATTCAGTATTAGTTGATGCTATGTACTAGTCTGCATTGGTCACTAGATTATCAGTGGTGTCGGTAATGTTACTGTAGTGTTTGTGGAGAAACACAATCACCTGACTTGATCACCGGAACAACAGGCTTTTATTGCAGGTCTGAATTATCTCACAACAGGTACAATAATAACATAATCATCATAATAATTCAAGATTCAAGATTCAAGAGAGTTTTATTGTCATGTGCATGGTAAAACAGCAGTTGTACCATGCAATGAAAATCTTATTCTGTTCATTCTCCCAAGAAAAGAAAGAAAACAAATGAAAGAATAAGAACATAAGAAACATAAACACATAAACATATATACCAATAAATTAAGCAACAACAACAGACGAGACATTAATACAAGTAAATAATACAAATAAATAAATAAATAAAGTGCTATGAGTGTGTGCGTGTGTTGCGTGCGGCGTGTGCGAGTGCTTCGTTGAGGAGCCTGATGGCCTGTGGGTAAAAACTGTTTGCCAGCCTTGTGGTCCTGGACTTCAAACTCCTGTAGCGTCTGCCTGACGGTAGGAGTGTGAATAGTGAGTGTTGTGGATGTGTGCTGTCCTTGATGAATGATGATGATGATGATGATGAATGATGAATGATGAATGAACAATAATCATAATCGTCACAATAAAACAGGCTACTGCTGGGGCCATAATCCACTCAACTCTGAACACCCGACGTCACTTCCTGTCCTCCACACATCCGGAGCACATTTATTAACACACAAGAGCACAAATCTTATTTATGTCTTAAATGGCTTATTTTATCTGATTATACAGTATCTACTATATTGGGTAATATGGGTGTAAAGGTGACTATAGGGGTGTTCATGTCTAGAGGGCTCTAATAATGTTAAAAAACGTATTTTAAAAGGTCATACACAGGTTTTCTTATGCTGTAACTCTGAATATATTTGATTTATAAATAAGGACTCCTACATTGTGGAAATTCACTTATCATGGTCGGGTCTGGAACCAATTACCTGCGGTACACAAGATGACTGCAATACTACTGTCAGTAAATCACCTTTGTGTAACTAGGAAGCCCCACATTTAAATGAGCAAGCAGTATATACAAAAGATAGTCTATATTTTTTTAAAAAGTGCACAATGTCAATACAGTGATGAGTTCAAACACATTTGTTTCTAGAAATACAGTACCATCCTAAAGTTTTGACATACCTTCTCATTCAAGAGCATGAGAAAACATTAAGGGTGTCACTAGACACTCAGTTCACGAGACGAAGATGATACACAAAATTGGATCGATGAGAACACGTTGAGATGAGATTTCAACATTAGTTTTAGGAAAAGTACAATGAAAAAATATATGACAATATATTGCAATCTACTAATTCAATTTCTACTACATTACACTCTTCTACACTCTGTATGTATGCTACCAGCCCCGCCTCTACCCACTGAGACAAAGAGGCTGTATGACTGACAAAAGGGCTCACTGCGTTCATGCGGTTGTTCTATGGAACAAAGGCGCCAAGATGCTGAAACCAATGCACAGAGTGAACACTCTTCCTGCCTGTTCTGAAGCGAGAGACGAGGAACGTAGACACGCATTCACATTGTAATATAGTAAGGCTAACAAAATTATCAAATTAAGTTTGATTTGTGTGATTAATTAATTAATTTATTATTGTCCCAGGCCTAGGCCTAGGCCCACGAAACATTTTTTTTTCTGAACGAGAAATCTTGTCACATTTGAATCTTTCAAGAACTTGTTGCACGAGATTTTGTGACATGCCGAGAAAACATGTCCAAAACTCAAAGTTCAAACATCATCTTGTAGGACAGTGCTGACAGTTTGAGCCTGGAAATAATTAATTCACAATTGCCTTTAGAGGTTCTGCACATTCATGAAAAATATACAGTGGTAGCTTGGTTAACGTCCGCCTCCGTTAGCACGTTTTTTTGGTTAATGTCCAAAATTTGGAAGATTTGAAGAGTAATGGCTCTTCGGTCGCTCCGTCATCAGCTGTGGTACACACACACACACACACACACACACACACACATACATACAAGCATGTATGCATACACATCTCCAGTTCCTGCCTAACAGTTTATCAACCCGGCGGCGCATCGAGGGTCTTATTTTACATCCATAACACTAATTTCTGGTTCCAACAGCAAAACATAAGCATTCTTACCGTAGCATGTTCACGGCGAGTCAAACAGCACACATATCCTCTAAACATCTCACCCAGTTTCACCTCCTGTTCTTCTGTTCCCGTAAACGCCGACAGCCAGTCCCCCTTAAAAGAACCACTTTTTTTTTTTAAGCTTTAGGTTGGTGAGAGGATGTTGCACTGTAGCAACTTCTGATCAATCCACGTCAATTTCAGACTTATACTAATGTACAAATTTAAGCTCCACCCATTTCCGGTTAAACCATGCCCACGTCCGGTTTATGCCCCACCCACTCAGAGTATAGACACAGATACAGATCATTTAGATGGGTGAACAGATACAGATAGTGTCGTACTCTCTCATCCCTATTATTTTCCATAGGAAACTTTGCTTTGGTTAGAGTCAGTTTTGGTTTGAGTCGGACCTTCTGGAACAGATTAATGATGTTAACCAAGGCACCACTCTACTCAAAAAGTTTGCTACTTTCCATCCTTTCCAAACTTAATTGCACCACCCAAACTTCCGATAATTATCCCTCTGTATTATCCTTCCCGATGGAGGAATATTAGCATTTATTTCAAAAATCAACCTGGAGACAGAAAAGCAATGACTCCAGATGTCAGCATTAGTGGCTCAGCATGACGAGGCTATCAGCTTGATACAGCCGACAAATTCTCACACGGCTCCCCAATAAGTCTGCTGGAAGTCCAAATCAAAGAATAGCGATTGGTATGCAGAACTAAAAGAGCCATTGCTGTCCTGGCAGACTTGGATTAGCGTGAATCAGCGCTCGAGGAACTCGCTGAGCACAAGTCCTGCCTGCATCCGGATGATATAAAAGCATAGCCGAGTACCCCACCAGCCCTCTGGAGAGATGACGCGTTGTGGTTTGATGAATATTCAACACGTATGCCCTCTGACGGGAGAAGAGCTGCTGCCCAAAAAGTGATGATGAACACGTAATCTTGCAGTGACTCTCAATGGTAATGGTAAAATAGTAAGACAACCTTGGGATGTGAGCGCAAAGAGAGGAAGAAGAGGCTCCAGTTTCACTTTGAAGTTCGCTTTGTAGCTGCATCTTCACGTTGTCAAAGCAATTTCACTCATTTTTGTGCTGCTGAATGGAGGAAATGTTATTTTTCCTCTCCTGTCAGTCCACACTGTCCCCAAAGAATGGATTTTATTTAACATTAGCATCTTTCCTTCTAACATGTGACAACTGAGTGTGGTGATGTGATAAAAGTAGTGCCCGCAGCATTTCATTGTAGCACCAGGAAGCTGCTAGCAAATAATATGAGATTTCATCTCAGTGAGCATCTTAAGGAATAACGTCACAAATAAATATGCTTGTTCTTTGGCTATCTTTTTTGGCAATGCCACTACAGAAGGATGCCATTACAACAAAGAGTATTTTCATGGCAACCATAAAGCTGCAAAATGGTTAACTGTAATACTTAAGTTACTTAAAAATGGTACTTGAAACATTGTTTTTACAAACTAATTCAGGGAATATATGCAACTCACTCCAAATTAAAGATTTTGAAACGAAAAAATATAAGAACATCATCGGCTAGCATGTTACCAATAGTGGTTTAAAAGAACAGATTGTAACAAAAACTGTCTATACTGTCCACAATTGTCAGTTTTTCAAAAATTAAATAACTGGAGTCATTGTGTGGTTATTAGGTCTGTACATTCATTCACAGCTAACATGTGCATGTACATACAGTATACACATGTGCGTGTGTTTGCGTGAGGAAGAAGTGGGTAAAGCTTTTCGTATGTTTGAATGTTGGCGCCGTCAAGGAAGCTGGTGGAATCTGCTGCATGCTGTCTCTTTAATATTATGTCTGATGGGAAAATGGCTCAGGCTCTAAGCTTCCACTGTATTCTGAACACAAAGAAGTGTGAAATATCTCAAATGTTTTAAACCTCTAAGTATACTGGATGCAAGCACTAGAGAGCAATTCAGTATAATTTCTAAACACTCTCAATCTCCATCTGTGACGTTACTTGAAATAATCAATTTCCAGTTACCCTGCCACTGCCAAAGCTCAGGTCCAAGTGAATGGTAGCGGCTATGAGTCATGATGAAGTATGATGCCTTCACTATAACAACAGATAGTGTGCTGCATTAGCAATTAGCAAAAAACACGCTGGGTGAAGGAGCTGGTGTTTTGCACTGACTGAGGCAGCGTCGCTGTTTAATTCCTCTAATCCCTAAACGGTTCAAATTATTTGAGGTAAATGTCATTTATTTTCATTGGTAGTTCTAAAAAATTGTTATTTGTAAATGTCCCATGTATTGTATAATTCACTTTTGGATTTAGTCTCATCAGGTTACTATCTCAAAAGATGATTTTGTCTTTATATTAGATTTACAGAATTAAATGTAAAATGATACAGTCCCTGCCTTGCTGTAGTTACTGCTATGGTGAACTACCAAGAAAGAAAAAAGTGCCCTCTAGTGGCATTCTGACATACCTGCAAAGAGTATTATGTCTGGCTGCAGTAAATATGACTAAGGATTTTCATTTGGCATTGATTAAAATACATAGAGGTCATTTTTAAGATTCACTACACATTTAAGTTATACAAAAATGAAAAGTGTTCACATTTTGCACTGGTGGATTATTCCCAAATTGAAAGTAGAGTGTTAAAATGCAACTAGAAGAAACAGGAACGAGAAATAGAAAATATAGAGTCTGCAATTTATTGAAAACGGCACTTAAACTCAAACAGGCTGATCAAATGTTTAAGACCGTAGTCTTAGTCCAAATCTTCACTAAAATCTGCTTTCATGTCATTTTACGCCAGACATTCTGACTTCATATTTTAATATATATAAACTCACTGTCTTACTGCATCCCGGCCTTGCTTGTGTAGTCCAGCAATCTTTCCCCGTTCTAAGACACAATGCCTTTCAGGAGGTGATGACCATGTCAATAACTGACAGAAAATGACACGATAGCCGGATTTTAGTGCAGAATGACTTTTTAGGGCTACAGTCTTAAACTTTTGATCAGCTGATGAACAGCCCTTTGAGCCTAAATGCTGTTTACAATAAGCCAGTGCAAAATCAGAATACTTGTAAATTTCCCCTGGTTTTAATACTGTTTTCTGGAGTGACTGAATCACTTGATGGACCACAGTGTAATTAATGATGAATGATTACTTGCTTTCACACTATTCCGATACATTAAACTAGAAGATACTTTTCTATGCTCATCAGTGGCCATCCAGAGGCGGTCCAGAGTCGTTGGCGTTGTGATTACTCAGCTTGTCGAGCAAGTTCCGGCTGGAAAATCAACACCTGACTTCATCCGGAAGCCAATGGCCATGACGGTTAATGAAGGTAAAGGACCAAATTGAAAAGGGCAAAAAAATACTTTCTAAAATGACATCTGAGTTTGACATTTCTCATGACGTCTCTTTCGAGGGAAAAGAGCATTTTTTAAGGCTATCGTTGATGGTGAGCCAAAACCGAGTGTCACATGGGGGAGGAACAAAGGCGCTGTCAATGGCTCAGAAGAGTTCCAGATGAGATATGACGAAAAATCCAAGGAATACATCCTTGAGGTGAGCACAGTCCCCACAAAATACACTCCACCCTATAGTACATGTGAGCAAAACAGAGCTAGTTTTGAAAAAGGCACATAGTTAGACAATCACAGACATATAAGGGTCAGTCTCCTAAGAGAGGTACAACAAAATTGAAAGTTATTGTCTAACCAATTTGCATATTACATAAAGGATCGCTTTAATTTATATCGCAATATCATCTATATAACTATACTGTAAATGCATTGAACTTTTATGTACCTTAAATTGTCACAAACATGCTCCAAAATGGCAACTTATCTTGCACATCACACAGAGCTAGTGGATGGACCCTGCTTCAAACCGTGCAAGACTCAGACTGTGTTCTTTAAAACATTCAGTTACCTCTGCCAAGCACCAGCACGGAGGTTATATTTTTGCCGACGTTTATCTGTTTGTTTGTGTTCAAAATAACTTGAAATGTTCTTCATGGATTTGGATGAAATTTTCAGGAATTGTGGGAAATTAGATATGGAAGAACTGGTTAAAGTTTGGGGGTGATCCGGATCACCGTCTGGTTCTAGGAATTTTTTAAAGGATTCTTAACATTGTGAGATAGGCCCATTTTAGGCATTTATGCATACAACTCAACAAAAAATGGTCAGAGCACTTGGAAAGAAAATACAGGACAGGTTTCCAACAGGTTCTACAAAATATCAAAGACTGATCCAAAAAAATGTAGGATTATTATTTTGGTGTGAATCACAATATGGGGGGGAACTATGTTGGCTGAGGACTCTCTGAATGCTTCTCTCGTTAGCACCGTAGCAACACACTTCACCTTCCTGACATAAAAAACAGTTCCCTAAAGCCTAGGTTCCCAAAGTGGGGTATGCGTACCCCCAGGGGTACACAAATTGTCATAAGGTGTAGGTGAATAAAAATGAAAACAATTGCTGCCTATCACTCACAATTACGAGTGCACTTGAACGCCATACGGCGCAAGGAGAACAGAGCAAAAAGGAGACAAAGCATGAACTTGTTCATTGCAACTGTGTGCATCATATGAACAAATAAGTACGTTTGATGATTATTTTGTGCATTAATATTGGTGTTCCAATCCCCACATGGCGCAAGGGTGAAAACCCGTCACTGTGAGGGGGGATTCCCCCTAAAATGAGACTTTATCGTTGGTTGTATGTATTTTTGTACTGCTTTATCATGATTGTTAAACTTTCCTCTTCAATTTGGTATGAAATGAATATGCAGACTTAAACCATAGCCATCGTGAGCGGACAACAAAAAAAAAGTGAAGCTCACATTCAACCCATTCAAACGGAAGGATGCAAACATCAAACTGGAATAAAATAAATGATCTAATTATAAGAGCTCATGTGAAACTTTATCAAATTAACGAACCAATTAATTATGTTCAATATTTCAAGTTAATTAAGATAAAAAGGTGTATGTTTTTTAAGTGTGCAGGAGTAGCTTGGCTTCAAGTCAAATGTCTGAAGGTGTACGGGACTGTAATAAGTTTGGGCACCACTGCTCTAAAGTATACTGATAGATCAGTAGAAATCGTGAAGGTAACACATATCCTGGACATTACCCCATATTTCTGATTTTAAATCAGTGTCACTTGCTATTGTCTGAATTTTGAAACTAAGAAATAACATGCAAATATTCTGAAGTTCACATTCTTTGTCAAGCCAGACGTCAGCTCATTTGCACATATTCTTCAACAAGTCAATTTCGGCTACATTGTGTGTGGACAACACTATTTATGTCTGCGACTTGTACACGTTTTGTCAGAGTTTGGCCAAAGTCCATGTTTTTGATGCAGCAAAATGTGTTTGGTTCACAATAAAGTGTTATACTTTGAAAATCACAGCAGCTGAAACGTAAATTCCACTGTTTTGTATTATTTATGGCGATGCGCAAACGGGCTGAAATTGACATCAGATCGTGTTTCAATGCGTTTGCAGTATATTTTTATTTGGGCATAGGATTTGGTTAATCACTGTAGTCATGCCCCTCGAAGTGACGACACCCTCTCTGGGACCCCTTTTGGGAGACTGATCCATAACCAAATAACTAATGATGTGCTTGGCATGCATTTTCTTTGTCAGATACCGTATGCAAAGATGGACCTCGCTGACATCTACAAATGCTTTGCTACCAATGAATATGGCACAGCTGTTTGCTCCGCCACCCTCAAAATCATTAAAGGTGAGGTGCAGGTTCACAATGGAATGTTGTCTGTTACGAGAATGGAAAAGAGCTTTAACGAGTCACAGTTCTGCTAAGATTGTTTTTTTTCCCTCTAAAACAGGGGCGTCAAACTCGATCGCATGGGGAGCTAAAACTAAAGCCGACTTTAGGTTGTGGGCCGAACTTGTAGCTGTAGCATGGGCGGATTACATGTTTCCCACCATGATGATCATTTTTGACTGTCTTATGCCTGTTTATGGTGTTATTTTGTACAGGCAGGTAGCAATAGCTTTAAAGTGGTGTCGTTTTGAGTTGTTTTGAAATTAAATTATTGTTACTTTGAGTTTGAATTTAGCAACCTTTAGCAACAACGGTCCTGCAGTTAGTGCTATATATAATCCTGTGGCCACTTAAATTTAGCAATGCTACAGTAATAGTTGAAACTGACGCAATGACGAAATAGCGATGATTGGATATTTGGTGTCACTTTGAATGCATGTTGTTGACATGTTGGTGGCATGATGAAGAGGACTGTTGAATGACAGTAAAAAAAGAACCATCAAAACTAAACTGTTGGTCCGCCATGGATCATACACCCTTTTGGGTTTGGGGGCAGGGGCCTGGCTTGCGGAGGTGATGGTGTGTTCTGGCTTTGTCCTGGGATGTTGCCTGGGTGCCTAATGTCCCCACCTTTTTGTGATTTGTGTATGTGGAGAGCAAATCTATAACTGAATTAGTAACTGCTGTAACATGGAGAGGGGGTAGGATTTAATAAGCTCTGCTTCTTCCTGCTCCTTTTTAGACATGTTGAGCAGTGAATAGTGAATGTGTTAAGTATTTCAATGTAACATTGTATGCATGTTTGAAATAAATCAACTAAACATTATTTTATTATGCATATCATTGTAAGCACATTGTTTGGTAAGATCCACACTACAGGACAACTTAATGCTATTTTCCGCAGACCTTGAGTTTGACACCTGTGCTCTAGAAGAAAGGAAAACTCCACCTTTAAGTGACATTTTATGTTGTCATTATCTGTTAAGGATTATGAAGAGGCTCAAATTGTTTGTGTTATGTTGGTGCTTTTTGGTTTTCCACATATGCGTATTTGACAAATAAATTGATTTAAAATTTCCATTATCACATAGTAGAGATGTAAATCTCTTTGTGAAAGACGATTCGATTCAAATCTAGACACACAGGTTACGATACGATTCAAAAACTATATATTTTAAAAACAGATGTAGACATTAATCTTACATTATAAAATAAAAATGCCAATTATATGAAAGTGGCATTCTTACAGTATTTTCAAATGTGTGAAAGAGCACATCATATCCCCAAGCATGCAGTAAGGGACTAGCAAAAATAAAGTCAACAGAATAACATGTCAAATGTTTATATTGTTAACACACAGACCAAAAAATAGACATGTTTTTGTTTGATGGGATCAATTTTTTTTCCATTTTATACCTTATAATCTACTGTATAATTTTATACCTGTTACATTTAGGACATTTAAGTTTTAACATGTCTTAATGTTGCTAGAAAGAAGTTACAAAGCCCAAAAGTTACCATGCTCACCTCTGTCTCCACAACCATTTAATCTAAAGATTTATGGCTGATTCTTATCAATACAAGGGGCTGCTACTGCCGCAGCCGAATCGTTCGTTCGTCAAACCAAATATCCGGTCTCATCGGTTTACCGTTCACAACCCTATCACATCGTGTTGTTGAATATGTGCAAAGAGGCTTTCATTAGGTACATTGGTACATTGCTTTTTTCCAGGGAAAGAGGAATCTCAACAAGACTTCAGATCAATGCTCAAGAAAACGTAAGTTTGTTACAAAGATCATGTCACTCATTCAGATCAGACGGTGCACTTGGGACATAGCTAGCTATACATATGCTTTTATTAGTGGCAAACATATCAATATTGGCCATGGTATTGGTAATGGTTTAGTTTATTTTGATCATGCTTGACAGACTTACAAAAAAAGAACACCACATTTTGCACAGTTCAACATACCCGAAAAGCAGTGGAAGAAGCAAAGCTTATGTAATGTTGCACCTTCTCAGCAAGAGTCTCAGCAATTACTGACAGTTTGTTCACTTCCTGTTTAATGTGTTCACATATTGCCTAATAGTGAAAGGAAGGAATAAGAATAAGTGTGATGGTACTTAATAGAATTTATTGATAGGTTATTGAGTAATGGAAGAAGAAATAGAACAAATAAATATTGCAGTAAAAATTGGCAGAAACACAGTATAATAGACAAGTAAGTACAAAATATATGATAAGTAATAAAATTGAACAAATATGAACAGATTATATAACACTGGTCTACATCCAAAATGCTTCTGAGATAAAAGTCATTCTTGGCTAATTTTGGGTCACTGAGTACGGAAATGATGTTTTAAAATGCTCATTAGCTCTTGTTTTAAAGATACACAACCCGTGTGGTATACCATATGCCCACAATTGGCAAGGAAGGTAGGCCACATAATGTTGAATACAGAACCTATATTCACTTCACAAGAAGTTCCTAGTTGATTCTTCATAATCGTGTGACTGTATGCACATAGCGTGTATGGAGACAAATCACATTGTGTATTACTCCCTATACGTTACTATGTAATAAAGAACGTCGCATATCTTTAAAATTTTAGCTTTATCTCAGAAGCAGAATTTGTTTTTTTTTTCATTTGTAGACCGCTGGGATGGATCAAACTGACAAACACTGTAAATGAGTATGTAAAGAGAGACAGGATATTCAGGGTAAATGATATCAGACACTGTGGTATTCATTACATAATGAATGAATCCAGGATAAATTATATCAGACACTGTGGTACTCATCCCGCTTCTTCCATAGGCATTCATCATGTGTGCCAAAATGTGTTATTTAGTGCCAAATAGTACTCACATGTGTCCACATGTGTAAATAGCCCACTGTGTGTCATTTTGTTAACTTTATTAAACATAGTTGATTTACACCAACATTCTGTTTTTGCCAAGATGTCTAAAAAAAAAATTTTAAAAGTCTAAATTCATACTTTTTAATTAGACGGAAATGAAATCCAGAGTTCCATCTCTTACCGTTACACTTACCCAGTTGCATAAATATATACAATGTTGCATCTAAAGTGACCATCAAAGTCCCCAGTTATTGATAACAAGCTCATCTATGTAGACATTGTAGATGCAGTGAAAAATGTTACTTATTGTGGATATGTCATTTTCAGAAACATGGCACAGGGCTTAAGAGGTTAACATTTGAAAAAATTATAGACATAACCTACTCTTTATCACCCTTTTCCTTTTGTTCAGTGCTGTTGTCACCAGGAAAAAACAGCTCCCACCACAGAAAGAGGGCGAGCTCGATCCTAAACTCTGGGAACTGCTTCTCAGTGCTCGAAAGAAAGACTACCAAAAAATATGTTTGGACTTTGGGGTTACTGACTTCCGCTGGTTGCTGAAAAGATTGAATCAGATGAAAAAGGAAAGGGCAGATGAACAAGCAAAGGTACAGTGTTCTCACTAATGTCAGTCAATGTTTTTTGTCACTTTAAACATTTTCTTTCTTTCTGAAGGTTGTCGAGAATCTGGAAAATGTGAAACAAATTGAAGTGAAACCCAACGGAAGGGCAGAATTTAGCCTGGACATGACCTTACTGGATCGTAACAGCAAAATTTATCTATACAAGGTGAGTTTAGTAAGTAGCCCAGTTCACAACAATCATTAATGCCCCTGACACATGACCTCTCTCCTAAACAAGGATGGTAACATGATTCCGTATGGTAACGATGAAAAGTCAAAGATTCGCCTGCAGAAACGTGGGACCAAGTACTGCTTCAGCATCAAAGATCCTCAGCCAGAAGATGCTGGCTTGTATCAGGTTGATGTTGGTGATATAAACGTTCTTTCAACTGACTTCCAAGGTATGTCATACCAGTTTATTGATTTTGCTAATTAAAGCAATGCCACTTCATTTTTATGATGCTTCCTTTCTGAAAGTTCCTGCTGTGGAGTTTGTTGACAAGATAAAGGATGCGAAAGCATTGGAAAACAACAATGCCACTTTTCAGTGTGTCCTGTCAACACCCCTAAATGGAATCACATGGTCAATGCTGGACTCGTCGCTTGAGGACGGGGACAAATATGAGATGACTGTCTCAGAAGACAAACTAGTTCACACACTAACAATTAAAAACTGTGGCAAGGCTGACCATGGAGAGTATTACGCTATTGCTGGGACTACATCTTGCAGTGCATCTCTCGCAGTGGAAGGTGGGAAACATTGGCTGAAGTAATTGTCAGAGCATATTTTTTGGTATAAATATATGTGATATTTAGACAGTATAATTGATCTATCCAAATATCTTTGTTTCAACTCAAGCCGATCCGAACGCTCATAAAGGTCTTAAGGGCAAGAAAGCTGAGGATGACTTGGCTAAAACTGCTCTGGAGCAAAAAAGTCAGACAGAGGACAAGGAGGAAAAGGATGCTCTGCAGAATGGACAAAATGACTCCGGTGGAAAGATTGTTGCTGGGTCTAGCAAAGAGACTAATATAACCAAGGTTGATGGCGCTGATGGCGGCAGGAAAACTGATGGAGGTGAGGGTTATGGAAAATGCAAGAACCATGACCTCTTGGGAGATGGAGAGGATGAAAGCAGAAAGCTTAATGCTTGGCACAAAGCTGTTACAAACAGACCTAACACAGCAATGTAGACTTCATTTTTGTAAACGTCAAAGAGTGATCAGCTAGGCTAGCAAGTACAGTATGTTTCACTCAATGGCAGAAGGAAGTAATGCATTAATTTAAAAAAATGACGTTGGAGATTGTTCTACTTGTAGTATTTTCAGTATTGTAATCTTCTGACTCTTACAGTTGCAGGTCTAGGTGTTCAGTTTGTCAGTGGACTGTCAGATATCACAACTAATATTGGTGGCCGGGCCGAGCTATGTTGTAAATTAAGCACTGAGAACTCTCAGGGAAAGTGGTACAAAAATGGGAAACTGGTGAGTCAAATTACCTTGATGCATATACTTTTAGCATATACTGCTTATCATCAAATGTCGGTCCTGGGATGATGATAACATTTTTGTCTGACTAGCTCACCAGTGAGGATGGGCACAAGATTATCAAAGATGGTGCAAATCACAAACTAATCATTGACTGCTGTCAAAAAGATGATGTAGCCATGTATCGCTTCGAAGCAGATGGACGCAAATCAGAAGCAAAGCTGAATATTCAAGGTGAGAATCAAAAGGACCATTGCTATGCTAACTCATTTTCAGGTTTAAAAGGTCTTTATTTTGTGTAAATGGTAGCTTTTTCTCCTCCCAAAAGATCCACCAAAGATTGACACTAATGCACTTGGAGAATTCACAAAGCCGGTGATTGTAAAAGCAGGTGAAATTGCGAAATGGAAGCTTCTATTCTCAGGTGGAGAACCGATGAACATTCAGTGGTATAAAGATGACGATGAGCTTTTGCCTGCCCTCAATGTGAAGATTGAGAAATCATCCACTCACAGCAAGCTTCGCCTGGCAAAATGCCAAAGGAAAGACAGTGGCGAGGTTAAAATAAAAATAAAGAATGAATATGGAACAACAGAAGCTATTTCCAAACTTATAGTTTTGGGTGAGTCAAAAGGGACATATTGTACTGTACTGTATGTAAAAGAAAAGAGTAATACCACATTTTTCCATCCACAGACAAACCCACACCACCACAAGGACCTGTGGACATTATAGAAAGTGCGGTAACATCTGTTGAATTCAAATGGAAACCACCAAAAGATAACGGCGGACGCCCTGTCACAAACTACATGATAGAACGCCAGCAGGTTGGACGCAACAAATGGTCCAATCTGGGGGAGATCAGTGGAAATGCACCAGTTTACAGAGACTCGGGTGTGGACCCTGGAAGGAGATACTGCTATCGGATCAGAGCCAAGAATTCAGAGGGCATTAGTGACTACCTGCAGACTGAAGACATATCAGCTGGTGTATTACGTACGTTTTAAATGCACTAAACACTCAGCTTTGTATTCATTCGGAAAGTAGGGTAATATGCATTAGTAATTAGGTAAGTAACTAGTATATACTGTAATAGTAAGTAATTATAAGCAAAGGTAAAAAAGTAAAAGCAATAAAGTAATTACAAACCAATGGGAAAAGATCACAGCCTTCAACTGTAATAGCCATTAATAATGTGCTTCCGACAGCTAGCTACTTTGCAAACAAACTCTCTTAACAATCACACAACTCTTCTGGCACTTTATTTTACCTTCAAAAACGACACACGCTTCTGTTGCAGGTTATCCGGGAGCCCCTTCGGCACCTAAAGTGGTCTCTGCCGTCAAGGACTGCATTAGTCTGAAATGGTGTGCCCCTTGTGACACCGGAGGGACCACAATCATGGGATATAATTTGGAAAAGAGGAAGAAAGGCACTAATTACTGGAGTCTTGTAAACCAAGGAGGACCAATAAAGGGTATGACACAGCCTTAGCTAATGTGCTATAAGTAGAAAGCACCATCGACAATAATGTAAAAATCTAATATTTTTTTGTCTAGGATTAACACATGGGGTTAAAGATGTAATTGAGGGGGCAGCATATGAATTCAGAGTGTCAGCCATCAACCTATCTGGTCCTGGGGATCCAAGCATTCCGTGTGATACCGTATTTGCAAGAGAACCAATGAGTACGCAAGTAATATCTTAACTTTTTTTCAAGATGCGAATCCTACAACTTTGAACCTGCATGCTGTTGAAATTGATGCGTGTTGTTGAACTTCATGCTGCCTGTGTAGACTAGTAAACAACTATTACTGTCATTTCAGAAGCCCCGGGCAAAGTCACAGACCTAAAAGTAACATCCAGCGATTATACAACCTTGTCTCTGGCTTGGACTAAAATCAAGGAGGTCAAAGGGTCACATGGTGATGCCCAAGGCTACTACGTGGAAATCAGACCCACAGAGAGCCCTGAATGGACCCGTTGCAACACCCTGCCAATTACTCCCACTACTTACACTGTGCATGGCTTAAAGGCCATGGCAGCGTACTGGGTGAGAGTAATTGCTACCAATTATGGAGGCGATGGAGAACCTCGGGGCTTTGACAAACCCATCATTGCCATGCCTCCTCCTGGTAAGAAGAGCTTTAATGGATGACATTCAGGTTACAATATGGTGGACAATTAGTCTCAATTAAAATGTCCTATCTATGTTGAGTCAACCGTGTAAAGTACCATAAATTATATACACAGTATTATATAAATATATTATTTCATCTCAAATCCAAGTGATTATGGAATCAAACAATCTGATATAGATGTATGCAACTGCAAAGGGTGCTAATGCAGTAATTTAGGCTGAAGCCCAATTCTACCGCTTCCCATTCGTCTTACCCCTTAAAGAGTCACTGACATGATTTTTCAACTTTGCTTCAATGTGTTCTATATTGTTTGTAATTATGTCTACGTTGTTTGTTTTTTGAAAGCGAAAGTTAAATTCGTAAAAATTACATTTTTGTACGTGTCCGGCACCACGATGGTCTGAAGTCGTCAGAAGAAGGGCGTTTCCCAAGTGACGTTGGCGAAGGGGCAGCCCTCATCTGAGAGGAAACAAACATGAGCGAATGGACGAGGCAAAAATGTAAGCAATGTGTCAATAGTTTGAGAAGGAAGAAACATCTGGAGATGAAATAGCGAACCCGCAGAACAGGGAATTAAGCCGTATTTATTCGAACTACCGATGATGGGATAGCGTGTCTGATGCGGAGGTGTCTGATCACAAAGACAAAAATAGCTCATAAGGGTTAAATCCTTAAGAACTTAAGCCATTTTGGTTATTATCAAGAAAACCGTGGAAGTTGCTAGATATCAGCTCTTAAATTAAACTCTTACGAGCTGCATTTGTTATCATCATTATATTTGTCCAAACAAATGTACTTTTAGTTGTACCAGGCATTAAAATGGATCAATAAACAAGGGTTTTTCCATGACTGTATATGAATAAAGTTCTTGAACCTTGCTACAAAATACCATCACGTCCTCACTTTAGCCAGAAAGTTATACCAGAACTTTATGAAAAAGTTAAAAGTGATGTCGTCAACGAGCTATCTTGTGTCCGCTATTTCACTTACAACAGATGGTTGGACTTCACGTGAAACAGAGAGCTATTTAACTGTAACTGTCCATTACATTTTGCCACAATGTTTAAACAATTCGGGCCTAGCCCGAACAAGCCACACGGGAGACACACCACCTGCGGGGGGGAGGTCCGGTGCATTGTGCTTTGGGTGGCGGTCAAGGGAGGGCGCTTGGGCGACCTAGTTTTCGGCGGCCAAATCTGGGTCTTGGGACATTGAATGTCACTTCTCTGGTGGGGAAGGAGCCCAAACTTGCCCTGGGGCAGACCTAGGACACGCTGGAGGGATTATATCTCACAGCTGGCCTGGGAACGCGTTGGTGTCCTCCCAGTGGAGCTGGAGGAGCAGGTCGGGGACCGGGAAGTCTGGGCTTCCCAACTGAGACTGCTGCCCCCGTGACCCGGACCCGCATAAGCGGAGGAAAATGGATGGATGGAAAGATGGGAAAAAAACTCAGTCTAATTTATTTGAAATATCACCCAAATGGGTCGCTTCCATTTATTAAAAAAAAAGTTCTGTTTGCATTTTTTTTAAATAAAAGCATTTTATTTGGTCCATTTTTGCTGAAACCCCTACGACCATCAAAGAGCAACACATTAAATAGATAAAAACAGCAAAAATGGAGGTGACTCGAGGCTGACATATCCGGAACACACAAAATTTGAAATTATCATTAAATAAATATAAAAAAATATATATAAATATTTTTAAAAAACATGTTTGAAGGTAAATTAACCTATTGTTTTGTTTTTATCTCTACAGTAAGGCCAAAGTTCAAAGATCGCAATATTAAGAGCTTTGTGGTGGTGAGATCAGGAAACACCATTTGTCTCAACATCCCTTTTGAGGTAATGTACAAGCTCTAATCACGAGTGTAGAATTTGACAAATATTCTAATCTATGTGGCTTTTATAACAGGCTTCACCCCTCCCAGAGGTCTCTTGGTTAAAGGACGGTATTTCAGTGGGTAAACATGTAACAATTACCAGCTCTGATAAAGGTACTCAAATGTTAATCCCGATGTCTGAGCGGTCTGACTCTGGGGTCTACACCATCGTGGTCAAGAACCTTGTTGGCCAAGAGAGCTTAAACGTTGAAATTAGAGTAACAGGTAAATGTCAGTGAGCATTCCTATTTGCCCAAAAGTGATCTTTTAGCTGTATTTATATTTCAGCTGTATTGTATTTTAGCTTGTTAATGTGATTCCAGATGACCCCAAGCCTCCAGGTCCAGTGGCGCTAGATCAGATCGTCCCAGGAACAGTGACTTTGTCCTGGGCACCCTCTCCAGATGAGAAGAAGGACGACAGGTTACATTATATTGTATCCAGAAGAGACACCTTCAAACGCACTTGGAAGACAGTGGCGGAAAGCCTCTTTAACAACAAGTTCACAGTGGTCGACATTGTGCCTGGACGAGAGTATCACTTTAGGGTGTTTGCTAAAAATGACATGGGCCATTCAGTGCCATCTGTATCACCTGCCTTTGAAATCCAGAAGGAAAGAGGTGAGTGTCTCTAATGTCTGACAGAATTCAGGATTTTTTTTTTAGCTGTGGTGGTGGGCTGCATGGGAGGCATACTGCCGTACATGTATATAAGGGGTGCGCACAATCAAAATGATCTACCTCTTACTATAAAACATAGGATATATGAAATCTAACCATTAAACTTTGCAACTACTACACAAAATACTAAACATTAGTATTTTACATTCACAGTTTCAAAGATTATAGGTCATCAATATAGTTTATCGTTCAGTAATTCACAATTCAAATCAATATGGCAATAAAGATAATTACACATAATTCCTCAATAATTGTCCTCAATATATAAACTCAATATATGTGCAATAGCTACATAGCATTCATCAAGTATTATGTGAAACTGAGTAATATGTGCAATAGCTACGTAGCGTTCATCATGTATTACGCGCAGTAAGCATTTCGTATACAACATTATGGATACTGTATTTGAGAAATTACTTTTTTTTTTGCCGCGGCGGCGGCACTAGAGCAAATCAGATGGGGGCTTAGGGTCAGCTGACTGACTGATGTCATGACATGACATGACATCTATGAAGTGATGGTGATGAAGTAGGAGACACGCTACCAACACTACCTTTGCAATTGCCGTAATGGGCACCCCTGATATTGCAAATATGTCCATTCATACACTGTATTAGTTAACATTGTTTTCACGTAAAAAAAAAATAATTTCCAAGGTGTGGCAGCTTTGATTGAGCCGTGGCTCCCAACCACAATCCATTATATGTAGCGGAAACACTGAAAAAGGTGCTACCAACTGAAAACGCAACATATTCTTCTGATAGTTCAGTAACCAAACAGAAAAGATCATTGACATGACAGGAACGCTTTGCTGCTTTTAAAGACCTACTGCAAAAAGTAAAAAATTCTCTATATTCGTGTTCCCCAACCTCTTGGAGTCCACGAAATGACAGGACTGCTCTGCTGTGCTTATTTACTTACTGCAAAAACACTCGTCAAAAATCCTCTTCTATCAGTGGTCCCCAACCTTTGTGAGTTCACAGAGCGGTTTGCAATCCAGCAGACCGGGGAGGGGGGAGTGTATTGGGATGGTCGGTAATGTCATTGTTTATAATGTGTTGTGTGTGAAACAAAGACAAGCATAATGTAACCGAAGATGACCATGGACCTTGTGAAAGTTTAACATGAAGAAAGAACGACAAGAGAACGACTTTATCTTCCTGTCACACATTACAGCCGTCAAGAGCTCAAAGACCAACAACACACTTCCAGCCTTCATAATAAAAGCACTGCACATATTTACTGAATATGTTGTATGTCTGACTTCTTTTTAAGCAGCGTTGTGGTTTTCATCACTGTTGGATCGTGATTATTCTGATGGCATTGTCAGAGTATTTACAACATTAAAGTAAGACAAATCTCCTTGATTGTTATTGTGCTACAGAAAAGTTCACCGTGAATATGCCACCGACAAAACCTTTGGACTTCTCGTCACCCCCATCATTCATCAAGCCGCTCAGGCAACGCACGCCTCCGGAAGGTTACGAGTGCCACATGAGCTGTGCGGTGAAAGGCAATCCAGCTCCTCGAGTGACATGGTATCGTGACAACGTCAGCCTGAACACGAACGCCAACTACTACATCAGCAACGTCTGTGGCGTTTGCTCCTTGCTCATTCTGAGGGTGGGGGCGAAAGACAGCGGGGAGTACAAAGTGGTCATTGAGAACGGTCGGGGGATAGCTGAGAGCTCCATGATGCTCAACGTCAGAGGTAAATATTTCACTCATTTAAACCCATACCCAACCTCACGTCTATACCAACAAATAACATACTTGTCCTTTTCCAGTGTGAAGAACATGAACATGAACATCAGCAGCTTAGGTCCTACTCACACTAGGCCATTTGCTCCGTGCTGGACTTTCACGTGATTCCGCCTGCCAGCGTTTTGAGTTGTTGTGACTATTTCTGGGGGAGGGTTAGCACACTCACAAGACATCACTTTCGTGTCTCACAACACACAGTAGCCTCCTTCCCCTTTACCTTGCTCATCCAATCCAGTCACAAGGAAGTGTAGATGCATTCATGGACCTGCGGTGAGTTGGATATTTAAAACTCTTTTCGAAAATGCTCATTTCCTCCACTTCAGTGCAAATCAGCAGGCTTGGTGAATGGAGCCGCAACAAGGAGGTTGAAGAGCCAGGGGTTGCCGACCCCTGCCCTAGCCAACCCATTCCTGTTTTTTTCTTCGAGCTCACCTATTCTAATGACGCCAAAAGAGGGGAAGCGTGCCAAACTCGAGCACGCATCAGGTCACTTACATTAGCCAAACATGAAGGTGGCCTAAGCATGGTACAACATTAAGCTAAATCATCACACGATTTTCTCACTGGCGACCTCTTACGGTAAAAAGCCGAAAAAAAGAAATGTATTTTATTTACAGTCTCTCGTTCCATCGTGGTTCGAACATCGCTCCCTCACGCTATCGTGGTTTTTCAAAAACGTATTATATAATAAATGACCTCTGCTTTGCGGTTGATTACGGCTTATTATTCACCGAAAATGCATATTTAAGCAAATGTTATGTATTCCTGGCCTAAATGAAGCATTTTCAAGCATAAAATTGCAAAACTACAAATACAGTTTAAGGCAGTACAAGCGTTGATGAACGTCACTAGCAACAGGCGTCACTAGTAACAGGCACCAGACTTGATCGTAAACGACAGGCTTTTATTATTTTAAAATTATTTATCTCACAACAAGCACAGTAAAGACATACTAGTCATCATCATCATAGTAATAACAGAGGCTACTTTGGTGGCCGTACTACAGCTAAAACTCAACTTGGGATCCCCAACGTCACTTCCTGTCCACAGAAAACACACACAAGTACAGTCTTAATTATGTCTAAAATGGCTTATATTCTCTGATTATATCTACTAAATTGGGGAATACGAATGTAAAGGTGACTATAGGGGTGTTATTTAGGTGGTGCTATAGGGGTACAAATCGTATTTAAAAAGTCCAACAGGTTTCCTATGCTCTAACTTTGGAAATATTCCCTCTATTAATATTGAATCCTACTTCACGGTCAGGTCTGAAACCAATTAACCGCAATAAACAAGGGATTACTGTAGTTGATTACTTTTATTTCTTATTATTTTTTGTATTTATTATTTACATTTTTTTTATTTGCATAAAAAAAAGAATTATTGAACAAGTTGTTTCCCATGTATTCGTATTACTCCAAATCATCTAAATAAATTTGAAGAAATTTTGGAATTCAAATATATTGGAACTTCGACTAGCGTACGCCTAAGTGAGTGTGTTTTTCGTGTCATCAAAAATGTACGCCGTAATTTTGCCTTGGTTTTCATACATCTTCCGGTTAGCATACAATAGGACAAGCGTATTGTCATGGAATTAATACATTGTATGAGTCCATGTGTGTTTAGAATGTATGGATTTTTATCACAAAACGTCCTTGTTAGCAGCCTATTAGCTTGCTGTTACATGGTACCAGGAACTGGAAGTCAGCTCTGTTGCCCGTCTATGATGTCATTAGCGGTTGACTCTGCAGTTCTTTGCTAACTAACACAATTATGGCAAAAGTCTCAAAAATGTTAAAAACACATTTTTATGGTTTTAGAATTATAATTTTACCTGCAGAAAACAATTCCAAATACACATAAATGATGAATGAAAGGGATAAATAAACATTTAAGGTTTACATTCACTGAAGACATGATTGTTGCCCAAGACACGATGTGGCAGCAAGATCACACGGACACCAACTTTGTGGTTTGCTATGAGTTATTTCTTGAATTCAATAGTCTTTTTCACCTTCTTCATACAATGCTGGAACTTGCAACTTTCTTTGGCTCTATTTTGGGCTATTTTACAGCCGAGATCAGAAGAAAATCAGAGCCATGAGGTGAGAAACAACTCGTACAACATACAACTCAAACACAAAGTTGGTGTCCGTGAGTACGTTCACAATAATGACTACTACTGATTACTGTCTACCAGTGTGATAAGCCAATTAATAGAGAGCTCTAAAAATGAGTTTTGGGGAATCTTTCATAAGCAGCATTACAATGCACTGTATACATTAAACTAAAAATGAGCTCAAATGTTGCTGAAAGTATTATTAGTGTTTTTCTTTCATTACAACCGCCACAGCACTCGCACACAGCTGCATTGTGTGAGGAATGTTCAGTGCAAGGAGGTCGGATCCCAAGATGCAGAGACAACAATGAAGTGAGTAACACTCTTTAATAAAGATTTCAGTAGGTTTGATAACAAAAAACTACAGTGTAGAGATGGTGAATGAAAAAAGCACTGGGAGGAAAAATGGAACATGAAAAGGTAACAAACACAGGTGGCAAACCTGGCCAGGCGAAGCTACAAGACGTGTAGCTGAACCAAATAAACTGGAGCTACAAAATACCAATGGCACTGGAGGAGGCCAAATGGTAAGCTAATGAGCACAGCACAGGAGAACCGCAAACTCGTGGAGCGGTTGCCAGCAGGTAGTATCTCCGAGTGCCATTTGGATGCCACAGGTGAGCATAAGTAAGAGGATCGCGGGGTATGCTGGAGTCTATCCCAGCTGACTTTGGGCGAGAGGCGGGGTGCACCCTCGACTGGTCGCCAGCCAATCACAGGGCAGAAACAAAAAACAAAAGTAAATAAAACAAAGAAACAGCAAGAAAGTAACAAATACAAAAATGACAAATTACCAAGCCTGTGTCACAGCAGAGCTTTTAAGTTAATGGGTTCCATTAACGTGCCGGAACGTACCTTTTTCCCGACAGAGGAAATACAGTTTTTCACATTTCTGACATGACAAGTTTAAAATATATATACACCGGTATATTTAAAATGACCATTAACCCATTGACTGCCAACCATGTTCAGAGCAGAGAGCGCCATATTGCCATTGAGTTTTTGGGCATTTTTGAAAGAAACCTTAGACTCTCTTCTGTCATTCGAAAAAAACGGTTGTTTCTAATCTTTTTGGGTCTTTTGATACTGGCGGTAGAACATAGGGTAGTTTCAGCAAAAACACCTGATTTTGACCAAAAACCAGACAAAACGAGCTTTTTCTGCAGAGAAGCAAATTCAAGCAGAGTGACGGTGGGGTCTGCTGGATGTGGGGATGAATCCGGCAGCCACTCGTCAGAACTGACTCGGGTTCTGAATCACCCGACTCTGAACTGCTTCCGGTGTCAGGCTCCGTTGTTGCGCCACATGGCTCAGCAACGCTAACCACTAGCTTGTTGCTTCGGCTGCCTTTGTCAACTTCATTTGTGTCTACATCACCCACATCACCCATGTCACCTCTGTATTTTGTGTCAGGCAGATCCACCACCAGACAAGCTCTGTGACAGTGTTAGCTGCTTGTATTTTTTTTGTCTCCGCTCGATTTCTGCATGTGTTTCGCCATTTTTCTCTCTCAACCCACAATCCGTCTTCTTCATAGACAATCTGTCGCTGCTGGTTGGAGGAAAAGAGAACCGTTGCCCCCTACTGGGACAGAAATACATTGCCGACAAGTGAGAAATTCACACACAAGATAAATAAGACTTTGATGTGTACTTCCCACGAAAAACAGACGTCTTTGGCAGTCAACGTTACTTTTTGAAAAGACGTCTTTAGCATTGAAAGAGATTAAATTGACCTTTTTATGCTAATAATGTAACATCCCGCAGGTGGTGACAGAAATGTAATTGGATATATGATATATTACAGTATGTTTTTACAAGATACTTTTTGGGTTTGTTAGTAATTGTCAAGTAATTAAACAGTCAACACAGCTGGTTATGATAAGTAGAGAATGCACCTGACAGGAAATTGTGCTTCACTTGCAAAACCTAATGATTTTCAAAATAAAACTCATTGTGGTGATTTGTAGGCTTCTCAAATGATGTACAACCTAAAAATGTGCAACAAACCGCATTTCAAATCATAAGCATTGTTCATTTGGGTTTATTTCCACTCACATACATCGTCTAACAGCTGAGTTTGGGTGGGGAGAATAGTTTTTAGTTTTTATTTTGAAACTTCATTTGTACAACACATCAGAAAAACATATGAATGTGATTTTACGTCAAATAATCAAGTGATTGTGAAGGAACTCTGGAAACAAGATCAGGCTGGTAAAGTGCTCTTGACACCACAACAAGTCTAAAAAAATAATAATACAATGAAAGTACTCACTTAATAAAATATTTTTGTCATACTGCTGTCATAGATCAATAACTATAAAATATGAGAGAAATGAAGTGGTGACTTTGACATGCCCCCCAGCGACTTTTCTGAATCTAGGCCATATTGGCTGTGACGTCACTGCCAGACTACGTTCAACGAACCAGATTCAAACACATGCAGCCATGACCTCACAAAAAAGCCAAGAAAGTGACATATTCACAACAAGAACACAAGAATAACATTCATTGATATTGTTCTGTGATATAACACACACACAAAAATGGCCACAAGTATGTTTTTTGACTGCCAGTAAGTAATGGCAGCTCTGCAAACTGCAAAATAAAAGACTCGTGAACTGATCGCTACTAATTTAGCCCCAGAATGAGCCTCCATACAATTATTCTAAGATGTGTAGAATAGATCTAGTAGAAAAAAAATATTGATTTAATTACTGAAACTGACAGATCAACTGCAAGATATGCTGGAAAGACGAGTGACAGCAAGCCATGTTTTACTAACAATTCCGGTCTAGAACAGGTATGGCTGACACCAGCAACCAGGTGCAAGCACATCTATGAACGCACACAATAAATATATTCACAACAATAACAACATTCACTAATATTGTGTTGGGAGGAGTATGATATGTTTTACTGGCAGTGATACCCACAGATGTTAGTTTGCTTTTTGCACACAACACAGAGCTTAAGACGGTAGACAATGATTGCTATTCAGCAAGCAATTTGGGATGAAAACCCAAAATATTATTCTAAGGCTCGTAGTGAGCTGCAATCAAAGACGACCCTTTGGAGTTATTCTTGCAGCTACAACAGAAGCCACATTAGCTGCCCAGCTAGCCCGTCAGAACAAGCCAGATAGAAACTAGCACTGCATTAGCCGCCAGCACTGGACT
The DNA here is from genome assembly GCF_027744805.1 of Dunckerocampus dactyliophorus. Classification (NCBI taxonomy): domain Eukaryota; kingdom Metazoa; phylum Chordata; class Actinopteri; order Syngnathiformes; family Syngnathidae; genus Dunckerocampus; species Dunckerocampus dactyliophorus. The sequence goes on from NC_072826.1 coordinate 15,608,573, forward strand.
GGCTACTATGGAGCATATTAGCAGGAGAAATGTAGATCGACTTACACGCTTTTCCACAGCGAACGTCTTGTGGGTTTTTGACTTTTTATTTCCATCTGCAAGGTAGGAAAGTTTGTCCCACGAAGTTTGCCGGCATATGTGACATGGCGAATGGTGTCTTATAGAAATATGAACAAGCTTACTCCGTCTCCTCGAGTGTTCCACCAAAAGCCTTCACCACAATGAGCGGGCAAAATATAAATAAATATATAACAAACAATATAAATTCACAGAGAAGTGGAGCATAACGAGTTGCAGTGAAGCAGAACTTGTGGGTGGAACTGGCCGGATCTGACGTCACTTGCTCTGCCTCCTCCAGACGCGGGAGAAGTGATGGAAATTATGAAAAAGAATAAATACTTAAACATTTGAGCATACACTTAACACAGAAAATGTGCCTTTCAATGTTATTTTTCACGGCGGAAATAACAAGATCAACATGTGTTTTGATGCCATCAGCGCTTTAAGGTTTCCAGGGTAACATCGGCACGCTACTTGCAGCACTTCCCCTCCAAACACTAATTAAAATAGATTATTGCAATAATAAATAAAGTCATTGTAACATCACTACCGCCGTGTCTTATCATTCATGTCATCGTTACACTCCCCCTCCCCCATGCCATATTGACCCAGTATTGAAAATAATTGTATTAATAAGCTATGAGCAATTAGCTATTTGCAGCCTTCAACATTCGAAAGAAAAGATCAGGCAATGTGATGAATAATAAAACATACAGTAAAGTATAAACGTATATACTAGAAAAAATCTCTCTATATATAGTATAAAAAGTATAGTAAAACGTAAAGTGCAGTATATAGTATAAAGTATATAATGTTAAAATAAATTGAAAATATTACTATACAATATTGGGTAAAAATTGCGCTAAAAGTGCACCTAAATTAGTATGTTTCTGATCATTTTATTTAAATGTTTAGTATTTCAAGTGATAACATTCAATATGAATGCTCTCTGAATGAAGTACTTCTTTTGGCCAGCAGAGGGCACCATGACAAAACAATTAGTAAACCAAAACCATTACTGAACTTACAGGTATATAGAAACTAAGACACTCAAATGTTTTAGTATTTAGGTGTTTTGAAATTAAAACCAAATAGTATTAAACAAATTACAGTTTAATGGCTCATTATATATCCATTCATTAACTCAAGCACACTGACAATAGTATGCTTTTGCAATAGACAATAACACTCTGCCTCACCATTGAAGACCATGCATGACCACACAGTGCTGTACAAGCCAGCCCACTCCTCTGTCCCACCACAGGACACCCTCGACCATTCAGACCTAAGACAGTATGTCTCAACATCACGTAAGGATCTAATGGCCTCTATCAAGAATAAATCCACATCTGGGATGTGGAACTAGACATTTGTCTTCAACATCTGGAAGGATTTTCTTTGCTGAAGTAAAGTCCAGTTAGACCAATACAGCGACTGAGAGCGATGTCATCCCAACTGTCTCCAAACAAGGATCATTTACGCAACAGAAAGTCCACATCAGACTCATCATCACCCCCGCCTGCCGCCAAGGAGAGCCTCAGGGTGAGCTCAGATTGAGTTTAATCTCTAAAGAAAGAATATGTAAAACATGTATCTGACATATTATTATATAACTTCTACTCTAACTTCTGTGACAGTACTATTGCTCCTGCAAGACTACAGTACAAATAGCTCCTCATATTTAGTGGTTTTTGACACGATCTGACGGTCCCATACTAAATAATGTGCAGTAATGCTAATTAATTTGTTCCAGGCTCAAACTGTCACTATGATAAAACGTGTACTGTATTTTACTGTATCAAAAGACTAAAACAGTTAAAGTAAAATTAGCCATGTGGTTGACTGGCGACCAGTTCAGAGTGTACACCGCCCAAAGTCGTCTGGGATAGGCTCCAGCTAAGCTGTGGCCCTAAAAAGGACAAGCAGTGTAGAAAATGTAAAGTAAAAAAGTTAAACTATTCCCCCTTTAAATGGCCGATGGAGAGGCAACATGAAGGTGTTTGTATACAGTAGTAATACTGTCACCTAGTGACCTTATGTATGTAATGCTGGAATTGTTACTTTAACATGAAGTATTTATGTTATCATCTGCCTGGTAAAATGAATCGATGTTTAATTGATTATAATGCACACATTGCACTGAGCAGCCAGACCCTGCCTGTTTCCTGCTCTATGCCACACTTTTATACCACACATCCTCACTGATACTCTTCTGAGGAAGCATTACAAAAAAAACAAAGAAAGGAAAGGAGTTTATACTTTAGATGTTCACTGAGCTGAAGTCTCATTAGATTTGCTGACCTCACTTACGATGATGGTTTGAACTATGCTTTGAGACATATGTTTCCAGGAAATGCTGGGGCATGAGAGCTGACATTGGACTTGGGAAGTTCTACGGTATTATCTCCTAGAAAAGCTGCACTTACAAGAGGATGAGAAGAGTGAGAGAAGGGGGATAGAGTGAAGTGAAGCACTTGGACCTGCTTGTGGGAACTCACTCGCAGTATTTATGGATGTTTATCTCTGGGGAAAGTCACATTTTCCATTGGGGAATATCCAGGACAGCAGTGAATTTGTCCCAGTGAGATGGAGTAAGGCTGGAGGACACATCACATCTGTATAAGAGAGCTTCACAAAAGCCTTCTTCTCAGTCAGCGTTTTGTTTACATATCTCCAGCTCCAGAGAAGTCTCATAAATGTCCAAGGGATGATCTAGGAATCTTTATGAGTTGTGTTGTTCACCAAGAATAAGTTTCCATGTTTAGTTTGCACAAGAAAAAGCAACAGCCAGCTCTTTGGGTTGTGTTTTTTTAAATGTAATGTTAATATTTGAATATATCGCTTGTAGACAGGCCCTATGGTACATTGGTGTCAAACACAGGAGACTGTCCAACTTAAGCAGGCCCTAGTAATAAATCCACTTGTATTGCCTTTTTTGGGTTTGTTTACTTATCTCTGCATGTTAGTTTATTTAAGGGACCATTCCCTCTACGCTCCCTTGGACTAAGCTTAGTATCATAGCATGGAGCAAAGTTCTCCTGGGAAAAATGTATCTATAGTTGTGGTTAGCTGGTGATGTCCCTAATTTTCTGTTAGGATATATACGGTAAATATATAAATTACAACAATAACACATTTCTTCTCTGTTTCAGCATGAACGACTATCGAGGTAAGATTTGTTTTAATTTACGCAAACCCTGGCAGCCAGAGTCCCGGGATTAATAAAATGAAAGTCTTAGAAGTGGCCTCTCTTTTTGTTTTTCAGACTTGGGTCGTCTGGTTTGTCGGACGTCTCCAACAACACAACCAAAAACCACGCAGAGTCTTACTTCTCACGCAGGGAGAATAGACTTTCAGCAAGGAAAAAGGCTGAAGAGGAGCTAGCACGCAACGACTATAAGAAGGCACGTGACGGAAAATTGTAAAATCTTTGCCTCATCCTCCACACTTTGGAAAACACTTTTTCACACTTCTCAAGAAACTAAACAAATACTGAATTAGAAGGCTAGCAAATAGTAAAACATTTAACATTTAAATCACATAACACTAGAATCATGTAAAATTACGTGTGGTACCACAGGGGTCTGTTCTAGGACTATATTTCAAGATACTAAAAATGACCCATTTTAAGCAACAGTTTTTAATATTTTCGCAAAAAAAAATCTTGTCTAGCAATTTTCAAATGAAAACAATAATGTTATATAAAAAAACAATACTTATGAAGATATTTTTACCAGCAATTAGTTATTTTTTCTAATAAAAAGCTAAAAACTTAATTATGGGCATGCCTGCAACGCAGAGCACCCCATCTTATTAAACTATTACTCTTGTGTTTAAGATTTTCTCATTAAATACGAGCTAAATGTGTAACATTATTAAACTTGATTTAAGAAAACATTACTCTTTCTTATAATCTAATTAATAAATCTAAAAGTTGGTGAATTTACATGCAAATCAAGCCAAAAAAAGATTTCAGATGTTAGACCCATAATCAAGCAACCTTGGTTCAAATCTCCATAGGAACATCTTTGTGTGGCGTTTCCATGTTCTGGGCTATCTGGCTTCTCCCCATATACCATAAATATGCATCTTAGGTTAATTGGAGACTCAAAAGCGGTAATAGTTGTTTGTCTATGGAAAAACCTCTGTTCCATCCATCCATCTATCTTCTTCTGCTTATCCGAGATCAGGTCGTGGGGGCAGCAGCCTAAGCAGGGAGGCCCAGACTTCCCTCTCCGGCGCCACTTCGTCCAGCTCCTCCCGGCGGATCCGAGGCGTTCCCAGGCCAGTTGGGAGACATACATGTGGTCACTCCAACGTGTCCTGGGTCTTCCCCGAGGCCTTCTACCGGCCGGACGTGCGCTGAACTATCTCCCCAGGGAGACGTCCGGGAGGCATCCTGACCAGATGCCCAAGCCACCTCATCTGGCTCCTCTCAATGCGGACGAGTAGCGGTTCTACGCCAAGTCTCTCCTGGATGAGAGTGCTTCTCACCTTATCTCTAAGGGAGAGCCCAGCCATCCTACGGAGAAAACTAATTTTGGCCTCTTGGTCCTTTCGGTCACTACCCAAAGCTCATGACCATAGGTGTGGGTAGGAACGTAGATCGACTGGTAAATTGAGAGCTTTGCCTTTCGGCTCAGCGCTTTCTTCACCACAATGGACCGATGGAGAGTCCACATCACTGCATACGCCGCACCAATTCGCCTTTCGGTCTCACGTTCCATCCTTCTATCACTCGTGAACAAGACCTCTAGCTAAACTCCTCCACTTGCGGCAGGATCTCATCCCTGATCCGGAGATGGCACTCCACCCTTTTCTGGGCGAGAACCAAGGACTCGCACTTGGAGGTGCTGATTCTCATGCCGGCCACTTCACACTCGGCTGCGAACCGATCCAGTGAAAGTTGAAATTCACAGCTCGATGAAGCCAGCAGGACCACATCATCTGCAAAAAACAGACTCAATCCTAACCGGAACCCCTCAACGCCCTGGCTGCGCCTAGAAATTCTGTCCACAGAATCGGTGACAAAGGGCAGCTCTGGCGGAGTCCAACCCTCACTGGAAACGAGTCCGACTTATTGCCAGCAATGCGAACCAAACTCTGACACCGGTCATACAGGGAACGAACAGCCTGAACTAGGCTGTCCAGTACCCCATATTCTCTGAGTACTCCTCACAGAATTCCTTGAGGAACACAGTCAAATGCCTTCTCCAAGTCCACAAAACACATGCAGACTGGTTGGGCAAATTCCCATGCACACTGAAGAACCTTGTTGAGAGTGTAGAGCTGGTCCACAGTTCCACGACCAGGACGAAAAGCACACTGCTCCTCCTGAATCCGAGATTCAACCATCCGGCGGTTCCTCCTCTCCGGAACCCCTGAACAGACCTTACCACGGAGGCTGAGGAGTGTGATTCCACGATAGCTGGAACACACCCTCCTCCACACCACCACCCCGGTCTACCAATCCAGAGGTACCGCCCCCGATGTCTACGCGATGCTGCAGAGTCGTGTCAACCAAGACACGCCTACAGCATCCAAGGCCTTAAGGACCCCTGGGGCCATGCCACCGTGGAGCTTTTTGACAACCTCAGCAACCTGGGCCCCAGAAATAGGAGAGCCCACCATGGAGTCCTCAGGCTCTGAATCCTCATAGGGAGACGTGTCGGTGAGATTGAGGAGGTCTTCGAAGTATTCTTTCCACCGATCCACAACATACCGAGTCAAGGTCAGCAGCGGAAGTTGTTCTCCATGGCTTCTCCTAACTCCTCCCATGTCCGAGTTTTTGCCTCAGCGACTGCCAGAGCCTCAGACCGTTTGGCCTGCCGATATCTGTCAGCTGCTTCCGGAGTCCCATGAGCCAAAAAGGCCCGATAGGACTCCTTCACCCCTCACAACTGGTGTCCACCAACGGGTTCTGGGATTACCGCCACGACAGGCACCGACCACCTTACGGCTACAGCTCCGATCAGCTGCCTTGACAATAGAGGCACGGAACATGGCCCATTCAGACTCAATGTCCACCATCTCCCTCTGAACATGGTCGAAGCTCTCTCGGAACTGGGAGTTGAAACTCCTTCTGACAGGGGACTCTGCCAGTCGTTCCCAGCAGACCCTCACAATACGTTTGGGCCTGCCAGGTCTGACCGGCATCCTCCCCCACCATCGGAGCCAACTTACCACCAGGTGGTGATCGGTTGACAGCTCCGCCCCTCTCTTCACTCGAGTGTCTAAAACATATGGCCGCAAGTCCGATGATACGACCACAAAGTCAATCATCGAAGTGCGGCCTAGGGTGTCCTGGTGCCAAGTGCACATGTGGACACCCTTATGCTTGAACAAAGTGTTTTTATTGACAATCTGTGATGAGCACAGAAGTCCAATAACAGAGCACCCCTCGGGTTCAGATTAGGGGGGCCGTTCCTACCAATCAAGCCTCTCCAGGTCTCACTGTTGCTGCCATTGTGAGTGTTGAAGTCCCCCAGCAGAACAAGGGAATCCCCTGAGGGACTCCAAAAAGGGTGAGTATTCTGAACTGCTGTTTGGCGCATAAGCACAAACAACAGTCAGGACCCATCCCCCACCTGAAGGTGGAGGGAAACTACCTTCTTGTTCACCGGGTTAAGCGCCAACATACAGGCCACAAGCCGGGGCGCCCGTCGCCTCTGAGTACTGGCAACGCCAGAGTGGAACAAAGTCCATCCCCTCTAAAGAGGACTGGTTCCAGAGCCCTTGCTGTGTGTCCCTAGAGCTAGCTTCTGTAGCCGAGGATCGGACCGCCAAGGTCCCCGCCATCGGCTGCCACCCAGCCCACTCTGCACCCGACCACTTTGGCCCCTCCCATGACTGGTGAGCTCATTGGAGGGGGACCCATGTCGTCTCTTTGGGCTGTGCCCGGCCGGGCCCCATGGGTGTAGGCTCGGCCACCAGATGCCCGCCATTGTGCCCCTCCTCCAGGCCTGGCTCCAGAGGGGCGCCCCAGTGACCCGCGTCCGGGCAAGGGAAAACGAAAAACCTCTGTTAAAGAATAATATTCCTAAATGTAGGAATAAGATTATAAGAATTCTAGGCAAGCAAATTTTGCATACCCCATTGGCAGAATTTTTGCCTGAAATAAGAAAAGTTTTTTAATTTTAAGATAGTTTAGACTTGTTTCAAGTATGGCTGTTTTTGCTTTGTGTGTGTTGGCAGTGGTCTTAATTAATTAACACAAACAATATTAGCCACATAATCAGAACAGCAATAGTCCAATAACCAAGCATGCAGTAAGTGTGTGTAACTAATGTCAATGATGATCCACATTTATTTTGCAGATGTATGAAAAGGCACTAGCCACCAACCAGAGGCTCAAGTCCAGACTGGAAACCAGTAAACAGGAACTGGCTGTGATCAAGGAGCAGCTACAGAGAGCTCAGGTAACCTCTGTGCTCCATTTCCAGCCAAGAATGGATCTTGAATTGAGCTCACATGAGTGTAAATACCATTTGTGGCGCCCCCTTATAGGTTGTGGCCACAATGCTTTGGAAGACATGTTATCGTACCTGTAATACAGTTATCCTAAAAGTTTTATCATCATTAGACAAATGGTCAGTGGCTTATGGTCCCGTCTGTGCCCCTTAAAAGAGGTTTTGCTTGATGGTGGTTATGTTTTTCAACCAATCTCGTTCAAATTTTACACACATGCTCTTGTCAGTCCCCTAAAGATGTGAACCAAATTTCTACTAAACACCCTAACATTACAGTGGGTGTTTTGTAGAATCAGCATTGAGTTGTGTGAGAAATTTCAAGCCAATCCGATTTATGGGGTTTAATAACAGGCCCACAATGTGGTGTATTTGTCAGAAAAAAAGGAGCTCGGGCTACACAGTAGGGGTGCATGTTTTGACAAATTTGCATCCTTTTGTGTTCAGGAGTAGAAGAGTTAGCTTACACCATATGTGCCAATGGAGGGCTAAGACACTGCAGGTTTTCTCTACAACCAGTTTCTCCTGCCAGTGATTTAATTGATGAGCTCCTTCCCTCAAATTGAAGGTGGTTTTGATCATTAAAATCACAAGCTTTAGTAACCGGCTGGAAAGAAAACCTGCAGTGTCTCGGCCCTCCATGGCAGTTTGACACCCCTGGCTTACACAAACCAATATATACAGTCATGGGGTTTCCTATCTTATCTTTCATTGCAGGCAAAGAGTGAACTTGGATCCAACATGCTTGATACAGAAAAAAAGGTACAAATCATCTTTATTGAATGTATCATTAAAAAAAAAAAAATACTGAACTTGGTCAAATGTGCTCATCATTCAGCCCTGATTAGCCAACTTCCAACCACTCCAAAACTGCATCGCAGTTTTATTATTATTATTATTATTACTACTACTACGGGTAGTGGTAATAGTAATAATATTGTATTATTGTCTACTACAACTACCACTACCAGTGCATTTATGTGCATTTTCCTACAATTCCACTTTCCATCCGGTCTCTTTATATCAACACTGCTGTTTGAGGCAGATGTCCTCCTCCACACGTATCTTTCATTCTTGTCTATGATTTGTTCCTGCTGGAGTGCAAATGCATCCCTCTCTATCGTGGTCACAATGCTTGCTAATGCTCCTAACACTGCTCTATTAGGCCAATATGAGTAGAATTGATTTATTGTGGTTTTTAAATGTATGTATTATATTTGTTGCTTATGTTATTGATAGGACAGCTGGAGTCTTAGGAAGAAGATATCAGACATGGAAGAGCAGGTGAAGGTATGGCTCATTACCTCCATTTAAGGAAGCTTCCCGCTTTATTGTAGTTAGCCTGACAGTGCTTGTCACGATTGTGTTTTCGTTCTATGATGCCAAAGCTATCGGAATCCAGCGGCAATCTGCCAAACAAAAAAACCTTTGTTCATCTGGTGATGAACCTCTGAAAATAGGCCTGCAAGACAGAAAGAGGCTGTGTTGGTTTTCAAGAAATGGCTCATTCTTGACCCCCGGTGTCAGAGTTACATGGTACGGAACAAAAGGGATTGAAAGTGGATGTAGGCTTGTTTTCCACTCATTTCTTTTTCCAAAGGCTTTAGTGGAGCAATGAGCAGTAAACTCAACCAATCTTTTTCCACCAAGGGCCATATTTAGAAGGGCACTTTGATACATTTTGTGCACTAAAATGCTCATGACACTAAAACACATGTTAATCTTGCAGTGAAAAATAACATTGAAAGGCATATTTGCTGTGTATAGGAGGAAGTAACGTTTCCTCAAGAACCTGCCCACCTGTACCTGGAACTACACATGGAATACATTGTGTTTTGCCAAAAAGACACCATTCGCCGGGTCAGATTCTTCTTAGTTATTGTGCTCGGCACATTTCGAGGGCAGTTGCTTTGATACTGCGCCTCAGATAAAGGAAATTTTGGGACTCAGTGGGTATTACCGGAGAATGCTTCCATCAGCAGCTGTCCCCACTATCTTTCTTTGAGGCAAACCGGGGAAAAGTACTGACACAGACGGAAATTAACAAAAAGTGGATAAACGTGCCAAGATGGCAGTAAGTAAATCTACATTTTTTTACTACATATAATCTAGAATAATAGATTTTAGATATTTTACATATCTAAATTAATAATAAGGGTTTTCATGCCAAGTTTCAAGGCTTGCTAAACAGGGACTGCTGCTGCTCACTTGTATCTTGCAGTCGATCTGTCAGTGTCAGTAAGTAAATCCACTTTGTTTCTATTAGATATATTCTATGACTCTAATAATGCCAAATTTCAGGGCTAGCTAAACAGCAATCACTGGTCACTCTTCTTATATTGTGTTATTGTTGTGAAAATTTCTCTTTTTTCGCTTTGCTGCACATCCATGGCTGTGTGTTGGAAAGTCTGGTTGACGGAAAGCGTCCTCAGCATGACGTCACAGCCAAGATGGCGGTGGTTCAGAAAACCCGCTCAACTTCATTTCATTCGTAAACGTTTTATTAAGTGAATACTTTAATTTTGTTATGTTTGTTTCAAACATGTTGGTGCCATGATTACTTTCTTAAAGCGCTTGCAGAGGTAGATAAAGCTGCTGGATGCTGACCACTCGTGATATTACAAATGCAGTTACTGGAGTTGATGGATATTTGCTATAGGAGACTCGCGGTTAATTGAAAAAGACAGCTATCCAGATGGGGGGTATAAATTGTTAGAAGTGGGGAAAAAAAGGTTTATATTGTGTTGTTTGTTCCTACTCAGGTCAAAGCAGAACTTCACACGGAGAACCAAAGACTGAAGGATGAAAATGGAGCTCTAATCCGAGTCATAACCAAATTATCCAAGTGATTTCATCCTCTGAAGAGGCGGGATTGCACGTGATGTCTCTTACCTGTGTTGCATCTGCTGCTGATAATGATGATAAGAACACAGGCGATCACTCTGGTTCCCTTGAAAGATCTTCTTCTAAAAGCATACACAAAGACAAAGCCAGATTATTCATCATTCCAGACATAAACTGAACCGACAAAACTGTTTTGGAGCTTTGTGTAAATTATCTATACTTAGCCTGATGCAGTTACACTATCACCATGGAAACAAAGATGCTTCCATCACCCTGGGAGTGTGAACCTTACCTTGTGAAGCGTGTTGTCACGATTTCCTCCAAACAATGAAACACATACAAGTGGTGAATAATAGTAATTAGACATTAATACCTCAAAAGTAGCAGCCATATGTGCATTAAATTCCATGTGTGCACACATATGACGAATACCAACCACATTAATGATCATTTGTCTTTGTTTTATTCGTATTGCGTTAATTTGTGTTAAAATTCCAGTATATAAAGTATGTTAGTGTAGAAAATACACGTTTTTATTGATTAAAGATGTCACAGATAGTTTACTACTATCATTAAATTAACAATGCACACATGTTACCATTTATAGTTTTATTTTAGTGTGTCATTGTGTTATGATTGTTATATTTACCGGTAAGTGCAGTTTTAAGCACACTAACAAAAAAAACAGTTAGAACGTTTTCTGTGTTTATGGTGCCACTCACTGTCAAATAGTGGAAAAGCACCCTCTGCCGAAAAGAAGGTGACTTTACTTCATAACACAGCAGCCACTTAAAAACACACATTATGTTGTATTAAACTACTTTGTTATACATTAAACTGGTTTTAATGGTGATTTACTCGGGAGATGCAAATGTTGGTTACATTTGCAAATAAAGAATTATGTGTCATTATTTGTTTTATTAGCCAACACAATTCAGTTAATTGAATTAACTGAAATGGGGATTTCCCTCCCTGTATGTGGATATGCTATATATGGGCCTAAAATACATACCGGACATGGACCACATGTAATAAATCACATTTATGCAACATTCATCAGAAAGCTGAAAAGCTAAAAACATTTCAACTAACGCCATCCATCCACGCCTGCATTCATAAAGTGAATGAAACTATTTGTGATCGCTTCAGTCTTGTGCTACCATCAGTTATAAGCATTCCTTCAAGCGTTCCTTCATTTTCTATAGCACTTGTTCTCATTACGGTCACGGGTGAGCTGGAGCCTATCCCGGCTGACTGAGAAGCGGGGTACACTCTGAAGTGGTCACGAGTCAGCTACAGGACGCACATAGACAAACAACTAGTCACATTCACACTTCCGGGCAATTTAGAGTCTCCAATTGGTCTAATGTGCACGTTTTTGGACCGTGGGAGGAAGCCAGCGTGCCCGGAGAAAACCCACGCACGCAAAGGGAGAACATGCAAACTCCACACAGAGATACCCAGCGGAGCTCTGAACCTTTGATCCCCTGACAATTCTAAGCAATATTTACAAAACAGTACGACCTCTATTAAAAACAGTCTCTGCACACTTTTTATTCAGCTGTTTTATTATCCAAAAAAGACACAAGAAGACAAACACAGATACACAACATAATAATAATGTTTAAAACATGCTAATATTTACATCATCTTGTACATACATGCTGTAGCCTATTAACAAATGAACCCAATGCATGGTGGATTGATATTGATTCTGGCACCAATATGGCTGTTGTGAAACAGAGAAAAAGGCTGCGCTTTTTGGCAATTGCTATTTTGTGAACCTTAACGATGAAATGTAATGTTTCTAGTTTTTGTTTCGCGCTTTGGCTTTGATGATGAGAGCTTTTCCATGATGACGATTAAATGCTGCAAGGCGTGTAAGGCATGCTACATTCAGCATCTTTGTTTGGCTCATTGGATATGTCTCATGTTCACCTCCTTATAAAAAATGTTTGAACTTTTTGGATTTCTTTGATTTTAAAGCGTACAATTTCACTACTGAGAATGTTGAAATCAGACCTCCTCCCGCTGCTGAACCTGAGTCCATTCTCACTTAAACTGAGCATACACTGTTTCATTTTAGAAGTGTTGTTTTTAAACCCCAACTCGCACTGCGTGAGTTCCAATGCTCACAGTTAGGTGTTGCTGCTTCACTTTAGTCCTGTGCATCTTGCCAGTGTGTTTCTAAACTGTCAAGAAGTAGTAGACGAAGATGCTTTGGCTACCTACCTTGATGTGTGCTGCAAACGTAATCTAAAGTCCCAATTGAGCCTTTGAAAGCACTTTTGAAACCTGCGCCAACCCTTTTTTAAATCCAACTGTCAAGCCTTCCTGCGTTTCCTGGTCCTCACAACGCTTGGTGGTTACATATTAGCATTACAAGCATTGTGTATGGTAACGTTTTAAATTCTTCTATTTTCACCCGCTTTTTTTATACGTTTCAGAGGTCACACAATAGTGTAATAAAAGTGTACTGGCCAAAATCTAGCCTTTATGCTGGAATTTAGGCAGTTTAAAAGTGTTTTTAGTCAGCCCGACTGGGAACACCTCTGTTTTGTGTGTCTGTAGCTTTAATGGTAATGAGTTGTGTTTCCCCCGTGTGTGTCGTTATTGTGCACTTTATCCACTTTTTACATATACACTGTAACTCTGCACTTGTCCAACATAACAACGTAACATTACGGAGTGGGACAGGAGGACACAAACGTTAGCAACACTATCATATCTGTGTGACCTTCAGTGCTAACATTACACTTACATTTTTACATTTTTTAATAGTTACTCTATTCGCTGAAGAAAAACAAAACGTTCATACTTCAACCCTTTTCCGTGGCTAACTGACGAATAGTTGGCAGAGCTATTAAGATGGTAGTGAAGCCTGCATTTTGGAAAGCTGGTGGGCGTATACATAAGGCAGCCTCACCTAGCTAGGAGCGGATCAGATATAGTGTCATCATCAGCTTTATGCCTCCATATTGATCGATTTGTCAGGGTTGAAGAGTGGTGTGAAGGCTACATTTGCAGAAGTTGGGACAACTTTCCCGTGTCATTATGTTACTGGCCTTCAAATGCTGCCTCCAAAGAATGTACCTTCATCACAAAATTTGCGTATGTTGGGTCAGACTTTGTTCAATTGTGCGAGATGATCGCGGCCAAGTTTTGGATACAGAAATGAATCCATCGTTGTACGACCAGGTCAGGAGCAGCCAATCCCTCCTCGTTTTCTGATGTCCAATGAGACTTGGAGACAACATCAAAATGGGGCTCGATTCGTACAGCGTATGCCCATTTTAAGGTGAGTAAGGTTTTATATCCATGCGGTCATTGGCACAATAATCGTCCCTGCCTACGTCTTGCTTTGAAAACAAAAAGTTCTCAATCTCACAGAACCCTTTATTAAGCTAAATGCATTGCCAGACAAACCTAAAAACAATTGTGACGTCTGATGTCATTTTTTTTCTCAATTTGGCATTGAAAGACAAGAAAAGCAGGACCTAACCAAACCACCTACTATTGCTGTTGTTTTCGCACATATTGTGAGGATAATTAGGTGAAGTGAGCCACGGCGAGGTGGGCAACGCATGCTCTATTAAGTAAACTAAAGGCTTTGCCACAGCTCAGTCTCGAAGGAAAGACTTAAAGGGTCAATCATCCAGTCTCTCAGTAAGCATATTTGTCCAAATGGATGAGCAGATATTCTGTTCTTTTTTGTCTCTGTCTCTTTTTTGACAAAGTGGTCTTGGGATATGTCATGCAAAGCTTCAGTAAGAATGTTTGAGTCGGTTACTTCTTGGCTGCCAATGAGGCCAGCTGACCATCGATGTCCTCCTCCGGCTGCAAAGCATGCCACTGGGCAATGGGGCGGCGCGGATTGGCCAGCATGTCGGACCAGTGCTTGAGGCCGAGGCCGGTGGCCTTGCTGCCCACAAAGATCTTACCGATGGCGTCGTTCTTGCCAATCTTGTCGTAGTCAAACACCGTGACAGCAACAAGGATTTTCTGCAAGGATGACCATACATTGATCAGAAACCCCAATCTAGAACTGAAGCTCTCTACAAAGGTCCTGTGCATGGACCGGAATACAGTCGTCACTCGCTACATCACGGTTCGAACATTGCTCCCACACTCTATCACGGTTTTTGAAAAATGTATTAATTAATAAATGATTGCTGTTTTATGGTTGAATATGGCCCATTTTTAGTCAAAACAAATGCATAGTTAAGCAAATTGTACAAAATCTTGGCCTAAATTCAGCATTTTCAAGCATAAAATGGCTAAATGAACTAAAATACAAATACAAGGCAGAAGAAGCTTTTTAATCGGGAATGCAGTACTGCATTGTACATTGGCCACTAGGTGTCGGTGTTCAGTGAGACAGGGACCAGACTCGTTACTAAGGTTTCCCGGGGAACACATTAACTGTGACACTGCTCGAGCAGTAGTTTTATCTACTCCTTTAATGGCTTATTTACTTTCATTTTTTCCACTATAATGGGTAATACGAGTGTAAAGGTATTGAACGACACCATTAAGGAAGTACGCTGGAAGTATGCTGTCCAGAAAAAAAAACAAGGAGTCTTTATTATTATTGTCTAATATCTTATGTCTTATTTTCTCTGATTACATCTACTATGTTGGCTAATATAAATGTAAAGGTGACTATATATCGGTGTTATTTCATGTCTTGAGGGCTCTAATAATGTTAAAAAAAACATATTTTGAAGATCATAAACAGGTTTTCTATGCCATAACTACAAAAATATTCCATCCATCTATCCATCCATCCATCCATTTTCTTCCGCTAATCTGGGCCTGGGTCGCAGGGGCAGCAGTCTCAGTAGGGAAGTCCAGACTTCCCGGTGCCCGACCACCTATTCCAAGTCCACCGGGAAGACACCAATGCGTCCGGACGATGTCCGAGCCATCTCAACTGGCTCCTCTCAATGTGAAGGAGCAGCGGCTCTACTCTGAGGCCCTCCTGGATGACCGAGCTCCTCACCCTATTATTTCTTAGGGTGAGTCCAACCATCCTACGGAGGAAACTCATTTTAGCCGCTTGTATCCGCAATCACGTTCTTTCGGTCACGAGCCAAAGCGCATGACCGTAGGTGAGGGTGGGAACATTGATTGACCGGTAAATTGAGAGCTTTGCCTTCCGGCTCAACGCTCTCTTCACCACGACGGTCCGGTACAGTGACCGCATTACTGCAGACGCTGCACCGAGCCGCCTGTCAAACTCACACGCCAACCTTCCCTCACTCGTGAGCAAGACCCTGAGATACTTGAACTCCACCTGAGGCAAGACCTCACTCCCAACCCGGAGGGTGCAATCCGCCCTTTTCCGACTGAGAACCATGGCCTCGGATTTGGAGGTGCTGAGTCTCATCCCAGAAGCTTCACACTCAGCTGCAAACCGCCCCAGTAATCCCTGAAGGTCACAGCCCAATGAGGCCATCAGGACCACATTGTCTCCAAACAGCAGAGATGAGATCCTAAGGCCCCCCAAACTGGACTCCCTGGACACCGTGGCTGCTCCAAGAAATTCTGTCCATAAAAATTATGAACAGAACCGGTGTCAAAGGGAAAGGCGGAGGCCAACGTTCACGTTCACCGGAAACGGGCCCGAGCCACCTCATCTGGCTCCTCTCAATGTGGAGGAGCAGCAGTTATACTCGGAGATTCTCCTGGATGACATTTACTTGGGCCCCTGTCAGTCATGGACCCTTGGAATTGTCCTAACTTTCCCCCCTTGACGGTGTACCTGCTCACACACACACCAATGCCCTAGAGACACATAGACCCGCTGGAGAAAAAAGTGTCTCAAAGTTGTTTAAAGAGGCGTTATAATGCTAATTTTAAGATAATGGTATTCAGCAGGGTCATCTAACAACAGCTAAGAAATATGATTATTTTGTATTTTGTTATTTGGTTTTTATGTCAAAAAGTATCTTTACAAAAAAAAAAGGGGCCGTTTTATATTTGGCTTAATATGTTAATACTGAGGGCATACTCACACTCGGCCAGTAGTCCTCAAATATTTTCTGTCATGCCCCCGTTAGGGGACAGAAATTTTAATTGTTGTAAAGGTGACCTTTTTTTCTAAGGATTACACTCAAAGCAAAGAAAAGGAAACTCATCCCAGATACCTGTACCCATAACCTTACAGGGTCAAGGCATACCCAAAGTCCCTTAAACCTGTAATCTGAAGACAAGAGGATCTAGTTTGACATGAAGAGTACTCCATACCTGCATCTGTTCCAGTGGTATTTCAAAGCTAAATGATTCATTGTAGTACGGATTCAGGGTGTTCTTCTTCACTGTGGTCTTCTTCTTCTTCAGACGCTTACCCCCCTGCAGCAACTGGATCTTTACATAGGGGTCTTGCAACAGAAAAGAACAACAACAAAAAAACACAACTAGCAACCATTCATTTTCCAACATTGCAATTGCATTGTGGTAGCGATGCTGGTCCTTTGTTAACGTCTTCTCCCTACCGGACAATCCACAGGCGTCCATCTTCTTCAGGTTTTTGGCCTCCAGGATGCAGACAGTGAGCTTACCAGCCGTGGGGACGTAGCGGAGGGAGATGCAGATGTCCCCGAGCTTCTCAGGCTGGAAAGACACAGTCATCATGAATAAAGAATAATGAGACTAACGTTTTTGAAGCACATTCCTAAAAACAGCACAGCACTCCTTTCATATAGAGGACTTTTGACTAGGCTTTTGGCAGCAGGTACTTAAAAACAGCTTAGATCAGAGTTTGGCACCTCCTCTTGATCGGCGCTCTCCAGATCCCTCCACTCCTCAATGGGCCTCCCAAGGTCGATGGTATTCATGGGCAGCTTCACCTCTCCGATGACGTCATGTTTGGAAAAGCGGTCATAGTCGTAAACGGACATCACTAGAGTTTTGCCACCAAGCTCCTCATAGGGTACCTAGCGTAACACACAAAAATCACTATTTTTCTTTCATTTAAAGCACAGACCAGGAGATAAATAAGCCACAATGTAGCCTCTTGCTAACGGACATGATTAATGTATTCAGTGTATTGATGATTTTTGATTTTCAGTTTAGTTGATCATATAGAATTGGATCTAGCTGACAATGCAAGGACAATGGACGTCAGTACAGGAACCGGGGGGGGGGGGGTCATGCCCACTTAGTTTGTTGCCTAAACAGGCTGCCATAGAAGTCCAAAACAGGATCAAAAATGTGAATGAAGTGAGGTTAACCTGTCTGGCAAAGTTAGCTTGTCAAATCTGCTGCAACTCTTCATTAGTATTTTGTGCCATGTAAAATAAACTGATTGATCAAAATAATCTGAGCGTCCATCCCTGGGCTCTGCAGCACAGAAATGTCCGAAATGAAGCGCATCGTGAGATGAAGAAATGAAGTCATCGTCATCTCACAGAGGGCTCCAGTACAAGAAGATTCACTGTCCAAGTGCAGCAAATGTGCAGACAAGCAGAAATTCCCATCTGACCCGGAGACGTTTGTCAAGTCCCTGCAGGCCTTATTAGCTGAGACAGGAAAGAGCAGAGTGCTCATTCAGCCTCAGGAACCTGACATAACACATTCCTGTTCGACGCTCTCATAGTACACCAGGATCTCTTTCCTCTTGTTTCACGTGCTCACCTTGAAGACAAATGTCTCATTGAAGACAGGGTTGAGTGTTTTCTTGTGGACTTTGGTGTCAAACTTCTTCTTCTTGTCAGGAAAGAGCAGGACTTTCACGTACGGGTCAGAAGTTCCACCCGAATCCATGGACATGAGGTCTGCAGCTTGGAGGATGCCAATGGTGAGCTGTGTGCATAGAAAAGACAACCTGATTTATGTCAGCGTTACTTCTGCAGAGTAAACACTCCAGCCGGCACCAAAGTATTGCAATCAATCAACACACGTCTCGCCTGACTGGAGGTGTATTATATTCTTCAATGTCACAAAGGGCGGAACAACAGCTCCTCCAAACAAAACACTGACTGACTTCTTCTTTCACCAAACAATGTCTTGTCCCTAATCAAGGCATCGCTTGGCTAGCGGTGACAAAAACTGAAACTTGCAGAAGACTCGATATACTTTAGAGTAGTCAGTGTACATCCTGTATTGCAGTATAGATTTGCTAGCCACTGAAAATAAGTCAACACACAGCCGTTATTATCTCATATGTGTATACAATGACAAAGAAGTAGCAGTGTAAGAAGACTATAGAATTGCTTAAATGTGACTCATAAACTAGTATTATAATATAACAATAAATGTATAACAAAAAGTGTAACAATCATTATTGATAATAACTTACAATAGCTAGAATGGTAACGGTGAATGAATGTCAGTGGTGCACCTTCTCTTTACACTTGTGTACGCAAAGGTTAGCATTAGCATGTTCATAAACAGGCACACGCTAATGGATGTTTTGCCTGTATATACTGTAGTATATATGTTTGTTAAACCTTGATCTGGACATTATATCAGTTGTATCAGCTATATCATAATAATGGATACTGTACATTATTCTGCAATGTAAAAACTCAGGAAGAAATGTGGTATTACCCCTTTGGCATAATGTTGGATGTTTACTACTGCGTCAATGTCATTAGTATTACTTCCTATGGGGGAATAGCAGCTGTTGGGTACTGTAATGATGTTCATGCTAGTTTCAGGTAACTCTTTTAAAGGAGCAAATATAAACATATCTTTTCAGCTTAATAAATGTGCCTTCAAATTGCATGAATGATCGATAACAACATGGGGTAAGTGTACATAAACCTATTATTAACAATAATTAATAATATTATTAACAATAATAAGAATTAGACCTGTTAACATTACCACATTAACGCCCGTGATTAATCTGGAAATCTTAACACATGAAAATATAATAATGCAATTTAATAATATGACTAAACTTGACCATAATCCCCTCCCTTGGTCCTATGCGGATGTTTATAATCCTTGGTTTGAAAGGTGAAAGGCGGTGCAAATGCCACCAGCAATGATGAGTGAGGAGACAGACCCTGGTCTGCTTCAAATTTTAAATGAGTTTTTTAGTTTAGTTTAGATCAAATCGAAGCTGTGTGTACATATTGCAGTGATGAACTCGTCTTTTCATCGAAGCACGAGTCTAAAGCGACATCTTTAGGCAATATCTTTGCTAACGTTAGCAAAGAGGCTAATAACAACGTGGGGTCAAGCTTGGGGTTGTCAAACTGGAAGAGTGCACCAGACTCGGACTTGTCAACAAAAAGACAACAACCTGGTTAACTAATGCAGTCGCTGCCTGCAGACCCATGATGACCCATGACCCCGTGATTTAAGACAAGGTGTTTGAGCATCTCATACAGATACCTCAAGTGACCCATTATATAGACCACACTTTCAAGCGGCACTGTCGGCGCAAAAATTCACAAAGTGTATGGAAACGAAAAGGCAACAAAGGCCAAGCAGCTGGCCAGGAGACAGGAGACCGCTGGACAGCATTACGCAACCGTAACTACCTCGGGTTACCGGGTTAAATGTCACCGCAACATACAAGCAAGCCGTTTAAAGTCACTTTGCAGTAGAAGTGATTTTGTCCTTGGTTGTCTGCTGATAAGGTTAACTTTATGAATACTATTACTCAGCAAATACAGGGATTGTATTATCTTTACGTTTACAGTTGTTAAATAAAGTTTAAAATGCTGTTTTTTTTAAAAATGCCATACCTGGACTTATTCGATCTCAAAACATTCAAGTCAATTGTAGTATTTCAATAGATAGATTCTATCTATTAGCTAGTTAGACAGACCTTTTTAAACCCAATGTATGAAACGTATGAAATGTATGATTAATCATGATTTATCACAGATTAGACATGTGATTAACTTGATCAAATGTTTTAATCACTCGGCAGCATTAGTAATACTATAATTATACAAAACAGTGATGTAATAAATAAGTATATGTAAACATAAATTAACAATAATAATAAGAATGTAAAGAATAAAATATAAATAATGTAAAAAGTCAAAAATGCATTTTCTAAATATCTGCACTTAAAATAAATTGACTTCAGACTATCAGAAATTGACACTGAATATTTTTATTTAGTTTTTGACTTGATGTTCACTGCTCAAAGGTACCGTATATCTAAGATGCATCTCATTCATTTGACAAGATATGCTGTAATAAAAATGGTTGTTAAATTGCTGAGATGATCTACAGTCTAAATATCATTAAATAACAATACTTCACAGACCTTCGTATTCTCAAAGTCATAGTCAATGGAATATTGCAGCTTCCCCAGCTTCTCTTGCTCTTTCTCCTCTTCCTCCTTCTCCTCTTCTGTGAGCCCGGTCTCTCCTTCGTCATCGTCATCATCCTGCGGTTTCTGTGGTCATGAAATGAAAACAAGTAGCATCAAAGGTCAGGAGGAGCTTTCAATCCCAACACACCGGGCTCCCCGAAACTAGCTAGCATGCCGCAGAGTCCAGTTTTGGTGACAGCTTACCTGCACAGTAACCCAGAACGTTTTTTTAATAGATTTTTTTTTTTTTTTAGCCGCTCTCAACACCCTGTCCTCTCATTTTAGGGCCCTGTCACACCTTGACGATTTAGCCAGCTTACGCCAACGTATGAAAAATTTGGCCAATACGCTGGCGTACGTCGAATAAGTTATGGGTAAGTTTTGTATATGTTAACAGCACGTGGAAGCACGCCGGCATACGTCGTAGTACGTCTAGGTCGATCCAACATAAGCCGCTGACTCCGCTCTGTCTCCGAGGAATGAATGAATGAGTGAGCGAACGAGTTAAGGCGGTGAAGCGTTGGACGTACTGCCCGGCCGAGGTCCCGCCCTGGGGGCTGCGAGTCTGAGACCCCTAGTGTAGGCTGCATACGCTACTACTCATGGATTTGTGACTCGCTAAGGCATTAATAAGTTGGTTCCATTCCCAGTGTCACAGTGCCCTCTACGGGTCAAGCTGCAAACTTACCTGGAAATGCAAACACGACAGCCTCCATCTCCATTTCCCCTCCCCAAGAAGACAGTTCTGTCTCAAGGTATGTTGACGTATTACGACTTGTACGTAACTTACAAATAACGTGTGTGAACGGGCGTCAACGATTGCATCACTTATTGCCCGCGGATGCGGGACGTATGAATCATACGTTGACATACGTCGAAAGGTTTTATGCAGGCACAAAATTTTTGGACGACTTAGACATACTACGACGTACGCCAGCGTATTGGCCAAATTTTTCATACGTTGGCGTAAGCTGGCTAAATCGTTAAGGTGTGACAGGCGTTGGGCGTTGGCCATAAATTGTGAACACCGGCAACACGCTACGCATTCGTTGATATAAGTTGTCTATAAGTTAGAGAAACGTTCTATATAAGTTACTAATACGTCATGTTTACATCGAACTAGTTATGAATACGCTATGTATATGCCCAAAATTGAAAAAAAAAACGTCGGCAGTTCAACGTATGCCATCAAAATGATCACGTCAGGCATGCGCTGCCAAAATCGTCAAGGAGTGACAGGGCCCTTAGATCTTCTGACATGCTAGTGCAGGACAGGGACAGCCAGTCAGTGGCGGTATTGCATGCTTGTTCCATCAGCATTCCATCAGTTTCCTGATTTTCAAGAGGCTTAGAGAGTAGTAAGAATAGTTACATCATTTAGAATCAATGCAAGGGGATGTTTTGTCAGGTCATTTCGAACCCTATGTCTTATGCTTTTTCACTGCACAGTACCGACTCAGTTTGAATTGACTCGGGTGTATGGTTGGCTGGCATCTTCATCACATACACAACAATGGCGCGGTGATACGACCGGAGAGAGAAAGTAACGGCGAGCGATTGTGAGGTCTGAATTTTTTGAGGAGGCATTTTTGTGACGCAAATGTGTTTTGAACACATATTGTTTTGAGAAGCCAGACTCTTTACTTATGTGGCCCCAGCAACTAACCGGAATTACGTTCCTCATCACCGAAATCCGACCAGAACTGGGTTCACGGGACCAAGTGGGGGGTAAGTCACTGTCGATGCACTACACTGTTGATGGGGATGTTATACAACTTCATGTCAAAAAATCCAAACTGTCCCTTTGGGAGATAAATTTTATTAGAGAGGAGACTGAGGTAAAAAAAAAAAAAATGAAGCGCTACAGATTTGCTTACAGAATAATTTTTTTAAAACGTAAAATAAATAAAATGGCATTTTGTTGGTAGATTATTTTAAGAAGTTGGCCACAGTAAGTACACTAAAAAAAATAAACAACAACAAACAGAGCGCTGCTGCAGGGTTGAGATTGTGGAGTATAAAACTGTATCGTCCAGCGCTAAGGCACAGCAACAGGGTAAGCATGGGTGTTTATTTTTGTCATTTATAGCTGTAAATCTGAGAAATCTGATTCTGGCCTGGGTATCTCGTTTTGTCAATGGAAGTACATCAATAACAAGTAAAGTAGTGGCGAGCTAAGTTGGTATTGTGCAGTGGAAAAGGGGCATTAGAACAAAGATGTTGTTGCTTATTTCATATCCAAAATGGAAAGAGGTTAGCATTAGTGTGCTACCTAAATGATTCAGGTTTAAAGGGAACAACATTTATGAATGGCAATGCTTTTAAATAACAGCTTAACGCGACATGATTTGGCCTTTTAGAGTTGTTCTTGAGGATGAAAGGAGTCATGCAGTTTTGTCATACTCCCATAAACCCACCAAAACATGCCCTTTAGCTCATGCATAAATTAATAGTGTTAGAGAATCTTCTTGACCCAATCTGGTTGATATTGGTCGCATGAACAGTTGTGCTGTTAGACAGACTCTCCTCTCCGAAGGAGCGCAACATGGCTTTCCAAAGGAGTTAATTCAAGTTCAAGCCAAAGGGGGTGTCATTCCATAGCCAATCCACCTACCGTAGAGCAGGAGTCCACCACGGTCAAGAAACACGAGACAGACACAAAGCCACAAAAGAGGAAGGAGAGCAGAGAGAGGCAGAGATTCAACTCACGACACAGCAAACACAAAAGATGGGCGGTCGCTGCAGACGCCTTCGTGGTGAAAAATGACACACCTGCGTTATTTGCTTTCATTCGCTGATACTGTAGACACTAATTAATTGCTTTAATTAAAGCGCGCCGACCAATCTGGGAGTGGCTTAGGACTCAAATCAATCAACTAATCTATTAAATGTAGCTCTTTGTCCTTTCCCAAGTGCGGCATTTTTCATCACATTTAAACAACACAACATCAGGTAAAGAAAGGGAAAAGAGCTGCCTTCATGTCCTAGAAGATAAAAGGTGGTTAACATCTATAGGTGGATAAGAAATTCTGCAAGAGAAATAGCGATATGAGGGCGTCAGCTGTGGTCGTACCTCACCGCCCTGCATGTTCTTCATGTTGAAGCCGTCCTTGCCCTTCTTGCCCTTCTTGTTCTTTTTCTTCTTGCAGCAGCATTTCTTGATGATGCAGAAGCAGCAGGTGAGGACCAGCAAAGCGGCCACCACGGCGATGGCGATCAGAGCCCACGGGGGCACTGGCGAGGAAGAAGAGTGTCAAATGAATGCACATCAAGTCAAGTCTTGGTTCTCCAAATGTCGAGGTGTCACTCACATGGAATTTTGTCAATTTCATTCAAGAACTTGCTCTTGATCTCCTCAAACATGTCGTTCTTGCTGATCTCCGTGTTGTTGTTGGAACCGGAGATTTCTGCGGCGGTGGAGATGGCGGCCGAGGTGGGGGCCATGGTGACGGTGGTGGCGCCGGTGGGCTCCGCGGGGGCCACAGGCTGTGTCCTCCTGAACAGGTTGAACTTCATGGCCACAGATGAGACACGGCGTCCCTAAGACACAAAGCGGACAAAAAATAGTGAGAGTGGTGGCAATGAGGACCCACAGATTTTTGGACCAAAAACAACTGCAGTGGCTTGTCGAAAGGAGGCGACCAATCATTGCTAAAATTAAGTGGATGGTCTTTCCTAGAAAAAGCCCCTACAACTCAGAATGTTCTTCGTTCCGTTATAAAGGAAATTAGCAAATCCTGACTGTGGAAACCTTGCAAAGTACTGCAGCTGGTAAAGGCATTTGTGGTGCCCCCAATGGATTGTGGTCAAAATGCTTTGGAAACCATACTAGCATACATACACACTAATATCCTCAAAGTATTATAAGATTAAACAAATAGCCAATGACTTATATGGCCAATTAGTTGCTAAGTTCTGCCCACACTTCTGCAAAGATGTTTTGGTGCTTGATAACTAGGGTTGGCTATCAAGCATTGATGGGAACCGGGACTAACATTCCAATTCTCCCGGAATCGTAGATTTTTTTAAACTCCTACTTTCGGTGATCGACCAGCCCACCGACCTGAAAAAATGGTCGCATAACACGCCAGCGAACACCAACGAAAAAGAAGCAGCCGTAAGCGTTTGTGTTCATCCATTTCAACCATGGATAGCGTTTGCCCGATAGGCTCCAGCATACCCTCGCGACCCTAGTGAGGACACGTGTCATAGATAATGGATGGATGGATGGACAGTGTGTGATGGCGCTCGAAAGTTTGGCAGAAATTCTTTAAAAAAAATGAACAGTAGGTGCAGTGCAACATTTGCAACGCCATTATATCATGCACAGGAGGGTGCACCACTAACACGATTAAACATATGTGGATTCACGGTCTCCAGAGTGGCCTGATTTTGACACGCTATACCGGACGTCTTCCAACCAGTCAAGTAAGTAAAACAATAAACAATGTCGATCTTTTGCCAACACTCAAGCAGCAAACAAATAATACTTTATACTGCGAATACGGCCAACTCAAATATCCAGCCAGCGTAAGGCTGTGTAATTTTTCATAGACAAACAACCTGACGTTAATGCTAGCTTTAGCCAGGAAGTTGACCAGACCCCACATTAAGCGTTACTCCATTCACCGTACTTGTTTGACATTCTGCACCCAGGTTAGCAGGAGCCATCCGAACCATCCGAACCATCCGAACCTGACATGGTTAAGTTACACTTTGTCTATTCTGCATCATAAGACACTCTACAACACATAAACAACTTGATATGTGTCATTGTTTTTTCATGAGGTTTTCAAAAATAAAAAACATTTGTGAACATGTACTTCTATGTAAAGAGACTTCAAAACATTTACGTTCAACTGTTTGATATTTATATACTCGTTGAAAATAGCCCTGTGAGAAATTACTAAAAATGTCATATAATTAAAAAAAATAAAAATCATGGCGACATTCAGACATTTCATCCAAGAACTTTGGTTAGTGCCCTCATTTAAACCATGCAAACTTTTTTGACCCTACCTCTAAAAAGAATCAGAATCAAGAATCGTTGGGAACCGGAATCGAAATGAGGAATCCGAAGCGGAATCGCTCAAATTCAAACAATGCCCAAACCTATTGATGAAAGCCAAGTTTTTCAACCAA
Organism: Dunckerocampus dactyliophorus; assembly: GCF_027744805.1. NCBI lineage: Eukaryota > Metazoa > Chordata > Actinopteri > Syngnathiformes > Syngnathidae > Dunckerocampus > Dunckerocampus dactyliophorus. The sequence continues at coordinate 15,634,370 of NC_072826.1, forward strand.
TCTTGTTCAAATTTTACAGGCATGTGCTTGTCAGTCCCCTAAAAGTGTGTACAAAATTTCGAGGTGATTCAGTGATATGCCCTAAAGTTACAGCTGGTATTTTCTAAGAGAGGATTGAACTCTGTAAGAAATTTCAAGTCAATACCATTTACCAGCAGCAGCGCTACCATATTGTATATTTGTCCGAAAAATAATATCAGAAGAGTCGGACTTAGTTTTTTGACAATTTTCACCATTTTGTGTGCAGCGCTTCAGGAGTAGAAGCTTTCACAAACAAGTGATGGGAAAATATAAGGGCAACCCTAGCAGCACCCAAGCAGAAATTTCTTGCCTTGACGTAAAAGAATCCATCAAATCCTCAAAGAAAGTTGGTTGAAAACTGCATCTGGTTAAGAGTGGACCAAAAATGGCGATTTGACAAACTTAAGATGCCTCATAATCTAATATCTTTACAACAATCTCATTATCCCCAAAAGAGGGAAGCTAAAGGGCAGCAACACTGATGTTGTTTTAAGACCGAGGGCTATTGTAGAAGAGAAGGTTCAACAGGTCATCAGCGATGGCGTAAATAGATATCCCACCTGTGCACGAGGGCGCATTCCCAATGACGATGAACACAAACTCATTCATTCATGCCGACGTGAGGAGTTAGTGTCTGAGTGACAAATTGACAAAAGCCTCTGCGTCTCTGAGCACAGTCATCCAGAAGAGATGGATGAGGCAGAGCGAAGACAAAATTAAAGAATCCACTCAGGCAGTTGAAGAAGGAGGGAGGAAGAGGATAGGAGAGCTCTCCATCAATGAATTCTTCATGACCAGGTGGCAGTGTGGCTAAGTTGGATAAAATGCCTGTCGAGTAAATAGGAGACCTTGGCTTTGAATGCCAGCAGTGGTCTCAGGGGTGGCTGTTGAGGGCTGATTTCCCAGCTAGTACAGGTCTATGTGAGAGGGGAGTGCAAGAAAACTGATAAGTCACTGGACCTGTCAGGAAGTCAGGCTTTAAATGCATTATGCAGTCACTGCATTGTTGTCCTTGCAACCCGCAAAACTATCCACGGAAATACTCTACCGACTAATCAAGACACTGCATGATATGTTGCTTGCCTCAGTGAACCCAGGAAGATGAAAAAGAAGACACTGACCACAAAATCTGGGCAAATAAGTACACATGTAGCTCTGCTGGCATTGTGTGATCTGTATCATTTTGACAAAAACAGCCATGTATAGCGGCTGCAGACAACCAATCAATTAAATGGAAAGTTACGCACAGAAAGACAAGCAATCATTCACTGATTTCCATGGTTTTATGACGTTTTTTTTTTTTTTGTATGGCAGTTAGATTGGTTGGTTTATAGCGATTTGGTAGTTATCCCACTTCAGGATGAAGACACTGTCTCTCTCTTTGTGGCGTGCTCTTCTCGAGCAGATATCTGCAGTTGTGTGTCGGACTGACGACACATTAAGCTCACACTTGATGTCCTTCCCCTCCCGCTCAGGCTTGACAAAGTTGCCCATAAACATGCCAAGCACCTAGTGGTGGCGGAACAAATAGCACAAAGAGCATGAAGTCCATTTTTCCCAAGAAAAGACCCGCGACCCACTGAAAACGGTTCTGCGAATCACTTTTGGGTCCCAACCCATCAGTTGAGAATAACTGCTCTATATGTTGTCATGGTTACAATACTACCGAGAAGTGACAGTGAACACTATACAAACAGAAATACTGATACCTCAGTCAAGCTTTCAATGATATCACATCCTCTTTACTCAATAAAAACATTCACTGACGCAAAACCTATCAGTATCATCTGGTAAAACGGTGGACAAGTGTCCACCGTTTTACCAGATGATACTGATATTGAATTACTCAAAATTCAACCCAAAACTGAAACAAAAACAAGATCCAGAAGTACCTCTCAGTCTATGTCTTTTTTGACATTAGCAGAGTTTCCACCAAGCAGTACAGTTAGATCCAGTTTCTACAACACAGTTTTTTGGCATTCACATTGTAAGGGCCCCAAAATATCCATATTATCCCACTTTTTAACAGTGACGTGCAGTCAGGGTAGGCAGTGCAAAAATGCAAAAAACAAGTAATGATAACATAAAACAAATATTAATATTTGTGAATTGAACTGCACTCTCAATGTATTTCCTGGAGGAGTCCAATAGCTTTTAACATTTCCTTCAGTAAAAGTTGGTTAACGCCCCCTGCCAGTTTATTTGTCAGTCAGCATGTCGCCAATAATATAATGTTGCAGAAACATTTATTATACACCATGACCTTCTACAGCCCGTGTAATGTCTTTAATGTGAGTGTGACATCCTTATTCTTGTTAAGCTGACAATAAAATACATCGAAATATCATATGGAAGGCACTTGCAGTACCGCTGCATCCTGAAGGGGTCAGGCTTGAGTGAGCTGAAAGGTGCCTGTCTCTGACATTCTTCCATAGGGGAAAAGCCAGTAGCAGCACGAGCTTGCAGAAATTGCAATGCATTCAATGTGATTTTATGCTCTGCTGAATGAATTAATGACTTTGACTGCCAAGATGGATATGATATACCCAAGCTCACCAGGAGGATATCAGATTTTTACACCAAAGTATCAGAGCTTTTCCTGGAGAAGGAAAATGCTGCATGTGCTTCTAATGCAGATAAAAGATAAGACTGTAATGTTTTTATGTCTGCAAGTCAGCCTCACTTCACTGCACGCCACTGCTTTTCAACCATTTGCAACACTGGCATACATCTGTGAGCTACAGTGCTAAAATCACACATTTTAGTCACATTTTAAAAGCAACATCATGGTAGGTTAGCCTATGGACATTCGTAGGTCTATTTTAGGGTGGCTTGAGTCCCACTGAAAAATTACCAACACCGTCTATAATTACAGGTGATTTTTTTCATGTAAGAAATTAGTCCAGGTATATACTTAACACAAACCAGCAATAATATGAGTTTAATGCATCAAAACAAATGATAATAAGTTGTAATTATATGTTTAGAAAGGTAGAGGTGGCTGTTTGGACCCAGGTGTTGTGTGTGAGTTATCAATAAACCAAACAGTAAATAGAACTCTGTGGCTTCGACCCGTGGTCTTACATGAGGAACAGCAACATGCCTCTTGTCTAGTCACCCAGCATAAATTGTGCACACAGTGATTTCCTGTTCAGTGCAAAGTAAGCTTCAAAATAACAGCATGTCGGTATTAACCTGGATTCCATGGTACCAGGTGGAAGCTGCGTGTCATTTCTTCTCTGTTAAGCAAAGGTAAAGCTTCTGATGTGGGCAGAGTGCTTTTTCTTAGAAGACGAGAATTTTTAACATATATCAAATTGTAAGTTGGTGTTAGCAATTGTGAATGTAATGTAATGTTTACCTATGTTTACATTTCCTAGGGGGAAACAATATGATATGGTAGTTGGTTATGTGTTTATATAACTCATATATAACTATATAACTATATAACTATAACTATAACTTATATAACTCATTTTGACTCACTCATTTCCTTCCAGTGAAGGAAATGAGTGAGCCTGGTAACAAGTCCTAAAAATTACACTTCAAATAATGTTCGAAATAACCGTTCGGCTAAGGGGCCCCCCATCTTTCAGTCCTAGTGACGTCCCTGGGTTAGCATACTTGCTGAAGAAAAAACAAACGATCAAGCTTCCAGCTCCCTCACCTATGACTGACAGATAGTTGGCTGAGCTCCAAGCTTTTACTTTTAGATGTGTAGAGAAGCCTGACTTTTCTTTTTCTTTTTTTTGTACAAAGGTCATGTAGCTGGGGCTGGGGTCAGAGGTGAGACCATGTCCACGAGGAAGGAGGTTTTTCCTCCTGATTCCTACAAAAGCGACCGTTTCAGTGTTTCTTCTCTCAAAAGTGAGATGATAGATTTTTCTCACGTTTGGAGATCATAAACAGGGAGCGGGGACACATATGACTTAGAGCAAAATTAAAAAGTACATTTTGCACAATAGGTCACCTCACATACAAGAGGCCAGAGATGCTCCAGCATTCCTCCATGTTTGCCTCCTGTCTCAGCTGTGGTCATACGTATAGCGGCGGCGGCTGCTGTTCGTGTGCCATCGACTGACCGTTCTTTGTTGCTAAGCAATCCTGAAAGTGCCTATCAGCTATCAGCAATCCAATTGCCCACAACCTGCGTTGTAGGAGCAAGAATGACCAGCCAATCAAAGAAGCAATCGTCTCCCTGCCAGTGTCTAGTCATTTCTGAGCACCGAGCATGACTGCTGCAACCTCTCATATATGACGAATGTGATTAAAGTTTGTGCAGCAAACATGGAGGGGGGGGGTCTAATAAATAGAGGTTGAACTACATTTACAGACAGGATGAGGTCTACTAAATAATCTTAGCTCCAACTTCCATAACTTACACTTTAATGTTTTATGTCTGAAAGTCAGCATCGCACAGACACAGAAAAGCACCATACTTGGTTTGACAAAATAAAAAAACAAACATGTCTCATTAAAACTCACCAGTCAGATGTGGTGCTATTGGTGGTGTTGGTGTCCCCCCCTCCCGTCCCGACGTGGCCCATCCAGCAGCAGCAACTGTTTTAGGCTTCTTGTCCTAGCTCACGGCTCTGCCAACATTTCTCCCCCGTAAGCAAAGACTGCAGTCTCTTCTCACTTCGCTTCACTGCAGCACTACACCCCCACCATCCGCCTCCAATACACAGCCCCCCCCAAGACACAAACACACACACAATCACCATTGCCATCCTTTCACACACGCACCTCCCTTCTCTATGCCTCCCCCTTTTACCTCACTTTTGCCCAGCCTCATTTGGATGCGGTTCACACGCATACACACACAATGCAGCATGCCATGCTTTGGTCTTTAGGTGGATCAGGGGGTCACTCGGAGGCGGATCAATAAGGAGGTGGGGTGAAACAATATTTGTCCTCATGTGGTATACTGTTGGAAAGCCTGTTTACACAATTACGCAACAGACGATGTGTGTTGTGGCCTTGTAAAATGTGGCAAATCGAGGCTTGTCATCATCTAAAACAGTTTGGGACCAAACTTCATCTCCCCCCACAGGGTGGTGTTTATCCCAGACTACCTCCAGAATTTGGGAGTAGAAAGAATCAAGTGGCCTGCCAACAGTCCCAACTCAAACCGACTGAACATTTGTGAAATCAGCTTTGGCCTGCTGTTCTAGTTGCTCCTGGGAGGAAGAGTGAAATGGCGTCCCACAACAGTGTGGTTAACTTTTAGTTTTATCTTTAGCTTACCTTTTCTGATCTGTTTATGTAAATTGTGAACTTGGGCCATTTCCCCATGGTGCTATTCCTAAAACCATGTGAGATGACTGCTTTTTCTAATTCGTCGCAACAGGCGCAAGAATGTAAAACAAGAAGCAGGTTTGCAGTATGGAATTGAATACAGGATTGAGCTCGATAGGACACATTTTCTGTGTAATTAATATAATAAAGACTTGCTGGTAATTTCATTTAAGATTGCAGTCATCAAATGTCATCAGATTTCCTTGCCCAAATGTTGCATTTTTACAAGTCTAAATACTTTTCGATATACTTTATAGTAGTCAGTGTACAGCATGGAGATCATGCTCTTTTCCACAATGAACTGCAGTACCGGCAGCACTTGCGCAGCCCCACAGCGTGACGCTACCACCACCATGCTTGACTGCTGGCAAGACACAATTATCTTGCTACTCCATTGTGTTGCCAGCTGTTTAGACAATAATGACTGTGTGTTGACTCATCTTCAGTGGATAGTAAATTTATACCACCTTGTTTTGTTTGTTTTCTATACTAGTATCCTTTGAGAAGATGCTGTCTTGATCAAATTATTCTCCTTCACATGCATATAAGCTCAACGAACGTAGGTCCCCACGGGTTTTGTATATTTCGTCGACGTAATAGTTTGAGTATTGTAATGATGACACCTGACTGCACCCAACTAGTTTCAAGTTGTGAAGCTGTGCCAAGTTTGCTACTGTGTCAATATGAACTACTCCCTTCATTACTTGGGCTGCCAAGAAGACAGAAGAGACCAATTTCATAAACCATCCGAACCACTTTCTCTGATCCCTCAAGAGACTCGTTGGTCTCATAGATGATTGGATGTAAACAGCTACAGCCATAAATGCCCACTACCAACAACAACGTGACTATGAGTCATAGCATCTGGTCTCGAAGTGTTTTAGAGTTCATGCTGCGGTGTACTTCCATTCTGCTGCAACGTAAACTGCACTTTTGCCACAAGGGGGCAGGCGTCTCACATCAAACATGTTAGCAGCACATACTGCATAAATAAACGTGCAAGAGAGAAAGTTGGTTCACTGACCGGTTGCTGAACTGTATTTAATACGGTCTGGTCTCAGATGGTTTTGTGTGACTTTCAGACCACATTTTGCTTGGAACTGTAGGTCAATTTTAACTGCTTAAAGTTCTGAGTTCTATCTGTACTTTCTACTAAATGACATTTTTAGACAGCAGAAATACTAAAAAAAAAAAATAGCCTCTTTCAAGTGAAGATGCAGCATCAGAGTCTTACCAGAAGATCCAACAGTTACATGTGGCTTTCACACAGAACAACCCAGCGATGACAGGTAATGCCTGAACTGGTGTGCTTTCACACAGCACCATGGACAGTGACAATTACTTTCAACACAACGATGATGGCTTCAGTATACGACAGCGTGATCACTCTGCCGGCCCTTCTGACAGCGTCTTGGTCCTGTTATAGCTCTTCGGGTTTAGGGGTTAGGGGTTAGGGCTAGAGTTAGCAGCTAAGTCTGGGTTGATGTTAGGGTTCTTACAGCATCTTGATCCTGTTATAGCTCTTCAGGTTAAGGTTAGGGGGGACTTTCGAGTTCTGACAGTATCCAATCCTGTCATAGCTCCTCAACAGGTGCAGACAGCCTGACTTGCAATTCTCTGCCAAAACGCTAGGGGCAGTGTTTTTTGTTGTTTTTTTTACTCGCGACTGAGCCTCCTCAGTAGTAGTAGTAGTAATGGTGACTGAAGCGACATCCAGATTGTTGTTGGAGCTAGAGCTCCAACAACGTCAATTACTTTTATTAGACATGTTGCTCTAAAACTGCTCATATTTATATCACATTCAAATAACTGCTCATATTTGCTCCTCCGTTTTTGCCGTTGTTTCTTTTGTTTTAGCTGACATTTTGGCTCTTTTGCAAAAAACAGGAAATTATTAACTTAAAAAAAGGCAACCAGTCACAGCTCTGCAGTCCATTGACGCGAGGATCGAATTTTGTGGAAGTCCACGTCAAGCTTCGCTGGTGAGCTTGGAGGGGGAGGAGCTTGCCAGCACCGTGATGCTTTAGCATAATGAGGCCTGAAGTGTCAGGTGTTAAACTTCACACCCTGGTCCCAACTTTACACTATTCCCTTTCACACAGGCTCCGTTCTGGCCCTGATGCTGCCTCCGAAGCCGCAAAATTGCGGGGTAGAACAATGAGTGTTCCATTTGCCCATGTAAACACCATATGTTCTGTGTTGATTGTTCAATTAAAAACAACAAAAGTGACAGAAAACAGAAGAATACAGAACATTCCTTGAAGTTTGGCAGCACACATTGAAATCTACTGAACAAGAGTATCAACAGCGGTAGGAAGTGGAGGACTGTTGGAGCCCACTTTTGGACAAAGTGTGCCTGTCTCTGTCTGTTGCACCCCTGCATTGCAGCACTCCCTGCAGGAGCTGTGAGGGTGCAGTCTTTTTCCACATCTCGCCTCACAGGAAGACAAATCATTCCCAGTAAAATGTCCTGCCGCGTCTCAGCACGCACACGTTTGCACCAGCTGTCCTATTAGCAACTATTTATCTGGAGCTTTGATTGTGTTGCTCTTATCCCATCTTGTCCTCAGTCCTTTGTCTCTTGTAGTGGGACAACTGGCTGAGGAAGTGGCTTGACTCACGATGCACCTCACTTTGCTAATGTAGTGTGTGTTGATGCAGCAACTTCATTGTGACCTTGTACCCCTTGATCACCAAAAAAAGCTGACTCGGGAAGCTTAACTGATCTAGTCCAGTACATGAAATGATATCGTGGAGTGACTCGTGTTGGGCTTCTATGTTTTTGATTATATCTGTTTTTTAAATCTACAGTCTAAAGGTTTGGCTGTCTGGTTCCACATCACATACTGTACTCGGTGTGATTGGGATCAATGACATTTGTGATCTAAATGCTTTGGAAGACATGCTAGCAGGCCGTGGTAGTTAGCTAGTAGTTGGCATGTTGGCGTCACAGTCAGGAGACCGAGGGTTTGAATCTTCATTGGGCATCTCCGTGTGCCGTTTTCAGGTTCCCACCACGTGTGTGGGGGTTTTCTCTGGGTACTCCAGCTTGTTCTCACATTCTAAAAATGCTCATGTTAGGCTAATTGGAGACTCTAAATTGTCTACAGGTGTGAATGCTTGTTTGTCTGTATGTGTCCTGCATTTAGGTTGTTGACAAGCCCAGGGTGTCCAAGGTGTACCCTTATGTTGGTTGTTCACAGTCGGCTGTCTCTAAAATCTGGACAAAGTACAAACAACACGGGAAGTTTGTTAAAAGCAAACATACCGGTAGACCAAGGAAGCCATCAAAGCATCAAGACAGAAAACCTAAAGCAATATGTTGAAAACAGAAAATTGGAGGAACAAATGGGAGGAAACAGGAGTCAACAAGAGAGAACTGTAAGAAAGCGCCTAAAAAAATGGGATTCACGTCAAGAAAAGCTATCATTAACACGTAAACAGAACAAAACAAGGTTACAATGGGCTAAGGGAAAGCAATCACGGACTTGGGATGACTGGATGAAAGTCATACTCAGTGATGAATGATGAATCTGCATTGGGCGAGGTGGTGATGCTGGAACTTTTGTTTCGTACCGTTCCAACACAACTGTCTGAAAAAAATGTCCACAGTCAAGGTGATGTGGGACTACACGTAAGGTAAAGGCACTGGGGACATAGCTTACATTACATCTTCAATAAATGCACAAGTTTATGTTGACATTTTGGGCACTTTTCTGATCCCATCAATTGAAAGGCTGTTTGGGGATGATGAATCATTTTCAAGATGATAATGCATCTTGCCATAGAGCAAAAAACACACATAAGGTCAATGTCCCAGCCTGCAAATAGTCCAGATCTCAATCCAATTGAAAATCTGTGGTGGAAGTTGAAGAAAATGGTCCATGAGAAGACTCCGACCTGCAAAGCTGATCTGTCAACAGCAGTCAGCAGCAGTCTTGATGAAGCGTACTGTTTGTCACTCATGTAAGTCCATGCCTCAGAGACTGCAAGCTGCAACAAAGTACTAGTGGTGTGTTGAAGTGTTGTTTTGTTGTTTGTTTTTCATGATTCCATGATTTTTTTCCACAGAACTGAGTGATTCCATAATTTTTACCCTCTGCTCGGTCTAAAAAAGTAACCGTTACTGACGACCAAATTGTTTTTCCTTGTTTTCTTTTAGTGTTTTGTAGAGCCAGAAAGTTGCTATTTGAAATGACTTTAGTGTTGTGTCATGTCTGTCATCTGCTTTCCATCCATCCATCCATTTTCTATGTCGCTTTTCCTCATTTGGGTCGCGGGAGCATGCTGGAGCATATCCCAGATGAGTTCAGGCGACAGGCGGGGTACGCCCTGGACCGGTCGCCAGCCAATCGCAGGGCACATATAGACAAACAACCATTCACACTCACATTCATACCTATGGACAATTTAGAGTCTCCAATTAACCTAACATGCATGTTTTTGGAATGTGGGAGGAAACCGGAGTACCCGGAGAAAACCCACGCACGCACAGGGAGAACATGCAAACTCCACACAGAAATGCACAAGAGAGAATCAAACCCATGTCTTCCCGATCTCCAGACTGTTACTGTGTTGGCCGACATGCTAACCACTAGACCACCGTGCGGCCCTGTCATCTGCTTTTCTCTACAAAATTAAACAACTGAATGAACATCCTCTGCAGTTTGTTTGGAGTGTTTTTTTTTTTATGGGGGCTATGTTTTTCAACCAATCTTGTTCAAATTTACCAACATGTGCTTGCCAGTCCCCTAAAGGTGTGTACCAAATTCCATGGTGATTCAGGTAAATGCCCTAAAGTTACAGCTGGTGTATTGAGCATTGAGCTGTTAATCCGACTTTGGGGTTTAACAACAGTGTCACCGTGTACAGTAGTGTATTTGGCAGAAACATAATAGCACAGGCATGCTATTATGTTGCACAGGATGCATGTTTTGACAAAGGTTTACCCTTTTGTGTGCAGCAGTTCAGGAGTAGAGGAGTTGGCTTACACAAACCAATACATACAAACACATGGCATGTCCTTGCTGGACAGATCCCCTCCAACGCGTATGTACACTGAAGGCAATCGCACTAAGATTGTAGACGACCCTTTTACATTCACTCGTACAGTAAAAATGGGAAACAAAACCATTTTACTGTCAGCTTGCGTCAAAGGAAACAATCTAAACAATCTCGTTGAAAAAAAATGCAATCAGCACAGTGCTTTAGATTTCTCTCGAGAATTGCTCATATATCTGCTAAAAGGCAAACCAATACCACCATCACACTTATTAACATTTAGCAATTAGCGATGTGAAGTCACTCCTCTGCGGCCAATATATCTCTCTACACATTTCTCTGACAGAAACGTAGGACAGAACCAACTAAGGTTAAGGAAATTAGAAATTAACTTTACTGATTTATAAATAATTGAGTGAGTCTGTAATTTTGCAGACAAAAATGACAACAACAAACGCAAGCTACTGAGGAATACCATTAGCTATTCAAATTGTGTGCTAGCTAGTATGCTAACCAACCATAAACAGAACTGAAGCTTCTAAAACCCTCCAAAATATGCTAAAAAAATGACGTCACGTGACATAACACCAAATAGGCTCAAGCATACGCGCGACCCTCGTGACGATAAGCGGCATAGAAGGTGGATGGAGGGATGGATAACGCCAATATTTTTCAGGGTGCTTACTTTTACATTTGCATGGCAATACAGCAGTGGGTGTGGAGCAAGCACATAAACTGCCTGTGTTGTCTTTATTTTTCCCATGACTGCACTTCATACACAATAGCTATACTGTAGATGCAAGACAAGATTATATAGGCTGCACTACACAATCCCATTTCATGAACCATCAAGCAGCACAGCCAGCCCACAGCATGCACATGTTTCAGCCGGAAGAAGCGTTGTCTCTGTGGAGAAGCCTGCTGACACGAGCTAAAAACTAGTATATTTACTTAATGCTGTTTTGACCTTTTTATTAGCCATTTTTTATTAGAATCGGTGTCGTCACACAAGAAACTGTAGAAATCAATCTGTATGTTTCTGCACATTCTGGTCCCATGCAAACTACAAACATGGTGGATGAGCTGTGCTCTAAAATGATTGATTTTGTACCAAAAAGATTAAATATTATCAAAGAGGTCAAATTTCAGTGCACAACGTACTTATTATACATACTATATATTCTTTTATATTTATTCTATATTATTTATAAAGATGTTTTTATGTTATTATGATGATTTTTATTATTATCATTATTATTTTTGTAAAAAATACTACAAAATTTCCACTGAAAAACAACCATGCCAAAATACATAACAGTTAATAATTACCCTAATTTCCGGTGTATAAGCCGCTACTTGTTTCTCAAAACTTTGAACCCTGCGGCTTATACACCAGTGCAGCTAATATGTGGTCATGTTCTAATCTCGTGACATCTCGCATACTTCAGAACTACTCTGAATCGTTTCAATATGTATTTCGGAAAATGCTATTCCTAAAATAGTCCATCATAACGGCAAAAAACGTTCAGGAAACAACCAAAAAACACAGAGGATCCACCTTTCTCTGCGTTTGCTAACCCTGTTGCTCTTGTTGAGGGGAGCCGGGTATGCTAGCACACGCTGCAGTTTACAGCGAGCAACAACAAGCACCATTTATACTAAAATCAAAAGTAAAACATTGTTGGATTTGGATAATTCAATAAACACCATAAACATACCATCAAGTTTGCAAAGCCTGTTATGTTAAATGACAACAAAAAGGGAAAGTAACATATGAGAGGGGACGTATTGGGATTTGTGCAGCAATCGCGTTGTTGACACATACCTGCGTTCGCAGGGACGCTCTATGATGACTGAAAGGTGGACCACGGTATCCCTGGTCCCACTGTACCGAGGTTCTTATGAAGTTCAGAGCGATAACTCCAGCAGAAATAGTGTGTAATATCCAGCAATTCCCCAAGTGACCCTACACAAAACCTACGCAATGTACGTAGCGCCACAGGCGTACAGGTCATAACCACTCACGTATACAATACATCAATAAATAGAACTACAGATACAACGAGATGATCCAATGTCAGGAGACATTGCGTGTGAATGCTGAAAAGCCGAAGCGAAACTGAAACGCTTTGCTAAGGTGCAACAATCAATGATTGAATTTAGAATGACCATAGGAGCTGTTTGGAAGCTGTAGCTCCACTGAAATATGCTAAAACGTAGAACGAAAGTAGGAGTAGCTTAGTAGTTTGACCTCAACTCTGGAATTGAACCAACAATCTCTGGGCAAGCTTGCCCCAAGTGCGTGCGGAAATGTACGATCATTGCTCATCAAGTGCTGGCTTGACGTTAGACGGCTGCAGTCAGAAATCAACGTTATCAATCAAACAGAATTTACTGCACTCAGTTGAACCATTGCCCCTAATTAGCTGACAGGGGGTTGGGATTGCATCTGTAATTTAATTTCATACAAAATAATGAATGCACACATTGCCCATTTATTTCTAATGAGAAAAATGTTCACAGAAAATATGAAATTCTACTAAATGCGTTGGCGACAGCGCCATGAAAAGCTGACACAAAGCGAAAAGACGACAGTTCGTTTTAGAGGCAAGAAAAGCAGATGGCCTGAACTGGAAAGAAAGTGTAGAAAGAAAGCTTGAAGCTTGAAGGTTAAATACACAGAGAGCAGACGGCCGCAACTTTTGCACAAGTCTGTCGGTGGACCTTTACAACGTGGAGCAGAAAAAAACACGGGTTTGGAAAGGCTGGACTACTGCAGATGAAGAGGAGGACACCGAGAGCACACCAAAGGAGACAGACAGTGAGTGTGAATGGTTGTTTGTCTATATGTGCCCTGTGATTGGCTGGTGACCAGTCCAGGGTGTACCCCGCCTCTCACCCAAAGTCAGCTGGGATAGGCTCCAGCATGCCCCCGCGACCCTAATGAGGAGAAGCGGCATAGAAAATGGATGGATGGAGACCGACAATGCATGTGACGAAGAAATTATGATGCTGTTCAATTCTGACATGGAGGAGGAAGACTTTTGTGGTTTTAGTTCCCAAGAGGACGGCGATGAATGACTTTTCTGGTAGGCTACTGTTATCTATGTTACATGCACTCTTCGGTAAGGTTTAAATAGCCGTGTTGCACCACTGTTTGGCATGCACTGTTTGGGAAAAAAATATTTATTTTATAAAAAAAAAAAAAAATGTGTGCAATGTTTTTCTGTGCACTAAATATCCCATTTTATGACGTGAACACCTGCAATTTATAGTCCGGTGCGGCTTATATATATAGAATTTTTACCCCCAAAATTTAATTTAATTGTATTATTTCTTTATTCATGTTTTTTTTTCCCCTGTATGAATACAAAAAAATACAATAATAATCCTAAAATAAATAAATAGTGTTATTAAATAAATAGATAAAAATCTACCACTTTTCATAAAAGCTACAATAAAATTTAAATTAGATGCTTAAATCCGAAAGTTAAATTATCATTAAAGTGCATTAAAGCCTATTTGGGACTTTTTCAATTTCTTAAATTATAATTGTATTTGTTTTTTTACTTTGCTTTATCAATATTTTATCCTGATATAATTTGAAATTACCATTATTACGACTTCTTTTCAATTTGGAGACAGAGAATGGAGATTAAAGTACGATAATTAACCGTAATTAAACATAATTACGTTTGGCTGCACAGTATGTGTGTGTTAATGTGCTGCAGTGATACACTCCCCTTAATTATTCTTTCCTGTGCCAAGAGGAAGTCTTCATTACACACACACACACACACACAAACACACACAGTCCTGCAGGGAACGCCGCATGCTCCGGACTGGTCCCATCACAGAATGAAGGCCCATCACAAGCGTGCAGGTCATTCCAAGTATGAGGGAAACAATAAAATGCAAGAACACTGCTTTTTTGATAACCTTTTTCAATCAATTCGATCAATTGTGGTGCAAAATACAACATACTTTGATTAAGTCTCTTAATTTAATTGCAAATTTAATTGCATTGAAAGGGTTTGGCAAAGATTGATTGGACACAAATGACTTGACGTGAGCCTTTCACTGACGCTGGCTCAGCATATTTCCTATACTGTACAGCAGTAGCCCCCCCCCCCCAATGCCTTACAATGAGCACAACTTAGAATCCTATCCACAGAGTTGCATTGATTTAAAAGTGTTGAATGAATGGATGACGCATAAAGAATGTGCGTATCAGCTTGCAAGCTTCACGCACGTTTGTTTTTATTATGTAACGTTACACTGCAGCAGCACAGTGATGCTCCCATGCAGCCAAAAGTTGCTCTCAGGCAGATTAAAAGCAATATGGTAAAAGGAGTGGCACCTCTGTCTTCTATAATTACCACTTTTCTATCTCTGTAGAGCTTTTTTCTTTTTTTTCTGCAATGTGTGTAATGAGGTCAGGTTCCTCTGTGGCATTTTAGCCTCCAGAAGTTTAAAAAAAAACAAAAAAAAAAACATTTCTTACCTGGAATCAAAGCTGAGAATGTGCCCTTTTGACGAAAAGAGAAGCCCAAATCTGCACTTTGTATTAAAAAGCCATTTCCAAAACCCCAAAGAAGGCAGGTTCCAGTGTCACCTGCAATGGAGAAGACACAAGCAAGAGGTTGGATGAGACGCTCAGCAAAGGTCTAACATTGTTCCATCACACTGACAGATGCCGGTGCTGTTTCGCTGCTGTATTTCCCGGCACTCTGCCCTCATTGGCTCATCAGTGGGGTCTGAGGAGGAGGGGTTAGCATCTCTGTGGTGCATTCACCACCCTGCACTCCTCCTCCTCCTTCTTGCGCCATCACTTTCATGCAGATGCTGAGCTTGGAGAATTTAGACGCAGGTGGAGGGGGAGGGACCTGGAATCGATGGAAAGGCATAGAGAGAGGTGGCTGAATTTGGAGGTCCTGCTCCTCCGTGTGCTTGTGCATGAAGGACCAGGGGAGGACTGGTGTGTAGAAGGAGTGAAGGGGGGAGTGCTGCAGTGTGAAGAAAACACAATACAGTGCAGCACAGTGACAGCAGCGCTAGTGCCTCCTGTATTATACATAAAGACTCCCACTACACAGTACTCTTCAGCTCAGTTTGGTACTGGTAACTTTTTGAGTTCATGTGCGCATGAAATGACTCACTAATTTGGATTATTTTTTGTGTAGTGGTTCACTAACCTGAATGATTACGTACGTAGGGTGTAACAAGCCTTTGTGCCTGTTGTGAGATCATTCAAACCTGCAATAAAAGCCTGTTGTTCCAGTGATCAAGTCTGGTGCTTGTGTATCTCCCAGTGTAGAATACTACAAACCATTCACAGCATCTTTGAATGTATTATCTGAATGCTTGATGTTTGTATTTTAATGCATTTAGTCATTTTCATGACTTGAAAATGCTTAATTTAGGCAAAATATACGTAATATTTGCTTCAATGTGCATATTTTTGGACTAATAATAGGTCTTATTCAACTACGAAACAGCATGATTTATTAATTTATATATATTTCAAACAATAGAGTGAAGCTGCGAAATTCGAACCTCGAACTGGCGAGAGACGACTGCATGCGCATTGTACGATAGCTAGCAGCACACAGCCTTGTTGCTATGCAGAATTCATAGGGTTCAATCATAACTGCCCCACAGGCCAGTTGACAAAATATGTTTTGAATGACAAACTAGGTGCTGGAGGATGCCAAGCAAGAACAGGAACAGAAAACCCCACGACCACGTCCATTTACATCACATCTCCTTTAGGATGATCTCTGTCTGATATTGTCCAAGACACAAAGCAGTCATGCGTTATCTGGACAATCCATGGCACTCTTTTAATTACATTGCCTTCATGAAGTCTCATTCGCTACATCTGAAATCAATACACAACTCCACTGCCTTAGCTGGCCAGAGCTGCGTGGGGCTGTTAGCACTGCGACGTCCTCCAGGGAATACCATGCAGTGTGTGGATGCTTCGCTTGCACGCCAACAATCCTGAACTTCCTTAGTCCATCCATCCAGCTGGGTTGTCAATGAGAAGCAATGACAGTGCTATGAGTGCCAGTTGCACCATTACTCCTACTAAAACCTTCAGGGAAGATGGCCTAAAAACAATCATATGATTGCCTTTGCTGGTACCCTTGATGGCGGTGAATGGATGGTCGTTTTCCGATATGCAAATACAGGTAAATGAGGTAATACTTCCATGATTGTAGTCCTTGCAAAGCCACAGGACTACACAGACCTCATTAATGGTCTACTGCCAGTGATGGACAAATTACTTTAAAAAAAAAGTATTTAATTATAGATACTATTTACTTGCCCCAAAAAGTAAGTGAATTAGTTATTGTAAGTAATTATTGTGTTACTTTTTAACTTTTTTGCAAAACCTTCAAATACGTATGTCAAACAATTCTGATTGAGTTTTGTGAGTGGTGTGCCGCTGAGAGATGTTTCATGAGATTAGAGTTAGGCTGAACTTGAGACTTTCTCCACCAAAACACTAGGGGGCAGTTTTGGAGAAAGGTTTTAGGGCTGGACTTTGGGGACCAAACTAAGGGCTGGGTGTGTCCCTCCATTGGTCACGTTCCAGAAGAGGAGGGCATAGATGTGATAATGCATCTGTTTCTCCTAATATTTTGGCGATTGTATTAGATAGGGTTAGGATCGTATGTGATTTAAGCAAATTCGCTGGGGCACCTCACCCACACAGACAGCTAGAGGGAATGGAACGTTGGACGGGCTTTATTAATACACAGTTCAGACTTTCATCCACTGGCTGATTTGACATTGATGTAATGCAGGGGTCTCAAACTCAACTTCACTGGGGGCCACTGGAGGTAGAGTCTGCGTGAGGCTCAAGTATTGGGAGTAGGGCTGGGAATCTCAGGGTACCTCACGATACAAATCACAATACATGGCTCACAATAACGCTAAAGGGCCACCCCTCCCCCAGTCCATGTGATAACACCACTGTTAGTTCAGTGTTGGTGTTTCCTTGCCCCTGGAAGTATGTAAGTAACACTGAGCTTGTCCGGATGTTGCGGGCTGCAGTTACACTACTCTTTGATGTCCAGTCGCGGGCCGCAAGATACGATTTGGTGTGCCGCAAATGGCCCGCGGGCCGCTAGTTTGAGACCCCTGATGTAATGTCTGACGTACCGTGCGGTATCTCTTATCGCCAACACGGACATAAACGTATACAATCGTCACTTGCCACTTTGCGGTTTGAAGATTACACCCTCACTCTATCGCGTTTCTTTAAAAAAACAAGCAAATTTTACGCATTCTTGGCCTAAATTAAACCTTTTCAAGCATAGAAATGACAAAATGAACTAAAATACAAATACAGTTTAAGGGATGAAAGGACATTGATGAACTGTAATCTACAACGCACTAGTAGCACACACACCAGACTTGATCGATGTCAACAACAACTATTGCAGGTTTGAATTATCATTAGGCACAATAATAACAACAATAATAATCATTACCATCATAACAACAATAATAACACAGGTACTGTTGTGGCCACACTCCAGCTAAAACTCAACTCTGAATCCTTGACATCACTTCCTGTCCACACATCCTGAAGACATTTATTGAAACACACACGAGCCCAATCGTATTTATGTCTTAAATGGTTTATTTTCTCTGATTATATCTACTATCTTGGGTAATATGAGTGTAAAGGTGACTAGAGGTGTATAATTCTATGTCTAGAGGGCTCTAATTGAATTAAAAACCGTAAACAGGTTTCTGATGCATTAACTACGAAAATATCTGATCTGTAAATAAGGAATCCTACTTTGCAGAAATTCACTAATCACGGTCGGGTCTTGAAGCAATTAACCGCAAAAAAATGATGGATTCCTGTGTAGGAGTACTAGTTCATATCGAGAGGGCTCTAACAATGTTAAAAACTGTATTTAGAAGGTCATAAACAGGTTTTCTAAGATGAAAATATTTTATTTATAAATAAGGAATCCAACTTTGCGAAAATGAACTTGGGTTGGGTCTAGAACCAATTAACCGTGATAAATTAGGGAGGGATTACTGTATGTGCATTTCAGCAGCAAGATCCCCAGATGGCTCGAATGTTTCTTTGGTCCTAAGAAGAACCCTTAGCTGCCCTGCAAGGTGTCTGGCGGAAAAAACATGAAGTCCGCTCTGAACAGTGGCTGCACTAAATATAAACGTATAATTAGGGAACAATTGGCGATCGGCCAAGTAAGTCCCAAAGATCGACTGGTCAGTCGTGATCAACAGGTTGACCACCCCTGGCCTACTGCTTGGGTTTTCTGACCTGAATTTTAACATTTTTAGGCATGTTTTTTCTCAGTTCTAGTAGGAACCCAATGCTACCCAATGCAATATTAGAAAATATTATATATAGACACAAATTCTTACAGGTTTTCAGAGCTCGACATGTTTAATTATGCCTGCAATAATGTCACAAAAATTACTTTCAAATCTCTGGAATGAAATAATGATATAAGTAATAGCTTCTGTATTAGAAACATTGGCCTATAAGAAAATAATGCCTCTCTTTTCAGGCCTTACTGGACAAATAAATAACTAAAAATATTATTGGTCTCACTTTACAATAAGGTACACAAAAATACAGTAGTTACTGAGGAACTAATGAAGAACTAATGAGGAACTAATGACTAAGGTACATAAATATAGAGTAGTTACTGAAGAACTAATGAGGAAGTAATGAGTAGTGGTTAAGGTTAGCGTTAGGTAGGGGCGTTCCTCATTAACTACTGTAATTTTGTGTACCTTATTGTAAAGTGCTACTAAAATATTATAAATTAGCTATATTAGCAAATCCAGCTTAAACAAAAATAGCTCTCATAAAACATGTCAATGCAATTATGAAAATAACAACCATATTTCTACAACAAAACAAAAAATATCTATATCTTTAGTTTTTTAGCTTATTTTTCCCAGCAACCTTCTGTTGCTTAACAAATAAGCATGGAAGTCAGCGTGCAATAATGCCCGTCAATTTAATGGTGTAATGAAAAACAATTAAAACTAACCTATTTTCACACGTTTGGCTGTTTGTTTGTTTATTTATTTTTAGTATTACAGTAGTTAACTTATTTGGCCCTTAAGAAGATAAAAATGTTATCAAACATTGCCTGTATAGTCAATATTGGTTTCATGGTGGTGACAGTTTGACCCTGGAACAGATGAATTTTATTTTAGTTATGTCCTGTAGAAACCCCCCCCCCCCCTCCCCCCCCCCCCCCCCCCCCAACAAACTGGACGTCAACCAATGTTCTGGAATGAATTGTGTTGAACCTTTCAGGTTCCACTGTAAGATGAAACCATAATTGCCCATAACATACTGCACAGTAAAGCTATAATTAAATGTGATAATATAAGAATAAGTGTTTGTATGTGTATATTGAAAGGCCCTTGAGGATACCTTAATGACCTCAGTGGCAGTATAAAGTCAGCAATGCTTCCATCCTGCCAGTCATGGTGTTTATTGTCTTTCTCTGACGTTGGGTCGCGTGCTAAACTACTGTAAGTGTTCAGTTTTAACCTGCAGGCCTGCAGTGGGTCTCAGGCCTACTTCTGCTTGCTCCCTGGATGCTGCTGATATGCTGCAATCGGGTCACAGAGCAAGACATTGCCTAATTTCAGTGCTGCACCGAAAGGAGAAGAAAAACGGGGACATCTATTAATCAGTGGTGATTATACAAAATCTATCACATGTAGTCAATCTAAATCTGGGCATTCCGAGGTATACTGTAAGTTTCATAAGTTTAGTTTTCAGCAGTGTGCTAGGATGAACATGTACCATCATCCACTGGATGGACTATCAATAATCAATAATACTGGTGGGCTCCATATCGTGTCGGTACTAGGGTGAAGAGATTGCTGTTTTTTGTTGTGTTACATTTTTCTATATATAATTAGATATTGTCGGGGGCGGACTTATTAGGCAAACACAGTCAATTGCCTGGGGCCCTGAGATTTCCCCCCAAAATTGATTGTTGCTGTTAATATCACGTGCTTAAAACGACATCAAAACGTGTAATCTATCAAGACTTCTTCGACCGCTCCCCCGCCCTTCTCAGGCGATTCCATGTTACTGCGCATGTGCAGATTAATTCCGGCAGACAGCGAAACAAACCTGTTGGTGTGGTTTGGGGAGAAAGGAAGCTGAGTTACCCCAGTGGAGCTGAGAGGAGGAGAGGGGAACACATGGCTATGTAACTAGCAACTCACTCTGATAGACAACAGATTTCAAAAGCAGGGAGGAAAATGTGTCTTAAATTTTGTAAAACTTAGTTTAAAAAAAAAGAATGACTCGGTTTGCCTTGGGCCCCCAAACGACTAAATACCCTGGATAATGTTATATTGTTTACAAACAAGGAATAAGCCCTTGCACAGAGGAGGGATATCGGAGGACAGACGCCCAACAGTGTTGTATTAGATCATGTTAAAATTGGTGACAAATGTGTGTTTGATACAATTTATTTATAGTTTGCCCACAGTATTTGTCCTGTAGTTTATTCTGACTATATTCAGATAAACAAATGAAAGGCAACTCTTGAAAAATGTCCAAGTAAAAAGTATTTGTATTGGCGATACTGGCCCTGTAATTACTTGCATGGAATCAATGGCAAAATTTGTAGTATCGTCCACCTCTATTATCGATTACATAGTGCATGTTGCCTGTCATTGGCCACTTTTTCCACTAGGGGGCGTCATTGGGCAGTCAGCACAAAGCCAACACACTCCTGGTACAAATATCAAAACATTATATTTCACCTGTTTGTCCACTTGCACTTTAAGTATAATGATGCATTTCAGAGAAATAATGGCATACAACTAGCATTATAACCAAGTAGTGAGGCAAATTTAGTTATTTGACGAATGCATATCTTTGGCCTCCTGCATGAGTATCACTATGCCAGTAACTCCATGCTGCATAGCTACACGATCAGTATGATGGTCTGGTATGATTATTATGTGGAAGCTGGCTGCTTGGATGCTGCTTCAGCTGCATCAGTAATTCGAGTCAACTTGATTTCAGTGAGGCGGCATGTTCTTGTATTAGTGAACTTGCTGGATTTAATTGTAAAATTAGGGCAGGCAGGTGTCAGGAAACTGCGGCCCGAGCTGCGAGCATTTGTTCCGGCCCGCCATGCAACTCCATAAACAAAAAAAAGAGAAAATATGAAAAATAAATAAAACCCAAAGGGCCGAAACACCTCTGGTGTTGTGTTCAGTTCAGTTCAGTTCAGTTCCACAATAGCAAGATCCATCAGACAATGTTTATTTCAAGACATGATGTTTTCTGTAACACAGACGAGTTATGCTCACATACACATTCATTAGCTTGTCCTCTTTTATTTTAGCTTCTGACCACGCCGTTATCTCTTTGTTTACTGTTGTCCTTTGGGAGCAAAACGACTATTCCTTTTGAACTTCTTTATTCATTAGCCTTGGTTATTTAATAACAGTCGTCATGTGTCCTCTCCCGATGTTAATGTACAGAAAAACATAAAAAGCATAAATTAAACGAAACATGTCAGTGTTACTTGTAGCTCTTTGGTTGTAAGAAGACCATTTGGGGAAAAAGCTGATAGTGGACATGGATTTGGACTTTCTGTAACACTCATCAAGAGGTCACACTCAATAACTATGTGATTGTGTGGTCATCAGCCAGTATGTACATGTTCTTCCAAGGAATCCAGCACCTTCCTGTAGAGGAATATCAGAAAGGACATTTAAACAAATGGAAAAAGAGCACACACCTCCTTTGGGTTCATTATGGAAGTGGGGACAATTTTAGACTAGGCTATAAGTGTCTCGCACCTTATGCTGCGAAGGCCTCTCTCCCTCTGCTCCTAATTTGGGATTGAATGCAAGAACAAATAACCACAACAGGTGTTAGGTTAGGAGGAAGTCAGAGCAGCTTGGAAAGTGGTAGTATTTTGTGGGGGACACAAATCTACAAACTGATGTGTTATTTTAGCCAATCTTGCAGTTGGGCTGCGAATGCAACGCTGTGTTCCTCAAGGAGGCCTCCTCTGAGTCATGGAAAAATGAGCTGCCGAGCCATTACGTGTATAATTTATGGATTCTACCACTTGGGCACCTCGTCCAAGATTAGTGCCCTCCTTGTTTGGGCAAGTGTGTCACCAAGACAACCTGGACCACCTCATGGCTCATTTAGACCAACCAGGGGTCAGCTTTCAGACTTCTAAATGTATGATTGTAGCAGTGAAAATGTATAAACGGCCAGTGTGATCTTGCAAGATTAGGCGCCTTAATTTAAATACTTTTTCAGGTGTGGTTTTCTAATCATTCATATGAAAAACATCCGCAGCACATTAACAACTGGCTTAACACAATTATTATGAACCATAACCTACACTACCTAGAGACTTGTTTTGTGCAGCAAAAAGACATGACCGAATTCCTGGCCTGGCTCTCAACTGCAAAGAGTACCAGTCTAGTTTACTTAGAGTAAGGTGTCTAGTTGAGAGGAGGGTTTTTTTTTTTTTTAAAGAGTGCATCTAAACACGCTGCTACCTTTGATTAAATAGCACAGCCAAAGCAAAGCATAAGCTCTCTGGTCAAGTTGTGTTTATTCCATTTGGAACTTGCTGCACGGCCATGTTGATCATCCATGCATTTTCTATATTGCTTGTCCTCATTAAGGTGACGAGTGGGAGCCGGGAGCACGAGTGGACTCACCTATTCTAACTGGCTTTCGATACACCCTTGTCTGGTCGTCAGCCAATCAAAGGGCTCATAGCATGGGGAGAACATGCAAACTCCACACAGAGATGCCCAAACAGAGAATCGAACCCTTGATCTTCTGACTTTAGGCCAACATGCTCACGACTTGTGTTCTTTGTGTGCTTTTTGGGACACTAAAGAATGGCTCTGGCTATGTTTATTCAAAATTGCACTTGCTCCACAGCCACAAGGCCATGTTGATATGAATGTATTTTGTTTGTGTACACCTGCTTTAATGTGAGAAATTTGAGAGCCATTTCAAAATATTGCAGCATGTTAGAAATAGACGGGTGTAGTGTTGTGGACTAAGGGTGTAAATGGTCCATTAACTGAACTAAGAGAAGATCTAATTGTCTATGGGTGAATACAGTACATTCTTGCAACTATGTGGAGTTGATTCTCATGTTGGACCTTTCATCCTGATAAGTTCTTACCGTGTGAATGAGGATGATGACCTACTTCTTGTCTGCCTCTGCGATAATCGGCTCTGTTTACATGAAAGAAACTTTAGAACCCCAAAAACCAAAGCAAACCAAAGTCTGTCTCTTACTTACGTTTGACCTCCAGCTTGCAGCTGACGGTGACTTCACCGTGGTTGTTCTTGGCCCTGCAGGTATACACACCGCCATCAAAGCTAACCGGCTTTCGGATCTCCAGAGAGCAGATACCCTGGACGCAGATCTGCCTGAATTTGGGGTCTTCTCCGATGATCATCTGGTTCTTCAGCCATTCGATTTTAGGCTGCAGGAAAACATTTCACATGAACCAATCTTTCTCAACACCTATGGACAAATATCAGGCTTGAGGGACGTTTCTATTTATGTTGGTGCAAACTCGTTGAGAGAGAGACTATTGACAGAAGCAGACACCCAGCCTGTTTTGGAGTTTTAACACCACTGACACGATGACGACCCCTTGGGAATGTCACGCATTTGACCCCTCTTTCCATCTGAGCCATCACCCTCATGGCTTCTCCTAACCTTGCCCTGATCCCTAACATAAAGAATGCCGGTTCCAGTCAGAGCCTCCTCATTCAGACTGGCCATGGAAGCTGGCAAAGCTGATGCTGACAAAACGATGAAAAGCTTGAGGGGCGTTGAAGTGTACCTTGGGGTGCCCCCTGACGGAGCACAGTAACTTGGTGCTGTAGCCCACTGTTGTGGCTCGGTTGGCCAGGGAGGTGGTGAACTTGGGCGCCTCGGTGAAGTCGTGCTCCTTGTACTCAGGAGCCTTGTAGACGATTCCTGCGGGATAGAAGCTGTTGATTAGCAGCTCAGAACCTTAAAGCTTCTGATCATCTGCACCTGTCTTGAGGATCTTTGCCTCTTCTTTGGTGATGGCGGCATCCTCGCTGATACCACACTTGTTCTCGGAAAATACTCGGAACTTGTATGTATTGCCCATGATGAGGTCCGAGACAGTGGCATTGAGCCTGTGGTAGTGCTCCAGCACAGTGTACCAGTCCTGTCAACAGACAACTTCATCAGAATCACTCTTGCATCTAATAAACCTGTCAGATCAACTCCAGTGGAAGTCTTACTCCAGTCTTCTTGTCAGCCTTCTGGATGGTGTAACCTGTGATGTCTGTGTTGCCGTTGTCTTTGGGAACAGTCCACTCCAGGGCCACATTGAAACCCCATGTGTCCACAATCTTCACGCTGGCGGGGGGTCCTGGGAGCTCTGTGAACCACCAACACTAGTAGATTAGAATAGATGTTGCAAGAGTTGTACCACAGCTGAAGTTATGGATGTCAGGACATCATAAAGGAAAATCTAGGGATGAGCGAGTACACCACTATCTGTATCTGTTCACCCAACTAAATTTTCCGTATCTGTACTTGGAGTGAGAGGGGCATAAACCGGACGTGGGCGTGGTCTGGCCAGAAATGGGTGTGGCTTAAATTAGTACATTATTTTAAGTCTGAAATTGAGATGGATTGATCCGAATTGTTTATATTACAGTTATATGTATTGTTTATTATTCAGCTATATGTGTACTGTGTATGTGTGTAAGTGATCTGGAAGGCTTTATTATTTATTTTTTTTATGATCTGTGTGAAGTTGGTGATTCATTCAAACATCCATTGATGGCAAACAGGGAAATAATCTATCAGCCTTGTTCACTGTATTTTTCTCAAAAGCAACGCATTCAGTACTACAAGCAAAGTTTTCCATACTGACTTTATTTTACCAAGCAGACAAAAAAAACAAAAAACGCCCCGCCCGTGACTGACGCACAAGCTATATACAGTACAGCTGTCTAGTGAAATGCACTGCATACGTTACGAAATAAGTGATTGCACTGCTGGCAACGTGCATACTGCAACGTATTGAGAGGGGTGTGATATTTTACCACGCTTATGTATATGATGTAGTATGATAGCCATACAGGCAGAATGTTTATGCAGCTCTTGTACTGTGCAGGTGTACCTAATGTTATGGCCAGTCAATGCACGTCACTGTTATCACTGTCTGTGTACTGCCAACTGAAAATGAACAAAATTCTTATATTGTTGATAGCACACCTGTTTTTATGATGACTTGATGGAATAAGACAAAAACATATTTCAAGGAAAAAAGCAGTCATGCAACCCGAATTGGGTAGCATAAGTGTTTCAAGCAACACAAGCCTGCACAGCGCTGTCTTGTCAGACGCAGCACCAACTTTAAGAAACAAGTTTACCAACTAACTTTAGATATAAACCGAAATGGGGCGAGCTGAGGAAAACCTAATAAAGTGGACGCAGTGGGCAACGCCACACGAGCCATTTTCAACTTGCCAATTGCACCGTGTACATGAATGAGGCACCGCTCAGCTCCTCGAGCTGCCGCCTACAGCCTGCAGAGTCTGTCTCGGGAGGGTTGGTCGCTGTGTGTGACTAGCCAATCACTGAGAGTGAAGAGGGAATACATAATGTGGACTTTCTTTCATCGCCATTACTGTAATATACTCGTTTCATGCTCGTATTCGGCAAAAATGAATTATCCGTAATGGATAATGTATCCGGCTCATGCCTATGAAAAACTTCCTTCCTTGTGGAGATGATTTTGCATCTAATCCACCTCTAGGTAGATGAGTCCACCCCATAAATAGGCTACCGCTTCAGGCTTCACTACACATTTTAAAATAAAGCCTGTAGCTCTGTCAACTATCCATCAGTCAGTGACAAACTTGGGAGCTATGAGTTGTTACTGTTAAAATGTGACTGCAATGTTAGCACTATGGCTCACTAGCTATGCTAGTTTAGCAATGCTAGTGTTTGTGTCCGCCTATCCCACTCTTTAATGCTACGTTGTTGTATGTGATATATGACATCTCTTACATTGGACAAGTGCAGAGTGACAATGCATACGCACATGTGGACAAACGCAGCTCGTTACCATCATAAAATGCTATGCCCCCAATAGGGCTTACCAAAAGCACTTTTAACGTTATTAAATTTTAGTGTCAAGACTATACAGTTGCTCCTTGCACATTTGTGATTCAATATTCACGACTCGTTTTGGTCAAAAGAATAATTTTAAAAATTTTTCTCAGAAAATAAGCCATTTTTTTCCCGTACAAAACACATTTCATTGACCCTATGTCAGTAGTAATTTATAAATTCGTCATAATACAGGGAAAATGTACCGCCTACATGTATCACAGTTAAAAAGCCCACAATTTTTTTTAGTTTATGTTTTTATGCTGATAATATTTTTTCGCCGAGCAATGAGATTTCGCACTTTGTTCGGCAGTCCTCAAATGAACCTCAGTTGCACTGTGATTCACTGGTGGTCCTGGAGAGTAACCCCCACAAGAAGTGGGACTCTGCTGTATTTTGGACAACACACTTGCAATACAATATTGTGAGACCTCTGAGGTGGTTGATTGTTATTAAAAATAGTAGAATATGGGACCTTACTGTACATACCAACAATCTGAAGGGTGAGTGGGGCCTTGTCCTCAAAGTCGTCCACCTTGACAGACATCTCGTACACGCCAGAGTCGTCTCTCTCGGCCGCACGGATGAAGAGGATGCTGTCCCGGTCCGTGCTGCGGATGTTGACCCTCTTTGTATCCAAGGGCTGCCCGTTCTTGGTCCAGCTGACCACAGGCTTGGGTTTTCCCTAAAACATGGACAATTTTGCTTTAGTCACACACTGCGCTCTATAAGGCGGGCTTCCTGTGTTCATAGCTTACTGTGAAGGGGATGGTCAAGTTGATCTTGTCTCCAACGTAAGCAACGTATCTCTGCCTGAGGAAACGAGGCAAGCGGACCTTGGGACGATCTAGAAAAGAGGGGTGAACCAAACGAGGCATCAGTAACATATCCATCCATCAAAGCCTTCGTTCCGACAGTCAACACTCACTGAGACGTTTAGTCGGCAAAGTAAATACAAACAGAACAGCGCAAAATGGTGTGCGCACACACAAAGTGTAGTTTGCTACATTGCAAAAGAAATGCTGCTCTTTAGTAAAGCCAAACGTTTGACTGACAGTACGAATTGCCTGTGAGAAAATACATGTCACAAACGCCACTTCCGCAGCTTTACAGAGTGAAAGATTGCATATCAAAGGAAATTTTGCAGTATTATGATATACAGTGTTACCTCTGTTAACGTCATTAATCTGTTCCAGAAGGTCCGACTCAAACCAAAACAGACCCTAAGCAAAACAAATGTTCCCACAGAAAATAATGTAAATCCAATTAATCCGTTCCAGACACCCAAAAATAACACAAAATACATTTTATAGACAATAATTTTAGTTTTACATGCAGAAAATAATGCCAAAATAATTACAGATGACAAATGAATGGACAACTAAACTTTTACATACTGTAGTTTTGTTGGAAAAAACTCCCCCCACAAAACCATTAATTAACAAAATAAAACAAAATAAAACAAAATAAACACATTATTCTGCTGCAAACACAAAGCAAAAAAGAATGAACATGGATCTTTCTGTTTAATATAGAAAATAAAAATTAAAAAAAATTAGCAAATTCATGTATTTTAAACCATCCATCCATCTTCTATGCTGCTTATCCTCAGTAGGATCGAGGGTATGCTGGAGCCTATCCCAGCTGACTTTGAGCGAGAGGCGGGGTACACCCTGGACTGGTCGCCAGTCAATCGCAGGGCACATATAGACAATTATTCACACTCACATTCATACCTATGGACAATTTAGAGTCACCAATTAACCTAACATGCATGTTTTTGGAATGTGGGAGGAAACCGGAGTACCCGGAGAAAACCCATGCACGCACAGGGAGAACATGCAAACTCCACACAGAAATGCCCAACCGAGATTCGAACCCAGATCTTCCCAATTTCCTGACTGTGTGGCCAACATGCTTACCACTAGTCCACCGTGCGGCATATTTTAAACAATACCCCTTTAACTAAAAATAAATCAAATCTTTCCAAAAATAACATCAATCAAGGCACAAGAAACACAAATGTATTCTTATATAAAATAAATGAATAAAATGTAATACACTAATTATCTACTCAGAGATGGGTGGAATAGCCAACAAAACAAGAGTAAGAGTATTGTTACTTACAACCATTTTAGTCAAGAAAAAGACATGCGATGTTACACATACTGTATCGGTATCGATGGATATCGGAATCAAAAAATTGAGGGTTGGACAATATTGGCATTATCAGCAAAAAAGTCAATGACGGACATCCCTAATATAAACATTTCAAAATGCGCCTGCGTTGTTTTGTGACTCAGTTACAGCAAATAAAAAAGGTTGCTTGTACAGTCTTATTTTTTCATTGCACTTATCTTAAAATGATTGTTAAAATCTCGTCTCGCCTTGTTCTCGTGGACCCTCTCTCATGCATTGTCTTGTCTTGTGTCACCACTACTAAACACACAAAAATGTCTGCGGATAACAAATTACGCTAAATCTAATGTAAATATAAACAAATATAATCTTTGTAAGGCTGAAAATATTTACAAGTATGTTTACAGTTCAATACTTTACATGAATACATGCCCTAGATTTTACTGGAAGCACCACCTGCCGCGTCCAGTGCAGCAACATTTGTTGGGACTTTAAATAGAGCGAGGTCATCGCATGTAAGCTCATGTCGTTTATTAAAAAAAGCGAGAAGCCGCTCTGTCACCTGTGGATGCTAATTGGAAGACGAAGAAGGGCAAACGCAAGAATAATCAGGAATACTTTGAGGTCCAGCCTTCATGTTGGCCATCTTATCGCTTCACTTAGAGCTGATTAGCAGCAATAAAACATCCCCATGTAACATCTTTGGCGTGCTTCAAAATAAACACCATCTCGGAGGCTGTCATAAGATTTGGGTGTCACCTGAGATTGCTCAGCACTCCCCGTGCAACCCGCGTCCTCCTCTTATGAAGACAGACAGGAATTCAACCTCCTCGCCACAGACCCCCACCTGCTTGCCCTCAGCTCACTTGTCGCCATCGATCTTGAGCCAAAGTACTCAAACTCCACTCCCACGTCCAAAGGCATTAAAGCTGGTAACTGAGCCAGAGAAGACGCACTAATGGCTGCGCACATCGCAGGTATTTTTCCACAGCTTTGCGGCCATTTTGAAGGAAACCATTCATAAAATCCTTTCTATTCCTGGACCGCCCGCTAAGACGGACATGCCATGTTGAAGTACTGTCCTGCCTGGTCGGGTTACGACCGTTCATCCCTCCATTACACTAACGATGATTTGTGGGCGAGCCAAAAGTGACTCAGGTCCTGCACTTAAAAAGCCTATGAGGTTCAATCACACACTTTTTACGATGAACATTGAAAACCTGCTTAACAAGCCCATCGGCGGGGTTTGCTT
Organism: Dunckerocampus dactyliophorus; assembly: GCF_027744805.1. Lineage (NCBI taxonomy): Eukaryota > Metazoa > Chordata > Actinopteri > Syngnathiformes > Syngnathidae > Dunckerocampus > Dunckerocampus dactyliophorus. The sequence goes on from NC_072826.1 coordinate 15,664,289, forward strand.
CGATTAGATCCTGTCTCCAATGTTAGCATTTCGCATCATGCATCACTTCCACAGTGTTAAGCCAGCATGGTTGTTGGCACATACTTGTGCAACGCACCTTACTTACACATTTCATTAGGTACACCTGCACCATCTACCACCCCTTATTTACTCAACAGCAGCCAATGCAAGATGTTTATTTGAAGTAAGGCATCTATTTTGTACATGCATAAGATAACTAAAATATTACAAACAGTATGTTAACCATTCAGGTGTACAACACAATAGTAAAAGTAATGCTACATTTTTCTAGTAACTGTCGGGTCTTACCGGCGACCTCCTTCACCAGCACAGCCTCGGGAAGAGCAACGGGTGGGCTGCGTCCGCCGGCGTTCACGGCCACCACACGGATTTTCAGGCGGTCGCCAGTGGTCTGGTTCTTGATGACGTAACGGCAGGACTTCTGCAGTTCCTCGTTGACAGCCGTCCAGTCCTCAGCTGGATGGAGAAGTTGGGGTTAATTCAGAATTTGAAAATGGGCCATGTTGAATGGTTTAAAACCAGAAACCATCCCAAATCTAATCAAAAGCTTTTCCAGCAGTTACAACACTGACTGCGATCATTGTTGTACTGCTTGCGTGGTTAAGAATGCAGCCTGTAATCAACGGGCCACATGTTCGATTCTCCCCACCGGTGTAGGCATGTACGTCACAATAAAACAGTGGTGTTTTTGAGCATTAGGGTCAGTGCATAGAGCATAAATATTAAACAATGATATAGCCCGTCCTCTTCCAGTTCTGACATTGCAAGCCACGCCTCACGTTACACACCCACATTTGCATTAGTCACATTTGTTGCCAGTAATAGTGACTTAGCAAAGTTTAGCAACTTACATTAGCTATCACTGAACGTATAGTCTATCATAACCACACAATGACTCCAAATTGTCAAGTCGCTTCTCTGAGACTGCAGTTGTGTAGATGCACTCGTGACGGACGTGAGATAGGGGTGTGTGAAAGCCATGAACGCCAATCCTTTCATTTGCGTCGAACAAATTTTTTTTTTTTTTACAAAGTTTATCTTCAAATTGTGACAAATATCGACATTTATTTCTTACCACTATCGGTCACATCTGCTAGCACAGTTGAAAAAGTTTGGAGCTGAAAAAAAAACAGAACATTTAAGTGTGACTTTCTGTTCATGTCAAAAAATCCAAACCCTCCCTTTAAGATCACCAAATGGTGAATGTAGTATTCTCCATTGGTCACTGGATGTCAGTAATTGGTGAGACTACCAGATTTGAACAACCGTTTATTGCAGGCTTAAATGATCTCACAACAGGCAAAATAATAATAACATAATAATAATCATGTAGGCTATTTGTTGTCTGTTTAAAGGAGTATATTTTTCTTGTAACATGACCACTTTGTGCTTGTAATGTTCTGACTTTACTCCCATAAGATTTTTTCACATTAAAATTTTGACTTCTTTGTGACCTCACAACTTTTCTTGTAATATTACAACTTGAATCTCTTAACATTACAACCGTTTTCTTGTAACATTCCGACTATTCACATGCCGAGTCTTTCTCATCACATTCCGACTATTCCCTTAACAACTTTATTCCCATATTACGACTTTATTTTTGCAACTTTACGACTATTTTTGTAACATTATGACTCCTTTCTTGTGATATAATGACTTTAAGATGCCGCAACAAAGTGTCTTAAATCTTCTTTGTCACTTTCAACACAGCAGTAGTCAGAAAACAAAAAGCCAACATCAGCTGCTGCCACTGAACCTTTGCAAACGATTTAAAAGGTCAGCTGAGCGTCTTGCGGCAGAGTATAAATATCACGTCATGACCTCTGTCGTGCGCATGTCACTGTGTGCGGTGCACCTGGCAGGGGGGGGACTCACTTCCATCCTTGCAGGTTTCAATGCTGTATCCATCCAGGCCAGACAGTCCGATGACCTCTGGCTGGCTCCAGATGATGGTCACAGAGGTGTCGTTCTTGTCCTCCACAAACAGATCCAGAGGTGCGCTTGTGGGTTCTGCGGGCAGCGGTAATAAAATAATCCCATTATTGTCATTTTGGAACCAACATGCACTGAGCGATCTCTTCTTCTGGCAACTGTGTGACTGGATGGTTTACCTTTGGGGGGAGGTGGCGGAGGTGAGGGTGCTTTAGGCTCTTCAGGTTCAGCCGCCTCAGCAGCTTCAGCTAAACAGGCATTGGCGTCATTATTGGCAGCAGCAGCAGCAGCATCAAAATGCTTCATGACTCCCCCTCATGTCACAATTAGGTTTTTTTTAATCCAATTTATCACCAAAAAATATTTAGAGAGAGAACAGGAAGATGGCGACAGGTAGCTATTAATAATACATGCATAATTAGTGCGTCATCAGCAAGAAGGTGCAAGGCGTCATAGTGCAGGGGAGTTGCGGACTGATAAAGATGTTAAATTGTTGTTCAGTTAATTGATTAATAGAATTAATAAATAGATCATTCAAATAGAGACATATGAACTTCATGCGTTCATTACATTTTTATACTCAACTGCTGGGATTAATGGGTGTTTTTAAGGTCTTTTTTTCTTCTATACAACTCAAAAGTGTAATCTGTAATGATCGCATTGACAGTGTTAATTTGTTTGTGTTTTACATTTTATTACGATTACTACTGATGGTAGTTTGCAAGGCGCATCAGTGCTTTGTTTCAAATGCCATACTGTAGCATAAGTAACATTTTTATCTCCAAACATGCACAAAAAAAGCATCTTCGCACCCCTCACTGGTCACTCTAGGTAACCACTGTAAAAGTGAAACACCTCTTCTAAAGTTTATTAACAAAGTTGTTCTAACAAGTCCATCCGGACTCAAACAATTACCGTCTGCCGGCGCGGCTTCTTCCCCCTCGGCTGGAGGAACAGCAGCTGGGGCCTCGCCCTCCGCAGGCGCGGCAGCCTCAGCAGGTGCGGCTTCGGCGTCAGCGGGGGCAGGAGCGGCTTCGGCCGGGGCAGGCTCGGCTGGTGGGGCCTCGACGGGGGCGGGCTCTGGGGCTGGAGCCGGTTCAGGCGCCTTCTCCTCCACCTTCTTGGGTGCTTTTGCTGCCTTCTTGATGGGGGCAGGCTTGGTCGGCATGTTGGCGATGGCAGCTAATTCCCACGTGGCAAAAAGTCCGTAAGCTGGTATCCAATGCCAATGTTCATGCGGGAGAGGTCATCTTATATAGACCCCAGAGAATTAGGCCACGCCCCCTATAGAATGGACGTCCTGTATGGTAGTGATGGAAATTTCGACTCTTTTAAGAGAACAGGTTATTTTGGCTCGGCTCACTAAAAAGAAGAGGGCTCTTTCGTCTCCCAGGTTCCTCCTCAGAAATTAATTTACTACCAAATTATGTGTATAGTAAAATGAATTACTAATGTGAAAAATACATGATATTAAATGTTTATTATTTAAGTGGATTTATTTAAACCTCAATGAATTGCTACACAATTATAATGTAATATTATGGAATACAAAAGCAAAGACCCATCTCAATAGATAAATTAGGTCAAAATATGTGAAATCTTTTCATGCAATATTTCTCACGAACGAATCGGCTCTAAGAGCACCACAGCGTGTTTAACACCGCCCCTCCACCTGCTAAGTGTGGGCACAGAGATGCCGCCACATACCATGACATGACATTCGCTTTAACAACAACAAAAAAAAGACAAGGAAACAAAAAATCGGCTCCCAATGATGCGAACCTAATTTAAGAGAGCCGGCTCTTACAGCCGATTCGTTCGCGACCGACACATCACTACTGTATAGTAATTGTTACCGCAGAAGCTAACTTAACTAGCACTGACAACTAGTTTAAACTAGTTTAGCTTAACAACACTGCTATCTTTAAAAACCAAAAGACTGTGATGTCCACAAGTGAAGACAAGTATCAACAAAGTCTCTCAAAAAATCATATTAGCATCCCTGAACCACAATGCTAGTAGCAAGCTAATATTAGCTAACTGATTTAGTGCTAAATATTCTTAGTTTTTAGATGCTGAAGACCACAAGCAAGTGTATCAACGTAGTGGAAATATTTTAGTATGCACTGTATATATGTTTCTGTGAGACGGTTATTTTGACTTTAAAAGCTGGCTAGCTTTCCCCTAGCCAGTTTCACCAGCTCATTTCAGTTCCCAGCACCTACAGAACAGCTAGCATAACGTGTTAATAGTAGTTGTACACATTAGTTGCCTCTGATTAAGTTTAGTCACTTTGTGAGTTAGCCAATAGCTTCCTTCAAAATCAAAAAAGTGATCATTACTTACTAATCACTTGATAGCAAACTTAATTTACCAGATTTATTGACTTTTTGGAGTACTTTCTAGCCTTAGTAGCTAGCTTTAAGATGATTAGCTTGTACGAGTTGCAAGTTTTACTGGCATTTCAGGTTAACTTTACTTTGGCACAGATTTGGCAAGTTAACATTACTGGTTGGTGATACTACTGACTTTGAATTGAATAACTGGCTTTACTTACCAGTTTTGCTAGCTGGACATCTTTATCAGCTAGCAATATTAATGCAGGTAGGTTTTCTGCCCATATTTTAAACTAAGTGATTAGTTACCTACTTTACTGGCCAGGAATATAAGCTAGCTTTTCTGCTCACATTTCTTAGTGTGCTATAGTTGATAGCGGCACTAGCCAGATTTTCTGTTTACATACTAGATAGCTTTAGCCAGCTTCTTTAGCTAGACACTTTTCCCTCCAAGTTTTACTTCAGTGCTTTTCTTGGCAGTTTTTGTTCATTTCTGTTAAGTCAGTACTTATATCACTGCTGCACATCATCAAATGAAAGACAAGGAGCATTTGATGAAATATAACATGTACTTTATTGATTTAAACGAACAGTGACGATGCTGAAGTTGGCTTCCGATTCGCCAGCTTCCGATTCAGCACTTGCGGGAAATTTACGGTGCAATTAACATAATGTGCAGTGTGACCTTTTTGTCCTAACGGTCTGTTTTTTGTGACACTTCTTATTGTGAAAACATTTTCGGCGTTTTAGGTAAGACATTACCTTTATCTGACATTCACTATTGTATTTGTGAAACTTTTATTTGAAGGCACGTTTCTCAGTTTTTTCAGCATCTGGACCATATAAGAACCGGTCCAGTTCGAAAACCACTGTGCCTATGGACTTCACAAATCTTAACTAGATTAATCTAGCAACCCTGAAGGTTCATCGAAACATAGTGTCTGATTTGTGAACCCTTTATTCTATTTGTGAAAATGCAATAAGAGAACATTTATGTTTTTTTCAGCAGCTAGAAATCACTGGACCTAGACTTCTCACATCTGGACTGGAAGGTTGTTAAAATCATAGTTTTTTAATTAGGAAACTTTTATTCTGTTTGTGAAAATGCAATAAAGGTGCATTTCTCTCTGTTTTCAGCTTGTAGACCATAATAGACCAGGTGCTGTTCGAAAACCACTGTGCCTACACGTCTCAAATTTGTACTGAATTAATCTACAGACCCCAAAGCTAAAAAAAAAACAGTTTCTTATTTGTGAAACCTTTATTCTATTTGTGAAAATGCAATAAAGGCACATTCACGTGTATTTTTGGCATAGGTGACCACAATATACCTGGTCCACTTCAAAAACCGCTGGACCTAGACCAGCGATTTAAACTCAGTTTAACTGGGGGCCGCTGGATGTAGAGTCTGGGTGAGGCTGAACTGCGTCAAGTATTGAGAGTGATTCCAGCTCTCAGTATGCTTTGCAGTACTTGATTTGTAAGGAGTGGTTAAAGTTACGTGTTTCGACTTCATATCGTCGTCGTTTATTATTCCCCATAGTAGTAGTTGCTCTATGCGTGTTTACTTACATGTCGTGCTGGTATTTCTGTGTTGGCACCGCGATTATAGCAGTGGTCTGTCTAGTAAACCCCATGTTCATTTCACTGTCTGACAAGCTGTATATTAATCCAGTCCAGATTTGAGAAGACAAAGTCATTTTTGGAACAGCATCTGGTCTCCTATGGTCTAGAGGCCGAACTCGGAGAAATGTACCTTTATTGCATTTTCACAAATAGAATACGATTTTCACAAGTCAGAAACTCTGTTTTTATGAACCCTTCAGGGTCTGTCGATGAATCCAGTCCAGATTTGAGAAGTCTAGGTCCGGTGGTTTTCGAAGTTCCGGGTCTAATATGGGCTAGATGCTGAAAAAACGTATAAATGTGCCTTAACTGAATTTTCACAAATAGAATAAAAGTTTCACAAAAACAATAGTGGGTGTCAGGCAAACGTACCGTCTTACCGAAAATGTTTTCACATCGAGAAGTGTCACAAAAAAAACGGGAATCGGTGGACCAACAGTCACACTGCATATTAGGTTAACACCACCTTAAATGGAATCGGAGGCTGGCGAGGCGGAAGCTAACTTCAGCGTCATCAAACAGTGATGTATTGATGTATGGATGGCGGCCATCTTGATACTTTTGTTAGCCTGGCTGTGTATTATTGGACTCTGAACCCTCTCCACTGACAGTTGCTTCATCCAGAATGCTGCCATATTTACAGTCTTTACAATGATGCCTTGTACAAAATAGAGAAATTAACCTTTTATAAAGGAGTCTTTAGAAAACAAAGAAGAAGAAATATCAAATATCTGGGTATTTTAAAAAAAGGAAATCATTAATGATCTTCCTAATAGACAATTCATGTCACTCGTCATCACACAACAAGTTTACATGCATTTACAACACAGTAAAACCCTTAACATGTGCAAAGATCTCATAACATCTGTGTTTTTTGGGTTGGTTTTTTTTACATTTACCCTTTAGTTAACAAGTTTCTCAAAAAATATGACTATTCAGCAACCTGTATTGGCTTCTAGGTTATTGAAAATCAATACATCTGCTGTTTTGGGGATGAAATGTTCAATTTGAAATGATAGTCATGACCATTAATGAATTATTCATTCTGTCATTGCATCCAGACTATGTCTTTTCATTTTACCCTGTTTCCAAGACAACACCCCAAACATTAAGGCTCACCACTTGATCCCGTCAGAACGACGGAACACGCAGGAACATGATCTACACGAGAAGTTTCTGACAAACACCAGTAGAAGTTGCTGTATAGTTCTGATACACTTTGACGCAAACCTAAGTTACAGCTACTGCAAGCACGACAATCACTGAATGAGATGACACGCTTCATATCATGGATTGGATTTTTTCTTTTTTTCTTTTTTTTAGGGACGCGGCAGACATATTTACAATAATTGAAATCCACATTTTTTTGTGCCCTAACCGTGAAACTCATCTTTGCGTCCACTTTGAATCATGAGAGTTGATAATTCGCAAAAAAAAGCAATATGCCTGAATTTTAAAAGAATTTACATTTTTTGTGCACTAACTATGAAAGTCATCTTTGTATTCACTTAAAAGTATGATTTCATCATTTGCAAAAAAAAAGTGCCACACAGGAACAAAGCAACAAGCGTTTAATCAGTCTTATTAAGATAACTTAAGAGTCGTCGTTGCTCAAGGGATCGGACCTTTGTTCATTTGATGAGTCCATTCCACAACGTGTACACAATCCTTTAACAGTCAAAATCACCTGTTACTCCTTTAGGGACACATTTATGCTTTACTTATGTTTGACTATCAAAAGTTTTAAATGAAACTACATGGAGCACCTATGATCATCGTCATCCGCTTTCCTCTTCGAATGCATCAGCATGGTCATATATGTCGTACGATGTCTCACATGACGCCACTGTCTCTAAATGTCGTCCACATCCTAAAAAAAGTACCCTAAAAACCTATACTTTTTTTTTTTTAACTATTTCTCCAAGCTACCCTGAATTGTTGCATGAATACGACAAACAGTTTGTGACAATGTTGAAAAGCACCATATGCACCTACAGTAGATGTTGAAGATTCTCCTGGCGAAGTGGCTGTAGGTAGCTTTAAAGTCATTCTACTCAGACATCTTTTTATGAGCATTATTTATTTATGTTCTTGTGACGCAGCTTCGTCAGACGCTCCTGCTATGAGTGGCTCTTTCACAAGTGTTTTCTCTTCATTCAGTTGTTTTGGTTTGGTTATCTGATTTCACGTACACAATCATTCTAGAACCGTGTTTTATGAACGACTATTAGGGACGCGCTATTGCGAAAATCTTCGGCTTTTAGTTTGCCACAGTTTCATTCTTGATAATCCAAAGAGGAAAATGATCAGGACAACGATAGAACCAAAAAAATATATTGTAAAAAGTGGCACTCGTCAAACGGTAAGATTTGCTACATGTTTTTACATGTTCTGCCTTTTTTTTTTGATCGTAGAAAGTGGCACTCATCAAAAGGTCAAATTTGCTACATGTTTGTACATATATTAATAACAGATAGCAGCTCTACAACCTATCCTTAACAGCTCACATTACCAGTTAGCAGTTAGCATAAGCGTTGGCTACTTCAGCAACCAACTTCAGCAAAGCACTAAGTAGTAGCCGAACCTGTAACCTGCTTTAATTTCCAGCTTTACTAGCTAGTTGACAATGTCACTAGCCATCAGTCCTAACTAGCTTTACTACACAGATTTTGTAACTTACATTACTTGCTTGCTTTACTAGCTAAGCTACTAAAACTTGTAAATGATACTTTCCCATTTTAGTTCCCAACTGTAGGAGCCAGATTTTCCATTTAACTAGCTAACTGTGGCGATTTTCTTTTTTCTTATCAATGTGGCCCTAATACTCCTTCGTCCCCCTTTAGCATCAGGTTTCAAACCAGTGGATTCAAACTGCTTCATCACCCAAGTGGAGAAATTCCAGTCAGAATACCTGGTATAGTGTACACGGCAGCAACGGTGATAATTATGTGTTTCAAGGTACAGCAACTAGTGCTAGAAGAGTAATCGTGAGCAGTGATTAGCTGATACCACCAGTAAGTGTGTTCAAAAAGAGTATGACAGCAATCTTTCAGTTTGTGAATGACTTGATGGATGAGTTCAAAGTAATAAACCCATATTGGCAGAAAAAGGTCATTGAAACCTGATAAGCTGATAATGGACAGAGTTAAGATGATGTAAGCACCAGTGTGAGCTGCTGAAGTCATGGTGACGCTGACCTTTTCGTTTTTAAGGCATCTTGTTTTTTAATTTTTTTTTTACCTGCTCAGGTTGGAACGTTGAGGATTGCATAATGTGTAACATTTGGCTTTAGAGACGGACAAACTTCAGCGACTTCCTGCTGTCATACTCTTTTTTTTTTTTTTTTTTCTTTCTTTTTTTCCCAGCAGCAGTCACTCTACTGTGTGTGAGAACAGCTTCAGTGGACAAGCACAACGTATTCCATGATGCACTGTTTCACCTGAAGTGTTTAATCTTGAACTATTAGCACCAATCTAAGAAGAGTACTGAGGACAACGAGGTGGTAAAGGGGCCCTGCAGTGAATCTACTACAATATATATATATATTTCAATTGCTCTATGCCTTCTTGGAAATACTGCATGACCTTCCAGTGAAGGAATGACACTTTAAAATCACCCTACAACCATTTCTTAAGGTTCCTGAATGTACAGTACAGCAGACAAGTAATAATGACTAGAAAGTTTATGATATGAAGTGCTGAGTTTAAAGTGTGAGCTTGTTCACAGTCTCGACAGGCTGGGCTCGTCTTTGTCTGGGGATTCAATGTAATTGGCAGCCTCTTGAAGCTTCAGAAGCATTGCCATCTAAAATCAAAGAAGACAGTTTGGATCACTGAAACCACAAATTCTTTCTATACTCACTCAGAAGGTGTTGTCTCCTACCAGCGGGTCAGAGTCCACAGAGCTTGGTGTAGTTTCCTTGTAAGACTTCTCCTCGCCGGACTGACCAGGACTGCTAGAGCCAATGCTCGGAGGAGGAAGATGGAACAGCTTTGCCTGGTCCTGCTGAGCAGAAGGCCAAGGCAGAGTGCCCCTCACCCACTCTACGGGGTCCTCCCATACCGCTTTCTGGCCGTGGAGCTGGAGAGTCGCAACATACCAGAAAAGTAAAATGATAGCACCTTGAAAAGGAAGCCACCACAGACACTTTAGAGAAGAAATCATGCAGGACGACAAAGACAGGCCGAACATGTGTTTAATGAGCGCGTTTCTCTCACCTTGATGCCATCCTTGGCTCCTTCTTGCAAGTAGGGAATAATAGAATGGTTCCATAGGTCAATGAACCATGATCGAAACTCATCTACTGTGACAGGACAGGACAGGAAGAAGCAGGGTCCTGAGGAGACAACAGCAGGCCACATTGAAGCAAAATACTGTATATCCCCTAAATACTATCTCTATCCTGGTAAGAATGTTTAATACCAATGAGAAAGTCAGATGTGCTGTGCTTCTCCAGGAAGGTGTGCAGATGATACCATAGTTTGGGAACCCAGTCCAGCACCTGGATCAAGTCGTCATTGGTCAAGCTCCTCTCGTCCTCAGACTCCATCAACTTTCTGTGCAGGTATCGCACCAGGAAGCCGTTAGCTGGCTCCACATTGTTGGAGAAGGTCACCATCCTGAGACCAAACACAAATAGACTTGGTAAGTAATTCAATGCAATTGTCAGTACTCCATAAACCAGCTGCCGTACGGAAGAAGACCTTTCAGTCTTTTTAGTCCTGAGCACAGCTGTTAAGTCTCCTGTTTTCCCGGGCAACTACCGTATTTTGCCCTTCTTTCCCGTCAACCTCCCGTTTAAATAGTTTTTCATAAATGTCTCATATTTTAACCTTCATTAAAAATATATATATATTATATCTTTTCATGGGAAAACACAAAAGAAACGACAATTTGATACAATTATAAAGTAGTCAGTGTACTGCTTGGCACTCCCACATCCATGCTTGACTGTAGACAAGACACACTTGTGTTTGTACCCCTCACCTGGTTGCCAGCTAACATGCTTCACACCAAATAAGTTTATCTTGGTCTCATCAGACCATAGGACATGGAGCAATCCATGTCCTATGGTTTGATTGTCTTCAGCAAACTGTTTGTTGGCTTAGTTGTGCATCATCTTTAGAGAAGACTTTCTTCTGAGATGACAGCCAGGCAGACCAATTTGAGTACGGCATATGATTTGAGCACTGACAGGCGGTGTGCAAAGTTTGCATGTGCACTCAACTTCTTTGGTCAACTGTGGCGTGGCCTGATCTGAGTGGAAACTGTCCTGTTAAAGCGCTGTATGGTCTTGGCCACCATGCTGCAGCTCAGTTTCGGGGTGTTGGCAATCTTCCAATATCCAAGAACATCTTTATTTAGAACAACTATTCTTTTTTTCACATCAGTTATTAGCTGTGAGGTGCCATATTCAACTTCCAGTGACCAGTGTGAGAGAGTGTGAAAGCTAGCTTGTATTCCTGGCCAGCACAGTAGGTAACCGATGACCACAGGCCAGTAAAGCTAGCAGCTATCCATCCATCCATCCATTTTCTATGCCGCTAATCCTCATTGGGGTCACGGGGGTATGCTAGAGTCTATCCCAGCTGACTTTGGGCGAGAGGCGGGGTACACCCTGGACTGGTCGCCAGGGCACATCGAGACAAACAATCACTCACGCTCACATTCATAGACAATGGACAATTTAGAGCCGCAAACGCCACACAGAGATGCCCAGGCAGAGATCTTCCTGATCTCCTGACTGCGTGTCCAACATGCTAACCACTTGGCCATCGTGTGGCCTGAAAGCGATATTTTATTCACAAAATTTAACACACCATCTCCCCATTCACACCTGATGCCTTGTACAAGTGAACATGAACAAGTCACATGGGAATGGGGAGAAAAACTGGCTAATTGGGCCCAGTTTGTACAGTGAACGCACTTTTATTGGCAACGGTTTAGACATAAACACTTACCTGAAGCTGAGGTGCAGGCTGTGGTTTGCAGTCATCTTCACTGGCTGATTGCTTGTTCCGATGATGTATGGACTGAAGAAGGTAACAGTTACACAGGTCTAAAGATATTTTACTCTATTTTATTTTACATTTTTATCAGACTGTATAGATTACCATTTGTGATATTTGCAAGTGAGCGCCCCATTGACAAGTTCACTGACTGCAGCTGGGTCATGAATGTCGTCCACAATAATGACCAGGGGGTTTTCAGAGGAGCTGGTTTCTCGATCGATTTGATTGGCCAAGTTGGAGAGATACAGCTGCAGATCCTGAAAGGAAAAAGTCGATTAAGAAGTTGATGACTGGACAGGGCAGCTGATCACTCGTTTGATTGGCTTTCTGCCACCTTGCACGACTGACGATGCATGTTGAAGGTCACCACGATGCCATCAGAGACTTCGCGGGCGCTGCGATCCACCAGGTACTCGGCCAGACGGGAGGCGAGGTAGGTCTTACCCGTTCCGCTCGGTCCAGATAGGATGAGTCTGCGGTGTTTGAGTAGCAGGCTAATGTAGTGTTGCATCATCTGTTTGGGTATGAGGGTCTCAAAGACGAGGCTGTCCACGCACTTCTCCTTCAAGCCTAGACACATAGCAGGACACAGATGAAATGTAATTAGAAGGCAAGCATCTAATAGCAGTTTTTAACCTTGGATAACCCTTCGATTGTTTAAGTTGTTTGATTTATAATATGAGATCAGTTGTGGTTAATTTCTTGCCCAAAAAAGATTATGCTTTCATTTGTTTATTTAAATGTTGCACTTGCGAGATTGCAATCATCGTCAGCATTTTGCATAACTGTTAATGACAAAAGTCAGACAAACAATACAGTACATGAGGTGAGCAGATATACAGTAACAATGATTCAAATTAGAATTGTTTAGCTCCCAGAAGTGAGAAAAGAAATTCATCATGGCGCACTTTCCTAAGTCAGTTTTTTCAAAGGTTATTTTGAGGCTGTTAATTAGAGCGCCATCATCTGGCCAACAAAGCTTAAATTTCTTTGGAAGCACACAAATGTCTTTTCCAGTCACCTCTCTAGCAATATGAGCTGTGGGCATTTAACCTGGATAAACACAATAACTTAGCCCATTTACGATCAAATTTAACGTAAGGATGACAAACTGAAAAATGATATTTGTTTGAGATAGTGGAGCAAGTTGCCTGGTGCAAGACGATGATGTTAGTAAGAACCTGTCGCACAAATGAGTTTATGTATTGCCTCGCATGCCCTTCATAAGCAATGTGTTGCTCAAGCATTTGGCTCTGAAAATAACTTACAGCAGAGTAGTGAGTGAGGTTGAGCGAGCCCACTAGCTTGCACAAGTCTAGAGTTCCACATTAACATCTATGGGGGGGAGCAGGGGCTGTGGGTCGACCAGCTGGATCTGGCTGGCACCAAGTTACATGGCATCAAGTTACGCGGGAGTCTTCACACATTTTCTTCCAACTCCGTCTTCAAGCATTCTTCATGCAGAGATGGACTAATGGCTGGAGGGGTGAACGTAAGGTGCACAGCCCAAACCAAGCATACAGTATGTTCCCTGGTGGCAATGTGTACTATATTCAATGCAAATACTATTTAGCGCATTTATCTATGGTTTTATATTTTTATACAACGCTTTATATTACATTTCTTGGCTTAACCGGGCCTCAGTGCTTAATTCCGTACCTTGTCATGTACATGCATATGTTGTTGGTATGACAATAAAGGATCCTTCAAAGTACGTCATTACATTTTCACACATTTTCCCCCCACTGGCCATGGCATTTATTTGTAAGACCTGCCAACTTGCATTTGTGTAGTTGTATGCACTTGTAAGATTAGATAGGAATTAAGGCTGGTCCAAATGTTGAAAGCTAGTGAATATTCATGTGTGGATATGCATTTTAATGAAAAGATTTGACAATATCAAAAAGCACACATTTAAGGGCTTGCAACTTTGGCTGACCCTACAAATTCTGATGTATGTTAGTTAGTTATGCCTGGTTTATCGCGATTGTACTATACCCAGCCAGGAAAAGTGAATTTCCGCAAAGTAGGATTCAATATTAATAAATGGAATATTTTTGTAGTTAGAGCACAGAAAACCTTGAGGAGTTTTATTTATTTATGTCTTAAATGATTTACTTTTTATTTTATTTTATTTACAGGGACAGTGGATATTAATAGACATTTCTGTCAATATGCCAGAATTAGCCATTTACTAAAAGTATATGTAAAGTCTAAAACCATGATTGGAACACAATGAGCCAACAATCAGACAACATCATACCAAGACACAAACACATACCTGACAGCATTACCAACAACAGTAGGACAAGTCAGTCTGTAGTTAGTGTTGGCAGTGTTATGTGCAGTCAGGCAGAGATCCCAATATGCAGAGCCAGACACAATCCAGGTAAAAATAATATCTTTAATCTTGTAGAACAGGAACCAAGTAACAAACAAATAGCAAAAACTTCTGAGTCCAAACTGAGGTAGAACGGTGCAACTAAGGTAGTAAAACAAAAAGGCACCGTGGAAAAAGGAAACAACTCACTGATGAGCAGACGGCGTCACAGGAGGCAAGGAGCACGTGGAACAGACTTTGAAAGGACACAGCAATCTTACGGCAAAGAGCACAGGAGCAAACAAACTGGTGTTTCACAGGCAGCATGCAAACCAGTAGTACAATCCCACGTCCTCCTCCTGCAGCCATGTGGCTTAAGAGCCCTTGATGACCAAGTGGCTACAGGTGTGCCTCGTGGCGCCGCCCACTCAAGGAGTGAAGGGGTCTACAGAGAAGCACACAGGTCAAAAGGTGACAACACCAAAATGAAACAAACCTAACAGTACCCCCCCCTCAACGGACGCCTCCTGGCGGCCTACCAGGCTTGTCAGGGAACCGTTTGTGAAAGTCAGAAATTAGAGAGGGGTCAAGAATAAGTTTACCGCCAATCCATGAACGTTCCTCCGGACCGTATCCCTCCCACTCTACAAGGTATTGGAAACCCCTACCCCTTCTCCGAGAGTTAAGGATCTTGTTAACGGAATAAGTGGGATGGCCGTCGACCAACCTAGGAGGAGGAGGTGACCTGACTGGAGGGCTGAGAGGACTAGTAGAGACTGGCTTGAGACGGGAGACATTGAAAACAGGATGGATATTAAGAGATGTAGGGAGCTGGAGCTTGACTGCGTTAGGGTTGATGACTCGTTCCACCGTGAATGGGCCGATGTATCTCGGGGCCAGTTTCTTGGAAGTATCTGCCAGAGGGATGTCCTTAGATGACAACCAGACCTTCTCACCGGGTCTATAACTTGGAGCTGGGTTGCGGTGGCGATTCGCGACACGTTGGTTCCGCTCTGAAGTGCGTCTTAGGGCTGCTCTGGTGTTGCGCCAGGCACGGCGGACACGGCGTAGGTGCTGGAGCACAGAGGGAACGGCCACATTAGATTCCAGGGATGGAAAAGCTGGGGGCTGGTAGCCGTACACAGAATAGAATGGGGAAACACCTGTAGCAGAACTGACCAAGGAATTGTGAGCATATTCCACCCAGGGAAGATGTTTAGCCCATGAAGCAGGTTGTTGGTGGCAGATGCAGCGCAGTACTGTCTCCAGGTCTTGATTGGTTCTCTCTGTCTGTCCATTTGATTGCGGATGATAGCCCGAAGACATGCTAGTGGTTGCCCCTAGGGCTTCACAAAAACACTTCCACACGGCAGAGGTAAACTGAGGCCCCCTGTCGGAAACAATGTCCAAAGGTATTCCATGGGGGCGGAAAACATGGAGGATTAGAAGTTTGGCCGTGTCCAATGCAGATGGGAGTTTGGGGAGGGGAACGAAATGGGCCATCTTGGAGAAACGGTCAACTATAGTAAAAATCACAGAGTTGTTGTCAGAGGGAGGCAGTCCACAAACAAAATCTACTGAAATGTGTGACCAAGGGCGGAGGGGTAATGGGAGTGGGCGGAGAAGTCCAGCCGGAGCCTGGTGGGAAGCCTTGCTGCGTGCACACACTGGGCAGGCCGCCACAAACTGCTTGGTGTCCGCTCGACAGGATGGCCACCAAAAACGTTGACCAAGCAGGAACAGGGTGCGGTGGAAGCCTGGATGGCAAGCAATCCTGGAACTGTGTGCCCAGGTCAGGACCTCGGAGCGCAGTGTAGGGGTGACGTATAGCAGGCCAGGTGGACACTTCGCTGGGGGGGTAATGTCCTTGAGGGCATCTGTCACTCGGCTCTCAACCTCCCATTGGAGAGCGCCCAGGATCCGGGTCTGTGGAAGGATGGGTTCAGCCTCGGGGACCTCTGAAGAAGGGGAAAAGAGTCTGGAGAGGGCATCCGGTTTACTGTTACGAGAGCCAGGGCGGTATGTAATGGTGAAATTGAACCTAGCTAGAAATAGGGACCACCGTGCCTGGCGAGGGTTAAGTCGTCGTGCGGAGCGGAGGTAAGCTAGGTTTTTGTGGTCAGTAAATACAATGAAAGGGTGGGTGGAGCCCTCCAACCAATGTCTCCACTCCTGTAAGGCTAAGACGACGGCCAACAGTTCCCTATTGCCTATGTCATAATTACTTTCGGCAGGTGAGAGACGGCGTGAAAAGAAGGCACAGGGGCGGAGTTTACGGTCAGTGGAAGAACGTTGTGAGAGCACGGCCCCGACCCCGGAATCTGAGGCATCAACTTCCACAATAAACTGGCGAGAGGGGTCAGGATGGGTGAGGACGTTGGAACTTATAAACAAGGATTTAAGCTTTTTAAATGCCGCGTCTGCCTCTGGGGTCCAGACAAATGAGACTTTAACGGATGTAAGCTTAGTGAGAGGTTCTGCGACTCGACTAAAGTTGCGAATAAATCTACGGTAAAAATTGGCGAAGCCCAGGAACCTCTGCAGCTGCTTCCTTGTTATAGGAGTGGGCCAATCGACCACGGCTTGTATCTTAGCCGGATCAGCCTTGAGTCGCCCTTTCTCCACAATGAACCCCAGGAAAGACGTTGACTCGGAGTGAAAATCACACTTCTCCGCCTTCACAAATAACCGGTTTTCCAGGAGTCGCTGAAGTACTAGCCTAACGTGATGTATGTGTTCATGAAGGGAAGGGGAAAAAATCAGGATGTCGTCCAAGTACACGAATACAAAGCGACCTAGCATGTCACGTAGCACATCATTGATCAGATTCTGAAACACTCCGGGGGCGTTAGTGAGGCCAAACGGCATAACTAGGTACTCAAAATGCCCCATAGGGGTGTTGAATGCCGTTTTCCACTCGTCCCCCTCTCTAATTCTGACTAAGTGGTACGCGTTCCGAAGGTCCAATTTAGAAAAAATGACAGAGGAGTGAAGAGAGGAGAACGCGGAGTCGATAAGAGGAAGTGGGTATTTATTCTTGATGGTTATGTCATTTAGCGCCCGATAATCAATGCATGGTCTTAATGAACCATCCTTTTTGTCCACAAAGAAAAACCCGGCACCTAGAGGTGAGGAGGAAGGGCGAATGTGTCCGGCTGCAAGGGAGGTGGAGATGTAATTTTCAAGGGCTGCGCGTTCAGGATTGGAGATGTTAAACAGTCGGGAGGTGGGTAACTTAGCTCCTGGTAGGAGGTCAACGGCACAGTCATAAGGTCGATGGGGTGGGAGCTCCATAGCCCTGTCCTTACTGAATACCTCCTTGAGGTCATGATATTCTTTTGGTACTTGAGAAAGGTCAATCTGTTCAGTGGGTGAAAAGTGAGCAAAGGGTGCATGAACGGACGCGGAACGGAGGCAGTGGGAATGGCAGTACTGGCTCCAATTGGTAATAGCAAGTCTAGACCAATCAATACAAGGGTTGTGAATCTTGAGCCAAGTGAGGCCTAGGACTAGAGGTGCCGAACGAGAAGGTACTACAAAGAATCTCAGCTTCTCAAAATGATTACCGGATACTCTTAGGGTAAGTGTCTCGGTTAGGTGAGTAACGTGAGCCAAAACGCGCCCGTCGAGCGAACGAACCACTTTGGCCTCCTTAAGACAGAACACAGGGATGTTATGCAGGTTAACAAAGTTGTAATCCAAAAAACAGTCATCTGCCCCAGAGTCAACAAGTGCACAGATATTAAGGCAGTTCTCCTCCCAGGCGAGTGTACCTTTCAGTTGAAGGCGCCCTGGCGACGCCTCGACGGTAGACTGGCCCACGGTGAATGCTCCTCCAGTGGAGGTCGGACGTCCTGCAGGTCGAGCAGGACACTTGGAGATGACATGATCAGCACGGCCGCAGTATAGACAGAGATGCAGGCGCAGCCGGCGTGTCCGCTCGGCCGGAGTAAGACGACCACCTCCAAGTTGCATGGGTTCCTCACTGGGTGCTGGACCAAGGACTGCTGTGCTGGGAACCACATCTGGAGGGGATGGTTGCAGGATGGAGGTGGAAGAAGAAGACTGGGTGCACGTAGGGTTTCGTTGCTCTGCCTTGCGCTCATTGATGCGGTCGTCCAGCTTAATGGCGAGGGAAATGAGCTGCTCCAGTGACTCAGTCTCATCTCTCGTTACGAGCTCATCCTTTATATTAGAGTTCAAGCTGGCTAGAAAAATATCACAGAGGGCTGTAGTGTTCCAGCCACTCTCCGCTGCGAGAATGCGAAAGTTTATTGAGTGGTCTGCCACGGAAGCCTTGTGTTGGCGTAGAGCCATCAGACGGCTGGCTGCCTGGCGCCTTCTTAAGGGGTGGTCAAACACCTTGCGGAACTCAGAAATGAAGCCAGATAAAGAGTCCCGTAGCTCCGGACGATTCTCTAATATAGCCAGTGCCCACTCAGCAGCTCTCTCCGACAGGAGACTGGCCATAAAGGCTACTCTTGCTCGGCAGGTGGGGTAGGTGATGGGTTGCTGGTCAAATACCAGTTGGCATTGGTGTATGAATTGTTTGCATTTTCCACGGTCGCCAGCGTACCTTGAAGGGTGAGGAATTACTGGTTCCTTTAATCCACTGGCAGAGGAATGAGGAACAGATGGCAGCAGCTGGGGAGGAGTGACTATGCCATCAGCTGGAGCCGACAAGGTGGAGCTCGTTCCCTTGCTGACGAGCCGGTCCAAGTTGCTGGAGATGGACTGGAGAAGCGTGGACATATCCCTGATAGCCAAATGATGTTCGCTAATCATACCTCCATGTGCCCTGAGTGCAGCATGCACCGGGTCAGACTCTGCGGGATCTGTTTGCATGGTGGGATTGTTCTGTTATGTGCAGTCAGGCAGAGATCCCAATATGCAGAGCCAGACACAATCCAGGTAAAAATAATATCTTTAATCTTGTAGAACAGGAACCAAGTAACAAACAAATAGCAAAAACTTCTGAGTCCAAACTGAGGTAGAACGGTGCAACTAAGGTAGTAAAACAAAAAGGCACCGTGGAAAAAGGAAACAACTCACTGATGAGCAGACGGCGTCACAGGAGGCAAGGAGCACGTGGAACAGACTTTGAAAGGACACAGCAATCTTACGGCAAAGAGCACAGGAGCAAACAAACTGGTGTTTCACAGGCAGCATGCAAACCAGTAGTACAATCCCACGTCCTCCTCCTGCAGCCATGTGGCTTAAGAGCCCTTGATGACCAAGTGGCTACAGGTGTGCCTCGTGGCGCCGCCCACTCAAGGAGTGAAGGGGTCTACAGAGAAGCACACAGGTCAAAAGGTGACAACACCAAAATGAAACAAACCTAACAGGCAGTTCTGATTGTCAATAAGCCTTTTCTTTAACTGGATCTTGAATGTATGATATGTGTTTTCATTTCTAATGGCTGTGGGCATGAGGTTCCACTCAGCAGCAGCTTGAATGGACAAAGCTGTTTGTCCAAATACACATTATCTAAATGGAATAACGCAATCTCCCCTCTTAGCGCCTCTAGTTCTGCTATGACCAGCTGTTCGGGTGTTGACAAACTGTTGAAGTGGAGAAGATGTGTAACATCGGACAATGGTGAGAAATGTGTGGTTTCCTATCCAGAATTTGTATAGTGCGTTTGTGAAGTGACTGCAGGGGTTTGAGAGATGTAACACAGTGTTCCCTTGTTGATCGCGGGGGATAGGTTCCCAAAATAGCCCGCAATAAGTGAAATCCTCAAAGTAGCCAAGAATATATTTTTTTAATTATTATTAGGGATAATATCGGTGGCCAATATTATCGAGGACATGGAGAGAACATGCAAACTCCACACATAGATGCCCAAGTGGAGAATCAAACCCAGGTCTTCCCAATCTCCTGACTATGTGGCCAACATGCTAACCACTCGGCCACCGTGCAGACAAAAATATTCCGATCCTACTTCATGGAAATTCACTTATCATGACTGCGACAGAAACCAATTAACGAAAAATAAATAAATACCCGTCTTTTCTGAAACTACACAAATGTTGAAACATTCTCCCCACATGACTCATAATCAGGCTTGGTTAACAAAACGACCATCCATCGAAACATATTCTCAGCCGTGCACATACCTTTCAGAGCCACAGTGATACCAGTGGGCCCTCGGGACATGCAGCGGGAGGGCTGCGTCTCTGGAGCCTCTCCTCCAAGAACCCTCTTGATATGGCCCATACTGTAACTGAAGATGGAGTCTGTGGACAGGCCAAGACTAGCGGTGGGGTCCACTTTGGCAATGTAGACCTGGAGTGAACGGCACAGGAGTAAATGCTGAGGAATGAACGGAATTGAGGACAATAATGTTGGTTTATGCAGTATACACTACCACCGCATGACATAGCAAATACCATGCAAATATGTCCCCTAGTGCATAAAAAGACATCAGAGCAATCCGACTTTATGCTTGAAACAGCGTGCATTCCATGTCATTTCAACCAATGAAGGGACATTTGCTTACCACATCCTCGCAGATTTTATTATTCACATAAAATAGTCTCTATACCATACAAACCAAGAATCAAAAATAATTTTTTCAAAACTCCAATTATTAAGGGAGTAATTAAGGACTAAATATTTTGCATTGCAGGCCGCAAGAAGCCGCTTCACCTTAAAGGCCTGGCTGACGGCTGAGTCCAGCATGGGCCAGTCCATCCTACCGTTCACTCTGACGGTGCCGATGAACAAATCCGACTGTTTGACCTCCTGTTGACGTCAAGAACAACATGAGTGAGCTGTATCAGAGTGTTTACTGGTGGACAGGTTGACAACAACGTCACACTCACATCTTTAAAGACGTGTAAATCCACGATGGAAACCACCACCCTGACACGGTGGTCATCTCTCTGCGATGACTGGCTTGCGTAATCGGTGGAATCTGCTGGAAAGAAACAATGATGGGAATAGAAGCAGGGAAAAAAATACAGACGTATGTAAGTCACCGGCAAGAAACTTAATGAATGACACGAATCACCACTTGGTTTTGATACAGCTCATGTATTGGCTGTACCTAATATTGTGACTGGTGAGTGTATATCTGTCTTTGATGATAGAGACATATAAATATAAATCACAATGTACCTGATATACCTGTGCTGGTTCCATCACTCAGCCTTCTGCTGTAACCTTTAGCCACCGCTACTGACTGCCGTGGTGATGAATTGCAGAGAGAAGTGAGACCCGAGGACTGGGAGATGGAACTGGAGGGTCCAGGAGAAGGACAGGGGGACATGCCACTTGTCCTCAGTTGGTCGTTCTCTACCTTTAGATTTTCCACTGTCCTCTGGATGTGCAAGAATGACCTAATATCAGTTTGATCTCACCATATAGAGTTAAAGGGATAGTTTGGATGTTTTGACATGAAGTTGTAGGACATCAGCAGTGTAGTGCATCACCAATTACTTTTCCCCCCACTTTGTCCCATTAGCCGTTTTCTGGAGGGTTTTTGGTGTTTAAGAAAGTGGTTCCGGCTAGTTGTTGGGGTCACTTAAGTTTTGCTTCTTAAAAATATAGTAATACATTTTCATCACAAAACCGTTGTCTACCGTTGTCTACCGTTGTCAGACCTCACAGTTGATTGAGTCAACGTTATTTTCTCTCCCTTGGTTTCACTGCGCGCTGCCGCCAGCTGTCAACATGCATTAAGTCAAGTCAGACACTAATGACAGCACAGTTGGGATAAAATGAAT
Source organism: Dunckerocampus dactyliophorus (assembly GCF_027744805.1). Classification (NCBI taxonomy): domain Eukaryota; kingdom Metazoa; phylum Chordata; class Actinopteri; order Syngnathiformes; family Syngnathidae; genus Dunckerocampus; species Dunckerocampus dactyliophorus. The sequence continues at coordinate 15,686,268 of NC_072826.1, forward strand.
AAACATACAGTACTGTTAATGTTAGTAATAGTGATTACATGTATAATGTGTTATGAACAATTTTTTTTAGATATTCTTTGAATAAAGTGTATGAACTGAATTCTCAAATGTTCTGGGGCACAGGGTTCCACTCCTTAGCAGCTGTGACTGAAAAGGCACTGTGACTAAAAGTGCTTTTCCGTAGAGGAACAATAGAGTCTTCTCGGACTACCCCTCTTGCTACTCTCAGAGATGTACAAACTTACTGAGAGGAGGAGATGACAGACCATGGATAATTTTGTATATCAGACAAATGTGAACTATACCTTTAACGCTAACATGCAGTCTTATGTTTTCAGTGTTCTAAGTAAATAAACAAAGTTGCACATGATGTAGTACTACTCAGCCTTGAAGGACACCAAAACAGCCTTAGAAGAAAATATGTATGATACCTGCATGTTGGTCATGGTTTCCTGCAGCTGCTCCAGTTGATGGGCAGAGGTTAAAGCCTCCAGGCGGATGTCAGTCAGTTTCCTCTCCTTTTCCCAGAGTTCCGAGCGAAGGTCCGACACAACCCTGTCATCCCCTGCCTGGCCCCCCTCACATAGCCTGGTACATATTCATGTAAGACCACAAACTACAGATTACTGCTATTTCCATTTTGTTTGTTTTAGTTTGTGCATTACCCAGATGATGATGCAGAGGCTGAGGCTTTCATAGATGATGGTGGAGGGTTATCTCCATCACGGTGGACTTTGGGTGATGACGGGGCGGATGACTCCGGTGTGGCGATTTCCTCAATGTCGGCATAGGGTCCCTTAGAGCCCTTCTTACTGAAGGCCTTGTTGAAGGAGCTGCGTAACTGTGGAGAGGTGAAGGGAAACCCATGACAAATAACATGCCATGCTTCTATCATGTAAATGCACAATATATTGATTTTACTGACAAATCCGAGTTTTTTGTTATTTTTAATAATAATATATAAATAAATAGCTTCCGATTCCCCCTCCTCCCTCCACTTCATTTTCTTAACAGAAATAGACACACAGCAACAACATGGCTCCTGTTACCGCAAACAAGAGCGGGTTACTTTTAAGTTTTTGATCAAATAAAAGGAAAACTTGTTTTGAATTATCTCGGTCTTTGTGCTTATAAATCAGAAAAAATTGTAAATACAATTTTTTGTGGAAAAAAATTTCGGCCATATCGCTCCCTCCCAATACCTAACTATACTGTATATACTCAACATAAAACTGTTCAGTCACACAAAATGTGCTTCGGTAACACAAGGGGAGGGTATGTTTACATTCCATCATCACTCACCTCATACACCTAAAATAAAAAGTGGGCCGGCATGAGGGAGAAAAAAAAAAAGTATTAGGATTATGAACACATGCAGGAAAGATTGATATATTACTGCACGTAATGGGACACACTTATGCCGCCTACAAATACTGCTATTAAAACACCTCCAACAAGGTTTTATGGTTTGATATGCATGCAGTGTATAAACGTATACATGCATGCAACCATGTAGTAAGAGAGATATATTCATGACGACATGTAATACTTTTTTGTAGTACTATTTTGTCGTATTTTGGTCCTTTTAAGCATTACCGGAACTTCCTTCCTGGGCGCATTGATTTCACATAGCAACATAGAAACGAACGTCTACACCTAGCATGAACTTTTCCAAATTCAAAAATGAAAACACAGCAGTAGCTCCAAGCTCCAGCTTTAGCGCTTTTTAAAGTGGAATATGTGGAATATGTACTTCTCATTAGATGCATTCTTAGCGTTTTTATCTGTTTTTATATCTTTAGAACGTACAGAAGAGAGAAAGATATATGTGTTCATGTCTCACATAAGGATTGTGGATGATGGGCAAATAAATAAAAAAATGCAGTTTTTCCTTTAAGTTATCAAGGCCGGTTTAATGTATGCATCCTCACCCAGCTCTTCTTCTTCTTCTTCTTGGCCTCCTGTTCCTTCAGGCTGCCCATACTCGAGTGGCTGGTGGTGCTGGTGAGGCTCGAGATGCTTTCGGACGAGTTTTGACGATTGATCTGCAGTTCTGAATCAAATTAGAACAGAGACACATTTAGATATGGCTAGGGCGGCTTTGGAATTTCTGTTTATGTATTGCATGATATATGTACCTTTAGATGCAATTTCAGAATTATTGAGAGCCCCGTGAATGATTTCCTGGGCTTCTGTGTTTTTAGTCTTTAGAATCTCAATGGTTTCCCTCAGATCATTCAGTTCAGAATCCTGAAGAGTCAAAACACTTTTTCTTAGCTGGTAAGCCAGTAACTAACCAGCATGGAAGAGAGAGCTCGTTACCTTTTGCTCAGAGGACACAGACAAGGTCTGAAGACGAGCTGTCATCAGTGCCAGACTCTGTTCAAAAGCTGCTACCAGATTAGCCTATTGAGATGCAAAGAAGAGGGACTGAGGATTTGGAGGTTTGAGTGGGTCAACATGCATCAGCAGCTGCAACAAATAAACTCACAACACATTAAGAAAATGACTTCCAACTGATGAGGGAACCGTTTCAATCGACAATGTCTCATGACGGGGTGCTTACATTTGATTTTTTTTTTTTTGCAATAAACCTAAATATCCCGTTTGAGAACGTTTGAAAAACCTGACATGCACAGTATAACAACAACAACAGCGTTATTCACTCAACAGTCCAACAAACCTGGCCTAACTGCTATACCCAACATCCAGAGAAGCAACCGGTTAGCAGGTAGGGGAGGGGACAGGCAGTGAGCGGCAGGAAATCCGTGAATCAAAAGCAGCCAAGAGCATAGAAGAGAGGGACAGTGATCGTTAAGTGTGGGATTAACCATTGTAATCACATACAGTGGGACATACACACACACACCCACACACACACACATACACACAGGTAGGTTTTATGTTGGTTAACCAGGCTGGTTAAGGGTGGCGGTTCAAGCTGACTTGGTGTGATTTTGCGTCACTTGTAAATTGTCATGTAAAAGCTGCGACAGAAGCATCTAGAAGCTGCAGGTAAAATTTATGCAGGTGTGGTAGTTGTGTTAGTTGCAAAGGCACAGAAGGGTATCCACCATGATTGCAAAGCTTGAGCAAAGACTACAGAATCAAGGGAGTGATCTCATTAGGCACAACAGCACATTCTAATGAGATGAGATTCTATACAAAAGCTCTATCAAACATTCTCCAAAAATGACTAGAAATTGGCCACTCTCGTGTAGCTAAAATAGTATACAGTATGAGGCAGAGCAGTTCAACTCCACTGTAAACTATAAACACAAGAATAAACGTATTAATCACTTAATACGTCACTAAAAAACAACCGTTATCATCTCTCTCAATAGAGAATTTGATAATACAGATCTTGTACTAAGTCAGTATAAATGCATACATGACAAAGGCCAGTGCAACAGTTCAATAACATGCCTTTTAAATGGTGTGGAATTCTGTTGTGGAATAAAATTACACTTCTGTGAGGCATGTGGATTTTGTATCGATTTTAAAGTCAAGCATCCAAATCATTAGCAAACTCATGACGTGAGGTCAAAGTGCAACACTGCTAGCCGTACATACGTTAGCAGAAAGCTGCATGGTCAAGTCGGCCACTTTTTCCTGCGAGGATTCCAGCTCACGTCGGAGTTTGCGGATTTGCTGTAGACAAAAATCATGAATCATTTTAAGCTATTTGAACTAAACTTTAATGGGTAATTTTTAAAGGACACCAAATATGATACAAATAAGAACCTGGTAAAGGTTTTGATAATTAACAAATGATCCAATGACAAATGGCCCTGTTTCAACTGAAAATGGTATGGGATGGTATGGTTTGTTTGTTTTGGACATGTTTACACGTTTACCAAGAGTTGCCAATTGTAGAAAAGACATTCAAAAACAAATACAAATAAGACAGCGTAAATAAAGAAACATTTCTAGGCGTTAAAAGTAGGTTTTAAAGTAAATCTCACATTTAATATGCACAACATAAAGTGGCAAGAAACACTTACTGAAAAAACCAATACGTTCAGGACTAAAAATCACTCCATTCACGCTGCAATACTGTTCTCTGGTGTTAACCATATCTGAATTTTTGTGTGGGGGTAGGGGAAAATATCTGTACAATTAATTCACTATGTATAATCCGCAATTGTGGATACAAAGAGCACACAAATTCTTTATTAGTAAAATCACAAATATAGTAGATCCCCACTTTTCGAGTGGGTTACGTTCGAAGAACACCAGCAAATGGCGAAAATCAGAGTAATTGAGACGGCCATCCATTTGTGACATTTGTGACTCTCCCCCCAAACCCTTCTGCTAGCTTAACGTTGACGGTCTCCTCCAATTTCAGTGTAAAAGTACCTCACTACAGTCGATTTATTTAATTTAATCCTACCCATTATCCATGTCTGTTAGCCTACTGACATTTCATTCACATGTGTTTAACATGTCGACACTTAGAATAATTCAAGTGTTTATATTTTGTCATTAAAAAGTTTGTTCACTTCCTGTGTTTCGGTGCCACCACTTTCTAATCGGGAGAGAAAAGAATACAGAATGTGTAGCAACAGAGTGATAGCTTATGAAGTGATGAAGGAAAGAAAAAGAAAGGAAAATACAAAATAATCAAATGAGAGTATAGTTTGGGCGATGATAAAGGCAAATGACACGGTTGTGGACACTGGCCTTACCTCTCCTTGTATTCTCTCCTCATTCTAAGAAAGGCATTGCGTAAGCATGTAAATTAGAGGATTAACTTGAGTAGGAGTTGTTATAACACGCTACTGTACAGAAAACAGAAAATTGATGACATTTTGTTGTTGACTTGGCTCTTGTATGATTGTAGCTAAATGATCATCAAGCAATATTTTATTAAATCAGTTATCACTTGTTTTTAATCATTTTGATGAAAACATTTACTCACCGAATAGTTGGAAGAAGCATTGGAAGCCAGAGAGAGTACAGAACCGTGCACTTTAAAAATAACAAAAAAGTCATTAGTCCAATATTGAAAACAATGTTAAAGTTATTAAAACCCCATTTATTCCCTATGCATTTATGAATTGGTGTACCCAATGTTTTTAAGTACATCTGCTCTTGTATGTGCTTGAGCAATCTAATCACATCCAACATGATCTGTATCAAAGAAATCTTTACAAAGATAATCATTTTTGAATTGATTAACTCTGTCAGACACCTGGAACAGAATCGTTCCTGTTATAATTCACGTATCATACAAACTTCTCCATTACTTTTCTCATTAAAGTACATTTCAATCTAAGATAAAAACATGTTGGGTGCCAGTGGAGCATACCGTCATCTGTAGGTTCACGGAACGACCCAGACCTCATCATGCTTTTGGGCCTTTCAGCCAGGGACATGCTGCTGCCAAGGGGAGAGGATCCAAACAGCTCACAGGCGGAGTCACTGGGAGGCCCAATGCTGTTAGAGCGTGATATCCTCGGAGTGCCTGAAGAAATTGGTGCAACTATCGCAAAAGAGAGACACAGTGAGCATACAGTGTGAAAGAGCGGCTTGCAGTACACACCCAACAGACAACACTACGCTTCTAAGCTTCTAAGTCTACCATAAACCGTAAAATCTGTGAATCCGATCTATACCTTCTTTTTGGATGAATATAATTAATTAATCAATCAGGGGTTGTTCTGTGAATCTATATTATACATCTTTAACAAGACATTTTGGACACCTGTAGGCTTCCAACTTTTTGGGAACATTTTAGGGAAGGCTGTTTTCCGTTCCTGCTGTACTGAACTAGACGGACACTGTGCAAAGATGTGGCTGCTCACCCACGTTGGTGAGAGGGGCTTTGGACAAGAGGTGGAGTGGGCGGGTGGGCGAAGGCAGCTGAGGTGGGCTGTCACTCTCAGTCATGCTGACTACATTGTGGGAGTGCCGTCTTCCTGGTTTTATTCCGTCACTGTCCGACAGGCTCGAGCCGCAGCGTCTTAGGGAGAGAAGAACGGTAACTTCAACATCAACCAATGACATGTGACGACATTATCAGTGTAATTCATCATACTCCAAGCCTTTCTTTGGCAAAGTGTTCCTGTCTGTTTGCAGCCTGTGGAGAGAAAAACAAATCCTTAACAATGGAACAAAAAATATTCTTTCCTCAGTAGATATACTTAAGATGAGACCAACCCTTCGAAAAGGTTGAGGGATGTCCTGCTCCCAGTGCCCCATGTCCCTGCACCCCTTTCCTGATTCTGCGACTCTGTGGTGCTAAACCTGGCAGAAGAGGGCACACTCATTTGGAGGGGCAGCGACTCCATGCTGCGGTGCATAGTTGACAGTTTGGGGTAGAGCAGAGGTGAACCACCCAGGCTCCCGTTGGTGTACGAGCCATGGGAGTCGATGTGGAGCACAGGCGCCGGGCTCGGGGTCAGACGGGCTGCAGAGTGGGAGCCAGCCAGGTCCTGGAGCCTGGAGTAAGGAGGGACTTTGGGAGGGAGATCCTGAATGGTTACGCAGGAGTCGAGACTGTTGGAGTTCACCTTGTCTAGATGTGCCAAACTGGGTGGACGACCCAGAGACTTGGCCAACATCCTGTTGGGAGCAGATACAAATAAAATGTCTAATACAGAACTGAGGTTGCTGTTTTGCCCATCTATTTCATAATGTGTATAATGTATACTATAATTCTAATATGGACATACTGGACACATCATTAGAGATATCTGCACTAATTGTATAATTGTTGTTGATCGTAGTGGCAAATAAGAGGCCTCATTACAGTGCAGACCTCCGTAGTTTATTACTCATAAATGAATACAATTCATTTTTGTATTTCTACAATGAACACAAAGAAATAGATATTCCTGGCTGGTGAGGATAATATTGCATTGTTCCACTTTAACAATATGTTTAGAATTGTGTGTAGTGTAGAACTAAATTAATAGATACTGTATAATAAAATGTTGAAACATTTTGTAAGTAGAAATAGTACTGAGTTTTGTAACAGAGCTGGATTTAATTTAATTAGTTGAATTGAATTTCTCTGTGCAGGTGTACCTAATGTTGTAGTTGTGAGTGTATCCATAATGTGAACAACTGAAATGATGCTACAGTGTTATCCTGGCGTCTTTGTATTCCAACAACAATATGCCTCTTGGCCAACAGTAGATGTACTGTAGATGTAGATGTAGATGTAGATGTAGATGTAGATGTAGATGTAGATGTAGATGTAGATGTAGATGTAGATGTAGATGTAGATGTAGATGTAGATGTAAATGTAGATGTAGATGTAGATGTAGATGTAGATGTAGATGTAGATGTAGATGTAGATGTATTGTAGATGTAGATGCAGATGTAGATGTACTGTAGATGCAGATGTAGATGTATTGTAGATGCAGATGTAGATGTACTGTAGATGCAGATGTAGATGCAGATGTAGATGTAGATGTACTGTAGATGCAAATGCAGATGTAGATGTAGATGTATTGTAGATGTAGATGTAGATGTAGATGTAGATGTAAATGTAGATGTAGATGTAAATGTAGATGTAGATGTAGATGTATTGTAGATGTAGATGCAGATGTAGATGTACTGTAGATGCAGATGTAGATGTATTGTAGATGCAGATGTAGATGTACTGTAGATGCAGATGTAGATGTATTGTAGACGCAGATGTAGATGTACTGTAGATGCAGATGTAGATGCAGATGTAGATGTAGATGTAGATGTATTGTAGATGTAGATGCAGATGTAGATGTATTGTAGATGCAGATGTAGATGTATTGTAGATGCAGATGTAGATGTACTGTAGATGCAGATGTAGATGCAGATGTAGATGCAGATGTAGATGTAGATGTACTGTAGATGCAAATGCAGATGTAGATGTAGATGTATTGTAGATGTAGATGTAGATGTACTGTAGATACCTCGGTGTGGTGGGTGAAGACAGTTCGGGATATTTGCTGCTGCTGGTCCGTCTTAGGCCGTGCGGTTTCACCACAGACTCTCGTGAGGACTCAGACACAACCTCATCTCCTTTCACAGAGCCACCGTCCATGTCAGCGCACACAGCTTTGGCCTTCGCCTTTTCCTTCTCTCTGTCTGTCTGGTTCACTGGGCCAGTGAATGTCCGATTTGATATTTTACTGCTGAAACTGGAGGGTTCTTTCACTCTTGGGTTTGCTGAGGCCATGCTGACAGGTTTTAGACTCAACAGACTTGGATCTATGGTGCCACTGACAGGTCGGGATGTTGGGCGACCAATCACACTGAGTGTGCTGGACTTGGCAGGGCGAGGCAGGCTGCGGTACTGGATGCTGTTTCGGGCATTTGGCCCCAGGAAGCTCTGCTCGCTGCTGGCATCAAAGCTATTCTTGCGGCCCCCCACGGGCTTCACTGGGATTGCTGTGGACTTGGGAGGTTTCCCCACAGTTGCAGAGCCACTGGAGATGGTGGCGCCCCCTGCTGTCAGCACTGTGGCAGTACCAGTGGCAGTGGGTGGCTTCTTGTAGCCAAAAGAGGCTCCAGTCGTGGGTTTGACCAGACCAGAAGGGGGCTTACGGGGCTCCGTCATGTGATGATCCCGGCCTGCATCGGAGCGTGACCTTTGGAGACCAGCAGTCTTGATGGAAATCTTGGATTTATCCTGTGGTTTCTCACTCTTTGGTACTGCATAGAAAACAGTAAAGAGAAGTTAAATGGCGCCAGCAACTGAGTACATAGTTTTGCATTCCTGGCAAGGAAGAAAATCAAGGGCATCAACACGAAGAATTAGATGAAAGTAATATTGATAAACATACATCATTCCTCTCCTCTCCTAATCACATATCAGGAAAGACACACGTGATTTACTTTTACCTGCCACTTTCAGCATGCTCTGAGATGTGTGGGTGATAGGGGAGGTCACACCCACTGGAGGATTCCGACTCTTCTTAAAGCTCCCCGGCGCACCCAAACTTTGAGGTTTCCTCAGTTCCCCCTTGACGCCCAGGTCCTCACTCAGGCTCGGGGGCTTTTTCCTCCACTTGCTCGGTGCTTCCATTTTGAGACTTCCCGTGTCAAAGCTGCCGGCGTCCAGCTTGTGACCGACTTTGCCATCTTCGTTGTACCAGGAGAGTCCGCTCTCCACCAGGGAGCGCTTCTCCGCATCCGTGCGGAGCTGCAGGGGGGGTAAAAGAGGACAACAATCACATGTGGTCTGTTATCACGCTAATCTTTTCTTTTATCCCAGCTGCATTCCACAGAAAAAAACACAGAGATAAGTCAACTGCCCCGAGCAGTGTAAAGAAAAACAAGGAAAGCAAAGGCATGGAAAAAAACATTTAACAGCTTTTGTGAAGAAATCATGGCGACTGGACTAGTAGAGTAGAGAACTCTTGGCTCACCATAACTGAGGAGTTGCGTCTGGATCCCAGCGGCGTGTTTGGGAGGGAGTTGAGGGACGAGCTGGCGTTGAACTCCTCTGAGCTGAGATTGTCTGAGCCTTCGGCTTCGCCGTCGCTGAGACCACTGCTGATGGAGCTGCTTTCATCCCAGCTGAAACAAAGATGGAGCAAAATTTAGGAAGCAAAAATACATTGAGTAAATGAAGACCGTATGAAGACAGATCAGTGAGGCTATCAATCGTGAGGTTGGAGAGAGCAGACTAAACAAAACTGAATTTTGAGTTATTTGCGAGGCTGACTAGTGCTTGTGATAAGCATCCTGATCCCAAACATTTCATTTTAATCTTTGTGATCTGTCTGCTGCGCTTCACGGGAAACTATCCACTGTAAATGCTAACATTCAAATTAATTAAATAAGATGAGTGAACCAAACTCAGTTTTCATCAACTTGTTATGAACACTCATTTTAAATAAGTAACTAGTAATTAGAGGTTGGAAAACATGCTTAACTTGATTTATCCCAGTTAAGTCAAATTAGAAAAAGTTATTTATTGTACCCAGCATGCTTTGGGAGTTTTTTTTGAACATGCTCAGACCTTCCTCATCTACTTCGAGCTACCAAAACCTTCAGCACATTTTCACCTCGACCGCATCATCAATCAGGAGCTTCCTTCCACACCTTCACCTGGCCTGCTTGTGTTTAGCACATTAAGGTAAGTGAATATTTTACTCTTTTGTAAACCGTCGCATTGTCTTGTTATAGTGTTATGTGCTTGCCAGGGAGGAGTAAACAAAGTCAAATTCAAATATTACCGCTAGCACAGTAACGTCGCCGTTTTTAAAACAAATGTAGACAAGAGTTTATCCTATCCTTTTTTTGGCGATTTGGACGCGCGCGCGTGTGTGTGGTGTCGGCGACAGGTTCGAATGTGGGAGAAAAGGTCGGCCGTTGAGCTCCGGTATCAGGATCACGGTGTTCCGATCCGCACAGGGAAGTTCGTTTCAGCCTGGTCGCACCAAGCCGCTCGCCCTCGAAAATTGTATGCTAGCTGCAGCCCTCCAGCTCACACCAGGTTAATTTCTCCGCGCTGGTTGACAACGTACCATTTGTGTATATTTGTGTGTCGATGTGTGTGCGTGTATTTTCAACTCTGTCTGGCTCTGTTTAGATAAATAAACACAAATAGGCAACAAACGCACACATAGAGGGCTTAATGCTAAAATTATCATGTCTTTTCAGGTCAACCAGAGCAGTACTCCCTAATGCAGTGGACTTGTAAGTACTGCACATTTTTTGCTGAAAAGAGAGGCTACTTGCTTAAGCATTACCGCTTAAAACATGGATTTCACACTCGGACTTCCCCACTTCCATGCCTTCATAAGGAATGCCTCTGCACATTTCAATCTTTTAATGCACTCAAAGTGCACATTTCAACATGGCATACTCAAAAGGATGCAGGCAAACGTGGGGAAACTGCATTTCACTGTCAGTTGTGCAACTTCGTGGAGCCTTGCACAAAAGCAGACTTCTTTACCCATTTGCGAAGACATCTTAAGCTGAGGCAAATGGTTGCTTGCCCATATCAGGACTGTAACTTTCAGAGTAATGTCTATTCTACCTTTACTGCACACAAAAGCAAAGAGCACCAGATGCACAACAAGATGTCATTCAAACAGGAAATTGTTTCAAAAAATGTGGTTGAAGAACTTACAACAAATGCAAGTGTTCAGATAGAGGAGAGTGGCCATGAATTTGATGGTATTGACTGTGAAGTTGCTGAGCAAAATGAAGATGTGGAGGACTTAGAGAATCAGTTGGAACACAATGTAGCTGCTCTTTTCCTGAAAATTTCATCAATTCTTAACATCTCTGAAACTGCCCTGCAAGAGGTCATAGAGCAGATCAATCAAATTTATTTGTTATCACAGCCATTGCTACATTCTTCTATTCAAAGAATTCTACAAACACATTGTGCAAACGTTGATGATGCTTTAGTGAATGAGATAGCTCAAGTGGTCATTGAGAATAATGTTTTCCTCAAATTCACTTCTGATGAGGGATCGTTGTCAACTGCGACTGCGACTACGACCAAAGCACCACTACGTTGAGCATTACCCTCAGCTCATTCGAACATTTGGTCCCCTATCTGATGTGTGGACAATGCGTTTTGAGGGGAAACACAAGTTCTTCAAGAAAGTTGTGCATCACTCTCACAACTTTAAAAACATTCCCCTGACTTTAGCAAACAGACATCAGAAAATGATGGCCTTCCATCTAGCTGCCACAACATTTTTTAAGCCATCTATTGAAATTCACAAAGTGAAGTCTGTGATGGTTTCCTCATTTCCGGAAAATGTGCAGAACTGGCTCAGTCAAAGAAACAACCAGCTAAACACAGTCCTTGTTGCTTCCTCCGTCATCATTGATGGCATCAAGTACAGTTCTGACATGGTCATTTCTGTTGGATCTTGCGCAGGGCTCCCAGAGTTCAGACAAATCTCAAGGATTGTTGTTATAAACACAGATGTAGCATTTGTCTGTCGACTGATGACCTCATGGTATGATGAGCATCTTAGAGTGTATGACCTCAGCAGCAGCCATTTTCCCATGTTCTCAGTCACCCAGTTGTCAGATTTGAATGATGTGTTTCCTCTGTCACTTTACAGAGTTCATGGCAAACAGCTTGTTACACTCAAACGGTACATATTATGCTTGGTGGATTAAACACTGATGTGTGAAGATAATGTTTTTTTTACAGGAGGTGACATTGAGATGGACCAAAGATTGATGCTTCGAGTTGTCATTCATGAGGATGACATAAGGAAGCTGACCTTAAATGATAGACCGAATTCCATTGAAGAACTAAAAACACAGCTGCAAGATAAGCTGTCACTGCAGTACGACTTCAAACTCCAATATGAAGATCCAGATTTCAGTAATGCATTATGCAATTTGACTGAAATAACAGATTTGCCTGCAAGAGCTACGCTGAAAGTAATTCCTCTTGTGACTCTCGATTTGACCGCCCTGTCTTCACCCACCGAAGAATCAGACTGCAGCACAGTAGACGCTGAGATCTTGTCCCCTGCTGAATCCTCACCTTCACTTAGAAGACAGTGGCCAGAGTTCTTTGACATACCCAGTTTCTCAGTGGATGTAGAGTACAGGCTGAGACAGGCAGACCTTTCATTCATGAAAGACCGTCTCCCAATTACTCCATCACGAGACATGAAACATGACATACTTGAGAAGCTCGCCGAAACAATGTACAGTTTCAAGGCGTACCCGAACGATGATGACTTCAGCAGTGTCGCAAAATCACTGATAAGTAAGCACCCCAGTCTCACTGAACCTGGTCCCCAGCCAGGGTGGTATGGCTGGAAAAATAGCCTAAAATTCAAGATGGCAAACTATCGTACAAAGCTACGAAAAGCAGGATGTGATGATGTAATGATAAATGGGGGTAAACGAAGTAAACTTAATCCAGATGGAGACTCATCCAGCAAGAATGTCAAGAGACCAAAAAGAGGCGAAGCCAATTATTTGCCTAATTTACCAGACGGACATGATGAAAGAAGCCTTGAAAATGCCAGGAAGACTGTCTTCGAGGAAATGAAGAAAAAAAACCCCAATGCCACTCTAGTCTCGCAAATGATGGACCAAACATTCCCACTGCGCAGAAGGGAGATAGTGACACAGGAGCCTGCTGTGCAGAGCATGGTTGAACGTTGGCCAGCACTTTTTACTGAGAGACAGGTAAGTTACTTGTCATTTTGGCCTGCCTTCCCACATTAAGTTTCCAGCAGATTAAATGTCAGTCAGAACATATCAATGTTGTGAGGCTGAATATGAAAACACATCATCAAAAAATAGCTCTTGCACTATATACAAATCAGTAAAAAGTTTTCAGAGTCAGCATGTGCACTGTTATTTGTTTCATAATATAGTAGTAGTAATGTATTATTCACCATAGTTTCATATGTTAAGCTCTTTAATGTTCTGCAGTATTAATTGAATGACAGTCAGCTTCATGTTGCTATCCCTCTCCCTCCTGCCACTCTCCATTATTTCAGGTCTTTGCAGAGTTTAATCGCGTGGCCAGTAAGAACCTTGAAGGAAACTTCTATGAAGCCTTAGACCAACATACCCCACACTTCATCGAGCTTTTCAAGTCCAAAAAAGGAACTACAGGACAAAAACTGACAGACTTGATGCAGCACATCAACTGCCTGGTAAGGATTTTGTAATTTACACTCCAGTAATAATGGGTGGCGGCAATGCACCTTTGGCCTGTTTCACATACCAGTCACACTGCCTTTCTCTCTGCTGTGTTGCTGCATGCTGCTGAGACAGATACACTCTTGGTGACCGTACCAGATACACTAGCTACATCACTTCACAAATTAAATCATGCTTTTCAAAATCCTTTCACAACACGTATACCAGTTATTGTGGACTACTCATCGCACCATGTTTTGTTCAATTTCAACAGGTTTTTATTTGTTTGTCAGTCTGTCATTCTTAGTAACAAGAAAGTCCAACAGTATGCTGGTTGGCACATTTCAGTGTAATTGTAATAAATAATAATACAAAATAATAATAAAAAATAATAAATCAGTGTAATAAAGAGTGCTCAATTAAATGCATGCACAAGGGCATTTTATTTTAACCCTTCTGTTGTCCTCTTGGGTCAAGGAAGAAAGGAAGACAGAAGGAAAGAAAGAGGAAGGAAAGAAAGAAAGGGAGAGAGAAGGAACGAAAGACAGAAAGATAAAGAAATAAATTAAAGTAGGGAGGAATGAAGGATGGAGGAAAGAAGGAAGGAACAAATAAAGGAAAGGAGTGTGGAAAGGAGAGGATGGAGAAGGGAGGAAGAAAAGAAGGAAAGGAGGGAGAGGAGGGACAGAAGAAAGGAAGGATGAAGGAAGAAAGGAAAGAGAAAGAGGAGCAGGGAGGAAGGAAGGAAGGAAGGAGGGATGGGGACACAGTATGTGGAAAGAAGGACCAGTCCAAACAGATTGGGTCAGTTTGACCCAGGATTAAAACAAGATGGTTAAATTTCATTGAAATGTTGAGTTTGTATGATGAAAGAAAATAGAGAAAGTGGGATGTGTAAAATTAGGTATTCAAATGTTACCAATTATACTAATAAAACTTTTGTCTCTATTATGAGGCAGCACTATTAGAGACAATACAGAACAGTATATCAACACCCCACCCCACCCACCACCCCCACCACACCCCTCAAAATGCTACAAAGTCCTTAACTTGAATCTATTCTCTGTCTGTATATTTAGTCGCCAGATGTGACGGCACTTCGCTCTGTTGTCCTCAGAGGCCTTCCTATTGTGCTTGGTGATGACTCCAGTGAGGTCTACAAGACTTGCTTTGTAAGTATCATATTGTAAGAAACATATTGATCTCAAATTATTGACAAATCATATTTGATACGTTGATAGTGTTGTCAAATATTTAAAATACAGTTATTTTCAGTTGATCAGAAACTGATGGATTCTAATCTCACTCCTAAAAGATCATAATCACTAAATTAGTACATACTGTAATTACATTAAATATGTGAATTCCCCCATTCTCACACTTTCAGTCTATAGAATTTCCCAAAAGACGGCCAGATTCAAAAGGTAGTTGTGTGTGCTTCTTTTGCAGGACAAAGCGAAGGAAGAAGCACTCGCCTCAGTGACAGTTGGGGTGCTGACCGTGGTCAACGAAGATGCTCTGCAGCAGGGTCTAAATGCAGTGCACCTCCAGCCAATCTCCACTGCCATCATACTTGAGGGAAGTACAGTCATGGACAATGTTAGAGACTTTCCCCAGGCAGTCTGCCTCTTGTTTGGTCTTATGTATGCGCTTCACTTAGATTACCCAAAATGCATGGTGAACACACTCACATTCATTCAAGCAATCATGCTTGGATTGGGAAGCAAAATACTCAATCCGAAACTGCTTAGTTTGAAAAACAAACTACTGGGGTAGGCAGTGCAAAAACCTTTTCCCCTCTTCAAAATAGAGTCCCAGATGTCCCAGCATTACCGGTATGAAAGAAAATTGAGTTAAATTTTACCCAAACCCATTTTGTGTGAGCAACTTAACAAAAAGATTATATTTGATTCTCAATAGGTGACAAGGAAATATCAGCAATATTAGCATGTCCACGCTGCACAGGCATCTCACTTCATTATCTTCACTGCAAAATAATAATCCCAATAATTTAAAATGCCTACATAGTTGACACACCAACATTGGTGTTTTAGCAACATCAATAGTTTCCTGTGTCTCTTACCAAAAATTAATTGTTACCTTTATGGAAAATAAATGTATGTGCTTTTGTACAAGTAATGCCAACACATCCAGGACTCTCATTTTGAAGAGTGGATCAACAGGAAATATTTCTTGTTAATGTGCATTTGTCATTATGTTTCAAGTTGTTACTTTGGTTTTCAAAAAGTATCTGCACCCAACATAACCCTAAGCTTCAGAACTAAAAAGTGATTAGTTCAGAAAGGTTCTCTGAAAGGGTTTAGGTCTTCATAATATTCTTTCCAAGCAATTATGAGGAACATATTTTGTATATGTTGTGCATTTTTGTTGAGAGACTGTTTTTTGATATGTTTTCTTGTCTCAAACTGGACCATGTTCCCAGGTTAGGAACTATTTTTAGTTAAATAAATTTTAATTCCACTGAGTTTAAGTGTTCTCTACTCATTGTGTTTTTTTATTTTTTTTAATGAAATCAACAAGTGCTGTTCTTTTAGGTGAGGAAACTTAGCACAGAGCCAGGGATACCTTTTATGGACCTGAATAAACAGATGACAGACAGAACTTAATCAGATCGAGGTGGAACGGGCAGAAAGAGAGAGAGAGAAGTGGTCCAAGCTGAAGTTGGACCCCCAGCTGTAGCTGTGAGAGACAGTTGTGGGTCCAACTTCAGCTTGGACCACTTCTCTCTCTCTCTGCCCATTCTAAGGGAGAGAAAATAGTGCAGAGCGATTGTGAGGTCAGACTTTTTCGTGGACAATGGTTTTGTGATGCAAATGTTTCACTTGAAGCGCATAATGTTTTGAGAAGCAAACGCCCTATGACCTCAGCCAACTATCTGAACTAGCCTTGTCAACCCCAAAACCAGGCTCATGTGTTTACTTTTTACACTAATCTATCCCTCGCTTCTTGAGTTGAACCTGAGTTGGATTACATTAAGTTTACATGAATGTGATGGATGAGAAACACTAAAGCGAATTCAACTATCACTTGAGTACTGGAAGCTCACAATAAATAAGTTACTGTAGTGTAAATCATTAGTTAATTTGAGTACTCCATAATCAAAATAAACAAGTTACTGTAATCCAAAAATTTAAGATAATTTGAGTACTGCAAACTCAAAATAAACAAGTTACTATAATCCAATTATTTAAGATAATATGAGTACAGACAACTCAAAACAAACAAGTTACTATAATCCAATTATGTAGTATAATCTAATTACTGAACACTCACAATAATTAAGTGAATCCTATGTAATTTATCTAAGTTAACAAAAATTAGTTTTTGTGAGGCAGCGAGTTTGCATATTTTTTTTAAGTAAAGTTAACTTATTAAAATTTACAGTGTCCGGGACGTGCCGCTAAATCATGCTGGATAAAAAAAGAGCGAGCCCCGACAGCAAAAGGGTTTGTTCAGGGTCCAATCAGGGTGAAGGGGAAGTCAGAGTGACATACCTACCCCAACACACCCTTCTGTATTGCACCAAAACAGATGCTGCCAGGTCTGCCTGGTGGCGTGAGGACAAGCTGCCAAGTAAAGAAAGCAGACCTCCACATGTGTCCATGAATGCACTGAAAAATATGTTCTCATACAACATATTAAGGGCAATAAAACACACGAAGGCATAAAGTTGACTTCAAGCCCAGTTAGGATTAAGTATATTTACACTCCCCATCATCACGACTGACAGTTTGTGATCAGATTTCTGCTGGCCTGCTGACAAAAATGTGTTAAGTGGAAAAGGTAAACTAATAAAAACTCTTAAGAGTGAGTCGGTTTGTTTCTTTTCTCGGTCCTCGACTAAATACCATGTGTGACTCTGAAACCTACAATTAGAAAGGAACTACAGAGAACAATTATATAGTCTAAAATTTCACTTACACTCTCGAAATGGCATTAACCCTGACACTTTATATCATGTTTGGAAATATGTGACAGTGTAGACTTACAGAACACAGACTGGGAAAACTGAGATGAAATGTGGCTACACAAAAGTAATAATGAAAAATACTTTACTCAGCTAATGCTATTCTACGAAAGAGCCTCAGCAAGCACCTTCTTTCTGAGTTCGCCTCATTCATTTATGTATTCTCAGATACTGATGGAGATACATGGAACTATCTCAGAAGCCATGTTTTTCCTGGACTTATGTATATTTTTCCTTTCCCTCGGGACAATAGGCTTTTTACAGCTGTGTCATAAGAGGACCAAGAATCAGAAGTTACCATACAAAGACAAACATCCATAAAACGGAAAAGCTTTTCCATTTGGCTTCATTATTCTCAGAGCCTTGCAGGGGAAACCTAGTCCAAGGTAATAGGCCTCCTTGCAACCACAAATCCCGCAGATGATGCCAGGACCTCCAGGGAGGAATGACTGTAGCCTTGGAAAACCTTCCTCCTTCTCATTAGCACTCTCTGGATGGTGAACTCACATATTTGCTATGGAGAATTAACACTGCTGGAGGTAAAGGCAACCATAAGTAGATACACTCACTGGAAGCGTCACGACATATACAGCGGAACTTTGGTTAGCGTCATTAATTCGTTCCAGAAGTCTGACTCTAATCGAAACATGATCAATATTTCCCATAAAAAAATAATGTCAATCCAATTAATTTGTTCTAGAAAGCCAAAAATGTTTTTTTTATAGTTTTACAATTATAGTTTGACATGCAGAAAACAATTCAAAATGCATGTAAATACTGTACATATACAGTATATTATGACTGAAAGGGATGAATGAACATTTAAAGGTTAATTTGACCTTCAAAGACACAATGTGGCAGCAAGCTCAACCACCACCACCTTCCTGTTTCGACATGAGTTGTTTCTTGAATTGAATGTGTTTTCTCACCCCATACTGTAACCCAAAATGGACCGAAAGAAAGTTGCAAGTGCCCGCATTTTGATGAAGAAGGTGAGAAACACAGGGACGCACGGTGGCCTAGGGGTTAGCATGGCCACGCAGTCAGGAGATCGTAAAGATCTGGGTTCAAATATCCGTTTGCATGTTCTCCCCGTGCGTGGGTTTCCTCACACATTCCAAAAAACATGCACGTTAGGTTAATTGGAGACTGTAAATTGGTAAGAATGTGAGTGTGAATGGTTGTTTGTCTATATGTGCTCTGCGATTGGCTGGCAACCAGTACCCCGCATCCCAGCCAAAGTGAGGACAACCGGCATAGAAAATGGCTGGGTGGAGGGTGACAAACACTATTGAATTCAAGAAATAACTGATGACAAGGAAAACTGTCACACTGCCACATTGTGTCTTTGGGAAGAGTACAGTAGTCTCTTCATTGGAGCTAAATGTAACCTCACATGCTCATTTTGCCCTTTTATTTATCATTTATATGTATTTACAATTGTTTTATGCATGTAAATTTATAAGTATACAACTATAAAAATGTGTCTTGTGTTAACATTTTTTTAATCAACCGCTGATGACATCATAGACGGTCAATGCAACTTCCGGTTGCCATTGGTTCGCTACCTGAAAGGATGTTAGCAAGGAAGTACGTTTTCTGCTCAAAAATATATTCAGAATACAGCTGGACTCACGCAGTGTATTAATAGCGCAGCAAGACGCGTGCCATATTGTACGCAAACCGAGGCAAAATTGTGACGGAAATTTTTGAAGTTTGGACGCTAACAGAGGTTCCACTGTACCTGCTAAATCACTCCCCTTTGATTGGCACAGTCATGGAGGTATTAATTTAACGCTACGTTTATCGTTGTGGTTATAAGTTGCTTAGAAGTGATCAGATGTTTGTGCATGCAGGCACTGCCCCCAAAAATCTCAATGACAGACCTTCATAAGCTTGTGGTGGCTGCCTCCATAGTACCATCGCAATCATCATCAAACAATTTCAAGAGAAAATGACGAAATCCTACTCTTATTGGCATTACTGTTTTGCTTATAAACTGATTATTTTATTTCAATAACTGACAAGCTTTCTATCAGCAGAATAATCATGTGGATATTGGACATCCATATACTCTAATTAAGATTATTCATTGAGACATTAAAGAAAAATGTCCAAATCATGCAATATTAAGTGAGCCAAATATAAAGGCTTTAATAATCCCAGCAACACCTAAACAGAAGGTGTCTTCAAAAGGTGAGTAGTTTTGCTTTATTTTAGTTTGATTATACAGTGGTTAACTTCACATTAGTATGACATTTAGAAATGTGAAATTTTTACTGAAAAAAAAAGTTCTTAAAGGTTTTATAATAGCGATTTGAGTGTGTTTTGGATCATTGTCTTGCTGCAGAACCCAAGTTGGTTTCAGCTTGAGGTCACGAACAGATGGCCGGACATTCTCCTTCCATTTATCACAGCAAGTCTTCTAGGTCCTGAAGCAGCAAAACATCGCCAGACCATCACACTACCACCACCGTATTTTACTGTTGGTCGATGTTCTTTTTTGTTGTTGTATATTACTGTATTGAAGATGATCTGAGAGTCTTTATTAAAAAAATAAAATTAAAAAAAAACATGGCAGGACATGAAACCTGGATGATTTGATTAGTGGTTACAGTATCTTACTATGTCTATGATATTACTATTCCAGCAGGAGTCATGATGACTTATGGCTGGCTGGACTTCACAGTGAAAGAATAGAAAGGAAAACACAAACACAACACTCACTTACTGGATTGAATACAGTCAATGGTGGGAACTTCACCTATAAACATGGCTTTCAGTGATGTTTAAGCATGGAATTGTAACAGAACCCGACCGTTGCCGAGTCCAAAAATGTGTATGCTGCTCTTATCACCATGCATAATATTGTTTTAATACATCATGTTCACAGTCAGTGCGTCTGACATTATTCAGTGACTGTGACCATCTGGTCTTCCCAATAAGTATATATCTGGCTCTGGAAAAATAAATAGACCTTCTCCTTCATCTTTAAACGGAAAAGTCAACCTCACTCCCCACCACTTTCAGCCACAATATGGCTAATGAATTACAATGTTGGATTGTTGATATACTTCTATTATTTTTTTCTTCAAAATCTTGGCTCCAGCAGGACGAGTCAAGCTGATGGATGTGGCGTTTTTGGTACATTTGAAACCCATCACTGGTATCGTGCACTGTCAGCATTAAGGAGACTTGCGCAAAATAATGTTTTACAGAGTGAACTCATCTTAGATGAGCCAGCAGATAATAGTAGCATTTATGTATTCACCCAGAGGCTTCATTATTAAAATAGCTGCATGGTGGAGCATACTGTAAATAAAAAAAATCATAACATGAAATACATGCCAATATTTGTCCACTGATCTGTTATAAATGTGTTTTCTGTATGATTTCAATAATGTTTTAACATTTTACACATACATAAAAATTACATTAAGTACATAAAAATTGCTAAATTTGTGCATTTCCCACTCAAATACAGGGCAGAAACCTCTGAATACGCAATCCCTCCCAAACTGGGCTAAGTGGCGTGTGCCTATTTCTGTTTCTCAGCAAGTCGGCAATATAATATTTGCAGATTTATTATGCAGTATGGGCCTTACCTACCGAGATCCCAAATAACGAGCGCTAAAATGCGTGCGCAAACTAAATAATTGCACTTGCTATTTATTACTGGGTGTGTTGCAGGTGCATCAATACGATTGCTTGTGCAAATTTTATCTTTTGCAAAAGTGGTGTGGACTGCCCTATTTAAATGAGGATTTTGTGGTACTGGCCGTCACCATGGAACGTTTGTGAGAGCAGAATGGCCGTGAATGAACAATGATGTTTGAAGCCATGGATTTGGAGGCCTTGGTGGAGGATGCACCACTGTAGGGCCCTTTGATCTCCGCGTTAACGGAATTACCGACAGAATCACGGAATTGGCCAATAAAAACAGTATCTACTGTTAAACATCGCGGAAATTGACACAAATGTGAATGAAATGCTGTCATTGTGAGTAGAAGGAACGTTTGTGTGGGTATTTCCCCGGCTGTATGAGTGTGTTTACATTGTGTTGTGTTTTACCGCTTGTTAATGCAAACGAGCGTTTTACGATGCCCATTGACGTCGTGCAAGTCCTGAGTGAAGTAAGGAGGGGGGGCACATTTATTCTCGCACCAAGCACGCCTTACCCATCAATATAACATTCTCAACACACACAACACACTCTCAGCCTTCAAAATAAGAGCACTGTTCACCACATACCGTTTAATTGTGTAAACAAAATATGACTGTCATAAAAAATATAATGCAGATGGAATTGCATCGGTTACTACGGCTTCCTCAACCACAAGCACAACCACATCATTTGTTGAGGACTTTGTAGCAATGTGTGCAGATGCTGACATCCCATTAAAAAAAGTTAGCCAGTCGACATCCTTTTCTGAAATACTGGGCAAAATTGGCCAATGATGTACTGCACCAATAAATTTAAGGATTATTGCATTCAATTAACAGACATTTTATTTACTGTCACAAAAGTACACCCTCTATGCTGGTAAAAATAAGTGTAAAAGGTAAAAAACTTCATTTTAAAAAATTACACAACACACACACCTTTAGGACATCAGCCAATAGCTTTCTACAGCGTGTGTAATGTCTCTACAACTCTCTACCTGAAGGGGGTGTACGTGTAAATTTGACTCCAAAGGAGTCAGTGCCTCACCAGCACATGAACCTCACCCCCCATCACTGCTTGGGTGATGCCAGGCATGACAGTGATCAGAAGTCCGACATTTTGTGTCACTTTAGAGGTGTGTTTTTATTGGATGTAATTTGGTTTGGATTCTGCAATTTATGAGCATTTCCACTATAACTTTGAATTATGCCAACGTTGTTGGGGGGGTACGCGTACCCCGCTTTGGGAAGCTAGGCTTTAAATTAAAGTCGAATGCCGACACTTGAATCTCAACTTTTAGCAGATTGTTTTGTTTCAATGCCAAAATTAACCTCTGATCCTAATTGTCTCTCACACAAAAACCACCCAGGTTGACACATCCTCCAAAGTGGGTGAAATACTACATAAAACAAATAGTCAATAAAAACACAACTGCCTTGGTTTAGGTAACAGAGAACGAGCTTAATAGTAATAGTAATAGTAATAGTCAGATGACCACTTCCTTTCTCAACCACCGGTTTGACTTTTAATGGGGGTCAAAAACATGTGAGGCTTCAATAGCCAGAGAGCCCTTTAGAGCCTCTTTTAAAAAAAAGGTCCAAGCAAGCCAGGAAAAGGGAAATTGAATGCAGACTGCAGGGACCATAAATCCTGGATAAGATGACTACAGCAAACCCTTCATTAAGTTCAGAATGTCTTTGTTGGTATGCTTTTAGTTTCCACCAGCGAGAGACCGTTTAAGAGCGCCGTGCTATATGTGCCAAAGCTCTGAACTTGTGCACTCCGAGCCAGCAAAAAGACCTCATCACGGTTGCCATGGTGATGACATTGCCAGGGTAGCAGCAAGAAGGAATACCACGTACTACCTCCAATTATCTAATCTCTTTTTGCACCTGTACAGTATTTCACAGAGTTTGATGGACACTGTCAGAGAGGTATTCATTCATGACTTTGTCCTGAATCAAAACACCATCAAATAGTAGCAGTAAGCACCTCACTTTTCCCCTACTCGATACACACACACGCACACACACACCTACGCAGCCATTCAGCAGTTATCACAGTGACACACAAGGCAGCCCATCAGTGGGTCAGTGGTTGCCATGGCAGCACATCCAGAGCCATGTTGCTGCATGAGAAAAGGTGTGTGCTGCTACTGCAGTCTGCTTGCTGTGCAGTGCATCATGCTGCAGCATAGTGACTATAGAGGAGGTGCAGCCGAGACCTCCACTCCAGTGTTCGTACAGAATATTGATATGCCTGTATGCCTGCATGATGGAACTAATCAAATTCTTATAATTTCTCGTGCACATGAGCCGGCAGCTGCACACAACAAGGAGGCTGCAGGTTTTATGTCAGCTCACTTGTATCGACAATGCATGTTAGCAGGTTAAACTACTGTGGCACTCAGTAAAGTCCAGAATTTGTTAGCTTTATGCATTTATCACTGTAAATTTGAGCTCTATCTTGGAAGTAAAAATTAACTTGACATTATAAATCTTGGCTATATAAGACATACTACATGTATAGTATATCACAATACGGTACGGTAATTGTATGGTATGATAGGGTTGTGCTGTGGTATGCAAAATAGATACGGTGTAAAAGCGAGTTTATTTAAATACCATGTATAATGTAAAATGTGTCATGTTTGGAGCACTTCAACGTACACCTATGAGATTTTTTTTTTCTTTGAATGTGAGAAAACAGACTGCTGTTCTTCCTCTCTAATGCAAGTATGGAGTTACCAATGAGACCAGGATGTATGTTGTATCAAATTATTGAGTGCAGGGATGATGCTGTGTACACACGGCTGCATCCCGTGCGGTTTGATCAATATCCATTTAGGCATCAAGCTAGTTCTATTTCTGTACAGCACGTGTCAATTTCTAGATTACTTAAAGTCACTGGACATTAAGCTGATACTTGATGTATGTCACTGGTGAAGATATGTAGAGCTCATTAAAGGCTAATCACATATGAAAATGTAAGACGGGGGCTTACTGATGATTTTGTAGCTTGTTTCCATGGTGACACAGGAGGAGCCTGGTCTATTTTCAAGAGCCACTTGCTGATAGCTCTCAATGAGCTTGGAGTGAGTGTGTGTGGATGTACAGTAGGAATGTAAATGTAACCCGAAATTACCAAAAAAGCCTTCCGCAAAAGGCAAAGTGGAGCATGTGCTGCATGCTAGCGATTCAGAAAGCGGATTAGCTCGTTGAGAAAATATATTCACGAGGCAGGATTATTAACCCTTGACATGAAGAGCACCAACTATAAAGCTTTTTTTTTGTAAACACAGACAACCATGCAAATTAAAGAGATGAGAAGTAAAAAAAATACATGCACAAGCAAAATAGCAGCCACTATTTCCATCCTGTGGTGTGTCTTTACAGCCTATTATTACTTGAATTGAGGTTGTGTTTCTTTGGCAGTTTTACCAGCTGTGACTGGTATTTTTTTTCCTACATTGTGGGCAACTGTGTGGCGCTGCTACATGAGAAGGTGGCTCTGAGCACTTTGACAGGTTCCCATATGATTGTGTCTTTAGGAAAACCTTGTATTCCAATGTGCAGATGACAGAAATGAAGTTTAAGGTGATACGTTCTACACCACATAAAACTACCAGGCTTGTCCAGTAACGTCGTTTTAGCTTTGACCTTGGTCAACACTCCCTGCATGCCCTCCTGGTTGAGTTGACAGCTTTCAGAGACATTTCCATCATGAGTATGTATTCTAACAAACATGATACCACTCCCCTGGGTGTAATAACTAGAGAGCAGCTGTTTCCATCAGGGTGTAACCTTGACAACATGTCTGCTGCTCGCAGTCACTGTGGCCTGCCACTAACCTTACGTAACAATTTCAACCACAATACATACAGCAATACTGATGATTGATGTTAAACCAAGCCACCACAGTTTGTAATAAGTGACGAAAACACGGAGTTGTACCTCTTCCTTTGCAGATGTAACAGCTACTACTCTTCTGGAAAGACTTTGTACAAAATATTGTAGCGTGTCTATGGGAGGCTAGAGGTCACTAATGTTGATATTGACCTTGTATTGGTGAGAAAAGGACCTTCTTCAAACTGTTCTCAAAAAAGTTACAAGCATACAGTTACTGTACACAAAACATGTTGGTAAAATGAAGAGCTAAGACTGAGGGGCAACGAAGCTGTCTTATCCAAAACCCTTATTGATTAATTCATTGATTAACGGCCCAAGACTACTTCAGCAACTTGTGCACAAGGAAGCATCTGCCCGATCCAGTCTGATGGACTAAGTCATTTAAAAAATCAAATCATACGACAATCAAGTTGTCCTAGTTTTAAAATAAGGTCATCAGCAAATTCACCAGACCTTGAAGTTCTACATGTTTTATCTTTGAATTTGCCAAAATGGACACAGCATTTTCCAGTAAGTCCACTAGTTCCAAACACTCCAGAGGCCCGACATGCCCAACAATAAATCTGCTAAACCACACCAGAGAAGCGTCCTGGTTTCTTTCTCAGGAGCAGCAAAGGTAAAAATAGGACCTTTGCATCCCTCTTAAATCATTCTGTATAACCTGGACCCATTTGTTGGCATCCTGAATGATAAAAAAAACAACATTGCGTTGCTAAAGTAGCTGCTGATGTACTGTATCTTCAAATAGATTGTTCTTGTTGTGTAACTGAGGGAAAACCTGGTGTGTCCTCGCTAGAAAGACTCCTCTCACAGTCAGCAAAAAGAATGTTCGACAAAGAAGGGCAATAAAGAACAAAGTGTTTTTGTAGCGAATGCTGATGAAAGCTGCTGGTCTGCCAAGCACATTGACAGAGCAGAAAACCCCGAACGTTGGCAAGAAGAAAGCTTCCTTTTTGAGATTTTGGTGTTTTAATGTCGCTTAAATGTCGCTTAGAACATTGAGGCATTAAGAATAAGAGTCACTTTGTATTAGCTAACACATTCCTGGTCGGTTCTGCAAGTGTACTGCCCCTTATGTTCTTTTTTTGCTGTTTTCTGGGTTGTTGTGTTAGCAACTCATGTCCGATATGAATACAATGATAATTAAGATGCTTGTTTGGGCTTGGTGGCGATATAAGTGCCATTCAAGTTGTTGGAGGTCCCATAAACAGCAAAAGGGTCTCTGCAGTCACCACTGGAAACAAGGACAGGTGTCGCCATGGAAACAGAATATCCTACATCCGTGTTTACCCTTAGAGACTTACCCATTGGTGAGGTTGTCCTCGTCATCCGGGAGGCTCTTTCCTAACAGGTCACTGTCGCTCAGGTAGCCGGACTTGAGGTCGGCGTCCTCAAGCCCATCTAGCAGCTCGATACGTGACGTGCTGCTGAGGTGACTCGAGCAGCGAGCCGGCATGGTTTGGGCTGCATACTGGGAGGCAGTCTTGACCCCCTGGTATCCTCCTGCCGTGGAGGACGGGGCGTCGCCCGCCTGGAGGCGAGGGCTGGATTGGCCATGGCGCCATGACAGAGGCGAGGAGCGGTTGGATAGGCTGGACATGCTACGAGCGTTGGTCTCGTCACTGTCGTAGCCCACATTGCTGCTTTCCAAACAGCTGCGGACATACACAGGAGACATTCACCCACTGGACTATGATCATTAGCTGTGTAAAAAATTCAAACTTTACAAAGATAATAGGTGTTCAGTTTTGTTTGATACTTGCTTATTTGTTTGGCACGATGACTTCTTCCTGACTCTAGTAAGTGGATCAGGGGTTGAAAAGTTCTCTCAACAAGAATGGGAGCATCCTGTTTTTTTCACTTCATTACATAACTATAAGCAGAAATTCATAAATATTGCAATGGCTACGACCATGGGCATATATCTTTACCCATTCTTCTTGGATAATTTATCAATGCAACAACTGAATGAACCTGCTCTAGTTTGGAAAGGGGCAGACAGTCTTACAAATAGTGGCCTTACTGTTATGCTCCTATTTTTACCCTCTAAATAATGCCTCTCGATTGATAGAAGACACCACAATAGTAAACATATTGTTAAATCAACACCTCTCAACTGTAACTGAGCATTATTATCTTTGTAAAGGATTGTTTTTCTCACCATCTTCTGCTCTCAATTGAACTGAAAATGTACTCATTTTATAACCCCCTTGAGCTCCTTCATAAATTTTTTTCTTAATGGACACACTTTCAAAATATATTTTTTCAACAGTTTTTCCTTTGTGTTTATATGCAGACCACAATTGTTCTAACTCGTCGAATGTCTGCACTCTACTATGTGTGTTTCTATGTGTTGCTGTTGTGAGCACCTGTGGCTGAGCTGAGAGCCCCGCAGACTTGACATTGTGTCTTCCAAATTCTGGCGGAGGTCAAGGACATTCTGCACCGTGCGCTTCCTCTGTGACTCGGGGTCTGCGGAGCAATGCCCAAAAAAAAAAAAACAACTTGTTAATGTGAAAGGCACCTCTCATTCTTTTGATTTCCTAATTTTCTGTTGTTCATTTGACTTAATCGAAGTGCAAACATAAAATCATGTGGACTGGGCAAAGGAAAGCATAATCTGTAATCACTGTCGTGAAATTACAGCCATTGTCCTTGGTTAAAAGAGCAAAGATAGTTTGAGATGGTGGGATACATTTTGACTTAAATTACACTGTATTTTTACAAAGCTGTGTGATTGCTTTCAGGGGGTACCTGGAATGACATTTACAGATCCTTGCCAGAAACAGAAACATATGTGGAATTCAAAAGCAGTCGATAATCAAGAATGTCTTACAAATAAATGATGCAGTAGTAACAGGAACAGCTCAGGCAGAAAAATCGTAGAAGATAAGAAGTGGTTGCCTTTCTTTTTGTGTCCAATGTACGGTATATAGAAAGCAGTGCGCAATGACACGTGTAGCAAGGAATGCCATTAATCAGCAGCTAAGCCATTCAACCCACTTACTGTAAGTGAACACTAGTAGAATCAACTATTCTTTGATCAGAAAACATTGACCTTGCTTGGATTAACTGGCCATTGACAGATAAGATGTTATCACAAGACTTTTTTTGGAAAGCGTACAAGCAAGTTAAGCACGTGACTATATAATAATGGGACTATTTGTGAGCTCCCTGCTCATGAACAATCCCTGCAGTGAGACACTATACAGTATATAAAAGTGAGTTCTGCCCCAACATTCGCCATAAACATGTCATACATAAACTACAGTAGTGTTTTCACGTAGCCACAGACTAAAATAAACACCGTGCCCTTCTAACTGCACAGAAAAGCAGAGTTTCTTTCAAATGTCACAAAATCAAAAAGCTGTGATCCCTTTCATGCTTGCAGGCAGTTCCACTGACTCTTCCTCCTTCTCGAGCACTCGACATAAGTCGGGGCTATTGCGACATTTGCAAAGAGCCTGCATGACTGATCACATATCATTATGATGAAATGTTAGGTCAAAACCCACCCTCCCCGCCATGTCTAGCTTTTATGCCTGTACCAATTTAACCATCTCCATTCTATGTTGATGAATCTGTCATCCCAATGACCTCATATCTGGGAGTCTGTCACTTTAAATTTACTTCTGTAAAAAATCTGACACTTCCTCTGATCATGTGTGGAGGGGAGAAATTTATGATTGAAGAAAGTGCTCAACAATTTGGTTTGTCTGTCAATATTCCGACAGAGTGCCTGGATTTGATGCATAAGATATTTTGAAAAGGTTGCTCTCCATTTTGGGCTGATTCTTTTGTATAGGCACAAATAGATTATTACAATTGTGATAATTAAGGCTTAGATTTTAATACAATGATTCAGTTATTTTACCAGCTGCTGCTAATTATTTTTACAAACTAGAAATGGTCCTCGTTTTATGGCGTCCCGTGTTCCAATGTTTCATCCTTACAAACACACTCCAAGAAATTATTAATACTGTACAAAAAGAAAGATAACTAGTTAAGAGCGCATGAGGGAAGAATACAGAGGCGGCGTTATACAGCTGAGTGGTTAGCATGTTGGCCACACAGTCAGGAGATCGGGAAGACATGGGTTCGGTTCTCCGTGGGGCAATTCTGTGTGGAGTTTGCATATTCTCCCCGTGCATACGTGGGTATATGCGTGGGTTTTCTGCGGGTACTCCGGTTTCCTCCCACATTCCAAAAACATGAAAGTTAGGTTAATTAGGTTAACTGGCAAATTGTCCATAGGTATGAATGCGAGTGTGAATGATTGTTTGTCTATATGTGCCCGGTGATTAGCTGGCGACCAGTACCCCGCCTCACGCCCGAAGTCAGCTGGGATAGGTTCCAGCATACCCCGTGACCCTAATTAGGATAAGCGGCACAGAAAATGGATGGATGGATGTGTCCCAAGCATGAGGCGGACTCTTCTGGTGGCTGCACGCATAAGAAAAGGAAAGTGGAATCACACATCATAAAATGCTGAGTGAAGAAACGGAGAAACCAACACTGGCTCAAACACGACCATCATCGAGGATAAAGATTATATGAACATGTGATCGGATCTTCTACTATGAAATGACCAGTGATAATTAAGCAGTGTAGTGGTCTCATTATTGAGACTTCCTCCTCCCAATAAGCCTGTCTCTCCCTCCCCTGCAATGCCTTCCAGTGTGAAAGACAAGGATAATGGTAAGGAGTTCTTTTTTTTATTGAGGTTTCATTTAATTATTGTATTTCATATTTTTGTACTATGTCCTACTTTTGTTTTTTGTACAGTGTGAGTGACCTAGGTGTTAATTTAAGTATAATTTAAGTAATTCAAGTAAGTTCATTCAACTTACCATAGCACCCACCAAATTTAGAGGAAAAAACAGATTTGTTTTTATTGTATTGTATTGTATTGTATGTACTTTATTGATCCCACAGCGGGGAAATTTACTTGTTACAGCAGCAAGCAAGCAAGACAAGTAAAGAGAACAGTAAAGTAAAGCACTACAACATGGTTCAGGTATATAAGCCGCACGTGTCCACGTCATAAAGTGGCATACTGTGGCGCACTCCGTGAGGACCTGTCAGCTCTTTATTGGACAGGAGCCAATCATGAGCTATGAAGAAACTCACTTGCAGGAGGTCATACCTCAATATGACAGTCTGACTCTCGGTTTCATCTTAAAAACAACATTAAACTAATCACACAGCAACTAACATTAAAACGTTATACCTCAGAAATATAGAAACATGTATAAATACTTGTTTGATATGAAAAAAACAACATTTTAAAATGTTCCCATAATGCATTTCATTGGAGGAGAGCATAGAAAGCATAGAAAATGGTGCTGCAATGCTGCTTTTGTCCACCAGAGGGAACCAGAGGACACGGAGCCCAAAGCAACAAGAGGGAAGTTGACGTCATTGCTGCTCCCCAATGAATGCGTTGCTCAGATGCAATGTCTTATGGGAAAACTTTGAAAATGTTGTTTTTTTTAATGTCATATCGGGACATGTTTGTCTATTTGTATATACAAGAACGATAACTCTGTGAGTCAAACTCCTATGTTGTTATAATGGTATATATACTGACCTCCACTGACTTTCAATGGGTTGACAAGCTTGGTGGGGCTCGTGCCAAAGAAAGAGCTATCATTTCCTCACTGACTCACGAGCGGCACACTATTTAAACAATTAGTAGTAATTCCGAAGTGAAGGAGATTACAATTTAGCCATAAATTAGCCACAACACTGTATAAGCCGCAGGGTTCAAAGTTTAAGAAAAAAGTAGCGGCTTATACACTGGAATTTACGGTACATCACAGTCGTCGGAAGGGAACTCGTTCGTAACCCGGGGACCATTACTGGGACCATCCATATTCACATTTAATGTACTGTGTATTCTTCATTATGTGCCAGTAATATGACTGATAGATGACATCCAGACAGATTAATGAAGCATGCATAATTACATTTAATTACCACAGTTGTATTCATTATGATGCGCTAATGACACCGGAGTAAATCGCACAAGTTATTATTTCATTTACAGTACTTGTTGACCATGCCTGGTGACAACATTAGGTATAGCTGCACAAAATAGATCCAATATAAGAACTGTCGGAACACGTTTGCATTTACAAAACAAAAATATGTTTATTTAGTGGTTGCAAAGCATTACCATCTCTTGTATTTGATCTCATTCTAATTGTTCATGTCAAAGATATGGTGTTAATGACTTATCAATAATTGATATTGATATGGAGAAGGGGTAGTCTTAAATAAGCTCTGCTTCTGCTTCTTCCTTTTTGGACATGTTGAATTGTGCAAATGTAACCATGTAATGTTCCTTAATGTAATTTGTTAAGCCTGTCTGAAACAAAAACCATATTGTATCATTGTAAAACCCTTAATTGGCATAAAGACCTGTGATCGTTGGCATTAAAAAATGACAGAATCATCACAATCTTTCACACCACCCCATGGTCAATGCCCTCCTATTGATAAATGTGACCTATAGCTCCAGAGAAGGCAACGCCATCTCCTCACCATTTGCACAAACCATCTGTCAGCGCCCTAACACATGATTGAAGCCGGGAGGAGGCTAAATGTGTGTCTGTGCCTCTAAAATCTATTCAATATGGCACACTGTCGTTCCAATTTTTTTCTTCGCTTTTGGGAGATACACGGCGCGGCGGGTGGAGTGTATTGTGGCATGGTGCAGCAAGCAGGAGGTTTTGACAGGAGATCGGTCTGCTGGTAATCATCATCACAGAGCTCTCAGGTCTTTTTTGTTTCCTCAATGAAATCAGCTTGTCGATGTTGTGATTGGAAGCAAGCATATTTCACACAATTATAGCAAACCTCGGAGGCGTGCTGACAGAGGAAGGACAATGCAGCACAGCCATGTTTAGCTAGAAAACATTCAGACTTCAGGTAGACTGAGATGTGGATGTATTTGTCAAGGGGAAATGCAAAGGGCGGCTGCAGCATGCAAGCAGGTGCCGTGTGTTGGCATGGAGGGGGGCGTGCTTCCCACTGAGGCATCAGTGAAGCTTGCAAAAGTGGGGCAGTGTTACAGCATCAAGCCCTTTCTTCCATTCACCGATCCATTTTTTAACGTAGTTTATCTCATTCAGCGTCAGTGGGAAGCTGGTAAAAGATGGTAAAAGGTCTACATCCTGGACTGGTTACCTGTCAAATGCAGGAATCGATCCCACATCAGCTACACTACCATGGCCAAAGTACTCTCATCCTATTGATTGGTACCCTGCTGCACTCACCTAACATCTGGCTGAAGAGCAGCTGCTCCAGGTCTCCCAGCACCGTCACCACAAGCTCAGGGTCCACCTTCAGGAAGGGTTTATCCCCTCCTTCTTCCCCTTGCCCCTTGGAACCGGATTCCCCTCCGGCTCCTGGTTTCTTGGCGGCGGCCTTGGCCTTGCTGGAGAGGATCTCATCATCTGACCTGCTGTCCTCGGGGGCCTTACTGAGGGGTTTCACCTCTGCGAATGGAGCCCGCGGTATCCGACTTTGCTTGCCGGGGATGGATGGAGCAGCCAGAGGGGCAAAGGGCTTGGGTTTTCCCTGGAAGAGGGAGTGCTCCGATTTGGACAGGTTTCGAGAAAGTGGGGCGCCGCCACCTGCCACCTTGCCTACTGATTTGCCTGGCTTTCTCGGACCACCCACCCCGGGCTTGGCCATGTCATCGCACCACTTGGGCTCATAGAGGTGTAACTTCTTTTCGGCATCAGTGAGCACAGCCAGGTTAGTCATGGATCTCTGCTTGCGGAGGCTGGAGGCCACCGGAAGCCTACCCTCAGAACTACCTGCACGGTAAACCTTGAGTTCACCCCGTTGGGTGCTCTGGGGCACCCCGGATTTGGCCCTCTTTGCTCCCATGCCGAGTCCTTTGCCATCTGCTTGGCCATACGCCTTTGAGCTATCCATCTTGAAATCTCCTTCCCTGCCTTTCACGCTATTCCCAAGCATGCCTCCTGCATGAGAGTGGAGAGACGCGCATCAGCAGGCAGGGGGAAAACGAGGTTCCTTGCTCCGATCTTCTTTCTTGCACAAAGAAATCCTGCATAGAAAAAAAAGGCTTGCTCTTGCAGCAATTCTCCAACCTCCTTCCTTCCCTCTTTCTCTCTTTCCTCCTGCTGCAGCTGTTGCAGTGCTGCCCGGGCGCTCCCTTCCCTAACGTCCTTCTTTTCCTCCCCCTTTTTTCCCCCCCAACACACTCCTCCCTCCGAGCGCACCCCTCGTGCCGCCGGAGTGCGCAGCAGCAGAATGACAGCGGCGGCAGTCGCAGCAACGCTCCCCTCCTCCTCCTCTTCCTCCTCTGCTGCCTCCTCCCTCCCTCCCTGTCTTACCTCCGCTCTCATACCCCCCTCCTCTCCATCAGGTTTCTCCGCATTTGCACATTCTCACCTCTCTCAGCTAGTAATGTGCAATGCAAACAAAATAAATCACCATTTTGTAAAATATGAGCACCAGTCCTACTGTTTTTCTACCAGCTCTTCTCAAGTCTTTGTTCTCCCCCTGCCGCCGTCTCTGTCATCTCCACTGTTTGTTACTTTCAACACGATGGATCATTTATGATGTTAGTAGTGTTAGCTTATTGATACTGATGCGTCAGTTAAGAATAGCTATTCAACAATACAATAATCAACAATAAAACAATGATCTGATATTCAATCACAATTATTAGGTGAGTCATTGTTCAGGTCAAAAGAGAGAGAGACTCAGACATGGCTATTTCAACGGTGCTGGAGGAGGACACAATTTAGCAAAGCAGGTACTATTTCTATTTTTTAGCCACGTGCCTCAGCTATGGATGCTCCAGTACAGTGACGTGAAGTGAAGTCCATGGCTGGTGAGGCACTGACTCCTTTGTTTTATTTTATGTTACTACAGGTTGCTCATTAAGAGGACAACAAGAAGAGAAGAGAATAAAGAATAATTCACTTTGGTTAAAAAATGTTGTGAATTGTTTTCAAGTACTTCTTAATCTCATTTATTTACTTTTTGTATTAACTGAAAAATGTTTCTGTTCTTACCTTTTATATGTACATTGTT
This sequence comes from Dunckerocampus dactyliophorus, assembly GCF_027744805.1. Lineage (NCBI taxonomy): Eukaryota > Metazoa > Chordata > Actinopteri > Syngnathiformes > Syngnathidae > Dunckerocampus > Dunckerocampus dactyliophorus. The sequence continues at coordinate 15,720,481 of NC_072826.1, forward strand.
CTTCTTTCTGCTTCTTTTTTTTTATTACAGCATATAAACTGTTACAGGCCGAGCCTGGCCCTTTAAGACGAATTGCATTGTGGGAAGTTGAGTGTCTATCTCTTCCCTCTCTCGTCTGTCTGCACCACTCATTGTTTTCTGCGTCGTCATTGACTGCAGACCATTGTCAATCTCCTTTATGGCGGCCTGCAATGTCTCCTGTGTCATCGCTAGCATGCTCGCTTGCTAGCTTGCAAATGAATCTTCGGTTCGACTGCAGCAATATGATTTAACAAGGATACAAAAACGCTACAGTACAGCGGAACGGCGCCAGTACGAAAAGGCACAGGAGTGAAATTTGTGTGAGTGACTTAATATTTCTTGTGTTGATCATTAAGATTGATCATTCAAATTCAAACAAAGGTTTGAACTTTTTTGAGAGTGTTTAAACAAGAGAGAAATGTGAGAAAATGTTATTGCCTGTCTGAGAAAAGTGTATAAAGTGTATGGTGAGGGCTCTTACAGCCTTAAAACATATATAATAATAAAAAAAAATGAAGTTGGCTACTTCGCGGCTTTTATGCTATGAGCTCTGCTATGATTTGAATATACATTTTTTATTTATTTACCATATATATTAGGTGTATTTGCGCAGAGTGTCAGTATCTTCTTGTCTCCCTGCAGCAGCTAACAACCGCATGCCTAGAAATGCTAGTATGTCAAAATGTAGAGATCAAAAGCTCCCAAGGTACGGAAGTTGATGAATCGCAGTCATATGGACGTGCTAATTTTGTCAGTCTCGGAAACATATATTGTTGTGGTATTGACCACAAATTTTGCTACACCAGATTTTGCTGTTTTAATCTTTCTGTCTTAATGCCTTCACTAGACACCATTCTAGTTGGGCCTGAATCAGTTTGGGTCCTGCCAAGTATTGGAGTCCTTTATTCGTGCATTGCTTTCGTATTCCAAAGCCTTAATGCAAATGTTAGAATGATGAAATAATGCATGGTCAGCAAAATGAAAAGTCATGCCGTGGGTGAATGGGTAAGCCACCCCTGCAATCACACACACAGCACATACCATACAACAACTGTCAAAGCTCCCACAAAGACAGACACAAAGACACATGGAGCAACTGGATCCAGTCTGAGCGTCCCGATAATATCAATTGCAAGAATAACACAGCAACAACAATAACCTTGTCACACTAAACATGATTCCTCGTAAAACCTGTTGAAATCATTCTTAACGACTTTTCTGTTTCCTGTTTAAGAGCCTTAGTTAGTGACATGTGCCAGTGTAAGTAAGTTAACACACCCAAAACCACACATAAAAACATATAATTACACACACGTGCAGAATTCAGCATTCAGTCCCTTTTTTTCTGCAGTGTCTCTTTGCTGACATTTGAGTCTAATCCGCATTGAAAATATTCCACACAGCTGAGGAGATTTTCAGTGCATTATGGGAACTCCCCCATCTCTCATTTCCTGCATTACATCTGCACCAGACTTCACTGCACATAAACCACAGCCCAAAGCTCATATGCAGTGCAGGACCATTCCTTACTAATGTCTACAGGACGTTACAAACAGTAGAAAAATAGTGTGAAGAAGTGCTGAGGCCACACTGAAAAGAAGAAAGAAAATTACAAGAAAATGGTTAAGTTAGGTGAATAAATTCATATTACATAATACCATATATAGATATATATGCACTGGATTGCACTGTTAGCTCTTTAAGAGGCTCTACGTCAGTGGTCACCAACCTTTTCGAGACCAAGATCCCTGGTCTCGGCCGTGAACCTGCACAAGATTTACCACCCCACTCCCAAACACGTGAGATATATATATAATCTATATCTGCCAAGAATAATAAGTATACGTGTTGTTGCTAAGGTTTTCTAGGAGGTCATGAGACACAATATTATATAACACTACACACAAAAGAGTTTTTAGAGTTTAAGACCATTGTTGACAACCCTTTGAATATGCTGCAAAATCCAGAGTTTTCTTCACAACAGGCTCCCAATACACACCACTGCCTCTTTTCTTAACAAGACGGTCAGGCACCATTACATTTGTTCTGGCAATTAGTTTCTGGGAAAATTTTCAAATCTTTAGTTGCTCCATCACAACTTGGGAAGTCACGAGCATCTCCACCCATGATTCACTCATAGCTTGTTTGTTTTTGAGGGGAAGGGACTTTAAGTCATCACTGGGGTGACTAATTCCTGCAAAGATAATTTTCCACAAATGTATTGTTGGAATAAATGACCTCTATCACGAGGAAGGAAGTTACCATGCGCTAGCTTTGTTCCGCTACGGATTTCAATGCAACAATTGGTTGTGTTGTTACTTAAAATTAGCAACATTAGTCAATCGGAAGAATCATGAAAAAAAAGTGTGTCTGCATCATAAGTGAGCCATGACAGCGTATGGATCTAATTAGGGTGGAGAAGCTTCTTTCACATCTGGCTTTGATTCAGTCCCCAAGCAAGCACGTTTGGCTGAATGGACACTTCCACAGCTGTGCGATGCGTCATATTTAGGGGGCCGCTCAGCTGCCATGACGGTGCTGTAATGACAACGTCATGGCTTCTACATCAGACACCCGCAGGGGGAAAGTTGTATTTAAAAGTATTGTGTTCACGAGAGTTGTTAAAGTTGTGTTGTAATTACAGAAAACATATGTAAACTCGGCTCAAACATTTATCAACCGCTATGATGAAGGATTTTACTAGCTAAAAGGAGGTAGAGTTTCATCCAGATGGAGATTTTCTGGTTCCAAGGTAACAAAATGCAATGAGAGCCTACATATACAGAAGTATATCTCATGAGATTTCACAATGACATGTGATGTATGGTCCAAATATGCGATTTTGGAATTTGGTTTCGGCCAAAAGTGGAGTCAGAATCAGATCTGGATGAAACTTGGTTTGACATTACAGCATCTGACTCTACACATTTTGTTCAAATCAGATTAAATTGGTCAGCTATAATTTTTTTTTTGTTAGTAGAAATTCAAGGCTGTCGATAACCAGAATATATCCCACAGTATATCAGTATCAGTACAGTATACAGTATCTACCATCAAAGTTTGAACAAGACAGTTTGATGGCAATAATGTTGGTTCAAATGAAACTATTAGCAGTCTTTTGAAGGACATTGAATCTAATATCAAAACAAGTTATGACTCCTGAAGAACTGAAGAAAAAGATAACATTTTATAAACTACAAAAGTCTTACAAACATGCAATAATTTGAACACGATAGAGACAAAACTGAGACTTGAGTTCAGTGGACAAAAGCATTGGCAAATGTGGCGATAAGACTCAAAAAAAGCACCAAGATGAGCGAATTAAAGAAACAATACAAGCAGCTGATGTTTGCAAAACACAAGGAAGAAGAGTCTTGAACTTGTTTTGTTATGCTTGTCTCGATGTATTATTTATTTATTATAATGAATATTATATTTATTGTGAAAAATCTTAATAATTACATCATCATATTGTTACATTACCTTATCATTCTTCTATGTATTGAAAAATCACATGGGGAATACAGGAAGTGAATAAATGGACTGCATAAGATGTGTAACAGATGGGGGGTGGAATTAAATAAGTTTTGCTTCTTTCTACTCCTTTTGGACATGTGGAACTGTGAATATGTATTCCACTGTAACTTGTATGCATGTTCAAGTAAAATTAAACCATTACCATTACCAGAACAACTATGAGTCAAATACATCAATAGGTATTTGCTTGGAAGATTACCCACCTAACTTAAAATTTGGTTACATGCCAAATACAGTTGAAATCCATCCATCCATCCATTTTCCTCCGCTTATCCGGATCCGGGTCGCGGGGACAGAATACAGTATACTTATAATCCCTCCAGCGTGTCCTAGGTCTGCCCCGAGGCCTTCTCCCGGCTGGGCATGCCCGGAACACATCACCAGGGAGGCGTCCAGGAGGCATCCGGACTAGATGCCCGAGCCACCTCAACTGGCTCCTCTCTATGTGAAGAAGCAGTGGCTCTACCTTGAGCTCCTCCCGGGTGACTGAGCTCCTCACCCTATCGTTTAGGGTGAGTCCAGCTACCCTATGGAGGAAACTCATTTCAGCTGCTTGTATCCATGATCTCGTTCTTTCGGTAACAACCCAAAGCTCATGACCATAGGTGAGGGTGGGAACATAGATTGACCGGTAAATTGAGAGCTTTGCCTTCTGGCTCTCTCTTCACCACGATGGTCCGGTACAGCGACCGCATTACTGCATTTGCTGCGCCAATCCGCCTATCGACCTCATGCTCCAACCTTCCCTCACTCATGAACTCCTCCACCTGGAGCAGGACCTCATTCCCAACCCAGAGGGAGCAATCCACCCTTTTGCTACTGAGAACCATGGCCTCGGATTTGGAGGTGCTGAGTCTCATCCTAGAAGCTTCACACTCAGATGCAAACTTCCCCAGTAAACGCTGAAGATCACAGCCCAATGAGGCCATCAGGACCACATCGTCTGCAAATAGCAGAGACAAGATCCTAAGGCCACCGAACTGGACTCCCACGACGCCTTGGCTGCGCCTAGAAATTCTGTCCATGAAAATTTTTAACAGAATCGGTGACAAAGGGTAGCCTTGGCTTGACTTACTGCTGGCAAAGCGAACCAGGTACCTGCTTCAGTTGTACAAGGACCAAATGGCATGTAGTAGCGCGCCACCAATCCCGCACTCCCGGAGCACCCCCCACAAGACACAGCGAGGGACACGGTCGAATGCCTTTTCCAAGTCCAAAAAGCACATGTAGACCGGTTGGGCAAACTCCCAAGTACCCTTCAGTACCATTGCAAGGGTGTAGAGCCGGTCGAGTGTTCCGCGACCAGGACGAAAACCGCATTGCACCTCCTGTAGCTGAGGTTCCACAAACGGTCGTACCCTTCTATGCAGCACCCTGGAATAGACTTTCCCAGAGAGGCTGAGGAGTGTGATCCCCCTATAGTTGGAACACACCCTCCGGTCACCCTTCTTGAAAATGGGGACCACCACTCCGTTCAGCTAATTCATAGGTACTGTTCCCGACTTCCACGCAATGTTGAAGAGAAGTGTCAACCAAGACAGTCCCTCAAACGTGCCAAACGTTCCCAGCACACCTTCACTGCACTTTTGGGTCTCCCAGGTCTGTCCGGCATCCTCACCCGCCATCTAATCCAACTCATCACCAGGTGGTGATAGTTGACAGCTCAGCCCCTCTCTTCACCCGTGGGTCCAGAACATGCAGAAGCAGGTCTGATGATACGACTACAAAGTCCATCGACCTGCGGCCTAGGGTGTCCTGGTGCCAAGTGCACTTGTGGACATCCTAATGGTCAAACGTGGTGTTTGTTATGAACAGACTGTGGTTCGCACAGAAGTCCAACAACATCACACCATACGGGTTCAGATCGGGGAGGCCGTTCCTCCCAATCACTCCCGTCCAGGTCACACTGTCATTGCCCACATGGGCATTGCAGTCTCCCAGTAAAACGACGGAGTCACCAGCTGGGGTGCTCTCCAGCACTCCTCTGATGGACTCCAAGAAGGCTGGGTACTCTGAACTGCCATTCGGCGCGTACGCACAAACGACAGTCAGGACCCTTTCCCAGCCCGAAGGCGTAGGGAAATGACCCTCTCGTTAGCCGGGGATGACGCCAACACAGAGGCACAGAGCCGGGGGTCTATTAATGAGCCAACGCCAGCTCACCGCCTCTCCCCTGAAGCAACTCCATAGTAGAACAAGCCCCTCTCGAGGAGTTTGGTTCCAGAACCCAAACTGTGGGTCGAGGTGAGTCCAACTATATCTCGTTGGAAAGTCTCAACCTGTCCCACAAGTTCAGGCTCCTTCCCCACCAGAGAAGTGACATTCCATGTGCCAAGAACCAGATTTGGCAGAAAAGACCAGGAAAAGGAAAAGACCGCCCTCGACTGCCACCCAAAGCACAATGCACCGGACCCGTATGCTTGCCCCCGCAGGTGGTGCGTCTACGGGGGGGAGACCCCGTGTGGCTTGTTCGGGCTGGGCCCGGCGAGGCCCCACGGGTGAAGGCTCGACCACCAGGCCTGGCTTCAGGATGAGGCCCCATATCCCACGTCCAGGCGAGGTGCGGTCCCTCCTCTTGTCGGTTGAACAGTTAAACTGAATGCAACCATTATTTACATGCGTTATTTTTTAATAGCTGTAGTCTGGCGACAGCCCACAAAGATACATGCTGTTACTATATCGCCCAAAATCCAATTCAAGCGTCCTTTCGGTCTGCCTGATTACAAAAACAAGAAAGCCCATACATGAAAATGATGTGAAAGCTGATCTGCTCATTAAAGCACTCAACTCCGTGTCTGTCCAGCCTCCTCTCAGAAGCACTAAAAGGTCTGGTCTGGCATCTCCCAAAGGACTTTCTCCATCATTAGGCTAATTAAGAAGCCTATCTGTTGGGTTTTGCAATGTCTGAAGCCATTCTGTAATATCTCTTCATATTCGTGAAATTACAGTTTGTTTGGGAGCACTGTAATTTTACATCACAGCTTATCACAGCAATCCCTAAATACCATGCAACCATTCCCCCTAGGAGCTGACAATTACCTTCATATGTCTAAATGTCGACCTTTGATTCCCCTGTTCCGAGCATGCCGATACTCAAGTTTCTCAACATAAAATATGCAGAGGCCGGGAAATACAGTGTACACATTGATGGCTGTGTGTTATTCTCACTGGCAAAAAAATTCAAGTTTATTTTGACATATTTGCAGCACAAAAAAGGACTTAAAACTACATCTCAGAGGCCCTCAAGAGACAAGGAACTATGCAGCGTTGACAGATGAGTGAGTGGAGAGAAGCGTTCAGTGTGTGTTAGTACTCGGGGAAATGGTGATGCACATAACAGGTGGAGGCCCTGCACAGTAGCATGAAGCTTTTATTATGGGCTGCCAGTTGTTCTCCCACAACAGCCCAGTGACAAAACACAGCATCATGTGACTTTTTAACGCAGCTGGAAAGTAGTGTAAGAAACCCGTTGAACTTGTTCTGGAAAAACCTTTCTTCAATATTATATGTTGTTGTGACAAAACGCCACAAGAGGGAGACAAATTTAAATGCTAGGGAATAATTTTTTGTTGGTAGTTTGGGGTTAATGTGTCACTATTCAGGCATTGATTAAAAAAATTAACAATTATTTATCTCAATGTTAATTTCAGCAATGCCTTTGAAACTTTGGCTTTTATAAATACTGTGGAAAACAGAGCATCAAATCATAGGTTTTTACCCTCTTATCACACACTTGGCCTACTACTGAGTATTCCAACTTGTCCAAAAAACACCATAATGTTTTATAATGTATGTTTGAGGACTCACCGAGATCATCACAGCAGACCTCCATGGAATCAGAGGAACAGTCACTCAGGTCCTCCAGCGTGGCCTCTTGGTCCTCCTGAGCCTTATACCTAAAATAAATAAATAACAAATAAAGAAAAATATGATAAACCACAGGTCAAAACAACTGACCTGAACCATTCCTCACCTGAACCTGAAGGGAGCAACAGCTGCCATGGTTACTCTTCCTGGCTCACTAATCTTTATTCTGGAAGCACTGTGGTCCTGATTGGAGATGATCCTCACCTCTGGTGGGAAGCCCCTGATTCCATCCAAAGACACCACATTTCTGTTGCGCCCTTTAGTATAAAGATGTCCTCTCCCAGACTGTTGCCGGGACAAGACTGCTTTTTCTGCGCTGTCGGCATTGTCAACGTTCCTCTGACGATATTTCCCAAAGGTCCAATTCTTGTTGGTGTTTCTTCTTAGCTGAAGATCTCGAAGGGCCCGTTGGGTCAGAGTGCCTGTGTGGAGGTCCAACGTGTCTTTGGAGCGGGGAGTTTCTCTCTTTGGAATACGAGGACTGTTGTACGCTGAGCTAGTTCCATCAGTCCGTTCCATCACTGCCGGGCTCCTTTGGGAATATAGGCTAGAACTTTGGTGTACAAGGTTTTTCAGAGCTGGACCTCTCAGAAGCAACTCTGTGGTACCTGATGACCCAGAGGATGAGGAACAGGAAGGAAGTCGTCTTGTGGGATTTGGGAGGTCGTTGTATTGCCGTTTGGGGTCCATTTTGGAGAGCGGCATCATGCTTTGGTGGAGATGCTGACTATAAGCAACCACTTTGACAAGCCACGCATCATCGCTTGACTGCAGAGACAAAATACCATGGATATATAGTATTAACACATAATTAGCTTTATATAGTATGTCTGTGTAGATTCTCACTCATTCTCAACTGGAGTCTTGTTTGTTGAAGACGTTTCACCTTATGTCTAAAGGGCTTCTTCAGTTCTAAAATTTTAGGTGGAGAATATTCCCATTTATGTCACAATAGGATGGTTGCTGTTATTGTGGCCAAGGGTGGCTGGTGAACGACCATCCTGCATAAAAATAAGTCGCTACTCTGCCTGGTGGAAAACAACTCGTTAGTGGCCACTCTTCCCATTGAATGAGACAATCTTTGAGGGAGAAATGTTAGGACATTGTTGTCAGCAGACGATAGATGATGGCGCAAACCTCCTCCTCCATTTAGGGAGGGCCTTTGTAGTTTGATATAGAGGTGTGAAAGAAGCCATCTGTCATGTCAAATCGCTCTATTAGATTAATCTGCCAGTTTTGTGATTTATATGACAAATGTAGGGCAGCTCTTAAACTTTTATAAATAAATCTTGTACTGTTTGGGGTGGCTCCAGTAATAATGTAAAATACTGGGACAAAAATACTAATGTGAGATCAAAAGGACAGTAATAATACAGTAATAATATAGAGTGAGGGTTTGCTCATTAATGGCAGCTGTGCATAGCAGGGTGTCTGAGCCACAGGCTGAAGGCTTCTGACCGCAGACATGCTGACTGAAGGGGACAAAAAAAAGACGGGGGATGGTGGGGAAGTGGAAATGATGGTTTTGAGTCGTCTTGATGTCTGCAAGCCAGACTGTCCCCAGCTCATTTTGTGATCAGAAAAGCTGACGAAATTTAAATAAATCTGAGTGACAATACTTTTACAACAGGAGGGTGTGAAATATGCTGCAAGACTTGTGACAGACTGACACCACTTGGCTCACACAGCAAGAGGACGGCCCCGTTCAGGCCGTGCCAACACAGCAGCCTGCCACTCTTCAAAGACATAAAGTTACCCCCCCACTCCCACCCTATGAGCTCTATAAGTACTGATGACCAATACTGGACTATTTTCCAGTAACATGAGCCACATTGTTTCTGCAAACGATCCGTCTAACCATTCAATAAAACATAAATGCTTTAGGACTGTGAGAAGAACACCAAGTACTTTGAGAAAATCCACACAAGTGTAAGAAATGTTAAATAAAGAGAGCTCTCCATGAATGAAAACAACATTAATAGTGCTAATAAGGAGACAAAGCATGCAGACACACATAACACACTCTCTCCAGAGAAATAAGCAACGCCTATTGTTATGACAGCTTACAGTAATACAATTTAGACCTACTTGCTGCAGATGCAGCAGATGGCACTGTGGTGACAATTGTCCCTTGCCACACTTCAAATTTTGCGGTTTCAAGAAAATATCTTAATAAATCATGCTGTTTTCTGGTTGAATACTGCCTATTAGTCAAAACATACGCATATTTACAGGAAAACTGCTAATTTAAAAAATGATTTTGCCCATCATCCACAATCCTTATGTGTGACACGAACACATATGTCTTTCACGCAGCTATGAATGCACGTAATGGGAAACACTTATTCTGCCTATAAATATAAAGCCTTCTGAAAAAAAATCCAACAATCTCCAACGCCACTCCATTTACATATAATGTGATATGCATATTAAGTAAGCTACAGCGACATTGTTATTGTTATTATTTTTAACATTGTTTTTGGCGTAGTGAGTGCCCTGCGTTTGGCTGGCGACCAGTCCAGGGTGTACCCGGCCTCTCGCCCAAAGTCAGCTGGGATAGGCTCCAGCATACCTTTGGAGGTGTTTTAATAGTGGTCTTTGTAGGCGTGTCCCATTACGTGCAGAAGTGAGCTCTTTTAATCTGTTTTATATCTTTAGAACACACAGAAAAAAGAAAGACATGTGTTCATGTCTCACATAAGTATTGTGGATGATGGGCAAAATTCCCCCAAAAAGTGCAATTTTCCTTTAAGGAAATGTTATGTATTTTTGCCTAAATTAAGCATTTTCAAGCATAAAAATGGCTACATTCGCTGAAGTACAAATATAAGACAAACAAAAGACGCATTCAAAGTTGTACATGATATGTAATATTCTACTTTGGTCACTAAGTGTCAATAATGTTACTGTAATGTTCGGTGAGACACACATGAAACAGACTTGATCGCTCGAACAACAGGCTTTTAATGCAGGGTTGAATTATCTCACAACAGGCACAATAACCCCTATTAAAAATTCCTAATGAAAACACTGGTTATTGTTGCAGTCGTAACTCATGCCAAGCTAAAATTCAACTCTGAAACTCCGCCATCACTTCCTGTCCGCCCTCTCCTCGCTCTGGTACACATTTATAGCAACACACACAAGCACGAGTCTTATTTATGTCTTAATGGTGGTGACTATAGTGGTGTTATTTTATGTCTAGAGGACTAAACCATATTAAGAAGGTCGTAAACAGGTTTTCTATGCTGTAACTACGAAAATATTACATTTATAAACAAGGAATCCTATTTCGCTGCAATTCACTTATCAGGGTCAGGTCTGGAAACAATTACCTGCGCAAAAAGGGGATTAGTGTAATAGTACAGTAGACTTTCTGTTCTTATCAACTCTCCGTGCTGTTTTTCTGTTTGCTGGTAAGGTTCTCTGCCCATGTTGCTATGGAAACATAGTGTGTGTTATAAGTGAGTGTGGCTTGTTTTGTTGTGTAGGAGCACAAAAAACTGCAACCCACTGATTGTGCCTCGAGACTAGGGGCAGCGCCAACATGTGACATGAGTAGGACAAATAATTCTGTTGATCCACTTGTGAAGCTTTACAAATGGAAAATTTGTTTTCTGCGCAGTTTTGTGCATCGCGGTTGGAAGATCATTTTTTTATTCTCTGGTCACGGGAAGGGGCTGGCGCATATATCCCAGTCGACTTGGACTGGTCTCCAGTCAATCACAAGGCGACTGTGGGAATTGATCCGCCGTCAGCTATGTGAACCACTACCACTGCCAATCGCTCTGGAAGAGAGTACTGTAGTTGTCCTGGCATGTATTCTAGCTAAGTGGTAAGCTAAGTGGCTCTCTAATTATTTACACATAAAGCAGGCACTGCTGGCCACGTATCGTGATCTCTCAGTGACATCACGTTTAGATGTTTCCCTGGCGACATCATGTTTGGGTCCACCTCTTCTGGGCTTATCTTAGTTGACAGATCAAACATGACCTTTGCAGCAGGCCAGCATTGAAGACTGCCCCACTGCTCGAAACCTATAATCAGCCACGCTGAAAAGACTTGCCACAGATTGCATTTACTCTGCATGAAAATAGTCAATTTCTAAATCTTATAAAGTATAAATGGCCAAACACAGCAGTCACACAATTGTATAATGTATTCTTCTTTTTGGAATTTTTTGTGGCCAACAACATGAAGTGAAGTGTCCTCTTATTAAATTTTGATGATTTCCTCCTCCTCCTCCTCCTGCTGCTGCTCCAGTTTAGCTGAGAGAAGAAGAGTTGAATGGGTGCATTGCTATATACACAATTCAATTTTCTCCAGACTTGATCCACTTTTTATATATAGCAGGCCACGTTGCTCATTTCCTTTCCCCGCTGGCCTAAAGCTTTGTATTAGAGGAAGTCTGCAATGCATGTGTTAGATCACACACACACACACACACACACACACACACGCACGCACGCACACACCAAAACCATTGTTGCAATACAAAAGAAACCACACAGAGTTCATAGAGATGACTAAGTTTCAACTCTTGACCTTGGAAGGCTTTTTATACCTACAATATCATTATCATAATTTGCTATTGAAATACCCAACTACATATGTTAAGATGTCACTATATTTCAATTATAACATGCCATAATCAATGCAATACCATACCATGTAATATAGAAGACAAAAACAGAATATTCATCAATGGTGTTCTCTACTCGAAGTTAAAAATGTACTTTTTAAGACCTACAGGCTCAACACTCCACTGTTACTCTGTCATAAATTATTTCCTTTGGCCTGATGCATAATCAAATAGTGTTCCCAAAAGGATCCAGAGGGAGTTTCAGCTGCACAGAATGTTGTTTTGTCATATTGCAAAGCAACCTGCAGATGTTGCTGTTATGCAAACAATGCAGCAATGCATTATAGACAGGTCATGTAACTGGGCTTTTATAGTATGTAAAATTTACAATACTGCAAACTACAAATACCTGACAGTGAAAATACAATAAAATACAAATAACTTCCCTGTGAACAAGACTCTATTTCTATTGTCCAAATGTAGCCAGGTGTTAAAGATGGTCCCCAGATGTTTCACTCCATCCAAACATCACCGAGGATGAGTGCTGTCAACGGCATGACTTCAGTGATATGTGTGAAAAGACAGCCCAGTCCCATTGTGTCCCTGCCAAGTGTTGTGTTACTGCTCACGACACTCTGCTCTGACATAAAAACGTAATTTATGTACTCCCACACACATCACGAAACAAGTGGAAAAACATATTCATGGTGACAAAGTGATTCAAAGTACATAAAACTCTGGGGAGTAAAGTTAAAGGAAAACTGGACTTTTTTTGGAATTTTGCCCATCATCCAGAATCCTTATGCGAGACATGAACACTTATGTCTTTCTATTTTCTGTGCGTTCTAACGATATAAAAACAATATAAAAACAGATAAAGAAACAGTTCGAGCTGTCTGTTTTACTGCACGTAATGGGTCCACCTATGTCGCCTACAAAGGCTGCTATTAAAACACCTTTAAAAACCTCCAACAACGTTTTATGGTTTTATATACATGCTGCGACCATGTAGTAACAGGTACATTCATGATAACATGTGATACTTACAGTATTTTGCGTATTTTGTTCATTACCAGAACTTCCTTCCTCGACGCATTGATTTCACATCCACCTAGCGTTAACTTAAACTCAAAAATAAAAACAACAGCACTGGCGGCATATTAAATATGTAGCCTTACCTTTTGGTAGTGGTCTCAGGCGGTGTGAGCGAGTCAGTGGCTCGTCGCTAGCCGGCTAATACCTACTCGGTGTGGTATGGCTAAGTGTCAATGCGCCAGTAACGTAGTTTGAACGGCATAACAATGTGAATAATATTACTAACAATGTCACTGTATATTGGTGAACATGTCACATTATGGAGCATTGTGACTTTATAGACGGAATAAGTAAGTCCCATGAGTGCAGTAATGAGCTGTCTCTTCTATCTGTTTTTATATCTCTAGAAAGCACAGAAAAGAGAAAGACATACAGTATGTGTTCATGTCTCACATAAGGATTGTGGATGATGGGCAAAATTCCAAAAGAAGTGCAGTTTTCCTTTAAGTTGCAGGTTTCTGGGTATGTACAAGCACCTTCTTTTACAATACATCTTTTTTTGGCAGAGTCCCCTGTCAGAAGGCGTTTCAACTCCCACCTCCGGGAGAGCTTTGACCATGCTCCAAGGGAGACGGCGGACATTGAGTCCGAGTGGGCCATATTCCGTGCCTCCATTGTCGAGGCGGCTGATCAGAGCCGTCGCCATAAGGTGGTCTGTGCCTGTCGTGGCAGCAATCCCAAAACCCTCACCAGCTGTGAGAGATACCATTAAACTGAAGAAAGAGTCCTATCGGGCCTTTCAGGCCCTTTCAGGCAGCTGACAGGTCTACAGCGACTTGGCAAAAACTCGGACATGGGAGGACTGCAGAGAAGCCATGGAGAACGACTTCTGGACGGCTTAAAGGAGATTCTGGTCCGCCATCTCGAGAGGGGGAAGCAGTGCACAGTCAACACCGTATATGGTAGGGATGGTGTGCTGCTGACCTCAACTCAAGATGTTGTAGACCGGTGGAAGGAATACTTCCAAGACCTCCTCAATCCCACAGACATGTCTTCCAGTCAGGAAGCAGTGCCTGGGGACTCTAGGTTGGATTCTCCTATATCTGGGTCTGAGGTTGCTCAGGTGGTCAAATGGATGAGAACAGCCAAAAGTTCCTTAAGGCCCTGGATGCTGTGGGAGGGTCTTGGTTGACACAACTCTGCAGCATCGCATGGAGATTGGTGGTGGTGCCTCTGTATTGGCAGACCGGGGTGGTGGTCTCCTTTTTAAGAACGGGGACCGGAGGGTGTGTTCCTTCCTGGTAAGGTCTATTTTGGGGTTCTATAGAGGAGGATCTTCAATTCTCACTGGATCGTTTTTCAGCCGAGTGTGAAGCGGCTGGGATGAGAATCAGCACCTCCAAGTCTGAGTCCATGGTTCTTGCCCGGAAAAGGGTGCCATCTCCGGGTCAGGGATGGAGGAGTTTAAGTACCTTGGGATCTTGTTCACAAGTGAGGGAAGGATGGAACAGGCGGATTGGTGTGGCATCTGCAGTGATGCGGACTCTGCATCGGCCCGTTGTGGTGAAGGGGGAGCTGAGCCAAAAGGCAAAGCTCTCAATTTACCGGTTGATCTACGTTCCTACCCTCACCTATGGTTATGAGCTTTTGGTAGTGACCGAAATGAAAAGATTTGGGGTACAAGTGGCCGGAATGAGTTTTGTCCCATTTATTAAAAAGCCACCTAGGGTGCCTGGGTCTATGAGAAGCACTGTCATCAAGGAGAGACTCGGAGTCGCTGCTCCTCCGCACTGAGAGGAGCCAGGTGAGGTGGATCGGGCATCTGGACAGGATGCCTCCCAGACGCCTCCCTGGGGGTGTTATCAGGACACGCCTGATAGGAGGCCTCGGAGAAGACCCAGGACAAGGAGAGACTATGTCTCTCAGCTGGCCTGGAACGTCTCAGGACTGCCGGGAGGAGCTGGACGAAGTAGCCGGGGAGAGGGAAGTCTGAGTTTCCCTGCTTAGGCTGCTGCCCCCGCGACCCGACCTCAGATAAGTGGAAGAAGATGGATGGATGGATCTTTTTTTTTTTTTTTTTTACAATAATAGCATGTCAACATTCTTCCTAGTTTCACACACAAGTAGACACCCAACTCACTAGATGAGGCGATTGGGTCCACGTGAACGAGACAAGACAATGTTTTAACATTAATTTTAAGAAAAGTACAATTAAAAATATGACTGGACAAACAAACATTTTTATTTAACTGAGTCATAAAACAATGCAGGTGCATTTAAAAATGTTTATTGTACCAGATGTCCCTCTCTAAATCGTGGTTTGAATATTGCTCCCTCACTATATCAGTTTTTCAAAAAATAATTAATAAATGATAGCCATTTCGATGTTGACTATGGCCTATTATTAGTCAAAATATACTGAAAGACAAGTTATATGTAGTATTCTGGCCACTAGGCTTTCACTTATCACAGTCAGGTTTGGAACCAATTAACTGCAATAAACAAGGGAATTGGCATTTGTGACATTTGTTGTCTCATAGGCGGTTCGTATTATCTAATGTTTGCAGCAGTCCTTGACATGCTGGCTTTTCAGCTGTATTTCTTTTGCGATGACTTTCTTTGAGCCCACTCCATTTTGCGCTGTTCTGTTTGTATTTACTTTCCCGGCCAAACATCTCAATGAGTGCTGACTGTCAAAACAAAGGCTCTGCATCTCAATGTGTTGTTGTTTAATTCAGATGGATATGTTTGAGGTGGTAAGTTAATTTTGTTTCTCTTTATGTTGCTAGTACCACTTTTGAATACATTTGGAACACTGGCTCGTTCGCGTTGATGGGCTCACCTTGCTTATCATTAATATTCCCACACGGGGGCTATGTCATTTGGCTTTGCGAGCATCTTTTTCCCTCCTAATTTCTACTACGTTATTTTGCATTGCTCCTCACGAGGCTCCACTCTTCTGCTGCGTGTATGCTAGTGGCGCGCCTCCCCCACAGATACAAACCGACTGTATGACTGACAAGAGGTCTCACTCTGTTCGCGGTGTTGAACCAATGCAAAAATAAACCCACTTCCTGCCCCTCTGTTTGGAGGCAAGAGACTAATAAAACAGACATGCATACCCATGTCAACATATGGAGGCCGGCAAAATTATCGAGTTCATTTTTATTTATCGGGTGATTAATTAATTTTTTTATTATCGCGAGGCAGTTTTTTTCTGAACGGGAAATCTCGTCACATTTTAATTTCACAAGGTCTCGTGACATGAGATGTCGTGACACCCCTACACACAAGTGTTAATTCTCTCTACAGCAGGGGTCACCAACGTGGTGCCCGCGGGCACCAGGTAGCCCCCCACGACCACATGAGGTGCCCGCAAGCCTGCTTTTCATTCAGGTTTTCAGTTAATAATGAAAGAACAGTAGAAAGAAATGCATTCTGAAATACAAAATGTGAGTTGTGGACACCAGCATTTTGTTAATGTTCTGGTAAAACAAGCATATTCGCTTTGTTTGGGTTTAAAATAAGCTCTGAAAATAAATGTTACAAAAATGAGTAGCTCTTGGCCATTTTCATTTTGTAAAAGTAGCTCTCACAAGGAAAAACGTTGGTGACCCCTGCTCTACAGGTATCAGTTAGTAGCCCAACTAGTAGAAGAGTGCCAAAAAGTTATTCAGATTAGTTATTTTGGTACATTTCACTGAAACACAATGAAAATGTAATAAAAGCTCTACTGCTAAGGGCCCGTGCTAAAACAATGAAAGATGCTACATTGAATACCTAAAAGCTGCAGTCCCATCAATCGGTAGAGTTTGGTACTGTTTGCCACAGTACAGTATGGAATCGTAAACCCTGGGATGACCATAGCTGCATCAGGTTTGTAAATAGATAGCGACCACACAGCAGCCTGTAACTCATCAATGAAGTAATCAAAGACGATTAACGCGACACAATAAAAAAAGATAATGCTCCGCATTGTGTAAATACGAACAACATGGACGGGTTGCATAATCAATGCGATTGTTCCTCTTGATGGTTATTAACGCTAACAGCCACCTTGTGTAACTCAAAAAAGTGTTGGCATGTGCTGAAGCATGGTTCAGAGCCGTGTCTTGTGAGTGCCAGCTAGTGGAGGATAGAGGGTGCCACAGCACTGTACAATAGAATTACAACAGGCCCAGTGTTGTCACACCAAAAACGGGAACTGAACCATGCTTAGTGGAAATGGGTCTGCGCTGACTAAAAATATCGTTGGCTGCATTTTGAGAACACTCACGCCCGCCGTCATTAAAAAAACAGTTGTGTCCCTCCTTTGTGAAGACACCAGTGCATGACTGATCCCCGTCTAGAACACAGCAGTGCAAACTATTGCGGTAAAAAGGGTCTGGAGCTCACACTGCTATGAGTCAGCAGACATCCCTGACAATTAGTGAATACATGCATTCCACTGTGGGAAGCACAATAAAAGTGCATCACAGGACACGCAGCAGGAATGAGCTCCCCCCCTGCATCCAATTATACACACTTGGTTGAAATAAAACCACTTAGTTATACAGATGTGAGTCAGGAATATATCAGAAAGGGTGAATTAAAAACATTTTAGAGAAGTTGCAGGACATCAAAGGTAAAGTCTGCTATTAAAAACTTACCCTGGAAGATGTTAAGAGCGGAGGTGCTTGTTAAGCATCATCCTGCATCATCAGTCCATGATTCAGGACAGTGTTCCAGTGTGCCTCCCAGCTAGACGGGACAGCCTTCAGCAGCCCTGTGAAGCATACCAGCCTGTGTCAAAGAGGGGTGGAGTGCTCCCCTCCCTGCTTGCATAACAGCATTCTAGTCTCATCCTCCGACACGGTCAGTACACCCTAACTGCCAGCCTCATCTCTCTCTAAGAGCTAAAACTGGAGCCTACACCTGATGAAAGGTTTTAGCTGCCGTAGTTCTCACATGGTCCATCTGTCACACTGCAGCTCTCCTTTGCCAGGACTGATTTGAATTATCACGGCATGTTTGCAGAGCTTGGGCTCCCTCAGCACCACACTCGCTGGGAACATGGTGAAAAAAACAAAACACAAACATAAACTTACTGGCTGCATTAAGGAGATAGATTGCAGTTGGGTAGATTGCAATATGTACAGTCATCCCTCACCACCTCGGGGCTTCACTCCAAAATACATCAATTAATACATTTTTGTGATAATACATCTTAATATTAGTTTAAAAAATGGATATTGGAGCAAATTACAAGTATTTTTATTTTGCCGTAATTAAGCATTTTCAAGCATAAAAATGGTTAAATGAACGAAAATACAAATATAAAGCAGATAAGGAAATCTAAGAAGACGCATTCAAAGACGCTGTGAATGATACATAGTGGGGATGCTCCGATCAGGGTTTTAATGCTTCTGATTTTGATACCAATCATCCAGGACTGAAATCCGCCGATACCGATGACATGGATTAATCATACATTTTTCATTTTATTTATAATGAGTGCTATTGGCCAGGGATGCCGTATAAAGGAGAAAAGTCAGGACAATTCCAAGGTCCCTTGACTGCCAGGGGGCCCAAAAAATATTTAATTACTACTCAAATTAGTAATTAAGTAATGGACCCAGAATTCCTGCTACTGGCTATATGATACGAAAAAAAGAACCATAAAATAACCTTGATTTAGACTTATTAGATGTATTTTACATACTTTTTGAAGACAACTCGTGAAAGTTCCAGAAGATGAGACACCTTCTTTAAGGAGACTTTGGCGAACCCGGTGTCTTCCACCGTTGAGAAAGGCTGCTTCAATTATTTTTTGGGGTTATTAGCTCAGCCGTGTGACTGTCACACACATACGGGTTAGTGTTAGCCACATGGCTGCGTTAGCTGCCGTTTGAATGGTGATCACACCGTGAGCCTCCAAAACTCACCATAGTCCGCCAAGTGTTGTTCTTCAAATGCCGTATTAAAGCTTTTTAAAGTGGAATGCGCAAGATCGTTTTTGTGGTATGTGTTAGCAGTTCGGTTCCACACGGCAGACATGATTGCTTTTGTTTTGAAGGAAAGTGGGAGAATGACACTGCCCAGCATGTTACTTAGGGCAAGACACTACACTACACGAATGCTAGCCACAGGTGATCGGCTTTTGTGATCGGCATTCAAAGGCATTTATCGGCATATTTTTTTTACAGAAATCGGCCGATACTAATCCTATCGGAGCAACGCTAACATATGATCAACGTGATCATTAGGTGTCAGTAATGTTCCTGTAATGTTATGAATGAAATGTAATGTAATAAAAATACGGGCTACTGCTGTGGCTGTAACCCACGCCAAGCTAGAACTCAACTCCGAACCCCTGACGTCACTTCCTGCCCACCTGCCACTCTGCTGTCCTAGCGCCTAACACATTTATAGCAACACACACGAGCACAAGTCTTCTTTATGTCTTAAACAGTTTATTTTCTGTTATTATGTCCACTATGTTGGGTAATACAAGTGTAAAGGTGACTGTGGGGTGTTATTTCATATCTAGAGGGCTATAATATTAAAAACCTTACATAGAAGGCCATAAACAGGTTTCCTATGCCCTAACTACAAAAATATTTCATTTATACATAAGGAATCCTACTTAGTGGAAATTCAGTTATCACAGTCAGGTCTGGAACCAGTTAGCCGCGATAAACAAGGGATTACTGCATTACCAAATGGCACATCTACAGTAATGGGTTTGGTGGTCAGACAACTCAGAATTCAGAACTCAAAAAACTCGACTCAAAAATTGGAAAAAAATCCAAAACTCAGCATCCATGAGAATTTAGGATCAACTCCATCTGTGTGTTTTGCTTTTTCTTTGGCTACATCAAAAGGCTACCAGCAATGGCAATAAAAGAAAAGAGGGCTAACAACCATAGAACCAGGAATAGAGCTCGAAAAGACTGTTGACAGTTTCATTTCAGCTGACCTGATAAGGGAACCTGATTTTTATGGGGCTTTTTTGGAACCTATACATGTGTGACGGTGGTCACCTGCGCAATCTGGCCCTGCACCCCCGGGGCTCAAACTCGGGTCCACAAAACCCCACGCTTCACTGTATCACCGTTTTAAAAAAAATCAATTCATAATTCATGATGTTTCGTGGTTGAATACAGCCTATTATTAGCCCAAAAATATGGATATTTAAGCACATTTTAATTTTTTATAGCCAAAATTAATCATTTTCAAGCATAAAAATGGCACAAGGCATTCAGAAGACTTATTCAAAGACATGAGGCTATGTATTATTCTTCACTGGTCACTAGGTGTCAATAATCTTACTGTAATGTTCGGTAAGGCACACAAGCATCAGACAAGCACAACAACAATAACATAATAATACTAATACTGTGGCTACTGTGGTGGCCGTAGTCCACGCCAAGCTAAACCTAAACTCTGAACCCCCAAACCTCACGTCCTGTCCCCCAACCGTCCGAAACACATTTATTGCAACACACACACAAGCCTTATTTATGTCTTAAATGTCTTATTTTCTCTGGTTATATCTACTATATTGGGTAATACAAGTGTAAAGGTGATTAAATGGGTGTTATTTCATGTCTACAGGGTCTAATAATGTTAAAAAACTATTTTAGAAGGTTGTTAACAGATTTTCTATGCTCTACCTATGAAAATATTCCATTTCCAAATAATAAATCCTACATTGTGGAAATTCACTTATAACGGTCAGGTCTGGAAACCAGTTAGCCACAATAAACAAGGGATTACTGTATACAGAATTATAGACAATTGGAGGATGCCTTGTAGGATAAATAAAGGTGGTCGACAAGCATTCATTTCTAGTTCTTTTTCTGTTAAGACTTAAAATCTAAATTTAAAACATCTAATGAGGAAAACTATTTCCAAATCTAACAAAAATGGAGGTTAAGCATTGATAAACGACCATGCACGCCTCAGACATGTGGTGCATGACGACCAAATTTAGCATTGGCCATGAGCAACCCAACGCCAACAATGGTGTCAAGACTTGTGCCGCCTTTTGTCATATTCCGTCTTGCACATTAGAGCAAGTTGCCTTCCTTCTGGACAGTGCAGCAAATATAAATCTTCTGCTGGCTCGCTGTCAAGCAATAAGTGAGGATTACAGTGAAAGATATGCACAGACCGCAAAAGAGCTAGAAATGTCAAATTAAAGAGAACTGTCATTGTCACACACACGCAGATGCACACACACACACACGTGTTTGACCTTGACACATGCAACTCCTTATCTTCAATATGACATCCCTTGCACAGCCACAAGTTAATACGCTAAGATAAAGATTCACATAGCAGGTACAAGAAGATGACAAGTGATGGCAAAGTTCCTCTTCCAATTCTTCTGATCATTATCACCCTATTGTCAACCATGCATGTCACACCCCAGTGCTTGCACGTCCTACTTTAGCTAATGAGACGCACACACAAAAACACACACGCACACACGAGGCAGGGTGTGTCTCGCAACATTCAGCATATGACCTCTACTGACTCACACATACAACTGCATTTTAAAACCTGTCCAACAGAGACATCCTGTCAAAACCACCATGTGTTTATCCTTTTAAAAAATGCTTTGTTTCTAGGTTAGCACTTTAACAACAGCAACAAAACTCATAGGAAGCAAGCATTATTATTATATTGACTTAATCATAAGCAAATAAAGTTGAGAAAGATGGAATAATAAATGTGGTATTTAATGCAGCGGTATTATTCTCACAGAATAGTATTATATATTATACTGTATGTATACAGTACTGTGGTTCAGTAAAATAATTACTAGCAGTGATTAACCAGCAAACCTGCACATATAAATCCATGCCCTTGTAAACTGCAAAATACAATTACTTTGCCAAACAGCATGATATTTCGCTCTTAAGATGACTTGTGAGAATTTCCAAGCGGTCTGCTTGTATGTCCATCATTAAAGACAGCATTATGATTACTTGCACACCATTAGCATTACTTGTACATCCGAAACTGTGGTTACCTCATTTGACTAGTAGTCCCATCCTCAACTCACCTCTTCCTACACCTGGAAGTATCCTGGCTCCCATTCGAAGCAGGAGAGAAGCTGCTGAATCCTGCATCCCCGTCCGTCCCTGCTGCTTCTTATCACACTCAGCCTCCCATCTTCCTCCTATGGATTAATCCACTCTCGACTCTCCTCTCTCTTCTCTCTCTCGGTCATGATCACATGTGCACAGACGAGCCACGGCGGATGTCCACTCAGTCCACACAGCTCGAAACGAGGGGCGAGTGTTGTCCGAAAGGCTGGCTATAAATAGACTTGTCCAGTCCATCATTGTCTCTTTGCATGATGCTTGCAGTGAGCAGGGTGGAAGACACAACAGGAAGGCAGGCGGCATCACTCCTGGCATGATCTCGGGGAATAAAGCAGACACATATTGGATTTAACACGAAAAACAGTCATACACCATAAGAATAAAATATATTGGACTTTTGTTTCCATCAGTTTTCTCGACCTGTAGGCAGAATAGCCAGTTGTCCCAATACTTCTGCACACATAGTGTATATTTTTTAACATGCAGCTACAAGCATCATTGTTTTAAATGTCACAGTTCCTGCGGTTAAATGCCAATGATGCCCTGAACTTTGTACAAGAACGGGAGTGGTGCTGCCGCTTGGAAATATGACGCACATAAAAAATAAAATCTATTTTCCCCAACAGTGAAATATTGAAGAAAAATTCATTTCCCTCAGAAATTGCATACAAATACTCAGAAATGGTATTGCCAAAAAAATAGAACAAAAAGGCACAATGTAAAGAGAAAAAGCTTAAGTGTTGATACTAATAACTATTAATAAACACAAAGCTTTGTCTTTAAATATATATAAATCTTTTTACAAAATTTGGTGGAAAAAGTTTGGACGCCTCTGCTGTACAGGCAGTGTTTAAGTAACTTAAAGCTAATTTTAACATTCTTAACTGTCTTACAAGTGCAAAAAATGATAAATAACTTAAAAGTAAAATAAAGTATAACCACTCATCCTTTGACGACACAGACGTGTAACAGACAGTAACAGTCACCTGTGATATTTGTTGTAATACAAATATATATTTTTATACACCTGCTCTCACTGTACATACAATGTACATACTTTGAAAATTCTATAATATTCTGTTTTCCCTTATCCTACGTGCAGAACCTAAAGCCTGCTGAAATTGATTATGTGCAAAATCTCAACACCTCTCAATGTCTGTTGCAACTTATAATAACTATATTTTGTCTACATTCTACATTCTACGTGTTATATCTAGACTTGATTACTTGTGTAATGTTGCTAGAAATGGAAATGGAACCAAGGTTTGTTGATAGTGTGTTCAATGACAATAAAACATCTCTCTTTCTGGAGTTGCAACCAGAAGTTTCAGAAGTCCTCACTATTAGAAATTAAGGTCCACCTCCCAAGCACTCAAAGCGCTTTGACACCGATAGCACATTTTGGAGGATGGAGGAACCCGCAACCTTCAGGTTGGTGGACGACCACTCTACCACCTGAGGTATTCTATCCTGTTCTATTCTATCATCATTTTATTATCTATTCTATCACTTTATCATCTTAAACAAGTTTTCACTTGTTTACACGGAAACGCCCTGAAATTGTATTTTAGAAAACGGCTTCCAGAGTGGGGAAACGATGAAAATGTTGGCTTGTTGTGTCCGTGTAGAGAAGCAAACTGCTGCTTTAAAAAAAACGATGTCACAGACCCATCACCACCGTCACAGTCACGTGACCAGAAGTGATCTTTGATGGCAAGCCAACATGTCTGAATATTTTGACTGACATGACTCACCCCAGTCAACATTCTCCTCATTTTTGTTGTCTTCTACTCAAAAATGACTCACAGAAGTAATTCCACTCTGTCGTAAGTCCAGACGAGCCTTGGAAAGCGGAAGACGACTGCTTCAGCGCCACACGTAGGTGTGCCTTGTGTATTACACAGCTTTCACCCAGTAATCCGTACCTGTCTGGATGCAACTATTTACTACTCCGGTACAGTGTGGACGCAAATATTTTTCAACTCAAAATGAGAAAATGAGGCCTAAATCAGAATAAACTTTTCCTGTTTTAGGTTAGTTAGGATTACCACAATTATTTCTATTTGGTAAATTCTACAATTGCGAGAGAGGGAGTATTTTTAGGGACTTTTTTTATTACTTTCTTCAAAGTCAAACATTTACATACTCAAAGATGACTGTCTTTAAACAATGTGGGAAAGCTCACATGATGATGACATGGCTTTGGAAGTGTCTAATAGGTTAACTGACAACATTTGAAGTTAGTTGGAGGCACATCTGTGCATGTATTTCATGGCCACACCACAAACACACGATTTCCTTGCTTGACATTATGAGGAAAAAAAAACCCACAAAAAAACAGCCAACAATCAAATCTGGTTCACTCTTGAGTGCAATTTCCAGATGCGTGAAGGTGCCACTTTCATCTGTTCAAACAATTATCAGCAAGTATAAACAACATGGGAATGTCCTTTATACCACTCAAGAAGGGGACCGGTTCTGTGTCCTAGAGTTGAACAAATATTGGTCTGACATGTGTGAATCAACTCCAGAACCAAAGTTGACCTTGTATAGATGATGACTGAAGCTGGTAAGAGTGTGTCAATATCCACAGTCAAACGAGTCTTGTACCGACAAGGGCTACAAGGACTCTCTACTAAGAAGAAGCAGCCAAAATCCAAAGGCAACATAAAAAAGACAGATTACAGTTCACAAACATACACAGGGACGAAGAGCCAAATCTTAGGAGACATGTCCTGTGGTCTGATAAAACCAAAGTGGAACTGTTTGGCCATAATGATTGTTGTTTCATTCGGAGGAAAAAGGGGCACGCTTATCCCAACTGTGAAGTATGGGATTGGAAGCATCATGTTGTGGGGCTGTTTTGCTGCAGGAGGATCTGGTGCACTTGATAAAATAGATGGCACCATGAAAAAAAAAACATTATGTGGAACTATAGAAGCAACTTCTCAAGCCATCAGCCAGGAAGTTGAAGCTTGGGCACAAATGGGTCTTCCAGATGGACAATGACCCGGAGCATATCGCCAAAATAGTTACAAAGTGGCTTAAAGAGAATATGGCCAATGTTTTGGAGTGCTGATCTCAATCCCAACAGAAAATATGTGGGCAGATGTGAAATGGCAAGGCGTCCTACAAACCCGACTCAGCTACATCGGTTCTTGTGAGAAGCTTGTGGAAGGACACCCAAAACATTTGACCCAACTCATACAGTTTAAAAGCAATACTACCAAATACTAAGCAACTGTATTTATATGTTTCTTTGAAGGAAATATTCCCTCTCTTGTAATTGCAGCATTTGCAAAATAGTTTGGT
Organism: Dunckerocampus dactyliophorus; assembly: GCF_027744805.1. NCBI lineage: Eukaryota > Metazoa > Chordata > Actinopteri > Syngnathiformes > Syngnathidae > Dunckerocampus > Dunckerocampus dactyliophorus. The sequence goes on from NC_072826.1 coordinate 15,745,930, forward strand.
AATCTTAATTTTGTCCATAGGTATGAATGTGAGTGTGAATGGTTGTTTGTCTATATGCGCCCTGCCATTGGCTGGCGACCAGTCCAGGGTGTATCCCGCCTGTCGCCCAAAGTCAGCTGGGATAGCCTCCAGCATGCCCCCGCGACCCTACTGAGGAGAAGCGGCATAGAAAATGGATGGCTTGATGGATAATTGACCTAAAATGGGAAAAGTTTAGTATGATTCAATTTCAGATAGTGACAAAAAAAAAAACACTCGTGTGTCTTTTTACATAGTGTATGTAATTTCTGGTTTCAAACGTCTCTGTCTCATGGCGTTTTGTATGAATTGAATGAATGAAAAGAATAAAAAATACCTTGGAATATTTCATGAATTGTATTGTTGATATGTGTGAGTGAGTAGCTGGACCCTTTCCTATGTCGCATTAAGTTACATTTCCAGTTCTATGGTTGTCATTGCGCATTTTAATTCTTGCCATCAATAGTAGAATCACAAAAATGTAAAAAAAAAAAAAAAGCATGTTTTGGAGATGCTATCTGAGCTGAATGCCAAAGATTTGCTGCAGACCCCTGTCACCTATTCAGGCACATTTCTCTTGAAAATTTTGGTTGAACTCCTAAATTGATATCAATTTTGGATGTCCCACCCACGCTTTAAGAAGACATCATCGCCACATCACAGGCTTTCATTCCATGAAGTGGCATTTTTGAGAAATGAAAACCATTCATTCATTCATTTTCTATGCTGCTTGTCCTACCAGGGTTGCGGGGGTATGAGGGAGCCTATCCTAGGCGACTTTGGGCGAGAGATGGGGTACACCCTGGACTGGTCGCAGCTAATCTCAGGGCACATATGAAACGAAAACAAACTATCATAACAATATAATAATAAAAATATATAAATAACATAAAAGACTAGCAGACCCACCTCCATGTGACCTTCCTGACTCCTCCCACTGATCTGCTTAGTGTTCTCTCAGCCTCCCTCTCAGCTCTTCACTAACAGTGGACATCTTTAGTGGAAGTTAACTAGCACACACTGCGGACCGGCCTGAGCATCAGTGCAGGTAAGAAGCTTCAGAACTAAATTGAACTTTTTTTCTTTGAGTTTAGAGGCCGAGGTTTGTAGATAATCATTCTAATAACATCTTGGAAAGAAGGATGAAACACATGGTTGCAGATTTAGTTGTGTGTTGTTTTTTTTTGTACCAACATCAAACCTAACATCAAAGTAAAGGAACGTGATGTTTGCAAAGAACGATCACGTAGATTACGGACGTTGCGTGTGAATCTGCTTAGCAGTTTCTCAAACATTCCAAGTGTATTCCGACTGCCTGTTCTGGAATTCATTGGCTATATTTCCTAAAAATGAGACTCTCCTTTAAACGGTATAGTTGCACTTAGGACTAATGACTGACAACCTGTATGATCACAGGATGCCTCTGGGAGGAGGGAACAAGTGTGGCTGCTGCCAGAAAAATGTCTACTTTGCCGAGGAAGTGCAATGTGAAGGGAAGAGCTGGCATAAATCCTGCTTCCTGTGCAGTAAGTTAATCTACTGTCGTAGAATGACACGCCGCATAAACAACTCTAAAAAGTGTCGGGGGGGTTCTGGCATGCAGATAGTAGAGGGAGTGTCTGCAAACATCAGTGTTCACACATCTGAGTCCTTATATGGATCTTGTAGAAATGTGACGAAGGTTTGTGCTTCCTTATTTGGAAAAGGAGAGTGCACACCGCAACACATTCCCGCTTAAGCGGAGTATTTATCTAAGCAAGCTTATGACACACCAGTATTTTGTTTTCTTTGAAATGCCACACAGTTTGGGGTAAGTTAAATAGCTTAAGAATCTGTGGGAAAAAAAAGATGCGAGACAGTTTTGACAGCTTTGCCCTGCCAAAATATAATTGAAATTATTTAAACTGTTTTTTTTGTTGTTTTTTTTAACACCCTGTCTCATTGTAAGTGGTGTGTAAAAAGAACCTGGACAGCACAACAGTGGCCGTTCACACGGATGAGATCTACTGCAAGTCATGCTACGGCAAGAAGTATGGGCCAAAAGGCTACGGCTTCGGAGGAGGAGCAGGAACCCTCAGCATGGACACGGGAGTGGGACTCGGAATTAAACCCCAAGTGTAAGAAGAAGACATACTAACTGAATTGTATAATTGGTGTAATGTGCAACAAACGAGTAATACAGCCAAAATGAAAAAAATTAAAAAATGTCAATAACAATATAATATCATATAGAATACCATTATTTCACGAGAAGTTGTCATTTTATGACAATTAGAGTGTAATATTGTGAGAAAAATTGTTGTAATTTTGCAAAAATAAAGTAATATGAAGAAAAATATTTGACAAAAAGTATTTTTATGTATTTATTTTATTTATACAACATTCCAACTTTATTCTCATATTTTACATTTTTTTGTCTTGTCAGTAGCCCAAATATTCCTTCATAAAATCCTGACTGATTTACGAATTTACCAACAATAACCAGATTTCTTTAAACGATTTTTAAAAAATATAAATTTTAATTGGCCTTCTTCCATGGCTGTAAGCAGCATAACTGATGTCATGTTGTCTCAGCAGACAGCAGAACTAGTCAAGCTTGAATCAGCGGCGCCTCTGCTGGTTGCAGCCAAGTAGTGCACTCCATTTTGCTTCAAAGATGTACTTTTTTAAAAAGTCTTTCATTCCTAGAGTTGTACTTTTTTGACAGAGAATCTCCACACCGTCCTACAAATAACCCCAACACCTCCAAGTTCGCCAAGAAAGCCAGCGGCTCAGATGCGTGTCCACGATGCGGCAAAACCGTGTATGCGGCCGAGAAAGTTATTGGAGGCGGCAACGTAAGGAAGAGTTCGATGATTCTTAATGTCAAGACAAGAATGTAGAGAATTTGTGTCATTTCTTAAAGATTTCTTTTTGCTTTCTCTTTAGTCGTGGCACAAAGGTTGCTTCCGTTGTGCTAACTGCGGCAAAGGACTTGAGTCTACCACACTGGCGGACAGAGATGGCGAGATCTACTGTAGAGGTACGACTACAAGGACGAGATCGATAGCCGAGGCTCAGAGATAAATGTCTTCACATTCAAATGTAGCAAAACAAACTCCAGCAAACTCCTTCTGGATGAGAAATATGAGCATGTCAAAATGTGAAAGTAGTCTAGTGACGTTCTCAGAAGGCCCTGGAAAGGTATTGATATGCTAACTTTGCTAGCGTAAAGAACCTCACTCCATTCCGTTTATACTAGTTGCATAATTGTAATACAGTAATCCCTCGTTTATCGTGGTTAATTGGTTCTATGATAAGTGAATTTCCGCAAAGTAGGATTCCTTATTTCTAAATGGAATATTTCCATAGTTAGAGCATTGAAAACCCGTTTACGACCTTCTAAATATGTTTTTTTTTAACATTATTAGAGCCATCTAGACATGAACTAACACATAGTTTAATAGTTACCTTTACACTCGGTATTACCCAATATAGAAGACATACTGTAATAAGAGTAAGTAATAAGACATTTAAGACATAAATAAGACTTGTGCTTGTGTGTGTTGCTATAAATGTGTTCTCTAGGGGAGCTGCGTGCCGGATGGATAGGAAGTGTCGGAGGAGGTTCAGAGTTGAGTTTTAGCTTGTCGTGGGCTACTGCAGCAACAGTAGCCTGTGGTTTTATTAGGGATCATTGTGTCTGTTGTGACATAATTCAAACCTGCAATAAAAGCCTGTTGCTCCAGCGATTAAGTATGGTGCTTGTGTGTGCATGATTTATGAATTAATATGTTTGGAAAACCGTGATAGATTGAAGCTGCGAAATTCAAACTATCAAGCGGCGAAGGCCGACTGTGCTGTCAATATCTTTTAGTCAAAATGGTGCTGCTCTGAACTTTACCTTGTTTGGATTTTATGATAGCCCATTTGATGTGATCTTTGTGCTGTGTCTTCCCTGAAGTTTTGAGCTCTCTTACTTATTGTTTGCATGTGGATTTGCAGGTTGCTATGCCAAGAACTTTGGTCCCAAGGGATTTGGTTTTGGTCAAGGTGCAGGAGCTCTGGCTCACTCCCAGTGAAGCCTGGACCCACTTTCCAGCCCCAGTTTGTCCGTGTTGTCATTTTTTGAGCTGCTTTCCACCAACATGCAGATCATGTTACTCATGCTTTCAAGCTCATTTGTATTACACATGCGCCAGGAGCAATTTAGTAGCCACAACAGCTTCAAACATATGCTCTACAGTCAGCTAAATCATGAAAACATGCTAAGTTAGCTAACCGTTTTTTTCTGTGGCCTGCTTTCTACAAGGCAGTAGAATTTCTCCCAACCAATCAGCGAAGAATGGTTAACGAAATTGCTATATTGCTATAATTAAATCTTTTTCTAGAAATAAACATCTTCAATTATAAAGTACACAGCCTAAAAAAAAAAACACTGCCAGAAGCGATTTAGAAATTTGAGAAGAAATCACATCTCAGCTGGCCAAAACAAAATAGGGTAAGGTCAGCTTGGTCCACAACTAATAGTCGTGACCACATACTTTACGGATTCGGACGTTCCTGCTCCGGTCCTATTCATCATAAAGCCTCGCATGCCAGATGTAATCTTGGTGACATGCAAAATAAACATCTAGCATCTGTGTCAGTGTCAGTAAGGTTTTATTTCAAGGCTCTGACCCGATGGAATCATTGTGTGCTTATGTTCTTTGGAATGATGCAGCAGATGAAAACTACATGGAAACTATATAGCAGCAAATCCAAACGCTTAACACTGCATTGTGTTGATTAATTGAAGTTGTTCTCCATGTTTTCTTTGAGGTGTACCTCTTGACAACTTTTAATATCTTTTAGCAAGCCCTAAAAATGCAATTTCTTTGTTAGAAAGGCCTGATCTATGTCCTCACCCTCCCAATAACCTGTACTTATTTATCTTTAAACTACTACTACTGCAGGGGGGGCTCACATTTTTTTGGGACACCCCGTATATTTAAAAGAAAAGAACAGCGCCCATCTGAAGCTTTGTGTTACAGGTGACAAAGCTTAATATGAACCTTTTCTCCTTATATTGCACTTTTTTGTTCATTTTTCCATTTAAAAACATATAAAATATATTAAAAATATATAAAAATTTTCAAATATACTCTTGTGAATCTTTTTTCTCAAAATATTATGACTTTATCCCAAAATATTTTGATTTCATTCTCATAATATAACATTTTTCCAACCTAATTTTCAAAAAGTTCCATCTTTAGTCTTTGTTTTGCATGTAATGATATTACAACTTAAAAAAAAAAAGTTTTCTTTAATATTTCACCTTTAGATCTCAATTCTTTACTCATAATATTACAACTTTATTGCTGCTAAATGTACTTTGCCACTTTTTTCTAAATATTAGAACTTTAATCTCCTAATATTTCAATTACTCCTGTAAAATTACTGCTTTTTGTTGGGGGGTTTTAAATTGTTTTTTTCTGTTTAAAATTGTATTTTTAGAATGTGTCGAGGGCCGTTAAAAAACATCAGCAGGCCCGCCGGGCCACACTTTGGACACCACTACTATACTGTATATGCTCAAGTCTAAATATCCATAATATATAATATAAGTATATTGTATATACATGTATACACATTCAGGCTTCAGAAGCTAGTATACCTTTGTAATTATCGACAAATCCACTAGAGGGCAGCAGTAGGGGCCTTCACTTACAGTCCTAGCTAATTTGAAACTTAAGCAATAGTAGTACTGCATAAACTTGATTAAACTTAAAGTAGAAGTATGTGATTATCTATTTATCTTAAGTACTTATGAGCTATTGGGTATTGTCCATTTACTTTATAATGCTACAGTACAGATCCGAAATATAACCTTTTTTGCAGCTGAATGGTACAAATGTAGCCTATAAGAAAGGCTGCTGCCCTGTCAAGCTGTGACATCTATACAGTTAAAAGCCAGTTTCCTGGAGAGACTCCAGCACATTCACACGTGCATTTAAGTTAAACCCCCTGCCTGCCATATATAATGTGGAATTTTAATCAGCTGCCATGACTCCTGCATTGTCAGTGATCCAATCAGCCTCAGGGACTTTCCCCGACTCCAGTATATCCACAAAAATACAACAATCCAGTGCATGATAGTACAAAATGTGTCAGGATTCATCATTTGGCAATTAGGCACTTTCCTTACGTAGAAATGTTAGCCACTGCTGCAAAACAAGATAATTAAATTGCCTCTTTTCATTTGTCTCCTTCTGTCACCCTGCTGGCATATCACCCAGGAAGCGCCTCAAAATAAAAGCGCATTAAAATATTTATTTGTTCTTTATTACTAGGGACTACAGAGGAACCTTGGTTAGCGTCTGCCCCCGTGAGTGTGTCAAAATTTACGCCACAATTTTGTCTTAGTGTATGTACATTCAGTGGTTAGCTTATAATGTGGCGCACGTCTTGTCACGTTAACACACTGCGTGAGTCCAACTGTGTTCTGAATGTATTTTTGTATCACAAAACATCCTTCCTTGTTAGCATCCTATTAGCTAGCTACACAAAATGGCAACTGGAGCCAGTGGCTACGTCGCCTGTCTACGATGTCATCAGCTGCTGACGCTCCAAAACACAACACGTTTTTATAGTTTTACACGCATAAAATGCATATAAATGACAGATGACAGGGAAAACTGAACATTTAAGGTTAGTTTTACCTTCACTGAAGATGTGACGGTGTGGCAGAGAGATCAACCACCACCAGCTTCCTGTTTTCAGTCACATCAAGGATCACGGTTCAGTTATCCTTTTCATTCGTCATTTACATGTATTTCTGAATTGTTTTCACATATTTACGGGTTTTATGTTAACATTTTTTGAATTTCTGGAACAGATTAATAGAATTGACATAATTTCTTGTGGGAAAATGTGTTTGCGTTAGCGTACGTTAGACATTTTGGAAAAAATGAATGATGCTAACCAAGGTTCCACTGTACCTGCATTTACTTTAAGACAACATTTTTTTTGTATTATTAGATGTTAATTTATATTTGATGGAATATGTACAGTAACTGTAGCTACTCCCCCTATTCTACTCGTGTAAGTTAACTAGTTATAAGCATGGAGAGTGTGTGTGTGTGTGTGTGTGTGTTGTCACTATATAAATCCACTGAGGGAGGAGGGACAAAGGGATGGTGAGGGATAAATATTCGGCCTGCTCTTCCTTCCATCACTTTCTGTCTGTCTGCATCCTCTCGGCGAGGTAAGGTCAACTATTACTACACTTTATAGATTTAAAAAGCCGTGCTTGGTTCATAATTAACGTTATTTGCAGTGATTTTGTCAGAATTTGTGTTACCGTTATCGTATTTTATTAATTTGCCAAAGAGTTGCCAGAGCTAGGTAACGTTTGGCTCATGCTAGTTAACATCAATGTAAAATTGTTGTTGGGAATTGTGTAAACACAGTCAAAGTCAATAATATGACTGAGTTATATGGATTAATTTATACCGGGGTTTTCCAAACCTTTTCTCAGACCCATACATACTCAAATTCATCATATATTGCCATATACTAACCACTGCAGATATGAATTACGGCATTCTGACAACTAGTGCCCCCACTCAAACAAAAAAAAAACTATAAATATAAAATATAAAAAGTATAAATATTAAAAAAAAGTCACTCTGACCCATTTTGGCTCGAGACATAGTTTCAAAACCCTAACTAATATAAATATGAGCGACAAGGAAAATGCAAGCGGAGGCTCAAGCAGGCAACATTAGTTGCCGTGTTGTTCTGTCATGTCTGCCATCACTTTGCTGTTTTTGGCTACGGTAGGAATGCTATCAGCTCGAGCAGGGGTGTGCGTTGACAGCTTAATGTTAGCCAGCATTTTACAACTAAGACATACTAACACAGCGGACACACAATGATAAGATCCATGCAGCAGTAATTCAATAAATACACCCCCCCCCTCATAGGACGGTTCCATTCTTGGAACACTTGTCAATGCGGTGGAATGTTTCTATAGTGGAACTAAAATGGAAACTGTATTAAGACCCTTTGGGGGCGCCCTCCTCCCCCAATTCCAAAGCTCTTGAGTGGTAAAAGGTGTTATTTTTGTCTTTCAGGGTCTACAAACAAGATGCCTGAGAAAGCGTGAGTTGTTCTGTTTATTGTGCCCAGTCATCACTTATTTTTACAACCTGATTAGCAAAGACTGTAATGTCATATTCGACTATTCGACTATTTATAATGCTGTCTTTTCTTTCTGATGCTTCCAACAGGCCTGAGGTAAGCCTTACAACACATTGTTTCTATTTAAAGCTCCCATATTTTACTATTTTTCACCAACTTTAATAAGCGTCAGGGGTCCTACAACTGTGTTTTAATACGTAGTGTCCAAAATCTTGTCGTGATGCTGGAATGTAGACAACTTTTAGTCAAATCCCTACCGGGAACATGTCATTGTGTTTGTCTGTTGAATGCTAAAGAGTTGTGCTTATTTTCAACATAGCGTGTGGCGCTATTGTGTACTTTATCCACTGTTTACATATACAGTGGTCCCTCGCCGCTTTGCGGTTCGGATTTCACGGTTTCACTCGATCATGTTTTTTTTGGTGTTTTGTGACACGAGATCTAGCAAGATTAAAACGTGACAAGATTTTTTGTTCAGAAAGAAAATGTCTAATAAATTAAATTAATGCAAATGAACTGGATAATTTTGCTGGCCTATATTGCCATGTTTAGGAGTTTGGAACAGGATCTGTTAGCTTTAGCCATGCACCGCTGATCAATAAATGAGCTCAGTTATGAGAAGCTGCTAACTTCAGATCTCTCTCGTTTATTAGCTAAACAGTGCTCCCTAGCCTGTGCAACCTTTGCTGGTGGTCCAGATTCCCTAGATCTGGTGCCGGTAACATCCGGAAGAGAGTTCACTCTGTGCATTGGTTTCAGCATCAGCACCTAGATGAAAATGGTGTCCGTTCACAGAGAGTGTAGTTTATTACGCCGCTAAAGAAATGCTGCTCTTTAACACAGTTGAAAAGCCAGCATATCAAAAAATGCTGCAAATGTTTTAGACACAGTAGGATTTGCCTGTGAGAAAATGCATGTCATAAACGGCAATTCCACAACTTTACAGAGTGAAAGATTACATATTAAATGAAATATTTCATTATATTATTATTTTTGTTCTTATTATTATTACATATTATCATAACATTATTAATCATTAGTTTATTTGGGCTAAAAAAACGCACTGAGCAATAATATCCCCTTAGCATCAATTTGTCAGATAATAAATATCTCAAAATGCACCTGTATTGCTTTCTGACTCAGATAAATTCAAGTTTGTTTGTCCAGTCATATTGTTTCGTTCTGCTTTTCTTAAAATTAATGTTAAAATCTTGTTTCGTCCTTTTTTTCCCCCTCAAAACCCGCCCCCAAAAAAGACAAGGATGAGAGTCAAGTGGTGGGTGTATACACAGGACGGGCTCAACCAGCTAATGGCAGGTCAGAGGTGGTATCAAGTCCACAAGGAAGGAAACTTTTCCTTCATGATATCATGAAAAGCTGCAACTTGAAGTGTTGGAGAGCCTCTTCTCTCAAAAGTGGAGCAAACAACTGAAGGAGACGGTTTTTCTCACGTTGGGTGCTCATGAACAGGCTCTAGGGACACATACTGTTTATACATGGTCATTTCTGCATAACCTAAAAACGTTCAACACACTGATTCTAATCCACGTTTCTTATTGTTTCTACAGAGGAAATCTAAAATCTCCGCCTCTCGCAAGCTCATGCTAAAGGTGAGCCTTCAGTCAAATGCGTGCAAACTGATGGAGTGATGAGCAGGAAATGAAGCGGTTGTTTGTGTCACAGAGCTTGATGGTGGCCAAGGCCAAAGAGGAGCTGGAGCAGGAGATGGTGGAAAAAGAGGAGCAGAAGGCAAAGTATTTGGATGAAAAGGCTCCTCCGTTACAGATCAACTCCATGAACTTAGAGGAGCTTCAGGTATTTTTGGACTCTTTTTTTTTTTAAGCTTGCTGTCACTGTTCCATATAAATTATAGAATATACACAGAAAAACACGGCTAACTGGCAGGATTCTTTCCCTAAGGCAGCAGTTTATGACCTAATTTATCCAGGCAGTGTTTGTCTTATTTCCTATGTAGCAACTATGTGAAGAACTACACTCTAAAATTGACGTGGTGGACGAGGAGCGCTACGACATAGAGGCCAAAGTGATGCACAACACCAGAGAGGTAAAACACAACACTAGCTAATATACAGTAGGTATTTTGACTAGATCTGCAACAATTAATCAATGAATCAATAATTAATCAACGATCCAATTCATCAACAACTATTTTGGTATTTGATTGAATTGTTTTTTTTAATTTAATAATGCAAATACCCTCTGATTTCAACTTCTCAAAGTCTGGTCTGAGGGCCATTTGCGGTCTGCAGCTGTTTTTTTTATTGTCATCGTATAAAGGCATCAAGTCTGAATTGAACAGTTATAAAAAAAAATACTAAGAGTGCAAGCAAATATTCTTTGACCCTTTGTGAGCTACTCAAAATCAGCTGGTGAGATAGGAGACCCATCACAAGGCTGGACACACTATGTGTTTATGTCCATCCATCCATCCATCCATTTTCTGGGTCCGGGTCACGGGGGCAACAGTCACAGTAGGGAAGCCCAGACTTCCCGGTCCCCGGCCACCTCTTCCAGTTCCACCGGGAGGACACCAAGGTGTAATAATATAATAATAATCCTTCCAGCGTGTTCTAGGTCTGCCCCGGGACCTTCTCCTGGCTGGGCATGCCCAGAACACTTCACCAGGGAGCTAGACAAAGCATGTAAATAAAGATGCACGAATAGACAAACTGCAATGGGTTTGGTAAGGGAATGATCAAACATGCTGGCATTGATTGGCATAGCCTGTGTCAAGCTCAATACGAGATACGTAATTTTGTTGGCAACCCTACGTGACACAGTAGACATGCAGGATTTGACACCGCACACCGATCGGTTTTTGTGATAGGCGAAGAAGCGGCAGGAAGCGTTTGTGTGAACAGAATTAAACACGATGTACACCGGCTTCACGGAGTGCCCCGTTTTTTGACGCGTTATGTCAGACTTCATCCAACCATCAGGTAAGTAAAACAATAAATTGTGTAAATCTTATGCCAGCATTGAAGCAGCAAACAAATTATACTTGATACTGCGAATACGGTGGCCCACTCGAATATCCAGCTAACGTAATGCTGTGTACTTTACGTGACGTTAACGCTAGCTTTAGCCAGGAAGTTGATCAGACCCCGCGTTAAGTGTTGCTCCATTCACTTATTTGATAAGTAACATGGTTAAGTTACGCTCTGTCTATTCTGCATCATAAGACACTCTCCAACACATACAACAGGGTATGTGGCGTTGTTCTTTCATGAGCTTTTCAAAAATAAAAATGACTTGTGAATGTGTACTCATATATGAAAACACTTCTAAATATTGTGAGAAATTCATACTTGTAGTAAAGTAATTCACAAAAAGTTCATATATTTAAAAATAAAATCATGGAGACATTCAAACATTTCATCCAAGACCTTTGGTTAGCGCCCCCATTTGAACCAAGCAAACTTTTTTTATGACCCTACCTCTGCAAAATAATCGGAATCGAGAATCGTTAGGAACCGGAATTGAAACGATGAATCGGAATCACAATCGTTCAAATTCAAACGATGCCCAGCATAACGTTGTAATGCGATGAGGAAAAAAAATGACATTTTCACAATAATTTTCACATTGTTATTGACAAAAGAGGGAATCGCTAATTTGATTACATTTTTTGGAAAATTAAAGTGGGAAAAAGTTGTGATGTTACGAGATTAGAGTCGAAATATTATGGAATAAAGACATAGTGTCATGAAAAAAATTGCAGTTGAAATATTTGTAAAATTGAAAAACAGCAACAGCAAAAATGGAAAAACAAGCTGTGGAGAAAAAGTAATAATACACTTGGTCACCTCTAACACAGAGCTGAGATGCAGCCTGGTTTAACAATATGTCAAAAGTGGCCCCCTGATTCTTTGATTTAACCTTATGTGGCCCCCGCAAGGAAAAGTTTGGACACCCAAGGTCAAGGGCGTAACCGATTATTCAATTAATCAAAACAACAAACTTCAGATTAATGGACTAAGATAATAATCATTAGTTGCAACCCTAGATTTGACTGTCTGACATTGTCCTCAGATTAAAGACCTGAACATCAAAGTGTTGGACTTACGGGGGAAGTTTAAACGACCCAGCCTCCGAAGGGTAAGGGTCTCTGCCGACGCCATCCTGCGCTCGCTGCTGGGCTCCAAACACAAAGTGTCTTTGGACCTGCGAGCCAACCTCAAGTCCGTCAAGAAGGAGGACACTGAGAAGGTTAGTGAGCAGATGGATAACATCTGAAGGTGGTCTTTTTTTTTAAAAAGGACTGTCTCTTCTTGCTAACACTTTGTCCAAACATGTTCCTCAGGAGAAGACAGTGGAGGTGAGCGACTGGAGGAAGAACGTGGAGGCCATGTCAGGCATGGAGGGCCGTAAGAAGATGTTTGACGCAGCCAAAGGCCCCGCTCAGTAGCAGACCAAGTGGAAGAATAGACGTTCTATTCATTTAAATCCAGCAGCAAAGTGCGCAACACCGACTGAGCATTTTTATCCACTCAATGAGGTCTTTTTCTTCTTTACCACAATAAAACACAACAGAAACTTCCTGTGCGTGTGTGCTTTGAAGTTACATGATAATGATGATGTCGTTCCTTTTGCTTTACATTTATGAAAAATACTTTGTACGCAAGGCCTCCAAATACAGATGGTCCTTGGGTTAAAGTACATTCTTAGATTGTGATGATCCTTAGCCACTCATACTCTACATATAAAATTAAGTAATAAAAAGATTAAATACAGTCATCCCTCGAAAATTGCTCCCTTACTGTATCACTTTTTTTTTTTATAAATAATAAATGATCACTGTTTCGTGGTTGCCTATGGCCTATTATTAGTAAAAAAAAATTTGAAAGACAAGTTATATGTATTATTCTGGTCACTGGGCATCAGTAATGTTATAAAACATGACTTTAGATCACATTAGCTTTCACACTGCATGGAGACTGGCTACTGAGCCAGGAGAGCCGAGCAGACATGCCATGACTGGCATTGAATGAAAAAAAGGTCCTTCTCTCAGTCCTCAGTGTGGAAGTGGTACATTTTTGGCTTCTTTGCCCTTCTCCCCCTCTCCGTTTGAAACACTTTAAGTTTAGATGAGGGTTGGGCGATATGGACCATAGCATGTATCACAATATTTTGGGGATGATTTGCAATATGACGATACAATTAAATTCAGCCAAGTCCTGTATAAAAAGCTACAAACCTTAACCCATATAAGTAAATACACTTGTCTCTAATTGTAAAGCACATTTATTGATTTATTGGTGACAAACTAAGCATTGTGTATTTATTACCGGCCAAGTGTGGACATGCTCGTTCACGCTCCATGACACACTCTTCGTACTCAACTCTGCGTTTGTGCTTGAGATGGTAGAACAAATTTGTTTTGCCATCACCGTAGCTTTGCAAACTTTGCATATTATGGTCTCTTGCTCCAGTTCTGTTCATTTTACTCTTATTTTTACCAGCATAGCGTGTGTGCTTTATGGGTCCGTTAATTAAATGCAAAGTCCTTATATTTCTTGATGCAACACATCAATGGACAATTTTGCCCAGTAATTCAGAAATGAATGTAGCCTGACTAACTCTTCTAATGGGATGTCAGCCTCTGCACATATTGCTACAACATCTTCAACAAACTGTAATGCCCGCGCTTGTGATTAAGGAAGATGTAGTCACCGATGCAATTCCAACTACATATGTAGGATATTTTTTATGACATTATTATTTTGTTTACACGAAGCAAACGGCGCTCTTATTTTGAAGGCCGCAAGTGTGTTGTGTGTGTGTTGAAAATGTCTGGAAGACAAACTTCACGTCGTCATCGGGCATTGTAAAACACTCCTTACATCAAAGCGGTAAAACACAACGTGGTGAAAATATACTCATCCAGCCCGAGTCACACACACAACTGCACTAACATGCTAGACTAAGCTAACCCCGCTAGCTTCCATTCACGCTCTGTAAGAGGAGGTTCCGTGTTTATAATGATTGTGCCACGATTGAGTGGTCCGCCGAGTAAATACTTCCCCACAGGAACGTTCCTTCTCCTCATGATGACAGCCATGTCATCAACTCAGCTTGTTTCCGTTTTCTTATCATTTGAAGAATTTATACCGCTATATAAAAATTATTGCCCAACCCTAGTTTAGATTAAGTAAATTGGACGAGCTAACTAGTTAGCTTGCTAGCTTGCACCGACTAGCTTCCTCTGCTGCTCCGAGAGGGCTTTGATGGTTTGGCGTTGGGCTTGGCCTGGAATTTCCAAATCATTAAGCAGCCTGATGGTAGACTTGTCCGTGAAGCCTCTGCAGCCGACTGCCACAGGGCAAACCTTGGCTCTCCATTATGATTATTATTATTATGCCTTTACTATCTTAATATTTCATCTTTATTCTTGTTAAATTGCTGGTCTTTTTTTCGGTTGTTTTTTTTTTTTGTTTAAATTGCATTTTTAGAATGTGCCAAAGGCCAATAAAAACACACCCGCTGTCCGTAAATGGCCCCCAGGCCGCACTTTAGATACCCCTGCATTAGTACATTTGTACCAATTATTGTGGCTTGTTTTGTCAGTTTTTACTTTGACCACAAGGTGACAGCGTCAACTTGCAGTCAGTTCACTGAGGCTGTAATGAAACATGAGTCACTGATTCAATAGAGGATAGCAAACTTCATTACATGAAAGTTTTTCACACATGATATTTGTGTTGCTCAGTCTAGTTTTACAACTATGAGAAAGTGAGTGCTCGCTTAGTTTGATATGACTTTGACCTACTTTGTCACCAGAGCAGGTCATAATGGAGGGGTCCGATGCAAATAATAACTTTTTAAAAGGCTGCATTGATGCACAGGTTAAAGGTGCAATTCATTTGACGAAACTCATTTTATATGCTAACAGAGCAGCTATGTAGCCAAGCTTCATTGAAGAAATCACACACATCATCACAGTTTTGATGGTGACTACGCAGACAAAGTAGCATTGATGTTTATTGTTATACATGATGTGCATTTGTGGGTTAAATGATTTTTTTTAGAACTGCATTTATCAATAACCCTCTGCATGCGTTTATGGCCCACGTTCCATAGTATGCCCGCCCCTAGCTTTCATGGTCATAAAAGTTATTCATAATAGCAGGTTGAAGATAGTGAGGATGGTGCAATGAGGGAAGTGTGTCTTTCCTATGACAACAATTGAATCATAGGCCCAATTTAGTGCGTGTTATATAATGGTGGCACTCTGAAGGCCACAATAAATGTCTTCTTGCAAATCAAAAGGAGCTCTGGCGAGGCCTCTGAGTACGGCTGTATCCACTGGAGTAAGTTTACATGGATCACTTTGTTAGCCTAATCCCACCCCTCCTCCCTTTGGTCCCTTTCTGCGTCCAGGTTTTTGCAGTGTAAAAATAGGCAAAGCAAGTCCACAGAGAATGCATGTTTTAATGCCCAGTTGCCATCTGTTTGCAGGTATGTACCCGCCGCCATTGTAGCCGCGGCCAGCCTACCGCCATGTGATCCACTAGTGGGTTTAAAAGCTTACAAGAGGGTCTGCACAGGCTCGGAGGGCAGTGTGGACCTTTTCCCACTTCTCACAACAGCGCCTGGGTGAGTCTGTATGTTTTTTGTTTTTTTTTTAAACATAAAATAATTCAAAACGCCTCCTTTTTTGTTCACCAGGTAAATTTTGAAAGGTGCTTCGTCATCAGACATGTCAGACACCGAGGAGGGCACTTATGAGTGAGTATCTACTCAGGAGGGGCAAGCTAGAAAGGTAGCAACATGAGCGACTAACGCCTTCCTTGTCTTGTCGTTTTCTTGCAGGGAACACCGTAAGTCCGTTTGTCTGCTCAGTCACCCCGACGACACGCAGCTGCTGCACATAGTAAATGAAAGACGCTTTCTTTGAAAAATGATGCTGCATGTTAGTAATGATTATTTCAATCTAGCCTGCTAACTCATGTGGAAACACGTTGAAGTTCAATGGAAACTTAAATCATACTTTTTAAATATAATGTAGAAAATAGTCTTAGGAAATAATGTAAGTAGAAATCATCTGGGACTGCTACCTTCATAAAATCTATTAAATCATATATCTATACATATATAAAGAAATATTGATTTTATTTAATTGAATTTGATGTATTATTTGTTATTTATTATTTAGATGCTCAATAAAGCATACTGGGCTGCACGGTGGCCTAGTGGTTAGCATGTTGGACACACAGTCAGGAGATCGGGAAGATCTGGGTTCGAATCTCTGTAGAGCATCTCTGTGTGAAGTTTGCATGTTCTCCCTGCGCGTGCGTGCGTGGGTTTTCTCCAGGTATTCCGGTTTCCTCCCACATTGCAAAAGATAAGTTAGGATAGTTGGAGACTCTAAATTGTCCATAGGTATGAATGTGAGTGTGAATGGTTGTTTGGGATAGGCTCCAGCATAACCCCCGCGACCCTCATGAGGACAAGCAGCATAGAAAATGGATGGATGGATAAACTATCCTGTATAATACATTTTTGTTTACATACATATATATATATATATATATATATATATATATATAAAATTGTATTACATCATTTTTTCCACACCCATTTTAAGTCACATTTAACATTACCTGTCATACAAGTGTAAAAATCACTCTAAAACATAACAATAAAATAAAAATAACTGCCATTATAGGTCAGAAAGGTGTTACGGCTGTCTAATTTGGCAATACATCCCTGTTTTGTTCTATGGTTGTCATCACACATTTCCTCAATAGCTAGTCTTGACTATCAGTTCTTTCCGGATGCATTTGAAAAAAATGAACTGAGACCAACTAGTGTGACTTTTAAGACATATCGTCCACCCAAAATGTTGCCTTAATGGGTGTTTGACTTTGGAGGTTCCAGTGCATGGAGTCAGTCAGCTGTAGGAGGCTGCTTGTGTTTTCTCTGCCACTTTATGTGCTGCTTTACACACTTAAGCCTGATACTTAACACACTGTGCGCTAAGCTGCTGGCTTCCCTGCAGTCTTTTGTATTTTTGGAGTGCTGGTGCCACTGTAGCGACAGCTGCCTGGACGGCATGTTGCCCTTTGTCCTCTGTTCACAGTCTTGCAGTGAAGATGGACCTTTATTTTGGAAAGGAACACTATATACAGTGGTGTGAAAAAGTGTTTGCCCCCTTCCTGATTTCTTTTTTTTTTTTTTTTTTTTTGCATGTTTGTCACACTTAAATGTTTCAGATCACCAAACTAATTTAAATATTACTCAATGACAACACAACTTAACACAAAATGCAGTTTTTAAAAGAAACTTTTTATTATTAAGGGAGAAAAGAAATCCAAACCTGGCCCTGAGTGAAAAAGTGTGAGACGAAAACCACTGCTGAACAAAAAGAACATTAAGGCTCGTATGAATTTTGCCAGAAAATGATGATTGCCAAGATTTTTGGGAAAATGCTCTGTGGTCTGACAAGAGAAAAAGTTCTACTTTTTGGAAGGAGTATGTCCCATTACATCTGGCGTAAAAGTAACGCCACATTTCAGAAAAAGAACATCATACCAACAGTAAAATGTGGTGGTGGTAGTGTGATGGTCTGGGGCTGTTTTGCTGCTTCAGGACCTGGATGACTTGCAGTGATAAATTAAACCATGAATTCTGCTATCTACCAAAAAATCCTGAAGCAGAATGTCCGGCCATCTGTTTGTGACCTCAAGCTGAAACCAACTCGGGTTCTGCAGCAGGACAATGATCCAAAATACACTTAAGAAGTCCACCTCTGAATGTCTGAAGAATAACAAAATGAAAACTTTGGAGTGGCCTAGTCAAAGTCCTGACATGAATCCTATTGAGATGCTGTGGCTTGACCTTAAAAAGGCGGTTCATGCTGGAAAACCCTCCAATGTGGCTGAATTACAACAATTCTGCAAAGATGAGTGGGCCAAAATTCCTCCACAGCGCTGGAAGAGACTCACTGCAAGTTATCTCAAACGCTCGATTGCAGTTGTTGCTGCTCATGGTGGCACAACCAGTTATTAGGTTTAGGGGGCAATCACTTTTTCACATTATATGTGACAAACATTAAAAAAAAAAAAAAATCAGGAAAGTGGCAAACACTTTTTCACACCACTGTATACAGAAGTGATCAATGCCGCTATTGTGACGCTCAATGCAATGAAATAATGTCTATGTTGCTATGTTTGCCTGCTAACTCTCCATGCTGACTTTGCACAGAAGAGGAGAAAGTTGCAGAGGAGGAGGAAGAGATAGATGAGGAGGAGGTAGAAGGTAGTTTTTTCCATTCCAGCTTGAAGCAATTTGATGGCTAACACAGATTTACCAGCATGTCATCGCTGCTGCTGTCATAAATATGCTGTCGTCGTAAAAAAAAACATGTCAGACACAAGAATGAACGTTTTATGCTTGAGGACAACAGTTCTCCGTGAAAGATAATTAAGGCCTTATTAATGACCTTTGCAATTATTTTTAAATGCAATTATTGTATGTGCAGTAACAATATTCCACTGTAATGAACAGTCGCTGTCTTTTATTTAATTAGTCATTATGCTTTTAGATTATTAAATAATTTAAATAAATGTAAACAAATGTATATACACTCCATTATTATTATTAATATTTAGTTTATTTGATAGAGATGGGATGGTTAAAAATAGATAAAACACATTGCCAATAAAAGTAAAAAATTAAAATTGAAAGATTATACGATTTTTTTTCCATTTAATCCGAAAGACAAAAAATGTGTTTTGGTGGATTTAAAAAAAAAATTAAATTAACCAACATTTTGAGATATGATACATGCTTTTTATAAGACAATGACAATGTTAGTAATATATAAAATATACAATATTATGTATTATATAAAAATGATACATGCTATTAAAATAAGTATAATACACAAGGTCATTATAAAATGATACAAAATATGTATTGTTGTAAAAAAACATGTTTATGCATAAAGATGTAGTCGACTCATGATATGGTATTTACTGAGAAAAACCTTACAGCATTTTTTTTTAAAATGTGTAAGAATGTTAATCTTAAAAGTGTAATTAAAATAAATAAGTAGCAAATAAGTAGCATTCACTGCGTCATACATCTTTGTCACATGACACTACATGAACGAACATTTAACTGTTTCAAATCGTCTTCTCTGTTGCTGGGTGTCACTCATCTTTCAACTGTAGTCTTCCGACTTGATCAGCTGGAAAAACGTGTCTTTTCTTGAAGTAAACCACCTAAACCACCAGTACACCGGCACGGTCTAATGACAACGTATACCACCTGGCATTGCGCAGGTGTACCTAATGTTGTGATGTATATTAAATCCTATGTGTGGAGGTTTAATCAGAGTGTTTTGTGACATTTCTAACGTTCAATAGATGCTGGGGAAGACCATGAAGAAGGTATGGATGACTTCTGAAACAGTCATGCTTGTGCATTAAGTGGTTTGTTGACGTGAGTTTAATTTTTTCCATGACATGGACGTGCAGAAGAGGCCAAGAAGAAGTCAAGGTAATAGATAAACATATCCATTTAATAATTAAAGCATAAAGCATCTGTAGAGACCGTTAAGGAGATGTTTATTTCCCTCTTCAGGCATGGTTTTGTTCCCAGCTTGGCTGCTCCCAAAATTCCAGATGGAGAAAAAGTGGACTTTGATGTGAGTTGCACACTACGACACACTACGTCTCAACTTGGAAATCTAACTTTGCCTCTGTGGTGTGTCTTGAGGACATCCACCGAAAGCGCATGGAGAAGGACCTGACGGAGCTCCAGACGCTGATCGAGGATCACTTTGAGAAGCGCAAGAAGGAGGAAGAGGAACTCCTCAGCCTCACCGACCGCATTGTGCGTTCACGCCAACGACAAGATGGTGTCATCAAAAAGCGACATTTATGACTGTCTCTTTTTCTGACGTCAGGAGCGGCGCAGGTCCGAGAGAGCAGAGCAGATGAAGATCAGAGCTGAGAGGGAAAAAGAAAGACAGAACAAACTGGCGGTAATCACGTTACATCGCCATCTACGTCACGTTTTACTCTGTTCAGGGACAAGGGACATTTGACCTATAACCTCCTACTGAGTTACCTCAACATTTTTGTATTATTAATTGTACTGTATTATTAATATTATTAGTATTATGAATATTCATATTAGTTTAATATTAACTAGTTTAACTATATTAATATATATATATATATATATATATATATAACAATATACATATATAAATATATATAATATATGATTAATATTCATATTATTAACATAATATATATAATATTAATAGTATTAATAATAATATTTATTAATTATTGCTTGGATAGACAACAAAAATCCCTGTTTTAAAGTTAGAACTCAGACAACTGCTGCAATTTTGACCTAATTAACTCACTATTTTACTACATAAGTTCACTGGTTTGCCATATTTTGTACTTATTAAGTTGACTCATTTGCTGCATTTCATACTTATTAAAAATAGACCGGTTTGATCTATTTGGTACCTTTTGTACCTAATCAAGTCATTAATCTGCTGCATTTTATACTTAATTAGTACTTTTGTTGAGTATTGGAAATGTCTAAGCAGGGTTTTTTTTGTGCCAAAAGATACTGTAATTATAAAAGTTAAATAGATAAAATGTGAAATTATTTATTAAATTGTCCATAAATTAGTTCAATTATGAATCTTAAATATATTGAAACTAGTTTCCAATTTTTTTTCATTTCATAGTCCTGTTTTTAATTATTTCATGTCATGTATGTATTAAATAGTATTCATGTTTATTTAATGCCATTTTAAATTATTAATATTTCTATTTGTTCAATAATGTTTATGTGATGGCATTTTTAATTATTTATTGACTTATTAAAGGCTTTTTATTTAAGGACGCTGTAGTGCATTGAAAAGTGGCATGAAATGTTTTCACCTCTGATATCGGATATGTAATTTCAATATATGTAATAGTCTATAGATACTAATGCTAATTTAAGTCACGCACATTTAAAAAAATTGCAGATATAAATATTTATATTGTATTTATGATTTTTTTTGCCGGCAGGAGGAGAAAGCCAGGAAAGAGGAGGAAGAGGCCAAGAAGAAAGCAGAAGACGACGCCAGGAAGAAGCTGATCCTGAGCAACTTGAGCTTCACTGGTTATAAAGTGAAATAAGACGTTACCTCACTGGTCTCTTCATTAGGTACTGTTCACCAGCACCCCTAATGCTAAAATGGAACGTTATTCCCGTCTCGGCAGACGCAGACGGGGCCGAAAAGACAAACTGAGCGAGAGAAGAAGAGGAAGATCCTGAACGACCGCCGCAAGGAGTTGAACATTGATCACTTGAGGGAGGACCAACTCAGGTGAGTACCTATGTCACCGTATTTATCTATCTATCCATCCATGTCCTGTATCAATCAATCAATCCATCGATAAAACAGGCAAAAAGTCAAGGAGTTGTCAGACTGGATGCGCCAGCTGGAGGCAGAGAAGTTTGAACTTCAGTACAAGTACATGAAGCAGAAATATGAGGTCGGTTCCACCTGTCATGTCACAATATATACTGCTCAAAAAAATAAAGGAAACACTAAAATATCACATCCTAGATCTGAATGAATGAAATATTTTTATGAAATACTTCTTTACATAGTCAAATGTGCTGACAACAAAATCACACAAAAAATGTAATGTATTTGTTGCTATTATTATTATTATTATGATTGGGGATGTTTTGCTGCCCACCTGTTGTCTATTCCATTTGCATAACAGCATGTGAAATTGATTTATTTTTTGAGCAGTCTATCTTAATAGACTATGTCTAAGTCATCTTTAAAAACTATAATCAAGTTCTAAAGCACTAATAAGGCACAGCAACAAATAATTACATTTTGTGCCGCATGTTGGACCTAATCCAATCCAATCAAGGCCGCAGGAAAACTTAAAACGACGCAACACCATGTAGTACACACGCCAACCTGTATGTGGTGCTGCAATGCTGCCACATACGAGGGGAAAAGGAGAAGAAGACCGACGCGCATGCACAATGACACGTCATGCGCTTACACGAGACTTCAATGTTGGTGTCCCGTCCACAGCAGTGGGATCCCAAAAAGTATTTTCTATTCTATTTCTTTAGAAAATAGCGACTAATTTGCTACATTCTGTACGGTTACGAATTAAATCAGCACTCACGGAGAGTAATGTGCTTAAAGTAACGAAGCGCTGGGGGGGGGGGCTTAGCGGTTTATGAACACCACTTACCTTGTCCACGGTTCGTGTGCGTGTCCCCAGTCCATTCCTCTTCCGTCAGAAAGCTCGTCGCGGTCCGTACAGTTCATCAAAGTGTCCACAACGTGATGCGTACTTAGAGACTTTTATTGCATGGCGAGTCCGCCAAACAGGTTGAATAAAGAGGCTGGGGAGTGACTTCCGGACACCTCCACTACGCTATGACATCATTAGCGTACTTTAGCAAACTGATCTAAAGTTGGACTGAGGTATTGTCAAAGCCGACCTCGAACTACAGCACAGTCGAAACGTCCTAGACAGTGGCGGAGCCAGACATTTTTCATTGGGGTAGCAATAAACCGATACCCGAATTGTCTAGAATGGTGGACGTGGCCAGCCGGTA